>NC_045624.1:48942500-50291813 GCF_009829155.1 Mustela erminea
CAAGAGGACTTTTTTTTGTTTTCCTACTGGGTAAGATAAGGCCTCACCAAATGCTTGGGTCACGTTACTTTATTAATGGAAGAATTAAAAGGAGAAGTGGCGAACGTTTTCCCTGGCACTGTCATCTGCCCGCCTGTTTTAATAAGATTAAAAACATTGGCTTTGGTGAACAGGATGCTGAATTTGCTTACTTTCTTCAAATTTTCCTTGTAAGCTAAACAGTCCTTTCTGGAAAAATATTATTCTTAATAGTTATTGGGCCATAATAAAACGAGTTCGCTAGGAGAACGCAGCCCTCCCGTGGTGTAGCCATCCTGGCAGGTGACAGGAAACTCTGAAGGCGTGAGCATAAATTACTGGAACACTCAGGCTCCAGTCTGAGACTTTTTCCTACATCTCCAGCTTTTCCGAGGTGAGAGAATTGTAAAGTGCTTGAATCGCCTGTTTTCTGAAAGTGGCCGATCAGATTTTATGCTCTGAGTCACTCTGTGTAGGTCTTCCCGTTGTGGGGTGGGGAGGTGGGGGGGAAGCCTCAGCTGTTTCTAATCTCAAAAATGAGCCCGTCATTGTACTTGCAAACTAAGGGGCATATTCTCATCCCAAGCACGGGGATTTACGCACATAATTACCATTAATGCTAATGGCATTTATGTCTGTACAGCCCCACACATCAAGATGAGAATATATTTCCATGTCTTCATGCTGTGAAAGTCCATTTAATATCATTCATTTTACAACTTATTTTTTAAGATGATGTCCATATTCTGTCATGGCGTACATATGCCTAGTTAAAAGTCAATGTGGGGAATATTGGGAAGAGATGTGATAGCTAAACTTGTTCGTGCAGATGAAATATTGCTGAACTCAAATCCATTCATACTCTTTAAACACAACGTTCTATTCGGCTTTGAAACTGCTGGCACACTTTTCATAGTGTTATAAATTTGTCAGCCTAATGGGACATTTTGTAGATGTTTTCCTTTTTAACTGCTTTAACAGGAGGAGGTATTCCATTGATCCAAAAATTCAGCTCAGCGTTTCATTTCTTAGAGATGGGAATCGTACATTTAATGTCTTCTCGGAGATTAAGTGGTGGATGGTGCCCTTCATCTCTTCAAGGGAAGAGAATTCACTCCCCGCTGAACTCTGCTCTCTTCTGGCCGCCGGGAACATCTCCAGAGTGGGACCTGGTTTGCAGCTAGAGACATCAGTGGTCGTCAGGATTGGAGGTGGTTCCTTCTCTTCATTGATTCTGTGATTGTCTTTATACATTAGGCCTAATAGCCAACTGAAAGGCATCTTCACGTCTACGCTGGCCAAGCAAGTTCAGATCCAGGTCTTGATTTCTCTGTCCTGAGACTTGGACCATTACGAAAATGATGGCTCCATCTCACCTGTCCAATCTCTGAAACTTTGATTTTTGAGCCAACCCAAAGCATAGACATAAGAAGGGGGCAGGCATGCTGAAGTCCTCCCTGAGAGGTCTCTCTGGCTCTCCTCCATAGGAATACAGACTTCTAGGTGGGGGGACGAGGGGGAAAGAAAAGAACTTCACAACACATCTCAGAGGGCTACAAAGGAGCAAGGTCACTTCTGAATGAGCTAAAGATGACCAACTGTGGCCGGCGGGGTGGCTTCAGGCACCCCATTGGACTTCTCTGAGCCTGTTTCCTCATTGAAAACTTTGAGCAGGGTGAATACTGAGGGTTTTACAGCCTTGAAATTTTCTACCCAGTGCCATGTTATATTTGGCTTTTATAAATATTAGGATTATGGTCACTTACAATTAATGACAAAGAAAAGACATGGGTTCCAAGGGATTTTGCAAAGAAGGAGGGGAGACCCCAGAATATTAGATGTCTTGACACAATACCCTTGAGTGGCAGGGAAGCTATGCTCCCAGAACCTAGTCCCAAGTCCATTCCCCGTCCTGATTTATGATTGCTTTGCATTCAACTTGCTGACTTGACTCTTAACAGCCTGGTTGTGCTGTCAGTGGCCGTGACATTAAACCTCAAGGGGCAGAAGGCAGTGGGCACTTGCTGAGGAAACTGTCCCAGCACTAGCATCTTTCCTGGCATCAACAAACTGGCTGGCAGGTTTTCCTTACCAATTACCAACATTCTCTGGGCATTTCCCTCTTAAGATCACCATTTCTTCCATTATACTGAACACAGAACTCTTAGCAGCCTCACAGACATCGCCCTCCAAATTCCCTGGGTTCTAGTAATGTTTTGGCTTCTTCTCAGTGCCCTGGAGCTCTGCTTTGTCCGTCCATGGCCCCTTCCACTCGGCACCATGACAGATAGTTTTGAAAAATCACATTACTCCACACTATTACATTATTCTTGTGTTTAGAAATAGAGCTTTTTTTTTTTTTTTTTTTTTTTTTTTAGCAATAGTTCAGCACTTACTGGGTACCTGCTATGTCTCAGCATCAAGCAAGGACCTGGGGACAGACTTCAATGAAACTCAGACCATGACTTCTAGGTTTTCTTGAGTTCATATCTGCATAGCATTTAACAATCTCAAAAAACTTATACATAAGTTTTCTCATATGCTTTGCACAATTTGGAGAGATAAGCCTAGCAGATGATATGTTATTTCCATTTCAGGGGAAAATGGAGACAGACAGAAAGACGAGCTGGGTTGCTTAAGGACCCTGGATGAGAAGCGTCGAGTGCTGCCCGAGAGCCAAGTCTTTCCTCCCTCGCCATCACTCAGAACCTCCCTCGCCTACTCAGAACCACAAGTCAAAAGAGAGGTATTCCTGGGAAGCCCTCTTTGGGTGTTCTGTGTTTCTGAGATGCCCCCAACACTGTGAGTGAAAGACTAAAATGAGGGCCACCATGCTTTGGAGAGGCTGGCAAGGGGTCAGAGCCAAGTTCATGGCTTGCCTGTTCGATTTGTGCCTCCTTCAGATGCCGAAGCAAGGACAGCCCCTCCATTCCCAAAGTTTCCAGTCTCGTAGTTGTGTACTTTTTTGAACTCACACCATTGAAAAATATCAAGGTCAGAACATGATTGAAGAACCTTCTTCCTCTCTTTTAAGTTGCTGCGCTTATATGATATTGTTTTCCACTAAAGAAGGTTCTCTTAAAAATGAGGTTGAGATCCCTAAAGAAATTGCTTCAATCAGCAGCAAGGCTTAATGACTGTTAATGGGAAGTGGAGATAGGATAGTAAGTGTTACTTTGATTAATAAGAGAACTGCAGAGAATTTAAATTGTGCCACTGATGGATTATTTTCTTCAAGCTTGATAAGCACTTCTCATTTGTTCTTAAATTTGGTCAATACTGTTAAAGGCAGCAAAATGAAGTATAATTAATTCTATTACCGCTGCTCAGACCAAGTGTTACTAAGAAACAGATTATGATGCAGGCCACAGCAGAAGTCACAGTGTTGACAGTCCGATGATTTGAATACCTGTCATTGCTTGTTAGCCTAAAGGAATGAAGAAAATATTTCTGGATCCTGGTTTTGAGATACCTAAAACCATGTTTTTGTCTGCACATGTCCCACTGACCTCACGTGGGGAGTATCCAGAGGATGACCAACTCACACCAGAATGGTCCTGCTTTGGAAATATAGACAGTAACTAAAAGATCGGGATCATAGATCAGCTAAAACATTAAGAGCTAGACGCTCTAATCACTAAGAAAATGAGATATTGATTTGATATTGAAAGAAAGCTTTCCATATTTTCTCTTTTTCAGAAGAATATGCCCCATAGTTATGGGAGGATTTCAGAGGAATATGCCCCATATAATATGCCCCATATTATGAACCATAGTTTTTTCTTTACCCTTGCTATTCATTTTTTTTTTTTTTTTAGGAACAGTGGATAAACAGATGGCATTCAGAGAAAAGATATCTTATTTTTGTAGACAATTATATTTACTCAGAGCACTAATGCTGAAGATGGGGCATGAAATTGGACCCACATTTTCCCTTTTTCTGAAAACAGCAGGCTGCACCAGTGTATCCTGGATAGTGGTTTTTTTTTTCCCCTCAACCCTTTTTTTTTTTTAAATCCACCACTATCAATTTATTTAAGGGACACAGATGACTTCATAAGTCTTGTTAAAAGTCGTGCCTGAATGTGGATTGATGCGTATGCAGTCTTACCTACCGGGTTTCAGCTTCTTATTCAGTGATTCTTACCCTTGGAGTTCATTCTCCAGGGCATTTCTGGTTCATTCAAAGAGTGCTTCCAAGCCTTAAAATGAAAATAAATTAATTCCACTTCATTTTTTTTTTTTTTAAGGAAATAGGCAATGTGTCAGTCCTGTTTCACAGAAGCCACCAAATAACAGCAAGCTTTTATGGCTCCAGAAAGCCTGGGAATCAGACTCCCGCTGAACATGTGTCCTTCTGTTCACCGTTTCTATTTCCAAGTCTTGTGCTTCTTCCAAAGTGTGTAGTCACTGGGCGAGTAATCTTGGATTAATGTAACACCTAAGTGTGGTGGGCGAGTAGTGCAGTTACAAAGCTTCCCTGAAGTTCTAATTCCGTTATTAAAAATGTAAACCTTATCTATTATGAATCGAGAACTAATTCTCTTGCCCAGATGTCCCATAAACATAATTTCTAAAGATGGGAAAATTATAGGAAGTTCATTTGAGACCAGAATGTGAAAGTCAAGGTATTCTAGAAGTCACTGGCTGGAGAGCTCATTTTTGGAGCTAGAGCACAGCGTCTGAGAAAGAGCCAGAGCCAGCAGCTGCCAGACCAGGTGGAGTTGTACCTGTCTCTGCAAAGCCCTGAACAACTTTGGATGAGTGAGACTCTCAGTCCGTGTGCGACTAGGTTCTCTCCTCTGTAAGGTGAAGGGTTGACCCCCCACTGATCTCCCACATCCTTTCATCCTGGAAAATGCTGGTCTTTGAGTAAAGTTCATGCATAGGATACTTACATGGTCCTTTTAAAGCTGTTGGCTCATTATGATGTGGTCTGTGCAGCTACTAGAAACAGCCACAATGCTTCAAGCTCACCATCTTCGGGGTGGGGGGTAATTTACTCTGCAAATGAAAGTGCGCCCTCCCACCCCGTCATGCCCCATACCGGCCCCGTGCTCCGTGCTCGGGACTGAATGGCGTATCTGCCTACTGTGTTTCTGCTCTCAAGGTGCTAGTCGGGGAGGCAGCTCATAAGCAAGGGTACAAACCCTCCAGTAAGTAAGGGTATTTTTTCTATAAGCGTGCTGAAGAGAGGCAGACCAGAAAATGTTTGCATGATGAAACAGGGGTCAGAAATGACTCTCTGGCAGAGGGAAACCAAGAGTGGAAAAACTGACCCCTGGAGGAAGGGTAAGTGGAAATATGGGAGGGATGATTCAGCCCACTTGCCTGATTAAGGCAGAAGGAGGCAAGGTACTCATCTGCCTTGTCTCATTGCCTTGTCTGAGAGTTTCTTCTTCTATTACATATACTTGCAAAGTGCTCTGTTAATTCAAGAAACAAACAAGCAAAGGGAAGATCGTTCCCATTGTTTTTTACCCAGAGCTTCTCACCTTTAGCAACTCAAATCATTCTGACTTGGGCTTTCTAGACTGCTGCAGACAATTCAAGTTGAAAAACTTCGAGCTGGGTTATTTCCATTCATACTGCATCTCTGTGTTTGCCCACAGAGTTTGGTACAACTTACGACTTTAGAATGACTGTATAATGCTCAGAGGTGTGAAACGCCATTTCGAGTAATGCCTTTCTTCGCTTAATATAGATAAATATTGATGGCAGGCAGCAGTAAAACAAGTCATTAAATTCTTCAGTGCGAGTGTGTCCCACACATTGCTGGAAGCTACAGAAATCACACCAGGCTCCAAGAAAACCCCTGCATCTGATTAGAGAGCACTCACCTCCCCGCCTTCCTCCTTCCCAACTGGAAAACAAGGGAGCGGGGTCGGAATTACGCTGGGGGTCCCTTCTGTCCCCTCTTTTCCTGCTACCACCCTAATGAATTCCTGGGTGCGCCAGAAACCTCTGAAAAATGGCAAGCAGTGCGCAAATGGGAGCTCTGGTGCTCAGAAAACAAAGAAACTTTAAATCGAAACTAGTCACCCTATAAAAGCAGCCCGAGATTTGGAGGGGCAATAAACCCCCTCGTCCGCCGCTGTTTCGATTATTTGACTTCAGCATCTCTGTGGTGACGTGGAACTTGGCCCGGGTCACCTAGAAGCGTGGAGGGGCTGGCTTCGGGGGCCAGATAACATGTCTGTGGCTCGATTCCCCAGGATGAAAAATGAAGGAAGCGCTTCCTCGTTTTATAACGCCGTCCTTAAGGATCGCAGCCTGGTATAGATTTTAAAGCGCCGCAGAGTGGGGCATCCTTTCTTCAAGGTGTTTTTAATGGGCTCCGGGTTGTCAAAGACACCGCTCTGATAATGAGCCTGAGCCCCGTGTGAGGAGAAAGCTCTGTAATGAGGGAGGAGGACAATTTGTTACAGTTATGTGGTTACTTGGCCATAATATCTTTTTGAGGTTTATTAAATCATATAAAATTTCAATTTACACTGTAATATTCTATAAAAGATGGAGCACACAGAAGTAATAAGTATGACAACATTTCTTTCATTTATGAATCGTATTGTTGATTGTGTTAACACTGCCACATCCAGCGGCAGGATTATTTATGTCGGGACAGTAATTTTCTATCTCCAATTTAATTTGGTAAAAGTTAATTACAAATTAGAATAAAATGAATGCAGTTATGGAAGGCAGCGAAATGCTGAGATAGGATGTTATTGGGGGGGAAATATTTACTCAGGCTGCTCCTTGTGGAGATCATTGTTATGGAGACCCAGTGGCTCACATGGCTTTTGGCACCCCATGCCACCCATTTGTGAGATGAAGAGAGGCCCTTGGTTGTATCTGCTGGGAAGGAAATGGACTATTCTAGAGAAATCCTTCCCTTCCCCGTCCAGCAGCTGGAGCCCAGTCGGGTTACAAAACCTGCCGCCGTCACCCACTCGTGACAGAATGAGGACCAGAATTCAGGTCTCCTGACACCAAGTCCGAAGACCTTCACTTCACTTGACGGTGGGTGGATACTCGTGTCTGCCTCAAAAAGTGGGGGAAAGGATTTAGAGGAGGCCAAGAGTTTCTTCACATTTTACCGCAAGCCCGTCTGTGGCTAGGGAGAAGGCAGATTGAAACGAAGTGTTCCTCAGCCGGGGGCCTTTTCTTGTCCTCGCCTGTTGAACTCTTTTCCCATGTTGCCATTGGTAACAACCAAGTTCCTGGGACAGACTTTCTACCAAAGCAGAGAGCCAGATACAACCGTGGAGGCCTGGCTCCAGTCAGCTCTGACCCCCCCTCCCCTGACACCCCCCACCGCCAGAGTGAAAGCAGCACAGGAGACAGAGACTGGGAGCCGAAGTGAGAGAAGCCTTTGCCCCTGGTAGGAAACTCCAGGCCTTCATATACTTCCCAGGCACTTTTCCACGTGCACCATTCCCTGCGCCTCTGCTCTTGCTCCACTGCGTCTCTGCTTCTCTCTCAGAGGGCAGGGGGCTCAGGGACACCCACTTGTCTCCCTCTACACTCGCTCCCCTTTTCCCAGTCAGACGATCTCTTCCCTTTCTCTCTTCCTCAACACCGAACTTGAACCATTTCGGCGCCTGCTGAAATCTCAAGATTGACTTGCTAGGTGAAAGACTTTTATATTTAGTTTTTAATAGAGCAAAAGTGACTCTAAATTTGTTAATATTCTTTAGGTTACATAGGACAAATTACAGATAAGTGAATCAGTAATGAAATTTGTAATGAGAATTTCTCAAGTATGAAATGTTGGCGCAAGGAAAGTTAATTGCGGGGTTTTACAGCCATTATAGTTTATATCATAAATGCAAAAATGACTAGGGCCATTTAATTACAGTAGGAACACACTAAATTTTTATGGAGTGCCATTTTGTTAAAGAGGTACTCGGAGCATTAAGAGCAAATATCATCCTAACTGTGGGTCCAGGTAGCTTTTGCAACATCAAATAAATATGCTATTGCTACAAAATTGTTCCTTAGATACTATAATTGACATGATGACTAATGAGATGGGTTTATTCTCACAGCTTCACATACTCAATTTACAGTGTCTGAAAGTTATTTTTTCTGCCATCCGTAGACCTGGAAGGAACCAGAAAAATCCCTCTTGGAAAACACTATCTCTGCCGCTTCTCTAATTAACCTTCAAAAATGCATTTTGAAATATAGAAGTTGGTGCCTGGCATAGAAATTGGATTGTCTCAGGAAAAAAAGACCCAAGTGCTAATTTGTTCCTTATTAAATAACTGCCATGTCAAAATTACGGTCTGTTCGTGTTTTGGCGCCTTTTAGCTCGGCCAGGGACAGCTTTTCCTGGGGGCCAGGCACGGTGGGATGTTTCTGGGTACGAGTTACCCCCAAAACCAAGGCTGTTCTTAGTGACCCCACCCAGGCTCAAGACTCCTCCCCACATTCGCCACCATGCCCCAATCCAGCGAGGTGCCTGTGGGGGTCAGATCTTTTGGCCTCTAATGGAAGGAGGGTGTATAACGCGGCAGACATAGAATCCTCATTAGAACGCATCATTGTGGTGGCTGTGTCCCCCACTCACCTTCTCATTCCAGGCCTCAGGAGCTTCCAGAAGACAAAAGAACATTTCATGGGGGAAAGGAGCTAAATTAATGCTGAACCCCTAAGAAGGTTTCAGATTGTTTTAGAAACCTAGAATGGTAGCACTCCTGTTATTTCGAAAACCTAGGACAGTTTGATCTCTATTATCCAGTGAAGTCGCAGGGAGGATATTCTTCTAGCCAGTATTCTTTTTCCAGAAGCAAATGAAAGATGCACGTGGTCTGCTGTATTTTGTCAGTGGAGTCCAAATTCAAGGACCGTTGGTTTATAAAACCTGCATTCAAGACCCTGCTGTCCCATGTAGGAACCACACTTTGGGCTCTTGGGTGTCCATCCGTCCGAAAAACAAGAAAGTAATAATAATAATACCAATTTTCCAGGGATACTTTAAGAATCTGATAATTCAGTGAAGAATGTATAAATCGAAAAGCAGGCTGTCACGTGTCCTAAGCAGTGTAGTCACAGTAGCCAAAGGGTGGAAGCAACCCAAGTGTCCACTGATGGATGAGTGGACCATCACGAGGTGGTGTGTACCCACAGTGGCCTTAAGAGGAAGGAGATTCTGACACGTGCTGTGACATGGACGAAGTCCAAGGACATTGTGTTGAGTGAAATGAGCCTGTCTCAGAAGGACAAACACCGAACGATTCCGCTCACTCCTGTGGGGTGCCCAGGGTAGTCACGCTCACAGAGACAGAAAGTAGAATGGTGGTTGCCCAAAGAGAATGAGAAATTATTGTTTAATGGATGCAGAGTTTCAGTTTTGCAAGATGAAAAGAGTTTCTGGAGCTGGATGGGGAGGCCAGTTGTACAATGATGCAAATGTACTTACTGCCCCAAAACCCTGTCCTCTTAGATGTGGTTAAGATGGCAAACTTGTATTTATGTATTTATTTTATTTATTTAGGGATATTTATTTTATTTTAGGTTAGATTCTAATACTGTGTTTTCTTACTAGAGACTCACAGCCATTTTTTTTTTTTTTTTAACAGAGAGATCACAAGTAGGCAGAGAGAGTAGAGGAAGCAGGCTCCCTGCTGAGCAGAGAGCCCGATGTGGATGCGGGGCTCGATCCCAGGACCCCGGGATCATGACCTGAGCCAAAGGCAGAGGCTTTAACCCACAGAGCCACCAGGCGCTGCAGAGACTTGCAGCTTTTGACTCTTCCAGGTTGATTGCTGTATTCTTTCCACAGGCTCTCGTCTTTCTTCGAGCATGTTCTTATTTTCTGGTGCTACAAGATGTTCCAGGCTCCTCTTGGGTTTTCCATGCCCTGGTTCAGAATCAGCCACTTCTTAAAAGCTCTGATTCTTTTTATTGGAGAGGGGTGTGGAGCCATCCCGATAGCTGTGTCGTAGGGATGTTCGTTGCTCCTGGGGTGGTAATGTTCTCATGCCCTCATCTCTCATCTGTCTCAAACACTATATACAAGGGATCATTTCATAATTGTCCCCTTTCTTACCTGTAGCATCTTTCTCCAGTAGTGGAAAACCACCGCTCTCATGATCTGTGATGTGTTTACCTACCTGTTAACTCTGTTAGACACATAGTTCCAGACTTGCTAGCTGATAGTCCTGTGAGAAACATATTCGCTGACTCGGTCACAGCGTTTACATCTTGTCCTCTCTGTCTTTAGCCTCATGGTATCCAGTCAGGACACTGTTTCCCACAATTGTTTAGTATCTTCTCCATTCCTTCAATGTAGTTGTTCATTTGCAGTACAGCTAGATGTATTTTTAGTGTTTGTATTCCATTTTTGGCTCTTTAACCCTTCAACCCCCCACATCCTGGGTATATTAAATTATTATCTTTTGGGAGGAATATGTGCTGTTAAAAGCCAGAGCTGTACTTAAGATGCACTCAGAGAAGGATGGCTTCTTCCTCCTCCTCCCTCCTCCCCCCTCCCTCTTCTCTTCTGTACCCCTCTTCTCTCCTCTCTTGCCCCTCCCCTGCTGCAGGTAGCCCACAACCTTAGTTTCTGGCTAATCCTCTCTGTATTTCTTCTGTGCAAGTTTAGCCACCTGGGTATTTTTCTACATTCCATCCCCCCCCTTTTTTTTAACATGAAGGGTAGCATACTCCAAATACTCTTTTGGACTTTGCTTTTTTTTTTCACTAAACAGTGCGACATGAAATCTTCACATTTTTCAAAATAGAGGGTGAATGTTAAAAGGCTGAGAAGTGCTAAGGAAACTGGACAGTCTCCGACCATGTTGAAATAGAAGGACTCTAGTGGAAGACTAGAAAGGTTGTCTAGTCTAGAAAACTAGTCTAGAAAGACTAAATTGCCCTTACTTTCGAAGAGCATACAATGGAACTAAGGAGACCAAAATGCGTATTCATGGAAAAACTTGTCAACCTTCTGTAAAGAATTGCATCTTCTCCATCTGCCAGGAGAACAGTGTCAGACAGCAGTAATTTTGTCGAAGGAATTCCAGTGGAAAGAGAGCGAAGCACTGGAGGGCTCTGGGTTTAGAGAAATCCAGAGGTTTGGCTGAAACAGACCCAGCTTCTGGCCCGTTGCAGGTCACGTGTCATTTCAATTTCTTTAGTCTACTTGCTGTGTCGGGTCCCTTCTCTTGGTGCTTCTCAGACTTCAGCGTGTACCCAAATCCCCTGGCAATGTTGTCAAGATGCTGATTCTGAGTCAGTAGGTCTGAGGCAGAGTCTGGGAATCTGCATTTCTAACAAGCTCCCAGGTCATGCTGAGCCCCCGACCACACTCCAGTAGGACTCATGCACGTTCCAAGAACCTGCTCCTTCAATATGGAATCAATACACTTTCCACGACATGCCAAGAAAGTCCCAAGGAGAAGCTGACTCCTCTGCCCAGGCTTTGCATTCTCCTGTTTACTAAACCGTCTGGAATTCGTGATCTAATTATAAGACAACAACAAGAAAGCAGTAAAGTATGTTTACTGATGCATATGATTCATTATAAAACAAAAGCTTTCTAGCCTCTGAAAAGCAAATCATAAGCCTTCACAGATACACCTGCTGTGCAGGGCAGATTAGATGGGGGAATTTGCCGAGCTTCTCTGACGTGTTTGAGGCTGGATTGAAGTCAAAATCACCTTAGCCTTGGTGGGTTTTGATCGTATTCCTTCTAACTAGGGTTAATTAGACCTTGGACTTCATGATAGTAATCGGTGTGTAACACAGAGCTGACTCGGCAAAATCCCCTATAATCTGTCTCAGGTTTCCTGAATTGAATTCTCGTTCATGCATATAGAATAAGCTTACCGACACATAGTCTCTCCCTAATGTTTCTAAAAATCTTTTTATAAAATATGTATGCTCCTAAGTCCAAGGAAGACAAGAAGTGTATTTCCGCACCAGCAGCAGGTCCCTGTACTGAGTACAGGTTTCCCACGGTCAGTGTCAATGTATAAGGGTTAGCATGCAAATCCTATGCGCACGTAGGAGGTAAATAGTGCCTTAATTCAAGTGTTCCTGGGAGAAGAACATATTTTACAGGATTAGCAACAAGATCTTGCCTAGAAAGACTTCTCTGTGATGGGGAGCATCCTGTTTTCCACAGAAGTAAGACCTGGCTTGACCCTGGCTTCTCAGGAGGTACCATTGGTCATCCAGAACCTCGTGCAGGCTTGAGATCAGGGCTTTTTTCCCTTCTCCTTCTCCCTCCCTTTCTCACTCCCTCTGATTACATTTGATTATCTAGCTTGGTAGCATAACTGACTCTGGGGTTCTGGAGGTTTTATTTCCACTCATCCTTTACCTTCCAACCTCACTGGTCCCCTGGCCCTGGCCCTCCTTCTCTCACCCCTAAGGGATTGCAACAGCCTCCTCCCTGTGCCCCTGAAGCCTTCACTTCAAACTCCCCTCTGTGCTGCTACTGTCTGAAGCAACTTCCTGAGGCCCAGCTCTGATCATGTCACAGCTGTCCTTCTAGCACCTTCCACAGGCCCCCAGATTAACGACAGATTTCTCCATGCAGCCTCCGGCCAGCCCTCCACCTTGTCCTTGTTATGCACCACCTGCCCTCTGGGCTTGGACTGTGTTACTGCTCCCAGGGCCTCCCCCTGCCCCTCTTCGGGCCTCTGCTCTTACACTTCTCTCAACCAAGCTCCTCACCCCACCACACCCCAAGTGTGGCCAACTCCAGTCTCACTTACCTTGCAAAGGCCATGCTTCTTCGATGCAGCCTTTCCTGATCTCACACACAAAAATTATTTTCCAGGCCCTTTTGGTGTATGACGTGCCCCTTATGACGTTCCACATTCTGCCGCATGAGGCACCGACCCTTAGTGTCCATGTGGTGGTCACCGTCATGGGATGGTATCACCGGGTCCTTCTCCAAGTGTGTGGAGCCGTGGGGGCGTCATGGACAGTGTGCAGGGAGTGCAAGGAACGTGTCTCCCTTCTGGGATGAGCATGAGCCCTCCATGTCTCTGCGGCCATGAGCCCGCCATGTGTCTTTCTTCCCCTCTTCTGGGAGACCTCGGCGTTTGAGGTTGTTACCACAGCGAAACCTGATTCCGTGGGCTGTAAGATCCCCACAGCTAGGAATTTTGCCTTTTGACTAGAAACCTCCATGCCATCTAACCCAGAGTCTACATGGGATGGCATCTCAGTTACCACTTGTGGGATTAATTTTAACCAAACCACATCTGGTGTAGACTGATAAGGAAGGCAGTGTAGCCTCATGGTCAGGAGCAAACCCTCTGGAGTCAGGCTACTGACTCTGCTTCATGATTTGGCGACGTGACCCCTGCCCTGAGCTCAGTGTCCCTCCCATGAGAGGGATAATAATACAGCTTCCCTTATTGTGAGGACCAAGGATAATGCATACACATTCCGTAAACGACCAGTACATGTCAGCTGTTGCTAATTTTTGCTGTCCCTGTTACTGTGGCCAGTCTCCTAGACTACAGTGGTATTTTTTTTTTTTTTAGGTTTTATTTACTTATTTGACAGAGAGTGAGAGAGATAGCGAGAGAGGGAACACCCCAGGGGGAGTGGGAGGAGAAGCCGGCTCCCCGCTGAGCAGGGACCCTGGCATCATGACCCGAGCTCAAGGCAGAAGCTTAATGATTGAGCCACCCAGGTGCCCCTACAGTGGTATTTTAATTACGGGCTGGACAAAGAAATATCTGGAAATCAAGTTACATTAGGACTAGAGTTGCAACAGCCAGGGACAAGAAGACCTCATGCCTGGGCCTCTGACGGCCTTGTGCAGCCCGTCCTCACTGCCGACCTCCCCTGTCTGCTAATCTCCGGCAACCCAGGTGCCAGGCTCTTTGTGACTGGAGGCAAAGGAACCTGTGAGGCCATAAGTGACCTGCCAAGCACCCTGAGTGGATCAGCAGATGTCAGGCTCTTTACCCACGTCTTCTGTCAGGGCCCCTGGCTTCAAACTCCAAGAACGAGATGTATGTATTACTACCAGAGACTGAGCATAAGCTAGTGTCACCAGCAGGGAAGAATAATAAGGAAATGTGTTAATTAAGGCTAATTAGTCTATTTTTATCTCCCATCATTTCTTAGAACCAAAGAAGAAGTCATTATAGTCCATTGTGTCTCCAGGAAAAGATACCGTATTTGCATTTCTATATATGGGCTACATTTTCTATGTCATGAATTTATTAGGATTCCAGACACAGTATTCTCTATATGGTTACCTATAGTCATGCCTAAGTCTTACACTAACGTAAAATGCTGCTGTTGCTGCTGCTTCTTCCTCCTCCTCCTCTTCTCCTTTTTTTTTTTTTAAAGATTTTATTGATTTATTTGACAGACAGAGATCACCAGTAGGCAGAGAGGAGGGAGAGAGAGAAAGGAAGCAGGCTCCCTGCTGAGCAGAGAGCCCAATGCGGGGCTTGATCCCGGGACCCTGAGATCATGAGCTGAAAGCAGAGGCTTTAACCCACTGAGCCACCCAGACGCCCTCCTCTTCTCCTTCTCCTCATTCTTTTTTTTTTTTTTTTTTAAAGTGAGTTCTGTGCCTAAAGTGGGGCCTGAACTCATGAGCCTGAGATCAAGAGTTCATACTCCACCCACTAAGCCAGCCGCACTTCCCTGATGGTCCTTCTTAATAAAAGAATAAACAGGACTCAGATTTTTTTCCCCATTACATCTACTCGCTAGTGTTTAATGAGTGGCCACAGTTCCTGCTTCCAGGAAGCGTCGATCTAGAAAGTCTTCTGGCAAACAGCTGACTTGGTAAGTCAGGAGGATTCTGACGACATGGAGAGGCTCGTAGGGGCTGCCACAGGCTCTGTGCTTGAACTCGGTGATAATTTTTCTCATTGATGTGGTTGAACGCAAAGAAATCCGCTCGTCCAGTTCATAAGTAAAGCATATCAGTGGGAGAAACAGCTACTTCACTGGTGACACATCAAGATTCAAAATGTCCTCAAACGGGTTAAAACATGGCTGAAACCATGAGAAGGAAGCTGATAAAAACAAATGCACTCCTCGGGACGCCTGGGTGGCTCAGTGGGTTTAGCCTCTGCCTTCGGCTCAGGTCATGATCTCAGGGTCCTGGGATCGAGCCCCACATCAGGCTCTCTGCTCAGCAGGGAGCCTGCTTCCTCCTCTCTCTGCCTGCCTCTGTCTACTTGTGATCTCTGTCAAATAAATTAAAAAAAAAATTAAAACAAAAACAAATGCACTCCTGCCTTCAGGTACACAGAATCCTTCACCGATATGCGGGCCCAGGGCCCCTATGAAAACGACAGTGAGGTTCAGCTGGCAGTGAGCCCAGGGGACGCCAACGGCAGGGGCACTTGCTTCACATCTGACACAGAGTCCTGGGCCGCAAGTGCCCTGTGGTTGAGCTCACACGGATGCCTCCACTGAGGATAGAAATCGGAGGAGAGAAATCGAAGGGGATTAGGATTGGTGCCGTGTCTGTAGACAATCAGAAATGAGGGCTATTTAACAGAAAAAGAAAGGACCAGAAAGTACAATGTGTTAAAAATATCAAGGGCTGTGCAGTTAAACACAGAGAACACAGGTTCTTGTCTTCTCCGGAGTGTGGATGTCTACTCGGCTTGACAAGTCTCATAGCTAACACCATCCAGCGGGGGTGCGGGGGCACGGGGTTCTCCACAGAAATGAGGCTGTCGCGGAAGCTTTCATGGCCAGGTGTGGTGTTAGCACCCCCCAGGGATGTGTGTGAGAGAGGGAGGCGTTCACTCCGGTCCTTGCTCTAAACGGCTCTGTCCAATCCTATACCAGATCAGTGGATAGGATGGACTTCTGTCACGAGATTTTCTGTTTTCTTATAAGGACACACTTTTAATTTTGTAATGGAAAGCAGTAGAAAAATAGGATTTGTCTTATATACATTTGCCCTAATATATACTTAAATATGTAAGTATGTCAAATATATTTTTTTTTACAGGGACGATCAGTCTAAAGAGTGTTTCGCTCTCTTGCCCAGCTTACAAACCAGACCTTGCCGCGCATGTGGTATGTCACAAGCCCAAGATGCCACGATTGGATCAGGAGCTGTCATTGGAGAAGACTGAGATGGCCGGGTGACCCTTTTACAGAGGTTTCTCCAAGCCCCGCGGACAACAAATCGGTAGAAATTCCAACATGAAGGAAGTTTATGTGGCTTCTTTCCCCCCCATATAATAGATGCTCTGTCGAGTAGCAGGTTTCGTGCTGCGACAATTCATTCCTGCACTGGTGACAGGACCGCCGGCTGATTTCACTATGCTCAATTAGGAGAAAATGCATATTTGAATCTGCCCCATGGTGAGGTAACACTTTGCTCAGTGGCCTTGGCAAACCGGCCATTTAACCGTTTAGGTGGGTGGAGGCTTACTCTCCAGCCTGTCATCCGGCTGCCAGCAGCCTCTCCATTCTTGCTCTGGTGCCAACACTTCCCGGGTTTCAGAGCAGAAACAATTAAAGGCCACTCCATCACTCTCTGAGCCACCGTGCTGCAGCCCAGCCCCTCCGGCCGCGGGCGCCATGCTGCGTGCCGGCAGTCAGCTCCGTGCAGTGTGCCCACTTGCCGTGTCTTTGCCCTTGGGCCAAGGATCCAATTCGGGCCCGGCCTTGGCCGAAACTGGAAAGTCAGCTCTACACCAGCCGGCCTGCTCAGCTCCCCTGTTGAGGTCCAGCAAGCCATCCTGGAGATCTGCCGCCAATGGCTCCATGAACTGGCCATGTTCACGCCTTCTCATCCCCATGGCTCCCACTGCCCCAACAGCGAGCAAAGTTGCCCCTTTTACAAAAAGTTTTCTAGTGAGAGGATCACGTGAGATTATTTTTCCTCCTTTTTATTCTATCTTTCTTCTTCCATCAGGACTTTTCGATTCCTTAGATCTTTGAGTTTACACACACGAGCTCAGAACTGGGTAGGGTGAGCCTAGGGTGGAAATCATGGTTGGGGCACCCCTGCGGTGATGGAGGTTCTTGGTGTGGTTGAGGCTCCGATGGGCCTGGAATCTGATCTTGGAACTTCCACTATTTAACCCCTCTCAAGTCATATTTTTCTCATTTTCAGATGGGAAGAGTAATAGTCCTATCCTTCTAGGTTCTCTGTGAGGACACACGGATAGCCAAAGAGCTAACATTTACTGAGCCCTCTCCCTGTGCTCCAGGAAGCACTGACATGGTGTATCATCTCATTTAACTCAGGGACCGACCCTTGGATTATCCACATTCCACAAGGGCAGGGCTCACCCTCCAAGGGGTGAGCGACTGATCTGAGTCAGAGGACTAGTGAAAGGGTAAGCATAAAACCCGGGACCCAGGGTGGAGGCTGGACAAGGTTTGCTTTGTTCTCTTCCAAATCCCAAAGAGGCGAGATCAAAGCCAGAGCCCCAGGGTGGGGGGCGGGCAGAGTCAGTCAGTGTCAAAGATAAGTGTCCTCATGGCAGCTGAAATGTCCGCAGAATGTCCTCAGAGCTGAGCATTCTCCTCTTCCCATTTTGAGACCAGGAGGAATCCCCAGATTTTTTCATTGTCTCTGATTGTTTTTTAATCAACGTTCCCCAAATTGTTTCCCCTAACTCTGCAATTGACAGTGTAGCATCAGGCTCAAGCCACCAGCTGGGCCCAGGCCCAGATGCTCTGGATTTCTGTTGACAGAGTGGAAATCACTGAACCCTTTGTGTGAACCCGCCTGAGGACCAAGACCAGACAGTGGGGTGGGGACCAGACAGCTGTAAATTCTCTGCAAGATTACCCCATTTCTGATGCATTTACGGAGCCTGTGACTTGTTGCTGTGAGTGCCTTTCACTAAATTACTGCGGCCCAGGGCTGGGGGAGACCCCAGCCCCAGGATCCCAGGGTATTTTTTCTTAAGGAGGAGATCACAGGCACCTCCCAGCACCCCTTCTTACCCCGCCTCTTTCCTATTCTGGTAAAGCACCACTAAAGGATCCAGGTGCCCTACGGGAGTCCTGGGTGGCCTTGAAAAGGTTAAGGAGGGAAGTCAGCAATCAACACCCCAAAACGAGTGAGGCCACCCCAAAGGGCAGGCTAGATAACTGGTTCAATGGGCTGAACTTTCCAGGTCGTCATTTTTGCCTGGCTTCTCTCTGGAGAGGCAGTAGGTCCCATCTTTCTTGCAAAATTTCTCTTCATTCCAGCACTGCCTTTCCTGGAAGGCCCATGTCTGGATATCACAGAACTGTCTCTCGCACATAACACCTCCTGCAGAGAATTCCTGCTTTGGTGCCATGATATCTCCTGTTAACCATGCACGCACGTATGAACTGATTTGGACCAGTGAGGAGGTGGGAATGAGTGCTGTGCTGGGGTCTGTAGAAAGCCTTCTTAGTGCCCACCCTCAGAACCTCACAGACAAGCTGTTTTCTCCTGGACAGGCCCCAGGTTTTGTGAGAAAAATCCTGCAAACATTGCTAGCAGGAAACTCCAGCACAGCTCCCTCAGATCATCTCATTTCTTGTGCCCTTGGCCCACTGTGTGATTTCTTTTCCTTCATAATTTTGTGTGGGGGAATCACCCTGCTAGAAATGACAGGAAGGTAGAAAACAGGGGTCGGCTCCTGCGCACAAGAACCCTGAGCTCGATTTAGCTTTGCTGTCGCCATTTTGAAATTATGAAAAATTTTTGAACAGTGGGCCCCACAAATTACATAGCTGGTCCTGGAGAGGACAAACATTTGTTGAACACCTAGTACTTTTGAGATTAACGGTTCCCAAACTTTGCTGCACATTTGAATTACGTGGTGGCACCTTTAGAATCTTGTGGCTCAGGCCACAACCCCCAGACCAGTGAAATCAGAATGTCTGGACGTCAGTATTTTGTGAAGACCCTCAGATGTCGTGACTCCGATGTGCAACAAAATTAGGGAGCCGTTGTCCAGCCACTCTTACAATAAGAGGTGTTCTTACTTACATGGCACAGGTGAGGAAATGGGGGTTCAGGAAAGTCAAATGGTGTGCCCAAGCTCACACCCTATCCTGGGGACTATGCTTGAACTCAGTCTAAATTGACTGAAAACCCCAGTTCTTTCCATTCAATCATGTCAACTAAGCCAGCCTGTTCTGCAGTTAGTTAAATTTGGTCATTTGTAAATTCTACTGGTTTCTGAATACAATGGTCAGGTGTCCAGCCCTTTCCACTATAAGGAAATTAGTCCTAAACATTTCTTTGCTTTCGGCAAGAAAGAGGGAGAATTTTGCATAACTGTTCACACAGATTCAGAATGCTCCGTGGGGCGGGCGGGCAGACATCCAGAAACGTCCCACAGCCAGCCAAGCCGCAACCACCTGGAGCCGCTTCTCTGAGGAGGGAACGTTTCTGACCCTTCCCCCGCTGGAGCCTATCACCCCCTTGGGAAAGGGCATCTCCGATCCGCGAAGACCATCAGGCCTCCGCAAGCAAACATTTGCCCTTCATGGGGTGTAACCTTTCACCCCATATCTCCCTGTTAGCACATTCAGAGCCTCTGAAGTCTGTGGCACAACCAAGGATCAGCTTTGTTCCTGGGCAAGCAGTGCAGCTGGGTCGCTTCAAGCCTTCTCTTTTGGCGCCCTTAAGACTAAATGGCCAGGGTGGATCCCGTGTCCCCCTCAAGTCCTCTAAAAAAGGGCGCCAGGGGGCTTCAGAGGGCATGAAGATTCCAGGCGGAGGGGTCTGACAGCTGTGCCAGGGAAGTCAATTATTAAAAGCAGGCTTCTTCAGATTTAATTAGAGTATTTGGAGAAAGAGTCTAAATTAAACAGGTATTCAGGGCTTATTTGCGTCTCCTGTAGTCATTGGCTTTGACACTGCATAAAAGACCTACTACATAACAGTGGTGTAGAAAAGTCTTTGCCCAGATGGCTAGTTTCCAAAGGTGAGGGACATTTGGCCTGGCTGGGACCATCAGCAGGGCATCAGTGCCAGGAAGGCAGGGCCTGGACAGGGCTCTTCCTCACCTCATGGCTTCGGTCCTTGACTGCCTCCTGCCGACCAGTCTAAAGATAATAGGTCTTTTTATGGACCAGAACTTCAGGAACCTGCTTTCTTCTTTTCCGTCTGTGGGCAAGACCTGATGTAAGTGGGATGATTCCATTGGCCTCAGTGAGGCCGGCAGCTGACAGTCAGGCTGTCCCTTGGGAACCATGAAAAGCACATCAAATACACCCCATAGCAATTTAACCAAGATTGCTCGTTTCCGTATCTCTGGAAGGTTCTAGAAGGCCATTGATTCTAGTAGAATCAATGAGCACAGTGGTGTTAAACTTGAAGGTGTCTGACGTCATTTGTTAACAATGTCCTCATCTGAGTCCATGGAGACAAAGGAGTGGACGGTGGTTTGGGGTGTTATTATTCTCATAGGTAGCTTTCATAGGCAGAATCAGCCATTGTACATTCTTCCTAGACACGTCAGTGTCTTATTAGAAATGCAGTAAATAGAATTTAATGCAATTGAAAAGAAATCCAGCAGACTCTAATCTAAAGAATGTCATTTCAGGAAAATAGCAGCGACTTACAATTTACTGCCCCTAAATTGGAAAATCAGTTTTAGAACATCGTAAACTTTTAATTGCGTGCAGCATGGAAACAAATTTAAAACAGAAAGGTGGGGAAGAAGGGCTCACGTGTACTGAGCACCTTCTATTACAGACTAGGCGGTCATATCATTTCATTTCATTGGAACAGCAGCCACATGACACTGGAGTTACTTTCTCTGAGTTATAAATGAGGAAATGGAGGCCCAGCAAAGAGATGTGTCTTGCCCAAGGACATAGGGTAGAAAGTTGCAGAGGTTGGATTTGAAATCAGGTAGGTCCTTTTGGCTTCCAATGCCTGAATTCTTTGAATCTACTATATGCATGTGAACACTTTCTTCCACAAATTGACCCCAACCACCATCACGTAGGTGGTTCCAGAAATCAGTGGCTTGACCATGGCTATTTCTGCTCATCCATGCTTTAGGCTGACTTGTGACAAATGAAATGTTGTGTGCACATGAAATGCTGTGAGAGACAGGACAAAAAAGCCATGGGAAGGTTCAGCTAACTTCTTTCTAAATTGCATTCTGGAAGGCGTCACCTTCAGCAGCTCCTCTGAAATATATTTGGAAAGTGGGTTTGAGTATGTCCCCCAGCCTCCAAAACCTTGACCACCTCTCTAAATTTATCTCTGCTAATTGCCTACACTTCACCCTGCCCCAGCTTGCAGTATACTTGGTATTCATGGTTCCCTGACAAATCTTAACGAGTTTCGGCTGAAGCAATTTCTCCTTTCTGGAATGTTCTTACCCTCCATAGCGAGCTCCTCTTTTTTCTCCAGGCTGTATTTGTGTGGCCAATGTTGTCTGCGTGTTGTTCATGGCCAGGTAGTGCAGTGCAACAGAAGATGCTGGATTTTTGTGGTCAGCAAGGTAGTTCCAGAAGTATAGACAGTCTGGGCAAACAGAAGATCAGTGTCTTCCTCCCTGCGCCCTGAAACTCTGTGTGTGAACCTTTTGGAGGCTTTGGCCCCGTGTGTCTGTCTCCCCTCTACGTGTTGAGTTCCCAGAGCACACTTCCTTTCACACCCCTCTGAGTTCAGCAGGGGCCTTTGCAAACAGCAGGCCTCCTGGGAGGGTTTGTTGCATTTAGTTCCATGATTTTGAGGGCACAAAAACGTTCTCCCTGCAGGCATCCATCTCTGCTCGGTGAAGGCCATAGTGGAGAAGTTTCCAGAAAGTGTGGTCAATGTAGGCAGCCACTCAGGCTGAATGAACACATCCATCTCCTTGGATAGCAGGCTAGCCAGAGCGGCACTGACTCTGCTGTTCGTTTTGCCCACGCAGGCCAGGAAGGAAAGCCACTCTGCAGAACAATGCTTCCGAGGCATTTTATTCGCAACAGGATGCTTTGTAAGAGGTGAGCGAAGGAGCGGGGTCCGCTAACACAGGGACCCCACTCCCCTTGGCCTGTGACCCCGCGGCACTGGGCTGTGTCCAGGAGGGAGCGGGGGAAACCCCAATCCTTCACATGCGATGCACATGCAGCCTGATTTGGATACAAAACTGTGCCTTTGCCGTGGGGACCCTCATGCCACAGGGCGCATAGCCGCTGACTTGCGCGGTACCGTCTGAACCCGAAGGACACTCTCAGGGGTCATGTTAAGTCACACCCCATGGCTTCTTAGATCAGAGGTAAAGCGACTGGGCCACAGATGGCTGTCACATTTCTTTCTTTTTATTCCCTTTTACCTTCTAATTAATTTTTCTAATGGTTCCTCGATGGAATAAACCATTTATCATGCCCACCCTCTTTGTGGGTTTTTCTCTTTCCCAGTTATTAACATGTCCGAGGCTCTCCCAGGGGAAGTTTCTAGGACTTGGCTGCCTGCTGTCCCCAGGAGAACAGTAGTGAGGGGTCGTGGCTATCCATGTCATGCGCTCAGACAGTGCTCTGTGACAGGCCACCATTGATTCACCGATGGCACTTTTCATCCAGCAGTGGCTCTGAATGGAGAACGAGCCAGGAAACAGAGCTTCTGCCCAGAAAAGTCTTAGCCGGAGCACCAGGGCCTGAATGGGGAGGGGCTGAGCGAATCAGGGAGGCAGCTGCCGGAGGAGATGGAATCACACAGATGTCCTTTGGGAGCTGGTGAGGGCCTGGACATGATCTCCTGACTTCCACTTATTCTCATTTGGCATATCGGGATTTCTCTAAGAACTGCTTAGAAAAAGCCCAATTGCTATGTAACACTCTCCTTTTCACACCCACTGCCATTAATGTCTACAACCACTGACCACTGACCGCAAGTGAAGGACTGTGCAGACACCATCTCCTTCCATCCTCGACAGTGCCAAGAGGTGGGACATATGAATCTGTGAGACAGACAGGAGAGAGACTTGCCTAGGCCAGAAAGCTGAAGAAGGAAGCTTGAGACCTGAGCTGGGATCTCTCTGTCCCCAAAGCCAGGTCATCTTCCCGCCAGACACACACAAGCAGTTGTGTCCTTGGGGCTTTGGCCTTTGTGACAAAATTCTAAAGTCTGAGTCTGAGCCTAAGAAAACATTCGGCCCGCTGGTACTTGCCGCCTAACTTCGAAAGGTGTCCGTCATTAAAGCTATGTTGAACCGGAGTCCTTGCTGAGACCATCTTGATATTTTGGCAGATTCACACCCTTGATGAGATTGCTGTCTACGATGAAAGTTGATTCAAGGTCTTGGGATCATTTTTCACATGGGACCCGCGTTTATTAATGGGGAGTATTTTGTAAGTCCTTTTGTAAGGACTTCATTTGACCTGGTAACACAGAAGCAAGGAGCACCTTAATCTGTCCCCCTGAGCCGCCCTTGCCCCCTGCAGGGACACGCCGATGTGTGCCTCATAAATTCAGCCATTGTGTCTGTGAGCGCCTTGGCTGGAGCTGGTTTTATGAGATATCACAGTGTGTGCTGCACACCTGTGAGGCTGAGAGCAGAATGTTTACTTCGGGAGTTGCGGGGAAAACCCAACTCAGACATTGGAAGGAATTCAAGCACAATCTCCTTTTGTTAGCAATAAAAGAGGAGCACATGGCCTGGAGGAACTTTATGAAAGATCATTGAAAGAAACTCATGAGTCTCTACTTCACATCCATATCCTTTAATTCTTGGAACAAAATTTCATACCCAGGGAGGTAGCAGGCATTATTTTGCCCCCACCAGCCAAGATTTTAATGGGATCCTTCAGCTTTCTCCCTTTGACCTGGCCATAATTAGGATAGGAAATATATAGCCGCATTGCCTCAAAATAGGATACTTGGTGGAAATTCTCTTTTGAATGTTGCTGTTCTTCTGCATACATCAGAAATCCCCAGGTCTAAGGGTGTACCCTGTCCCCACCACGATTGTGCATCAGGTTCTGGAGAGCAGAACATGTCACCTTAGCCGGCAACAGAGCAAGGATCCCTTGGCTGTTCCGTATTAGTGGCCTGTGGCTCAAATGGGGGTCACCCCATTCGGGAGACTGTGTGGCAAAGCAGACAAAGCACTTATAATGCAAGGTAGGGAGACTGGCGATGCTGTCAAGTTGCTTCTTCACCTTAGGTCAGTCAATTACTTTCCTGTGTTTCAATTCTTTTTTCCACCTATACAGTGGGAATAACACCTATTTGCCCAATTCCTGGGATGCTGTGAGAATTAAATTACATAGTAGTTGCAAAATAATTTGACTTCATTGGAATTGGCCATTGCCCGCACCTGAGCAGAATGAATGGGCAATTCTTAATGGCTTCCATCTTCTGGCCAAGCTGCCTTGGGACTAGAAGAATAGTTTAGGTCCAGGTTTCTAGCCTTTGGCAGCACAAGGTGGCCGCCACAGGGCCAAAGAGAGGCTGTAATCAGAACACATTGCATAGAAATGCTGCATGGTCATTGACCCCAACAGCCTGAGTTCTCCACTGGACAAAGATATCATGGGGGTCCAGTGGCTGCTGACAGGGAAGAGGGCCCAGAGCCCTGAGTTGCAGAAACTTTATTATAATGATTTTCGTGATAGGTTTATATTCAATGATCATCTCTGACTCTCCAGAGATGAACACATGCACTTGACATCTTGAGACTGGAAAGTTTGGGGCAGATAAGCAAACAGCTGAGTGAGAGAAAGTACCTCTGTGTGCTATCTGTCTGTCTCTCACACACACATAGGAACACGAGTGTGCACACCATGTCTCTAAGAAAGGACACTAATAAGCCCCACTCGTGTTCCTGCCGCTCTTTGATCCCCTCACACATGACCCTGGGTTCCTCAGTGGGCGCAGTCACGATAGTCTTTTCGTTCATTTCCAGCTGGCTCCTGCTTCAGGGCCTCTGTTCCATCTCTTCCCTCTGTCTGGAATATTCTTCCCACAGATGTTTCCATGGCAGCCTGGCTTTTCTTGTCGTTCAGGTCTCAGCTAAGATCTCGTTTCTGTGGAGAGACCTTACCTGACCATTCCACCTTGAGTAGCCACATCTTCTGTTTCTTTCAACAGGACTTACCTCACCAAACCACTGATTCCTCTTTGATATTTTTGTTTGTTTGATTCCTGACTTCTTCCTAGGGCAGAGATGAGCAGGTTCTGCCTGCTGTTCATTCTCTTCTTCTTCCCTAGCAGCAGAATCCAAATTTCCGCCAGGTACCTGGTCAGTCAGAACAAGACCACATATCCTAGCCTCCCTGGCAGTGAGGGATAGACATGTGTCTCAGCTATGGACAAATATAAGTAGAAGTGTCTTTAGAAGGAGAAGGAGCACTCTTCTTATCCTCTTCTTCTTGTCAGCTGGGATGTGAATGTGATGCTAGGATTTAGGTAGCCATATTGAACTCTGAGGTGAAAACATCATCCCTAGGACAGCAGAGCACCAAGGTAACAGGATCCTGGGTCTTTGATGACATCATGATGTGACCCTAGCAACCCTGGGTCATGTCCCTCTGGACTTTGTGGGACAAGAAATTAGGTCGTAACTTGCTTAAACTATTGCTATGTTGGGTCATCTGTCATTTACAGCTAAATTGGCTCCTAACTTCTAATGCCAGTTTCCACCCCCAACTTCATGCCTCCCACCTGAGAGAATATGGACTCTATAAAAGAAAGGATCTTCCCTGCCTCATTCAGTGCCATATGCCCAGCACTGGAAAAACACCCACCACAGTAATCATTTGGTAAATGCTTACTCAAGGAATAGCTTGCTCGTCTTTTATTTAATTTTTTCCCTCCACTGGCTCCTTTCCCTCTCTGTATTGCACTATTTTAGTTTTCTTTTGACCTCCCTCATGTCTTCTTCTCCTCTCTACATGTCCCTGAAATGCAGACATTTCCCAAAGTGATGTCCTTCGCTAAGGTGGGAAGTACTAGGCATTTTCATGCTGATACCTATCTGCATTTCCACAAACCTCTCCAAGGGAAACTGCCCTCACCGTAAGCCAATGGTGGCCCATGGAGTACTTCCTGCTCCTGTCCCACTTCTGATTGGATGGGGGCTGTCAGGTGACCCAGATGCAGCCAATCCATTGGCTTGTCAGAATCCTCTGTCGTTGAGGGGTATGAAAGAACAAACTAGCGAAAAAGAGGAGAGTCCCTCTATCAAGAATACTTTTTCATTTTCATTTTAAATTTACTTTATATGAAAAATATTGATAAATGTAAGAGGAAAATCATCCCCCTCAAATTTTGCCACTTTTGAGACATTATATACAGAGGTGAAATTTCTACCTTTTTCCCTTCTCAAGTCTGCGTAACAAATCTTATCCCCTAGAGATAATCAGCATTAGCAATTAGATGCATGTTTTTCCTGACTTTTTTTCTATTGTGAAACAGGCATCTCTATATATCTCTTTACATGTATGTGTGTGTGTGTGTGTATTTATTTTATGGGCTTACCCTCTGCATATTGGTTTGTACCACGGAATCTCTGTAGACCCAGAAATGCAAATGTTTATCAGGGACTGGTCAGTATTCTTTAAATGGATGTTCCATAATATTGTCCATAATTCCCTACTGATGCAACCTGCAGGATGGTGTAATAAGCATCCTGGATATATAGAATTCCATATTTCCATACTGAGAAGTGGGATTACTGAGTCAAAGAGTATGCCCTGAGGGGTGCCTGCGTGGCTCAGTTGTTTAAGTGTCTGTCTTCGGCTCAGGTCATGATCTCAGGGTCCTGGGATTGAGTCCCACATAGGACTCCCTGCTCAGCAGAGAGCCTGCTTCTCCCTCTCCCTCTGACGCTACCTTTGCTTGTGCTCTCTCTTTCTCTCTGTCAAATAAATAAAAAAAATTTAAGAAAACCCTAAAAACAAAGGGTATGCACTTAAAAAACTTTAATAAATATCATCAAATTAATCTCCAAAATAGTTATACCAAGTTTATGCTCCCACTCACGTACATGAGAATCCTATCCCCTTGTTCTCTTTCATAATCCATTGTGGTCACTTAGCTAATAATAGAAGAGTGTGTCATGACATTGGTATTTGCACTTTTTGCTAGACTGGTAAAGTCATCTCCAGAGAACCAGGTGCCGGGCTAGAGCACCGGGATGTGCAGAGCGAAGCCGACAGGTGTGAACTGACATTTTGAGGAAGAAGGCAGAGTTGAGGTCCTGAGGATGCAGGAGTTACAGGGACAGGAGGGGTCTACAGAGGTGAAGGAAAGAATGTCAGTGAGGGGTGAGCAGATGGGGCAGAGTTGCAGAAGTGAGGCCCATGGGCAATGGAGCAAGAGACAGGCTGCACATACACCAGCTGTGCAGCTTTGTGATGCCTCAGAGGCCTAGAACTTTCCTTCCTCCTTGTGCCTGTACTCGTCATCCTTTTCCCCCATGAGACCTGGCTTGAACTGAGACCACTGTTTGGTTTGCTTTTCCTGGATAGTGCCGTTATTCAACATGAGAAAAGCTGCTGTATTCTGACCTTTTCTCCACTGTCATCCATAGCTCTGAGACACCTGCTTCCTCCATGTCAATCCCGCTCAGCCCCGATGGTCCCCATATGTGCATCTTCTGTGCCAGCCTCCTGCTTCACATCTCTCTCTGCTGGCAGAATGGCTCCAACACAGTCTCTGGCTCGTACGTCAAGCTCAGTGTGTCCAAACCAACCCAGCTCTCCAACTATTCACCAAATGGAACCATCTAGATTGTCCTATTTCTCTGTGGATTCCCACCACACTCTGGGTCACAAAGACTTGAAAGTGTAAAGACTTTTTTTGAATGTTATCTCCTCTTAAATCTGCCCTCATTTATTATTATTATTTTATTTTTAGTTGTAGTTAAAATACATATAAAACAACATTACCATCGGAACATTGTTAAGTGCAACGTTCAGTAGTGTTAAGTGCATTCACATTATCATGCAAACACCACCATCCATCTCCAGAATTCTTTTCATCTTGCAGAAATGAAACTGTATACCCATTAAACAACACCTATTCCCCAGTCTGTAAAGATGAATTTGACCTTTCAGCCACTCTGCTCCATCACCAAGGTCAAGATCATCCGTGTATCTGCAGGACCTGCTAGGTACCTGTCTTAGCCATACAAGGCCATAGGCAAGAAAGGTTAAATGAGTGAATGTCCTACTTATTTCATCCATGCAATGCCCAATAATTACTATTTACCCAGCATCTAGAACAACCCCGTTTATTTTTACTTCTCAAAACAACTCTCCGGTAGTGCTTGCTTGTTGGTTTGTTTCGTTGATGAGGAAACAGAGGCCCAGAGATTAAGCAGCACCCTGGCTAACGCAACATATACAAGGCAAGTCAGGTGAGTCTGACAGCAGCCCACCTCTCAATCTCCAGATCAGCTACTCCCTCGCGCATCTCTTCCTTGCTGCTTCCCGCTCCCCCACACCCCCACCCCACCCCCGTCCCGGGGACCACTGTGTCACATGTAGGCGGTTGCACCGGGACTGCAGGCTCTGATGCGTCCGCCTGTCCCCTCCCCGACCCTCTCATCACTTGCCCTGCGGGTCAGGCTTGCTCATCACTTGCCCTGCGGATCAGGCTTGCTCAGTCACAGTTCCGCCTAAGGCATCCCCTGCTCCACTTCCTCATGTTTCTGCAGACATGCGCATCTTCCCTGAACGAAGTTCAAGCTCACTGCCTGGCAGCTGAACCTTCCCACCTGCCTCCAGCTGCCTTCCCTGCTGCCGCTTCTTCCCTGTCATCCCAGCCATGCTCCAGTTTACATTTTCTTGCCTTTGTCCCTTTGCTTTTCTTATTTCTTGAGTCCTAAATGTTCTCCATTCTATCACCAAGAACTGTTTGCTTTTGTCATTGTTTCCGCAGGACCTAGAACAGTGCCCGACACGTAGTAGGCACGCCATAAATTTTTACGGAGTGAGTGAATGAATGTCGCTATGCTTCCAGTCATCTAAGGTTCCATTTCAGGGGTCACCCCATGAGGAAACCGTCCCCAGGACTCCCCACAGGACTGGATGTCCTTCTTGGCTCTTCATTTGCTCTTACCTTACGCGCACAGTGGTCCAAACTAAACCAAATTTGTAGGCTACTCGTCTCAGCCTCTCAGTTAGACTGCAAATTCTTTGAGACCCTGAGGTTTTAGACATTTCTATACTTTTCCCTGCGTGGGCTTATGCGCGTAGGTGCGTGCGCATGCGTGCACGTACACACTTGCGCATGCGCACTTTTCCCCAAACGCAAGCGCCGGGCTGAGTACGCGTCATACGCGTTCGGCTGTGCCATTCATCGTTTGTTGGTTGATTGGAGCCCACTCATCTGATTATCCCTCCTACCTCTCCTCTTTCTGCAGGCACTGGGACTTCCCTCCTTCCCACCGCATTCCTGCCCCGGTCCCCGTTTCACCATCCCGTGGCCACTGCAGCGTTGCCTGCGGGCACCCGTGCGCCGCAGGGTGATTTAACATCGGCCGTCATGGTATCATCTTCCTCTGCACAGCGCCACAGACAGAGGAGGAAAATGAATCCTGGCTAGAACCTTAGATTTATATGTCGGAGAAGGATGCCGGGCCGAGAAAGCTGGTAGGGATGTCCAATGCATATCTGACACCTGCCAGAGCAATCAGAATGATGAGCATCGAGAGCACTCTCCTGAGGTGCCAGACATTACGTAAGCACTTTGCATCCTCCATGGATACCTCCGCCAAACCCGTGAGACGACTATTATTATATTTTACAGCTGAGGAGCGAGACAGAGCCGGCAAGTAACTAGCCCAAGGTCACACAGCTGGTAATGGGAAGCCTCTAAATTCAAACCCAGGACCTAGGCACTTATACCTGCCCTCTACCCTCTCCTCAAATGAAGCCAGACAGTTGGCAGATAATGCAGCCCTGGGAAGCATCTCAATCCGATTGGGTGTTTTCCAGTCAAGAAACTGAGACCCGGACAGAGGGAGTCACTTGACAGAAGCCACTCGACTTGTCCAGCTCCATGTCCATTCCACTGTCCTGTGCACACCGGGGCAGGCCTGGATTTCAGCTTGTGCCTGCTGTTGTTGTTCAAGGGGCTACTTAGCAAAAATCCATCTGGGAGAAGAGTTTTTGTTGTTGTTTATTTTTTCCTAAAGCTGGGAGAAAATGCACGTTGCTGTGAGAAGTTTGGGAGAGCAGCTTGCGATGGAGACAGGGAGAAGGGAAGACCAGCACCAAGAGTGCTGGAGGGAGGGGCAGTCACAGATGCCCCCAAGGGGAGGCTGAGCTTGTCACAGGCAGAGAGATGACCTACCATGGGCTTCAGAGGGGAGAGAAGTTCGAGACAAGCATTTGCTCTGAATCTGGGGGAGGTGCGTAATTGAAGGTGACCACAGTCATTCTGCTGGTGTCTCCAAACTTACCTGGGGGTCATCTTTCAATAAATGAACACTGAGTGATTTTGAGTAGCTTCGCCAGAGAGACAAATCCTTCCTGGGGAAGCCAGACACTGAAATCATGCCCTCGCTTCTCCAGGGGCGTTTCAAAGTAGAACATTGCGTTTGAAAAAACTCCTTTCTATGAGGCACTGAGAGCACTTCCTAGATCGTAGGTAATTAATCCATGGAACACCCTGGGAGGAGTGGGAACGGGAGCAAGAAATATTGCCTTCCTTTGAGTGATGGAGAAATTAAGCAAAGAACAGTCAAGTGCCTTTCTTGATGTGATATAGGAAGTCAGCTGCGGAGGCAAGGAGACTAATTCTCCTCCTGGCTCAGCGTTTTGTCCTAACAGCTCCGCTGGGGCGGCGACTACCCCCTGTACACCGGCTAGCCATGAGGCTTGACGGCAGAGCCATGACCCACGTTTCCCAAGGACTAAAACATCTGTTTTATCTGATGACTAAAACATGTATTGTCTCTTTTTAACGAAAAGTCCTCATTAAAAGATTCTTAAAAATAAATAATTGTAATCATCACTTTCAGGTTAATCTAAGGTTAAAATTTCCATTCATTCTTTACTGGAGGTAATTTTTGTGTGTCTCCGAGAATAGGCACATAGTAGGTGCTTACTAAATGGTTACTGAGTAATGAATTTCTTTGTACATTTTTCACTTTGGTAAGATCACTTTGGTATGATCAGTTGGAATTTTAATGACTAGGTAAGCCTAACCTTGACATATCGGAGTGAGTGTTTGCCTGTCAGTGATAATGATGATGATAGTTAATTCTGACCTGTTGCCTGTGAAGCCAAAGCTCCCACCACACCCCACACAAGTCATAAGTACTGAATGTGGTTTTTGCTGGTGGTGACATTTTTTTTAAACCTGCATCTCTTAAATGACTCTCTTTTTCAATTAGTCTGTGACTCTGTCAGGAGGACACCTAGAATGAAGAGTATAATTGTAACTATAGATTTGTATGAAGTAAACTAATTTATTAGGGGTTCAACTATGCTCTGTTAGAATAGGGTTCATTTGGACCAATGGGCGCTGACCTTCCTTTTTCCTGAAGAACTCGCAAGTCTGATTTGAAACCTTTCTCTAAGTCATATTTTCAAGACAAATTTGCATTATTGACAAAACACCCAGCTTTCTATACTGAGGCAAGCTTTGGTCTAGCCTCTACTTAAGCAGTACCCAACGAGCAGAGTATCAGTTAAATTTCATTGTATTTTGTCCTTCCTCCTCTACTTCTTCCTCTAAAAATAATCCATGCAACATCAAAAGAGAGCTATGATAAAGGCATATGAAGATGGCAGTCATTACTATCATTCATTGGTAACTCCCTTTCCCCTCCAAGCAGGTGCTAGTGGTTCCCATCTGCATCTCCTTGAAGTTAACCTTCAAACCATGTGACTTGCTTTGACCAATGAAACATGAGCAGATGTGATGTGTGTCCTTCCCAGTGGGAGTATCTAAGCCTTCAGGTCTTGCAGGTACATGATTTTTATGTCCCCATTTCCTTGCTCTGGTGACTGGTAACATTCTAGATGGTGGAGGCATCATCCTGCTAGAACCCTGGGTGAGGACAGACTGGAGTAGAACTCTCTCACCACCTGAGAATACCACACAAGGTGAGTGAGAAAGAAACCTTTACTATTTTACACCACTGAAATTTTTGTCTGTTATTGGAGTTTAACCTCACCCACCTTGACAGGTAATTGAAATGTGAAGTCACCACACTCTGGTTGGGAAAATGTGAATCCTTGTCCTGCTCCTCCCTTCCCCACCCCCATGCCGCTGTGCCATCCCCACAACCCATTCTCTATCTCTTTCTTCCAGAAACTATGCTCTCATTTGGCAGATGCTGTTATGATTCAAATAAATTCAATAGTTTTTGTTTGTTTGTTTGTTTTTAAGAGGTGGGGAAGGGCAGAGGAAGAGGGAAAGACAGAATCTTAAGCAGGCTCCATGCCCAGTGCAGAGTCTGACATGGGGCTCGATCTCATGACCTTGATATCATGCCTGAGCCGAAATCGAGTTGGACTCTTAACTGATTGAGCCACCCAGGCCCTCCAGTTTTTTTTCTGTTTTTTTTTTGTTTCATTTTTAAAAAAGATTTTATTCATTCATTTATTTGAGAGAGAGAGAGAGAGAGAGAGAGAGCAAGCTGGGTCAGAGGGAGAGAGACAAGCGGATTCTGTGCTGAGCCCAGAGCCCGACTGGGTGGAAGGTTGGGGTTCTTGACCCCAGGATCCTGGGATCATGACGTGAGCCAAAGGCAGATGCTTAACCAACTGAGCCACCCAGAGGCCCCTTGTTTGATTCATTCAGAGAATGATAGACCACAATGAGAAGACTAGAAGGTTTCATCCCAGGGATCCCTAGAGATAGTGTTCTTGCTGGAGGGACCAGTGTGTCACTAAAGCTTTGACCAATGAGTGAGTGCCTGAGCCAACCCACATCTCCAGGGACAACACAGCCTGTCTGAACACAAGGACCAGCCATGGAAGTCTGGTTTTCACATACACCCACACCTTGCTCATCTTTTTAAAGTGGCTATCCTCATGTTGGTGGAAAAGACCTAATTCAGTAAATGTTATCGTTCCAGTGACCAGGAGGCCTGAATTCTAGCCTCTGTCTTAAAACTCTTTTGTAAACTCAGTTTTCTCATCTGTAAACTGGAGATGATAGGATTCATTGTCAGCTATTTAAAAATAATTGGTATGCATTTGTGAAAGGTCACTAGTATGCTTCTTGTGACCGATATCTGCAGAACTAGGCAAAAAGAACTGTTTTGAGCAATTTGGATCATCTGATCAAGCCAGTCTCTACTAAATCAATTTAAAAAATATAAATAGACTTTATTTTTTATTTATTTTTTTTAAAGATTTTATTTTTATTTATTTATTTGTCAGAGAGAGAGGTAGAGTGAGCACAAGCACAAGCAGACAGAGTGGCAGGCAGAGTCAGAGGGAGAAGCAGGCTCCCTGCAGAGCAAGGAGCCCGATGTGGGACTCGATCCCAGGACGCTGGGATCATGACCTGAGCCGAAGGCAGCTGCTTAACCAACTGAGCCACCCAGGATTTTTAAGAGCAGATTTAGATCTAATGAAAACTGGAGCAGGAAGTACAGAGAGTTTCTTCATGCCCCATCTTCCCCTGCACAGCTTTTCCTATTACTCCCATCCCGCATTAGCGTGGTACATTTGTTGTAATTGATAAACCAATATTGACACATTATTATTAACTAGAGTCCATAGTTCGTATTAGAGTTCTCTCTATGTTGTATGATTCGATGGGTTTTGACAAATGCATAGTGTCATGTATCCACTGTTGTGTATTTCACTGCCCTAAATATCTCCTGTACTCCTCCTATTCATTCCTCCCTCTGCCTCCCACATCCCTGGCAACCCCTGATCTTTTTATTGTCCCTATAGTTTTGTTCTATCCAGAATGTCATCTCATTGGACTATTAGAACATTTAGCCCTTTTGCATTGTCTTCTTTTACTTAGTGATAGGCATCTGCTTCATGCATTTTCATGGCTTGATAGCTCATTTCTCTCTCTCTTTTTAAAAAGAGTTATTTATTTTGAGAGACAGAGAACACGAGTGGAGGGAGGGGCAGATGGAGAGAATTTTTCAAGCGGTCTCCCCACTGAGCACAGAGCCCGATATACGGTTCCATCCCATGACCCATGAGATCGTGATCTGAGCCGAAATCAAGAGACAGATGCTTAACCAACTGGGCCACCCAGGCGCCCGCAGCTCATTTCTTTTTCTTCTTAAATAGTATCCTATTGTATGGACATTTCTTAGTTTCTTTATTCATTTACTTTGAAGGACATTTTGGTTGCTTCCAACTTTTGGCAACCCTTAACAAAGCTGCTGTAAACATCCGTGTGCCGGTTTTTGTATGGACACAAATTTTCAGTTTACTTGGGTAAATACCAAGGAGCACAATTGCTGGACTGTATGTAAGAGTTAGTTTAAATATTTTAAAAAGATTTTTTTTTTTTATTAATTTGAGAGAGACAGAAGGAGAGAGAGGGAGAGAGAAAGAGCGAGCATGAGATGGGGGAGTGGCAGGCAGAGGGAGAAGTAGGCTCCCTGCTGAGCAGGGAGCCCAATGTGGGACTTGATACTGAGACTCCAGGATCATGACCTGAGCTGAAGGCAATCACCCAACCAACTGAGCCACCCTAGGTGCCCTGAGTTTGTTTGATTTTTTAAGGAACTAATGGACTGGCTTCCAAAGTAGCTGTACCATTTGCAATGAGTGAGAATTTCTGTAGTGCCATATCCTTGTCAATACTGGAGGTTGTCAGTATTCTGGATTTTAGCCAGTTTAATAGTTGTGCAATTGTATCTTGTCGTTGTTCTACCTTAGAATTCCCCCCAAGACATGTGATGTTGGGCATATTTTCATACACTTATTCGCTATTTTTATATCTTCTTTGGTGAGGTGCCTGTTCATATTTTTTCCTTCTTCTGAATTGAATTGTTTTCTTATTATTGAGCATTAAGTGTTCTTTCTTTGTTCTGGAAGCAAGTCTTTACCAGATTAGTGTTTTGCAAAGATTTTCTCCCAGTTTGTGGCTCCTCCTGCATTTTCTTTACAGTGCTTTTAACAGAGCACAAGTTTTTAACTTTAATGAAATTTGGCTGATCTAGTTTTTCTTTTTCATGGATCATGTTTTTAATATTATATCTAAAACTCACTGCCAAACCCAAGGTCACCTAGATTTTTTCCCTGTGTTACCTTCTGAAAGTTTTATAGTTTTGCATTTTACATTTAGGTCTCTCATCCATCTAGAGTTAATTTTTATGAAAGATGGAAGGTCAGGGCTTAAATTCTCTCTCTCTTTCTCTCTCTCTCTCTCTCTCTCTCTTTTTTTTTTTTGCATGTAGTTGTCCAGTTGTTCAAACCATTGGTTGGAAAGTTTTTTTCTCTATTGAATTACCTTTGCTCTGACAAAGATGAGTTGGCTATATTTGTGTGCTATATTGTTGACTCTAATTCTGTACTTTCTATTGAGTACCATTGATCAATTGTATTTGTCTCTTCTTTTGCCAATAATAGATAATAAGAATAGAAAACTAGTCTGTGCGGCCCAGATTTCTGTATTTCATTTGACATTAACATAATGACCAGCTGTCCTAACTGAAAATTAAGAAATTGACCAGCAACACCCCTCAGCCTCAATTTCTCTACCTAGTGACCACAGAGTCACCATTCTTGTACCTCAATGCTCAGATGCTAGGGACCCAGGAAGCCAATGTGCTAAGACACCCTAATCCACATGCTGTGACCCAGACCTAGGGTGACTCAATTAGAGAAACACCTTCTAGATTCCAGGAGGCAGATCTTCATGCTGTGATTTGTTGTGGGTGGGTTTTTAAAATAAGCCTCGTGCAGCACCCCCTACCTTCCACAGAATGTGGCATTTGAAATAACAAGTTTAGTCGGAAATGGTCCTGTCTAGACTGTGATGCCAACTGTACTTTTTCCCCTGGCAGGTGCTCAACTTGTCAGGTAACAAGGTGACCTGCAGCAGCGCTCTCTTTTCCATCCACACTTCCTCTCCACCAGGCCAGCTTCTCATTCCTGGCTCTTGGTTCCAGGAGCACCTGCCTGCTTTGCTTTTGTGCTCTCTGAGGGGCTAGTGTTGTGAAAATAACCAGGGTTGTCGTGCTTCGTGTATGCCCATGGGCTCATTTGCTCAAGCTTTCAAACTTGCAGGCCATTTAACAACCTGAGCTGTGAAGCCTGATAACCCACCTCTGGGTCTCCTGAAATTCCCTCTCTCCAGGACTAAAGCACCTCTTTGAAGTATCAAGGTCAAAACTCTTTATCTCAGCAGTCTGGCCTGAAAATCTTTGCCCATCCAAATACCTTGCTCTATAAAATAGAAGTAATAAATGCCCATAAGTCTGATGCTTTGGGTAATAAGACCGGAAAATGTTTGGAGTTCTTCGGAGGAAAAAAGGATGTTTAGGGGCTAAATTGCATTAGAGTCGTGGAATAAGAACATAGTTTTTAAATTGCAAGATCTGGTGACAGTTTCTCCAGTGAAACTATGTGTTAGAGCACACAAGTTTCAATTTCCAGGTCCAACATGGCCAAGCTGCTCTGTGGCAATTTATGGCAAGCTTCTGATGTAAGACCTGTGATTTGATTTTATTAGTTTCTGGCATTGGGTCCTGTACTTTGAGCAATTCCTATAAAATGTACTCAGGAGTTATTATTTTCCTTTAAAGAATGTGATACTAAAACAAGTTTTTAATAAAGTGTTTTGAAAAGGCAACAGGCTGAAAAAAAAAGCTGGGCAAAGATTCAAACTAGTAATGAACTGAATGTGTCTCTAATTATGTTGAATTTACAAGTAATAGAATGAGGCAGGCTTGGCAATTACTTTTGAGTGGAATTGCATGCCTGAAGGAAGAAAAAGCCTCCCTTAAAGTTAGGGAAAATGAAAAAAAAAAAGTGCTGTATCATTACATTTTATTTTAAATATCTTTCACTCTAGACTTTCAAAGGTCTAATCGGTTCAGAAACAGATTCCCAGTAAACATTTTGTAGAAATGGATGGTTTTCTCAAACCTAAGCTCGGTTTTAATTTTTTTTTTTTTCCTTTATAAAGCTTTGAGTATGGACAGCTCCTTTGCTATGTCGTCCTAACACCCATGGATTTTCAAGGTGGGGCCCCAAAGTAAAATTTAGAAAGTGATTAGAAAGCCCTCATGGGATTCTCACTCACCACGCTGAAAACTCAAGAGTTAAACGAATTTGAGTCCTCCAATAAAACAATGTAAGTGGATGGATAAATAATTCATTTGATGCCCACAGAACTGCCTTAGTACCATTTGTCTCTAATAAGCCAAATCCACAAATAAATAGGGTGCTGGCTGGCACTGGGGCTCTTGTTTTTCACAATGTGACTCTGAATCGAACCTCATCTTGACCAGAGGAACCATCCATCATTTGAGTAGATCGCTCAAAGGATAACAGGTTGGAGCGGGGAAGCCGTGGGCTGTTAGGGGGCTTGCCTTACTGGCATCACGCCGTTCTGTCCCACAGTCCCAGTCAGCTCAGGTCCTGTGTCTGCAGGGGAAAGCTGAGGTGCTGGGAGCAGGACAAAGGTGGGCCAGGACCCCTGAGGCCAACAGCCTTCTATCACAAGGGACTCATTCTCTGTTGTTTAAATGCACACTCTGGTCTGGAGAGCTTTTCATTTCATTCCCACAGTTCCACACTGAGGGAGTATTATTATTCCTACCCCTGTTTTGCAGATAAGGACTTAGAAAGGTTCAGCATCTTAGGCAGAGTCCGCGGCTTCCATTGAGAAGGTCTGGCTTTCTGACTGCTGGCCTCTATAGGGAGAGGTAGTGTCCTCCTAGGAGACCCAGTCTCAGAGACGTGTTCTGAAAAGTCGATGGGTACGGATATCACAAAGCCTCATGGGGAAACTGAGGTGCGGAAAATTCAGAGGCTCACTAGGATCACATACACATTGAGTCAAGGGTGAATTAAAGATAATTTTTTGGGGGGGGCTGCCTCCCAATCTCAACAGCTGCTTCACACATGTGGAGCTTGTGTGTGACTCACACACGTGGCCCAGACAGAGCCAGGCACCACAGGGAGGAATGCTCTGTCCCCAGGCACTTTCCCCTCTGGTTGAGCCTGCTTCCTCCTCTATCACCAGAAGGGAGATAGGTTTTCACGACTTTTGCATTCCATTTCATCACTCAAGTTCTATAGTTATCATAGTGGGGAAGGATACTCTGTTATAGAGTTGACCATACTTCATCCTTCTGGAAGGCAGGGCTCCAGTGGTGTGACCCTGGCAGAAAGCATACAGAGTGATCGCACTGGTTTGTATCCCATTCCCCCAACCCTCTGTTATCAGCTGATTGGCAGACATGACCTCCTCTTCCCCTGTTGCCCACTCTCAATGATAAAAGGACTTGGGGAGGCTTAAACTAAAGTATTATGGCTTTTCTCTAACCACTCACTACCATCTTGGGCGAAATTTGTGCTTGTATGTGAATGGCTCTATACTCCTTTATCCTTCCCTGGAGCCATTTCATCCACCGGATTATGAGTCCTTGAGTCAAGAAGTGAGATTTTACCTTTAACGTCCTAGAAAATCGCTGGAAGATATGTCACAAGGATGAAACAAAGTCATTTTTACCTGAGGCTTTGATAACCCTTTTAGTCAGGTGCTTTTGCATAAAGTATAATCCTGGGTGAATTTACTCTGCCAGGAGTTAATGCCTTTAGCAACGATGCATTATGGCAAATGCCACTGCCTGTCAGGTGTTTAACGTCAGATCATAAAGAACCTGTCTGCTCCAAGTCAGCTCTAGCTTTCATCTCCTCCCGGAAGATTGGCACTTGCTTCTCTTTTTTTTTTCAGTCCATGGATAAAAGCCCAGAGGACTGCTTTGGGATAGGACTATGTCAGCCTAGCAAGCCCTTAGACATCCCTTATTTCCTTACCCAAACCCACTGTAATTTGTATTTTGATTTCAAAGACCCATTTTAGGTGACCTTTAGGGTGACCCCTTAAAATAAGTGACATGCCAGACAAGCAGATCTGCATATATGCAGGGTCATTGTTTGTCTTTTGATATATTCATCGGTCTGCCTTCTAACGTTTATGTGCCCCCAATAGTTTTATTATATGTCATCATTCTTATCTTCAGCATTCTGATGCCTGTTTTCTTTACTTTATCTGTTAAGCAGAAGTATATTTCGTGTTCAAAGCGATACATCATAAAGGTAGAAAAAGGTGAACCCTTTGATATATTACAAGTCTCTCATAGCATGAAATAACTATTGCCTATTATTTTACTCCTGACATTTTTATTTTTAAGGGAATTTCACTTGATTTGTGGTGCTGACACCTCTGATATGTTGTTTCCAGTGACCTTACATCCAAAATCAGTAGCGTGTGACATTTGATGGCCCAGATAAAAAACATTAATGGGGGAAGAGAGGGTTTATTTTCCTGGTCATAAATTAAGTTTAAATAACTCTGAATTTATTTTAAACTCTTCAGTACTTTTTACTGTCCAAGCAATAAATATATTTATTACTGGGGGCCTACCTGGGCTTCCATAACACAGAGCCCTTTGCTCGGCTGCTTTAATTTCTTTCCTTCTCCCTCCATGGAAATCTCATCTTACCTAAAATGCCGATTTGCACAAACCATTCTCTAATTTCCGCCAACAGGGATCAGAGAAAGGGCCGTTGATCAGGGAGGTAAACCAAAGGCAGTTTTGTGGCCAATCAGCTTAAGAAAAGCGGCAGTTCATAAACTCTTCACTGATGCGGGTAATCCGGTCCTGAACGAATTCTGTTTTAGAATTAGAAGTAGAGACACAGGCAGATGCAGTCATGATCTGATCCCTCTGTAGCCTCGTGTGAAAGGTTTGCGTTCGGTCCTGATTTAATTTTTATGGACGTGGAAACCCATTTCCCCATTTTGATCTTTATAACTTTCCATCTTTATGTGTATGTTTTTTGGTACTCACTCATTAGAGGTCATAAAATTGCATGGAGAATTTCTCAGTTAAAAACATTTTTATGAGTTTAAATTTTTTATCTATATGTTTGAAAATTGCCTTGTGGATTTTTTATCGAGATATAATTCACATATCATAAAATTTGTCATTTTAAATCGTACAGTTCAGTGGTTTTTAGTATATTCACAAGTATATACCACCATCTAATTCCAGAATATTTTTACCACGTGAAGAAGACCCCCCCCCACTTCTACACCCCACCATACCTATTAGTAGCCACTCAGCATTCCTCCCTTCCCCTGGCCTCTGCAACCACTTATCTACCTTCTGTCTCTATGGATTTGCCTGTTCTGGAAGCCTCATATAAATGGAATCAGACAATATGTGACCTTTTGAACATGGCTGCTTTTATTTAGTGTGTTGTCAAGGTTTGTCCATGTTGTGGCTGGAATCAGTCCTTCATTCCTTTCTGTGGCCGAATAATATCCCATTGTATGGATATACCACATTATGTATATCGGGGACTGGTTTTTCATTTGAAGAATTTCATTCACATGTTACAAAAGTTGCCTTATAATTAATTCCTTAGGTGTTGCTCCTGTTTGGAAGATTTTAAAAAGTTAGATCTTTGAAAAAGAATGTTATAAAGTATATGTGATTTAAAAAAAAATATTTTATTTATTTATTTATTTGACAGACAGAGATCACAACTAGGCAGAGAGGCAGACAGGGGTGGGGGGAAGCAGGCTCCCCGTTGAGCAGAGAGCCCAACTCAGGGCTCGATCCCAGGACCCGAGACCATGACCTGAACTGAAGGCAGAGGCTTAACCCACTGAGCCACCCAGGCACCCCAGTATAGTGGTTTTTAATACCTTTAGTAGTCATAATCCCACATCTCTTATTGATTTTGTATAGATTGGATCTTGCCACAAAATGGAAGAATAGTAGAATCTAAGAAACTCTTCATTATGTAAGTAGGGTAGTAAAACAGTAAGTCATTCACTGAGTATAAATTCACATTTAAAGCACATGTGATTCTTGACTATGTGGAATGCTGTTTAAATGGCTTTACATGAAGACCAGCCTCCTGATCCCTCTTAGGACCTCAGGACACTCTGCCTTGGAGTATGGCCATATCTAATACATGTTTTTCCTTCAGTGGACAGTATTTTCTCTGTAGGCAGGGGTCATGTGCATTTCATCCTTATCTCCAGAGCCCCATCAAAATGCTTTCCAGGCATTCAAAAAACGAACACTTGGTGGATGAATTAAAGTATACGCTCTTTTGCTCTTCATGCTCAGTAAGGAAAAAAGGAGAGAACTATGAAAGCATTCTGATCATTGCCAATTGGTTTCCTTTTACCATAGAGAGAAGCACCCAGTTCACGCTGTGTGGCTTGATAAATGTCCACAGAGTGAAGACACCTGTGTGACCACCACCCAGGTCAACAACCAGTCCCCCCAGAAACCTCTGAGCTCTCCTGGTCAATATTCTCACCCTTTTCTCCTCTAGCAACCTCTATCCTCACTTCTAACGCCATAGGCAGTTTTGAACTTCAGGTAAATGGACATTCTTCTTACACTCATGACATTTTCTTTTTTCCTTCCAAGATTTTATTTAAATTCAAGTTAGTTAACGTGCAATGTAGTATTAGTTTCAGGAGCAGAATTTAGTGATTCTTCACTTACATACAATACCCAGTGCTCATTGCAGCAAGTGCCCTCCTTAATCTCACCACCCATTTAGCCCATTCCCCCACCACAACCCTCCGTTTGTTCTCTAGAGTTAAAAGTTTCTAATGGTTTGCCTCTCTGTTTATATCTTACTTTATTTTTCCTTTTCTTCCCCTTTGTTCATCTGTTTTGTTTCTTAAATTCCACATATGATACACTCCTAATAGTTTCAAAGTAAGGATAAAAGGAAAAGTTTGCAAACTTCTAAAAAGGATATGCGTGATATGCAATCTTTTCATCCTCAGGAGTGGAAAACTGAGCTAATCTAAAGGACAAAAATACAGTTGCCCATTTTCTCTTCTGACTATACTGAATAAAAAAAAAAATCATGCTTCCTTATTTTCATGCTTAATTTCTGAGCATAGAAAAGTATGAAGTAGGCCAAGTTTTTCCACTTATTTTTCTTTAAGATTTTGTTTATTTATTTGACAGGGAGAGATCACAAGTAGGCAGAGAAGCAGAGAGAAAAGGGGAAGCAGGCTCCCTGCTGAGCCAGGATCCTGATGCGGGGCTCGATCCCAGAACCCTGGGATCATGACCTGAGCTGAAGGCAGAGTCTTAACCCACTGAGCCACCCAGGCACCCAAGTTTCTCTACTTCTTAACATCTTGGATATTTCTACCTTCATCTCTTCCCTCTCCTCTCAAGGACTAAGGCTTACTCTGTTTGGGCCACTGTAACCAAAATAACATAGAGCGGTGGATGGCTTAGAAATAATAAACATTTATTTCTCACAGTTCTGGAAGCTGGAAGGTGCAAGATCAGGTGCCTGGCAGATTCTCTATCTAGTGAGGGTCTGCTCCTCATTCCCAGACCAATGGTGGGTGGTCTTCTCACTGTGTCCTCACAGGATGGAAGGGGCAAAGGAAATTTCTAAGTTCTCTTATAAGGGCATGGATTCCATTCATAAGGACCCCTCACTCACAACCTAATGGATTCCCCAGACCCCCACCTTTCAATACCATCACACTGGGAATTGATTCCAGCATATGAATTGGGGGGAAACACAAGCATTCATTCTATAGTAGACTCCTTCCCAGCCCCATTCCTCAGAATTCGTCATCATAAAGGTTGAACTGGTAAAACGCCGAAGTATTCATCTCTTGGTATTGGAAAGGTCTCCAGTCCCCGGAACTTGCGATGCTGTTGCTGTGAGCCTGGGAACAGGAAGCTCAGAGGATGGAGCATCTTGAGTCCAGCAAGTCCTTTGACGAAGTGTATCGTGTTATCTTTGAGGACCAGACGGAGAAGCGCGTGACTGGCAGAATCACAGCCTGACACTGGACTGCGAAGTAAAACTCATTCACTAGATGACAGAGTTATGAAGCAAAAAGGTCTTGGCAGTTTGAAGCGATAGCCCCCAACCCCTGGAATTTGATGGTGGGAAACATGAGGTTCTGTTATCAGTGTACGTAACTGATGACACACCTACAGGATGAGGAGGCTGACTGACATCCGTCCAGGGGTAAAAAAAAAGTCCCAAGGATTTCAGGTGATTGTAAGGGCAACACAGTGTGGCTGCCAACATACTCCTTTAATCATAGAATTGTCCAGAATAAGAGGCCACACTTCCTCTCTTTTTCTGCTGTGATCAGGGGCTTTGGTATATTTCATCTGCCTTTGAGCATCACCTTTAAAAAGGAAGTTGGTAAATCTAACGAGGGTTAAAGATGGGTGAGAGGGTAGTACATGAGGGGAAGGGTGGCGGATGCGAGGAATGACGGGAGGGTCTGGGCATCCTTAGTCTGAGGTCACCTAGGCTTTTCTCACATTTGAAGGGAGGTGAGGTAGCTTGGAGGGGAGTCGCTACCTCGGGTAGGGCCTCAGAAGGCATCTAACAGTTTTGCAAGTTGTGAATGGGTTGTGACCAGATGATCGCTAATTTCATTCCAGGGGGAAAAAACCCAAAAATCAAAAAGGCAAAGCTGTGAATGTTTTACCCCATATAAACCAGAGATGTGTGTGGTTCCGTCTTCAAGTAGTGTCCAACGCAAGAGTAGTTTAGCCGCCAGACATGATTAAAAATCAATGCCATTAACTTTTCTCAAAGGACACTCTATCTACCCCGCACTCATTGCCATCCGGCGGCCTGCCCTCTCCTCTGCCGGCTTATTCCTTCTAAAAGCCCCTGGAAGAGCACTAACATTTGTCCAACACCCTGATGCATGCCAGATCACTTTTACATGTTGTGTCTTGTTTATTTTTCACAGGAAACATGTAAAGGATACATGTTGGCGGTGATGTTCTTTTTGTGTGTGAGAGAAGGCCTCTGTAAGGTCAGGGACCTCTACCAGGTCATGGCTGGTCAGTGGAGCCCGGGATTTAAATGGCAGCCTTCCTCTCCCCCTGACGGAAGACTCACCAAGCCTTTTTGTGTTTGTCTTCTGGTGGCCTGCTCTGTGTGCCGTGGCTGACCAATGTGGCTCCACGCTTCCCACCTGGCTTTTGATCTAGGGATGGAGAATCAGGCCGATATGATGGGGCAGCATGGTTATTCCTAAGAAAACGTGTCCCCGGTTCTCTAATTGGCTCTTGCCTGTTAGGCTTCCTCTGCCTCAGGCCTTCTCAGTGCCCGAGGTGCACATGAATCCTCCTGGTGGCCAAGAAACGCAGTGTAGAGTGAGCTGACCCAAGGAGAGGGGACTCCCAGGTGACCATTTTGCATTACCTTTCGGCTGCTGTCAGCGCTGGATGCTTGGCCCGCCCCAGGTCGCTGGCCTTTTGGATACATGGCTCGCTCTTCAGTTTCACAAAGGCTGCTCCACAGCCAACCAGAGACATGGGAGTCGTTTTCAGTAACTCCTATCATTCCAGATAAGGCGGCAGGCTTCAGGGGTCAGACAGTAGGCTACATACGGGGCTTGTTTGCCTCTCCCACCCCCCACCCCCGATCAAGTCAGGAGGCTGCACTTCTTCTGCCTGATGGAAAGCAGATTGGCTTTCCATACTCAGTGCCGAGTTCGGGGTGGCCCACACATGTTTATCGCATGAAGGAGTGAAGGAATAGAGGCCTGCTCAGTATGGTGCTCAGCTACCACTGGCGGACCCCACCCAGCCGTCAGGGAGGTGGGCCACCAGGCCTGCTGCTTCGTGCTGGCCCGCGTCTGTGGTAGCCGCAGAGAGCTCTGATTTTTGGAAGTCAAGTAAGCACATCGTACAACACCTAGTAACTAGAGCCTCTCGGTCGTTAAGTAGTTTATGAATGAAGCAAAGTTGGTCCCAGTTTGTGTGAAGAAAGAAGAGAAAAAAGAGTTTGATTCTACAGATCGGACCTCATCAGACTCATACCGAGGACAGCTTGCAAAGTCTTTAAAACATGGCGCACATCTAGAAATGGGAAGAACCCCATCCATTTCCTGGCATCCATTTGATCCAGAGGAGAAAGGCCATGCAAAGCAAGAGTGGCAGAGGAAGATGGGTAATGGGACAAGAAAACCCTGTACAGTAACAAGAAAACATTGGACTTGTCTTTTATCTTCTTTATGGAAGAGAGAGGTCGGGTCACTCCATCACGGTGAAGTGCAGAGCTTCAGGGAAGACAGTTGACCCACCCATGCTTGGTGGGATCCTGTCCCATGTAGGGAGGGTCTCTATGGGCAGGAGTGCAGCATCTCACTGGTATGGGGCACTGATATGATCCGATCAGCTCTTTCATTCATTACCGAGGGATGTCTTCCAGAAGATCTCGAAAGACATAACACTTCAGCCAGTTACACGAACCTCCCTCCCGTGGTCTTCATCATTTACCCCAACACAACTTCACTGCCAGGAAGTCATGTTTTGTCACTGGTCCCTTCTGATTTTTCTTGGAGGTTTGGGGGGATTGGAAAGTGAAGGAGAAGAAGAGGAACCCCTTGACTTTGGTCATCTCTTGCATTTTCAGCAGAAACGCCTGATTGCTCATGGTCGGGAATGGTGAGCAAACGGTGGTGAAAACCAGAAACTCCCACCCCAGCCCGGTGGAGACCCTCCCCCATCACCGACTAATTGATTAACCAAAGGTTCGTGAAGAGAATGATTTGATGAGGGTAATTTATAGAGATCGTATCTTTTGTCATCATTTGTCTTTGAAAACATAGAAGAAAACCGCTTTCAAAAGGACATAGCCCGCCAACATGAGCAATGGCGGACCGGGTATCATCAGTTATAGCAGACCGCTCAATTTTGTACCTTTTCAGCTGGTCAGATATCCAATAACCACAAAGGGAGGGGGGAAAAACCCACATCTTCACTTTCTGTGTTTTAAACTTTTCCAGCACTGGCTTATGAAAATATTTGGGGTTGTTCACTGCCCTGCTCTCTGTAGCATAAACATTTATTTAAATGGGGCTGTCTCTAGTAATGAAGAATGAAGGAAAAACAATGGTCTGATTTTGACAAATTAACTTGTGATTTGGAGAGTCAGTGAAGCAGGGAAGAGACATTCCTAACTATACTAATTAAATGAGCTTGCAACATTTATTTTAATGCAATGGAACCAGCCATATGAAGATGAACATTTTAATTTATTTTGCAGTGACATTATGAAAAATTTCACTGCTGCAGATTATCTACAAAAACAAATCTCATCAGCATCTAGGTTTGTACAGGAAATTTCCATCTTTCACACGAGCCTGACCTTCCCCGGTGGAAGCAAGTGCGAATGAGCTAAGTTACTTGAAAAGTTTTCTGAAGGTTGTCTTTCCACTGAGACTGGGCTTTATGTTCAAATGACTTCTGTGCCAAACACATCCATTTTTCATGGTGTGGCGTAGATGAAAAATTCCGAATCCATTCTATGGGGAATGCAAATATAGCTCATTAGTTCTAAAACATTTTTCATGAAAGACTGCAGAGTATTTGCCAGCAGATGAGGCTGCGTAGTTCCAGCCAAGAATGAACACCACATGTCCCACTAATTGTTTTTTAAAGTTGTTCCTTTCCTCTCCGGCACCCAGTAGCTATTGAAAATAGGAAACAATATGGAAAATGGAGGGAGAGAGCCTACTCCCTTTGACATTATTCTGCACTTGGTGTCTTGTCTTTTTTCCCTGCCTGCCCCTGCCCCCCCTTTATACGCAGCCATATTCTAGAAGGAGAAGACACGGTTTCGTAGACAACTGAAGCATTCCTGCTTTTCCTAGAGACAAAGAGTGTGCACATTGGCTGGAGAGTCAACTGGTACCAGAGGGCGGGGGTGCTGGAGCCTTCTCCTTCAGTGCCTCGGGCTCGGTGTGCAGGCTGGCTGGTGCGGCAGTAGGCAGACAAAATGGCCTCCATCCAGAGAGGGGGGTGGGTGGGCTGCTGGCTCCTGGCCACCACCTCAGCCAGCTTTAAGGAAGTCACACAGCCCAGAGATGTCTTCTAGAATGACATTCCCATTGGAGCTCTGCCAAGGAACCTCAGGAGAGAACAGACCACCTCCCTTTCTGAGCCAGTGCTCAGGCTCCAAATATTGCTGGAGGCCTGGTGGCACAAAAGAGTCTCTTGCTGGAGACTTTCCTTCCCTCGACCCCCACTCCACCTGTTGTCTCCCACCCGGGGGTCCTGAGAGGTCTAGCTGGACCACACTGTTCTGAGAGCACTTCAGTTCCCTGTGGGGCCTCTCTATGGCTTTGGTCTCTTCCTACCAACTCAGCACACGGGCTGTGAATGAGAAGAGGCCACGCCCTCCTGGAGTTCCAGCAGTCCTCTTCAAATGTGGACTCAGCACACCCCAGCGCACCCTGCATGGGGTGTATAGTCACCAGCAGGTGCAGAACTCTCCACTCTTCCAGCCTTGTTCCCAGCCTTGCCAGGGCCTCCCAGCTTGGCTCCTTGCACCATCCCTCGAGGCACTTGCTTCTGCCCCAAGCACAGGCAGCAGCTGAGAACCTGCTCCTCACTCCAATACGTCCTCTGCCCTTGGCATTTACCAGGCTAGTGGCCACTGGCCCAGCAAGCACACAGGGCCCGAGGGTGGGTGGAGTCAACCTGGGGAAGAAAGGTTTGTTTTCTCCCCCAGGAGCAGCGCAACCCCAGCGGGATCTCAAACACCTGTGCCGCCCACAAGCTTTGTGCTGTTGCCTGGGCAGCTCCTTGGTCTCCTGAAGGACCAGCACTGTGTGGACTCAGTCTAGAAGCCAGGTGGCCTGTCCTGCTCCTTCATCTGACAGGTCAGCAGGTGTCCGTCGGAGATGGCTGTGTTGCTGAAGCATGTTCTTTGGGATGGGAGGCAAGCCCCTCATGGTATTATTCAGGAAGTAACTATGTTATTGTTGTTTTCACAGTAGAGGACATGGCCTCCAGTTGAGTGCCTATCATCTATTTGAGAAATGATTATTTTGTATAAAAAAGTCACGGTGCTCAAAAGGATAAATGCATACAGTTTCACATGGCAGGGAATTAAAGTGAATTACAAGCAAATCCATCCATAAGACAAGGTATTCCCACTTCTCCCCCACCATCTCTTTGCAAAAGCCAAACAAACCGTTGAAGATTAGGAAGATTATAAATCACAGGGGAAGATGGGCCCACTCAGGGTTCTGCTGGGGCTCAGCTGAGAGCCCCATGGAGAATTTCTACAGCATTCTGTGAGATGATAGAACCGGGTTATCCAGGACGAGCATGAAATATATGAGTGCATGTCCCTAAAAACAGCTGAGAAGCTGACTGTCTGCTGAGAGAGTCCCCAACCTTTTCCCTTTTAATGGCACTCACTTCAGATGCCTGTCCCTGGGCCGGGACAGGCATTCAGTAAGTGTTTGTGAGAGGACAAGTTTAGCTAGTAATCTTTGAGCTGGGAGTGAGAGGGAAACAAGCATGCAGGAGTGAAAGTGAGCCTTGGCCTTGGGAGGCTTCCAAACTCAGGAAGTGTGGGTTCCGGTTTCATCCAAAGCCAACCTACTGGCTAGTAATTCCCAAGGCCAGAGGCAGCACAGCGTGGTGGCTCAGACAGGAGCCTTGTTCTGTATCTGAGCCAGTTCTAATCCTTCCTGACTGTTTCCGTGGGCAGGTTATACCCTGGGTCTCAGTTTCCTTGTCAGTAAAATGGCAATGGCAATAACCATGCCTTCTTCGTAGGCTTGGGTGAGTGCTAAGTCAGTTAAGTTACGTAAAGCTCTGATTCTCCAGATGGACCTTTGGAAAGACAATAAAAGATGAAATAAGAGATCTCACACTGTCATATAATTGTGACCTTGAAGGGAATTATAATGGGCCCCGAGCTCAACTCTTTTGTTCTACAGATGTGGGGACTGGGTTCCTCAAATGGAAGCTGATGGTCCCATAGCCGATGTCCAGGCTGTCGCCCAGCCCAGGAGTCCACAGCTCAGCTTGGATGGTGAACCCCGCTGCCAAGTCCACACACACTCACGTCCCACCCAGGGAAGGCTTCAAGGGCACAATCTTTATCAGAGCTCTGTACTTGGTACCCTTTTGTGTTTCTGCTCAGGACATTTTACAATGGACTTGAGAGGATACAGATATCTGAGAATGCAAATCTTGTCTGCTGTGTTAAGAATGCAGCACAGCCTAGGTATCCTAAGTGCAGGGGAGTCCGAATAAAGGATGGGAGAGGTGGCATCATTTACCCAAGTTCCTGAGATGCTCACTTTCATAGAAGATGGCAGGAGTTGGTCTGGTCCCCAACTGTACCTCTCCCAGGGAAGAGGAACACTCCATAATTCCCTCTGTCAGCAAGGCACACATTCAACCTAAGTTACACCTCCCGTTACATCTTTATTTGCTCAGGCTTCCTCCTGAGCCCCCACCAGTAGAAGGAGAGCGGGAACCAAGTGTCCAGTCCTGTTTACAGGTAGTCCGGCTGACTTATCAGTCCCTTTACTAAAAATATTTCTTCTCTCAGAGACCACCATCCTCTGCCACACCATCTTTTTCCCCTCCGAGGGTGCTCAAATATGTGGTGGGAAGGGGAGACCAACAAGGTCCCACTGAGCAGGACAGATGGGAACTTCTCGGCCATGAGGTTTTCAGCTACCTGGTCTCCAGGGGGAGACCCCGTGTTCATCCGGGACCTCCTTGTTCCGTCACCAATGGCAGCTCAAGTCTGTGATTGGTTGAACCCCTAGTCATGTGCTGATGTTTGGTCGGGCCCTGTGCCAGCCCCTGGCTGTGACTCGGGGGTCCATTCTGCTCCCTTTGCTGTAGGATCACCTCATCTCCAGGGACGCTCTCTGGCAAACTTTTCCCAGGCAGACTCTGAGCAGCCTCTAGGTTCTGCCAGTGCCACACAGACCTCAAGAGATGACTTTGAAGTCAAGCTGTCTCCGTCTGCTTGGGTTGCCTTAATACCGGGTGGCTTCAACAGCAGACACTTACTTCTCAAAGGTCTGGAGGCTGCAGGTCCAAGTTCACGGTGTGGGAGCTGTCCTCTCACTCTGTCCTCCGGCGGCCTCCCCTGTGTGTGCAGGTACAGAGAAAGATCCCTCTCTTTCTCTCTCTCTCCTTTGAAGGCCACCAGTCCGATCAGACGATACTCCGTCTTTATTACCCCCAATTAATTTTAATTACTTTGTAAAAGCCCTCTGTCCAGATACAGTCCCATTGGGGGTTTGGATTTCAACATAGGAAGAGCCATGGGGTAGGGGATGGTGACGTCATGATCCAGTCTAAAACAGTCTCTGTCTGCCTCACCACACTGAGGCCAAGTTCCCCGGGGAACTCTGACCATGGATCTCTTTTCCAGAGTTGAAAAGAGGGTAGAAGGGACAGTGGCCTCTCTTGGCCCTGGATGTTGTCTGGTGCAGGAAAAATGATATGTATGTGGCTGGTAGATGAGGAAAAGGAACGAAGGTGACATTTTTAACAGCAAAGCAGAACAGTTGAGACTTGGGAGACCTGAGTCTTAATCTTTTAATGATTTTCTGTGTGACCCTAAAGTGACATAATCTCCCCTTGGGCCTTATCCCTTGTTCCCCTAACATGGGCGGGGGGGTGTGTCGACCTGCTTCTGAAGGTGGTTGAGGGGAACCAGCAGAAGACGTAATTGCAGAAGCCTTTTCTGAAAACATGAAGATGATTTCAGATGCTGTAAATAAAAATAATGCAGAAGAGTATACCTCCGTTCAAAATGCACAACATCTGCAGAGGAGAGCATGAGCTCTAGTAACTAAAGCTCGGTCCCCTGGGCCTTGTGGGTTTGCTAAGAGGGGAAATGAGGCCACCCATTCAAGGGGTGAAGGGAAAACTTAGGGAAATCATCCAACTGAAGAGAGATGGATTCTGTGAAATTCACGACAACACAGAAAGCATTCCGCACAATCCTCCAGTGACGGTTTGTCAAAAAGAAGCAAATCCTTCAGGACATTCTCTTTAATATACTTTTAGTAAATGTTTTATTGTATTGGATTATGGGAATTAAGGGAATGAAGAATCCATACCGTATTTTTCAAAAGCAATATTTTTAGAATCACAAATTATATTGAAATTTTTATACCAAGAAAATAAAAACAAAGATCAGAAGAACTAAACAGCATTTATATATGTCTCTACAGAGATATATATGTATATTAGCAAATTGAAATATAGCAAATACACACAAAAACACCCACATAAAAGAGATGCAAATTATATTTTTGACACATTTTCAGCACAATCACCTAATACAATTTTCTTTTATAGGCAGAGGTAATAAATAGTGCAAATGTATATTTATGGTGTATTTGACAAATGTATTTGTTTTGAGTCGGAAGGAAAAGCTCCAGTGGTTTTACTGTGGAAATGCATCCCATCTACCTGGATTAAATTGCTCTCCTTTCTTCTGGATTTCTCACTGTGACCGGGTCTGGGGTGAGAACCACCTTTTGGCCTCAGAGCTTGGCACATGCTTGGAGTAAAGGTTCGGAGCGTCCTTGGAAATCAAGAAGTCATGGTGTTTGCGTGGGTTGCTGTCTTGTCTCCTCTCGCAGCCTCCATGCTCCATGCTCCTTGAGAGTAAGGACAATGGACTGTTCTTAGATTCTTAGAAGATTCTGCACAAATCTTCCTGTCTCCAGAACAGTAATTTGCACGTGAGGAGTACCTCACCAGACCGTGTTTGTTATTGCAAGAGGGCTGGTGAGGTCTTCAGAGAAGCAGGCATGTGCTGTGTGCTCCAAGAAGACTCCCCCCACACAAACACACACATCATCATGTCCAAAAATCAGACTTATGCTTAATCCAAGGTACATCAGTATTTCCCTAGCTGGTGAACTGAACTTCCAAAGATCCCTCTCTCCAGTGTGTCGGTTGGGGGTGCAGGTGAAGACAGCTCAGTTTGGTGAGAAGGGGCGAACTTTAGATTAAACAAGCATGGAGTGGTACAACCTGCAGGTCCGGGTAGGTAGAAAGCAAGCCCAGAGGCTCGCCCTGGCAAGGAAGGTGCAGCTAGAGCGTAGGAGTAGAAAATGAGGTTCTGAGACCTTGGACTCTTAGCTAGAGAGCCCATGCCCCACCCCAGGGTGCACTTGGGGAAGGCTCCTTGATTATTCCCAGGGAAACCTGTGGGCAAATTTGCCCTCAGAGCAGGGATAAGGAACCATGCCAGGGCATGTGGAAAGTGAATACCCAACTTTTGTATCAACATGGACGAGACTAGAGGAAATTATGCTGAGCGAAATAAGTCAAGCAGAGAGAGTCAATTATCATATGGTTTCACTTACTTGTGGATCGTAAGGAATATCATGGAGGACATTGGGAGATGGAGAGGAGAAGTGAATTGGGGGATACTGGAGGGGGAGACAAACCATGAGAGACTGTGGACTCTGAGAAACAAACTGAGGGTTTTGGAGGGGAGGGGATGGGGTGTTGGGTGAACCTGGTGGTGGGTATTGTGGAGGGCACGTATTGCATGGAGCACTGGGTGTGGCGCATAAACAATGAATGCTGGAACACTGAAAAAATAAAATAAAATTTGGAAGGAAGGAAGAAAGAATGGATGGATGGATCAGAGTTGGTAGAGATAGGGAGCCGTCATCAGATCCATGCCAGAGCCCAGTGGTGCTTGCCTTGGGGACAATGTCCAGAGAGACTACTCAGACACTGGTGGCTAATTTCATAACAAAGGCTTAGCGGGTGAACAGTCCTTTCTCGTGGATGCCTCGAAGCCCGAGGGCTCAGCAAACCTGCTAAGCTCCGGATGTAAGGGAACTTCAGCGAACCGAGAGGCCGTGAGATTTTATCTGACCCTTCCCTATGTGGTTCCCTTTCTTAGTTCCTTGTCTGGTAAGGAGGGCCTCATTACCAAGGACCCAGGGTTTCCTTCTTTCATATGTGTTTGTGTATCTCTCTCCAGGCCTGAAAATGAGACCCAGACTACCCCCACCACACTGCTGTGAGCAGATATATTTAAATTTCTTTAAGCTTGGGTGACATCCTCGGATGAGGAGCTCTAAGTACCAAGAATTATTGTTATTACTATGTAGTTACTGCCTAGCATGCAGCGAATTACCCTGTCCTGCTGTGTAAAAGATGGATAGTGGGATGGGGAAGTGCGGAAGGAGGAGAGGGGGCGAGAGGCGGGAAGAACCAGTCAGAAGTACTCAGGAGGAGCTGGACTGGGGTGCCCCACGCATGGCCGCTTCACCAGGCACACTCAGATGGCTGGGAGCAAGAAACCATTTCTCTCCACGCAGCTATAAGGTAAGACACCATGAAGATATTAGGACTGGAGGAGAAGCCTATGCCAGGTCCTAAAGGCATGGATTTGTAGCCCAATTTGTACATGGACAGCCATGCCTGGACAAGCTAATGAGTCTGTCTGGTCTTGGTTTGTGGCCCTTGGCATACAGAAAGTTCCAAACTGTTGTAGCAATTGCTGTTACTACGAGCACTGTTGCTATTTTATCAGGCCTAGGTCCTGTCGTCAGTGACTTGAGGAAGGACCCAGGACATGACGTTCTAAGCACCGTTTTCAAACAGAGTCAGGATTTCCCTGGAGTCGCCAAAGAGATCCAGGAGACATGGAAACCCGTGGCCAGTGCGGAGCCACCAGAAGGAGTCACACGGATGCCTCCCGCAATTGCCGATGACTCGCACTGGATGGGTCTCAGTTCAACCTAAAACGATTGTTGAGAGGGGACAGTCTTGCTAATGGACTCTGAGTTTCTATTTATGGCAGAGTGGCCAACACGGCACGCGACTGATCAATGTAGAGTGAGGTCAGTAACCCGTATCCACCTGTCCATCAACCAATCCAGAGAATATTCTGGAAGCCAGTGCTGAACACTGGGCCTGCAATTCCTTTCCGAGGTTTCAGGAGCAGATGAGGAGCAGGTGGGTCTTTGGTGAGACTTTACACCGTATCTCTGCCTCACACCCACCTCACAGGGCTGGGACACCCTCTGCGGGTACGCAATCACCGGGCGAGCTTGGCCAGGCCTGGGGGAGTCCCTTGTAAGAAGAATCAGACTTCTGCCCCCAGAGAACTAATGACAGAGGAGGTAAGACAAAGCCTTCAGGGAGAAACGACCAATAGTACAAAGCGAGAAGCCGCTGGAGAGTTAGCTCACTCATTCAGAGAGTCCCGTCAGCTCCAGGCTTCAGAGAAAGCTTTGTTACTTCCTGGGAGATCATGGGGCGACTTGATACCGAACATCAGATCTAGAATGCAAACACATTCTCCTCACCCCACCCAGACACACACACACACACACACACACACACACACACACACACACACAATGGTACACTTAGGGGATATGTAGCTACTGTCAAACCAAGGTAAAAAATGATCGTGTCTTAATAACTAGTCACCTAATTTACAAATGGGTTGGTGCTGGGAGTTGGATTCTTTTCCCACTCAATTGTTTGAAGTGATCTGATGCTTTGGGGACACGCAACTGAAAGCCCTCGCCCCCCTCCTTCCAGGAATGGATCGATATGGATTAATTCAAAAGAACCAGCTTCACCCTGAATAAAAGAAACACAGTACAGGAGCGGCAGAAACTGCTGGGCTGTTGGGCGTGCAAGCTGCACCCCATCTCTCCTCTCCCTCACGCCTTTCCTTCTTCTCATCCCCACCTGGGTCTCTTCCTGCAGGGCGGGACTTCCGGCCAAGCGCCTGCTGAATGGTCACCCCGCAGGTGGTTCTTGGAAAGGTGTCCTCTCCATCTTCCCTCTTGAAGCCTCAAGAATCAGGTCTCCAACTCTTCTATTAAATGAATAAAACAAAACACTTTTTAAAAAGTAAGGAATACCCCACCGAAGAGAACAGGCTGTGAGATGACAAGCGACTTAAACTCCATGGGGCACACTGTGCTGATTCTTTCCCATTTCGGGGAAGCACACATGGGGCTCCCAGGCAAAGAACTGGGTGCACTCACGAATGCATGCATCCGGTTTTGGAAGGAGCCCACCTTGAAATCTGCTCCCTGCCATCACACCAGACCTTCAGGGCATTAACTGAGATTTAGAAAAACCAACCAACCAACAACCACCTTGTCAGTATGGGGGAGAATTTCACTGGGAAGCCAAGTGGGGTTACAGGGATATAAACAACTCAGCCCCACTTACGATACAGGCTTCTAGGGGCCAGATAAAGTGCTCTGTGTCCCACATCTGCTTCCCAGACGGGGCAGGTGGGAGCACAGTTAGGGAGAACTGGTGTGTGAGAAAGGAATGGGTTACTTTGAGTCCTTTTACTTAAAGTAATGAAAGAATCATTGCATTGCCTGCAGCACTAAAAGTTTGCAACAGATGACCTGGCTTTGTTCTTTAAAAAAATAAAAAATTAAAAAAATTAAAAAGTATAAGAGTGGCGAACTGTACTGCAAGCCAATGAGAGAAGCAAGTGCCTTCTGTGGTGGGAGAGAATTTGTATGGAAAGTTGTCCGTTGCAGATTGTGACCCATTCCTGACACAGTTGCTTCCTCCTGCTCCTTCTCTCGGTTGGCTTGGAGGAAACCCGCTTCCAAGTTTGAGAATTCATCTTGTCTGATTAATGATGTGTACATAGAGATTTCTGTCTCATCTTCCTTCTCCTGGTCTTTTTTATTCCGTTGTTTGCTGGGCTGCAGCCCTGCGGATATAGATGGTTCTGCTGTGATAAATGTAAAGTTTGCATAAGCCATGTAACAGCAGGACAGCCTATTATCACTGTACATTTTCCATGGCTGTGCAAACCTCTGTAGGCTATTTTATTGCTAATAGATCCACAGAGAAACAGTAGTGATTTTACGACTCTTTTTAAAATGGAAATTCATGTTTGAGAAATACAACTGGGAGGAAACAGATGTAAACCACTTAAGCATTTGCAGAAAATTGAGATGCACACTCTTATTTACAGACCTACATAGCCTCCATCGCTTTATTTTCAAAATTAAAATAAGCAATCTGTTTACCATGGGAAATGAGGAACTGTAAACTTGTTGTTTTTCCTTTTACCCGGCAATGGCCGCCATCGTTGGGCTTAATGGCAGAGCTGAAACAGGATGGCAATTTTTTTCCCCTTAGATTTTATTGTCTAGAACGCATTTCCCTCTCTAATCTGCACAAGAGGTAGGCGAGTGGGAAAGATTTTAGTATAACTGGATGTCTGAACTCACATTATGCTTTAACAGCTAAAATGATTACCACACACATTAGAAGGATTTTAACCAAGTACTTAACACCACCTGTAAATTGCCTAACACATTGGGAGACCGAACCAACCTCTACCAAAAAATGCTTTTATATGTCCCAACACAAAAGCACAGCCTGTGCAAAAATATTCATTCCTGACTTGTCCCGACCTTCTTATATATCCACGACTTGTGGCAAATCTCACATTTTGGAGAGAAGCCGTAAATTGAAGACTCACAGAACAGCACATCAGTGAGATGCTTATGCGTTGAGTTTCTCAGAGCAAGTTCCTTATGACATGTGGCGGCGCCTCTAATTTTTATTGTTTTTTTGTTTATTTTACGTTTTGGAATCATATTTTTCAAAAACTGTGGTAAAATAGATATAATATGAATTGTATCATTTGGACCATTTCTATGCGCGCAATTCAGCAGCATGAAGGACGCACACATTGCTGGACAACCGTCACCACCCTACCTCTCCAGAAATTTTTCATCTTCCCCAACAGAAACTGTACCGGTTAGTCATCAACTCTTCATCACCTCCCCATGGCCCCTTGTAACTTCCGTTCTACTTTCTGTCACTACGAATGTGACTACTCGAGGTACCTCAGGTAAATACAGTATTTGTTCTTCCGTGTCAAGCTTATTTCACTCAGTATAATGGATGCAGGGCTCATCAGTGGTGTAGGAGGTATTGGAATTTCTTTTTCCTTTTTAAGGCTGAATCGTACTCCTTGTACATACATGCCACATTTTGTTATCCACTCATCTGATTTGAACACTGAGGAGTATTCCCAGTGCCACAGGGATGGAGGTGACCTGCCTTTTGCTGAGCACTACAAAGCCCCCCCAATAAGCCACTGGGAAGGAGAATGGCCCAGGACCAGATCTGCAAAGTGAGGCAGGGAGGCCTCCTGTGACCTGCCCATTTCTGGTCTCTGTGTAATTGCTAGCTCTTTGAATCTTTTGCTTTCATCCTAGATCTTTATTTTAAATGTGAAAGGAGGTTAATCAAACCCTCTTAGAAACAGATTCTTCTCAGAGACAAGTTGTGATGGACATCAGTCCAACATGTTCTCCACGTTCTTTTGCAACCTCAATACCCACCTTCCCCATCCCAGGCCATCACTCGTGCCATCTTGGAGGAGGCATTGGGAAGACTGCCTGAGCACAGTCTTTTGGTCACATCCAACAGGGCACACACACCACGAGCCAGACTCTGAGCAGACCCATTCTTAGTGAAAAGTGTACTTTCTGGAAATGGTATTGAGTACATTGGACTCTCCGCGTGCTCCTCCCTCTTACACTGGAGAAATTAAACTGCCCTCTATGCACCTTGTTATCTCAGGGTCTGTGTCATGTACAGGAGCTTCTGTGTATGGCCCCTGTGGTGACATAAGCTAATTACAGACATGTGTGGCGGAAGCTTCATGGCTCAGATGCTATCACTGCCTGGGCTCGGTGACCACAGCTTCCCATGGACTCACCCCTGCTCTCTGCTTTGCCAGGTGCTGTGATTAACAAAGTGGGGGGAGGGTGTTCGCCGTTCCTGCAAAATTAATTTCTGTCATCAGTGGATCATCCAACAATTAAATAACCTTGGGGTTTGCCTAAACAGCTCTGACATTTTACCAAAGGCAAATGGACAGTCATTGAGAGGAAATTTTTTTAAAAAATATTTTATTTATTTATTTGACAGATGGAGATCACAAGTAGGCAGAGAAGCAGGCAGAGAGGAGGAAGCAAGCTCCCTGCTGAGCAGAGAGCCTGATGCCAGGCTCGATCCCAGGACCCCAGGATCATGACCTGAGCTGAAGGTAGAGGCTTTAACCCACTGAGCCACCCACGCGCCCCAAGAGGAAATTTTGTCAATGGAGAGGTTCTTTGGCATTGATGAAAGATTTTCATACACATTTATTTATTCTACACAATGCCAATCTGGTGAGGTCTTGAGGATAGCTCTTTTATTCCCACTTTATGGATGAGGTCAGGTGACTTGTTCATTGACTGCAAGCGAAGGAGCTGTTTCTTCTGAGGTGAGCCCACATTCCCTGCCCTGAAACATCAGCCTCATCACAATACCTTCTCTCTTTCTCTGCAGATGCCCTCTCCCTGAGTGCTCATCATTCACTCTAGGCTTAACACCCCCATAGCCATTGTCTCTTCTACTTTCCCCATGCCTGCTTCAAAACTTGACCTTCAACTTTTGACTTTGCTCATTCCTCCAACCACCTTCCCTAGAAGGCAGAACAGCCGGTCATGCCTCTCCTCAAGGCTCTGGAGGCTGCCAGGCTCGGGCTACCTCCTCATCCTGGTGGCAGTCTCCCAGGGAGCTCGCATGCATCGGTATGCCTTCACACAAAAGTTAAACAGAGCTTCTGCTAAATCCACTTCCTTCACACATGAAATATTTTTGTTAGGAATTTCATCAAGATGATTTTTTTTGTTTTGAGGTTTTTTTGTTTCATTTTTTGTTTGTTTGGTTGGATTTTTTGTTTTGTTTTGTTTTGGTTTGATTTGGGTTTTTTGGTTAGCAAGCTGATTTGTCTGTTCATGACCTTAGGATCCATAATCTTTTCTCTCTTTAAATTCTCCCCAAGCTTTCATTGCATCTGCTCTAATTCACCACCGGCTTTCCGCCCCACCCGCCCCACCATGCCTCATCCACATCCCCAGAATGGCCTGCCACTTTCATGGATGCTAAAATTAATGCTAACACTTCTTGAGTGGCACCTAAATATTAGATATATACTCTTAAAATAACCCCATGGGATAAGCTTAATTGTTCATCCCATTTTTCAGATGCGGAAACTGAGGCACCGAGAAATTAACTTGCTCAGAATCCCACAGCTAGTTAGTGGGGGGCAGGGGTTTGAAGCCAGACAGCTCGACTCCAGAGTACATTAACCACTACACCTCGGGTAGCTCCCCACAATTCATCACCATCTGCCTCCCTTCTTGTTATACTACTTCCTTCTTGAAGAGAATGAGTAGAGTACTTGACCTTGGCCTGCTAAGTGAAATAGTAATAAAGTTCTTCCAAATTTCCTGACCTCCCCCCCCCCCCACCTTTTCATGGCCTCCAGAACAAAGCCAGTCTTATCTGCCAATGAAGACCAGGGATTAAATGACTTGCAGACATGGTCCTGGGTTCCATTTCAACGAACGGCCAGAGGGCTGACGGTCTGGGCACCTGTTTTTCCCAGGTAGGGAGAATTCACACCATACATTATCCCTCTGTCTCTCTTATTTTCCTCTACCTTGCACAAAATCTTCAGGGAGTCTTCTGAATTCTCTTCTATCTCTCCTGGAAGATGAAAGCAAGCAAGCAGCCAGCTCCTGCCTTTTCCCTGCCGCTGGATTCCTGTGGATGTCTTCACCAGCATGATCTGAAATTGTAGCAGGGTCTTGCTCCCCTTTCCAGCTGATTTGCCCCAAGTGCCGTCATGGTGCCTCTGACCCAAACTAGGGAGAAGATGGTCATCACTCTGAATCTTCAAATTCATGCAGATTCAATACTATGGTATTCTAGGAATTTCCTTTCTTTTTTTCCTTCCCCTGCAGGTTTTGCACAACACTTATCCATTCATTTCATTCCTCCCCAGGTTCCCCTCTATCTTACCAGCTGCTCCCAGATACATGGCTTCATTGAAAGCATGTTGAATCTCTTCATTGAAAGCATGTTGAGAGATGAGTGCTTCTATCCCTAAGCGGTGCCTCTGAGGGAATCCGCTTCCCACTTACTCAACACGTTAACTTCTTCTTCCAGGAAGTCTTCCTGGGTCAACTTTCTCAGTCATTGGCCTTTCTCTGAACTCACAGAATCTACTTTCTGGCTTCTACATTCTACAATTCATCCCATTTTGCCTCATGGCATTTCTTGTATTACGGTCATGAATTGTTATTAATGTCTCATATATTTATGCTTTTGTCTCCTCAACTAAATTTTAAGTTCCTTGAAGGGGTTTACACTTCTGGGTATTCTTCATACTGCCTTGATTTCAATAATTTTGCTCTTTGATTTAAGCTCTGGTTGGATAGCAAAATACATTTTATTGAGTGCCCAAAGCAAGAGGATTAGGTGAGTCATTTTGAAATTACGTGAATTCTAGTTAATCATTTTCCCTTTTGCCAGCTGGCATTCTATTTCTACATTAATGAACGAACAAAGGAACTGACAGCAAGCAGGCTATCCACCAGCTTATAAGAAACAAGAAAATCTTTTTTTCAGCATGAAATTTATAAAAATATAAAATATAAAACAATTTCTTTATGGGCAGCAGTGTTATTCACTGGTTAAGAAGATGCATGATGTGGGCTGAATTGTATCCTCCCAAAATTCATATGTTCAAGTCCTAACCCCTAGTGCCCGTGGTACATAACCATAGCCAGCAAACAGGACAGGTCTTTAAAGACATGATTAAGTTAAAATGAGGTGGTTAGGCTTGGCCCTAATTCCATACGACTGCATCCTTATAAAAAGAGGAAACTTGGACAATGCAGAGACAGATGCAAGCTGGGGAGTGACCATGAGGACACAGCAGGGAGTCTATCTGAAAGCCAAGGCAAGAGGTCTCAAGAGAAACCACTCCTGCTAAGGCCTCCATCTTGGACGCCAGCCTCCAGAACTGTGAGAAAATCAATGTCTGTTGCTGTAGCCATGCGGTCTGTGGTATTTGGTTACAGCAGCCTGAGCGAACTAATACAATGCAGTTTGCATAAATAAATAAACTTGGACTTTCTTCTATCATTTAGTCACAGACTACATGCCTTAGCACATGTTATTTAACTTGTCTGTTCGTTTCCTCATCTGTAAAGTGGGAATAGCAACGCCCGTGTCTCTGTGTTGTGAGGTGGGGAGGCCTCAGGGTTAAGGACAGGGCTCTGGAGGTGAACATCCTGAGCTGGAATCCAGGCTCTAAAACTTATTAATGGTGGTATCTTCAGAGACTTTCCTTCACTACCTACTTTGTGACATTTTTATGAAGATTAGATGAGGACTGTCAACAAATTCTCAGTGAATATTGGCTTCTCTTTCTTATTCAGGGCAGAGGACGTGTTAGCCAACATGTCTCAAATGCAAGGTCATCCTACCAGAAGGTGGACACATTGGCTTTTTTGGCCTGATGCTCTGAAATATTTAATTCCTCTAACTCCCTTTGCTGGGATTCCACACTCATAACACAACCTTCTGACCAGGCTTCCCCAGGGCCCTGCCAAAGGCTGTGGTGACCAAGTGTTCCAGTTCTTCTGACAATCGTATTTCTCATTGTGACCTGCGACCTACCATCTCGCTGGGGTAGTGACCAAACTTCTCTGTCTTCATTTTCTAATTCACAGAAGGGGGATAATGTCAACAAGATATCATGATGGGTTGAGAAGGATAAGTGCAGGAGAGATAATACTAGCTAATAAATATGGAGCACCAGTGTGGGGCAGCATGTGCTAAGTGCTCAGCAAACATGCTCTCCTTAAATGAGATATTGATACATTTTGGTACAGCACCTGGCGCACTATTAAGTCTTGGGAAACAGTAGCCAGTAAATGACTGTGCGAATAGGAGATTACTTCCTGTGTAGCGTATTTCCAGGAACAGAATATGCTGATTATGCCCATCTAAGTATTCCAGGGCCTGTAACAGCTTTCTGAATATCAAATGACACATGGGCATTCTACTCCAATGCATTCATGTAAAAAATGTGGTTAACGTGTCCATTCTCGGGAAACAGGTCACCTCTTGGTATGCTGACAAAGTCAGATTTCTAATCTTAAGAGGAAAAAGGCCAAACTTTGACCTGGAAGATGTACCAAGCTAATGAATATAGGGGGCTTTTCCTATTTTTTTTTTTAAACCTGCTGATTTCGGTAAACTTGATTTTCAATGGGTCTGCTATAATCCATTGTGTGAACTTAGTGTAATTTACCTACCATTGCCCCAGTCTACGACATCTAACCTTAATCCTTTTTTTTTAAAATTTTTATAAACAACACTATGAAGAACACGATTGTGTGTAAGACTTTGTTTTTGTTTGTTTGTACCATGGAAATGTTTTCGAACAAGCTAAGTGATGTTAAGATGATGTCGGTTATCAAGTTCATCCACCAGCTCGCCCTTAAAAGGCATGAAGCCGGCTCTCTTCTTTCTGGTACCTGGGACCCACGGTAGCCCACCCAGATTGGGGGGTGGGGCTGAGGTGGCCATAGGGCAACAGAGGCAGAGAGTACAGGACCGGTCCCTTAGGGTGCACTGAATCACTGTTGAAGTCATTGGTGGAGAATGTGTCTCGTCTTCTAGTTCCTTGCCCGGACTCTAATCATTGGAGCCCGCATCACACACAGCACTCCGGAGTCGCCGCCTTCAACAGCCATGTCTTAGGGGGGTGCACGTGGGGCAATCAAGACTATTGAGAACCTAAGTTAAGGTTATTGCTTCCAGCCGCACACATTCCACTCGCAGGCTGATTAGTACACTGAAGAGCTCTCATTGACATTTCGTGGTTTAACATAAAGATTTCTTGTGCATAGCTCAGGAAAGAGAGACAGATTTTCAAACAGCTGTCTAATATCTCTGTCAACATAGAAATTAAATAGATTTAGGAACTTCAGAAAAACATACGCACGTTTAATGCCCAGTAATGATCAATTCCAATTTCCAGTTGCAGAAATAGGAATTGTTTTCAATGTGTTCTGTGGGTTATTCCAAATAAACATCTGGCATCGTTTTATTCCTTTTTAATCATTTGAATGGTGATATTATAGGTCTATCTATTTCTTTGTCCAGCTATAGAGCTGATGATACTATGAAGATATCGAAATGATTCCATGTCTCTGTCATCTTTCAAATGAAAACATTACATTGTTTTAAAGCAAGCATTTTACGTGTAGCATGTATCAACTTTGGATCGCAAACTTCCACCAGCTCAGTAGCATTCTTTTTTTTTTTTTCTTTACCAATAATAATGAAAGACAGAAACACTATCTTGCCTTCAGGTAATGAAACGGGTTTGTGTTTGAAGGAGAACAACCCTTTGCTTTCCAACTTGGGGAGATAATGCACACGGAAGAATGTTCCAAAACTCCACACTTGGGTGTAATGTTCTTTTAGTTGACTTCTTAGTCTCAGCCAGTCAGAGGGACAATCCTCATACAGGCAGCTTGTACAGAGAGATGAGAAATTTTGCGGGGTCTGGGTCCAAATCCTGGATCTGCTCCATTCTGACTTTGTGACCTTGATCAACATGGTTCACTTCTCAGAGTCCCAGGTTCTTTATCTCCAGGGCAGATGAACAATGACCCATTATTAAACAAAATGCTGAGGTTGGAGCATCTCCATATACTGTACACAGTAGGCGCCGAAGAGAGAATAGCCATCCTTGTAATTGAGGACGGATCCAAGCCCACAGATCCTGCACTGCAGCCTACTCTGATAAAGGAAGTTGAACGGAGGAAACAGGCTGAGCTGAATTGGGCTGTGTACCTGCAAAGGTAATCCATTTATTTCTCTGTCAATTGTTATAATAATAAGAGCAAGAGCAAACTACCTGGAGTCCAGTGGCCCAAACTGTTCCTCTCTCAGAGGGGTTCCTCAAAAAAATGAGCAGTCCAGCTCCTGTTCAAGAAGAAAACATGGGAATTCAGAACCGCCGAGGGCAATAGAAAGTAATCCAAATTAGAGATCATTTTAATAAGAGGTCACTTTGGAACTCCAAGGACAGTTTTAGTAATAGCTGATTTAGACTAGTGTGAGATTGTAAACAAAACATGCCTCCAGTCTCTAAGTCCTATGGCTTCTTTCGGGTGTTTTGAGGAAGCACAGCCGTTCATACAGCTGTATTTCCTTCATACAGCGGTGAGTTACAGCTCACCGTGGTGACGGGCCACGGGCCCATTGTGCATCTGGGCCGATCAAAGGCGATACGATATTCCATAAAACTTAGTATGACGTGTTTGTTCTACTGCATTCGGTGTTCTGTCTCCTAGACAAGGGCTGTGCCCACATTCCTCAGCATCGGATAATATTCCAAATGCCACTTGCTTTACCCAAATCAAGGCTTTAAAAGTGGCAGTCCTATTTTCTGTACTCATGGGTGACATGGAATGTGGACAAAGAGCTTTGGATCCCAATCCTGGTTCTCTTCTATCCTGACCATGTGACCAGTTCCCTTATCCGAGCAACGGGAATAATTGTGGTGGGTGCCTCATGGGGGGAAGAAAACCAAGCCAAAGCCTATGATATGTTTTGTCTACCGCCTGGCACACCGTGACTGCCCACCGAAATGATGGAGTCAACAGTCGCTGCTTAGAAATACGTTATACAGACTCTAATAGAAAGGAGAATGGGTCATTCGTTTTAGCAAAGTTAGATTTGCTTTAGGCTGAGGCTGCTGGAGGTAGATAGGCCTTTTGAAAGAGTCACAGAATTAATGCTGGCCCACAAATCTGAGACCCAGAAATAAGTAGGAAAAGCTCAAAGAACATTATTTGCTCTCCCTTTTACTTCCTTTTGAGTCTGCTCTTCAAAAGAAGCCATCTTTGGGGCGCCTGGGTGGCGCATGGGTTAAAGCCTCTGCCTTCGGCTCTGATCATGATCCCAGGGTGTTTTTTGTGTGTTTTTTTTGTGTGTCTTTCTGTGTGATTGTGTGTTTCTTCTCCTTAAATCTGGGATCGAACCCTGCATTGGGCTCTCTGCTCAGCGGGGTGTCTGCTTCCCCCCCTCCCGCCCTGCCTGCCTCTCTTCCTACTTGTGATCTCTGTCAAATAAAAAAAATAAAATCTTTAAAAAAAAAAAAAGCCACCTTCAAGGATACCCCTTTCCCCGCCGTCCTGAGATAACACTGTTGTGTGTTTTGTGTTAATCATTCTCCTGCTATACCTAAAATTTTCTGCATATCTCTGAAAGAGGTATTTTTTAGATTTGCCTCCATTTGCTCTTTTCGCTTGACATTCTATCTGTGAAACTCACCCATGTCGTTGTCCGTGGTCCTCACTTACTTACCTTCACTGCCGTGCTCCTGGCTACAAATATAGCACAGTGTGTTCATCCAACCCATTGCTTATGGACATCCGTGTTCTTTCTAGTCTTTGCTCCTGTGAGCATTCTTACACGTCTCCTGTCACTGGCATGCAATAGTTTTACAAGGATACTTACGATGAACAATTTTAGAACTTTACTGAATTCCATACCTGTTGAGATGATTGTGTGTTTTTTCTCCTTAACTCTCTTGATGTAGTAAATTAAAGTGAAAATTTTTCCTAATATTGAACCATTGGTGAATTTCTGGAGTAAACTCTACTTGATCTCTTATTGGTTAAAGAATTTTTTTACTTTTATTTTATTTAGTATTTATAGATCACAATCTGTCTTTATCTAGATTTGATATCAAGATTATACCAACCTCAATAAATTACTTAAAAAGTCTTTCCCTCTCTTCCTTCCTTTCTATCTTCCTTCTTTCCTTCCTTTTTCTTTTCTTTTTTTTAATGCTTTTAGAAAACCTTGTGTAACATAACAATCATTTGTTTCTTGAAGTTTTCCTTGTGAAAACATTTGAATGGTTATTTTTTTTTAAAAGATTTTATTTATTTGTCAGAGAGAGAGAGAGCGCGCACACAGGCAGACAGACTGGTAGGCAGAGGCAGAGGGAGAAGCAGGCTCCCTGCCGAGCAAGGAGCCCGATGTGGGACTCGATCCCAGGACACTGGGATCATGACCTGAGCTGAAGGCAGCTGCTTGACCAACTGAGCCACCCAGGCGTCCCTTGAATGGTTATTTAACTAGATTCCCTTCTTATTCAAAAGCAGTTATATATTTCTAGAGATTTGTCCACTTTACCTATATGTTCAAATGTGCCAGCACAGAATTGTCTAAAATATTCTCTTAGGTCTGCTAACACCTATAGCTTATTCCTTTTTCTCATTCTTACCATTGTTAATCAACGTCTCTCTCTTTTCAAAATGAGCCTTGCCAGGGCTTGCCCACATTGTTAATCTTTGTAAAGAACAACTTTTTAGCATAATCAGCCTCTCTGGAGTATTTCTGTCATTCTTATTTCATTAGTTTCTGCTTTTTAATATTCCCTTTCTTCTACTTTAAGTTTATTGTGCTGTTATTTTTCTAATTTTTTATATCTTTAAGTCCTTTTTCTCTCTAATACATGTTTATCTCTATGAAAGTACCACTTCCACTGTATCCCACAAGATTTTAAAAAATTAAACCACTGGGGGGTGCCTGAGTGGCTCAGTCAGTTGAGCGTCCAGCTCTTGGTTTCAGCTCAGGTCATGGTCTCAGGACCTACATCAGGCTGTGCACGCAGTGGGGAATCTGCTTGAAATTCTCTCTCTCCCTCTCCCTCTGACCCTCCTCCTGTTCTCTCTCTCTTTCAAATAAATAAATAAATCTTTAAAAAAAAATTAAACCCTTTATTTTGAGATGGTTATGGATTCACACACTGTCGTAAGAAATAATTCAGAGAGAGCACTTCTACACTTTGTCCAGTTTCCCCAGTAGTAACATCTTTTTTTTTTTTTAAGATTTTATTTATTTATTTGACAGACAGAAATCACAAGTAGGCAGAGAGGCAGGCGGGGGTGGGGGGAAGCAGGCCCCCCGCTGAGCAGAGAGCTTGATGTGGGGCTGGATCCCAGGACCCTGGGATCATGACCTGAGCTGAAGGCAGAGGCTTTAACCCCCTGAGCCACCCAGGTACCCCTCCCCAGTGGTAACATCTTATAAAACTTCAGCACCATATCACAACCAGGATATCAACACTGACACAGCCAAGGCACAGAATGTTTTCATCTCTGCAGGGGTCCTTCGTGTTGCTCTTCTCATGGTCAGTCTAGTTTTCTTCCTGCCTCCATCATCTCCTTAACTCCTGGCAACAACTAACCTGTTGCCCATTTGTTTAATTTTGTCCTCTCAAGAATGTTATATAAGTGAAATTACACAATATGAAACCTCTGGGGATTGGCTTCTTTCATAACTCTCTGCACATGTCTCTAGACTATAGGATGTATCCATAATCAAAACTTGTTCTTTCTTACTCTGAATACTATTCCATTGTATGAATGTACCAAGTTTGTTCCACCTTTGATGCATTGAGAGGTATTTGGGCTGCTTCTTCTTTGCACATTACCAATCAAGCTGCCATGAACATTGACATACAGGTTTTGTTTGAACATGAATTTTCATTTCTCTGGGATAAATCCGCAGGACTGCAATTGTTGGGTCATATGGTAGTTGCATGTTTAGTTTTTTGAAGGAATTGCTAAACTGTTTTTTGAAGTGGCAGTTCTACATTTTACATTCTTACCAGTAATGTAGTAATGGAGTGATCCAGTTTCTTTGCATCCTCATCAGCATTTGGTGTTGTTGCTTTTTTTTTTTAAATTTTACCTGTTCTGATAGGATTGTATTGATAACTCATTATAATTTTAATTTGCATTTCCCTAGATTAATGATGTTAAACATCTTCTCATGTGCTTATTTTTCATCTGCATATATTTTTCAGTAAATATCTCTACACTTCATTTGCCCATGTTCTAATTGATTAGTTTGATTTTTGCTATTGAGCTTTGAGACTTCTTTATATATTCTAGATACTACTAGTTCTTCATTCCACAAGTTTTATTGATAATATTTCTCTTGTTTATTTTTTTTCATTTTGAGCATCTTCTCATTTTCACCAAGAACTATGAGTAACAATGGGTACTTTAAAGCACATTCCTTAAATGTTCAAAACAAACAGATTTTTAGAAATTATCTTTTTGTAATTTATTTGTAATTTAATTTCATTGTTGTCAGTAAATGTGACTGGACACATACCAATTATTCGAAATTTGTCAATATTTGCCTTTGGCTTATAAGGTGGTCAAATTCCATCATTATTTTCTGTGTGCTTGAAAATAACCTCTATTCTCTGGTATTAGAAATACTATTCAAAAGAAAAAGAAAAAGAAAGAAATACTATTGATATATGTCCATTAGATTAATCTTATGATGTCTAATTCATCTATATTCTTACTTTTTTCTCTTCTTAATTTATCAACCAATGAATGTCTCTCTCAATGACAGTTTGTCATTTCTTCTTATATTCTGTCAATTCTTAGTTTACATTTGGGGGGGAGGGGCAGACAAAATCTTAAGCAGGCTCCACACCCAGCATGGAGCCCAATGTAGGGCTCTATCTCACAATCATCCTGAGATCATGACCTAAGCCAAAATCAAGAGTTTGATGCTTAAACAACTAAGGCACCCAGGCGCCCCTGTGTTATGTATTTTGAAGATTTATTACTAAGTACAGACAATTTCCTAGCGAATTAAATCTTTTAAAAATATGTACTGACACTCATTATCTACAGTAATGCTTTTCACCTAAGGCCTATTTTCTCCAATATTAGTATGCTAGTTCTCTTTTGGTTCTTATGTACCTGTTGTGATAGAGTTGTTCCTCCAATTTGTTCTCCTCATCTTTTATGATATGATTCTTCTTCTCTCCTACTTTTAGCTGGAGACTTGAACTCCTGAGTAAAGACTACATTTCCAGGGCACCTGGGTGGCTCAGTGGGTTAAAGCCTCTGCCTTCAGCTCAGGTCATGATCCCAGAGTCCTGGGATCAAGCCCCGTATCAGGCTCTCTGCTCAGCAGGGAGCCTGCTTCCCTCTCTCTCTCTGCCTGCCTCTCTGCCTGATTGTGATCTCTCTCTGTCAAATAAATAAATAAAATCTTAAAAAACAAAACAAAACAAAAAAAGACTACATTTCCCAGCCTCCCTTGCAGCTAGATGTGGCCATGTGACTAAGTTCTGGCCAAAGAGACAAAAATAGATAAGTTGTTTGACAGCTTCAGAGAATCCACCTTAAGACGTAATACAGGATGTGTTGTTTCTTCTTCTTCATCCTTCCTTCCTCCTGCATCCTGAAATGCAGATGCTGCCATCTTGGACCTAATATGGAACCATGAAATGAAAAAACTCTAAGTTTCTGTTAGGAGGGAATGCTTTGGACACCAACACACAGGAGAGAAAAAGTAAATTTCTATGCTGTTTAAGCTACTGTCATTTGGAGTTTTCTGTTACTTGTAGACAATCCATTTCACAATGAATATATCTGTTGACTATTTTTCTTCCTTTTGCTTTAAAATTTCCATTTCTATATTTTATGGAAATTGACTATAAACACAACTTGACTTGAGTTGTTTTGTTTTGTTTGTTTTTGTTGCTGTTGTGTGTTCTCTTTAAGTTCAAATCCGATTTGATGGGGACGTCTGGGTGGCTCAGTGGGTTAAAGCCTCTGCCTTCGGCTCAGGTCATGATCCTGGGGTCCTGGGATTGAGCCGCATGTCGGGCTCTCTGCTTGGCGGGAAGCCTGCTTCCTCTCTCTGGCTGCCTTTCTGCCTACTTGTGATCTCTGTCTGTCAAATGAATAAAATCTTTTTTAAAAAATCTGATTTGATGGTCTTAGACTCTTAACTAAAAAGTTTAGTCCATTTCTACTGTGTAATTATTAATATATATAGTAAGAATTTTATATATGTGTTTATTTATATCCTGCCTCTGTCCACTGAGTCTTTTTTTAAAAGATTTTATTCATTTATTTATTTGACAAGGAGAGAGCCACAGTGAAAGAGAGCACAAGCAGGGGGGAGTGGGAGAGGGAGAAGCAGATTCTCTGCTGAGCAGGGAGCCCAATGTGGGGCTCGATCCCAGGACCCTGGGACCATGACTTGAGCTGAAGGCAGATGTTTAACAACTGAGTCACCCAGGCACCTAGTCCACTGAGATTTTTAAGACAACTTACAGAGATATAAGCCTTATGTAAGATAAAATAAAATTAAAATAGTAAAGGGAATTGAGAAAAAGCAAACTGTATTAATTAATTCTCATCCCCATTTTCATTAATCAAAGACATGAAATTGCCAGTGACAGCTTTTGATTAGCACATGACAACCTGAATTATGCTTATGAAACACTACCAGAATCCCAAAATAAGATAAAGATAATATAATGAATTCAAATATATTAATAATCACACTCAATGGAAATTGATTAAACTTTCTAGTTAAGAGACCAAGATCATGAAAAATAAGCTGCTTTTTTGGCCTGTATGCTTATTCAAGTTCCATCAAACTTTCGGAAATGTTATAACTATCCCCAGGGGCCCATTCTGACCTTCACTTAGCTCACTTGAGGACTTGAGGAATACCTATTCTGAATTCCACTTGAAATCTGGAAAAGCTCCTGCTTCTCCCATCCCTCTCACTGCTGCGTAGAGTGCTCTCCACTTGGCAAAACTTTTCCTGTCCTCATGTCTCAGTCTAAATATCACCTCCTTCTGGAAGGCTTCCCTGGCCAGCCCCTGAACTTGAGCAACAGTCTCCATGCTGCGCTGCTATCACACCCAGGTAGGGCTTGTCAGAGCTGCTCTCCTCATGTGGTCACCTATTTCTTTGTTAACCCCCTCAATAAACTGTTGAACTCACTGAAGGTGGACTCTATGTCCAGGCTTTTCACTGTTCTACCTCCAGTATCCAGAGCAACACCCAGCACAGAAAGGAATCAACAATAAGTGATTATTTGATGGATGGATGGATGAACTGAAGATGTCAAGGCCACTGTAACTGATGTCCAGAGTGTGTAACTGATACCAGTATTCCAGATTACTGGTTGATATCTGCCCTTCTCCAATAACCTTGGATTATATTTCCACTGATGAGTCCCACTGACTGGTTCTAACTCCCTAAACTGAACAGAAACTGGCCACCTTTGGTGGGTGAACTCTAAGGTGGCCCCCCAAATCCCTGCCTGTGACCGTCCATGGCCTCATGTACTTCCTTGAGCATGAACTCCCTTCTGAAAAATAGAATATGATAGAACTGATAAGGTGTTACTCCGAATATTAGGAAGACTATGATTTCTATATTGGTTCTCTCTCTTCTTCAGTACTCATCTAGTAAAAGTAAGCTGCCATACTGTGGCTGGCCCTAGAGAGAGAGACCCATGTTATTTTGTGAGGCACTGAGGCCTTTAGAACAGCAGGCTGCAAGGAGCTGAGGCCAGCTGACAACCATGTGAGGGAGCTTGGAAGCATAAGGTAAGTTGTGGGGTAACTGATGCCTTGACCAACTGCAGCCTTCACAGCACCTCATGAGAGACCATGAGGGAGAGGCAAATACCTAAGCCACTCCGGGCTTCCTGACAGACAGAAAGCACGAGGTAATGAATGTTTGTTGTTCCACTGCCATGTTTTGAGGTAACTTGTTATGCAACAATAGATAACACGCCACCATGGAGTGGCACCTCTAAGGTGCCAGCCTCTGGGCTAAGCACATTCCCCCCATGATCTCGTTTCATTTTGGTGTGTATCTTCATCACCTGGGAAGTGGATGAAAATGTACTCTTATAGATTTAAGAGGCTTAGAGAAGGATTCAGTCATCTATACTTTTATTAAGTCCCGAGAAGATTGTGACACACCCCAAGTGTAAGAACCAGTGCACTTGCCTTTTAATGTCATCCGCTCCTTTTTCCTTGGCAAGGTGGGGAAGGGCAGAGGGGAGTGGAGCTGAGACACCAGTGGGTTCTCTAGTGCTAGGCTGGTGGGCGATGACTGTCATCCATGCCTACAGGGGGCGCCAAAACTAGAGGAGAGGGGAGAACCGCATGCTGAGTGGACAGCTCGAGTTCATCAAGCTGTCAAAGCATTGCTCAATGTGTTGCCAACACCAGAGAGGACATGCCTGGGAAGCTGAGCATCCAGGGAGAAGCGGAAAAGCAAGAGCAGTGTGTCAAGGGGAGAGGTTAGGGCCTTTGTGAAGGTCAAGGGTTGTCTTCTACTTGTGGTGGCACCATGGGGCAGCTGCACTGTATGTACCAGCATTATCTGACAACTGGAGCCGACTCGACTAATGTGTGATTTTCCAGGAATTATCGACTGAGAAACTGGTCTTTGGCAGAGAGGGGCTGCAAGCACATAACCACTTGATCTGCTATTGGTCCGGCCAGCTCCTGAGGAGACTGCTGCTCTGCGGAGGCAAGACCCCAGGAGCCTGAGAACTGAAGGCCACGGTTGGAACCCCACCTCCGCCATCACCGCTGTGTGACCTTGGATGGGTCAAAATCATCTCCCCAAGACTTGATTTCCAAATGTAGATAGAAATAATGCTTACCTCATAGTTTTGTGCGAAAGAAGGGAGAATACCTAGTTCAAAGTCCACACATGGTCAACGCTGGTAAGTTTGGGAGCCGTCTCCTTGTGGTTGTTTCCTATTTTGTGACTGATCATCCCGCAGAGTGCTTTACTACAGTTAGTGCTCAAACAGTGCCTGTGGTGTGAACAGATTCCTAAAAAAATAAATAAATAAAAGTAATGTAGTCAAAGTGATGCAATTCATTGACAAACAGCAGGCTTATCCTGTCTCTGGAACTCAGCCCCGCTTACCATGGTGAGATTTTGAGGTAAATAAATAAATAAATAACAGTCATGAAGACTGCTTAATAAAAAATGAATGAATCGTTGAAACAACTGTGTGAACATCAAATGCTAAATGTCCACCAAAAAAAATGGTGCCAGGTATTTGTACTTGTTATTCAAATCCAAATGTTTAGTTACATCCAACAGCTGAATATTCAGTTAAGTTAGCCAAAGGACTGATGATTGACATAATTTTTTATTTTAATTGAGTCTCTTTCGAGATTGTGCCACTGAGACACTCTTGAGGACACAATGAAGGCAGAAATCAAGGAGGAGGCAGCCTCATGAGCTTTGGGCTGCCTCGTGAGCTCAGGCTACAAACAGAACTTCGATGTCAGCCTCACCACAGCGAGTTCACAATGAAGGAATTATTTCGGGTCTCTATTTTTAGATTCCATCACAATGAAATATGGCTTCAAAGTTTTCCAAGACCTTTATCTCATAGTTTTTAATGAATGAGAATTGCATTATCACTTAAATATATAATATTCTTGGGACTATAAAGTCCAGCTGGTGACCAATTACATTTAAATCTATTTAATGAAATTTCCTCATAAAATATCTGACCAATGAGTACTTGTGTTGTGTGTGCTTTACACTAATAGAGGGCGACAGAAATGCCTAGTCAGAGGTACCTGTGTGCTTTCATACACCAATACTGTGTAGGTTCCTGCGTCTTATAGATTTATAACTAATCTGCTCTCAGTGTTTTCCACATTTTTCAGGCAAACTCCCCTGTTTGGTTTAAATTTCTAATACTAAAATTTGTGTCTAGATATTAGTCACCAAATAGAAATTAGTTACCCACCACTAAGTATTTTACATGCAGATTTTATAGAGTTGCACTAAACCAACCATTGCAAATCTATGGTGTGCCAGTTTGCTACCTTTAAAAAAAATTTTTTTTGGTATATTAACTGCAGAATTATAAAATAAAAGATGTGAGAATTTCTCACCTTAATCAACGTGTCAAATGCAGAAGTTCAAAAAGAGCAGGAGTTCCCCTAGCTACCCAACTGAATCGGAGCACTTCTCTCCTTAGTATGTTACTCTTCGTGCAATGTTTTTCTCTAACCCAGGAAGGGAGGGTTAAGTAAATAATGAATAAACATGTCTCATTGAAGTGACTTTGACATTTCATCTAAGTTTACATGTTAATTAAGATAAGATTGTTCTAATCCCCCAAAAGGGTTTTTTTTTTTCCCTTTGAGCAACTAGACTGAAATATAGTATAAAAGTATATGAACACTCTGTTAAATGCACAGATTTAACCCCGCTGTTTTGCTCCTAATCATTATTAATTGCCTCCAGTGGTGGACATTAATTTCCCTATTGCAGAAACATGCATCTTGAGCTTGGGCATATCCTAATACATCAAATGGGACAGGTGATATAATTCAGTTGGTCACAGCTGGAAAGGAGACAGCCACCCACATGCAGGCAGTCTGTCAACCTTAGTTACACTGCAGACACCGCCACAGCCTCCGAAACAACATTGTACATTTATCTCTGGGGATAACTTTACAAGAAGTATGGCCGCTTGGCTCATCTTATTTAATCCGTTACTGTCTTAGCAGCTACAAGAATGAAACAGTTGAAACTCAAAACTCTGAATTTGTTTCTAGTCATTGAAGGGGAATAGCAGAGACATATGGTCGGATTCCCAGTGCAGATAAAGTGATAAGTGCTTGGTTCAGTGTGGTTTATATTTCAAGATCGATGTCACCATAGGATTTAGAGTGAGTTGCTAATAGTGTTTACTATGATGAGACTTCAGGGTCCTGCTTTGTTCTGAGGACCTTAAGGAGATCTTGACAAGTTGCCCATAGTACCTTGTGTTTATACATAACTGGATCTTTGGAACAGAGTTAATAGCTTTGTTATCCTTGAAGATTAGCTCAAAGCTCCTTAGTGGTAATGTGGAAATCAGAGGTAGGTCTGGTGTTAGTCTTCCACTGTGTGGCTGAGAGACGTGATGTTGGTTGTGTTGAGTGTGAGCTGACATCAAGGCTGTGACACGGACTCTGATCCCAAATTTGGGCTCCTGAGCCTGGCTCTTCCTGGGAAAGGGACTTCTTTCACTATAGGAGTCATTCTAGGGTAGGGTAGAGAAATGCAAATCAAAACCACAGTGAGTGATCACCTCACACCCATTAGAAAGGCCACTATCAAAAGAACAGAACATAAGCATTGACAAAGAGGTGGAGATAATAGAACACCTGAGCACTGTTGGTGGGAATGCAAAATGATGCAACTGCTATGAAAAACAGTATAGTGGTTCCTTAAAAAACTAAAAAGAAAACTACCATATGATCCAGCAATTCTACTTCCCGGTATATACCCAAAAGAATTAAAAGGAGAATTTCAAAGACATATCTGTACCTCCATGTTCCAGACATTACCTCCAGAGCTGGAAGCAACCCAGATATACACTGACAGATGAATAAAGAAAACATAGTACATATGTGTGTTGGAATACTATGCAGCCTTTAAAAAGGAAGGAATATTGTCGCATGCTACATGAATGAAACTTGAAGACACACTAAGCCAAAATAGCCAGATGCAAAAGGACAAATGCTGTATGATTCCATTCATAAGAAGTATCTAGTGTAGTCAAAATCATAGACACACAGAAAGTACCAAGGGGTGGGGGGAGGAAGGGCAGGGGAAGTAGAATTTAGAGTCCAGTGGGCACAGAGTTTCAGTTTTATAAGATGAAAAAGTTACACAGATCTGTTTCACAATGTGTGAATACACTTACTACTGAACTGTACACCTAAAAATGGTTAAAATGATAAATGTTATGCGGTATGGTTTTTACAATTAAAAAAAATACAGAGATAGATATATACATAGAAAATTTAAAGGAATACTGCACATGATATTAGTAGTGAGTATTAGAATTACAGGTGATATTTTCTAATTTTTTTCTTCTCATATTTCTACATTTGTCATTTTCTCTGTAATGATATATACTGCAATTCTGTCCAGGAGTTACGATGTCAGAGTAAGTGTGTTTCATAAAAATAGCCCAAAGCCCATCGATGTCTTGCCCAAGGACAGAGAGTCAGCAGCAAAACCAGGAGGACTGTGGAGTCATTGGCTCACGCAACAAGGCAGGTAAACACACAGTCCCTTCTCTCTTGCTCCACACTCATGGGCCCAGATTGTTTTACAGGATTCACCACACCCACCCTACCAAAGTGTCCTTGTGCTTTTCCTCGCCACCACATGCTCTCCCATTGCCCAAAGTCAGTCAAGTAACACCTGACCCGGGGGCACAACTCCTCAAGACACTTCCTTTCATCCCGCCTTTTGCATTTATCATATCCTGTCTTGTATAATCGTTCTGTGTGGACCTGTTTTCTCCTTCTCATTAGACTACAGACATTTTGAGATCAAGACCCAGCTTTGCCGCATTTGTGTGTCCCCAGACACAGTGTCTCCTCGCCGTGACTCCCGGAAGGGATAGCTGCTGGATGAATGACAATGGATGAATGAGTGACCAAGCCAATGAGTGAATGGCATGATCACTGAACTCTCAATGAGCAAATCAACAAATCAAGTCAGGGCATATTTCTCATGAGTTCTGGGTTGATTCTTCTTTTCTCCAAACAGCAATTCTTATCCTCAAGACTTCTTCGTCCAATTTTTATTCCTTGCACTTAGTAAAAATTATGACAAGAATCATAATTTTTGTAACCATGTTATTTCCATTCTGTATTTTAAATTATATGAATCTATTTTTACTTCAGTAAAGGCAAATTTTCATTATCTAAATTTGCTTTAACGTTGATCTCAGATATTTCATACCAAGACAGGATACATGTATTATAAAATGGTCCTGTTCTGTTGGATGTCTCCAACCTGTTCTCTAGGGGGAATGTTACAGGTGGGTGCTATTTTGTATGTGAGGGATTAAACTCTTCATAAGTCAAATTATAGTCTGGCTGTCATAGGGGTGTCACTGTTCAAATGGACCTTTCCAGAAGGGTTCTTTAAAACAAGATTTGCAAAGCAAGTAACCAACCATCATTTGTACAGTCTGTAAATTTTGCAGGATCAGATTTTCTAAAGGGGCAGCAGGAAGGTATATTTATTCCTTTTATCAGTAGGTTCAAAACAACAACTACAACAACATAGCAAAATGCATTCAGCCTCTACATGGAAGGCATACTAAAGTCAAACCACTACAAAGAATCAGGACTTCATCAGATAAATGCCAGGCCGGCCGTGACCGTCACTCCTGCCTTGCTGTCTTCCCCTCTGCTTTTCCAGACTCAATCCTTCCAGGAGCCAGGCCACCAGAACGGTTGTTGATTTCTCCCTCCTTCTGCTTTCTCTTCCAAGACTTAGTTCCCTGGGAAAGTCAGCCTCCAGGACATGTGTCAGCTTTCAGTAGAGGGCCTGGCTGGGCTTGTGCACCAGCCCACCCTGCGGGATTTGCAGTGCACCCCCGCCGGGCCCACACTCCAGGGACTGCTGTCCCTCACACATGGAGGTGAGCGTTGCAGGGCTTCAGATGGCCCAGCACCGCCTCAGACCTGGGGCTCCTCTGCAGTTGCTGTCAAGGACTCGAGCGTGATGTTCTCGTTATCTAGGCAGCAAGTGTGTTTGGGTTAAATTGCCAGTGCCACCATGTCACCGAGTTCTCGGCTGAGCCCCTATCGGTGATAGCTACAGCAGGCCAGCCTGGGGGGCAGCTGCCTCTCCAGGCAGCCCGCTCTCCACTCTCTGCTCTCTGCGCTGCCTCTGCTGTATTTAGGGGGCACCCCAGGCTGCCTGCCAGGACGGGGATTAGCATTCTCTCTGAGCTCGCAAGAAACAAAGACCACTCCTAAGGAAACAGAGCAGAAAGCCTGACAAAATGTCCTGTGACTTCAGACACCTTTTGCAACAATGTGTAGTCGTGCCGTTAATTAAAAGAGTTAAACTTGGAAACTAGACTTTGATGCAATATGTTGTTTCCATTCTTGGAAATACATTCACGAGGAGCTAATAAATAATCCATGAATGCTAATCTTTTTAAGTCATTTCAAAGGGATGAAGTCAGCCTGGATAATTGTAAATGCAATGGCTCAACCCCAGCTCCATTAAAATAGAAAGGTGTGAACTGATTAGACCCTCAGCTGCTTTTGTTAGAAGTCTTAAATTCAAATGCCACATCATTTGTTTTTAGCAAATGGAGTAATTACAATAATATTTTCTCCATTTTTAAGGTCAGATCTCTTAAATTCTACATGCTTGGGCCTTAATTTAAATGCAGCCAGAATCATTTTTCTTGCATTCATTAATTAAATGTGTATGTAGTCTAAAGGTAACATCCACCCTTATTTTCTCTGGAGGGGGAAATAAATAAATATTCCAGGTGCCTAGCCACAAGGTTGGAGGGGAGATTTGCGACATTATTTCATTTCAGATATTATTACTGTAGCTGAAATGAACCTGATTTTCCACCCTAGTAACTCTATTCTTGCTGAGAAAGGTAGCTTTTGTTTACAACAAAGGTGTTTTCCTACTGCTCCAGGTTTCAAATCTATTGTGATCTTAATAAAAAAAAAATTGAGAAAGGATTTGCTTGGTGATAGAGTCAATACTTTTTAATATTCTCGCAGCATCACTGCCCAAAGCAAATTTTGTAAATATTTCTCTCTCATGGGAATTGTAGTATATTAACCAATATGTATTTTTCTAAGATTTTGGTAAATACCTAGGAAATTTCTTACAAGGGAAAACTATACAAGATTTTATTGTTTCAAGTGGGCCTGACATTTTAAATGAGGCAGGGGAGGAAAAAAAAAAAAAAACAACATAAAACTGATGTCTGCTCACTATAAATTAAAAGGCTTCCTTTTGCCTCCTTCCTCCTGACTGTCAGGGAGTTAAGCTCCGGAAGTCAGCCACTGTGCAGAAGTTCAGTGATGGAACCGGAAGCAGTGGACCCATTTATTAAGGACGGGAAAGTCTGGTTCTGGCTGCACCCAAAAACCTCCAAATGCACCACAATTTTGTGCTGTCAAAATACTCAAATTTCCTGTGAGCACAGAGCTGTGGTTCTATTGTCAAGATTCTAGAAAAACAGAAGGATGAAGTACAGTTAACAAATCCTATATAAAATATATAGTAATACTATATATAGTAATTATTATATAAAAATATATAGTAATACTGGCTGGATAGAGAGACATTGACCCAACTTGGCGGGTGGGAGGGGTATGCCTGGGCAGAGCTCTAACCAGGTCTATCAGAGAACTCAGCAGCACCTTCTAAAATACATATCTGTATATCTGAAATGCTGATTCCAGGCTCTAGAGGGACCCAGGTGCCTGTGCTGTGGTGATTATGGTTTGCAACCCTGGGGAGGAGCCACTCACATTTTATTTTCGCCTGTTGATCAGGAAGAAAACATAGGAGTGAGAGTGGGGGTGGAGGATATACCTGGAAACGTGTAGCATAGGCTTACGGAAACTGGGGAGAGGCAGCCCCTGACACCAAGGACAGGCTCTGTGTTCAGGTGCTCTCCGTCTTGGCTGGGTAAGCTTGCATCCATAATTTTTCTTCTCCAAGACTCAGCATTCTCATCTGTAAAACAGGATAATAATATTACCTCCTTCATTAAATTGTTAGGAGAATTAAATGAGTGAATAAATGTAAAATTAAGCAATTAACATAATGTTTAATACATAGTAAGGGCTAAGTGCTTAAATTCAGAGATTTGTAGACCATCTAGAAACGGTCTACAGGGCTGGAAAGCATGCTAAATGTCTTCTAAGCCAACCCTCCCTCCAGCATCTTAACCACATCCCAAAAGAAACTGAATGTGTTGGCTCAAAGCAGAAACTGTGGAAGACACATTTAGAGAATGGTGAGGAAGCTCGTTTGAGGGAAGGGCTTTGACAATAACCCTGACAAAGTATGTTGGATGATGTTGTAATCAACAAGGGAGTTGATATGGGTTAAGTCTCCTTTGTGGGTGTTTTGTGCTCCAAGTGCCAATTTAGGACCCGACCTTGACTGCTGGGTATAGAAGGCCAGGAAAGGCAGCGGTAGGCCTCTGAGGTCACGTAGCTTTGGCCTGGTGTGGGCAGTGGGACTAGAAGGAAGGAGCTAGGGATGAGAGGGACTTGGAAGTTGAAAGAATGAATCAACAGGGTGGCCAATGACACAGTAGGTGGACTTGAGGGTTCTGTGTTTTGAGTAGGAGCATAACGTTGTGCAGACCCTGGTGATGAGAATTTCTGCAAGGATTTCTAAGGCTGTCGCCCTCTTCTTAGGTTGTAATAATTTGATTGCCCTCATCTGTGTTCTTCAGGCAGGATATCTATACCTGCTTGTAGACTCATAACTATATGCACGGGAGTGTAATAAAAAATAGCTGCTATTTATTGAGCACACACTTGTCTGTAAGGTAACACTTGTGTGTGTATAAGGTAATGAATTAATTTATTTCATCCTTACAACAACCCTAAAAGGTAAATACTATCATTATCCCCGGTTCACAAACGAGGGAAAGAAAGCCCTGAGATGTCAAGTGGCTTTTTGACAGCTAACCACTAAGTAAGTGGCAAAGCAGGGATTTGAACACAGGCATGACTCCAGAGTCGTGGCCCTTGACTCTTGCGAAGGGACAAACACCACACAATCTACCCAAGGCATATAGTTAATGGCGGTCTTGTTGAAATTCAAACCCAGGCTTTCCTTCATTCCAAAGGTGACCCAGAGACAACTTTAGCAAGTCAAAAGTCACATTCAACCAATAAGCCAAAGGGAAATTGAGGTAAAATTTGTCTGGGGGGTGGAGTTCAGAGAAGCAACCTTGCTGTATAACACAGACATTTTTCTCTTCATAGACTACAATACTTGTATGACAGGAAGCGCTTTCAAAAAAGATTTTTTGAATTTCTTTTTTTTTTTTTTTGCACACTAAGCTAATGACTATATCTCATTAGAAAAAAGATGATAGTGATAAACTGCAAACTATTATATTTTGGGGGGGTGGAGTGGAGTGAGAGAGCCTTTTGGAGGTTGGACTATATAAAGGAGGATTTTCACTTTTCCCTCAATGTCGCTTCTATATTGTTTGAATCTTTTATAATGATATCATATTTGTGCATTACTTTTCAAAATTAAAAATGTACTTTAAAATTATAGAGATACAGAAACTTCAGGTCCTTAGACAGAAATAAGGAAGTCCTAGTTATCCAATGATATAAACACATTTTTATAATTAGTGTTCTGAAGACAAGTAAGTGATTCCAAGGTAAGTAAATATTATGTCTATATATGTGTGTGTGTGTTCACAGATACACAAGGGAGACTCCCCGAGATGGCAGGCTGCAGCTGTATATAACAGACTACTTAATTATCTTTCCTTTTATTAAAGGAGGAAGCTCAGAAAAGCTTCATAGATTCTAGAAGGCAAATCTGCAACACTTGGTAGATGTAGAAGAAACGATCCAGTATCAAGATAAAGCACTTAAACTTAAAAGATTAAAAAAAAGAAAAAAGGCAGCCAACGCTTAAATGCCTACTGTCTTTTGTCGGATTCTCCTAGTTGTACCCCATAACCCCACATTTTCAGTAACAGGGCGCTCGAGAGGTGCCAAGTTTTGCACTGAAACTCACCTGTAATGTGTTGATCTTCTCATATCAGTTGGCAAGGTGACACATGTCATGGTTTGCCCAGTACAGTTCCAGTTTACTCCTCAGTTCTACCTATTATCAATAGCGCTCCCCTTCACCCAGTAGCTGAGTTTGGATGAGAAGTTATAGGGATGGGCGTGGTGTTTTAGAGCAAAGCCTGTGTTTTGCCAAGCCGAGGGAAGAGAACCACCCCATTTGTCATGTGCATGTCAGCTAAGGTCCCTTCTTGGTCCTGCTGTCTCTGTGTGACCACAGAAATGTCTTCAGCCTCTTATCCCAACCCTGGTCTCAGTCCGACCTCCCCTTTTCTTCCTATTCCTCTGGGGCTTCTCTGACAGAAAATATCCACAGTGGGTGAGACCTCCTGCTCTCTGTTCGGACACATATGACTCTGCAGTCCAGCTCAGTCACTTCCTAATTACTTAAACCTGTTTTATTACCTGTACAATGGAAAGAATAAAAGCATCAAGGCATCGTTTTGAAGGTTTGAAGATTAATGTGATAATGGAGGTAAAGTAAGCACAGAAATTATTCAGTAAATGTTAGCTTATATTGCTATTATTACAGACAGACTATGACAATGTCACAATAAAGATACATTGTGACCTTAAAGGAATATGTTACTGGAGCATAGTATATGCTGCATAAATGTTAACTGTTATTATCATCACAATTGTTAGTTCAGCCAATGTAACAATTTATCACTCCAATGGCAGAAGTTGCCAGTCTGGTTTCTGACACTGGGTTCTCCACTGTGACTGTTTGTGTGTGTGTGTGTGTGTGTGTGTGTGTGTGTGTGTGTGTGTGTGTTTTGGAGGTTGTGGGGGGGAGCCGTTCAACACCAGGGTTATGTCAAACCTGGTATTCCCACTCCAGCTGAAAATATACAAGAGACACTGAAGTCAATGCCTTCAACGTAATTTTTCAGAATTTTCCTAGCCCAGCCTTCAGCATTTCCCAGTATAAATTCGAGAGAGTTTCTGATCTAAAATGAAGGGGAGCTAGTGAGGTAATTTAATACTAAAAAGGTTTCATGACATCTGGGTGGCTCAGTCGGTTAACCATCTGCCTTCAGCCCAGATCATGATCCCGGGGTCCTGGGATCGAGCCCCACATCGGGCTCCTGGCCCAGTGGGGAGCCTGCTTCTCCCTCTGCCTCTGCTCCTCCCTCTGCTTGTGCTCTCCACTCTCTCTAACAAATAAATAAATAAAGTCTTTAAAAAAAAAAGAATTAAAAAAAGAAGTTTTCTCCCACTGGACATTTTCACAGCATCAGACTTACAGAGGACCCTTTCTGACCACACTGTCCTGTTGGTTTCATCATTTGGCAGCACATACAGTAGCGCTTTTATACTGAAAAATGAAAGCTCTAAAATTAGATGGTGGCTGTAAATTTTTAATGGGTGCCTTGCACCATTTACGTTCTCTCTTTACCTCCTGTGCTCCATTCAGCAGGGACAGCTTGAAGCTGCCAGAAACTCAAAGCTGGATTTGCAGCTAGGTCAGCTCGCTGAGGAGTGGCTGCTGTCCACACCAACCGCTGGCCGGGGCAGCCGACCTCATGCCTTTCTCAGGTGACATCACCAGCAGCTTCTGTCAGTGTGGAAAAGCCATTCTTTCTTGGTCTCCTTAGACCCCCAGCGGCCTGAGGGCAAATCCGGCTCTCTGCTTACCAGCCATGTAACCCCAGGGCAACAGCTTGATCCCATTCGTCACCTGTAAGGGGAGAATGATAATATGACTCACCTCCTCCAGTGGTGGGAATTAAATGAGATAATCTGAGGAAAGGTTCTGGGACAGGGTAACTCCTCCTAAGTGTCCGCCATGACGGTTGAGCGGCCTGGCATCCCCTGAGCCCCTGCTTTGTGCCACCCCTCATGCCAGGTGCCTTCCTTGGGCTATCTTACTGACTCTCTACAACCCCAAAGGGTGGGCACTGTCATCCCCATGTCCCTAGAAGGGCACCGATTCAGGGTGAAGTCACGCGCCTTGGGACTCAGAGGTGATGAGCACACAACAGGAATCTCAACCTGGCCTGTCTGATTCCGACTCTTCCTACCACAACCACCACACAGAAACCTCATAAATAATACCTCTGTCCTGGGGCTCAGGGTCTGTAGACACTGATCTTGGCTTGGCCGTGGGCGCTTTCCCACAAGCAGCCCAGCAGGGTCTGCTCTGGGCTTTGTGGTTCCCCTAAAGCCATTTGTTAGGCAGGATGTGAGGTGTGGGGCCCTCACTTACCAGCCTTGCTTATCTGCTGTGGGGCAGGGCCTTCCTGACTCAGGCCTGTGGGTTCATGACTTGACACAATTACAGCGACCGCAATGAAGCTGATGGCTTTGCCTAGGAGCCGCCCAGACCAGAGGCCTGAGGGGAAGCAGGATGGGGCCTTGGTTTCTGTTTCAAAGGCTGGAGATGAAGGGCTTGGCCTCCCAGCTTCCCACCCACTTCTATCTAATAAAAAAAGCCCTCTCTGGATTCTTTTGGTTCTTTCTTTGATTCAGTTTTCAAGAATTGAAAACTGAAAGAATTTTTTTTTTTCTTTCTCTCATACCTGACTAGCTCTCTATTGCAGATGGCAGTCTCAGAGACAATAGTCATCCATTTGGTTTTTTCCCACCTATTTAGGTCAGCTCCTGGTAGCCTTCCTGGCAGCCATTCCCTCATCTTCTGTACCATGTCTGGAACAAACCGTGTTCTTCCATTCCTCTGGATCTTTGTATAAGCTATTTCCCTTGTCTAGAATCCATTTCCCCCTTCTATGCCTAGAAAATTCTACCGATGCCTCTATCTGAATCTACATCAGGTGTTTCCTCCTTAGAAAACATTTTAGCTTCTCAGGTTTTTAATCTATTTTCTCCTTAATTAGAGCCCATATCTTGACCTGGGCATGTCCAATTCTTCCTCACTGGACTGTGAGTACCTCTTGAGTTTCTGTATCCGCAGGTGCTGGCACAGGGTGGGTGGATGGGAAGACTGACCATTACGCTTAGAAAAATAAGCTCCTATATTTGCCACAGAATCCTGCTAACTGCCATTATTTCATGTCACAGTACTACTTAATAACATATAACCCAGTTCTTACATGGGTGTAATTCTATTCATTAATTGCCAACTTCATAGCAATTTATTTCACTGTCCGTGCCTGTTAAACTCTTTGATGCTTAATATTGGGAGGAAGGCCAGATGCTCTTTTCCATCTACTTGGTCTACCTGTTTCCTGACAGAATCTGAGGGAGGAGTTGCTCTTAGAGCCATGTCAGAAATTGGCCAGCTGCCCACCAACCCCACTGCCTTTCCTTTTTGGGCGCACAGTGAGATTCTATTTCCCACCCTCCCTTGAAGTTAGCTGTACCCATGTGATGTACTTCTAGCCAAGGGAACATGGTGGAAAATGACATAAACCATTTCTAAGTCTGTCCCTGTGAGAACTACCCATGTGCTCTTTCCCCAGCTCCTGGCTGGAATGAAGCGGTGTGAGGTCCCCAGGGGCTAACAGAGATTCAAGACGGAGAGATCCATCACCGTGAATCGCCATGTGGAGAGCCACTGCCACATATCACTTTGAACTGGGCTATAAATGAGAAATACCACATTATGCTCTTAAACCCAGTGATGTGCTAGAGCTGGCTTATTTGAGTTTGTGAAAGTCAATTATTGAATGTTGAGGAATTTCGCAAGTCAATTGTTCAATGTGGTCATCATTAAAAGTTTTATAAACTTATAATTAAATACATTATATGTTTAAAAGGTAATAAATACTCAAAACTCATCCCAACACAACAATCTTACCCTATTTAACCACCATGTCCCGCTCTTGAGATTATTTTTGTGGAAATATTCTGTAAAGGGGGTGTTTCAAATATCTCTTCCCAACTCTGCATTCAGTAATGTATGTGGATTGCTTGAAATCAGCCACGATGATAGTTACTTACACCAGGGGAATTGGCAAACATTACAAACCAGACTTTCCTCCCCGCTGGAAAAGGATAACCAGTGTATCATTCTAAGGTTTATCTGATACAGGAGGAAATACTTCCCTAACACACTGACTTCCTACTTTTAGGGACAGAGAGTATACCAGATTAAATGCACCTTGGCTAGATGCAGCTCAGCATAAAGGAAAAGCAGCCGGCATGCCCCCAGCAGCAACCTGGAGTGCCTGCAGATAAAGAAGCACTCCAATGCTCAACATGGCCCAGCTGAAAGTGACATGGGGTCCTTGGGGTCCTCGCTAATCTCCAGAGCATGAGATTGTTATGAGAGAGGCACAGCAGTGGTCATCTCCCGTTTTCACGGGTACTAGGTGACCAGTGTAAAGAAGAGGGAATATGGATGCTGAGTTTCATCCGATCACAGCTCTTGCTAGGGAATACAAAAGTGGAGACACACTTGCTTCCTGCCCAGTTCTTTGGGGAAGGGAATTTCTAAATGTTTGAACTCTCAGCAATAGCCTATATGTTGGCAGCAGTGTCTGGAGTTGGACTTGTGCGGAGGGGAGAAGCAGGGAGGGTGGAAAGTCCATGGCCAAGGTAGGTCCGAGGCTGCAGGTGTGAGGACAGCAGGCTTTGGGCCAGAGCCTGATCGACAGTGTTTGGAATTCACCAGGTTTGCACACGGCAAAATGATCGAAATAATTATCCTTTGTGGAAGCCATAATATTTCACTTAGAGGAAGACAGGCAGCTCCTCGGGCAGCTCAGCCCACCTCCGCAGGATATAAACTGCTGAAGTAGACCCAGAGTGCAGGGCCATTTGCGAGAGACATCGCGCAATTCGCAGGATGTTTCAGTGCAGACCCTGAATGAACTAATTCTGCTAATAGAGTATTTGATTTAATGGCACATTAAAGGGGAAAGGGGCGCACCGAACCCATTCTTCAGCTCAGCAGCTGATGGGTTACTGTAGATATTATAAGCAAAGGAGCCAAATTCTCCTCTACCGTCACCAGAACGAGAAAGAGTTGCGGGAGCAGACCCGGGTCGTTTCGCAGATGGAGTTTGGGTTCAGGGGTTTGGAGCAGAAATCATCAGGTTAATGCAGTTCTTCTGCACTGAGGTTATAACGACTGGTTGAGAGACTGACCCACATGATGACAAGTTTCTTTTCCTTTTTGTTAAAAAAAAAAAAAAAAAGTTGCTAGATCATGCCAGAGTGGAAAAAAATAATAGAAGAGAATGGAAGTAGGAGTTCCTTAGTGGATCATGACATTTTTTTTTCTAAGTCTTTTTTTTTAAATTAAATTTTATTTTTTTGATCATTGGTTCCTTCTGTCATTTTTGATGCATTCAATGTGCCAGGTTTTGTGCTAAGCTTTTTACTTGTATGCATATGGTTTATGTAAATTTCGTCATGGAATCCTGGCAGGGAGACACCATTGTCATCTTACTTTACAGATGAATGATCTAAGGTACAGAGAGATTAAGTAAATTTCTCGAGATCACACAGCTAGTTAGAATCGGAGCTGGGATTTAAATCAGATTTCTCTGACCCCAGAAGCTGGGTTCTTGATAAACTCAGCAAAGTCCTGTCCTTCTAGCTGGAAGGGAGGGGACAGCAAGGCTCATCAAATATCATCACCCAGAAAATCTCAAGCCAGAGGGATTTGTTTGGAGAGTCAAACAACAAAAATCTATGTCCCCAAATATATACATTTGAAGCAAACTTTAAAATTTTTCAATATCAAATCCAGTTCTTCAATTACTAAAAAGAGTTTCCCTAAAAAAAACCAATGGGGGTTTTGTGGGTAGATTTTCTTTCAAGAACTTTTCACCGTCTATCTTTTTCTTTAAGATTCATCTATGAACCTTAGTTAGAAAAAGTGGCAAATTGTAGTGATTTTGGTTTGCTCATTCTGTAACTGTTCATAACCCCCTTCGATTTATTTTTCCATTCAGCTCTCAGAATACCTTTCCAGAAACTGAAATCTGACCAGATTAGTCCCTGCACAGGCTTTCCTTTTAAACATGAGCTGGAGTCCGCAGGCTGGTACGCTCCTCAGAGCTCCCCATTCACCTCTCTGCTGTCTGCCACCCTCTCCCTCTGACTTGCCTTATACACATCGACTGCAATGGTCTCCTTGGAGATACTCCCAGTCTTTGCAAGATCTGCCTTCTCCGTTCTTTGTCGGGCTAATGCGCAATTCCTGCTTCGTCTTTGAAGGCAGCTCAGTGTCATCTCCTGCATTTTCATCTCCTTGCCCTCCCACCATCTGGGGCTGCTTCTCTCTGCCCCTTTTGGAGGCTCAGGCTTACTTCTATCATGACCTTGTTGAATTTCATCACCCTGGACCATGAGGTCAGGGATCGTGTTCTCCACCTTGTGTATCCTTGGCACCATAGTCATTCAACCCATACTAGATGATAGAATCACCCAGAAAGTCTGATTTAAGCCAGTGGTGGGCTAGGGTTGAGAACATCTAGACTCACTGAGGTTTGCTGAGCGACCAACTGAACAGCTGAAGGAATGAATGAACACACCAAGCCACCGAGCCTGAGACTCTGTCCCACCTCCCCGAGCCCTGGAGATTTCGGACTCACTCTGCCCTCAGGTACTTAGAATTTGTCTAATGGGGCTTTTTGGTCATGCCCTTGGTCAGGAGGCTGCCAATTCAGACCTAGAATGTTCATGGGCTCCTTGTTTGATTTCAAGGACACGCTTGTCCCAATACACAAAATGGGAAAGCTGATTCCTCCTTTGAGATGGAAACCGAAATATGCCTTCTGGAACGGGATGGGAGCTGCTGTGAAGTTACCCATTCTGACTCAAAAGGTTATGTCCCTTTCCTCCTTGACTAAGGAAGGAGTCAAGAGCTCATCTGGAGTTCTCAGCCAATTACGTATGCCAGAATCCTTGGTGGCCGGAGGGAGGGTTAGCACTGTCAGCGACCATGGGTAACACCCCTGCGTGCTAGAGGCTGCATCGTCCTCACTCGGACCCCAGCTAAAGCTTCCTCTGCCCTTCCTGTAAGCGTGTCTGCAAGGTCAGAGTGCAGCCCACCCTCACTGTCACAGCCAAGTGTGGGAGGCCCATTCACAGAACCAGCCAGCCTGGGTCTGCCGTGGCGGACAACCACAGGCATGAGAGAGAGACCCCTTTCGAAACCTGCTCCCCTTTGTCCTCATTTTGAGGAGAAAAAGCCAGAAGTCCTAGAGAGTTCAGCTTGCAGAGCCCAATCTCACACGCTATAAAATAGTTGGAGATCTCTTGCATTTGAAAAATCACAGATGCATGCTCTGCCTTCCAGCACCAGGCAGGAGAAATGAGACAAACAAGCTTCGAAAATAAATCTGACTCTCTCGCGGCTCCAGATAGCCGACAAGTGTTCGTCCATCTGCCGCGAGCATTCACACTGTGAATTTATTGATTTGATAATACTCGCGCATAATTGATTGAGGACGAGACCGGCTTCTTGACTTGCCTCCATGTTTGCTGTCTGCTCTCTTCCCAGCACCGCTCTCTCCACTTTCTGTGTGACGAAGGAGAAACCAAAGATTTTTCTGGCACTTTCTGCTGGGATGACACACAACACTATGGGCTCTCCCGATCCGTATACTTTTTGACTTTTGAATGGCAGGAACTGTTGCTTGAGGCTCCTCCCCACTGACTTCTTTTACTCATCTTCACAATACTGCACACATCCCCTCCCCACTGGCTGTCCGATTGGATTCAGAGGTAACAAAAAAATAGCTAGAGGTCCGTTGCTATCCCTGAAGTCCCTCCCTCGTAAGAGGGGCATAGCAGCAACCACGGACCGACAGAGAACAATAATAACTGTGGAATTGTTGTATGAGATATTAGCCTGGGGAATAATACTGATCTTTCTCCTCCCAGCAACCACAACAACCCGTCCGCCTCTCTGCAATTGTGACATTCACATGTCACCACCATTTCATTAAATGGAATCAAAACAGCTGTGAGGATTGCTGTTTTATTTTATAGCACAAAGCCATCATAACTTACTTTACAAAGCAGCTAGCAGCTAGCAAGTGCCGCTGAAACCGAAAAGCCGATGGCAGAAAGAATGAACAGGAAAGGGGACAACTCGGAGCTTGGTGGAATTGGGAGGTAGCAGGGAGCCCCTTGGCTCAACGCAAATCATGCAGAAGCATGTGATTAGATTTTATTTTATTATTATTTATTTATTTATTTATTTATTTTGCAATTCATGATGAAGCAAAGATATACCAGAGGACAGATTTAGTATAGTGTCCGGTGAGTAGACAAATACCTAGACACTAAGATTCAGTTCAGCCAGAGAGATCACTATCTGGCCACTCTTAGAGACAGAAGCTCAGACCGTAGAAGGCTTCCAATTCCCCTCTCCTACCTGTAATACTCAGCCCCCAGCCAGGAGGTAGTATAAAACCGAGACATGATATTTAGATCTTGGGAGGCTCTCCAGCTTCTTCAGCTGGACCGCATGGCCCAGGCAGTGTGGCTAAGTGATTAGGCCGCTGACTTTCTAATGAACCAGAAGCTGGCTTTGCCTTCTGCCTGTGCTGCTTATTAGCTGAACATCACTGGGAAAACGACTGAACCTTTACTTATATCTCAGTTTACTCACCTGTAAAATGGGCTTCATGGGGCTAGCAGATCTTGTCATTGCCCTGCCCTTCCCTACCACCATACCACTTCCAACTGCGTTCTTTGCCTTAAAAGCCTTTTCTGGTGGCCAGAGACACCATATGCTTTCTCATCTGGCAGGCTGGCAGCCGCTGAGGATTCATGCTCCCCAGAGATACTCTCAGCCTGTGAGGCTGGGAGCTGGTGTTTAAGTTGGTATTGGTGGGGCGCCTGGTGGCTCAGTGGGTTAAGCCTCTGTCTTCGGCTCAGGTCATGATCCCAGGGTCCTGGGATCGAGCCCCGCATCGGGCTCCCTGCTTGGCAGGGAGCCTGCTTCTCCCTCTCTCACTCTCCCTGCTTGTGTTCCCTCTTTCGCTGTCTCTCTGTCAAATAATTTTTTTTTTTAAATCTTGAAAAAAATAAAAATAAATTGGTATTGGTATATAAATACCTCCGTTCCCTTACCTCTTGAGTGACATAACTGTAAGACGCAGGTGGTATATTGACCCCCAGATTTCTACAGCAGATCGGGCTCTAGCCGACCACAATGGTAGCTTGCATCATAGCGCACGTTCACTTTCCTGGCTGTCTTCCTTCTTTACCTTATTGCCCACTCACCTTCTGGAGTTCCCTGAAATCATCTCCCAGATCGTTTCAGAGACTGACTTTTTCTCATTTGTCTTGGGAAGCGGAGGGCAGCCTTTTTCTTACTGGTCTCTACTGGTCATCTCCCCCAATAAATATAGTTTTTTTGTTTGTTTTTCAACCCTGTGGTCAGAGAGAGCCTACAAATCTACACATAAGTTTTTCCAGCTCCCAGATATATTTGTTCTCTCTTCACAGCCAACCCCAAACTCCTGCAGGGATCCTTCCCAAGGTAGTCTGCATCTCTGTTGTTCAACCTTAGCAATATCCTAGGATTATCATTTGAAAACTCCATATTTAGGACAGTGAATTAAGTTTGTGTGTTGTTATTTCCCTTCTGAAGCTGGTAGATTCAGCTCCATATCATATTTCTACAATGTGATGGATCAATACTAGGATACTAGGTTCTGACAGAGTAAACCACTTACTGTCCCCTAGGATAACAATCCCACATCTCCAAGGACAGCACGGCAAACTTCCTTATTAGAAATTCCATTTAATTCTTGATTTTCAGTACATAATTGGGGATATTGCCACAGAGGAAGAAAAAAAAAAACCCATGATTCAGGTTTCATCTCTTAACCTTGGAGGGTCTTATAAGAATGTAGGCATTCAAAAAATGAGCAACTATACACCAAGGGGTTAGGGTTCCTTGGTAATGGTACTAGCTGAAAATTACCACTTATTAGTAGGAAGGGTGAAGTCTAGAGCTTGTTAGCAGATTTAGTTGGAACAGAGGTGTTAATGAAAGTGGTATTTGCATTTATTTCTCATCAAGGGTAAATGAAACTACATAAGAAAGTCAGGTCAAGTTCATCTTCTGGGGGAAAAACAATTCAGAGCACCTACGCTCTTAATAGAGAGACAGTCACACAAGAATAACAACCAATATTATTATGAACCCTCATTATCTTAACTCCAGTTTTTGGGACAGGGCAGCCACACAAAGGAGAATCTGTAAGTCAAGGCTCCTGGGAGTCACACCCAGAGATCCCATGGGATCATGGTGCTTTGCGTAGGCTGCCATTTTCTGGATGGCAGTACCAGCATCAAGTGCCTCTGGAGAGCTGACTCCTCTCCAAGTGTCCATAATCCACAGGAAGTCTGGTCATTCTGATGTGAGTCTCGGGGTAACACTAGTTTCAACTCTTCCCCTTTTTAATCAGCTCAAAGTCAGCCCCATTTCAGTGCTGATGGGCCAGCACCATCCTTAGGGACTACTCATGATCTCTTTTCTGCTTATTTAAGGAATTTAGGAATGCCTGGTAGACAGCATCTTATTGGAACCAATGAGGCTACATAAAGCTTAAGGGACATTGACAAACCTGCTCTTGGCTTTCATAGAATGTCTCCCTCTGGTGTCCTGGGCAGCTCCATAACTTGCCCATGGAAAGGGCTGCTTCAGAAAATTGCACTCTTCGTGGTGGCAATTCAGTCCCACATCTGAGTCCTTGCTGGTAAAAGGTATTTAAATTTAAAAGCATATTTTGATGTAAAGTCTATGGAAACCCGCCCCCTCTCAGTTACGTGGATACTCGCGCCAAGCTGAGACCTTGGGGCTGGCGGCTTCATGCCGATTTCGTTTTCCCATTCAATCCATTTTCACTGCAAAGGAGACATAAGCAGTGAAGCCAATATAGTTTTATTGGATCCAATGCACTGCCACTAAAACAAATATATGTACACTCAGGCCAATACACTTTTATTAAAACAAATAGAATTTAATTCAAACCAGCATTCAATACGTTTTCTCAAAGCAATGAAATTAAGCTCTACCAGTACTTCTGCTCAATATGTTTTCCCAATCAAATCCATTTGAACAAAGTGAAATATATTTATCATAGATAACACATTTTTATTAAAAACAAATTCATTGAAACCAAGTTTCCCTTTGAACTGATAGATAGAAATTCTAACCAATTGCACAATTAGATCATAGGAACGGATGTATTTTTACTTTAGCGAAAAGCATTTCTATTTAGGTCCACTTTAAAACACACTAATGAATAATCAAAGTTGCTCCAACAATGTCTTTAATGGAGTATTTTCTCAAAAGTATGTCCTTTGGGGTTGAAGTACAATCTTGAAAACAAAAAACACTTAGGGAAAAAGAATAGTGTTGGGAATATGATTACAATAAATTCAGATTGGTAATGAGTAAATCTTTATGTCTACCTACGTGCACTTAGAGTGAAGTTGTTTCGCGTGCAAATGAATAAAGAAAGATGTGCCTGGGGACATTTTGTAGTCATGTTTGCTTCCAAACCACATCGCCCAGAAAAATCCTTCCTTATTGGTGTTCAGACATATTATAAATGTCCATCTGTCTGACCTTAACTAGGAATTACTGTGCATGGGAAGAACTTGATGGAAGGGGAGGGCGTATATTAGGATAGCTCTCTGGAGATTCCAGTCTTTGGTGTCTAGATCGCAAGCTGTGTTAGTCTTCCAAAGAACCACAGAGAGGGAGAGTGACTTCCAAATGCCACACACCTTCTGGGGAACAGGAACAAAGTCACCGCATACAAGCGAGAGCTCCAAATGTGTTCCATCTCTATGCAGGACCATCGAGTAGAGGCAGAACCTCACATAGATGGTCTAGAGAATCTAGAGTCCACTCCCTTCAGGGAATATTGGGGCTCCACTCATTGCCAACGTGAGCCCTGTCTTGTCTGCCTCTTCAGTGATCCCCACATCCACCTTTTTCATTCTCTCCTACCTCGATGCTGCAGGACGTAAGGACAGAAATGAAGAATTTTACTGCCTTCTATAAGCAGCCTGGAAAATACTGTTTATATCAAGCTTGTGTGTTTCAGTACTATTTCCTCCTTCTGGCCTGGAAAAGTGTACAAAGTGCAGGTTATGTCTACAAGTCATTGGACAAATAAATTATTAGCCTCTGGGGCACTCAGGTCTTCATGGACTAAACCTGCCCTCCCTGAAACACCTCCCTGAAATGACTGGTCACCGAAGACACCTTGAGAACAGTTAGCACAAGATGTTCGTTACAGAATTGCTTATAAAAGTATTAGAATCCCGAATATCTAGCATGCAGACAATTGGCTAAATACATTGGAATAACATTTTCCTGACACATTCTCTAGTATTGACATCACCACAGTAATGCAAGCATTCAAAGTGATATTATAGAGAGATTTACTGAATGGGACATATTTGTGTTATTAAATTTTAAAAACATCTAACAAAACAAAATAGACACGTGTGCCAAAGATAGACACAGACAAGAAGCTGAAGACAACACTGAAATGTGAATATTGGTTAAGTGAATGTGGGGTTGGAGATTTCTCTTTTTCCAAAAATCTGTATTTTCTAAATTTTCTGCATTGCACATGTATTACTTCTGATACAAGAGAGGTTTAGTTACAAAGTGATTATTTTTTAAAAGATATGTTACATGCAAACAATGAATCACGGAGCACTACATCAAAAACTAATGAGGTACTGTATGGTGACTAACACGACATAATAAAAATACATAGATAAATAAAAGATGGTGTTAAATCCAACCTAAAGGTAGTGTCCATGTATGGGGTCTGCCTCTGTAGCCTGAAATCCCCCCATCCTTTCAGACAAGGGAATATCCGTGTCACAAAGACGAAGGTCTTTTTGTAAGACTCTATTTGAAAGCTTTGTTCAGCTAGCCGTCCAACATGCACTTATACAAGGACCCAAGTAATAAATTCTTCCCTGAGTTTGTTCTAGGAAGCAGTGGTTCAGGAAAAAAAAAAGGAATATTGTCAGATGATATAAACAATAAATATCACCCCAGATTTTCCCTTTTGCCTTAGCCCAGAGCTGAGCTGTTCTAATGTTCTCATCTTAGACGTCTGGTAACATCTGAAACTTTTCCAGTGATTTCAATTCTCTTTTCTTCCTCTAGCATTCTGTGTTTTGTTGTTGTTGTTGTGTTTACTTACAGAAGGGATCCATATTTATTTTGGAAATAAATTTGTATTACTAAAAAATATTTATAAAAACAAATCCCTAACAAATATAACTATTTGACCATGATGATGCACAGAGAGTTCCTACCTCCTTCTTGGGGACACAGAGCCCCAGTGACACCAGGTGAGTAACGCCTGAGGAGGAGTCCTGGGGAGAAGTTAAATGTGGAAGGTATGAAATCTACTTGCTCAGGTGTGAGATCCTCTGTCCACTGCTTGGTGCTGGGAGGGACGGGCCAGCTTCTGGGGCTGAGGGAATAGTTGGGTCACCCCCTCTGCAGCCAGGAGGACTTGGACAGTGAGCCCCAAAATGGAAGGTGTCCTCTGTCCCCCACTAGGACCCTCCATGTGCTCTTCTGGGCAGGGTTTACTCTTCTGGGCTTCCTCGTGCACAGGGCTCCTGGTCATGAGGTCAACCCCTTCAGTTCAACTGGGTCCTTATTTGGTGTTTTCTTTGTCTTTTTTTCTTTTTTTTAAAAGATTTTGTTTATTCATTTGAGAGAGAGAAAAAAAATGAGAGCAGGAGCAGAGGGGAGGAGAGAGAGAGGGAGAAGCAGGCTCCCCACTTGAGCACGGAGTCCGATGCAGGTCTCAATCCCGGGACCCAGGGATCACAACCTGAGCTGAAGGCAGACCCTTAACCCACTGAGTCACTCAGGCGCCCATATTCAGTGTTTTCCTGTGTCCGCTGGGAGAACAAAAAACGGGGACAAGAAGAAAGAAGGAGAGAGGGATGGTTTGGTAGCTGGGGGCAGAGAGAGAAATACAGACAGACAAGCAGAAACAGAAGAGACAATACAGAGTCCACAGAACATGTTTAATTAATACTGACATTTCTCCAGCTGCAGTTGAAACCCCGGGTGGAAATAATTGCTGTTCATTGTATTGTTTTAGATGAAAATGGTAGAAATAAATGGAACTGTCAGAGTCGTAAACCTTCCCAACTTCATTAAAAATAAAGAGTTAAGAAATGAAAAGCAGTAGGCAAGGAGGAGGGAGTGCGCCAAGATTTCTCCCCCCCACCGACCCCCTTGAAGGCAATGTTCCCGACAAAACTTGGCAACCAGGTGTCCCATTTTCTGCCCTACTACCAAGAGTGACTTCATTTGCTCCTCCCTTGGGAAGGGTGGCTCCGAGCCCCATAGCCCACCTCGAGGGCAGGCCTCTCCGTGCACGGCTTCACGGACCCGTTCCTCTCCCCACTTCCTTCAAAGCATCCCACTCACCAGACCTTCCTTCAAGTCTGGGAAAACGTCTTCTCCAGAAGCTGTCCGTGCACGAGCCCGTCTAAACTCTTAGCAACTCTCTGAGGTCTGAGAGAGAGCAGCTTCGTTCCACCCTCTTTCTCCATCACGTTTTTTTTTTTTTTTAAACCAGAGACCTAATAAGCAGCCCCGCTGTGCTTTTATATCATCCCCTTTCATTTCCTCCCCCTGCCCTCCGGTGGGGGTGCCAGTGTGCGGCAATGTGGATCCAAAACGGACCAACAGGAGGAGGCCGGGCCCGGAGCGGACGGGAAGAGGGTCAGCCCACTCTCGCTCTCTTTCTTCCTTTCCGCCCCAGTATCCTTCCCATGTCCCCGGGAGTCCAGCCTCAGTCTGTGGGGTTTCGGAAGTCACCGAATCCAAAATGTGTGGTCTGCGAGGGAGAGAGCAGGGCAGACCCACCACGGAACTGAGAAGTGTCCCAAGACACATTCCGCAGCGCAGAGAGCAAGTCCCCCAGGCCATTGTCGTCTGCTGCTTCTCCTTGCATAGGACAGGGCCAATCACCTACTTCTAGCAAATTCATAGACCCTATTAGGAAAATGTGTTGAAACATGGAGGTTTAACTGTTGATCAAGACACACAGGGTGGTAGAAAGAGTACGGATCTGAGAACAAGCTTTGGTTCAAAGTTGAGACGAAACAACTAACTAACCACTCAGCCAGGGGTCTTGGGGGAGTTAGTTAACCACTCTGAACCTCAGCTTCCTCATCTGTAAAATGGGACACTAGCACATAGTGGGCTTTCAATATGTATTTGGTGAATTGAAATTAGAGTATTCTAACTCATTTGGGTTGATGGTTTAAAATAAGCAGAATATCCCAATTCCCATTTATCTGAAATCCAACTGTCCAGTTTGGAGTTTCAAAGGCAGCAAAGGTCTTAATGGCTGAATGACATTGGGGTAATCTAAAATGTATTAGGAGAACTGCAGGCTCCACGATGATGGTATCTGGGAAGCCACGAGCCATGCACATAGGGAGACCTCTCTGTTAGACCGGCTTAATTTCTAGGACCACTCAGTTATAACTTCTGGTATGTGTGAATGTGCATGCACACACGCGTGCATACACACGCACACACAAGATCCCTTTAACTCATGCTAAAAGGAGGGGTGAAAATCATTGCATTCCACCAACATGAGCGCCTACCGAACTTACCGTAAGTTCGTTCCCTAATATCCCAGTAGGCAAGATTGGCCACAGGCTTTTAAATAATGTATTTCTTTTCCAAACACTGGCAGGCGTTTTACTGAAATCCAGAAGCGTTCTGTCAAGAAGAAAAAGGAACTAAGTACGCCGAAGATCAGTAGCATCTCTCCGCAGTTTCATCCCATCGCAACCTCCACAAAACCAAGCCTGTCCTTGCCTTGTCCCCGACGGCTGTGCCAGCCGAGGGAGTGAATTGGGACACATTTCGGTTTTAGATGCCTGCTAATGTCATTTGGGCAAATTAGCTTACATGGCTGGACCTTGTGTTCCAGGCAGAGAGAATGTTCTTTTCCTGTCAGAATCTCCGACAGACAGCCCAACGGCATGGTGAAATATCAGTAACCTCTTAACATTTTTCTTGATTTCTTTAAGAGTGAACATTAGACATATTAAGAACAACAACCCAATCATTAAGCCTTGTGCGGTTCTCCTAGGAGCCAGCTCTATCGCTGTAATCAGATTATGGACAACTCATTCTCATCCCGGCCATTTATCTTCTTTGTTTATGCACGCACCAAGTGGCATTTGTCTTAGCATCAAAAAATAGTAATCAGAATTGAGAACAACAAAAGACCTTTCATTATTTACGGTGTTAACTAACGTCCATTTGCTTTCATTAGTTTCCAAACAACAAGGACACTGGTTCTGATTAAACCTGGCATGTGTTAATTATATCCGAGGTCTGGGGTTGTTTTGTCCATAATAAAGGATTACTTAAGGGTGAAGCCTGAGTGAAATTTGAGGTCCTGGGCCTCAGAAGTCACCCACCTGCCTGCGCTTCCTCAGTGAAGGTTTCCAGTCTCCGAATGGCAGAAGCGGATGTGAGCTTGTTACAGAAAGTTACGTTTTTGGGGGTTTTGTTTTGGTTTTAAGCCTTCAGCTTTATCACCCGTTTTATGGGCTGGAGTTAAATGGCAGTACAATGCAGTTTGCTCTCTTACGGCTCCGCACTAACAGCCATCATGAGCCATAATTAGAAGTAAAACCACCACATAAATAACGTGGCAGAAAAATTGCCCCTATGATGAGCCAGACTTTGGCTACGGGAAACTTCAGCGGGTCCCCAGTATCCATCATACTTAAGGGGCACTGCATGGTTTTGTCCATATTTGTCTTACTAAAGCCAAAATGGGAGCCGTTTCGACTTTCAAATAAGCTTTTAAAACTATACGATGCCGGTTGAAACAGACTGTCTGCTACTAAGTGTGATGTAGAAAGACTTCGCCTGGCGGTCAGAACAGCTGCACAGGCTGGAAGGGAGAGGGCGGGAGCCCAGAGGCAGAGGAAGGGAAACGCAACTGTCCAGGAAGAGCTGGACCTCCCCCAACAGGGAGCTGTAGAAATAGTTCCTGCATACCATGAAGCATGGAAGGTCACACACACGCCAGCGGAACGGGGCAGCTGGGTTGCCCTCAAATGCTTCTTCCGTGACTTCCACTCCGTGATGAAGCGGGATCTGGGAGACAAACGTTTCTGAGCACTCGGCGTTTTACATTCGTTTTCTGTAATTCTCATAGCAGCCTTAGGAAGTCAGAGAAAATAAAATAGAGGCCTGTGCCTGAAAGCAGCCCTGAGGACACAGGTCTGGCGGTCGGCTTTCTGCATGTGGCCTGCCTATTTGCAAAGAGCCAGTAGATAGGAAGTAACATGAGGGTGTCGTCCTACGCTGATCGGAACGAATTCCTCTTCCTGGTCAGTCTCCCTCACACAAGGAATTAGGAGACAAACCAAAGAGAGTAAACCCCTCTTAGAAGGAACATGCATTGCAGTAGACAATGTTTTTCCAAAGCCTGCCTCACTTAAAAAATATATATATATGTTAGTACATTCACTTTCTTTTAAAAAATAAGTCACATGTATTTTTCTATAGATCAGCCAGAATACTTAAGGCCTAATCTTCACGTGGAATGAAAGAGAATGTTCCTCTGAGTATTCTAAAAGCCCACACGTGTTCTCTAAAGACGATGGTTTGCTTCCATTCCTTCCTTTGCAAAAACAAACAAATAAAAAAAAAGATAAAAGCAAAACAAATTGATCAAAAACGTGGTGTTGAGAGCTAAAACAAACCAATTATTGTGTCTGGTAGTAAGCAGTGCATTTAGTGAAATGGCTTGAAACTCACGCAGGTAACCGAGCTCCTTTTCACATACGGGTTTTTGTCTGCATTTATATCTCTGGAAACCACATACGGTGTGACACCGCCGTTTTTTTAATTAAGATATGAAGTGCTCATTTTTTTGTGGACCTGCTATAGTCTAACAAATTTACTACACGTCTCAGAAAACACATAGCTTTGCCAAAGTTGGTGAGTAGCCCAGCATGGTTTATCTCCAGCCCACAGCTCTTTCCCTGAATTCGATACTGCAGGCACAATTTAATGCAAACCCAATTTATGACTTAATGCTCTAGGGACCGTAGTGGGAGATTGTTACATTATTCTTTTCTAATCCTATTTGTGTTTTAATTTGCTAAGTCTGTAATGAGGTGCATGCCTTGAATAGATTCAAGATCTTTCACATTGCTTTTGACTTTGTTTAATATAATAGATTTTACAGTTCGCATTAAATACCCAGGTGCTACGGTCAGTATTATCTCTTTATTTTCTCAACTAGAGTGAATAAAATTACACCATGAAAGTCATTGTGTACATGTTTCCTTGTTTATTGTAATGGTTTATTTCCTATTATAATTCTTGATTCAAATTACATCTAGTTCTCCAAAAGTCAATTCCCCACAGGCTCCTACTTCCCCTTTCCATGTGACTCTTACTCTCTGAAGAGAATGAAGGCTTGGCTGACATTTGATTAGTTGAACAATAACAAAACAAGTTTTCTCATCTAAGTTATGATGCTTCGATGAGGTGGAAAGGAAGAAAGCGAGGAAGGGAGGGAGGAGAGGAGAGGAGAGAGGGACGGGGGACGGGAGAGGGGACAAGAAGGGAGGGAAGGTGCTGTGTCACCAAATGCCTGCTATTTTATGTGTGGTGTTCAGCTGAACTGAACCATCGCTAATCAGAGCTGCTACATCTCCCAGCCCCACGGTGTGTCATTTGCCGTCCATAACTGCGTTATAGCCAATTATAGCTAAATTCTCTGTTCTGTATGCACAATCAAAGGGTGTCTGGAATGCATTTTGCTCTTTTCTGAATCCTATTATTGCAGACATGTTTATTACATTCAGAAGATGGCTTTCTGAAATTACACTGGAATTGCACCACCCACCTGCCATTTTCAAACAAAGGGACCTAAACATTTCTTAACGAGGAGAAAGTTCATTTGGCTCTTTCCTGGTAACCCTCCCGGCGTTATTTCCACCCGTAACCATTTTTGCAAAATGTGTTGCCCCAGCCTCTATGTATTTGTAAAAAAATATCTAAGCTCGCGGGTCGCTGTTTATTTTTAAATTAATCATAACACGGCAGGTCAAAAAAGGAGTTGCAGATTCGCTGGTGGTGCCGGTGGTAGGTGCTTGTTGCAGTTTTCGCTGTGAAATTCCCCTCGGACTATGTACAAAGGGATTGTAAAATGGATCCTAAATTATAAGTATTCGATAGCCCTGAAATAACTCCTTTAGGCTTCCTGTCAAAGAAAAAAAAATTCAAGTTCTGTCTTTAAATTTCATTGGGGGCCATTTTAAGAGCAAAGTGAATGGTGTTAGAAAGACACATGATATCTATTTGAAAACATAGCACCTCATCATTAATTATTAAGGGAAAACGAAAGTCTTTCTAAACCAAATGCTTTGCTTTTCCCTTCTACTGAAGTTTATACTCTTAAATTCCCCCCTCCCAATACACATACACAACATACCCAAGCTTACTTTATTACTGGTATTTGCCTCGCAGAGCCAGGGGATATTACTACCTTTTTATTTGCTATTTTTACAGGACCCAACAAAAGTGCTTTTAAAATATATAACCACTTAATTCAAGTCAAGCTTCTTCAATACTCCTTTCATTCAAGCCCTTTCTAATTTGTTTTCCTCCAGCCAGGAGCCCGCAGAAGACACTGTGATTTATGTTTTCATTTATTTATTTTATTTGGGCTTTTCATTTAAGAAAAGAAACTCTGCGCTGCCCCTACCATCCTCAATTCTGCATCATCTGCCCACTCTGCCCCTTTGTATTTGGACCATTAAGAATTTCTCAAGGCTGGACGTTGGAGTCTTAAACAGATTTCTTTGGAGCTTTGACCATGATCTGGAGAAGGCGTGGCTTGGGATGCTTCTGGGTACACCAAGGGTCAGGGGCTTTTTTACACAACTCAGGGGGGTAAATTCAGGGAGGAATTCTGCCTTTCCCAAGGGATGAAAAATGCTTTTCTATGGAGCTTACATTTCCACAAAGACTAAAAGTGTGTGCCTTGGAAGCAAGAAAGATATCACTGTTCAAATCAATATGTTGTTTTTGTATGGGGGCTGGGGATCGGGTGGAGGAAATTGCTAGATGGCATTTAAGAGCTCGGGCTCAACAGTCCAGCCATGTGGGTCTGAGTCTTGGTTCCCCTTCCTACCCAGAGGCCTTGAGTGAGTTACTCCTCCTTTCTACACCGATTCATTGATCCAACCAGTCAGTTGGCAAATACTTAGTAGGTACCTACCATAGGCCAGGCACTGAGTTAGGCACAGTGGGTAACAGGTAACAACACAGATGTGGTTCTTGCCCATATGAATCTAGTGGGGCTGACAGATAGACCAACATTTACAATAAAATGTGGCGAGCGTGATAATCGAGGAAGCTAGGGAAGCCTTCTGGAAAAAGTAATATGTAGGTGAAATGAAATCAGTATCCTTCCATGTAAAATAGAAGGTCATCTTCCTGCCTCATGGAGGCGCTATGAGAAAAAGGGTGGTAATGTCCAACAGGGCTTTGTGGTGCTCCTCACATAAAGCCAAAGGCTGGTTCAAAAAAAGAAAAAAAAAAATCAGAAAGTGATTTTTGTCATTATTGCTAAGAATCATTCCAGGATTCCCCCCAAAATTAATATTAAAGAACCACATTTCACTATTTTTTTTTTTTAAGGAGGCTTCATTTACAGTGTGGAGCCCATTGTGAGGCTTGAACTCGTGACCCTGTGATCAAGACCTGAGCTGAGACCAAGAATGGGACGCTTAACCCACTAAACCACTCAGGTGCCCCCACATTTCACCTTTAAAAAGACACAGACTTTACCCTGTAGTTCCTGTTCTTAACAGAAAGGACTAAACACTTAAATGTTGTCTGTAGAACATGAAAGTAAATTTGAAGATAAATGAACTAAACTTAATAGACTCTCTCTAGTAAACATCATCAGCAATTGAGTCTTTATCAAACACCAGCTTCTCTAGGGCAGAGAGGATCTGGCAACTCAATTCCACCCACCTCAAAGGGGCACTCATCCTCCTCACTGAGTCTCGGACATTCCTAGCAGAATAATGCTCCTCCAAAAGGTTCTTACCAGTTTAAAAGGTGATAACATTTACTTTCATTTGAAGATAGCCAGGAAGCTCTTTTAGACAGAAGTTTACACACTGGGAATCGTATTTGCTCATTATAGTTTCAGGAATGCACTTGAACAGAGACAAACTTTGGCTCTGCTTAACCATAAGAGATCATGGTTCATTCCAGAAGGTGCTATGTCTTGGTGGATGCACTGTGGGTTATGGAGTTCTCCAATACAATTCCTGAAGATATATCAAGCATTGATGCACATGATCTTTGATTACTTATACAAATACCACACATTTTTGGGGAAAATCATCTGTTAGTTGAGCTGCACCAGAATTTATCTTAGGGGAGAGAACCATCATCATTTTAGCAAGTACTTATATGGACCATTTGCTTGCTTTTGGATTGGGTCCAAGACAGTGGTCAATTGCTCTGCCTAGTAGCACAGGAGGGATTTTGAGGCTCTGGGTACAGCCTGAGAATCAGAGAGAGAGAAGGAGTATTTTGAGAGAGAAGGGCAGAGCAGCTTCTGGGAGATGTTTAGGAGGAAAGCTGGCCTTGCCCTTGATGTAGATATAAAAAGGAACTAGTACCAAAAATGATACCCAATATCAATTCTTAGTTAGCAGTTAGTTATCTGCCAAGCTGGATGGCTAGGTAACATTGGTTATGTGCAAGCGTGCACACACACACACACACGCACACAAGTGCAATTGGCAGCATAGATCCATATACAGTGCCTTCAATGAGTAGGAATTGGAGGCCTCCAGGAAACTGGGTATGTCCAGGTGGTCACAGGGCCCAAAAGAGAGCAGCCTTGAGGTCCAAGATAGGTCCTGAGGTCAGCAGGACAAGGTATTGGAGGAAAAGACCCACGAGAACATGAGGCCCTAGAAGTCACAGAAATCATGGACAAGGCACATGGACAAGAGGATGTGACCTGTTCTTACTCCACCTGGGCTATATATCTACACATAAACTATAAGAAGCCTTCAGTTCTTCTTTAACTGGAAATTCTTACTAAGTCAAGGTGACCTGAAAATTTAAGCAGCCATAGTAGATGAACCTCCTTTTAGGTTTTGGAGTACCTGACAGTTGAAAAGACCATATGGAGTTACTTTTTCAGAGTTTTCAGAGATGCCAGCAATGGCCCTTTCGCATTCCAGCAGCACTATCCCTTTAAGTAGGAGAGCCCTGTCATCAACGAATGGTTGCCGATCTAATGACTAATTGATGGCAAAGAGTCTCTAATGATCTAATAGCTCATTAGGGTTGACTGAGCCAGCAGGGGTCTTCGAAAATGTTTTTTATTCCACTCTGAGGTTTTGTGAGCTTTCCTGTACATATATCAGGCAGCCACCCAGGTTATTAAACCTACAAATGAGAAACCACAGCAAGAGCAGGATGGACCTCGACAAATATTACCTGGGAGTCTAAGGCAAATACGAAACCCACATGACAGAGATATATGACACTGCCCAAACCATATGATGGGAAGCTAGAGAGAGACATGCTGGGAATGAAATGTGTTCCCACTAGGTAATATCTGATGCCAAGAATTTAGTTGTCACCAGGATAGTGTGGAACAGCTTCATAGTGGGTACATTTACCATTCATTCATCATTTAATAAGTTGTTTATTAAATGCTTATTACCCATACATAGTCTATATAAATAATCTATACACATTTTATCAATTTTTACAGTTGCTATGGCCCTTTCACAAATGAGAAAATTAAGCAACTAGCAAACTAGGACGCACGAAAGAGTCACACAACGTGTTTTATCTATTTACGACAGGTAAGGAATAGATCTCCTTCTAGAATTGCCACATTTTTGTTTCTTACCGCGTTGTCCCTTGGCAGGGTTGAAGCAACTCAAGCATCTTATTTCTTGGAAAATATGTCTCTAAAGATACAAGGAATGGTGATTACTGTCGGTACCCATTTAATAAGAAATAGCCAGTTCTGATAGCATGAAAAATTAAAGTCTTCAAGTAAACCTCAAGCAACAGTGACGAAGAATTCTCATTCAGCTCTTCTTTTCCAGCACGGAGCTCTCTGCTCCTGGGCCGTCACTGGGACACTCCAAGGATGGATGAGTTCCTTTCCTGGCAACGGCCCCCATCCACTGATGAAGCTGGGACTGCCGAGAAACAGGAAGAGAGATGAGAAGAGAATACCCGGAATACTGACCTTGTGGCTCAGAAGTGTCTCCAGTTAAATTTGAGAAGACACTGCCATATTTCTGCCTAGCGTAACAAACCCAATTGGTATTTAACGGAACTAAAATTTTAACTGAAAACAATCATCAGGAAAGCAACCAGGTCAAGAGCACAGGCAAAGAGCAGAGCCTGAAAGAGAGCTATGTCCATACCTTTGGCCAAGATATTTACTCCCCGGCTCCATCCGCCAGAGCCAAGGGCCCCTCCCAGGGGCATTCACTCCCTGGCCCTTCTTCGAGCCCCTGCTGGCCAAATGGAGGCCGCCTGGTGGAGATGCTTGCTGAAGAAGGCGTAAGACAAATGCCGCGTGATATGAACAGGGCTTTGAAAGCATCTGCTACATCTGCTTTTTTTTCTAGAAGAATGACCAGAACAGCCCCCAAGCCCACATCTGTTCGTGAATATAAAGAACAGGAACATATTTTTACCTTCTCAGTGTGTAGTTGATACACCCTCCCCAGGACCACGAGAGTATATAATACTAGCATAAACATCCTGAAATATGTCAAGTTATGGAGAGGCAGCTGTTCATCGCTCTTCTAAAGAATTCCGGCAATGTTGGTTGACCTCTATTATAGAACTGGCATATATTAGCTGAAATAATACTTTAACAGTTTTTTAGTACCCAACTATATGTTCTGTTATAAGGAATAGCAAATGTTTAATCATAAATATTTTAATGGCTTCGGGGATTCATGGTATTCAATGACCGTGTTAAATGATAATAATCACATCTGGTTTATTACTATAGTAATTCAGCAGCTTCTCTTGAGCAGCTATTTTTTATTATATGTGCTGTGCTACTGTCATGGTCATTTATAGCAGTAATATTTTAAAGTGGCTCATTTGTTTGTTTAAGGACAGTTTCACAATCTATTTCTGTATTAATATACATTTTGCACTATTATTGCCAAGCTGCCACTGGAAAATTGATCCTAGCCCGTTACGACTGGAGAGGCCAGGGACAGACCCGAGCAGAGATGGAGCGGGGGCCACGGGACCGGGCTGTCCCAGCGCCCCCTGGGGTGGTGTTCACCGCTCCAGAGGCTTACTCAGAATGAAGGTGTGCACCCAGAAAGAGTTAAGGAATAAGAAATACAAAGGGAGGACCCGCGACTTGGGGAGGCATTTCAAGCGAAATACCATCCGGAGGCAAATGCATTTGGGAAGAACCGCGAGATGCGCGGTCTGCAAGGCCCGAGGCGGTCATCAGGCCTTGGCAGGCATCTCCGTTTCTATCACAGAATAACAGCAAGGAGGCGAGGAGTGAAGCAACGTGAAATCGCAAGGGAGATGCAAGGGCAGATCAAGGTTACCCACTGGGTGGCTTCGACACTGACGGCAATTTTAGATCTGCTGGAAGTGGGCCTTGGTGACTTGCACAGGAAGGGCGAGCCGTGCCCCTATCCCGGCACCTTCATTCCCGGGGTTCGGAGCAGCAGGTGTGACACCGACCTCGTGTGCAGCGCCTGCGGCTTTGGCCCCGGATGACGTCACAAGGTGTTGCTTGGGATGGGGTACATATTAGCCTGAAATCATATACTGCTGTCTAGTAGGGAGGGGGAGAGGGAAGGGGTTCTTAATAACCCAGGAGAGTTAATTTTCTGTAACATTCTGCTGAACCAGGTTGAGGAAATTCAGAGGAGCCCGGAGAAAACTGCCAGGCTCCTGCTCGGCTTCCTCTTGGCAGGATCCTGATTGGTTGGGTGACAGAGGGCAAACGGCTTTTACGGCTATGAATGATGTATGACCGTAAAATGGTCTGTAACCAGAAGTACCCACTGACATGCCTGCTGATTTAACGGACACCCAGGGTTATGTTTGCACAGAGACGCTTAAATAAACACGTGCTAGGTTTGAGGCCGTTTACTAAGCCATCACTTCGCTCGCTCTTCTTTTCCATTTTATTTTACTTCATAAAAACGGGGAGAGTAAAATCACGGTTCCCTTTTTCACAGTAATGAAGATTTACTCCTCGCAGTGGCACTTCCTCTTCCTTCCTCTCCTGCGGACTTCTGGCCCCTTTTCCTCCTTCTACCTGCAGGGGGAGCTGCCGCAGCCTTGCGGAAGCTCGGGAAGGGGCGGGAAGGGGCGGGAAGGGGCGGCTAGCGCAGCCGCTTTAAGGAGCTGCCCTTTGGGAATGGAGGCGATGTAGTCTGGTTGCTTTTGCATTGCGTGAGTGAGAAGAAAGCCCCGAGGTCCCTGTTTGATCGGTGGAATGGGGAGATTTCTGTTCGGCCACCAATCAGCAAAGGCACCAAACACGGGAGAGATGCTCTTCCCGCGATGGTCCTCGAACTGAAAAATAATCTCATGAGCTTGTATGAATAAATTCTCTCAAATAGGTGAGAAATCTGCAAGATATCATACAGGAATTCTTCACTATATGTGTGGAAAATTTCTCAGAAGATCCGTATGACTTTATATTCCAAGCTAAATCAGGAATGGCAAATCAATCCCCAATTTGTCCTCCCTGGATCTCAACTGGGCTTTAGAATCTCTTTGACAGCGTTCTTCAAGAGTGCATTTCATAATGTCTAAGTGTGTTTTTACCCATCTTTTGATTATCTGTGTCTAATGGTATCAGCATTTAACTAAAAAATGTAGCTGATCTCTATTCTCCAGCTTGATAGAGGTTTTTTCCAATACTTCCATGTGACCTGTTCTTCCCGTCTGGTCCTGTAGGCATTGGGGTTTATTGTCCGTGGAGTATTTTTTTTTTCACACAGTATTTTTTTAAACTTTCTAAACCCATGTTCCCCGGAACACTTTTTGTCATGAAAGATTGTTTTATTTTCTTATTGAGATATAATTGTTATATAACGTTGTGTAAGATTAAGGTATATAGCAGGTTGATTTAATACATTTATCTATTGTAATGTGATTACTGCTGAGGCATTAGCTAACACCCCTATCAGGTCATATAATTATTATTTCTTTTTTGTGGTGAGAACAGTTGAGATCTAGTCACTTAGCAACTTTAAAGTCTATAATACAGTGTTGCTAACTGTAATCACTTGGCTGTGGGTTCTATCTCCAGCACCTACTTACCTATCTACTAGTTGCAAGTCTCTGAACACTTTTGGTAAGATGAAATTCTCCTGCCCTTCTTTAATAAAAATTTCGATTCAATCAAAATTAAACCAAAGCAATAGGACAAAATATTGCTCTGTCTTTGAAGGGTACACTTTTGAGGTACTGCTACTCCATCTCTAGGGTTGACAGTCACTGCTCCAAAGAAAATTGTTCTAGTCTGATATTTCTGACCTGGTGGGACACCAGGACTCCTTAGTTACTCTAGTGTTCTCATGATAATTGAGATGACAGAGTCCTTGGTGGACCATGAGCAATATGGACAAATATATTTGAAACTGGGTATCAGTAAACCTGCTGATTCAGTAAAATAAATATATTGAAGAGTACAGGCCATGAAGGAGGAAGTAACACTAAAATTCTTTTTTTTTTTTAAGATTTTATTTATTTATTTGTCAGAGAGAGAGAGAGCACAGGCAGACAGAGTGGCAGGCAGAGACAGAGAGAGAAGCAGGCTCCCTGCTGAGCAAGGAGCCCAATGTGGGACTCGATCCCAGGATGCTGGGATCATGACCTGAGCTGAAGGCAGCCGCTTAACCAACTGAGCCACCCAGGCGTCCCTAGAATTCTGATAGTATCACACAGCACACCAGATAGAAGAAAGGACTTAATTACCTAGTAGAAACTTTCAATCTTCATGTGCTATGTGAAATTGTAAGTTGATCGTACCTGGAGACACTGTTTCATGTTGGTAAGTCTTGGAGAGACTGGTTTATTAAATCATATGGCAACATATTTATTTACAGTGAGAAATGGGCTCTTGTGTGGGTGAAACTCCATGTGGACATGACCAGTCCCGTCATCAGCGCACTGCACCGCTCTTCTTCCTTCTGCATATTTCTGTGGTTACGCAAAAGTACCACTGAATTTATCAGCTGGTGAATGGATGAATAAAATGTAGCATAGCCACACAGTGGAGTATTATTTGTCAATAATAAGAATGAAGTAACAATTCATGCTATCACATGGATGAACCTTTAAAACATTACGCTCAGCGAAAGAAGCCAGTCACAAAAGAATACATAATGTATGATCCCATTGATATGAAATGTCCAGAACAGACAAATCCATAGAAACGGAAGGTATATTCATGGTTGCCTCAGGATGGAAAGAGATTGGAATTTGGGGAGTAAGAGGTAATTGTTAAGGGTATGGGGTTTCTCTGGGAGCTGATGGAAGTATTCTAAAATTGATTGTGATGATCGCTACTCAAATCTGTAAAAATACAAAGAACCATCGAATTATATACTTTAAATGGGTGAATTGAATTATATGCGAATGAAGCTGTTACCAAAATAAAAGGATCACTGCCATCATTTTGGATCATGATGCTTCCAGGTTGGTATTTTCACATCTTTCTATGGACTTGAAAGGAGTATTCATGAATTTTGATATATGAGCATCTCATTCAAGGACATGTCCTTCTCACAGTACATGGCAGAAGTGTAAGAAGCAAATAGAACTACTCAAGCATATTTAAAGCCTCTACTTGTATTGCCACCATTAACATTCTATTGATCAAGCAAGTTGCATGGGCAAGCCCTAAAATTAATGGCAAGGGAATGTATTATCCACCTACTTTACAAGGAGGCATTGCCAATGTCAGGTTGCAAAGGGCTTGGATGTATAATCCTATTATCACAGGAAGGGGGTGGGGACTAATAAAAAAATCTACTACAGGTGATCACTTTCCGTGGGGTGGTAGTGAGGAGTATGACACCCCACACAGTGGAATGCTGGCAGACTTGGGCCTCCTGACCCTGATACACTGGGAAATCAGGTCTTCCTCTTCCACTGATTGTAGCTTTCCTCGTTTTCATCGTCTACCTTGACAAAAATGTTGAGATTTCTAAACAGTTGTCAAAATAAATTGAATGGTGATTTTTGTTTCACAACATGCAGAGTTGATTTCATTTACATTGATCCTTCTATTTTATCATATTTCCAACATTTATCATTTTCCTCTGGGAAGTTGGGGGATGTATTGGTAAGAGTTAGGTTTGGCCGAAAACAACAAAGACCCAAAATAACACTGTCTGAAGCAAAATAAAGGTGACGTCTCTCTCAGGGAAAATCCCAGGGAAGGCAGTTCAGACTGGTGTAGGAGTTCTCCTTCACCCAGACTGCAAGTGTCTGAGCTCCTTCCAGGGAGTGACTCCTGCTGCCATGATCCAAGATGGTAGCCACCGCATCCACATTCCACAAAGCAGGATGGAGAAAGGGATCAGGAAAATGGAGGCAAACGGCATGTGCCAATCATGAGGAAATTCTCCAGAAGCTGTCATACGACACTCCTAAATATTTCACTTGCCAAAACTTTGCCTCATGGCCACACCCAACTGCAAGGAGAGCTGGGGATTATAATCTCTATACCAGGCAGTCAGGTGCTCAGATAAGAATGGGGAGTTCTAAGAGAGAATGCATGTTGAGTGGACATGTAGCAACCTCTGCTACAGAGGACAACTGTCCCTGACCCTGAAGCCTCAGGGCTACACAGGTGGTTCAGTATTCACCATCTCTCATGAGGACTATTACCGACGTTTCTTAGACAGCAGAGTTCTAGTGAGACACCATTGTCTAGCGTTTCTATCTGCAGACTCTGGAGTCATGCTGATAGGGTTCAAATCCAAATCCCCTTCTTAGTAACAATGTGAACCTTGGGCTAGTTTCTTCTCTGTATTTCAGCTTCTTTATCAGTAAAGTGATAACAGCAGTACCTACTTCATAGTGTACTTTTGAGGACTGAGTTAAAACAGAAGCGGCTCTTATTATTAACTGGTCTCTCTGCCTCTAGTCTCAGCCTTTCTTGCTACAGTGGAAATTGGATGCTCCCATTCCATTAAATCCCTGTCAGGTTCCCTGGGTGTGTACATATAAAGCCCCAGATCCTTGGTGTGGCCTGGAAATTCCTTCTTAATCGGGACTGTTGGCCTTACTTGGCTTGCCTTTGGCCTCCCTCACATGTAACCAGCGTTTGACCCTATCACACCCCTTCATCTTGAGACAAAGAATGTCACACGCCTCCCATTCCTCTCCCTGGGTTTCCTGCATCTCAAAGTCTTCCTTGCTCTCCCCGTTTCCTCCAGACACAGATAGCTGCTTCCTCTCCTGGCTCCAACATATTTCCTATATGTGATATGAAGTGATATGAGTGATATGGTTCTTTATGGAAGTATATGTCTCCCTGCCCTAGAACTTGGCTTCCTTGTGCACAGGAACCTAGGGAATACATTCTGAGGCCCTAGGAAGACGAAGCAGGAGCTCAATATTCACTGAATAAGTGAATGAATTTATCCAATACTACATAAATATTTGGCAGCAGGCAAGAGAATGAAAGACACAGTTGTTGCAAAGAATAGGGAGCTTAAAGTATACATCTCCCAAGTTATACACTCCATAAAGGAAACAAACACGCGAAAGCCATAAAATCCAACGCCAGCAATCACCTTCCAAATAGAAAGAGTACCTTAGAGTCATGTTTTCTTAATAATATATTGTGACACAGACTCAGGAATTGCAAGGCTTGCAGAGCACGATGAGCTCCTCCTGACTAGCCACAGAGGGTGTGCAATTCAGGGACGACAAAAATAACAGATGACCCTTTACTGAGCCTTACTTGGCACCCACACACATTATACCGGTGCCTTACTTAACTCATAGCAACTAAGAACTAAATACTATGATTAGCACAGTTTTATCAAGGAGGAATTTGTTATGTGGAGAAGGTGAATGATTGAGCTGTGTTGGGAACCCAAAAGAACATCAAATTACAACACAAAATACTAGTGAGACCAAGATACTATGGGGCAAAAGAAACTTTTCATTACATAGAGTAGTAACAGAAATGCTTGCAGTCAACCTCCCAAACAACAGGGCCAGGCTGTCACCCCCTCATTGCTCCAGCTCCGTTTTTTCGGCCCATACTGGAAGGCCTGGGAAGCGGTATACTTAGTGGAAGGTTGTGGGGCCAGCTAACCTGAGGTCAAACCCTAGCTCCTCTACTAACTGTAAACTTGAACATGACATGTTCTTAGCTGGGCGTCCCGTCTGTGAAATAAAGCTTATAATGCTTTCCTCCAGAGATGTCATGAGAAAGAAATTAAATAATACACATAAAAAGCCCAGAACATAATGAGCATTCTACAAATGGTGGCTTTGTCTTTCCTCTCTAAGGCAACGGGAAAAAACACAGAATGGCTATAAATTATCTAAAATAAACAAGCCAGTCACTCTAATTTAACTACGATTAGTGCAAGAATCATAAGCCCAGGGTGTACATCTAAGAAAGGCAAAACCCATTGCTTTGCACACCATAGACTCTGGAATTTTGCTCTTTACCACAAATGGCAAATTAGTTCTATTGCAGGAGAACCAAATCCTACCCACTTTCTAAATATATGTAATTGCCAAGCATAAGAGATTAATCAACTAGAAAGGGAACTAACCTCGGAGTCAATTTGCTTAAAACAAAACAAAACAAACAAACAAAAAAACCCCAAAAAACCCAAACCAATGAGTTCCAGAAACCACTGTGCTGAAGCCAGCAGAAATTCCTGCATTTAACCTACCCATACCCTGGCTCTCTTCTAGTTAAGGCAAAGCCTCTGATTGGGCTTTTAAGAAGCTGGAGGGATCCATTGCTGGAAACAGATGGGAAGATTTTATCAACCAGACAAGAGGCCCGTGGGGGCATTAAATGCTGTCCCCATATTTCTAATGAGAAAGAAGCCAGTTAAGCTGCTCTAATTGAAGGTGATCAAAGTGCCTGTGCTTGCCTATCTCCCTGGTGGCCTATGCGGGTGCCTGTCCCACACGGCATTGACTCACATCCCCATGGCAAGCACGGGGGAACACGCAGCTTCCTTCCAAGTGTAGAAAAGTAAAGACCTGCATGTTCTGCGGAACCACTACCCTGTGTTCCCTGTTCAGGTGCATTTAAAATCCAACCTGGAGTGAGGATTCTTTGTTTTACTAAATCTCCGCACACTTAAGGCTGCAAACCCCAAAATGTCCATAGGAAAGCTGGTTCAGGGTAAAGCCCCATGCACCAGACCCTCAGCACCTGCTTCCATGCGAACCCCGCTGAGCCTGAAAAGCAGTGCCTTGTTAGAGGAACAGGATGGGAGCTCCTACCAGCTTCTAGCACTCCACGGGCCTTTGTTACAGGCTTCGCCAGTGCATGGGCACTCAGGACTCGGAACAACCCTGTGACACAGTATGAAAATGGTCCTGATTTCACGAATGTGGAAGGGTTACAGTATCTGGCTGGAGGCTTGTCTTGGAATTCTTGCCTTGCCACTCACTGGCTGATCCTTTGGTGAGTTTCCTGGCCTCAGCCTCAGTTCCTCGTCTGTAAAATGGGAACACTATGCACATCAAAGAGACTTTGCAAGAACTAACTTCAGATGTTAGAGGGAAAGCACACAGCACAGTGGCTAGCATCCAGTAAGCTCCCAAAGATGATAGATTTAAGTATTACAGGTTTGAGAAATGAAGTAACAACCCAAGATTATGTGGGAAATGAGATGCATGCCCCTGCCTGCCTGCCTCCAAAGCCAGACTGAAAAAGTAGTATGATGCTTGATACATTCATAAGAATAGTAGATAGGAAGCAAAACAACAAAATAAACAAGTGCTAATGAATCCACCACGCAGCTCAAGGTGTAGAATATTACCAACATCGGTGCACACACCTATGCTCTGCGCTCCCCTCCTGTACCAAACTGTGCTTACTGTTTGATTAAAAAAAATAATTTATCATATATATGTTATATATATAATCCTAAATAAGATATTGTTCGGTTTTGCTTTTGAAGATTTTCCACATTATCATCCCACTCTAAGTAGCCTCCCAATCCTTGCTTTGTTCACGCAATATTATGTTACCCAAGACAGAGCCAGACTGACAAGGAGAGCAAGTCTGGTTACTCTCATTCCCGTAGACTGTTCGATTCTATGTAAAGACCACCAGTTACCTATCCAGTCTTCTGTTGATGGACGTTTGGGCTGTTTTGTTTTGTTTTCACTCCTCATGTGTCTTCAAGGTCATATGTGAAGAGACTCTCCAGGCGTATGACGGGAGTGGAATTGCTGGGTTGTCAGGTATATATGGATGTTCAAATTGTTCCAAATTGCTTTCAAAGTGATAGTGTCAATTTAGACTCCCACTGGCCGTGTATTAGAGGCCCCCTTAGTCCGCAGCCTCCCCAACACTCATGTTTTCAGACGGACTGCTTAATTTTTGACAATCAGGAAGATATACATTGTACATCCCGGGTGTGTCTTCTCTTGTTATTAGATTGGAAGGGCAGTAAGGATTTGTGAAGGATGGAATGAAAGGACGTCTCGGAAAATCCCACCATCCAACAAGAACTTGGTCTTCTAGGCTGTGAACACCCCGAGACTGGGTCTTACCCATTTTTTAACAATTCCCTCCTGGCTCCTTTCACACCATGCCGTGGTCAGCAAGTGCTCACGGATGCTCATGGAAATCACTGTCCCGACAGAACAGCATCACAAGGGAGCCTCATCTTGGCCCTACTGTCCACAAGCAGGTCCAAGTGCAGAAACTTGGAAGGGGAGAAACTCAGCAAACTCAGCTAGGAAATGTCAGTCCCCTTCCCCACTGCTCATTGCAGTCGCTGCGGGTCCTTGCACACGTCATCTCTGCTAGCCACTGCGCCAGAGACTTGGCAATCTGTAGCGCCCTTTCCTTGTGACAAACACCTGTGGGAGTTGGCATTATACCTGCTTGATAAATGAGGAAACTGAGGGCCGAGAAATGGATCCCTTGCCCAAGATCAAAAAGCGAATAACAGGCCAGGTTAGGATTCAAACAAATCCTGCCTGCCTCAAAGCCCACATTTCTTCATCATCATGAGATCCTGCCTCTCTTCTTCTCTGGTCCCTCTGAACACACATGGTCTCCTCCTCCCACTTCGGTCTGCTGTCTTCTCCGGAGGAAGGGTCAGTGACGGCCTCTCCCAACGCGGCACAGATCCTCCGCTGCTGTTTTGGGCGTCGATGAGGGGATGTTCTCAGTAATGGTGAGGAGAATGAGGGCAAGACCTCCAGACACGAATGACTGCTGTCCTCCCAGAGACCTGACACCGTGAACAAGCTCCCTGAGGAAGGTGATGCTTAACTCAAGGCACGGAGTAGAACTCTAATTTGTGCCACAGAAAGAGAAACCGCCGACACATTGGGGCAAGGGAGATACTGGGATCGGAGCACAAGGCACAAAGCACAGCTACAGGAGATCCCCAAACACATCAGGACCTCTCTCTGGCCACACACACGCACTCCCACTTTCAGGGGGATAAGGCGATCACACATTGTCAACAACCCAAGGTGGGGTGTGACAGGTGCAGAAGTTAGTGGTCAGGGTCTTGAAGAGCTCCTGGAGAAGGTGGCTCTCGACCTGGTCCCAGGGGGGCTCTGGGTGGCCAGAGCGTGGGAGGGGGCATTCTGAGCTGAGGGAACGGGACAATAAAGGGGCCACGTCCAAGGAGAGGGGTTCAGTCACATGTTACCCCATTCACATAGCAACCTGCTGCCATTTCTCAGAGATAAGACATTTTCAAAGCTACCACAGAGGAGGCAACGGAGAATAAGTCCAGCACCTTCCTCTCGTGCTTTCATCCCACAGCTTCGGAGTGTGACCTCTGGACCAGCAGCATCAGCATTACTTAAGATGTCACTGAAGAGGTTAGAAATGCAAATTCTCAGGCCCTGCCCCAGACACCCTGATTCAGACATGGGGGTCTGCGTTTTAACCAGCCCTTTTAAGGGATTTAGAGAACAGGTACCGGGGTATATTCCCCATTATGTTACCCTATCAGGAGCCATAACTCAGGAGCCATGGGGTCCCCAACAAGGAAGTCTGATCCTCAGGAGGAAATGCTAAGACCAGGCTGCAGGAACCCATCCCCATCCGGACCACGAGAGCAACCTCAAACAGGGATGACAGCAGGGCCCCGTGGAAGCGGCAACATTTGAGCACAGACCAGAAGACAGTGAGAGAGTGACCTAAGGGGCCAGCTGAACAAGGAAGCAAAGACATCTGGGGGAGGAGTGTCCAACGAAAGGAACAGAAGAAGGTCAGCGCGGTTGGATCAGTGAGCAAGGTGGGGGAGGGGGGGAGGAACTGAGGTCAGGAGGGCCCCAGTGGCCAAGAGGGGGACCTGGACTTCTATTCTGTGTTGGGGGAAAGCCGCTGGAAGATTTCACACTGAGACGTGACAGGGTCTGCCCTGTTTTAAGAGGCAAACTCTCGCACCCTTGTTGAGACTAGGCCACAGTGGGGCAAGAGCAGAAACATGGCGCCAGGCTACGGTCACCTAGAGGAGTGGCAGCAGCCCCTAGGAAAGGGGAAGAGGTAGTGGGATGGTGAGAAGTGGTGAGGTCTGGTACGGAGGTCTTCAGAAATGAAATCCTCTATGAAGGCAACTGGGCTTAATTGTTCCCAGTGGTGGCTGCGCCTTGTTCACAGGGATTTACTGAAGTGTAGAACCCATGCATGGAATCTGGGGAAAGCCAGAGTTCAGGGAAGAACAAAAATAGGTCTGTTTGTAACCAAATTCAACCCCCTCACAGGTAAACTTCTTTTTTTTTTTTTTTTTTTTTTTTTAAAGATTTCATTCATTCACTTGACAGACAGAGATCACAAGTAGGCAGAGAGGCAGGCAGAGAGAGAGAGGAGGAAGCAGGCTCTCCATGGAGCAGACAGCCCGATGCAGGGCTCGATCCCAGGACCCTGGGATCATGACCTAAGCCAAAGGCAGAGGCTTTAACCCAGTGAGCCACCCAGGCGCCCCTCGCAGGTAAACTTCTAAAAGGAAAAAACAAACAGATCCTGGTTTCAATTTCCACCCTGATCTTCCCTACGGCAGTTTTCATTCCTTTTCCTCAAGTAAATCCTCTTCACTTCTCTCCTTTTCTCCTGGGGTCCCTCCTGAGCCCTTTGTAGATTTCCGGGGGATGCCCTGAAACTATGAGGACCCATGAATTTGGAGTCCTCTGACTGCCACCTTCCAGTGCCTCGGGACAGCCCAGTCGGCTGGCCACACAGAGACTGTCCTGCTGGGCCTGGCCCCTGGCCAGGAATGGGTTGTAGAGTTAGCAGCTAAGCGAGGGCAGATGGCTGGAGTTTGGTCAAGAGAACAGATGTGCATTATGGGCCAATTTGACCGCAGAGAAACATTTCCCCGTACCTTTTAAAGGTGCACAATTGCCTGGTGAAGCCAAGGCAATTTGACACACATTACCTTGTTCATAAACAGAGAAAGAGAGAGCCCTTCCTCCCTGAGGGTATGCAAACAGTAGGAGAGGAAGCCAAGGACCTCAGGAATGCTGTAGCACAGCTTCGGGAAACAAATGTCGGTGGAAAGGGCCCAACAGTATATTAATGGGCTGGATGTTACCACACCCAGGCCAGAAGCTAGAAGCTATTGATCGTCTGTTCACTCTTCATTTCAAGGCACGAGTGCCTTTACACACGGGGGCAGAACCTACCATTTCATTTAAAGGAGCCCGCCTCTGCAGACCTTTCACTCACCCCTCCAACACCTACCCAGCGACTGCTCTTCTTAATAGTTCCTGCTACTTCTAGCAATTTCTCTCAATCCCAAGGAAGTGGCAGCATCTTTGTTCTTAAGACACTTAACGATAGAGCTGGGGAGACCAGATGTCTGTTAAGAGAAATACCCAAGGCAATTTATCAGGAGCGTTGAGAGAGAGAGATGGGGCTTCATAAACAAGACCAGTCCTATATTCTCTCCCCTCTGTCTGGAATGTTCCCTCCCTTTCCTCCACAACCCTCTGCCTTCTGCCATCCCTTGCCATGCACCTGGCTCCATCTTCTTCACAACTGAACTCCAGCACCAGTTCCTCCAGCGCATACCTCTCTCCCCTTCTCCCCGGTCTCTGGGCATCAAACACACGGAGTCCTTTCCACACGTCTCTCTTCCCCACCAAACTATTCGCATTGCTTGGCACATGTGTGCTCAATTAATGTTGATGTCCTTGAAATGAAAGTCTGGGCTTTGATGTATCTGAGGGAGCTGAAGGCAATAGTTCCTATGAGGGGATAGGAGAGAATAAAAGCAAAAACCACCACGACTCACTACGTGAGACATTAAGCCAAGTGCTTTTCATATATATGGAATGGAGAAAACCCTAAGATCATGCAGAATATGAGAGGAAAACAGTCGATTTTAGATCCTTGAAAGCTTTCCTCGGAGGAAAAAAAGACAACTGGAAATGGACATAACGTCCATGTCACCAAGATGGTGGAGAGTCCTCAGGGCTGAGGGAGTAGGTGAGTTCGAGGAGACATGGAAGGCGTAGGCAGATGTGGCACAGCCTTGGAGCACTTAAAGGAATCAGGGTCTGAGACATGAAGTGTGAGGACAGAAACACTGTGTACCTTGGGAGTGACTATCTAGATGTTCTCTGGGTAAAACTCAGGGTGTTCCTCAGCTGTGATGAGGTAATTTCAAGAAAGACACTGTCACCTGGAATCACAGGGGAACCTGAATCCCACCCGATAGAAAGAGAGGAAAGTAAAGAGATTTTCTACGGAATGGAGTTATAGAGAAGGTAAATTTAGGAAAATGAAGGACCCCCAAAACAACTTGACTCACAGGGTAAACCTGGGCCAAGTTAAAATGTGTGCAATGACTCTGGACATGGATAAGAACACCTTTTCCTATAAGGAATAAAAAAATCCTATACTACAGAAAGAATCTTAAGTCACAGCTGGTGGTTTCAAGAAGGAAAAAGTGATAGTGAGTTACCAGGATACTGCCTGAAGAGACCATTGACTCATCCACTCATTCACTCGGGATGAACAAATTTTTTTTAGTAGCAACCATGTGCAGGGTATTGTGCTGGGTATCTAGAGAGAGATACAAAACATGCATCTATCTGCCTGTTTCCAGGCTCTCAGGCCACGTAGACAAATACAGTGTATCAGAGATACTTTATTAACTAAACTACAAGATAAAGAAATAAATGTCACAAGTCAAATGCTATGTAAGTCCAAAGGAAAGTGAGGTTGTTTCCATGAAGAGAGAACAGGAAAGGGTTAGCAGGGGTCGCAGCATTTGGGTTGGGTTTTGAAGGATAGGTAGGAATAAGGAAAAAAAGCTTAGACAGTGCTTGGTAGCTAGTAAGAGCTTTATGGGAATTTGCTATGAGTATTTTAATTCAAACCACTATGCTTGTAATTCCCCAAGGCAATTTGATGCCTTTGTTCATAATTATTCTTCTACCTGGAATGCCCTTCCCCTTTCTGACCCCTTTCTCCCCGGCCAACTCCCTCTTTGTCTTTCAAGATCATCACCACTCTACAAACACTCCCCTGACCCTGCCTTCTGTCCTGCCTCTCTGCAGCCTATCCTGTGAGCACACGTCTGTCATAAACTAGTTACCTAATAAGGGGGCCACCTTTGGCCTCCTGCATGATTGAGAGCATCCAGAGGGCCCCACTCAAGTTAGACTCACCTTGATAGACTCAATGTCAGGCACTGGGTAGACGCAGATGAAAGAGGAAGCTGTGAGGTGAGTGGGATTGCCAAGGGTCAAGAGCAGAGACAAGGACCTCGGATAGATCTTTGGAAACTGTCTGTATTTTGAAGCTAGTACAAAGAAAAACACAGATGTAATCCCAGGGACAAGCCTGCCTGCCCAGACAGTGCATAGAAGGTGACCTTGGACATCTTTTAGACTTCTCTTACTGTTTCATCAGAGAAAAATAGTTCTGCTGTCTTTACAGGGATATCGGGTGAGGAGAGGGTCTGCAAAGACGCTCGCCCCCATTGCACTCCCTCACACAACATATTCATAAACAGTTACATAGGGCAGGGTTTTTACCCTATTGGCCATGCACCAGCTGGGCCTATCTGCTACCCCTTAAACAGGCAAGACTGAAGGCAAATATGGATCGTGGGGGCCCTCATCAGGAACCACATGCAAATCAGCTACTAAGGCTGCTCCCCCGGGTCCAGACAGGAGCCTAGGCAAAGGGGATAGCCTTTGTTTAAGGAACTTACAAAGGAAGAATTGTTCACAATCTTAGATACCAAGACAACACACAGTGAAGGGTTTACCCCTGTCCTCTAAAACATGAGTCATGCACAAGGCCATTCGCTTGGAAAACGGAGACAAAAAATTCACTCCTACCAACATACCAAATCCCATAGGGTGACATAGCTTACTTTCACAGTGAATTCTTTTCTTGAGCCTTCAGGACTCTTCCTCCACGAAGTCCTCGCTGCACACAGTTTTCTGATCTATGTGTGTTCCATAGCACACTACGGGCATCCAGCCCACAGCACGAAGGCATTTTAATCTAGCTTTTGGTGAGGGGGAATGTGCCCAAAATCTATTCCAAAACCTTGTTTATAACAGATGTCGGCAGGCTGTGTTATAAAACTTATACTATTTGTCAATGAAATATAATGCTCAAAGCAAAATATATAGTATGTTTACTTTGAAACCCTTGGCTACTTTGCCAGACAATAAAAGAAAGTTGTATTTTTATCAGATAGTTCTCTCAAGCCAGTGTGGCAATTCCCTTTCCCTTCTCCTGGCTCTAATGGAGGCCAATCTGTTCTATATTCTACAAAACTGTAGAAATTCTAGAAGGAGATGGGAGGAAGCAAATTTAGTATTTATGAATTTGTTGTGCTGCGTAGAGAAATACCCTGTTTCCTACCTCTCCTGGGCATCTGGGTGGGGAAAAACTCAATTAAGTAGGAATCGAACGATCCTTGGAATGATTATAAAGGAGGTCTTCCTCTCCTATTCTTTCTTACTTATGTGATGAATGCATCACTGTTTTCCAGAGCCTGAGATTACAGTGAGAATTCGGTCAAGATGTGGAGTTTTCTCATATGTAATATTTCTGCATTTCAATCTATGAAAAAAATTGGTTAAAAAATTGGCTTGTATATTTGGAACACTTAATGAAAATAAATGCTATTATTTATTCAAGTGCTTGTGATTAATTTTTCATTTTAAATCCATTTCATTGAGGTATAATGACATACAATAGAATGTCCCCTCTTTATACAGTTCAGTGAGTTTTAACAAATGTATGCACCCCTAATGTAACAATCACCCAAGTAAGAAATGGACTATCTCCAACACTCCAAAAAGTCTTCTTGTATACTGCTGTGGTCAGTCTCTCCAGCCTACCCCTAAGAAAGTATTGCTCTGCTCTCTTGTCACTACAGATTGGTTTTACTTTCTCAATGATTAAGTAGAAATGAAATCATACATCATGTATGTAAGCTTTGGTATCTGGCTCCTATCTCTAGCACATAGTACGTAAGAGTCATCTACGTTGTTTCACGCCTCGGTAGTTCTTTTCTCCTTATTTCTGCATAATATTCCATTGCAAGGCTATACTGCAATTTGCTTATCCACTGAACAGTTGACAGCTATTTGGGTTCTTTCTGGTTTTAAACTGCTAAAAGTAAAGCTACTACGGGGCACCTGGGTGACTCAGTTGGTTAAGCTCCTGGCCTTGGCTCAGGTCATGATCCAGGGGTCCTGGGAAAGAGCCCCACATCAGGCTCTCTGCTCAGTGGGGAGCCTGCTTCTCCCTCTCCTTTTGCCTCTTCCCCCGCTTGTGCATGTTCTTTCTCTCTCTGTCTCTCTCTTTCTCAAATAAATAAAATCTGAAGGAAAAAAAGGAAATAAAGCTACTAGGAACATTCATGCACAAATTTTTGCTGAGATATATGTTTCAATGTCTCTTGATTAGTTATCTAAGATTGAAATCATTGAATAAATGGTAATGGTATAATGAACTTTATAAGAAATTGCCAAGCTCTTTTCCAAAGCAGTTGGACCACTTCACATGCCCATAACAGCATGCGAGAGTTCCAGTTGCTCCACATACTCGCTAACACTTGGTATTGTCGGTCTTTTTAAAGATTCCCTGCTCTTATGGGCATGTTGTAATATTTTGTTGTGGTTTTCGTCTTTAGTTACCTGATGAGATGAAATGTTGAATAGCTCTTCATGTGCTTTTTGGCCTTTTACACAATTTCTTTTGTGAAATTTCTCTTCATATTTTTTTGCCCATTTTTAAAAACCAAGTTCGGGTTTTGTGCGTGCGTGGGTGTGTGTGTTACTGAATTGTAAGAGGTCTTTCTATATTCTGGATACAAGTTTTTGTTTTTGTGATGAGATATACGTTTTGTTAACATTTATCTGGCTTACTTATTCAATCTTTCATGGTGCCTTTCAAAGAATAAAAATTTTTAATTTTAATCAAGTCAAATTTATCTTTTTTTACAATATTACTTTAGTTTCATATGTACAACAGAGTGATATGATGGTTCTCTACATTATGCAGTTCTGACACAGTAAGTGTAGCTACCATCTGTCAGCACTCCCAAATTTATCTCTCTTTTAATGATTATTGCTTTTTGTGTCCTAAGAAAACTTGAATAAGACAAAATCATGAAGACAGTATCCTTTCTTTTCTTCTATGTTCTATAACTCCAGCTTTTTATTTAGACATATTAGTTCTTTCAATTATCTTTTGTGTATAATGTGGGATAAAGGTCAAGATTCACTTTTTTTTCCATATAAATATCCAGCTGTTTCTGCATCATTTGTTGAAAAAACTACCCTTTTCCAATTGAACTGCTTCAATACCTTTGTCAAAACTCAATTGAGCAAATATATGTTGATCTAGCTCATTGGCTTTAAAAATTCAAATATTAAACTTTGAATCCCATAAATTGAAAAAATTAAGTTCAGTGCTATTGAAGAAAGATCAAGGAGAATATGCTCAGGGCATTTAAAAATAAAAACAGCCCTGAATTAAACTGCCCATTTGTGTGTGTGTGCCCTCACCAGGCAGCAGCCCTCAGAGAACAGACACAGGCCTGACTCCAGCTTGTGGCTGGCACACAACAGGCTCCCAATATACATGTTCACTGACTAAATGAAGGAACGAAGGAAGGAAGGAAGGGAGGAAGATCACTTTTTGTGGTGATACCATAAAACAAAACAGAACTTTGCGGAATGCTGCTTTCCCCAGCTGGGCTATTTATTTCCCCAAATTTGTTGCCACTCACCAAAGACTTTGAGTGGTCTTTGCCTTCCATGAAACAGCAACCTGGACTAGAACCAGGAGGTTCTCACCACCCTTCAGTGAGGGCAACATGTCAGTAGAGGGGGCTCCTGCCCGAGCTCCTAACTGGCTCCTCTACTTATCCTCTCCTTATTTGTTTCCTGAGCCATCCTTTACCACATTTCTGTGAGGAGTAGGTCTTCCAATGCCTCCACAATCTCAGGCATGCCAGAAAATATTTTCCTATAATGCAAGTCACTTGTTTACTGAGTCCTCACCTCTCCAGGACAGGAGTGACAGGGAGCAGCTGACTCACCGTCCTCAGTCCCCGAAGGTCACTGCTGAGAGGTCAATGTTCTTGGCCAGATGGTCCAGCCGGACCTGGCCGTTCTCTGCTTCTGAGCCCACTGGTGGTGGCAGCCTCTGTGACCGTCCCCGGGAGACTCCCCTCTCAGGCGCAGTGGGCGGTGGGAGACACAGGCAGCAATTCTGGTTAGGAAATCGGAGGCAGAGCCCCACACCCTCAGCCCCACCTTGTCCTTTGCTCAAGAGTGTCTCTCAGGGGAACTGGTTTCTAGTCAGAGGGTGGAAGCCCCTCTCTCTTCTCGCTTCTCGTGAACATTTTCTCTTTGCCACGCATCCTCTACATTCCAGTCACATTTGACTCCTGAGGCGATCAACACGGCTGACTAGCTGCTTGGGAAGGAAGATAGAGAGTGAAGAAAGAAACGTAAGGGCAAAAAGAACAAAGGGTCTCAGTAAGATAGAGTGTCTGGAATCTGGAACAGTGTATGTGATCAGTTAATGTTGTTGTTATTGTTATAATATTATGGAGGGAGAAGCTGGAGAATGAGGAGTCCCAGTTTCTGACAGAAATTAAAATGAGGCCTTACCACCAGGCCAGCCACAGGGAGCCACCTTTCTCTCCCTGCTGTTCACCGAGCGCCAGCCAATTTTCAACCCATGTGACCACGCTTCCATCCAAGACAATTTGAATTAATTTTGCGCATGAAATTTGGTGGGATGCAGTGCCAAATGTTTAACTGAAATCAAGATGCAAACTTCCCTTCATCTACCCGTTCTGTAAATCCTGTCAAAAATAAAATAAAAGCCATTAAGCTTGTCTGGCAACATTTGTCCTTTATGCACCAAGTTATTCATTGTTCCTGATTCCCCCAGCCTCTGCCTGCCCGCCTGCCACCCCCCACCCCACCCCATATTTGTTCTGTTCTGTTTACGGTCCCTGGGCAGGCCAGCACACTGTCAGCTCTACTGACTTTGCCAAGTCTAAGATGCCTTTTAGGGACTTATTTTATTTAAAGAGCACCCCATTAATGGGTTTAATGGCCTTTCAATCACTTAGTATGCATTGTCAATGAGGAAGAATCGATTTCCTGAGAATTCCTGTTCTGGGAGGAAAACAAACAGCCTTTCCCTCTCCGCAGTTTGGCCCGCGAGCAAACGAGGGTGCAGGACGCCGTCTGGGCTGGCGCTCTCCCTGCAGCCGGCTGCGGCACGGAGGGCACCCTCTCTTTCTCCTTTCGGGTTATAACCGCTGCCCACGGGGACACATTGCTTTATGAACTTTGGATGAGGCTGACTGTTGCTCTCACAAAAGATCCACTCCGGGCCTCATGCCACCCTCTTTGGGGAAGAATCAAACCACGACCCTAGGGGCTTTACAAGATCCTCTCGGTCCACAGGAACAGACAGCAAAGGACAGTGGGCCTGCCAGGGCTCCCCAGACACAGACTTTTAGAAGGGCACTGCCCCTCCGCAGTCTTGAGTTCCAGAATCTTGCAGCAATGAGCAGACATATAACCTCTCACTGGGGGTAACTACTAATTCCATAAGCATCTGTTGATGGCTTTCTAAGTACAGGGCTTGTGCTGTGGGAGACACACGCAGGGGCAGGGGGGCATAAAGAGAGTAGGAAGCCACCTCAGTGCACACTCAGGGTTTGTGTCTTGCTAGTTAGCATCTCCTTGAGGTGTTATTAGCCCAACTTCTCTCTCCTCCCTCTCTGATTCTCCTCCCCACCATGCCCTGCTCCCTGTCCTTCTCTTCTTCCTCTCTCCTGCCCTTCCCCGAGCATCCTGCAGGAAATCCCACACTCTCAATAACCGCAGCTCTGTTCTGTGAAGACTGCCAGGACAGGGAGTCTCTCCTTGGCACTCTGCAGTCACCGGTCTGAAGAATCCTCACCACGACTCTACACAGATGCTATCACGTTGGGACTGTCCCCGTTTTTTCAGAGAAGGAAACCGAGTTTAAAGGAGGTCAGGTAGGTCATTAGCTGTGAGCCAGACCCATCTGACTTGAGAAACTTTTCTCTGAAATCCTGTGCCCACTTTGTTTCCTCCTGCTTTTTTTTTTTTTTTTAAGGTACTTTGCTCCCCAGGGAGTCGTAGCCAGCAGGTACCCACTATCCTAAGGTAAGCAAAGCAAACTTGCTGACACTTGGCTAATTAGAATAACAATACCAATAACATAGCTCTCAACCCTGAAGTGACCATCCTGTGCCAAACACTTCATAGATCTTTTTTCACTTAATTCTCACAATGACCTCAAGAAATGGAGAAAAGGGCCCTGTGAGGTTAAGGGACTTGCCCAAGGTCTCATCCTTTTTAGGTAATATGATGATGAAATTGCTAACATTGTTAAAGGCTTATTCTAGGCCAAGTGCTGGGCTAAGGTTTTTATATCTGTATGTTTTAAAATCCCAACAAAGCAAATGTTATTTTCAGCATACAGATGAGGAAATGGAGGCTCAGAGACAGAAAGCAACTTGCCCAAGGTGAGCCAGCCCAAAAGGAATGGAGCCAGCATTTGACCTGGGTGGCCTGGGCTTACTTACAATAGTGACCCCACCAGCGTCATGCCCCAAAGCCCACACTCTTCGTCTCTGTCCTGTCTAAAAGCCTTTTGGAAAATGGCCCATAAGTTTTCCCAAAACAATAGTTGAAGACCAACCCATGAGACATCAGGCTTTGCGGTGGGGAGGCTTCTTAACAAGCTCCTGCCCTCCACGAGAAGCTCATTTGCATTTGTCCTTCTGCAGTAGCTTCCAATTCCCAGGCAGAACACAATTTAACTGTAAAAGTCGCCTTCACTAACCAGCTGTCTGCCGCAGTCAGGCACCAGGCTCAGGTGCGACTCCCAGTAGGCTCTCTCGAATCAGCTTGCCAGCCTCTGCAAAGCAATATAAAGTCACCTCCGAGAAAAGAGATGCCACTCGGAAGAGGCACGTGCTGCCATGCCCGCTTGTTGTCAGCTCAGAACAGTGGAGAGGGTGCCAATCACGGCTCAATTACTCACAGGACTTCTCCCGAAGGCTGGCCTGTCATCTTTAAGAACTGGTACAGGCAAGACTACCAAATATCCCGGGCAAGTGGTGTTACTTGGGATGGGAGCCTGGAATGGAGGGGTGATGGGCTTAATTGGCTTCGTCTCGCCACAGTGTCAACGGGCCATGCAGTGGAGGGCTCCCGACATCCAACAGGCAAGACAATGCCACTCAGCAAATGTCATCTGAGCCTCTACCGCATTCAGGACATTATGCGAGGGAGTACAAAGGTGAATTGAAAGCCCAATCTCAGGGCGCTGGTCTGGCTCAGATGGAAGAGCCTGTGACTCTTGATCTCAGAGCCGTGAGTTCAAGTCCCACATTGGGTGTAGAGATTAGTTAAGTAAATAAACTTAAAGAAAGAAAGCCCAGTCTCAGCCCTACAATTTAACAAGTATATGGAGTGCCAAATAGAGTAAGAAAAGGTACCCTTAGAACGATATAATCACTGAAGTTCAAAGACAGCTGCTAAGAGGCCATAGTTGCTATAAGGAAGCAGATGAGATCATTGGGAGAAGACAGATAGAGATAGTAGCGAGTAATACCCAGAAGGGGACTTCAGTGCAGGCTTCAACAGAGGCAACAGCAAAAACATCCTAGAAACGGAGCAAGGAAAGAGAGTAACAGCTCAGGCCCCCATGGAGCAAAGCTGACTCATGGGAGGGACACATCCATTATGTCCAATGAGACAAGCATGATGAGACTGGAGAAAAGGCCATGGGCCCCAGTGACAAGGTCAATGCTGACCACCACCACCCCACCCCCGAGAAAACAGTGTATGTAAGGGAGGCCAGCAGTTTCCCCAGGGTCAAGGATACATCTGGGTAGTGGGGAAAGTAACTGAAGAGTGTGGACTGCTACTTAGGAATGTTTATTAGTGAAAGTCAAAGAGATGGAGGCAGTGAAGGAAGAGGGTAGCAGGCCTGAGGAATGTGTTTGAAGGACGGGGCGATTCAAACATGATAGCAGGTTCCTGACGGAGCAAGATTTGAGGGCAGGCAGGAGTGGCCAAGGGCGCAAGGGGACAAATTCACATGAGAAAGACAAAGAGGCCCTTTGAGACTGAGGCAGGGAAAGAGGAAGAGGGATGGTACAGCCATTCGACATGGAAAGGTGCATGCTGACCTTGGAGACCTTGACTTTGCCATGGCGTCGCAAATGATCTCCAAAAGTGTTTGTCCTATCAGAGGAGTGTGGGGACTGTGCTAAGATGGCCACCTTCTGAAGGAAAATGCTAGAGGAAATGGGGAAAGATTCACTATGTTTGTTTTTCATCAAGCAAATGTTCATCTTTTTCTTTCTCATTATTTTGTTCGCTTACATAAAAAATTATAGTAAGTTTAGTTATTCAACCTGCTCTGTCTTTACTTCACCTTAGGAGTATCTTCTGACATTTATCTCAAGGATTTGCCTCTTCTTAATACCATCAAATCTAGAGTTCATAGGGGCTAATTATCCAGGCTGAAGTTTACCTGGGTCTTTCTCTTCGTCTTCCTCCAGACTCTCTGCATCACAGCCATTTCACTGCTCATCAGTCCTTCCGCCGGGGGTGGGAAGGGGAAACATGAAAAGCTAAAACCCAATTCAGTTCACTTTATTACTTATTTTGGGATCCAGCCAAATATTTTAAGCTATTAGCTCAAATGAGGTTGGGGGCTAACTCAAGTTCGTAGTTATTTCATTATCCATGAGTGGAACCACCCACAATTAGTCCCAAAGTCAGAGAGCTGAAAAATGTCAATGTGAGGGGGAAAAGGACATGCTTAGTGAAGGCCCTCCTGGCGGAGCGCTAAGTAATATCTCTCGTACCATAGTTTCGTCTATCTCCTTGCGGTTCACTCTTGCTTTCTTATTGTGGCTGTTTAATTTGGAATTCCACATATTGTATTTTCCTACTGGAAGCACGGAGAGTGAGTACTGCCAGTATTAACAGACTGGTGCTTCTTCCAGTCCCTGAAACGTGATGCTCAGAGTATTCATTAGCATTATGGTTTGGGCACCTTCCAATGCTTCGTAGTCTGCCTGTCTCATTGACAATTGAGGTAGGGCGTGATCAGATGTTTCCTGGTGTCCGTTTACTTATTAAACCTTGAGAGGTGTGTGTTTTTAAAAGGATCCAATAGGTCGTGAATCATTGCCACAGTTTTTCAAGTTGTTGCTATTAGGAGAAAATGGGTAAAAGATCCATAGGACCTCTCCTACTGCTGTGAATCGACAATTACCTCAAAATAAAATGTTTAATAAAAAATTTTCCAAGACCTCATCATCAGAAGAGCCAAAATAAAATCTAACAAGGACTTTAATGTATTCAATATATACACAAAAATGGCTAAAATTAAAAAGATTGATAATATCAAGTGTTGACAAGAATGGGAAGGAACTAGAATTCTTGGATACCGCTTATGGAATATACAACCACTTTGGAAAGTAGCTTCACAATTTCTTATAAAGTTAAACATACACCTATCATAGGATTTAGCAATCCCACACCCAGATATTTCCTCAAGAGAAATGAAAATATATGTCCACAAAAAAAAGACTGGTATACAAATGTTGATGGCACTTTATTCATAATAGCCCCAAAGTGGAAACAACTGAAATGGCCATCCAGTAGCAAATGGGTGCATTTTGACATACTTATGCAAAGGATACTACTCAGCAATAAAAAGATTAACCACTAACACATATAATATAAATGAATTTCAAAGTCATTATGTTGAGTGATAGAATTTAAACACAAGGGTGCATACTATGTGGTTCTATTTACTTGTAGTTCTAAAATAGGCAATGCAATTTGTACTGACAGTAAGCAGATTCGTGTTTGCCCAGAGACATGCAGGGTTGGGGGGAGGATCAGGGATGAGCATTAGCTGCAAAAAGGCATGGTGGAACTTTTGGGAGGAATAGAAATGTTTAATATCTTGATTGTGGTGAGAGTGGTGGTTACACAAGGGTGTATGTGTGTGTGTCTGTGAGTGTTTTATTTAATGTAAAGTACACCTCAAGAAAGTTGACTGGGGGAAAAAGGAAAACTCCAAGAACCTCTAACCAAATCAGAAAAATAAACTAAAGCCAGCAATGATTTTCTTATGCTCAGTACATTAACTTTCTCATCTTAAATACATCTTCGACAATGAACAGATACCCTGAGTCAGAAGACCCTGACGTAGATCAGCCAGTAGAGGGAACTCTTTCTCAAACTGAGGCTCCATCAACTTCGTGACCTACTGAGATTAATCTCTAAACTGTGAAAATATAACTCTCTTATGTCTCCACTTTCTCTTCACTCCATAGGTGTAGCCACATAACCTCAAGTAGGAGGAACCCAAACTATCCCAGTTAAGAAACTAACCCTGTTCCCATTGAGAAGTGGGGGAAAGGAAGAACTCCAGACCAGCTGGCTGGTGTTGCAGCATCCATGCTGACTTCCTACTGTGCTCCCACTCTGATCTTTAGATGAGGCTGGTAATTAAGGATGCTTGTAAGCAAGCCAGCCTCTTACTCCCCAGGCATAGCAATCACAGCCCTGCCATGGTGCTATGCCTGGCTTCTGTCTCAGTTGCCTGAAAGTGGGGTCCTGACTTGTTTTTGCCAGTTGTTTTATAATCTAGAGTCCCGGGGCTACCTAATACCAGACCTAGGGGCCAACCTTGTCTGCCATTTGCCTGCAGCCAGGCTCCCATGTTGCTCGTCTTTACCCTCTTGCCCTAGGAGTTCCTGGAAGTCAGGCCCTTGCCCACCTGTGCTCCAACTTGGGTCTGCCCCAGCACTGGCAGGCCACCTGCCCGTCCTGAGTGTCCTTATCATCATCTCCTGAGGCCCTCCTAGATTTATGAATCCCAGATTCATCCCCAGAGATACCCACTCACCATCAACTATACACGAGTTTTCAGAGGCATTTCAAGTCATTGTTCACCAGAAAACATCTTGGTGAGGAAATCAGAAGGTCTTAGAGGACAAATTCTGAGTCACTGTAAAATAATTCTCTTTGTGACATCTAGATTCATTGAACTTTAGAGTTAGTTTCAAAGACTACATACTCAAGGAATGCCTTGATAGGAATGGTTGAGAAGTGGACATGGAGGTCTTACTTTTGAACATTTCCATTAGAGGCACTCAGTACTTTTCAAGATAATTTCAGCCACTATTAGGTATATTTAGTTGCTAAAATCTCCTTTATACAGACTTCAACTTCATCACCTTGAAAACCCACAGATCACCTTGGTTTCTACTTTTTTTTGGTGAGGAACACAGAATTCTCTTTTTTCTACAACAGCACTCGAATTTTTCAAAGTCAGCAATCATATGTTCTTCTCCCTCCTGTTTGTCATATTATTTCTTTGCCAAACTAAGAGAAAAAAAAAAGGCAAGTAAATTTAGCTCAGTTCCTACTCAGTTTTAAGCAGCATTGTGAGTGCTTGGGGTGCAAAGATGAGTAATGTATGGTTTCTGCCTTCAAAGAGTTTATAGAATGGAAGGGAAGAGTTGGAGAGTCTGGGGCGGACTCTCAGGGGAGAAAGCAGCACTGGATGTGCAAGGAGCAGGTGGGAAGGTATTCCAGACATTGGACTGTAGGTGCAGAAATCCAGTGATAACGCTGGAACGTTTCTGGAAGGGGGGCGTGGAGTGGGAGTAATGAGAGATAACACTGGAGGAGCAAGCCAGCACCAGATCACAAAGGACACTACAGGTCATGCTGGAGTTTTACACAGGGAATCATACAATTCTATTTTAGTTTTAGAAAGATGACTTTGGGGCACAGGAGGTGGAGTCAGTTGAGTGTCCTATCTTGGTTTGGGCTCAGATCATGATCTCAGGGTCGTGAGATGGAGCCCTGCATAGGACTCCATGTTCAGCGTGGAATCTGCTTGAGATTCCCCCTTCCTCCCGTCGGCCCTTCCCACTCATGCTCACTTGCTCTCTCTCTCAAATAAATAAATAAATATTTTTTAAAAAGATGTCTTTGACTGCTATGTGCCCAAGTAGTTTGAGAGGGACAGAAATGGAGACAGGGTGACTGTAAGGAGGCTAACATGAGCCCCAGGGCAGAGATGCCCATGGCCTTACCTGAGGAAGTAGTGGTGGGAATGGCAAGAAGTGGGCTCATGGGAGAGGTGCCAAGAGTATTGATTCAGTAAGAGTCAGATGTGAGAATGTGGGAGAGGGAAACAAGTCCATTTTCCGGGCTTGACTGAACAGTGATACTATGACAATGAAGATAGACAATGGATGGGGGAAACCTGCTGTGGAGCATGGAGCTTTGTGCATGTTGAGTCTGTGCTGTTGGTGGCAGGCCAGAGGAAGTTGTTGGGCAAGTGGTATCAGAGCTTAAAAGAGAGATCTGGGCTAGAGATGTGGATTCGTGAGTCACGAGCCCAGAAGTGGTCATTGAGGACGTGGGTGTGGATGAAGCCAGGCAGCAGATGCATAGAGCATGACAAGAGAATGGGAAATAGGGGCACCTGGGTGACTCAGTCGGTGAAACTGCTGACTCTTAATTTCAGCTCAGGTCATGACCTCAGGGTCATGAGATCAAGCCCTGGGTCAGGCTCCGGGCTGGACATAGAACCTGCTTAAGATTTTCTCTCTCTTTCTTCTGCCTCCACGTGTGCTCTCTCACTCAAAAGAGAGAGAGAGAGAAAGTGAATGGGAAGCAGCATGTAGGGGGTGGGCATAAAAGAGGGAAAACAGGAAGTGAGGCAAACAGGATGCAATAAGGTTTCCAAACACTTCGCCACCCTGGACACTTCAACCTTTTGTTGCTGCTATTTCGTTGGGCACTCAGTATCCTTTATTAGGTGGGGATTTTTGAATATTCCAGATGTAGTAGAGAAGAATCACCTTCCATGTTCTGGGTCCTATACTCCTAAAAATGCAGTACCTACGCCCTCATGGCTATAACTCTTACGGAACTCGCCCAGTAGAAAAATCCTCAGTGTTGCAACAATTAGGCAATCAATCAATGACTTGTTATTAAGCCTGCATGTGCTGAGGTTTTCTACGGAGGGTTGTAAAACCACCATGACTGACTCCCAGAAATAAGCCCTGTGTTCAGAATGGTCAGAGACAGACATGGAGGTAGATGTAGGGGACACTGCTCTGATTACCGAAACGAAACAGGGCTGCTCCCAGAGCATGGCGTGCTCTCTCAGACCTTCCTGCCCTTGCATGTGTCCTTCCTTCCCCTTGGGATTCCCTCCTCTCTTGTGCTGGTTATCAATTTATTGCTGCTTGCCTCCAAATTCATCCTTTTTGTCTTCCCGGTAAAAATTGATCTGAGCCCTTCATCTTTCCTTTGCCAGCCACCACTGTGCTAAGCTCTATCAGTAGAGGGCGCTGGAGAGACATTGCAGGAGGAAGAGGGGGGTCCCATACTAGTTTCCAAGTGCTTGTTAAGCAGGCATCCCCGGTGCCGAGATCCGCCAGTGCACAATGGCTAATAGCTTCCCCTGGCATCTCTCCATTTCCAACAGAGTTGCAGCAGGGCACCTGTCTCCCATGAGACACATCACTGTGAACAACTTTCCCTTACACTGAGGGTGGGTGTGGAGTTTCTGGCAAGTTCCAGATGGCAGATTTCCAGCAAGACCCATTGATAACACAGCATCTTCTTTGCCAGCCAGTAAGCTGGGCCACGTACCTCTGCCAAGATCTGGATTTCAGCCCCAGATAGAGTAGCTGTTCCTTGTATCTGCTGTTCTTGTGTTTTTTGGCATTCTCTTTACTTCTTACAAGCCAGTACCTTGTTATTCCAATCCCTGTTATAATCAATATTTCTTCATTTTAAGCTTCCCCTGTTCAAATTACAGGGTAGTTTTATTCTCCTAGTTGGACCTAGATTGCTACACCTCCCTTATCCATGTTAGACTTCTATATACTCCTTGAGACTGGCCTTGGACATCATTGCTGCTTAGCCTGGCAGAAAGTCTGACAGGTACATGTCCAATGTATTTATGCATGCAATGAATGAATGATTTCCATTACTGCTGGGAAGTTATTCAGGAGCTAGTTTGGCAAGTGAGACTTTTTTTTCTTATTAATGACCAGAATCCCAGAGAACCAGGGTCAGACGACCCTAGATTTGGTGCCTTAGGGACAGAGCTTAGCCCTCTCAAGGTCTGTTGTTCAAGCTGGTGTCCTACTATCAACACAAGCAAAGTTTCCCCATGCCCGACGATGCTAACTTCTCACCCCATCTGCTTCAGATGTACTGTGAAACTCGGCTCTGCACGCTACAAACTGACTTTTTTTTTTTTTAAAAATTATTTATTTATTTGACAGATTGAGAGAGCACAAGCAGGGGGAGCAGTAGAAGGAGAGAGAGAAAACAGGCTCCCCACCAAGCAAGGAGCCTGATGCAGGGCTCGATCCCAGGACCCTGGGATGAGGACCTGAGCTGAAGGCAGATGTTTAACCACCTGAGCCACCCACTCACCCCTGGCTTTTCACAGCCCAATCTTATGGCACAAAGGTGGGAACCAAAGGAAAACTCCCTGGGAGATATTTATCTCTGAACTGTTTTGAAGACCTTAGTAAGCAAATATTTTTAACTGGTCAATTTTAATACCAACCAACCAAGTTTTAGCAAACTAAATCTGCAAAACCCTGGCTTCCTAATACCCCTGGATATTTCTAGTTACCTCAAAAATTACTGCAAAACTCTCAAAAAAGATCTCAATAGATAAAACAGTATTTACTTTATCTTAAAAATTAAATACATGCTTTGTGGCACTTCGAGGAGGCATGGAGTAAGAATAGGAATGTTACAAAAAGAAAATAATAATAGGGTAGGAAAATTTCGAAGTGTGGCTATTATTTATCTACATTATAGGAAAACACAGAAGTCAATTAACATTATCCTGGTATGGGCCATCTCTAACTGCCTCAAAACACATGGCCATGAATATCACTGACACACACACACATATACCTATTTACTTTACTTATCTTACCCACATAAATTGCCCACATACCCAAATATTTGTATATATTGACATATATTTCTCCTATAACATTATTCATCGCACTGTTTTATTGGCCTTTTACCATCCCTTCGTTTTGGTACCCCTATCTCAGTTTTCCTCCTCTACAGAATACTGAGTTATAAGGATTGAAAAAGGTAACATTTGTAATATTTTTGGTACAGGGCCAGGCAAAAATAAAGCACTAGTAGTGTTAAAAATAAACTAGCATACAGGGGCGCCTGGGTGTTTCAGTGGGTTAAGCCTCTGCCTTTGGCTCAGGCCATGGTCCCAGGGTCCTGGGATCGAGCCCCACATCGGGCTCTCTGCTGAGCGGGGGCCTGCTTCCCCCTCTCTCTCTGCCTGCCTCTCCGCCTACTTGTGATTTCTGTCTGTTAAATAAATTTAAAAAATTAAAAAAAAATAAACTAGTATACAGTAGAAATAAACTTAACAGAGAGGACAAAAGATCTGGATGCTGGAATCTACAAAACACTGCTGAAAGAAATTAAAGAAGACACAAGTAAATGCAAAGACATTTCATGTTCATGGATTAGAAGAGTTCAATTCTACCCAAAGCGATCTGTAGATTACAGGCAAACCCTATCAAAATTCCAACATTTTTTTTTTTGCAGAAATTAAAAAAAAAATCCATCCTAAAATTCACAAAGAATCTCAAAGGACCCTGAATATCCAAAACAATCTTGAAAAAGAAGAGAGATAGAAGACTCTCACTCCTTGATTGCAATGCTTATTACAGAACTGCATCAATCAAAATAGTGTGGTACTGGCAGAAGGACAGGTGCATGAACCAATGATACAGAATAAAGAGCCTAGAAATAAACCCTTTCCTATGGTTTTCAACAATGGTGCCAGACTGTTCAAGGGGGGAAAGAACAGTTTTTCCAACAAAGAGTGCTGGATACCCACGAGCAAAACAAAGGATATAGTGTATGCTACACTATATACAAAAACTAACTCAAAATAGATCAAAGACATAAAGAGGTAATACTGTAAAACTCTTCTTAAAAGAAAACATAGGGGTAAAGTCTCATGACATTACATTTGACAGTGATTTCTTGGATATGACACCAAAAGCATAAGCAACAAAAGAAAAAAATAGATACTTTGGACTAATTAAAATGTATAACTTTCGTTCATCAAAGGACACTGCCAAGCAAGTGAAAAGGCAACCCACAGCACTGGAGAAAACATTTGCAATCATATATTTGATAAGGGATTAGTAGCCAGAATAGTTAAAGATCTTCTGCAACTCAGCAGCAACAACAAAAACCCAATTTAAAAATGAGCAAAGTGGGGGTAGGGGGGTGTAGAGCCTGACTGGCTCAGTCAGAAGTGGGTGCAACTCTTGATCTTGGAGTTAAGAGTTTAAGCCCCATATTGGGTGTAGAGATTACTTAAAAATAAAATCTTTTTTAAAAATGAGCAAAGGACTTGAACAGACATTTCTCAAAAAAAGATATACAGCTGACCAATAATACATGAAAAGATGCTCAGTATCACTAATCGTTAGAGAAATGCAGCCCAAACCACAAAGAGATACCACTCACACTCATTAGGATGACTAACAAGAGAAAGAAAGAAACAAACAAACAAACAAAGAGAAGTGTTGGTACAGATGTAGAAAAATGGACACTTCTGCGCTGTTGGTTGGAATGTAAAGTGGGGTCACTGCCGTGGAAACAGTATAGTGGTTTCTCAAGAAATTAAACATGGAATCTCCATATAATTCGGCAATCCTACTTCTGGGTATATACCCTAAAAAACTGAAAGTAGGGACTCAAACAGATGTTTGTACACCAATATTCATACCAGCATTATTTACAATAGCCAGAAGTGAACACAACCCAAATATCCATTGACAGATGAATGAATAAACAAAATGTGGTGTGTACATACGACTCAATATTATTCAGCTTAAAAAAGGAATGAAATTCGGGCACATGTTACAACATGGATGAACTTCAAGGACATTGTGCTAACTGAAATAAGCCGGATTGCCGATATGTAATACCTAGAATAGTCTAGTTAATAGAGACAGGAAATAGAAGAGAGGTTAGCAGAGGTACAGGAGAGAAGATGAAGGGGATACAGAGATTTTGCTTGGGGTGATGAGTCAGTTTAGGAAATGGTTGAGGTACTGTCTGCACAACAATGTGAACATACTTGATGCTACGGAAGTACGTATTTTTAAGCAGTTAAAATGTAGACTGTATGTTACATGTGTCTTACCACAATAAAAGTCTTGTGAATAGGGGCGCCTCAGTAGTTCAGTCAGTTAAACATCTGCCTTTGGTTCAAGTCATGATCTCGGGGTCCTGGAATTGAGCCCTGAGTTAGGCTTCCTGCTCAGTGGGGAGTCTGTTTCTGCCTCTCCATCTCCCCATCCCCCACTCATTCTCTCTCTTGCTCTGTCATAAATAGATAAAATCATTTTTTAAAAAATTTAAGGAATAAAATCAAAACAAAACAAAACATAAAATCCTGTGCTCACATGCCAGCTGCTGTCCTAAATGCTTTTGCTTGTCACTTGAGTTGGGCCTCTCCACCATCCTACAAAGCAGGTACAACTGTCATTCCTATTTCACGGATGAGAAATGGAGGATCCATGAAGGTAAATGTTTTGTTCATGGAAAGGGAGACAATAGATGGTAGAGGGAGGAAAGGGAGCCCAGAGAGTCAGAGTCAGCCCCTATAATGCACACTGCATCCTCTCAGCTGACTGAACACATCATGAGTGTTATCTGTGCACGGGCAGGGAGAAGGTTACGTGAGGGGGTCCCAGCCTGAGCCTCCTCCTAGCTCCTAGACTTCCTGTAGGCCCTCCATGCAGTGCCTTCCTAATGTTGGGCCAATCATGCCTGCCCAGGCCAGAGTCTCCTCCTTCTGACTCTTACGGCTGGTGGCAGAGGCTTTTGAGGGAAGATGCAGCCTCGGATGCAGTCACTGTCAACATCAAGGGACGTGGGACTTACTCCTGACTAGAGCAAGGGGAAGCTTCCTTAAACATTCTCCAGGAAAAGGTCTGAGGGAGCATACAGCAGTCTAAAGCTGCCTGGAGATTCGTGGGCCCCTTGTCCAGCTAGAAATCTTCTCAAGTTTAAAAAGAAAAAAAATAATGGAATAATGGAATAATTAACCCATTGGTGAATCATTCACTAGAATATCTGTACAATCTGATTTGGGGGAGATTTCTTAGCTTGGAGATTTCGAAATATTAATGTCTTGCTAATGTCTATGCTGGTTTTCAATAAATTAGTATATTGAATTAATGTATTATTAATTAGTAGTATGCTAGTTTTCAATATATTAATACAGCTTTCTTTTCTGAACGCTCTCTCTTTCTCTCTCTCTCTCTCTCTGGCCATAAGAGTAACCAGTATTATCATGAAGGCTCTGTGTTATTAATATTTATTGAGAACTTACCATTTGTAAGCTCCTTACATGTATTATTTAATCCCCACAACATCCTCATTTTATAGCTGAGAAAACACATAGAGGTTAAGTAACCTGTCCAATGTCAAATAGCAAGGAAGTGGCAAGATGACAGTCATACCAGGCAGTCTGATCCTGACGCTTATTAGAAATCAGCCCCATAAAAAAATAATAGTAATTTTAAAAATAAAAATAAATAAAAGTTAAAAAAAATAAGACCATTTAAATTAATTAATTAATCAGCCCCGTGGCACTGGAAAATTCCCTTCCACGCTCTTAGGTCCTCTTTTTCCTCACCTGGGAAATGAGGGGATTGGACCAGATGTTTTGTAAGATTTCATTCCAGCTTGAACATGCCCATTTTCTTGTCCTTGCATGCAAAGGATACTCCATGTGCTTCGCAGATGGGTGTCCACCAACACTTCCCCCCACCCTTGAATTATGGCACCATTAATGCTGCAGGACTGGAAAGGAAAGTTGATCTCAGTTGAAACTGACAATGCCCCTGAGTTATTTATCATTCTTTTTCCTGCCCCAAACAGCCTTTATGCTTCAACGGCACTCACCCCCTAACGACCTAAATATCTCAACTATCTTCACAAAGTCTCTCCAGACTCTGAAATATCTCAGTAAAAGAGCAACAGACGTAGTGATTCAAGACTGAGGAGGAGAAAGGTGTTCAAATTGATATTCTTAATACAATTCCCTCTTTCTTCCCTTGGATTTACAGAATTTCTCGCTTATGAATGTTCTAATAAGCCTGGAGAGTGGTGGGCTGCTAATGTTTAACCACCAGCTCTCCAAGAAAACAAAAAAGCCCTGATTGGTAGCATCTGCTGACTTCTGTGGTTTCAATATTCCCACCATGGCTGGTTTCCCACTAATGCCAAGTCACTGCACACAACATTGGAAAGAAATATGAGCCAAGAGGAACTGGCACCAGCATACCACTGAGTCTGGGTCATAGGAAAATTCATCTGTAAGCCTTGCAGTCTAAAGCATTGTTCAGGCCTTTTTCATTCATCCATTCAACAAACATTTTTTTTATTATTATACTAGAGACATAAACAAGGTATCTATTGAATTAGTTCTTTATTGCAAATCTATTCCCTTATTGGGTTTATTACAAAATAATATTATTTTCCTAATACTTCCCCTGAGAAGTTTCTTGAGACAAGGCAGGTGGACAAGGCAGGTGGAATGATGGCTTTTCTACCTTCAAAAAATTCACTTAACCCAAACTGGATGAGATGATTTGCTTTTCTTGAGTTATAATCCTCATTAACATTCTGAGCATTGGGGAAAATGGTATCAGAACAGCCTTGACAATAAAACCCTAAACTGCTTTATTATAGAAAGTTTACAAAACTAATGCAAAAACAAACAACTCACCTCTCGAAAATGCTTACCTAGACATACCCTTCTATAATACTTTTTCTCTACATTGGTACATTCAAGATATGTGTGGCTAGTAAAGAGTATGGACTCTGGGGCTTCCTTGTCTGGTTTCAAATCACAGTTCCATCACTTATTAGCTGTGTGATCTTGAACAAATCACTTAACCTCTCTGTAAAATGCAGTTCATGATCATAACAGTAGCTATTGTGAGAACTGAGTAAAGGTACGTATAACACCTATGATAACATATAGGACGTTCCCTATAACTGTTAGCAGTTAGTACTAGCAAACAGTCAAGGATTTTCTCAATGTTGTCTAAAGCATGTCTTTCCAACAAGATGGTGCACTCTTCAAAGTCTTTTTGTGACCCCCTAGAGTGCCTAGCACATAGTGTAACTTAATCAGTTCTTAATAGAACAAGCAATAAAGAAATTGATGGATTAAATGTAATTGGATCAATGTGACTCCAAAACATTCTTGCCACAAATCAGACATTGGGTCCCTCCTCTAGATCTCGGACACACTTTATGTCTCCATAAGCCTCTCTGAAGGTAAGGAAAGTAACCAAGAATAAGTACCTGGGGTAATTTGTCAGAGCTGTTAACATGTATTTATGTTCAAGAATGTTCATTATTTATAAGCAAGGAAAAATGAAAGCAACCTAAATGTTCGACAAGGGAAAGGTTGAATAAATTATGATGCAGCCATTAGATATTTATGTTTTCAGTAAGTATTTATTAACATGAAAAAATGCCCTAATTGTAGTAAGTGGGAAAAGTAGCATATAAGCCTGTATAAACAATATTATCCCAATGTTTATTTTTTCAATGTGTTTGCATTAAGGAAGAAATAAAAAGACACTTACTGGAAATACACCGAAATCATCGCAGTAGCTATCTCTCACTGATAGGATTAGGGTGATTTTTATTTCCTCTTGGTACATTTCTGAATTTTTTTTTTAAATAACAAAAAGAAAACACAAAATAGACTTGGACTCTCAACCTGAAACTGGTGTCTCGGGAATGAAATCATGCATCCCTACATGAGGAGAGATTCAGGGAACTAAGCACCTCTGTGAGTCAGCTCCGCCATCACCTACACAGCCACCCAGTCTGGCATCTGCCATCCCACTCCCAACCTCCCAGCGTGTCCCAAATCTGACATGGACGCGTAACCTAGGTTTTGCAAATAGGACTCCAACATCCAGCCATTTGGAGGCACCGATGACTACCTTAATTTTTCACACGCCTTTCAGATATCTGGCACTGGGTAAATATAATCAACCTCACGTAGACATATTTCCAGCTATTAAAAACCAAACACATTTGTGTTATCTCCTGCCCTTGAGGTGCCTGATACAAGGGAAGCATGATTGAGTACCTTACTGATAAGGCTGAACAAATACGTCTTTTGAAATAGGCTATAGGAAAAACCCAGGTTGGAGATGTGCCATACACGTTAAAATCTAGCTAAATTTGGGTAGAAGGTGGATCTCAATTTAGTGAACTGTGAATTCTAGAATGTTTGTTTAATAAAAGCCATTTCATTACTTTCAAATCCAAATGGACTAGAAGCACAATTTTATGAGTCTTAAATCGAGGTAGCAAGTATATAATTGGCTCCTGCTTTTAGAAATAGGTAAGAATTATTTATAATGAGCATATCAGTCAAGTATGATTTAGTCCCTCTGATGTGCTTAAAACAACTTATTCAAAATAATAAAAAAGCAACTTATTCCCTTAAGTAGTGCAATGTTTAGCAATCTTATTTTTATTCTTAATTTGCTTACATCCACCTCTCCTCAAGGCAATCTCAAGCCAAAGCCTATCTAAAGCATCATAAATTTCAAACTGCTGAGCTAAATCAATAAGGTTTTATGGTACATCTTTAAAAAAAAGAAGAAGAAGAGGCGTAACTTAACTAAATGTAGCTGGGGAAATGCACACAAGTTATTTCTGCCATAGCTCCTTTGCTATGGATGGAGGAACCAAGCAGTTCTATTTTCATTCATGAGGAAAATGTCCCAACAGTGGGCACATCATGGGACACAGTCAGCCCAAGCAAGAAGAAGCAGGAAAGTAGCTTTAGCTGCTCCTGAAATACTTTTGGGGCAGAAATTGCTAATCTCAAGGAAAATTCTATGGTGAACAGAAAGACGTTATCTCTGCTTGAGTATTGTCAGTTTCGTGGAAAAAATGTTATTGACGTAAGATTTGTTAAGCTCCCTCTCCAGCTTCTCTGCCTTATTCTTCTCCACTGTGTGTGTCACTAACATGTTCCATGTCTTACTTTTTTAAAATTATTTTTTATTGTTTGTCTCCCTCAGAATGCATGGAATTATGTATTCATAAATGCATGGAATTACGTATTTAGAATTAAATAAATTACGTATTTAGAAGGTACTACCAGCACAGGGGCGCCTGGTTGGCTCTGTCAGAAGAGCAGGCGATTCTCAGGTTTGGTGTTTGAGCCCCACGTCAGTTATAGAGATTACTAAAAAACAAACAAACAAACAAACAAAAAGAATGTGCTAGTACATTGGAGGTGCCTCAAAAGTATTTATTGAATGAACCAAGCTCATGATAATCAGAGAGGCTATTCCTGAGATATCTCTGGTGAGGTAGAAAGAGCACTGGATTTGGAGTCCAAAGCAAGTAGCACTTTGCTTGGCTCAAAGCAGATACCCAGGGACCAGGTTTTGGGTGGAGGTGGGTGGCTGGGGGTTATATTGGTAACTCTCCTTATCTGAGAAATGGTACTACTACTTCGTTGTGAGAACCATTGTGACACCTGATAACTGTTTTTTCTCCCAGCTGATGTAGACGGAACAGGACCAAGGCGGTAAGAATCCTTGTAGAAGAAGACAAAGCAAGAAATCATTTAATCTTCCGCATAAATGAGAGGAGACAGGAATTTGGGTAGAAGTGTATGTTTTTATTCTGTCTTGTAGTGCTGCCAAGTCAAGACGTTGTTGGAGCAGAGAGGCAGGCAAGACGCAGCCAAGTGGGGCAGGTGAGCGGACTGCCAGCTTCCACTGAGACATGAGTGAAAAACAGCCTTCAGTTCCACTTCAGTGGCCTCCTTGAACTGAGAGGCATCTGACTGTCAGGCAAGGTGATGAAAACCCTCGGCAGACTCTCCGGATCTTAGTTCTGGTCATTAAGTCTCAAGGGTATTCCAGCCCCAGCTTTCTTGTTCCTAAGTTTGTGCTTTTTGCTCCAAGACATAAAGCTTTCTGCTCTCTCATTCCTTGTGGACCATTCATTTGAGCCCCATGGGTAGCTTGCTCGGTGAAAGTGAAGGTCTTCTGAGTGCAGCCCCGTCTGCTTTGGTGGACAGACGCAAGAAGGACACTGTGTACGCGGCAAACAGCTTGGGCGGAGGTACAGAAGAAAAAAACACAGTGGCATGAGATCTGTGCCCTCCACACATTTGTTGCAGGCAGCTTTAGGAAGAACTTTCAGGACCCCGGAGACACCATTTCTCCTGAAGAAATCTCAAAGGCCCGTTAGTAGTGAATTGGGGTAACCCTGGAGCAGAAAATTTTCTCCCTGTTGTCATGGCCTTGGGTTCAGGGGTCTCACCATGTCCTGGAGCAACTCCTCACGCTGGGCTGCACTTCAGGAAATCACCTTGTCTTGGGACCTCGGCCCTTCGTGTGTTTGGTGGGTTAAGAGGCAAATTCTCTTCCTACCAGTAAGAGACCCCAGGCTCCTGCAGGCCCCAGCCATTATTATTCTGGGAGAGAACTGCATAAATCTCTGTTGCTATGAGACCTGTAGGAGGCTAGATGGAGGGAACCTTTGAAACCAAACCCCAGAACCAGGAGTCAAGGAGAGCCCCAAACGCGCCTTTCTCCCAGAACTCTGCTAACCCCAGCTCTCCTGTGTCAGGAAGTGATGTTCCTACTGTTGTCTGCAGGAATTATAAGGCCACCCAAAGGTCCCAAGACCTGGTCTGTGGGTCTTTGTGGGCTGGATAATCCAAAAAACAGTACAGACAGACGTGGCCTGGACATGGGGCATTCCAGAAGCTGTGCTAGTTACGTGTCATTCAACCAGCACGGCCTTGATGCCTGCCCCATGAGAGGTCTGGGAGAAAGTCACGTGGAAAGTGTAAAGAAAGAGAAGATCCTCCCCTCCTGGCTTTTTTCATCCAGGCAGGGAGACCACCCATGTACACACCCAGCAGGCACACAGGCAGGGACTGGTGTCTCAGAAGTGTTCAGGGCTGGATGAGCTTTCTAAGGGCTGGGTTGTCTGTGGAAGCTGGGGAAGAGGTGGCGGCCACCTGGGGCCTCGCGGGACGGCTCAGAGGGCTGAAGGGAGGAGTGGCAGGGTGGAGTGAGGAGTTTGTGCACACTTGACATGAGGACGCTCATTTATCTGTCCTGTCCAACCCACGTGCCTGAGATGCTTGCAGGCTCTGCCTGGGGAGCTCCGCGGGGCAGCAGCCCGTCACCGCAGTGCCCCATTTCCCTCTCGATGGTGGCGCTTGCGCCCCACACGGCTGGAGGCTGCTGAGTTATGTCTCCCAACGCAGCTCTCCCCTTATGCCGTGAGCTCAACTTCTGACCAGCTTCTTGAAAAATTATTATGACCTTTCCAGTCCTTTGCACAGAACCCTTGCAATGAAGACAGAAATCATTTTTAGCCCAAGCCTTTCAGGTACCTGAACCCCACCCATCACCACTACTGTTTCTTTCCTGAGTGTCGTGGACTCACATTTTCTTTCCTATTTCATCACAACTCCCTTCCCCCGAGCATCACGGCCTTTGGACACCCCTGCTCTCCCAGCTCCCTACATCTGGATTAGCACAGCCCGGGCCCCGGCATGATAGCTCCTTTGCTATAAGTCCTAAAAATGTGCCCGCCTTTGACCCATTAACTCCATTCCTCAGAATGTATCATTGCCTAACTTTTCTCTCTTTGGGGTTCTTGCATCTGTTCCGCTCAGGGGCCTCAGGAGTCCTGCCAGATGCTGGGGGTTACGCCACAGCCACAGGCCAGCAGCGCTCAGCCCTGCGTAGGGCTACAGTACAGGCGGTTGCTTGTTTCTCCTGTCCATCCACATGTTTTTTTTATTTATGTATGTATTTCATTTCTTGGACAAGACAAGCCTGTTGTACTCTCGGAGAGAATAGGGGGTCGCTGCATCATACGGTAACCGTGCTGGGGACACAGAATGACAGATACAGACAGAATGAGAAAGAGAACTGCTCCAGGTCAGAGGTTTTCAAAAGAGCACCCCACCCTGTGAGCCTCAGGGGTGGGGACACCCAGCCGACAGGGGAGGGGACAGTTTGCCTGAGCTACTCAGAAGGACTCTTATGGCCCCAATGCCCCCACCCACCAAGCAGTTATGCGTAGTTTTCTGTTTGTTACTCTGGGCTTCTGGGAAGGTTTATTCGAACAGAATGTTCTGTGGCTGCAAAAGTTTGAAAACCACCAGTTGTTTCAAGTTTTTATATTTAGTCTGGAAGTCTTCCAGACTGGGGAATTCTTTTTTTTTTTTTTTTTTTTTCCAAATTCTCTTTAAATCCTCTAGCTTTTACGTTTAATTAATGAGCTTTACTGATACCTGATACATGTTGGGTATGTAATTAATGAGCAGTAATACCACGGGCATGATAAGTAATAAAATTTCATAGACAGTGCAAAAGTGCTAGAGGCTGAAAACCCTTAAACAATTTTGCACACTATGCAATGGCGGGCCGGGGGAGAGGATGCATATCAAAAACACCAACGAAGGGACGCCTGGGTGGCTCAGTGGGTTAAAGCCTCTGCCTTTGGCTCAGGTCATGATCTTGGGGTCCTGGGATCGAGCTCCACATCAGGCTTTCTGCCCAGCAGGGAGCCTGCTTCCTCCTCTCTCTGCCTGCCTTTCTGCCTACTTGTGATCGCTGTCAAATAAATAAATAAAATCTTAAAAAAAAAAAAAAAACAACGAAAATGCAAGCAGTTTTAGCCATTTGATATGAATTCTGCATGGTGTCATTTGGGATTTTATTTAATATTTGCTAGGTTTCCACAATGTGCTGGGTAATGATCTCTTTTCTCTAATTCTCTTTAGCACCTTGAAACTACAGATTTTATATCTAAACTGTCGTTACTCACATAGGACCACTGGGATTGTTTTTCTTTTACAATATCTGCAGGCCACTTGTACTAGTAAATATTTTATTTAAATAGATTCATTTTGTATTTAGATAAATTTATTTTAAAAGAAAACTTCCTATCAGTACCCATAAACAGAAGACCAGAAACACCAAAAGTAGGTGACCATAATAATAAACTCATGATGATGAGAATAATCAATTGTTGCTTTAAAATATAAAGTATGTATAAGCTGTAAGCCATAAAATATACCTTGTCTTTGCTCCCCTCACCTCACCTTACACCCTCTTGGCCCGCACACCTACATCCCCCACCCGCTCTAAGTACTAGCCTTGCTTTGAGCTGGTTGACAACTAAGAGTTAATGAGGCAGTAATCTCCTATTTCTTATATTGATAAGAGACTTTTCAAAGTCTCTTTTCCAAAAAGAGATCTTTTTTCAAAACTCAAATATCAGTCTTCCAGACTTCATTGGAATCTTAGACGTCATGCAAAAAGATTGTGCCATTTAATTTAAATCACATACATTAGGTGATGACTCATCACCCACTCATTCACCAGACCTCAGGCCTCCCCACAGATTTATATTTAGCCTGCCCCAAAACATGGAAATTTGCTTAAGAATATAGCAAAGACTTTAAGATTTGACAGATATGGTCTTTTCAGATGGTGATGATCCTCTAGCAAAAGATGTAGGGATCAATCACTTCACTAGCACACGCTTCATTCTAATTGTACCCACAACGATATTCCCCTCACCCACCCAAACACCTAAGAAACAGGGAGGGGACGTTAGCCACCGGGTCTGAATATTGAATCTACATCACTGATGATTTGCCATTGCATTTTCTCCCTCTTGCATTGCAGAACTCTTGGGAGAGTTGCCTCGGATCGGGTTCCCCGGGAAGCAGTCTCAGAGATGAGATGGTATGCAGGAGATTTGGAGAGTGGGCTCAGGAAGCACACCTGTGGGTGTACAGGGGAATCAGGCCTAGCCAGAAGGAGAGGTTTAGCTGTGCTGGGGTCATAACCGAGAGCTCAGCCAGGCCCACGGGAGTTGGGACAGCCCTGCAGAGGCAAGAGTGTTGAGTCTTTAAGTGCCCTTCACTGACAAGTCATTGGATGCAAGATGCCTCCGACGAGGGGTCATAACTGGGCACAAGGCAGCCCTCTTTGGCCAAAGGTGATTCTTGGGCAGGGATTCAGCTGCTAGGCACCAGCAGGCAGAGCTCCTGGCAGAAAGGGAATGATATCTGGATCCTGGAGGAGGGTCTGGGCAGTGGACTAGAGCGTCGACCTTAAGACGATAGCACCTTGCCCCACAGTCCCAGCCAGGTAGAGGCAACATGGAAAAACCATGAGGCCTGATTTCTAGTCAGTCCCTCACAGTGAAGAAGCAGCGGCCTGGCGGCTGGAAGAGGGGATAAAAGGCAGGTAACAGTCCGTATGTGTGTAGGGAGTGGGGGTGGGGAGCCAGACACCCCACGCAGACCTTGGTACTCCTCTCCACCCTTCCACCTTCATCCCTCCTCCACTGAAAAGTGCTGGACAGGAAACAAATGTTGGTCTTGATGCCTACTGGGCTATCAATCTTGACATACAGTGTTTCAAAGTTATTTGACCAAAGCCAAGTTTCAAACTCTGAGGACAGCTGACTTTCCAGAAGGCAAGGACATTTGGAGGCATGAACGAGGGAGAACCTTGTAAGTGAAGACTCAGGAGTCTGTGATTGCCTGCAGTTAGCCAAGTCTTGGCTGAGTTGCTTTCTTTCCTTAGAGCCAAGAAAAATGTTAAGTGGGGCTGGAACTTCCGGGGCCGAACCTGCGAAGCAAAGATTGCCTCCTTGGTTGGCTTTCTGCACCCCCACCGCCCACCTAGAGTCAGACCACACAGGTGAGGAGTAGAGCCAAAGGCTGCAACTGATGTTGTCTTCGACCCCTTTGTTTTGGGGAAACATAGTAGACCTGGAGCATCTCTCCTTTGTCTCAGGTAGGGAGAAGCCTGCCATGATTTTGCACTGGTAATGGCAGCCTCATGCGTGCAGTCTTTCCACCCAGACTTGGCCACATAAGAATGGGTCTTGGGCCCAGAACACTTCCTTACCTAGAGGCAAGGAGCCCACACGGCCTGCACTGGGCTTATCACCCTGTGGGGGAATTTCTTTCCCTGCTTCAGTCTCAATGAGTGTTTCTTTGTTCAGTTTAAGCACTGCACCCTCAATGGCCTCCAGGTTTCAATAGTTCTGACCTCACACGAATGGGATCAGGGTCCTTCTGCTGTGGCACGAGAGGGACGCGTCAGCCACGGGTGACCCCTGCTAGCCGTTATAGCCGTAAGGGGTTGAGACACGCGACTAGAGCTGATTCTGCTCTTTTCCCTCTGGATATGAGCAGAAGGGCCTTTCCATCCACTGCTGCACCGTGCTGTTTTCCTGGGCGACCCTGCTACCAAGCTGCACCGGGCGGAAGTGTTTGGACTTCTCGCCTAGTGGCTGGCATCCAGCACCCCATGTTCGGCTTGACATTTTGTGGTACTCCACTCACACGGATAAGGGGGTGCTAGTTCGCTTGGACTCCAGTACGAACAGCGGGTAGAACACTTGTCTTCAATAGGATTGACTGACGTAAACTGCCGTGGGGCCTGTTTAAACTGGGATTTCTCCACATGGAACCTAAGTCCTAGCAGGGTCCAGAAGAAGGTCAGGCGGAGGCACCTAATAAAACTTCCAAATCTTTCTTCTGTGGAGGGAAGAAGGGGGGCGGGGGGTGTTGATTTGGGATCCAGATGCGTGAGCCCTTCATAGCCCTCCGAGAAGGAAACTGAGCAATGCTGCTCTAAGGTCACGAGGAACGACATCCGTCCCTCATTCTGGGTATTCAACTGGGTGCTTGTGTGGGTCACAAAAGCTCTCCACAATTCCAGGGTCAGAGGGACAGGGGCTACTTTAGCTTGCCACGTGGTTGCCGAGCCGATTGCTGACGATGTGCCAGCTGTCCTGCCGGGTCCCTGCCTGTGTCTTCTCATTTGATTCTTATACGCACCTCCTGAGGCCGGTCAGATTATTCTCTTTTTTGGAGAGAAATGAAAGATCAAAGAAAGCCTGGACTTTACCACAGACCCACAGACACGCGCCTACTAAAAAGCAATGCCCATTCTTGAACCCAGGCCTGTCTGGCTCCCATCTGCTCCTGTTGATGGTTAAGGCACCCCGGTTCTCTGCTGTCACCCTGGTCCACGCTGCAGGTGTCCTGGCACATAAAGGAGACCCTTGGTGGCAACTTTCGATGCGCCCAGGGTCCGGTTCACCGGGGTGTGCGGCTCAGGTCCGCTTGGCTCTCAAGGTTGGCTTCCGGCGCAGGGGCGCCCCGCATCTTTTCAACCTTCCCAGACGCCCACCGCAATGCCCGGAGCACAACAAGGACCAAGCAAATGTTGCCAACTGACTGGCTGATGTACAAGCGAGGCCGTGAGATAAATCAGCCCAGGAGAGAGCCGGCCCGTATTTCCACAAACTGGCATTGTGTCAGTCCACAGAAAATGCTCGTAGAGACCATGTTGGGTTCTCTGGGACAAAACCTCCCTTATTTGCTCTGAAAATCTGGATCACCATTTGCTTGGATTATGCTAATCCTTTATTAAAAAAAATTTTTTTTTTAACCCAGGGAGAAAACAGCTCTGGTAATTAAGCCCATGTCTGTAATTAATTCCTGTAACGGGTATAACTCCTCTCCCTCCTGGTAGAGTCCTGCCAGCCCACGTCGACCCGGGTACGACTGGTCATACCTGTTTATGTACGGCTTGTCCTTCTCCATATTTTACAGATGATAGGATACGGCTCTGCATCTCTTCATGTTAATTCTATTTGAAATACTCCCCACCAACATCTTAGGGCTCTGCCATCTAATAAGTGCAGCCAATTTATCGATAGTAAATCTAGGACAAGACAGACTCACATTGATGTGGGCCACAGGGCATTTAAATTAAACAGGAACTCTCCAGCCATCTGTGTTTTAACTTTTTTATGCCTTGATAATAAGCCCTGTTTAGAATAATTTGCTGTGGAAACTGGGACTTCGTGACTGACAGAGAAAGGCCGGGTATAAACAACCCGAGCAGGCCCCTGAATTTGCGAGAATGTCAGGCGAATTTAGACTCATCATAAAAGAATTCTCGGCGACTGTATTTCAATATGACACTTTTATGGTTTTTTATTTTCTAGTCCATTGCGGCCCCAGAGCCCTGGCATGATTTATATAGCCTGGCAGTGCATAATCTTTTGTATAAGATATACAGGCCTCCGGAGGTTTAATTTCTTTCCTCACCGCCACTGACAGCATTTGTGCTTCCCTTCTCTTCTATTTTCATTTCTAATGAGATATTGGACTTTGCTCAGTGAGAGGTGATATTTCCACATTTGCAGCCTGACAGGCTAAATCACCCGATCTCAGTGGTGAGGATACAAACCCATTTAAACTGTGTCAAAATATTCATGGAGCCCCATTGATTTGGGCAACGGTTATTAGGGAGCTATTTGGAAAGTTCAGGTTTAATTTTTGGAGCTTTCTGCTGCAAAATCACTCAGTTACATCACAGGGAAAATGGTATCAAAAGGATAAAGGAGAGCGAGGGGTGTGGTGTGTGGCATTTACTCTGCTGGGCTTAGTTCTCGTATGGAGATGACCTTTGTTAAAAACAACAACGACCGGACAACAGAAAAGTCCCACAATGGTGCATGGGTTAAATGTGTGGCACAAAGCAAAGGAAAATCTTCCGATTGCATATAACTGAATAATATGTCAAGCTATTGAAATGTTTTTTTAAAAAGCAACAGTGAACACAACTGACATAGGAGATTAATGCTTTGCATTGCTACACTGACTTTTACCTCTGCCTTTGATCTTCAATCTAGCCGAAACTATGGCGACAGGAGTTTAGCTTCTAAGTGGGGCGGGTTCGAATAGCCCTGCTCACTTAGTATTCACAAGTGTCACAGAGGAAAATTTCCGTGAACAGGAGAGGTGAACGTGACTGCCCCTGTGAGGGGCGATCAGGACAGAAACGCAACAAACGGCCAACTGAGGGAACTCAGTTGCTCCTGGTAGATCTCAGGAAATGCACACACTGAACAGACCCTTGATATGAGGCCACTGGAACAAAGTGCTGCAACGTCCTTGGACACTACAAAAGATCAAAGTCCTTTGACGGGACCAAGCACATCTGACCCTTAGACGGTAAGGTCATTTGCAATAGTTGCTTGATTTATGACCTGGGACTTTATATGAAGTTTATATTTACTAGGGTTCCTGAGTTCACGAAGACCTCATTAAATGGCACGCACAACATTTGTGTTCACACAGGGGGAAATCACTTTGGCAATTTGTGGGTGATAAAGTGTATTTTAGAACACTTTACAGTCAGTGGACATTAATGCCTGCTAGCTGAATGCCAGCAGAATTCCTATGGAATGGCATATTACCTTCACGTTAACACCAAGTATGCTGCTTGTGAGACATGTCCTGGCAGCCAATATCACAGGCCTTAATGCAGAGGCAGCAAATGGACCACAATGAGACCCATGTGGTACAAAGCGGCCACCTATTCAGACCGTGGGCTACCCACACACTGACACTTTCCAGCCTGGCTGGCATGAAAACTGGTGCCTGGAAGCTTGGCGCTTCCTCTGAGAACAAAACTTGAGAACATCTCAGGACCCAAGACCCGCGACGTCCCCAAAGACTCCTGCCATGTGAATTCTCCGTTAACAGGGCACCCTTGTTTTGGGAAATGTACTAAAATCTGGTGAGAAATTCAGGACAGCTATAAATTAGAAATTCCTGAAAGTAAAAACTATGAAATAGTAGAACAAGCCGCTTGAGACGTGTGCTGGAGTGTCCCTCCCTAGGGGGCTTTAAGCATGAGTTTGGCACGCAACGGGCTTCCTCATGACCCCCTCCTCCTCCAAGGCCTGAGGAACTGACCTGCATGGAAGAAGCCAGGCAAATTCCCAGCCCAGAGCAGCAGAGCTCTGTAGCAACCTCCCTCGCTGCAGCGAAGTTCCCAATGTGCTGGTGACTCAAGAAGCCGCCCTCCAAAAGCCCACATGCTCTCTTGGGGCAGATTCATAAGCACCAGACTACAATCCCAAACATTACCCATGGCCGGGACAGCAGGAGGCGTGAGAAAAGATGGTCCTGTGTGATTGCTACACCTCCTTCCATCAGTGAGACAGCCCGGCCGGGACAGTCTCCAGCACCCCAGCTCTGCTACCAGCTCGTTAGGTTACTCAACCTTGCAGAGCCTCAATTTTCAAGGACGAAAGTTGGAATGGTACAGTGACTTCACAAAGCCTATTGTGAGGTTTAAATAAAACACTGAAGAATGTGCAGCACGGTCCCCGCCACCTAGTGCAGATATCATGCGGGCCAGCGTAACTCGCAGAACTAGTCTAACCTCGCTTTCTCCTCATTCCTTCTCCCCTTTACTTCCTCATTCCAGCCACGTTCCTCACCATGCCCTGCTGCTCTGATACTGCACATATCTTAAATAAGGTGGCTTCCAAGGACTGCACCATAAGCAAAGAAGATGGTTGAGGAATGGAGAGCCAAGCCCAACCGACAATGCTTGTGAACGATCAGAGAGATTCTTAAGTAAAACAGGGATTTCATGCTAAATGCTAGTCCTGAACTATGGTGGATGGTGGAAGAGACGTGTCTGTGCCCCACTCTCAGGTCTTCCTGTTTTCCTCCTGCCACGGGTATTCTATGCAACTAACCATTAACTGGCATGCTTGGATTGAGAGAGGCTCTTCATTCAGCATTTCTGAGCACTTGCTGGATGCAGGCTCTATGTTAGGCAACACAGCAGGTAAAGGATTGTATCGGAGATGGGTTCTTTTTTTTTTTTTTTATATAAACAGATATTTTTATCCCCAGGGGTACAGGTCTGTGAATCACCAGGTTTACACACTTCACAGCACTCACCAAAGCACATACCCTCCCCAATGTCCATAACCCCACCCCCCTTCTCCCAACCCCCCTCCCCCCAGCAACCCTCAGTTTGTTTTGTGAGATTAAGAGTCACTTATGGTTTGTCTCCCTCCCAATTCCATCTTGTTTCATTGATTCTTCTTCTACCCACTTAAGCCCCCATGTTGCATCACCACTTCCTCATATCAGGGAGATCATATGATAGTTGTCTTTCTCCGCTTGACTTATTTCGCTAAGTACCATCCATCTTTTTCAAAGAAATGGAACAAATAATTCTAAAATTTATATGGAACCAGAAAAGACCTCGAATAGCCAAAGGGATATTGAAAAAGAAAGCCAAAGTTGGTGGCATCACAATTCCGGATTTCAAGCTCTATTACAAAGCTGTCATCATCAAGACAGCATGGTACTGGCACAAAAACAGACACATAGATCAATGGAACAGAATAGAGAGCCCAGAAATAGACCCTCAACTCTACAGTCAACTAATCTTCGACAAAGCAGGAAAGACTGTCCAATGGAAAAAAGACAGCCTCTTCAATAAATGGTGCTGGGAAAATTGGACAGCCACATGCAGAAAAATGAAATTGGACCATTTCCTTACACCACACACGAAAATAGACTCAAAATGGATGAAGGACCTCAATGTGCGAAAGGAATCCATCAAAATCCTTGAGGAGAACACAGGCAGCAACCTCTTCGACCTCAGCCTCAGCAACATCTTCCTAGGAACACCGCCAAAGGCAAGGGAAGCAAGGGCAAAAATGAACTATTGGGATTTCATCAAGATCAAAAGCTTTTGCACAGCAAAGGAAACAGTTAACAAAATCAAAAGACAACTGACAGAATGGGAGAAGATATTTGCAAACGACATATCAGATAAAGGACTAGTGTCCAGAATCTATAAAGAACTTAGCAAACTCAACACCCAAAGAACAAATAATCCAATCAAGAAATGGGCAGAGGACATGAACAGACATTTCTGCAAAGAAGACATCCAGATGGCCAACAGACACGTGAAAAAGTGCTCCATATCACTCGGCATCAGGGAAATACAAATCAAAACCACAATGAGATATCACCTCACACCAGTCAGAATGGCTAAAATCAATAAATCAGGAAATGACAGATGCTGGCGAGGATGCAGAGAAAGGGGAACCCTCCTACACTGTTGGTGGGAATGCAAGCTGGTGCAGCCACTCTGGAAAACAGCATGGAAGTTCCTCAAAATGTTGAAAATAGAACTGCCCTATGACCCAGCAATTGCACTACTGGGTATTTACCCTAAAGATACAAATGTAGTGATCCAAAGGGGCACGTGCACCCGAATGTTTATAGCAGCAATGTCCACAATAGCCAAACTATGGAAAGAACCTAGATGTCCATCAACAGATGAATGGATCAAGAAGATGTGGTATATATACACAATGGAATACTATGCAGCCATCAAAAGAAATGAAATCTTGCCATTTGCGACGACGTGGTCGGAGATGGGTTCTTAACTCAAGACGCCCAGAATCCAGTAAATGAGATAAGACTGCCTCTGAACCAGCCTCCCTACTTGGCGTTCCCAACTAGCAAACTAGTTCACATTTGTAAGTGCCCTTCAGGCAATGAGGTGCTGGTGAATGTTTAACAACCATCTCTCAGCACAGGAGTGGTGGGGTTCGGGTGGGGGGGAGGCTGCTTGTGTAGATGGGAACATGGGTTTATTATAAACCTTACTCATCTGAAGGGTACGAGCACATTTACAAATAAAAATAAGCACAACTTTATTATAATTTCACACACTCGAAGGCTTTTACCAGTTTTTTATGAACTCTGGTAACCCAAACCATCCTAGGTTACATGTGATGAGCGAGTGCAGATCCGCTATAAGACTGGCTGATAGTTTCATTTACATGAATGAGTAGGACAAAACTGAAAAACGAAGACATATGTCAGAACTATATGCGTTCATCAGTGATATGAGTGACTTCTTTGCTGAATCGGATAATGGTTTTTGAACATTGGAAAGGTATTTTCTCACATTTTTGCATTAGTTACAATGTAGCAGCCATACACATGACACACTTTTAAGTTTAATCTGCAGCATTAGCATTTTCTCCATCACTTTCTTAAGTCCACATAGTCAACAAAACAGAAAATCAAGTGCTGATTTGCAGTATTTGCTGTTTTCTGTGGCATAAATATGCCTGCCATGGTCAACTTCAAGCCAATGTCACTGAACGCAGAATCCAGGTAAGACACAAGGTGGCCCACCATTGCCTAGGATTTCCACGACCCAGACAGAATAGCTGTAAACAATCTCAAGAGCACACAGAGCTGGGGCGTCTGGGTGGCTCAGTGGCTTAAGCCTCTGCCTTTCTCACAGGTCATGATCTCAGGGTCCTGGGATCGAGCACTGCATCCGGCTCTCTGCTCAGTGGGGAGCCTGCTTCCTCCTCTCTCTCTGCCTGCCTCTCTGCCTACTTGTGATCTCTCTCTGTCAAGTAAATAAATGAAACCTTAAAAAAAATGTTTTACCATATTTTACCAAATATGCTTAAATAATTAGGATCGGTTGGTTTGAATATTGGTTATCCTGTTTTTAATAGAATTCATTTCATTGCAATTGTCCCATGACTTTTCCTCCCAAGTCCTAGTGGGTCCTCACAGATCTGCCGCATCTTCTTCAGGAGCTACCTTTCAGCAGGTGTTCCTGAAAACACAGGTGTGTGGTGCTCTCATCTCCCAGTGACCCAACCTCAAGGAGATGGGTCTGTTGTTTCCCTGAAGTCCCATTTTCCTTGGGCCTATGGAGGGCTCTGTTATTAAGCAGTACTTTGCACATATTTTTATTCTAAAATAGTTTTTCCTTGTCCTCTCCACTCCTTCCAATTTCTTCATCACAAAATTGTAGTATGTGCCTAATTCTTTTGTAAAGGAGAGAGTAGCAATAATATTTCAAATTTGGGTCTTTCTCTTTAGTGATTTTTCTTCTCTAGAATATTCCTTGAGAGCAGAACCCAAAGATTGGGCCTGGCGGAAAGCTGGAGAGAGGAAAGGGAACCTGGTCAGCTGCACCACAGGGAGATGCCTGGAGCAGAGTCCATGGTCTCCTGCCAACCCCTGATCACTCCCCAGCTGACCTCATGCCACCCTAAGCCTTTCCCACACATTACCTGAGTGATTATTTAAAATGCAGATTCCTGGGCCTCACCTCACTTCTTCTGCATGTCTGAGGTTGAGCCCAGGAGTCTGGTTGTCAGCAAGCTCTCCCCTTGCCCCCACCCCATAATTCTCATGCATGCTTAAAAACAAAGCACTAGTTGATACCTTATGCGTGGAGACAATCTGATTTCTGGTTACTTTGTAATTTGGGAGTTTTCACATGGCAGGTGTGAGATGATTTGGATTAGTTCCCTAAGAATCAGGCACTTTCAAGAGTAGTGAGAGTAGTGAGAAATTAACAGAGCAGAATGATGGCACATTCTATTGATAGGCCAAACTAGCATATAAAAGTAAGGAAAGCTGGCCCAAATGAGAGGAGAAGGCAATAATCAATATCCTAACAGAAAACAATAATGCAGCTGGTAGCATAAAGCAATCCCATCGGGAACTGTATATTGCATCCTTAGAGTCCCGTTATAATGAAGCCCACAGAATGCAGCACACATCAGCCAGGGCAAAGCCTCTTCAGCGTGGAATATTCTGCCACATTGCAGTCACATTTATTTTATTTGAAAGAAGAATGGTCCTGTTGCCAAGCCATCAGATGGTAAAAAGAGATATATTTGATGGATAATAAAAAAGGGTCTGCCACCCCCTCATGAAATACGTTTCTAATGTAAATGCATCTAGTCCGTGGCATTCCTACCTCTGATGTCCCGATACCTGCAGAGAAAGGCAAGCAGGGGCCAGGGGGAGCCGGGGAGGGTGAGTCAGGAGTGCAGCTGGAGACAGGGGGGCTTTTCTTCCTAACAATAACAAACAACAACCCCAAACTCACTGGGTAAACATCACTCACTTTCTCCCCACCTGTTCTTGTGATACAGACTGACAGCCCTTTTAATATGAAATAAATCAGGCAGGAGAGGAGTGTCTGCAAGAACATACAGATTGAAAGCTGACTGACATAACGCCTCCAAAACGCGCTCTGTTTGCATTTGCCTTTGTAGCAGTTAACTCAAAAGGATGTCAGGTGCTTTGAAGGCTGCGAGGTTGCCTTCAGAACCTGGAGGACGGGAATGCCATGTGCTTCCCAGAGGCTCCTGGCCAGATGGGGCCCTGTGACTTGTGCAGAACAAGCAAAGCCTGCAGACTTGGGCGGCCCCTTCCATCTCCCTCCCATGTCAGGGGCAAAAAGAGCATTGCCTCTAATACCTGGTTTCCTGCTGAGTTAGAAACAACCAGTCGTCCTAAGCCAGTGGGCTCGCACTGAGGCATTAAGGTCTCGTCACTTCTCACCAAGAAAACCTGCTAGTAATGAGCAGTGTCACCTTTCAAGGTGTGTGGTCAGTGGACATCCAAGTCAAGTGCACCCCCACCTCTGTGCAGCCTTCAAGATGCTGAAGTCCCCGCAGTGAGCTGTCTCCTTGGATTTCCTGGACTGTCCAGTCTTTGTGGTTGTCCTCCAAAGCAAATACTAGTACCTATCAGTCACAAGACAGCCGAAGTCAGTTTCAACATTACCCACGGTGCAGGGGAGGTATTCCTGCTCTAAGGCCAGAAAACACTCATGAAATATGGGGTGGGTTGGGAGTAAGCCTGGGGGAAACAGGAAAGAACAAGGTGGTAGTCCAGCGTGAGAAAAGCATGCAGTGCTGGAAGGGTGTCTGCCTTGTGGAGTCCTCCTCCTGCCCTCTTTTGCTGGGACACCATGCCCAGGTTTCACAGACACCAGGCCTCTCATCTGCTGGCTTGCCCCTGCTAATTTGGCTCTTTGAGCATCCCACAAATAGCGGTTGAGCACTAGTAAAGGGCTGGCTCCTGTCCTGGATGCTAGAACTACAGTGATGAATAACTCGTACAGAGTTTCTCTCCTCGTGGAATTGACAGGGCAGAGGGAGACAGTAAAGAAACAAGATGCTAGGAAAGAGAAGTAAGATGGCGGAGGAGTCACAGACTGATATGATATCAGGTCCCAAGAGTTCAGTTAGATAGTTATCAAACCATTTTGAACACCTACAAACTCAACAGGAGACAGAAGAGAAGAGCAGCAATTCTAGGAACAGAAAATCGACCACTTTCTGAAAAGTAGGACATGCGGAGAAGTGAATCCGAAGCAACGGGAAGGCAGACCATGGGGCGAAGGGCCGGCTCCTGGCAACCAGAACTTTTAGAAGTCTGCTCCACTGAGGGATGCTGCTCCAGAGGCTAAGCAGGAGTGGAACTCTCACGGGGACAGTGTGGTCTCAGGTCCCGCAGGGTCACAAAAAGATCATGGATGTCTGATGGCAGAGCTCGCAGGTATTAGAGTGGGGAAGCCGGCTACAGAGATGGAGCCAAGGAGTGAGCTCTCAGCTAGGGGTTACATTAAACAGGGATTCAAGGCACATTCAGGCCACTGCACTTCAAGCAGGGACCCCACAAGTGGAATATCTGGAGAGACTCACCTTGCTCCTCCGGGAGGAGCAGCATGGCTAGAATCTGCTGGGTTTGGAGACTCCAAATGGGGCTGAGTGCCAGAGATAGAAATGCTTGGTCACAGGCCAGGTGAGCTCTGAGCGCAGCTGGAGACCAGGGAGACAGGAATGATTAACCACTTATCTCTGAGGGCACACTGAGGAGTGGGGCCCTGGGCTCTTGGCTCCTCCGGCCAGAGTTTGGGAGGCCACCATTTTCATTCCCATCCTCCAGAGCTCTACAGAAAGCATTCAGGGAACAAAATCTCCCCAGGGCGAACCCGAGCAGATTCTTAGTCCGGCCTCTGGCAAGAGCGGAGCACTTCTGCCTATGGCAAAGACATTTGAAAATCCCTGTAACAGGACCCTCCCCCAGAAGATCAGCAAGAACATCCAGCCAAGACCAAGCTTAACCGATCAAGGAGAACTGCAGAAGTCCAGAGCTAGGGAAAAGCAATGCATAGAATTCATGGCTTTTCCCCCATGATCCTTTAGTCTTACAAGGTTAAATTTAAAATTTTTTTTTCTTATTCTATTTTTAAAATTTTTCCTCTTTCCTCTTTTAATGTATTTTTAACTAGTTTATCTTACCAATACGTTTCTAAAAACAAAAACAAAACAAAACAAAACAAAAAACCCAAAAAAAATCGTATTTTATCCCTTCATTGTATTTAACCTTATTTTTTGTATACATACAGGCTTTTTTTTCTAAAAAATTTTGAGATACAATTTCTTCTAATAGATCAAAATATACCCTAAATCTAACACATAGCTTTGTTCTAGTATCCAGCCTGAGCACATTCTTTCCTCTTTTTTTTTTTTTTCCACAATGCACTGAAGCTAGAACTCAATCACTAGAGGAAAGTTGGAAAGAACCCAAATACATGGCAACTAAAGAGCATCCTACTAAAGAAAGAGTGTGTCAACCAGGATATTAAAGAGGATTGAAAAAATTCATGGAAACAAATGAAAATGAAAACAAAACTGTTCAAAATCTGCGGGACACAGCAAAGGTGGTCCTGAGAGGAAAGTGTATAGTAATACAAGCCTTTCTCAAGAAACAAGAAAGGTCTCAAGTACACAACCTAACCCTACACCTAAGGGAGCTGGAGAAAGAACAACAAAGAAAGCCTAAACCCAGCAGGAGAAGAGAAATAATAAAGATCAGAGCAGAAATCAATGAAATAGAAACCAAAGAACAGTAGAACAAATCAATGAAACTAGGAGCTTGTCCTTTGAAAGAATTAATAAGACCGATAAACCCCTGGCTAGACTTATCAAAAAGAAAAGAGAATGGACCCAAATAAATAAAATCATGAAAGAAGGAGGAGAGATCACAACCAACACCAAAGAAATACAAACAATTATAAGAACATATCATGAGCAACTATACACCAGCAAATCTGACAATCTGGAAGAAATGGATGCATTCCTAGAGACATACAAACTATCAAAACTGAACCAGGAAGAAATAGAAAACCTGAACAGACCCATAACCAGTAAGGAAATTGAAACGGTCATCTAAAATCTCCCAAGAAACAAGAGCCCAGGGCCAGATGGCTTCTCAGGGGAATTCTACCAAACATTTAAAGAATTAATACCTATTCTCCTGAAACTGTTCCAAAAAAATAGAAGCGGAAGGAAAACTTCCAAACTCATTTTATGAGGTCAGCATTACCTTGATCCCAAAACCAGATAAAGACCCCACCAAAAGGGAGAATTACAGACCAATATCCCTGATGAACACAGATGTGAAAATTCTCACCAAAATATTAGCCAATAGGATCCAACAGTACATTAAAAGGATTATTCACCACAACTAAGTGGGATTTATTCCTGGGCTGCAAGTTTGGTTCAACATCCACAAATCAATCAATGTGATACAATACATTAATAAAAGAAAGAACAAGAACCATATGGTACTCTGAACAGATGCTGAAAAAGCATTTGACAAAGTACAGTATCCTTTCTTGATCAAAACTCTTCAAAGTGTAGGGATAGAGGGTACATACCGCAATATCATCTAAGCCATCTATGAAAAACCCACAACAAATATCATTCCCAAGGGAGGAAACATGAGAGCTTTTTCCCTAAGGTCAGGAACATGGCAGGGATGTCCACTATCACCACTGCTATTCAACATAGTACTAGAAGTCCTTGCCTTAGCAATCAGACAACAAAAAGAAATAAAAGGCATCCAAATCAGCAAAGAAGAAGTCACTCTCTCACTCTTTGCAGATGATATGATACTTTACGTGGAAAACCCAAAAGACTCCACTCCAAAACGGCTAGAACTCATACAGGAATTCAGTAAAGTATCAGGATATAAAATCAATGCACAGAAATCAGTTGCATTTCTATATAACAACAACAAGACAGAAGAGAGAAATTAAGGAGTCAGTCCCATTTACAATTACACCCAAAACCATAAGTACCTAGGAATAAACCTAACCAAAGAGGCAAAGAATCTGTACTCAGAAAACTATAAAGTACTCAGGAAAGAAATTGAGGAAGACACAAAGAAATGCGAATATGTTTCATTCTCATGGATTGGAAGAACAAATACTGTGAAAATGTCTATGCTACCTAAAGCAATCTACACATTTAATGCAATCCCTATCAAAGCTCCATCATTTTTTTAAAGAAATGGAACAAATAATCCTAAAATTTATATGGAACAAGAAAAGACCCCAAATAGTCAGAGGAATGTTGAAAAAAAAAAAAAAGCCAAAGTTGGTGGCATCACAATTCCAGACTTCAAGCTCTATTACAAAGCTATAATCATCAACACAGTATGATGCCGGCACAAAAACAGACATATAGATCAATGGAACAGAATAGAGAGCCCAGAAATAGACCCTCACTCTCTGGTCAACTAATCTTCGACAAAGCAGGAAAGAATGTCCAATGGAAAAAAGACAGTCTCTTCAACAAATGGTGTTGGGAAAATTGGACAGCCACATGCAGAAAAATGAAACTGGACCATTTCCTTATACCACACACAAAAATAGACTCAAGATAGATGAAAGATCTCAATGTGAGACAGGAATCCATCAAAATCCTTGAGTAGAACAGAGGCAGCAACCTCTTTGACCTCAGCCACAGAAACTTCTTCCTAGAAACATTTCCAAAGGCAAGGGAAACAAGGGCAAAAATGAACTATTGGGACTTTATCAAGATCAAAAGCTTTTGCACAGCAAAGGAAACAGTCAACATAACTGAAAGACAATGGACAGAATGGGAGAAGACATTCACAAATGACATATCAGATAAAGGGCTAGTATCCAAAAATCTTATCAAACTTATCAAAACTTATCAAACTCAACACCCAAAGAATAAATAATCCAATCAAAAAATGGGCAGAGGACATGAACAGACATTTCTGCAAAGAAGACATCTAGATGGCCAACAGACACATGAAAAAGTGCTAATATCACTTGGCTTCAGGGAAATACAAATCAAAACCACAATAAGATACCACCTCACACAAGTCAGAATGGCTAATATTAACAAGTCAGGAAATGACAGATGTTGGAGAGGATGTGGAGCAAGGGGAACCCTCCTACACTGTTGGTGGGAATGCAAGCTGGTGCAGCTACTCTGGAAAACAGCATGGAGGTTCCTCAGAAAGTTGAAAATTGAGCTACCCTATGACCCAGTAACTGCACTACTGGTTTATTTACCCTAAAGATAGAAATGTAGTGATCCGAAGGGGCACATGAACCTGAATGTTTATAGCAGCACTGTCCACAATAGCCAAACTATGGAAAGAACCTAGAGTCCATCAATGAATGGGTAAAGAAGATGTGGTGTTAAAAAAAAAAAAAAGAAGACGGGGGATATATATACACAATGGAATACTATGCAGCCATCAAAAGAAATGAAATCTTGCCATTTGCAATGATATGGATGGAACTAGAGGGTATTATGCTGAGCAAAATAAGTCATCAGAAAGACAATTATTATATGATCTCCCTGATATGAGGAATTTGAGAGGCAGAGTGAAGGATTTGGGGGCTAGGGAAGGAAAAAATGAAACAAGATGGGATCGGGAGGGAGACAAACCACAAGAGACTCAGTCTCACAAAAAACAAACTGAGGGTTGCTGCGGGGAGGAGGGGTATAGAGAGGGTGGCTGAATTATGGACATTGTGGAAGGTATGTGCTATGGTGAGTGCTGTGAAATGTGTAAGCCTTATGATTCACACACCTGTACCCCTGGGGCAAATAATACATTATATGTTAATAAAAATTTAAAAAAAAAAAAAAAGAAAGAAAGAAACACGATGCTATCCCAAACAAGCTAAGTATAGATTGTGCCAAATGCTGTAAAGGAAAGAGAGTTGATAGTCTCTCGCTGATGCCTACCCAGTGAGCCAGGAGTCCTGCTTTGCATGGGCGGATCAAGGATGGCCTGGCCGAGAAGTTGACATGTGAGTAGACACCTGAGAGGGGAAAAGAACCCAGCCATGTGACAAACAGGAGCAGAAGGTACTTTAGGTGCTAGCACATTGAGCCACAAATGGTCTCCTATTGGTTCCCAATGGGACAGTCACACATCCTTCTGGCGTGATTATTGAGATTACAAGTGATAAGGCAGGGTACGCAAAAATGGTTACACTGTGCTGGGCACAAAGTCAGCACTCAAGAAATGTCAACTGCTACTATTATTTTCAAGACTTGGGTTCATTTTGAGGTGGGAAAGGAGTGTGAAATCAGGCGCTTAGGGCCATTCTGAGTCAGTGTGCCTGAGTCCCTGTGATGTCAGGCCACCAAAAGCATTCGAGTGCAATTATAAAGAAATTACTTTCCCAGCAATTAATCACCAGTATAAGATTGCCAATACATATCATTGCTACATTATGACACATTGCATCACGCAATCAGAATGTAGAGTAGAAAGAGGGCCATTTGTAGCTGACCTTATTCAAGTCAAATCAGCTCAATCAATTGAAAGTCAGTGGGAGTTTTGCCTGAGTGAGGGTCAAGACCAATTATTGAAAGGCATAATAGAACAAGGGGATGTTTTTGAAGACATTACATCTTACAGTAATTTTTCACAGTTCAAAGATATATTGAAGTAGCACCTGTTTAATACAGGCAATACATTGTTGATTAAAGGTTTTCTGTCCAATACTTTCTTTCAAGAGAATCTATCTGAATCTTTTTAAATTTTTTTGGACAAAAGCAAGAGCAGTAAAAAATACAAAATGGCTAAGATATATATCTTAAAACCAAAGTAGGGTTATGGAAAGACAAAGACTTCCCAGCAACTATGCATTATGCTATTAACTTGGATTCTGGGCTCCTCTTCAGTAGCCAGAAGAAAGGCTAGAAATCTCCACAGCCTAACTGTAGCCTTAGACTTCTCCTCCATCATGCAAGCCTCCCTTGGCTTTGGAGAAAGCAACTGAATCGCAATACTGGCTTAAACAAGATTTAATTCAGATTATTAATCTACTACTAAAAAATAGTCTGTATATTTCAAAGACAGCATTGTCTCTGTATTACTTATTGGATTTTGTAATATCTGTGGGTCTACCCTTTTCCAGTCCCCTCAAAATATTAGTAAGCAACTAGAAGAAAAGACTACTTAAACTCACTAGTGGTCTTTCACGGTATCAATTGTGTCTCTTGTCCTGGCCAGCCACCAAACCTGGTTTACACCAGCCAGCTCATCGCCACCAAGATATTTCTATCATTCTAACAAAACAATCTGAATCTTGAAACATCTTTATAGAAGACTTTTAAAAAAATATTTCATGCATCTAACTTGGTAAATATATTTTTACTATGACAGGGGAATAAAAAGCAAAACTGCTTGGTGGACTGTAACCAATTTGAGAACAGAAATCATCTTTTATTCTTCATACCCTTCACGAGGCCCTACATTTATGAATTTTCCAATAAATAAGTGTTCTGTAATTGGTAAATTACCAAGAAGTTAAATTTCTTTGTCTAGACAGAGAGGATTGATCTGGGCAGATGAAGTTACAGTTCAGATTCTATGCACAAGTGGTAATAATATTTCCACACATGGAAGCTTGGTATAAAAGCTACCATGGGTCTTTAACTAGCCAAAGGGAATCAACTGAAACTTTGCAGTCAGAGGTTCTTGAAATCTGCATAAAATACAAAGTTGGGGGAAAGGTGTGTTTTGTACAATGGGCTTCTGGTTTTAACCAGGTATAAGAAGAGGTTTGCTAATTGAGAAGAAGATATATAGAAACCCAGGTTCCTAGATAATGAAGCCTGAGGCAAAATCTTAGGTGCTGAGTTGTCCTTGGGTGGTGTAATCCCACAGGAGCAAAAGTGAGGGAAAGGGGAGTAAGTCAGGGAAGGAGGGAGAGCAAGAAAGTGAGACATCAAGCTGGGGTCCAGGAAGTACCAGCACAACTAACCTCTCAATGGTACAAGATGATCTCGGGCGAGGCCACGTGAATTACTGCATTCCAGACAATCTACAGGGGGTGGTGGGCAGGGAAGGGCAGAAAGAATCACTTATCCATGGGCCCCCATACTTCAATGGGAAAAGCTTGGTATTAACCCCTGTGACGAGTAATTTTACATGTCAAATTGGGGGGTGTTTTGGGATGAGAGTAACATCATCATCTGCAGTGGCAGCCGGCTGGCCTTCTGACTGGAGCTGCACCGTGGGCTCTCCCAGGTCTTAGATCTGTCTCAGATCAGCCCACACTGCACCTGTTGGACTTGCCTCCATAATCAGGTGAGCTAATTTATTATATGCACATATGAATATATATATTCACTTTATATATACATACAATCCCTTATGTACATATGCATACATATGCATGTACATATACATACGCACAAACATGTGTGTATGTACACACACCTGCACACATACACACAGGCCATTGCTTGTTTCTCTGGAAAATCCTAAGGCATCCCTGTATTTCCAAGCTGCTCACGCAGAGGTACTGACTGGGGCTCCAAGTAGTCTCATGCATCAGTGTCCAGAGGGCTCATGGACAGTCAGGAGACAGGCAGTGTTGGATCACACCTATAAAAGGCAGTCGCCATGGTGACTTGGAAGAAGCTAGTGGTCAAGGGTGGGGAGTCAGTTCAGGCAAGAGGGTCTGAGGTGAGGCCTGAGAGTGAACCGTGCGGAGGGGAATGCCAAAGCAGGTTCTGATTCTCAAAAGTTGCTTATAAAGCCTCCTACAGTAGGCTTATGGGTAAGGTGAGAAAATGTGTGCTCACTTGACAGTGGGGTAAATTTTCAAATAACAACACAACATATACTCCACAGTACCGATGGTTGAATGCCACTATCTAGATGTAAGACTTCGGGCCAGGTATTTAGCCTCTCGAGTTCCTGGTTTATTGGTATTTGAAGTGATGTCCAAGCCTTCTCTCAGCTCTAAAATTTATATTTTCCTCTCTGACTTGGACAAACACGTTGACACATAAAGATTCCTTCTAACACATTCAATGTCAGAAGCAGAATTTTAAAATATTTCACTAATATAAGGGGCCAAAATCAATATGATGAAATTTAGCATAACTAAATGTCAATTCCTGCATTTGGGACCAACTGACCAATTCCACAAGTACGGATTCAGGGAGATTTGGCTTGAGAGCCATCTGGATTAAACAGCAACAGCCACGCCTGGGAATTCTGTTGACCCCAACATTCAGTGAGTCAACTGTTCAATAAGCAGGTACTTACTGGGGTTTCTTCACTGAGACAGGGGTTGGATAAGACGGATCAGAGGGCCAGGGCCTCCGATGATCCATCTAAAGATTCCAAGCTTCATTCATGCTTATCCCATCCCTTTAGCCTTTGCATCAGTCCAATTAGACTGGGGCCCAGGGCACAACAGCCACAAGGTCAAGTGCCCCTATTGGATTTTAATGGGATCATTGAATGGCGCAAGGTCACCCGGAGAGCCTCCCAGCTTTTCCTTCTCTTTACCCTCAAGGTGTGATTGTTCTGGATTGTGGCTCCCCTGCCTGGTGTATAAAGTCACCCAAACACAAAACTCATAACCAGAAGGCAGCTTCGGGAATCCTCCCTCAGCTCTTCAAGCGTTACAGGCATTAAAAGGTGGTCCCCTGGAGGGCTCCGCCACTCGGCTGCCTGGAACCGAATCTGTCTTAAAGTTGGAAATACGATCCAGGTGGGGATGGACTGTGATTTAACGCCGTTCAAGTACTATAGGGCGCACTTCTTAAAGAAACCGTTGTAAATTACTTGTGGCCGGGGCTGCCGGTGGATGGAGGGCATGGTATAGTACAAGAGCCCAGCTTGTATCTAATAATTGTTATATCTTCTCTGAAATTTACTGCCGATGTCTCAATTTTAACAATTTAAATAACAAGATTAACCAAGTGGAGCGAAGCTGAGGCAGGCCCGCGCTCTTGATGAAAGGAAGACAACTCTTATGTGTGAGCACATTTTCACTTTGATGTGAGCAGTGACACACGGAGATGAAATCTGGTTAAAGCGGCAGCCTTCTCAACCCCATGACAGCTTCTTAGGCTAAGCACAACAATTTCAAGAGAGTGCACGCATACACTTGTTAACTTTACTCAAGAAGACTGATTAGGGGCAACGCTTATGAATATGATAATAAGAGGCGGGAGCCGGAAAGGTAAGCTAAAGAAGCTGGGTAATTGGCATACTGTTTTCTTCGCTTCTAATGGAGCACTCTGCAGTCTTAATTCTTCGGGTGCATCAGTGTGTTCAGAAACGAGGTGAATCTCCTCCAGGAACCAAATATTAATGATGATAGCACATTTTATCTGACCTGATGCTGAGCTGCTGTGGATATTGTGAGTGGTCACATGTGATGTCCCATAGATGACAGGCTCATTATCCTTGTGATGCTCTTTACTCCCTGTCCGGAAAAAGCCCCAGAATTTCAAAAGATGTTTCATGGCCAAAGTTATGTAACACATGCAGAGCTAGGCCTGTTCTGAAGGACAGCCATGTCCTTGGCAGCCAAATATAAGACTATGCAAGGAAGTGGCAACATGACTTAGTAGAATTCCCCCCAGATTGCAGGATCTTATGGAAGAGTAAAGAGACTAGAAACAACTAGCAACAACTAGTGAGCAACAAGAGCTCAGGAAAGGCATTTAACTTTTCTGGATCACTCTTTCTTCTACAGTAAATCCAAGAACTGGACTGTGATATCAGTTCCTTCTGGCTCCACCATCCTATGAACTTATACTCCTAATCTAAGGGCAATTAAAACCAATTCAAATTCACTTGCATCATTTTAAGCTAAATACCATTCAAGCAAACAGTTCGGCAGTTTCTTAAAAAGTTAAACATTCCCCCACCATACACACCATAAGATTCAACCATTGCCCTTCTAGATATTTCCTACCTAGGAAATATGAACCCTGAAGGAAAACGAACCCTGAAGTCTGCATGGAGTCTTAGACACAACTGTCCATCTCACATCTGTATGTGTAATACAGAAATACGCTGCACTCATTGGAATGGAATACTACCCAGCAAGAAAGACCAATGAATTGTCGATGTGCTCAACACAGGCGAGTCTCAAAATAAGTATGCTGAGCAAAAGAAGACAAACAAAAACAGTACATTCAGAGTGCTTGGGGGGGGTCAGTTGGTTAGGCAACTGTCTTCAGCTTGGGTCATGATCCCGGAGTCCAGGGATCGAATCCCGCATCAGGCTCCCAGCTCCACAGGAAGTCTGCTTCTCCCTCTGACCTTCTCCCCTCTTATGCTCTCTCTCTCAAATAAATAAATAAAATCTTAAAAAAAAAACAATACATTTAGCATAATTCCATTTATGTAACAGTCCAGAAAATTGAAACTATCTATAGTCCTAGAAAAGCAGATCAGTGGTGTTGGGGACAGGATGGGGAGGGCATGAGGGAGAGGGAGAATTTACAAAGGGTCACAAAGAAACTTTTGGGATGATGGATATGTTTGTTATCACGATTGTGATGATGGGTCCTTGGGTGCATGTATATGTCAAAGCCCATCGAAGTATACACTTCTAATACATGCAGTTTATCATCTGCCAATGACATCTCCAAAAAAGTAGTTTTTAAACAAAAACTGTAAATACTATGCACAAATCTTAATGCAAGTTCTGAGATATTCAAAGAATCAGAAATGCGTGCTGAGATGAGGAGGATAAGGGTGTTCGAGGCAGCAACTATTTATACACGCAAGAAAAAGACAAACTGGAAACAGCTTAAATGCCTAAAAGGAGAGAATAAATTAGGTAAAGTATGGCATATTTTTATATTGGGATGTGATGCGGTCATTGAAAGTCATGACAAAATACTGTCGTGAGAAACTGTTTATGATCAATTTCAATGTGAAAAAAGCAAGGTACAAGGCAACATGTAGAGCATAATGGAACTAAATTTTTTTCAAGTCTGTGCTGGAGGTTGATAATTAATCACCCTTCTCTCTTCCCCTCCAATTGAGAAGCAGAGTTGAGATCGGGGTGGATGGAAACAAAATACAAGCTTTGTTACTAGGAGCTCTGATGGGAAAAATGTAGCCTGGAGCTAAGGCAGAGCGGGCTCCCTACTCTTCCTCTGTGAATCTTCCTGAGCCCCTGAGAACTACAGCTCATCACTGTGAGGCAGGGCCAGCCCTGAGTTTATCTCTGTGCAGCGTTCTCAACCCCGCGTTGCTGGTTCCTGGCATGTTGGGTGAGGCTGTCTAACAGGGTGCAGGCCAGTGCAGACCGTTAGCATCCCTAGCCGTCACCCATCAGATAGCATAGAATCAACCCCCCCAAAGCATTGTGACAATGAAGAGTCTTTCCCACATGTTTCCAAATGCTCCGCCAACCAAGGATGGTGAGCTGCCCTGGGCTGAGAACCCACAGAGGTACTGAGGCTAAGCCAAGGTGAAATTCATGAACCATGAGTGGAAGGGGCATGCTTGTGTAATTTCCTTCATCCCGCCTCCCTCCACAAATCCCTCTTCCCATGGGCACAGGGGAGTATGTGAGGCAGCAGAGGGAAAAATGAAAGTGCTCTACCTAGTACTTCTTTAGAGAAGGAAGTTCCCATTTAATTGTCCTAAGTATAAACCTAAGGAGGAAAAAAGGAACGGTTCCCCTTGCCATCTGCATGTCTCTGTAAAGGTGAAGAGAAAGATCTGGAAGGACATATGCCCTGTTGCTTTCAAGGCTACCTTGCCTGGCTGGGTGTGGGACTGCAGAAAGGGAGCATCGTGGGTGATTCTTTTTCTTTGGCTTTTTGCAATTTCGGTTTTCCAGGTTTTCTAAATACGTGACTCTTGCTACGTGGTGGGGTAGGAGGGTGGGGGGAAGCCCCTTTTCCATATAAGGGGAAAAGTAAACTAAAAGGAAGGAGAATTCTTGAGCTTTCCAGAACTACAGTGCTAGGCAGTACCTGGCCTGAGACGCCCCCTCCCCACTTCAGGATCCCCAGGGCACCATCATACGCTTTGTGAAGATGCCATTTGGGGATGTGTTGCCCATCACCTATGGTACTCAGTGTTGCCCTGAAAGTGTCTGAAGTGCTCTGTACATAGGATTAGATTCTGCTTTTACCTTTCCTTAGCATGCAGTAAATTTTCTAGAATGGCCTCCACTCAGCATCCTTACAGGACTGACATTCAGGCATGCCCTGAATCAACCTTCTCAAATGGACCCATCCAAAGCCTCACAGGCTGCATCTACTGCACAACTAAAATTACAGAAAGGCGTGGACATTCAACTACCTAAAGATTTCAACACTGAAAAATACAGGGCCATATAATGGTGTTATTCTTAATATAATCCCACGATTTGTGTTCGGATACTAATTTATAAAGCCTTATCTGCAGCTTTGTCCTATAATAGGAAACAGCATTGTGCAGAAACCATCTTCTTTCTGTCTCCTATCCTGCAACTTTACCCATAGCCTCATTTGAAGATAACATCAAAAGTCTGGGTTGAGACCCTCTAAATGGAAGCCTGGTTCCCACAGCCCATCATCCCTCATCATCCTCGCCCTGGAGCTGGGGCGATGGCATCTCAGATGCAAGCTCTGGCCATCATTACCCTCAGTCTCTAGGATGACCCTCCTTGGAGGTAGGGGCAGGGTCAGGTGTTTGGAAACACATGGCTCAGACAGAAAGAGGTCAATGACTCAGCCAGCAGAGACGCAGGTAGCAGATCAGCCAGACCATATTGGGCTTGAAACATTTCAATCCAGGTCTCTGCTCAGGTGAGACATTTTCGCAGAAGACACACAGTGCCAAGTCAGTGAGATCCCTGTGGGGTGGACTGGCCACAATTTCTGAAAAGTAACACTTATGAAGACTGTTTTTATTTCTTGAATAACTTCAGATGGTCTCTGTGGCATCTACTACAACCACAAATGGGAAAGCCTTAATTTAAAGAAACTTCCATTTTTTCTGGTTGCGGTAATTCTGGATTGGTGTAGGACTGTGTATGTATGTATAAGTTTATGGAAGCTCTTCCCCATGCAACTTGGCTGCATTTTAACAAAGGATCCCAAATTTGGGGGGTCTCTTACCATTTCATGGCTGATCTCTCTGAGCCACATGTTTCCAAATGCCTGACACCCACCCAACCTACAGGGAGTAGGGTAGGAAAAAAGAAGTTAGAAACACACCCTGAATCCTGCCAGGCAAGCACTGGGCAACCAAGAGGACTATATATGGGAGCCGAGGCTCTGGCTGGCGGGTGAGGAACTCGGAGCCAAATCGATAGGGATTACTCAGATTTGGGGGCATGCTGGGAATGACACCAGGGAATTCTCCAAGATCTTTCTATACCAGTCGACAGTAAGATGTATATTTTCTGTGGTGACCTGGTACACATAGCTAGCTACACGTGGACACAGATATAAACACATAACTGAAACCAGCTCCCAAAACTTCCTGCTGCGGAACAGCTCTTCAATAATTATTTCTCAAATGAACAAAGCCCAGCCAGACCTTAGAGAAACCAGACTCACCTTGCCAGAGGTGGTGCACTCTGATGGTTCTTATTCTTTTTCATTTGTTTAAAAAGGGAATGAGTTGCAGTCCACTAACGTGATGTCACCACCACTAACAGGTAGCCTGTTCTGAAAGGAGTTTCAGGCACTGCCTGTCCCTCATCGAAGATTCCTGAAACTTGCCAAGTAGGAAGCAGGGGCTTTGGGGCTCTGGGGGCACACAGGCTGGCCGAGGCCCTGTCTGGGTGGGCAGAGTACTGTCAGGTCCATCGCAGGCCGCAGAAGAGAACTATGTTCTGTGTCTCTGTCCCAGTCCACACACGGCCCCGCGGTCCCCTCACATGAAACCATTCCTCAAACCCAGAAATACAGTCAGAAGTCAGAAGTCAGGCTGGCAATCATTGGCCTCGATATCTTGTCGGAGGACCAGGAAGGGGGGAAAACAAGGGTTATTTAAGCAGCTGTGAAAATCATGGAGCAACTTGGCAAATGAAAAATCCACTTAGACCCACCAGCAGCACAAAAGTGAGGAATTAAACAACTTTGTAAATAAAGGGTTCATTACTCTCGATGCATTAATACACACTTAAAACCTATTGAAAACTTCCCATTTCAAGATAAATGAAAAGCATTAGCTGTTCATTTCCCAAGCCAGATGGGCTGTTTCCACAGCCCGGCGCTGGAGGTCTGAGGGCCGGGTCAGCCCGGGGCGGGCTCAAGTGGCAAGCAGGCTGGTCGAGGTCGGGGACCCAGGAGGGGCAGGTCCCTGCATTTCCGCTCTGGTGAAGGTTGGAACCATGGCCCCGTTTTTCACTCAGGGGATGTCCTCAGCGCACACCTGATGAAGTTGGGAGGAAAGTTCTACGCCAGTGCATTTGCTTCCTCCGAGTTTCATCATCCTTCACCAAATAAGCATAATTGCTCCGTGTTGAAGAGGTGCTAGGGACAGAGGCGCTGCTGGTAATTGCCTAATGGGCGGGCGAAATGAGGTGTGAGGCACATCGGTGTGAAAAAGGCAATAGCCACAAGTTTATTAACATTGAAAATTAAAATAAGCTTGGCCCCAGCCAGGCAGCCCTTGCTGAAATGAATCCCATTATCCCTCTAATAACTGCACGGGGGGCTCAATTGGATGCCACCCAGGGGGGTAGAGAGGCCGCGATGCAGGTCACCTCTCTGCCAGCTTCGGGGAGCTGAGACTGTCTGGTTCACTGAGGGCTATCACAGAGGAAACACGAACACCCGTGCATGCCTCCGCCCAGCCGCTCCTCTGGCCACACTGAAAGCCGTGGGCAGGCGAGGAGCTATGAAGTGGGGAAGCCCAGCTCTATGCCGTTCTGACCTGGGTACCTCTTTCAATAGCTGCTGAATGGAATTTGCAAAGGCATACTGTAGGGCTCTGGAACAGGATCTTTTTTTTTTTTTTTTTAAGATTTTATTTATTTGAGGGCATCTGGGTGGCTCAGTGGGTTAAAGCCTCTGCCTTCGGCTCAGGTCATGATCCCAGGGTCCTGGGATCGAGCCCCACGTCGGGCTATCTGCTCGGTGGGGAGCCTGCTTCCTCCTCTCTCTCTCTACCTGCCTCTCTGCCTACTTGTAATCTCTGCCTGTCAAATAAATAAATAAAATCTTAAAAAAAAAAAAGATTTTATTTATTTGAGAGAGAGAGAAAATGAGCAGTGGGGAAGGGCAGAGGGAAAGAGAGAGAAAGAGAGAAGCTCTTCTCCTTGAGAACTTGAGAACAAAACTGACAGAGGAAAGGCATGCAGAGGAATAGGAGGACTGGCCCTCAGAAGGCGCGCTTTGAGCTGGGAACTAGTAGACAGTAAGTAAGCCTGGAGGGAGGGTGGTGCAGGGAAAACCACGTGGGGGAGTTTGAATTTAATGCGGGATTTAAAGGGAACCCGAGTAGGTTTCAGACAAGAAGAATCACGTGATTAAAGGATTTAAATCACTTGACAGCACATTTGCTTTACATTAAAAAAATATGTTTGGGTTTTAAATTTTAATTCACCTTCAATTTCATGAATTTCACTCACTATTATATTCAAAGCCACTTGCTTAGAATGGGAGTCAGTGCTGCCCAGAAATCTAACTGTATCTCCCAGGCCCATTCACTCCCTTCGTTTCAGAGGGAAAATTTTGAACTTCTTCTCTCTTCTCAAACTCCTGGCACCTCTGCTTGGGTCCTGCTCTCAGGGCTGACCTGCCTCTTCTTCCTACTCCTCCTACTTCTATCCTCTGGCCTGCCTTTGGCCTGATGCTCTGCCCCCTCCCGTCTCTGCCAACACCTCCACCTGTGGCCAGATGGCCCCTCCCCCACTCAAGGGTGCTCCTCCCACTGTCATTGGTAAGGTCACAGCTGACCTGATGACCCATGGTGTTGCTAAATGCAATGATCAACTCTCCATCCTCATCTTCTCTGAACTCCTGGCAGCCTCTGCACTTGGCTCCCAGGACACTGTTCCTTCTCGGTCTCTATCTGGTTTCTTCCCATTTTTTTCAACCTCTAAAAATTATAATGAGTCCTTGGCCTCTTTGCTCTCTGAACTCTATCCCTAGTCAATCTCATCCAGGCTCGAGGCTGTAAACACCACCTACCTGCTAACAAATCCCACATTTCAATCTCCAGTTTGGATCATTCCCAAATCTGGATTGGTCTCTACATGGATGTCTAACAGGCATCTGGAATTTAGGATTTCCAGACATGAATTCCTGGCTCCTGCCCACCTCCTGCCCCCTTGCCCCCCACACGCCCTGCCTCTACACACATGTGCCAAAACCTGCTTCCCAGCAGCCTTCTCAGTGGCAGCTCCCTCCTCCCCTTTGCTCAGGACTAAAACTTCAGCCATCCTTACCTGCTCTCACACCCTCCATTCCAGTCCATCAGCAAAGCCAACTGACCCTGTTCCTACACTAAATCCGGACTGACCGCTTCTCGCCGTCTCCACGCCATCTCCAAATCACCATCACTCCCAGGATCCCTGCCACAGCCTTGTATCTGGTCTCCCGGCTTCCATCTTTGCCCTAATACAGCCTATGCTCAACACACGAGCCAGAGCGACCTTTGTGAAGTAAAATTCGGAGCATGTCGCTTCAGGCTGAAAGCCTCCTAATGACTACCCAGATACTCAGAGTAGGATCCAACCTCCTTACGATAGCCTAAGAAGTCCTACCCTCTCTGGCCCCAGCTACTTCTCTGTCTATCCTCTCCCTCACTCCCTCTGCTCTGGACACTGGCCCTGGCTGTTTCTCAATCACCCCTTTGCACATATTGGTCATGCTGGCTGCAGTGGAATTCTCCCAGAGGGTCCCGTGGCTGGCTCCTCCGGGTCCCCAGATCCCGCTCCGTGTCACCCACCTGTTCAGTGAAACCTTCCCGCCCGTTCTGTATGAAGCACCCACACATACTGGCCCTGTAGTTTGCTTCTTCTGCTTGACTCTTCTCCATCCAGCTTATCGCCATCTGTGAAACCGAGTCCTCGTCCTTCCGTGTTCGTCTCTCAGTAGAACAGAGCTCATCTGGGGTAGGACCTATGTGGTGCTCACTCCCGTTCAGTGCCTACCATGGAGTAGGAGCTCGATAAATACTCATGGAATGAGCAGTACTTATCGGAACCCACACTTCGAAGCACCTGCTATCTACAAGGAAAACACAAAACCCCCCTCTGCTCCGGCCATCCAAGGCCAGGTAGCTCAACGTCCAAGCTGTGGACTAACTCCCACAGCTGCCACAAACACTGCCTGAATGCCCAGCCCTGCCGGCCCACCGTCCTCCGTCCCCCACCCCGCAGGATTACCAGGAGTGTATTCCTGCCCTCTGCTCCCTTGCCTGGGAAGTGAGTTTTCTGATGCCAGCTGCTGCCTGGTTGCTTCCCTCCAAAACAAACGTAATCGACCGTAACCCACAGTTTCCTTCCATTAAGCTGAGGGCGCAGGGGCCGGGATGCCAAGTCTCAGCTCTTCCATTTACTGACTATTTTGGCCAAGGTTTTTAATCTCCTAAATCTCAGCTTTCTTACGAATAGGATGGGAAAAGCAGAGCTGACTTCCAGGGACGTCATGGGATTAAATGAAATGAAGAGTGGGTAACACCTGAAGCCCGGCACATGCTCACTGGATGCTGGTTTCCTTTCTAATCCCATCGAAAGGTGACCCTAGAATCACTGTGAAGTTACAGTTTCTAACCCAGCACTCTGGGTTAACCCTGGCCAAGGCTCAGGCATGGTGGAAGCCAGCATAGGCTGTGTGAACCTGTTCAGGCTTTTCACCTCCTTTCTCTCCTCCTCCTCCTCCCTCTCCTCCTTCACACAAGCCCACAGAGGCACAGATTGCCCTTGGCATCCTTCTCACATTCATGGCCGACCTTCCCCGTCCTGCAAGGGTGGTGAACTGAATTCAGAAAAATGACACGTCGTTACAAATATATTGCATGTTGTAAAATAAAAGAATGTCCTTGTTAGAAAGCCAAATGACTTACTTTGGGAGTAACTTTGAATGACGGGCATGGGGGGCGCCTGGGTGGCTCAGTGGATTAAAGCCTCTGCCTTCAGCTCAGGTCATGATCTCAGGGTCCTGGGATCGAGCCCCACATCGGGCTCTCTGCTCAGCAGGGAGCCTGCTTCCTCCTTTCTCTGCCTGCCTCTCTGCCTTCTTGTGATCTCTGTCTGTCAAATAAATAAAATTTAAAAAAAAAAATTTTAAAAAAAATGACGGGCATGGGATACTGTGAATGCAGAGTGCACGTGTTACACTTTGGTATAATACTTTAAATATACATGTGGCACTCAAATATCAATACATGTGGATGTTGGCATTAATCCTCTAACTGGAATGATCTCTGACGGTAACTCTCCATTACTCAGCTCTCTATTGATTTGGGTTCAGACGTGGAGAAGACTCAGGCCAGGTCTCCACTGAGGAGAGTGGCATGGAGAGTTGGTAATTATCCAATGAATTCCAGTAATTATGCAATGAATTACAAACTGTCTATACCAGCGTTTCCTGGAATGTTTAATTCAGCAACATACCTGTGAACTTTCCAGGACACATTTGAGGAGTGAGTTGGGGAAGAGGGCTGCCCAAAGGGGACGCCTGTCCACTTCTCACTGCCCTAGTACATGTCCCCTACACCCCCTCACCCTTTACCCCGTTAATAAAAATAACATATTCTTATTAATACATGTAATCCACACGACTTTGGGTTTCAGTCCGCCACCATCCCTTCTGCTTCCAAAGTAAAAACACTAAAGTAAAAGGAAAAAAAAAAGTTAAGGAACCCCTACCTGATTATGTGTGTCACGTCAAGTAGGTACTGTCTGCATTAGATGGCTTAACTAAAATGCTGTGATACTACTCTGAAGCCAGGATTTTGACACAGGTCATGGACCTCTTTAAGAACTGGGAAAGAAGAGGGTGTACCCTCAAAGCCCAACTTGGTCTGGGTACATCTCTGCTTCTCTTCAGGATATGTTTGTTGCTGAGGTCCCCCAGACTCCTGCAAACCAACCATTTATGACCCCACACTGGCAGGGTTGAGTCCAACATGAGTCATATGTCTCTTTTGTTGGAGAAATCATTTTTTATGCTTATTTTCAACAACAAACTTAGCAAAGTGAGTGACTACCAGAAGCTAGGTGTTTTTTGATGATGAGTGAGTCTGGGAATGAGGGAGAAGCTTCCAGATGCTTCTGAAAGACACAGCACCTCTCCCATGTTCAATGGTTCTTTCTCTTGTACTCTGCCATAAGAAGTATTCATTGCACTTTCTTCCAAATCAGATGATGACAATACTAACTAAACTCCTAAGATTTCACTCTCCCTTCTGGTCCATGATTCATGATTAGCCAGATGGCCAAAGTAGGATGAACCTATGGTTCTTTCAGGGTAACCACAGGGCAAAAGAAAGCTTGTTAAAGCTCTCATTCCTTCATGTGTTCGGGTTTTCTTCTGGTAAAAAAAAAAAAAAAAAAAAAAAAAAAGTAGGTTCAGGAGCATTTCCCTCTTCAGCACAATCACAAAGGCACTCACCACTGACATAGGGAGTGTGGAACTTGATGGAGTCGGTATTGGGACAAGTTATCATGTCTACTTTAGTGGGTTTCCATGTCAATCAGGAAACTAGTTAGGTTCCCTCAGGAACTTTACGGCCGTCCTCAAGACCCTCTCATGTCCTCAACCAAGGACCATTAGCATGTGTATTCCACTGGACCTCCCTGCAGCATGCATGCTATTGGCTCTTCAGGCAAAGGGGGGCAGAATTCACTCAACAAATGCTTATTAAGCACCTGCTATGTCCAGCCCTGTGCTAGAACATGGGGTGCAATAGTTAATAAGGTAAACATTCTGCTGTCCTCACAGAGATTGCTCTGTGATGAAAACATCCCCAGGCATGTGGTCAGAGATCAGCATTTGAATCCAGACTCCCACTTTATCTCGTTGAGCCTCAGTTTACCTTAAGCGAAATCAAGGAGGTAGTTCTATTGACCTCCCTACCTATCCACCACACAGATCAGATAAACATGCTGACATGCTCTATAAACTTCTATCGTTTACATTATGAGAAGATAACGTATGACCACTATAGAAATTTAAAATGTTTTTTTTCATTCTCAAGAAAATTGAAAGCAGGGACTTAAGCAGCTAAGTACACATCCATATTCACAAGCAATATTCACAAGAGCCAAAACGTAGAAACACCCCAAAGATCCACCAATAGATAAACAGATTAACAAAATGTAGTACACACATACAACAGAATATTCTTCATCCTTAAAAGGGAAGAAAATTCTGACATCTGCTACAATATGTATGAACTCTGAAGACATTATACTACGTGAACTACATCAGAAATATTGTATGATTCCATTCGTGTGCAGTAGCTAGAGTGGTCAAATTCACAGAGGTAGAAGGTAGAACGGCAGTTACCAGGAGCTATGGGGAAGGGGAGGGGGGTGTGCTGTTGATTAGTTTCAGGGTTCCAGACGGCCATGAAGAAGTTCTGAGGCTGGACGCTGATGGTTGTACAAGAGTGCGAATGCCCTTAGTGCCACTGAACTACACACTTAAAAATCACTAAAATGGTTTTAAAAGATGCTTTCGGGAATGCAACCGGGGCTGTGTGGGCCAAAGCTAAGCTCCAGCAACTCTTCCTGGAGGGGGCTCCTCACCGTGCCTCCGCCTGGTGTCTTCCCACTGCCTGTGGTCTGGTCTGCACCCTGCCTTTGTCAGCCCAAAGGGCGCTGGCCCAGCTATTCATAAGCACATAAAGCAGTGCAGCATGTATGTGGGAAGGACCAAAACACAGCACTGACCTTTTTTTTTTTTTTTTTTTTTTTTTAGCAAGAATCGCTATCAGGTATAATGTAAGTCAGTACCCCACCCTCTCTGCTTTCTGTCGGTAATTCCTCATGAGAAGGCATGTGAAGGCTGTTTGATGAACAATGAAGCAAGACTGGGAAGACTAAATGTTTAAGTGGCACCGTGAGAGAATGGGATGTTCTTGCCAAAGGGACCTGAGTCTTTGAAGTCTATTGAGGACAGACATATATGTCCGTGGCTTCCATCACTGTAGTGGAGACGCCTCTTCCAAGAGGGTCGGAAATGACCAGTCCACTGACTGCCACTCCTTCTCCCTTGAACAAGTTCTGCGTGGGCCCTGGTAACATTTGCCTCTGAGACCCTCTTTTTTTGTCCTGCTTCCAGGGGTGAACAACCTTTCCCCTTTCTGATCAAATCATTCTTTCTTTGGATTTTTTTTTTTTTTAAGATTTTATTTATTTATTTATTTATTTGACAGAGAAAGAGACAGAAAGAGCACAAGCAGGGGGAGCAGCAGAGGGAGAGGGAGAAGAAGGCTCCCCACTGAGCCGGGAGCCTGAGGCGGGGCTCCATCCCAGGACCCCCGATCACGACCCGAGCCGAAGGCAGACGCTTTAACCAACTGAGCCACCCAGGGGCCCCTCTTTAGATTTTCTAATAAAATGTTCAAACAGGTTGTATTTAAGTTGTGTGGGCCTGGGCAGTACTTCAGCTCCTTCAGGTAACTTCTAATGCCTCCACTCTGACATATGTTGTGTTGAAGGGTTAAATCTCAGAGACAAATGACAGCCCCTCTTTAGAGAGTTCTTGGGGATACCTCCTGGAACCCCCAAGTACTGGCGACTACTATCCCCCATCATCCTTTCCTGTTTTCTCAGCACATGGGTGACTCGGGAGAAGCCAAAAGATCTCCTTCCTGTGCAGCTGAGCTGGGGCCCTAAACCAGACGTGTCTCTCACAGTGACTGATGCAAAGACGATGATCTTGCTGGAGAGGCAGACCTTCCCTCTTTCAGCTCTCCCTTGGCTCTGGTGCCAGTAATTGCCTGCTGTCTGTGACAAATGGCAGGGAAATCCCAGGCAGAGAGCTCAAAATGGACTTTGGATATTTCTCTTCCTGGCAGGCTCTTGTGCAAAGAGATGAAGGGCTGCTGGCCCCAAAGATGTCTCCACTCAGATCCACCTGGCGGAGGTCAAGGATGAGGACCTCGGCTGGACTTTACCTTCAGCAGACCAGATCTGCCAATAAACAAAGGGAACCATGGTTTTGAGCCTGGTCAGCCTCTTAATCCTCTCTAAGCACACACATCACTCATGGCAGACTCTTACCCCAAACTGGAATTCACCGGAAGAAATCAATTTTTGGTGGCAGATGTTTTTTTCTCTTGCTTGTCTTCTCTTAAGCAAAATAAATTGCACAACTAGCAAGATTGATAGTAATAATATTAAGTTCATAATAATGCAAATCACTTCTTAAGTGTGAGACATGAGAAAATAAGTTGAGGAAAAGTTTGTGACAAAGGCACAGTTCTTAGGAGACCTTCTAGCATTATGTTATGTGCTATCTTCAACCTGATGAACATGGACTCGAGGGTCAGACCAACCTGTGATCAAATCCAAGCCCTTCTACCATGTTATTCTGGGTCATGGTTAGGTCATTTCATAAATAATGAAGTGGAATTAAAAGGTTGGATGGGAGGGGCGCCTGAGTGGCTCAGTGGGTTAAGCCTCTGCCTCCGGCTCAGGTCATGGTCTCAGGGTCCTGGGATCGAGCCCCACATTGGGCTCTCTGCTCAGCGGGGAGCCTGCTTCCCCCCTCTCTCTCTGCCTGCCTGTCTGCCTGCTTGTGTTCTCCCCCCCCCCCTCTGTCAAATAAATAAATAAAATCTTAAAAAAAAAAAAAAAAGTTGGACGGGAGAATTGAGTCAGAGAGCATGTCTCAAGAACCCGGTATTATGTCACCTTGCACATAATAGAAGCTTAAAAAATGGTGGTTCCTGTCTCCCTTTCTTCAATTTCTAAACAAGCACAGTCTAGCTTGTGTGTTTAATAGGTTTAATAAGTATGTCCTTAGAAGACACAGCAAATCCATACCTTTGATAAACAGCTTTACAATGGGCTGCTCTTGCGCTGTATATCCCAAAACCAAATGGACAGGCAAGCATCTAGAAAATCTAAAAGAAGCAAACTTTGCCCGATTCCCTGACCCTAGGGCATACCACACTGTGACAGGCTGATGCGACAGGAACTTCTCCATCCATTTCCACCAGGTCAAAAGCTCTGCCTAAGTCCACCCAGCAACTAGTCATACAGGGGAGTTTGGTGTGGAGGAGATTGGAGAAGAAAGCAAAAAGAAGTGAGAGGTCACCAGCTTGCCTTTGACCTCTGACCTCATCTCACTGCCAACTTTAGGATGCCCCAGCCTCTTTCAGCCATCAGAGCTTGTGAACTCTGGAGACATGGCAGGTGCCTGAGCCCCAGCAGGGGAGGCTTCCCAGGCACTGATTGAGAGAGGGCAAAGTGGAGAGATTCGGGGGTCTCCTGCTCCTCTTGCTCTTCCTCAACAGGCCCCTTGAAGATTATAGATCCCCCAAGACCAAATCACTTCCTTTTTAAGCTGTCCTCACATTTGGAACTGCCATAAAGACAGCAATAAAATGAGAGGTACCCTCAGATTACCATCTGCAGGTGTTCTAAGATGCAGCAAGCCATTTGAATCCCCCCTTAGGCCAGTGGATTCACTCCATCTGTGCCTGCAATTCAGCCGAGACCAGCCTTTTCTGATTCCTGAAATGTCTGTTTCTCCTTTTTTTTTTTATCATACGAAAGAAGAAAAATCAGCATTTCTATCCATATTATTAGAACCAAAAATAGCCTCTTTTCTCCCCAACCCACATCATTGCCACATTACAAATACATTTTGTGCAGCCACCTTAAAGGTTGTTGTGTTTCCCTCCTGCTTTCTCTTTTCATTATACAAGATTTCCAGTTATTCAGTATTTTGTTCTCATTAGAACACTGCTTGTCACATGTTTTCACCAGAGACATTCATCACCAAGGTCAAAGGGTGAATATCGTGATCTATTACGCTTAGAGGAATCTAATGAAAAGCCACATAATTATCCAATTTAAAGAGAAGCATGTAAAAAAGAAGGGACCACTTGCTATAATTTAAATTGTTTTGTTTCCCTGAAGCAAAATTCAGCACCTGATTGACAGGACCTAATGATAATTCTTATTGATATGGTGATGTTAATTGTGGAGAGATATTTAATAAGTCTCATATTCTGGAGGTAAATGTGTGCTCTTAACCTGCACCTGAACCTGATTTTTGATGCAGCGTGGGGATGAGGTACAGATACAGATAAGTGAGCACAAGTGGATTTTCAGTCTTGTGTGGCAGAATGGAAATTGGAATCTTCAGAATCTATTAGGAGAACAATTCCACAGTTGCTCACACTTTTATAAATTATACTGTATGCTATAGAAAGACACAAAGTCAGGGGAGGTTCAAGAGAGGATGTGTCGTGACTTTGCACAGAAGTTTCTAGGGTGGTACCAGATGGTGGTGTTTTTAATCAGAGACACATACCGAAGACCAGGATCTGTACTCATTTTCAAACAAAATGGGCTAATGAAATCCATTCCCTAGATCACCTCTCTCCCACCCCCAGGCTCACCTTGCAGAAAAAAGAAGCTAACTTCGAAACCTAGGTAAATTCTTGGAAGAAAATAAATTCTTATACCTTGAAAAAAAAAAACCATTTGAGAACCATTTTTAGGCCTAGATTTCCAAAAGAAGTGATGGGTGGGGGCTGAAAATATCAGCCAGATCTCGCACCATCATGAGATCTCTCTGGGCTCTGGGAACCAGCTTCTGGGCTGTGGACGGAACTGGGGTCAGCACTGACTTTCTGAGCACTGAGCTCCGTTTCCAATTATTACCCTGATGAGAGAAGATGACTCTGCAGACATGTTTCTGTGTGACTCTGTAAGCTACAGCCTGCCCTCACTAAGAAGCTGTGCATTTTTGTGTTTTCATTACATTCTAGCAAAGTTTTAAGTATTAGAGCTTTAAAACTGCATCTGCTGTCACAAGACACTTCCAGAACTCGGGGATTGATACTCATATAGCCATCTTCGGACAAATAATACAAAGTAAAAAAACTGAAACCTATTCTAAAGACAAAGCGACTTGAAAAATAATAAAGCGTTCTAGATCTGAAGGAGGGAACTTCAAGATGTGGAATGGAGTTAAAAAAAATTTTGTGAAACTCTGAATTAACTCAGTTTTCCATTTTTACTTACAGAAAAAGACTCTTCCATGGTGAGCATTTTAATATATCCTGTTCGATATAATTATTCACACCAATAAACTCCAAAATAAGCAAGCCAAAGATGGTTATAAACTGAGTCACAGTGGGTCACTGTTACCACAAACTAAGAGCTGTCAAGCTATAAATAGGAACACGAAAGTTAAAATGTTATTATTAAAGGGGTGTCACAAAAAACAAGAATAATTGTTCATGAACAAATATTTAAAATATTCAAAGCATTCCACGATAAAATTCTTTTGAACAGAGTGTCTGGGGCTAGAACATAGTGGATGATCAGTAAATGAAATGAGCAAGAAATTCTATTTTTCTTTTTGCTTCCTGAATTTTCTTCATTATTTTTACTTTTAATACACACACACACACACACACACACACCCCTTGAAATATTCCAGATATAAATTTTATTGACTTTGAGCCCTGTACTCACCTTAACTGAAAAAAAAGCCAAGTTAATTGGAGATGACAAAATTGATCGCAGGTTATGATACCAACGGCAGTTGAAACAACTGCTATGATTTTCAACTTCCTAGGTCAAAGCATTACATCATGCACAGGAGATTATAATTTCTCTGCACACTTCTGGTATCTCACTACCTGCAAAGTGATATGCTGGCAAATTGAAGAGAGTTCAGAGAAAAGCAATAAAGATAATTAAGGAGGCCCTCAGATTGACTGATGGAAAGAGATGAAAAGAATTAAGGGTGAGCTGTGTGGCCCAGTGATGACCTGGTGGTTCTAGGAATGATATGGAGCTACCTAGAGGGACAGGATTCCCGTCTGTGGTACGCGTCAGTCTACCCAGGATCACAATGAAATAACAAGCACAAAGAACCTGCTGCTGGACCAGGTCAAGAGCCGGGGCTGCCGACAGCCACCCCGAGCTTCTGTGCCTTGCAGGGTGGGGTCAGGATAAACCCAAAAGGCTGCAGTGTTGACAAGGTCCCCCCTATTGTTGCTTGTCTAACCATACAGTCATTCTATGCCACACACCTGGGTTCCTGAAATGGCCTGCACCCCAAAAGGGAAGTTGTACGGGTTGGTTAACATCATGGTTAAGTCTGGGTTCAAATCTCTGTTTCAACGCTTCCCAGTTGAGTGACCCTGGGGAAGTGACTCAGTTTCTCTGAGTGGCTCTTTCATCACTTGTAAAATGGAGATAATAATGGCCTTTTCCTAGTGTTGTTGGATGAAATTGTTCTCATAAAGCTCTTCTCAGAGTGTCTAGCCTGTAGTAAGTACTCAATACACAGTATCTATTGTTCTTGTTTGTTATAATTAACAGCAATACCAGGGAAAACCTCGAAGATCAACAAAGTTTTGATCTTCCTTAATAGGGGTTCCAAGTCCTAAATCCTATGGGTTGCCTGGCTTGGAAGATTATGCCAGGGACTGAGCAAAACCCATAAAACTTCACATGCTTTTGACACCCTCTGGTATGATAATACACCTGTTTCCTTTATGCCTATTATCGGCTGGGGACCAAATGTCCAATTTGCCCAGCCCAGTCCTGGTTTGTTTATGTTGACTCAAGGTGATTACTAAGAGCACCTACTTTCACTCATAAAAGTCACAATTATTGTCGCCCTCGGCCCGCAAGAACGACAATCAGCCCGGTATGGTGTTAATGCTTCATCTGTTTATTTCGTCAACTTCCTTAGCTTATATGCGGCAGGGTGACCAATAAGGGGCCAAGCAATGGGGAGAGCCAATGAGAGTCCTGTTACTATGCTGATTAAACAGCCAATGACTATGTCCTCCTTTAGGCGGGCTTGTTCATTGTTTACTTGCAGCGTATTTTGCTGGCAGTGAGCCAAGCGCCATCTTGTAATGGTGGGGACTTTCCCGGCCGGAGGCAGTCCCCGACAATTATGATGATGAATGCTATGGTCACCCCAGTTCCAATTCTCTTGACATCTTTTTCTCTAAACTTTTATGATCCTATGTCACCACTTGAGTTTCATAAGTATATTAAAGTTACTTTTCATCAGTCCTCACCTTATCTGACTGAGTAAGCTCTTTTCATCAACCCTTTCCTTATCTGTATCAAATGTTGAGGATTGTCCTGCGTTTCACTTAACGGTTACCCTCTATTTATTTCAGGATCTGGTGAATGGATCCATGTTCACTCTAACTGCATGTTTTCCACATTTTAATGTATTTAGGCCAAAGAACCTGGCCAGTCAGTCCATCCTCAATAACCTTTCTCCAGCCCCTTTTCTTCCTTTTTAGGATTTTCTCTGGAAAATTTCCAGTGCTACTGGAGCTCTTGTAAGAAGCACAATTGAAATTTGACTTTGTGTTTTTTTAATCAAATGAAATAGTCCCCTTTCCATTCCAGTGTTTGAAGTCAGAAGATCTAGGTTTGAGTGCCAGCTTCACTGTCCTGCTGTACTGCCTCACATGAGTCACTACTCCTCCCTAAGCCTCAGTTTCATGATCTCTGCCATGGTGGTAATATGCAGGTAGTCAGGTTATCTACAAATACATCTTCAAAACAGTTTTCTGTTTTCCTTTCCAATCTGTATGCTTTTTTTTTTTTTCCTGCCTTAGTGCACTGGCAAAGACCTCCAGTACAATGTTGAAATGAAGTGCTGAGAATGAACATCCTTGCCTTATTCCCATTCTTATGGGAAGGGATTTAATGTTTCACCACTAATTATGATGTTATCTGTAGGCCTTTCATTGATGTCAGGGTGAAGCAGTTTTCTCCTAATCCTAGTTTACTGAGAATGCTTATCTTTTTTGGATGTGTTTTTCTTATTTATTGAGATTATCACATGATTCCCTCCCATATTCTATAGAGTACTACATTACAATGATTAGATTTCAAATAATTAAAGAAGTTTACGTTCTTGGGATAAATCCCACATATTGTCAGACTCAAATTGTTAATATTCTGCTAATGACTTTATATCTCTGTTATTGTTGTAATACTATAAGAAAAGTACTTTTACTCTCTTCTTATATTTGAAAATCAAATGAGATTGCAAATGTGAACATGTTTTGTAGATTGTTTTAAGTGCTATCAGCATGTAGGCTCCAAAGCTGCTGCACCTGCTACAAATGATGATAATGCATGGCACAAAGGTGGCCCTTGCCATGGCAACAGCTCATTGGCTGGTCAGGAACCAGGCTTGGTGATTAATTCCTACTCTCTCACAGATGTAGTCATCACCTATAACTCAGAACCCTCAGCCTGTGAGTTTGGCAAAGATGTCTCCTGGATTTTCCAGGGAGGCCCCAACTTAAAATAGTCTCTCCTATTATCAAACCTCATCACACCATATGTTCTTACTGTGATCTTAGGGTTCTTTTCCTCAATGCATTGACTTACTCCTGCCTCACAAGAAACTCACCTGCCAATTTGCCTGACTACTCAAGTGGACTCAAAACATTTGCCACAATCTGTCCAAACATGGGAAATGGTAGAGCTTATGATGCATGTATAGTTTCAATACATCGAGAAAGATTTCAGCTTCTACTTAGAAGTTTAAAGTCAAGTAAGTTTTCTCAATTTTGACAAAGGTTATTAAAGGTATCATAATTTGTATACCCCTTGCATAATCCTGCATGTTCTTTCTTTCATTCATTTATTCAGCAAATACCTACTGAGCTTCCGCTATGTGCTAGGCATTGTTCTAAGTGCGGGAGAGACCACAGGGAACAAGCTGGACAAAGCAGTGTCTTCCTGAGGCCAGCGTTATTCAGGTGCTAATCTGATGCAGAAGCCCTGTAGTGGGTGCCAGACAGGGCCACCTAGAGCCTTCTTTAGGATCATGACACTCATCTGCCTGGTTGTAAGGAGTCTGAGCTACTTCTGACTCACATCTGAGGCTCTCTCTAGGCCTTGCCCTTGGCTAAGGGAGCTGCCTCACCAGTGGTTACTTTCTTTTTAAAAGATTTTATTTATTTGACAGAGAGAAAGAGACAGCGAGGGAGGGAACACAAGCAGGGAAAGTGGGAGAGGGAGAAGCAGACTTCTCGCTGAGCAGAGAGCCCGATGCAAGACTCAATCCCAGGGCCCTGGGATCATGACCTGAGTCAAAGGCAGATGCTTAACGACTGAGACAGCCAGGTGCCCCCAGAGGTTACTTTCCCTTCTAGCCACATCTCATGACAGGTGAATGGGAGGAAGGAGCAATATAAAAGCCTAGCCCCCTTGCCTCAATACAGGACTGCTCTGAGGGGCCATTCCACCTCTAGATCCTAGCTTTATTGCAGCTCAACTTCTCCTTCTGTGCCCTTATCTTCCCTCATCCCTCCCAAGAATTATTTCCAAAGCACTTTCCAATCAACTTTCAGCACACAGATCCCCATCTCAGAGGCTGTTTTCAGCAGGAATAGCCTTAAAACAAGCCTAAATCCTTCTTAAATGCTACCTCTGAGGGGCACCTGGGTGGCTCAGTGGGTTAAGCCTCTGCCTTTGGCTCAGGTCATGATCTCAGGGTCCTGGGATCGAGCTCCACATCGGGCTCTCTGCTCAGTGGAGAGCCTGCTTCCTCCTCTCTCTGCCTGCCTCTCTGCCTACTTGTGATCTCTCTCTCTCTGTCAAATGAATAAACAAAATCTTTTTTTTTTTTAATGCTACCTCTGAGAGGAGGTAAGAGATTAACTGATTGACTACTAAATGTCTTTCTTCAAAAATACCGGAGGTTTAAAAATATACTGGACTTGTGGGGCGCCTGGGTGGCTCAGTGGGTTAAGCCGCTGCCTTCGGCTCAGGTCATGATCTCAGGGTCCTGGGATCGAGTCCCGCATCGGGCTCTCTGCTCAGCGGGGAGCCTGCTTCCCTCTCTCTCTCTGCCTGCCTCTCTGTCTACTTGTGATTGCTCTCTGTCAAATAAATAAAATCTTTAAAAAATATATATATACTGGACTTGAGAAGAAAAGTTCATTGAGAAAAGGAAGACTTTTTTCCATAATTAAATCCATAATTGACAATTCCTTAGGGAAATCATGACTCCCAGCTAGCATACTCCCCAAAGATTCCACTATACGAACAAAACCACCCATCATCATGGAGCAAGAGTTTCAGGAAAAACTTGTCTAACATTAAAAGTTCAGGTATGAAGTGTCACAGACATTAACTGTGGAAGTCACTCAGCACTATTAAATGGGAAGGACTCCTCTCCACTATGATGTGGGTCACAGGTTGCCACAAGCTGTGAGATGGCATTTCTGTCTTGCACAAGAACTTTTATAACAGAGTGACCTAGAATCTTCACACATGCTGCAAGGTTTGTGTTTGTGACATTCTTTCAAGTTTGGTCTGTTTTGCAAGACAGAGCAAAATCTGTCAGTGATGCAATGAGACATTGCAAGCCACAAGCGACTTTTGGATGGGAAAAGATGAGGATACCCAACCAGCATAGGACAGTGCACGGTGTGTTTTTTCCAGTACTGGCAGGTGCTTAGTGAATGATTCCTGGTGCTGACTACACCCAGTGATGGCGTGCCCTTGTGGTACAAGAGCACAGGGTAATATGGTGAGCCTCTGATGGTTCAACAACTATTTATTCAATGGCGTGTCAGTCAGGTTGAAAATTAAGCTGAATAACAAAGAGACCACCAAATATAGTGGCTCCCATGGAGTTCACAGTCTGGAGGGGTTAGAAAATAGACAAATAAAGAAGTAATTGCCAAACATAAAGATCCGGGAAGAAAATGAAGATGGTGTTGGTAAAGACAAGAAAAGAGTGGACGTAGAACAGGATGGGTGACGAGCAGAGGCAGAGGCATCAGCTAGGGCTTTAGAGGAGCAGTGCAGGATCCTGAAGGACCTTGTAGGCTTTGGTGAGGAGCATGGTATTAGAAATGCAATGAGGAGGTGGGTTACCAGATTATGATCCCTGTGGCTGCTGTGGGGAGAATGTAGCCATCTGTGTAATTGACTTATTAGTCTGAGAAGAGAATTCTAGGGTCAAGAGAGTGACTGTTTAAATACCATCTCTTAAGAATAATTTCAAGATAAGAAATTAATCCCCTGATAGATGAAGTTTCTCTGAGTTTTCAGAGGGCCCTCTGAGGCCAGCCACATAGGATAGCATCCTGAAGCCATGCCCAAAAATCCAGAGCCTTCAAGCCAGCTCTGTTGGAAGGAAGATCATCAGGAAGCACATTGTGGGGAGGCATAGTGTTGGGTTTTATGGCTAAGTCACTTCTCATCTCCAGTGGAAGGGCTCTGTCACCTTGGATGGCAAGGTTATTACCTGTCTTGAAAATGCAAGAACCTGGGAAGCAAGACTTAGTTTCTCTTGAGGATGTAGGAAGATATGAAGGGCGCCTGGGTGGCTCAGTCAGTTAAGTGTCTGACTCTTGATTCCAGCTCAAGTCATGATCTCAGGGTCATGAGACTGAACCCCATGCTGGGCTCCACACTCAGTGCAGAGTCTGCTTGAGATTCTCTCCCTCCCCCTCCCTCTCTACCCCTGCTGTCGCCTGTGTGCTCCTGCCTGCCCTCTCATGTAGATAAGATAAGACAGGAAGGAAGGAAGAAATGAAAAGTTAAAATAACTGAGAGAGACTGTGGACTCTGAGAAACAAACTGAGGGATTTGGAGGGGAGGGGGATACGGGGTTGGGTGAGCCTGGTGGTGGGTATTATGGAGGACACGTATTGCATGGAGCACTGGGTATGGTGCACAAACAATGAATTCTGGAACACTGAAAAGAAATAAAATAAAATAAAATGGAAAAAAGAAAAAGAAGGAGGCAGAGGGTTTTGACAACAGGAGAGAATAAGGCCATGCAGGACGCAAGGGAGAGCAAGTGGTATCATGAGGCTATCATGTGGGCAATGGAATGAGGAGAACCTCTAGAAGCTGCGACAACCATGGAAGCAGATTGTCCCTGGAAGCCTCCAGAAACATCAGCTCCTCCAGCACCTTTCACTTTAGCCCCATATGACCAATTTGGACCCATAACTGTGATAGAATAAATTTGTGTTGACTTAAAAAAAAAAAAAGAAAGAAAGAAAGAAAAGTAAAGTAAAAATACCTTCTCTGGTTTCATTTTTCTTAATATGGAAAATAATAAAGATTTATTTGTAACAGAAATGACAGACCTTTTTAAAATGCCATCTGGCAGGTGCAATGACATGCAGGTATTAATATGATACCCAAAATGTGTGTAGTTCTCACTAGTTTACAGAGTCTTTGCCCACATTATCCTACACAGATACCCGGGTGAACTGAATTTTCTATAAATGGCTCTTAATAAGACCAACTGACTAAAATTTTAAATTTGTAGTAAGTGTATAATACCTATTCATGCATCATAAACATTAAAGTCTTTTAAAATAGTAGATAGGGCCTGATGATTCAGGAGGTCTTGATTTGTTGAGCCCTTGGTTTATAAACTGGTGATGACCTTGGATGAAATTCTGCATATTTGTAAGTACAACTCTGAAGCATTGGAGATAAAGGGTTATTTCAAATCTTATGAGAATATACATGAAAACTGTGTCTGTGTGAACTCAAGTTCTAAATTAGTTGCGGGGTGAACTAATCATTTCAAGCATTAAAGCTTGGCCTTGGGATGAAAATTAAAGGAGAAACATTTAGGCAGAATCATCGGAGAATTGCCCTCAAAGTAAGACAGCTAGATCCATAAATATTTTCCTAAGGGAAAAAGTGAAAGTATCATCAGTTTTTAATTCTAATTGAAAAAAAAAAATTAGCCTGTGGACCACAGAAAACAACCTTGTGTCAGAACACTGAATTATGTTTCTCCTACCTCTCCTTTTCATTGTGACTAATATTTTCTAACACACTCAGTGAAGAATGGTAAAGTAAAAATCTGCATTAGAGATCGCAGATATATCAACCACAATAGCTGTCCTCGTCTGGGGGTGTTATGTCTGAAATCCCTAAAGCCCAGCACAGTAGGTATTCCTGGAGAATTAAGGATGTATTAAAAAATGGGTGTGAGGGCAGCAGTGCAAGAGGGAGAGAATTTTTCTTAAAGCAGGAGAAAAGGAAGAAGAGAGTCCCACTCGCCATTCCTGCCCCCTCACTCTTTTCAGAAAACATTCCCTACATCTTTGCCAGAAAGCACACCTCCCTCCCAGCTGCCCCCAAGCACCTGTTCTTCAAGCATTTATGGAGCACCTACTATGGGCCAGACCTACAGATGGAGCCCGACAGAGATGAGTCACACACAACCCCTATCCTCAAGGAAACACAGACTTCTTAAGAAACCGGCACAAAACGAACTAGAAAGATCTCTTAGAGAGGAAAGTGCCAACTGCTGAGACTCCACAAGAGGAGGCGACTCCCCCTGGCCTCCGCTCTGGGGGCCAGGCTTTACGAAGAGTGAGTTTTAGCCCCCTCTGTGATGAGTATGCTTTCCTCACACAACAAACAGGAGAGAGCAGAGGGGTGCAGGGAAGAGTGGGGTCTACTGAGGCTACAGGGAAGGTGAGGGGCCTGTTGTGAATAACCCCAGGGCATCAGGCCAAGCAGTTCAGGCTGGACTCCGCAGTCGGAGAGGACCTGAGGCAGTTTTTAAATTGGGAGAGGAGCATGATCGAGTCTGGGGCTTGGAAAGGCCACTGGCACAGCATAAAGCATGTGCCTCACATTTGATCTTGGGAGCTACCCTGAGCAGAAGAAGACTTCTCCAAGGCCGCTCTCATCAACGAGCAAGCCCCCTGTTCTATTGAGTGACTTCATCCTGGGACACAGCAGCTTTCTGGGCTCATGCATGCTGTGGGACAAGGAACTGCTGGTGAGGACGGCTTGTCTCTGGGTCTCCCTGCTGTTGGGAGGAAGGATGGACATCTCAGCCAGGAAGACACAGTGTCCGGGCTGACGTCACGACTGGGAGCCAGACTCCTCTGGTGCCTGGAGTGAAAAATCGGGTGCCTCAGTGTCTTCTGGATCTTATGGCTCACTCAGGAGATCTATAAACTGTTTCCTTGCTGTCCACATTGACCTACTTTCCTTTTATTTCTTACTGCGCCATCTGGCTGTGACCTATGGTAAAAAGGCCTCGGAGAGGAGGATGCTCATCCATCCGCCGCTCCCTCCTCCTGCACACCCTGTATGTGCAGCAGACAGTTGCGTGGAAGTGCCCAAAGACACTCTATTCTTTCTCCCCTCTTGCCTTTTCACAGACGGTTGCCTCCACCTGGAAGGTTGTGTGTGCCTGGCAACCTCCTATTTCCCTTTCCAGATTCAACCCTAATATATAGTCTGGTGCCTGGAACCTTTGCTGACGTCCCCAGCAGGATGGATGCCCTCCTCTCTGCCCCCTTACACAATAGATTCCATTCTGTTCTACGCTGAACACATGGCTGCAATAAATCGTCTCACATCCGCCTCTCTCACTAGCCGATGAGCCCTCAAAACCCTTGAAGGGTGGAAAATGTGTTACTCTCCTCTGTTGTCTCCTCAGCTCTCAGACACCTCAGCACACGGGAGATGTGGACTTTCAGTGACCTCCAAGATAACCCTTCACGTTCTCCATGCATTTCAAAGAGCTTGCATTTTAAAAGCCCTCTTAACAGTTTTCCTCCTCTACACACAACAATCTTGCATTGATTAGCCCCATTTAGAGATGTGAAGACAGAGGTTCAGAAACTTGCGATGATCTGCCCAGGGTCACTCAGCAAGAAAGTGCCAGAGTTCAGCCATGGCTGGGGCATTCTGGTCTGCTCTGAGCCCTCTGGGCTGCATGGTAGGGGAGTGGCACTGAGCTCCAGGTCTCAGGTTGGAAGATGTACTTAGGACACAATCTCCGTCCAGCGCCTAGGGCCACCCACATCTGCTCCTCTGCTCCTTTGGTCCTTTAGTTGTGGTCTGAGCCCTCTAGGGGCTCCCCTGAGGGAAGGACTAAGGGAAGGCATGCTGCAGGAGGTTACCTGGGTTGCCCTCGGGCTGCTGACTCAAGCTCAAATTGTGGTCAAGTCAGCAAGCGGAGGCTACAGCCAGGCCTGCAGTGGGAGAGGGGAGGGTGGGAGTTTGAATTACTTCTCCTACAATCCTATCCTTAGCCTTGGTTTGCATAAAAACAAAAAATCTTACATTAGAGTCCATGGCCTATCAAACTAACCATAAAATGAGAAATAACAGAGGGCACCTGGGTGGCTCAGTGGGTTAAGCCGCTGCCTTCGGCTCAGGTCATGATCTCAGGGTCCTGGGATCGAGTCCCGCATCAGGCTCTCTGCTCAGCGGGGAGCCTGCTTCCTCCTCTCTCTCTGCCTGCCTCTCTGCCTACTTGTGATCTCTTTCTGTCAAATAAATAAATAAAATCTTTTAAAAAAATGAGAAATAACAGAGCCTAAATCAGTGAGATACTTAGGGGTTATGGATTCTCTTAATTTTAATTTCATTCATTTATTTTTTGAACAAAAATATATTTGGACAGTTTAAAATTTCAAAGGCACAAAAAAGTAGAGTGTAAATATTGTCCTTCCCATTCTTGTCCCTCGTCACCAAATTCCTCTGCCAGAGGTATTTCATGAATATGCAAGAAAATACACACACACATAGACACACACATATATACACACACAATTTTTTTCTTCCATTTTTTTTCTCCCATTTTTATATGATGGGCAACCTACTAAAACTCTGTTCTACATCTTGCTCTGTTTTTCACTCGAAAATCTGGCTTGGAATTCCTTCTGTATCAACACACAAAGAGGTGCCTCCATCTTTTTTACAACTGTACAGTATCCCATGGTAGGCCTGTCCCAAAATTTAATTTAACCAGTCTCCCAGTAAGGAGCACTGAGTTTGTTTCCCATCTGCTGCTGTTATAAATAATGCTGCAGTGAATAAACATATATATATCATTTTGTTCACTTGGGAGTATATCCATAAAACCGATTCCTGGACTTGGAACTCTGGGTCGAAGTATATGTGCATTTGTAGGGAGGAGTGTTGCCAAACGGCCTTCCGCAGTTTGTCCTGATTTAAAATTCAACTTGAAGTGTCTTAGTGGACCTCTTTCCCCGTGGCAGCCTCTTTACCTATTAGCCCTGAGAGATGGTCTGAGAAGTCAGAGAAGCCTGGAAGACCCAACTCCTCCTCCACATTGAGAAAATAAAGGTGTGAGGAAACACAAATGGAGACCACATCTCCCCCACTAGGATGGCTATGATCCAAGACACCAGACAGTAAGTGGTGGCTGTAGAGAATTCTGAACTCTTTGTGCACTGCTGGTGGAAACACGAAACAGTGCAGCCACCATGGAAAACAGTTTGGTGGCTTCTCCAAAAATTAAGCAGATAATTGCTTTATGATTCAGCAATTCTACTCCTAGGTCTATAAGCTTCAAAGGACTGAAAACAGGTATTCAAACACTTTTCCGTCAATGTTCACAGCAGCATTATTCTCAATAGCAAGAGGTAGAAACAATCCAAATATCCATCCACAGATGAAGGGAGGAAAAAAAGGTGATATGTACATACAAAGGAATATTACTCAGTCATAAAAAAGGAAGGAAATTCTGACTCATGCACAACATGGATGAACCCCCAAAAGGTCACATATATCATATGGTTGTATTTGTATGAAATATCCAGAATAGGTAAATCCATAGAGACAGAACTCAAATTGATGGTTGCCAACGGCTGAGAGGTGGAAGGAATGGGGAAGTGACTGCTGATCAGGTACAGGGTTATTCTTGGGGTGATGAAAATTCTTTGGAACTTGATACAAGTTATTGTTGCACGACACTGTGAATGTACTAAATGCCACAGAGTTGTATATTTCAAAATGGTTAATTCATGTTATATAAATGTCATCGCAACAATAAAAAAGGGTGAATGTGGGGGTGTCCTCTTTTCACTGTTTCTGATATCCTTGGTCACCGACTCTCTCAATCCCCCACTGTGAAATGCTTCTCTGTGCCCCCCTCCCAGGTTGGTCTATCCAGAGGAGCAGACGGGATGCTTGCCCAGTGCCTCAGTGGGAACAGAAGTTCACATATACCCAGCAATACCAAATGCTAGATAATGAGCCTGGTGCTTTATCTGCTTTTTTTCATAAAATCTTCACCACAACCCTGCAAATTTGGACACTGTAAATACCTTGTCCACTGTTACTCGGCTAGAAAGTAGTAGAGGGGGACTCTAAAGCCAAGTGCTTTCCGTGAAGCAGCCAACCTCAACGTTTTACCCATATCAGCAGGGATTGGAGACAGCAGGACCTTGCCAACCCCAAAAGCCATTCCTAATGACTCAATGCCCTGAGCCTTTGGCCAGCCTGCTCCTCTGGGAGGCATCAAGCTCCTCCTCCTCCTGAAGCCCTCTACGTCCAGCTTACTACAAGCATTCCCTTGAAGCCCAGCTTGTCCCTTCTTGCCCTCCCACTTAACATAGTGAATTGAGTTCATGGCTCTCCATAAATACTAAGTAAATTAAATTGATCTCAGTAGGATGGAGCAAGGGACCAAAATGAATTCATAGTGTTCTGACCTAATCTGAATTGGGTTGCTTGAATAAAAAAAACCTCACCTTATTTCTGCTGTGATATGAAGAGTGAAAGCTTTGGTGTTAAACAGTTTTAGCTTCAAATCCTGGGTCTGCTGCTTTCTTGCCTCATGTTCTCTAAGCCTTGGTTTATACATCCATAAAAATGTGGTTGTAAAACTGTAAGGAGGATTGAACAAGACAGTATGAGAAAAGCCAGCATACTTCATTCAAAAAATATCTGTTAAGGTCCCACTATCTAACAGGCAACATATTGGGATAGGGGATTCTTTTAATGTGGTTAACATAATCCTTGAACTCAAATGACTTGCATTCTAATGGAAGAACAGACATTAAATAACTAATTGTGAACTAGGGGTCTTAACCTATTCTGTGTGTGGAAGGGTGTCAGAGAAGGCTTTCTGAGGAAGTAACATTGGAGCTGAGATGGAACGATAATTAGGTGGAGCTAGAATGTTCCAACAAAGGGCACATAAGGAGTGGGTGCAAAGACCCTGAGGAGGAAATGACCCAAGGGAGTTTAAGGAACTCAACACCCCTCCCCTTCTGTCTGTGTCCCTCCAGCTCACTCTCCAGGACACAGTCACAGGGGTCATTTAAAGAGACAAATAGTCAGATCACCCTCCTCTTAATGCCCTGAATGACTGCCCATTGTTTCTAGGAGACTCATATCAGCATCCATAAGGTATCTGTCTGGCTGAGTCCCTTCACCTCTTAGCCCCAATAGGGATGCAATAACACAGCCTCTTCTGAGGAACCTGCCCTACCCACAGCTCTTGTCATCCATGTGTCCAGCACTGTACAACACAACAGGCCCCCACCCCCCCAATCCATCATGGCTGACTAAACCAGACATGTTCCCCAAACTAAAAGCTTCCCAATGTCCCCTGGTATGGAATCTAAAACATAGTGGAGAGAAAGAGAACTGGATAAGTCAGAATGTTTTAGTCAGGAGTTTGAGCTAAGCAATTCCACAATAGTGACCAAAAGTTGAAAGGGTGCCATGAGCCTCAGGGAGGGCCATGTCAAGCCAAAGCCACAGCAATGTCCCATAGATGGAGACAAGTGCCAAGTGGTAGCAGAAGCCAGTCCATAGAGGGAGAGAATGGAGCAAAGGCCCAGAGAGAAGCAGAGATGTAACGAAAGACAGATCTTGTGACCAAACCCCCCACCCTGCCCCCGAGAAATAGGGATTCCCTGACCTGGGTGCCTTGGCTCTGGACAGCTCCTGTCTCCTGCCCCAGGTGTTAGCTCTGCCTCATATTGGCCCAAGCTGGCCCTGAGATCCCTTTTTCCATTGTCACCCCAGGTGAACCTTTGCCACTGGATTCTTCCCTGCTCCAACTACACTGAGGGATACATCCACAGGATCCAAGCAGACGGCTACTCAGCTAGGTCACAACCTCTAACTCTTTGGCCTCAGCCTTGGCACACAGGGCTTACACAGGCTTGGTATGTACGTGCTGGGAAAGAATTAAGTGAATGAAATTTACATCCAAAACGATGGCTGGTGTGGTAATTGGAGATTGGTTTTCTCATACAGTTTAACGGGCACATTCTGCACAATGGATAAGAAATGGCATTTTCACAGTATTGAGCTTGGAACAAAAAGTCATGGAGGAAGAGGGTGGGAGGGAGGCAGAACAGGGCTGGTAGAGAGGTCTCTAGCACCCATTCATTTAGACTGTTTACCTATAAGCAAATATTTACAGGCACCTTTCAATCACTAAATCTGAGTGCAGACAGTAGCATGAGCACATATAGAGCAATGTGAGAGTCGACATTTCCTCTGCTTAGTGGTGTCCATTCCTTAGATAAAACTTCTCATGATAACGTATAATTGCAATGGTCTCGTATACCACTGTTATTTTTCTGTTGTTACTATATTAACTGTGTAGGCCCCAGTCAGTGCCCCACGCCATTCTGTGAGCACCCTCAGCTTGTGGCAGCCAGAGCTGGTCCCGAGACAGGGCAGAACTATAACACCTTTAGGCACAGAAACGAGATCATTCCTTGTGCCTCCAATTCCAACTGTCATAGCCACAGAGCCAAACACTTGAACAGTGGTCACTCAGACCACTGGGGTCCTGCCATTAAGTGGAGAGAGGGCTCCAGCTGCATAGAAAAGAATCCAGTTCATGGGGGGGGGGGGGGGCAGGGAGAAGGAGGAGGAGGAGGAGGAGGAGTAAACAGTCTGGTTGTCATTTTCTTATTCTATACAAATAACACAAAGCATCCTTCCCTGGCATTCCCTCATGTTGAAATTCAGGAGGCATATGCATGTGGGGTGAGAAGCAGCTTCACCAGACATCATTTAGCTCTGTGTGACGGAGGGGATTCGAGCTCACCAAATATCCACATGCTCCACTCTGTATCCCAGTCTCCCTCGCTGTTGTGGGACCATGTGACTAGTTCCAGCCTATGGAGTGTGGGGAAAATTCTGTGGGTCTTTCCAAGGACGAAGCAGTCCAAGCCAGCCAGCTGCCTCCATGTCTGTCTCTTTTGCCCTGCTGGAGTCTCCTGGAAGGCCACCTGCTCCTGAGAGCACAGCTGTAAGACAAAACAGGGATGCCTGATACACAACAGGAAATGGACTTTTGTTGCATTCAGTTGCTTAGATTTCACGGTTTATGTGTTACCACAGCACAGTCCAGCCTGTTCTGGGCCTTACACTGCAAGATTTGAGGTAGGAAGCCCAGAAAGGTAAGAAACAGGCCTGCTTTCTTTTTCTTCTTCTTCTTCTTTTTTTCTTTTCTTTTTGGGAGAGAGAGAGTGAGCACACACATGCCAGTGTGGGGAGGGGCAGAGAGAGAAGAAGAACCTCAAGCAGACCCCCGGCTGAGTATGGAACACAATGCAGGGCTCAACCTCTTGACCAAGAGTTGGAAGTTTAACCAACTGAGCCACCCAGGTGTCCCTGAAATAGGCCTGCTTTCAAACAGCTCATAGTCCAAATTGGGAGAGCAGGCAGGCAAATATTCCCATGTCAAACGTTAACGCTCAGGCCACAAAGATGGCAAGCAGATACCGTCTCATTCAAAGAGCCCCCTAACAGAAGCATGATTTGTCCGTGTGAAGTAAAAGGCTGACAGGAAAACAGTTAAAGACCTAAGAGATAAAATTCTGTTCAACAGTAGGTGTAAATGTGGTGATCATGCAATCCCGAAGGGGCATCCTGACTCCTTCTAGGTTTGTAGTACAGGATATTTTAAAACACACAGAAAAATAGAGAGAATAGTGCCATAAGCCCTTCCTCAGCTCATCACCCAATTTGAATCATTGTAATCTATGGTGCAAATGTATCTATTCTGTATGTTTCTTTCCAAGTATTACTTTTTCCCCCTGCAGTATTTTTTAAATGATCTAATAACCAGTCCAGAGTCAAAAGTCCCCATTTGTCTCAACAAAAAACCTTTTTTAGTTAATTTGTTCAAATCAGGACTCAAGACCAGTTTCAAACACTACATCTCATTGGTATGTTTTTAAAGCCAGATTTCAGCCCTGATAGCTTTACCACTGCACACATTTTTAAGTGCCATTTATACATATCGACTTCAACAATATGAAGAAATACGTTTTCAAGGCCCTGCCTACTCTGCTGTCACATACAACCAAAAAAAAAAAAAAAAAAAACTGGTAAACATCAGCTGAAATGTCATAGGCCACATAATCGTGTTGGGTTTGCAGAGGCCAGACAACAACATGTGTGACCAGACCACATACGTCAAACACGCATGACATGTGACCCAGAAGGGCCCTTCAGAAAGTGCCTACCACAAGGAGAAAAGGCCACATGGAGTGTATATCCATCTCCTTCACCACTGGAATATGCAGAGGTCCCATTTTAAGACTGGGGGAACTGTGGGAAAGGCTGTATTTTATCGAAGTGGAAAGTGACTGTGATTCTAGTCCCTATCTTCGGCTTTTCATCAAAAATAAATGACTCCTGTGAGGCAGTGGCCAAGAAACGTGGCCAACTAACAACTCTGGAAAGAAGAGACGGTCAACCCAGGTTTGAGCCTGTACCTTCAGCATAGTACCTGCAACACTACCAACCAGGAGAGCGGGTATGACCCAAAGGTATGGTGGCCAAATTCCAAACTCAGATGATTACTGTCTACTCTTATTACAGAATCAGAGGGGATTTTAGAATCTGAGAGAGAGAGAAGGAGAGAGACAGAGAGACGGAGTGAGAGGCAAACGGAGACAGAGACGCAGAGGACAAGAGAGAGGAAGCATCATCTACCCACCCACCCATCTGTCCATCCATAGGAGAGGCAAAGGCAGCAAGAAGGAGCCGAGAAAGGCAGAGGCAAGAACAGGTGTGAGACAGAGAGAGGAACAGAGGGAAGCAAACACCGTATCTTTGGGTCTGACAGTCTGCCGAAAATCTGCTCCAAAAACTGCAAAAGGAACAAAACAGGTAAGCAGCAGCCTGGGCCTTCGGTTTCCTGCAGAGCCCACTGCCCTGCTGGCTTTACGGAGCCCCTGCGCCGCGCTCCCTGCTCTCCTGACGGGGATGAACAACCCGCCTTTGTTCTGTTTTCCCTGGCTACGGAGCAAATGAACAGGGGCAGTCAACACAACAGCCTATCAGATGTGGATTATTGGTTTTGAAGGGAACCCGGATCCCAGAAACCCCGCCAAAGAGACGGTGAAAAGGTCTGAAGAGAAAGCAGAAGCCTGTGGTTTGGGTGATGTGCCGATTAAGAGGGCTTGTTTAGAGCCACTTCGAGTGGCAAGGCGAACAGTGCATGTAAATGATCAAAAGCAGCCAGGACCCTCTCCCATCAGTCACAAAAGATGCTTAAGGCCGGTTCCTTTGAATGCTGTTTTAGTAGTGGTCTCATACAATACATCTTAAGGAACATTTATACTGTGTTCACTGTGCATTCAACTGTGGCCACTTCAAAGGTTTAGCCAAGTATTTTATGGCCATGGTAAAGGGTTCTTATTGATTTAAATTACAAGCTTGGCTCCCGTCAGCTCCACTTGAGGGCAAAAATGCAATAAAATATCCCACAGCACAAGAGACAGACATATCGCATTGAAAATCTTAAGAGATCCTTTTCACTATAATCACTCTCAATGATATTTATTTATATGGGCAAGGTTATCAGAGAGATTTGTCTACAATCCTTAAGCTTTGGGGGTTTGTCTTGGTTTGAGGATTTGCTTTTCAAAAAATGTAGTTCTAACCTGGGCCAAAGAAAGGTCATAAGTGCATTCTGTGTCCCCTGGCTTAGCCCTCCACCGCTCCCCGACTACTGACTGAATGGTCGTTCCAAAAATAGTGACATTGACATACTGGCCATCACGCCTGAGGGATTATGGTTTTCAGTCCTCCGATCATTTGCATATCCAGCAGGCCAGACTCAAATGAATGAGAGGTGTCAAGACTTGAATGACAAGCCTATCAAGACGATGGAAGGCTGTCCCAGGATTAACTGTCACGGAGACAAACTCCACTCTGGAAACAGAGACATGAGCATGCTATGGGAAGACTGTAAAATTGAGAGGGGGCGCGAAGCTGTCAATACGAAACATTGTTTATGCTACTCAATAAGCCCCGTGATCATCAGGACAAAGGAAGTCCCCTCATACTAAGAAAAAGAGAGAAAGCCAAAGCAGCAGGCTCTGGTCTGCTTCATTCCCGGTTCCTTTATAATAATTTGCCTGAAACATACCCAAGACAGAGCTAACCCCTGGACATACACAGAAAGTAGCAAATGACTATTATGTGTCTGACATTTGAAATAACATGTTTCTGGAGGGTTGGCATTACAAGAGTCATTTCACTTCAAAATGTTATTCCTAATGTAATTTTTTAAAATTCATAAGAGGCACTTGCTAGAATTCAGTGTAGCACTAAAGTCACTCAAAAGACAGAGGTCAAATTCATTTCATTTCTTTTATGTTTTCTTCTCTCTGCTAGATGAAATAAATGATTAAGCCTAGAACACTTGGCAGTTCAGCGAATGTGCTCCGTGGCACCATTACAAGATCGATTTTCTCAATACAGGAGTCTTTCTAGGGTGCACATTGCTTAGCTGACATCTGTCGCCGTTGTCATGGTAGCGCTCTCTCCAGCATAGTGAGAGGTCAGGCCTGACAGGGAAGGCCTCGCCAGCTCTACCCCAGTCACTTCAAGGTTAACAGCCAATGGACCAAAGAAATAGGCAATTATAGTACAGTCAATTCCGGTTAAGGAAATATCTGAGAAGTAAATATGTCTGATAAGTGAATGGAAATGAAACAGCCAATGCTATTGATGCAATCCCATAATATCAATATCATTTTGTGGTGCAGTTTGGTTGTTCCTTGTAAAATGTCTATGCTCAAAGAAATCTAGCAAGAGCAAGGTATGCAAAGCTTCATTATGCTGCCGTTAGCCTCTGTATTTGGAAAATAGGATTCCCACAAATGGACAGATGAGTAGCAGCAGGAGGGCAACGCTTCTTGAAGACAAAAGTGCAAAGAGGATCCCCTGGGTCTCCATCCCCTGTTGGTGCAGTCCTCTGATACTGCCTGCTGCATGGATGCCTAAAGAAGATTCCCAGCATCTTAAAGGAAATCAACTTTAAAACAATATTTATAATTGCTACCTCATATTTACCAAATTTTTTATTTATCAAAATGAAAGTCTTTTCTACAGTTTTAATGACCCCCCAAAATATCAAGATTTCCAAATTACCAACAAGTTGGAATTAATAATTTCTAATGATATACATTTCTACTAAAACATAACTTTTGATAGAGAAAAAGTATTATTATAATAGACATTCTTCGAATAGAATTAGAAAAATGACAGGTGGAACTAAAATGTAAAGATTTTCAATTACAAGTTGCATAGCCTAGAAATTCAGTCACTGACAACCTCTGCAAGTTGCAATACTTGAAATTCATTATAGTACACACACTCGCATTACCCACTGCTGATTAAATCCTGCAGTTAGTATAAAGAGATCTTCAGATTTCATCAGACATCTGAAAGAATAGCAATGACTTCTCTTCAGCTGTGAGATTTTGTTACTCACAATGAAGAACAGAAAATTAAGGGTAAAAAAAAAATATATATATATATATATAATCACTGTGGTTACTTGTATCAGATTTTTGTCAAAATATCCATGGCTACCATGGCTTATTCATGACTGCTTAGGTGTTTGGCCAATCCTTGGCCTATCAAGAGGTAGAATATCATCCAGCAAATGGTCAAGCCACAATTGCCAAATTGTCTCCCAGAGTTCTTGCTAATACACCGAAGCCGTTCATGTCTTCATGGTGAAAGGTGATTTAGCCCTTACACTAGTAAGCTAATGACACTCCCTGCAGCCTGATGGTCTCCTGAGAATGAATGGTTTCACTGGAAAATTCAGCATTATTTTAGAAGGGTTACGTATGGGTGCACAAAAGAGTAACCCACTCAAATTAGCTTACGCACAGAGAATTTTATTGTAAAGAGGCAACAGGCTATCCTATGAAGAATGGGAAGCAAAGACAGGAAATAAATGAGACACGGGCGGAGTCAGAATTAGAATGAAACTGAAAACCAGAAGCCAGGTTTATTCTCTCTACATGGATTTCGTCTCGGTCACACTCTTCTCTCTTTACCTGCTTTCACTAGACTTCCTCTGCCTTTAACACAGTTTACTTGGAAGAAACTTCCAGTTCTGGCAGCACCCTTACCTTACTGATGGAGTTTCTCAGTGTCCAAATTTCAAATCCCCATAAGACAGAACCTGATTAGCTCAGCCCAGGCAATGGATGGGTTCGCCCACAGTTAGGTGCTGAGCTGGATTTCAGCTGCTGGGGTAGGAAGGGGCAGGGTGATGCAGTTTAGACATGACTGCCCAGGTCCACTCCATCAGCAAGGGGAAGGCACATGCTCCAAACACGTCTCCTATGTCTTTTTCAAGGGCTCCAGGTGACACATACATTGAAAATTCCCCACATGCCAACAGCTTTACTAATGAGCAAGAGTTCTAAAACAAAATGATGCTGACATGGTTATTCAGCAACAGGACCATGAATTTATGTTAGTTGTAATGTTGTCACAGTCATCCCTATCAGTATAAAATGACCAACACTGGAAAACACACACACACACACACACACACACACCCCCTCCTCCTCCCTTGCCTAATTACAGAAAAAAAAAAAATACACTCTTGAGCCTTGGCCTTCATGACAGACTTTGCCAGCACTGCACCCTCTGTCCACTGTAGCCTGCATATGCCCAGGAATCCAACTAACCTGAGCTGTTTTCTGTTCCCTCTTCTGGCCCCACTCTCTCCTTTCCTCCATGGCTCCCTGAACATACTGCTTCCCCTCCATCTTCTCTCTGGGCCACAACATAATTAAATATAACTATCACATCGAGGCTCTCAAAGAAAACCGGGAAGTAACGAATGGCCCCTGGAAGTGGGGTGTTTTCTCAAGCAAATGGTTTAAATGGACACTTGATGTCATTTGTTAAGAGAAAGCATACAGGGTCTGTCCTTGAGGGCCAGTTCCGATACCAGCTCCCTCATAAAACCTTCCCTTGACTACCCAGATGAAAAATCAATAATCCTTCCTCCAAGGAAGCATTTATTGTCTCTATCACAGTTTTCCAAATGTAAGAACTTGTGGATCCTTAAAATTATAAGCCCACAGACCTCTGTCTGAGAAACATTGCATTAGAAGTTAAACCCTGTCACCTGAGGGACCATTTGAGGCATGTTGAGTCATGACCTGAGACCTGAAATTATATGGCAGTTCTAAGTTGTTAGATTGACCTTCAGATGATCCAGAGTACTTTTCTACTACTATCTAGATGATCATTAAAATAAAAACACAAATCACCATCAATGAATCTCAATTTTAAATACTCAATTTTCTGGGGTTTGTGTAGTCTGGCATACCCAGAGAACTCTCATCCCAAATCACTGGGTCTACTTGGAATTAACTAGATACCAGCTCCACCATTTTGATTTGACTTCATAGTGCTGCCTTCTAAAAAACATCAAACATCCTCTATAGCTTAGTAAATTATATACCTTCTATTTACACTTGATCAAAGCCATAAATCCAGAGCTTGTTTTGGATGGTGATAGATTTCCAACTTGTTCACCTATAAACCCAAAACACCAATCCTAGTCTTTTACAGACCCTGTGATTTTAGACACACCATCTGAGCAGGAATGTCTATCATTTGCCAAAACAAGGAAACTGTTTCAAATCCTTGCAAGCTATTAAAAAAAAAAAATACAGTATTGGCTTCATTTGAGGGTTTTCTGCTTTTTTATCATCTCTGGCCCAAGCTGAGAATGACTGTGGTGGAAATAGAGATAATTCTTTTTGGTCCTTTGTCTCATTCTTGAGTGATTTATTTCAGAATTGGGCTGAAGCTATTTTTTTTTAATCTTTCATCTAATATATAAGATGCCAAGAACCATGCCAGGCATTTGAGAATAGATGTATCTAATGCTTAATGGGGAAGATGGATATGTAAATAGATCATGCATTGGGATAAAATCTGCAAATCAGGTGTACATTGAATGCTATGAGAAAGAGGAAAAAATATTAACACTTACTCAGGAGTTTCAGAAGAGTAGCTTTTGTAAAAGACCCACATAAGTACCTGTTTTTACTAACCAAAATTAGTACTTTTCACTAACCTAAAGAAATCTGAAGAGGATTTTCACTTTTATGAAGAAACCCATCAGTGTACTAATAACCTTTCATAAAAGTGAAGTGAAAAACTTTCAGAAAGCAAGGGACACCTAAGTTGCTGCATAACAAATTACCCCAAAACATAGTAGTTTAAAGCCAACTTTTTTTTTCCTCACAATTTCTGAGCCAAGAGGTTGAGAGCTGACTCAAGGTTTCTCATTAGGTTGCAATCAAGACCACTCACATGGCTGTTGGCAGGAGGCCTCGGTTCATCTTACTGGGTCTCTCTCTCAGGCTGCTTGAGTGTTCTCATAAAATGGCGACTGGATTTCCTAACAATGAATGAACTGAGAGACCAGTCAGTGACCTATAACTGGATTTTTTAAATTCTAAGATCTTGTTGCAGCACAGGAAAATTCCAATTTACTAATGGGTTATAGTCCAAGAATTCACTTGTAAGAGGGTTCTTTAGAATTCTAGGTATCAGATAGCTCTTGCCACAAAGATGCTATGTAACAAACCATCCCAAAACTCAGTGACTTAAACAGCTAGCATTTATTCTCACATAATCTGCAGACCACTTAGAGATCAGGTAATTTAAGCTGGTGCTCAGTTCCATGGCTTTGCTTCAAGTTGTCACTCAGCTAAATGGGTAACACCTATCCACGGAAAGCTCACCTCATAGAGAGCACAGAGGTGCATAAGGCACAAGAGGGCACACAGAAAAAAACAAAGCCCTAAAGCCCTAGAGTCAGAACTAGCACTTTGCCCACATGTGGTTGGCCAAAATCAAGTTCCATCGATGACTTCATAGTCAAGGGATAATAAAATACACTCCTTCTACATGAGCCTAAAGCGAGGAGTAAAGAATTAGAGCCAATCATTCAATCTATTAGCTTCTGAATGCATTTTTCCTTAAAAACAAAATTGCATATTATAGTTTATCATATTAGCTCAACAAAACTGATTTAATGCTAAGAGGAATATCATCAATGGCCTAGAATCAGGTAGTTCTATGATACAGTCACTTTTTTTTTTTTTTTAAGATTTTAAAATTTTGAGAGAGTGAGAGCACAGGGTGGTAGGGGGAGGGCAGAGAGACTGGGAGAGAGAGAATCTCAAGGATCCTCCCCACTGAGGTTAGAACTTGATGTGGGGCTCAACCCAGGATCCTGAGATCATGACCTTAGCCAAAATAAATGCTTAACCAACTGAGCCACTCAGGTGCCCCTACAGTCACATTTTTTAAGTAAGCCAAATTTGTCTTCCCATATCACTTCTTTTATCTTCTTAACATCGTTCCCATTTCTCCCCATGTGTTCAGGATCCTCATGGCTGCCCTAAACCCCTCACCTCTGTGCCTCACTCACTCTTCATGTCCCCCTTCCCAATTATTTCAGCCCCTAGTTTCAGATCTCTGAACCCCACATTGTAGACCCCTCCCCACTGGCTGATGAAAGGAAAACCTTCTGACTGATCTACTTTATAGTCACAAATGAATGGCCCATTGTTTCCTAACAGTCCCCAAGACTTTTGACTTTTTAAAGGGGCCTGTCCCAAAGCGCAGTGATTCTCCCATTGGTGAGATTCAAGACAGTAAATACATCAGTCAAAGTCAAAAGGTCTGGGATATTTTCAGAAAAGGGGAATATGTCTTAGGCCTTCTAGTTACTCTCATTCTGTGAAAGAAGTGTCGTTCATACATGTGGAGCCTGCTGTATTCACTTTATTACTCTCAGCTTCAATATTTTCTTTTCCTCTCTATGCTGCTACAGGGAATTGAACTCACCAGGAGAAGATAAATGTCAGTGTTATGATTTACATCTCATTACAGGACCAGTGTTGTTTCCCATTTTGAGATTTACTCTATAGGCCAAATCTTTAAAGACTTTCTTTTTTATCTTTCGACATTAAAATGGCATATTTCAGCATGAAATATGCCTACTTTGACTTCAGAGGAGCTTAATGGTTTGGCCCTTGTACAAGGTTTTCATATGAACATTCTTATTTTAAACGAACAAACAAAAAGAGAAATTATTGTCTTGAGAACATTGTTGCTAATCATATGTGAAATAATGTTTACTTTTAAAGATGGATCATAAAAAAAGATTTCAGGTATTAAATTTCAGTAACACCACTTTTCCACCCTGTTCAAATGTCTGTGTGCAGACAAAGGGAAGTGGAGATATCATGTAAGAGACTAATCTGAATAATTTGGACCAAAAAATACAGGTTTATTGATCTTAAGGTATGAATTTATGTATGGTTCTTCGTTTTTGCTGATTTTTCATGACAAAAAATAGCAATGCCTATATGCCTTGTGACAGCATTATATTGTCATATTTTAGCCATTTTGAGCACCCTTTGAAAGGCCTTTGCCATGCAAACTACAGTACCTAGCATCAAACTACGTGAGGATGGGCACGTAACAACAATTATTTCTCTTTTTGTCCAGCCAAGTGTCAATACCATGACATCAACTTCAGGTAAGCTATGCTAGGTTAGGATTTGGAGTGTTGGGTTTGAGAGTTCCTTCTCACATTTTTTTTCTTACATTAGCCAGAGAGGTCATCCAAATTCCATGCTACCCAAGAAAGAAGGCTTTTCTTTACTTCTTAACAATCAAATTCTGATGAAGCCTAAGTACAGTCAAAACTCTCAGTGAGGAGAAGTGCAAAAGACAGTGTGTGATAAGGAATATGATCGGAAAGGTAAGCTCCACCCTGAATAGCAGACCATTCATCAGTTGAGAAGCTGTCCTTATTACTGGCTCATCTAGAGTGAACTCATAGGTTAATGGCTAAAATGAGTCATGGGGTTCAGAGCAGCAGTTCAAATGCCAGGTCTTACATTTACCAGCCAAATTACTTAACCTTTCTGTGCTCAGTTTTGTTTTTTTTTGTTGTTGTTGTTTTTGTTTTTGTTTTTTACCTGCAGGTGAGGATAATAGTACATACCTCTTAGAGTAATTATAAAAATGAATTGAGTCCACATGTATAAGGTGTTGAGAACAGCGTCTGGCCAGCATCATGTCACTATCCTCATTATATGGGGATTCTTCTTAGTCATGCTGGTTCTCTTTCTTCTTAACTCAGGTATTTGACAATAGTTGAATCAGCCCATAATTGATTCACATTCTTGAGTTCCTTCTTAAACAGTGCTATTAGGAGTGCAACTTGGATAACCACTCCAATCTTGGCATGATCTAATAAAGTTGAAGAAGCTCATTCCCTATGAACTAGCAATGCTACTCTCAGGCATATACAACAGAGAAATTTTAGACCAAGAGACTAGATTGGATTAGAATATTCATGGAAATATGGTTTGTAATAACAAAAAAAATGGAGACATCCAGATGGTCATCAAGAAAAGGACGGATAAATAAGTCGTAGAGTATTTACACAATGGAATAACAAATAGTAGTGAGTATGAATAAAGTATGTTACATATATCAACTTAGACAAATCTCACAAATATAATATTGAGTGAAGAAAGGCAATCATAGATGATAACAGTATGATTCCTTTTACATATGGCTCAAACATGGAAAATTTGTTTTTAAAAAGCAGGAACATGAGAGGAGTTTAAATAATCAGGACCTGAAAATGAAGCCATAATAGAAAAAAATCACATCATCGACACACAAATAGATGCATATCAGGAGCATAACATGCATGAAATCAGGGTAGGGATTACCTCTGGGAGTAAGAAGGGCATTACTGGAGTCTCACTGTTGGTAATAATGTACTATGTTTCTTAATTTGGGTGGGTAGGTGCATAGACATTCATTTTATTGCAAATAAAATGCATATATATCTAATGCGCATATATTATGAATTTGTAAGCATTTTAACATTTTATTCAAAAGTTCTTCAATGAAGAAAAAATAAATATAGCCACTACCTTGCTCAGGGTCCTATCCCATTTCTCTCAGCTGGCTCACCCACACACACATTCATGGCAGCACATACTGAGAAGACCCCAGTTCCCCCTTTTCAGCACACCAGGGCACTGTTCTGCAGATATTTCTAGTTAAGAAAATGCAGTAGAGTCAGGTTAGAGGGGCACTCTGCCTCTCTTTACATAGTTGTTTGTTTCCGCAATAGAAGAATGCAGTATCCTACCAAAATGATATAACACCTCTTTTCACAGAGACTACTGTACGTAGCACTTCACAAGGCAAGAGGTGGGTTTGCTTTCACGGCTTTGCAAAGAAAGAATGGAAGCACAAAACCACGGTAGTCTACTGGGCAACTGTTAGCATCACTCTCTTTCTTCCCGTGGCTTCCATTCTGTTTTATCCCCGAAGGGGCCTCATGAACTGTTTGCTTCTGTATTATCCACGAGTTCTTTTGGAAGTCAGAAGCTCTAACTCTTAAATGTAAAAACAACAAGGGAATGGCACCTGTGGGGTTAAAACCCAACTTTCCTGATTACAGGTTCCGCAAGGGAACATCCTCTAAATGGGATTTCAATCCATACATACGTGGTGCTCATTATGCACCACGAGACAGGATGGGAGCGGGAGAGAGAACAGAACCACGGACAGCTCCGGCCCGTGCTCACCTGCGCTAATGGGGACAGGTCCCCAGCCGCCAGCCCCTCCCAGCAGCCAGGATTTCTCTTTGCATTATTTATTTATTTCTAAGACCTGGGGGTGGGAGAGGAAAGAGAAGAAGAAAAGGAAGTGATTTTTCTTCTTAATAGGTTTGCTCTTCGCGCTCTGGGTAGAATCAATGCAAGCGAGTGGAGTTGAACACTCTCCTTAACATCCCCTCCCCTCCAAACTGCTTCCTTCCATGGTAAATAATTCAGACAAAATAAAATAATCATGTGCTGGTAATTACCACCCCACCCCAAAAACGAAGGATTGTTGCAGTGCGGTCCCCCTGGATGTTGCAGGGACTATTCATGGTGCCCCTGCGGGTGGCAAGTTGAGGCCAGGATGTGGGGGGGAAAGGGGGCACATCTGGAGGTGAGGGCAGGAGTATGAATAAAGTATGTTACATGTATCCACTTAGACAAATCTCACAAATATAATATTGGAAAGCAATTCATATGTTGTTACTGCTGAGCAGAAGGGCCATGAAATGATGTCTCTGTGCTTCCATGGAAATGGCTGGCTTTCTGCTAAGGAAACAGTGTGTCTGGAAACAGCATGACACATTTCAACGACCCGCTCTAAACAAAATTCTTCTTTTTCGTTCTAATTTCCATCTTTCTGCATGAGACTAAAGCTTCTATGAGAGGCTCCATGGCAGACCCCCTCAAAAAAAGGTATGTCTTTTATCCCAGCCTCACCTCTTCATAGGGTTTTTATTTTGTGAGTTTATTTCTTTATGTAAACACCTTGCTCACCTGTGTGAGCCTCACTGATAAGAATTTTTAGACAAAGAGAAAGGGGTTGTTTTACTTCCAAACATCAAAATAGTTCAGGCAGAGATGGCATTCGTTACAATATGAAAATAACATTCTCAACCCCACAGAAAAAAAGTGGTAGCAACTCATCACCTCCCCTCCCCCCTGCAAAAAAAAGCCTCTCCTAACAAAACCATGCATGTGAGCAGTACAAGATAGGGACAGTGTGGTGGAAGGCATCTTATGAGGACAACAGTAACTTACAGGGAAATCTTTATACTTATAATACTTAATAACACTTATACTGATTCTCTGTGGACTCATCATCTTCGTGAAGAATTAAGCTGTAAACAATAATTTTTAAAACATCATAGACAAGACTGTGATGATCCCAACTGATTATTGCTATGTGGCATGTGGCCTTTAAATAAAAAGCTGCGCAAAGGTAACTGAACTCATAAACATGTAGACAGAATCCTTGCCTTGCTCTCATGCACGGCTCTGAAGCTGGTAGGGAAATCCTTCTAGAGTGGAGGCAAGTGACCTTCAGAGCCCGAGTTTTCGCAGGCTGCCCAATACACTGAGAGTAGAAGTGGATCCCTTCTCTCTGATACCTTTCTCAGGACCAGTGACAAAGACCACAAGGCCCTAAATCTGACTCGTCCAATATAGTAGCCACTAGCCACATGTGACTACTATACTAATCAATTTTAAATAATTTAAATAAAATTTAAAATTCAGTTCCTGACTCACATGGTCACATTTCAAGTGCTCAGTGGCCACACGTGGCTAGTGGGGCCATCCACAGTGGACAGTGCAGACATAAGACATTTCCATGATCTTAGAAATTTCTATTGGACAAGGCTGTTCTGGTGTCAGCACACTGTGCAAGACTGATAACACTCACTACATGGGGGGAAGCTTTTCCAAAGAGAAGGAACAGGATCTCCAACCCTAAATCACTTCTATATTTGGTACAACTATTTAAATAAGTGAAGTATCCATGAGAAACAAGTACAACACCCAGTGTTTTAAAAATCCTCTTTCTACCCAAATGAGCCTTAAGATATAATAGCAGGATGTTTTCGGGTGCTTAGTAAAGTCATCCCTCAGTTTGTTTAATTTCCATCTTCCATATGATGTTCTTAATAAGACAGTTTTTGGAGAGAAGGAAGAGCCCATGTCTTGGGTGAAATGATTTTTTTTCCTATTCTTTTTCTTTTTTAAGATTTTATTTGTTTATTTGAGGGAGAGAAAGACAGAGAGTGCAAGCAGGGAGAGGGGCAGAAGGAGAGGGAGAAGCAGACTCTGTGCTGAGCAGAGAGCCCAAAAACCTAGGGCTCCATCCTGGGGCTCAAAGGCAGATGCTTAGCCAACTGAGCCACCCAGGCGCCCTTTGTTTCCTACTTTAAAAAGAGAATAAGTGATTCAGATGATAATATGAAAATGTTGCATTAAAATACTTAGCAGGCTAGATAAGACATTAGGGCCTTTGCTCATTCAGTCATTTTCCCAACCAGTATTTACACTTAGGTTTGCCATGTGCCTGACACTATGCTAGGGTCTGATTTAAGATTTTGGACTCACAAAGGAGAGGGAAACAAACACAAACATAAAGACAGTGCATGACAATGGCCATCAGAGAAGTGTGGGAGAGAGAGAGTTTGGGGTTTTAGAAGCAGAGGAGCCCACTTCCTACTGGGGGAGCAGGGCAGCTTCCTGGAAGACGTGGCCTTTGAGCTGGATTTTAGAGCAGAAAGTGACTGGAGGTGTGCAAACTCAGGGTGACAGGGGAAAAGAGAGGGACTGTGTTTGGAGAACCCTGGGTATCTCAGTTAAGCTGGCTGGTAAGCTAAGTAAAGGGAACTGGGAGAAGAAAGCACCAGAAAGGCAGATCACAGATGTGGCAGAGGACCTGAATGTGAGACTGGGCCAAAAACTGGCCACCCTAACCCCATCCCGCTCCCAGTGAGGCGCAGACTCCGGCAACTGCCTTCATCAATGCAGGGTGGTCACTTTATCGGTGCTTGTAACTGCTTTACCCTCGTTAATGAGGGGTGGTCACTTTATCCATACTTGTAACTGCTAAGGAGCCTCTGTCCCTGACACTCTCCCTGTGACTGGTGCTCCATGTGATGGGAAGTCATTCTGTCATCAGTTATAATGCTAGGGGCCACCAACACCAGAATCCACTCACATTCCAACCTAGCTCATCTCCTGTCCTCAAATGTTTACCTGTTAGCTCAGTTCATCCTCAGCGTCCTAGATCATTTACAGCAGCTATACAGTGACCCCAGGAGAATGAAAGAAAGGATTCAATCTCCAGGAGCAGCAAGGGTGGTGGGCAGAATCCCAGCCCTGAAGTCGGAAACAACTCACCCCTGATTCTGTCCTGTAGCAGCTGGGACACTAGCAAAGCACGTACAGGCTATGACCCTCGGCTCCTTATCTTCCTATAAAGTGGAGTCAATGAGTGCCCTCACTCAGCTACAAAATTACTGGGGAGACAGAACCTATTATCATATTTAGATAAGAATTTGGAATAGTTAGTATTGATTCATCCTCTGACAAAAATAAATCCAGGATAACTTTTTCTTCGTGAATAATGTCCTTTTTCTCCTCAAAGGAACAATTTTCCTTCTAATTGAAAGTTACCATTTCTTTCAAAATAGTTTATATCCACACTGAAGCTATTTTTTCTGATCTTTTTTGATTTGCTTTCTTTCTTAGCTTTTGTCTGTTAATTTAGGAGAAAGCAAAGGATTTATTTTGTGATTTTAATTTTTAAACTAGTGTTGAACTTCTTGAAATCCTATTGTATGGGGCACCTGGGTGGCTCAGTGGGTTAGGCCTCTGCCTTCGGCTCGGATCATGGACTCAGGGTTCTGGGATTGAGCCCCACATTGGGCTCTCTGCTCAGCAGGGAGCCTGCTTCCTCCTCTCTCTCTCTGCCTGCCTCTCTGCCTACTTGTGATCTCTGTCTGTCAAGTAAATGAATAAAATCTTCAAAAAAAAAAAAAAAGAAAAGAAAGATCCTATTGTATGCTTAAAGTCATCTTCCTGGCCAGGGAGGATACAGAAGCAGTATTGGTGGAGGAGGGGGGGTTCTGACCACAAAGACATTATAACCTAATTAGTTACTTGAGCTAATTTATTTTGTTACATTTGTATGCAGTTACAAAAACATAATTAAAGGATTACTAAAGGTCACGTTGTAGTTGAAATTACATGTGCTTCAGAGCATAAAACAATGGAGAACTCACCTAAGACAGAGCAGCAGGGGAAAGTTTGATGCTGTAGGGCGGTTCTATGTGAGCCCTGAGGGGCAGGCAGGGTTTGCTTGGAGAATGGGAGAGGGAAGGTACCCCAGGCACTGAGAAGTCCAGACAGTAGTTATAAGCAGCCCTGTGACCTTGGAGCAATGAGAAAAGTGGCCACATTGAGTGGACAGAAAACACTGGCGAATCAAAGGAAATAAGTTTAGGTCAGATTATGAAAGATTCAGAAGTTTAGCATCTTTGAACAAATGCCTTTTGATAATTTAAGTTATGTGGGGTCACATGTAACTCATTGCAATGGGTAGAAGACAAATAAGGTGGTCTCTCTGGTTCAAGACACTAGAATTCTGGGACAGAGGGCTAAGTCTCCTGACAGATGACTCTTTGCACCCACTGATCTGGGGGAGGCAAGGAACCTCCTGGGGAAATGCAAACAAATCAATAAACTTGAACTGTTTTTATAACTGTTGGTCAGACAACCTTGCACCTATCTGGAAGGGGGAGGGCATTCAGAAGCCAGGCTGAGGGGGACAGTGGAGAGATGGCAGGAAAGAACTTACTATGTGGGCTGGAATCTGGCAGGGCAAGCCAGTTTGTGAAGAGGGCCAGAGAGCCACATACGAGTGGTGACCTTGGACAACCAGTGAGGTCTGGTACCTGCAGCCACCTGCCCCAGCTGACCTGATGGCGTCTCTGTACTTCTGTAGGAACTGAGAGGGGGACCTCAAGATGTTCCTTTAATACCTCAGTGCTCAAGCAACAATGCTCTGGGACCCCTTTCTTACTGTAAAGTAATGAAAGAAGCATTTTCACTTCCAAGATAACACCAAGCGGTCATAGCACCCATGGAACCTAATGATATCAGTAGGGGCAGGTCAGTCTTTCTAAATCTGCACTTAAGCAAAGGAAGAAGCCTCCATGGAGCAGGCCAGAAGTAGCCATGTGGGGAGGCAGCAAAGGCCACAGATATTATGGTCGGACAGATACATTACCAAAAATGTACTAATGTACTTTATCCCCCCAACCTCCATGCAAAGAGTGTGGCTCCCCACTCCTTGACTCTGGGCATGGCCAAGTGAATAGCTTGACAAAGTAGTGTTAGATGGGACACAAGCTGAAGCTTAAAATGTGCTTGTGTGGTGGGCCTTGCACTCTTACGCTTCTGCCACCACTCTGAGAAGACTGCATCCCAATTAGTCCCTTGATCCAAGCTGGGGCAGACCTAGACCCAGAGGATGAAGCAGAGCCAACCCCAGCCAGCCTGCACCTTGAGAATAAATGGCATAATATAATCCACACAAACTAGAAGTCCAAATCACACAAATTTCAAAACACAACATTCCACAAACTGGGACTGTCCTTGCCTACCTTATCGAATGCACCTTTCAATAAACAATAATATTATTGCACTATTTACAGTAAGGAACTGTGAAGAAGGGGCCCACACAAAGAGTGTTATTCTTTATTTTTTTTTCCCATTGAAAACAGTGGTTTACTCCAGGTACGGCTAAAATAAGGCACAAATGTGAACAAAACCTAAAACCTGCCCAGGCTAGGATTTACAGCAGCAGCTTTTGGAACTCAGACATCTTTTTTTTTTTTTTTTTAAGATTTTATTTATTAATTTATTTATACATTTATTTATTTTTAGAAACTGGGGGTGGGGGCAGAGGGAGAGAGAGAGAATCTCAAGCAGACCTGGCGCTGAGTGCAGAGCCCGATGCAAGGCTCGATCTCACAACCCTGAGATCATGACCTGAGTTGAAACCAAGAGTCAGACACTTAACTGAGGAGCCACCTAGGTACCCCCAGAACTCACACCATTCTTTTTTTGTTCAATGCATCATTTCTTTTTTTATTTTACTTTTTATTTTGAAATAACTTTAGACTTACAGAAAAGTTGCAAGAAGGATACAGACAGTTCCCATATTCCCTACACCCAGTGCTAACATTTATTTGGATTTCATCAGTTTTTCTACCAATGTCCTTTTTCTGTTCTAGGATCTAATCCAGAATCCCACCATGTTTTGTCTCCTTAGCCCATTCAAATCCATTACAATTCATTAGTCTTTCTTGACATTTCATGCCTTTGACACTTTTGAAAGTTGCTGGTCAATTATTTTTCAGAGTGGATTTGTCTGATGTTTTCTCATAATTAGAGTGAGGTTATGCGTTTTTTAGTAAGAATACCGCAAAAACAATGTTGGCTCCCTCTCAGTGCATCATGGGGTTAGGGGAATGGAGGGAACTGATTACTTGATCACTTGGTAAAGGGAGTGTCTTCTGGGTTTCACCACTGTAGAGTTACTGTTTTTGCTTTGTAATTAATAAAGTCTTGAGAATGGTACTTTAAGACTATACAATTATCCTGCTTATCCTCAAACCTTCACCTCTGATTTTAGTGTCCATTGGTGGAGCTTGCTTGCAACATTATTACATTACATACATTGTAATATGATTACATTATGTTACACTATTATTACTGTGGCATTTGCCAAATGGCAGCTCATCCACCTAAAGCTGGAAGGGAAGCAGCTAATGAACCGCCCCTTCACTTCCCAACTTCAACCCAACCAATAATGAGACTGAACTAAATGTGCAAAGGGGTAGGAAAGGTCCAGTTCCTGAAACTAAGGACTCTCAGCCACAATTTCTTTGCAGAGTCAACTGAACAGCAGTTGACAGATCTTGCTCAGAAGGCAAAGAGGAGAACAACCAGGGAGCACAGCCAACTTCCATGCTAATCAAGGTGAATAAAGCCATGACATAGAACAGAAAACCACAGGACTCTATTTAACACAACCAGAGATTCAACCTACTCAGCCAACTACCTTGTTTTCCATTTGTAATTAAAGTCTCAAAGAAGCAGCTTCCTTGTGTGCTGCCCCCAAGCAGAGCCCCAGACAACATCCTCATTTTCAATACTTCTTCCCCTTTATCTCACTCTGCCTGATGCCTAATAAGCTGATTGCTATTTACTTTGGACCAACAGCTAATCTGTTAATGATTGATTTTAAATTTTTACAGTCATTTGTCTCTGGCAGGACCTGAAACTGCAAAAGGCAGTCCTTCCCTACCTGATGAATTGGCTTTTTCTTAGAAAGAAAGGAGGAAAGGAGAGGAAGGAAGGGAGGGAGGGAGGGACAGAGGGAGGAGAAGAGGAGAGGCGAGGCGAGGCGAGAAGAGGTGAGGAGAGAAGAGAAGAGAAGAGAAGAGAAAAGTTGATTTAAGTCAAAAGTCTTCATGGTTGCATTCTGCTGACCAACAATTAACATATAATGAAAAATTTCAAAGCAAAAGAAGAAATGGTGATTCTTCCTGTAAAATTCATCTGCCTTTGAAATGGTCAGCAGATAATAAAAGCGGACATTTTGCTAATGGTGGCATGGGGCAAAGACCCTCTTCCATATGAAGTAAATTGTAATTGTACTATAAATTTACAGAATCTAAAATTCTTTTTTTTTTTTAAGATTTTATTTATTTATTTGACAGAGAGAGAGAGAGATCACAAGTAGGCAGAGGCAGGCAGAGAGACGGGGGGAAGCAGGCTCCCCGCTGAGCAGAGAGCCCGATGTGGGGCTCGATCCCAGGACTCTGAGATCATGAACCAAGCTGAAGGCAGCGGCTTAACCCACTGAGCCACCCAGGCGCCCCCAGAACCTAAAATTCTTAATTAACAAAATTGATGCTCATTGCCCAACTAGAATAGGTTAGCTAAACTAATGCCATTACTGTCTTTTACAAAAATATCTGACAAAAATATCTGAAATGCACACCATATGATACATGTATTTTTTGCAGGATACACGCACAAAAGTGAATTTTGCTTTATACACACACACACACTATTGAATAGACAATGGTTATTTTAATTGATATCACACAGCAGTGCACTGCAATTTAATCAGTGCTTCTAAAAATAAAACCATGGATCACCATGTTCTGGAAAGTACAGCGAACCTGACTCATGAGAGTACCGCCCACATTTGTAAAACCCTGATTCGTCCAGAAAGTTAAGCCTGCCTCAGAGACGCCATCCCTAATTTTGTAAATAAGAATGACCCCCAAGGCTAACATTTCCATCAACTATTTATTAAAACGCACCCCAAGACCTCTCATCTCAAAATGGAATTAAACTCATCCAAGTGTCTCTGAAAAATGAGAGTGATTTAATATGTGAACCAGCACTTGCGCAAAACGAAAAGGAAGGATTCTGGTACAAAGCGGTGTTTTGGTGTCTTCCTGAAGAGCCAGTGTTATAAATTAGCAGATTAGACATTTTTGCAGAGCTTCTAAAAGGAAAGGCTAAACTGTTTGAAGGATAAAAGCCCTAATCTTATTAATATTTTAGATCCTGCAAGACACTGAGGCTCCATCTGCTGTCAGCACTACCTGAGAAAGAATTGAGGCAGCTGAAACCACGGCCCCCCAAATGGTCTGCTGACCTTCCTGAGAGGTAGATATCATGTGACGGCGATTGCCTATCTCAGCAGACACACTGGAAACAGGAGAAAGTGTTAAATATAACCAGGTAGACAGTGATGAATTGACATACTGAAAAATCGAACACTTCAGTAATCAGCCTAAGGACCTGATATCAACAACATTTTTCAGTTTTGTCCAAATTCATTGAAAGGTGTACTTTAGCAAGTTCACTTCTCATTGGTAAGACCTTTCATCTTTATGCTGCTTTTCTGATTGGATTCTGTGTCATTACTGGTTTGGGTAGTAGTGTGTGCAGGAGGCAGACAGACTTTGCCTGGAGAGAAGGAGGACTGGAAATGAACATGAATATAAATGGGTTTTACTCCAACATTAATTAAGAAACTATTAAATATCTATCAAAATGGTTAGTTAGAAAGAATTATTAAAGCCATGGTATATGAAAATGCATCAGGTACTGTGTTCTAACAGCACAGTAAACCTGAAATATTGAAATATTGCCCTCTATTTTGCAGTAGGAAGCTTCTATAATTCTAATTACAGAACTCTAATTGATGTCTACGTCGCTTCGGATAACTTCTTTAAATATTTGGAATATCTATATTATCCAAAGGCAATCTCTATCCATTAGAATAAGGAAATCCTTTAAAATAACTTTTTGAAATGCTATTGATATGTTTTTTCTTCTTATGAGACACATAAGTCATACAATTTACTTTAAGGTTTCATTCATCTCTATAACAGTACTACAAAAATTCTTCAACTAAAAACCACTTTTGTCCCTGGTACAAATAGAACAAGGCTTTCAGCTGAAGTCACTACCTCCTTTGAGATCTAAATAAAAAACTGGCCCAAGTGTCCACCCCACATCCTATGAGAAGTCTGATGCTCTCCCCTAGATTCCTGAAGATTCCGGAGAAATTATATTTACATAGTTACTTCTCTCTCCAGTGACTTCTCTGGGCCGGATTCTTGACCTCACTGTCTCTCACGTCCTATGGCTGCCCCATGCCAACCAAGATTTTAAAGGTGACCCCTTTTACTTGATTTCTGCCAAAACACCACACAGAAACAGTATTCATGTGGAACAGACTCTTTCCGTCCTTAAAAGTCTATCATCAGATCCAACGCGTGCCACCATCTTGCTTTCTGCCTTATTTAGTCTCTCACCTCTGCTCTCCCATATTCACAATCCCTGTAAACTTTCACACAGCAACTTGCTTTCTCCTCCTGTAGCTCCAGACTGTTGAGGCTATCTCTGGAGGTCTTATCTTCTCAACCAAACGCTCCCATTAAGGTGGTAGACAGTCTCCTCCCTGAAAGGAATTCCTGGCTAGCTCTTAAAATAACGGCATTTTCCTCTGGGCTGCTCACGTATTACGAGAAAGCTCTGACTCATTCCTGCAAACACTCCGGAAAAGAAATAGAAAGGACAACTTGTGATAAGTACCATAGGAAAACATGGAAGGTCTATAACAGATAGGAATGCTGAGTCAGAATTTGGGGGCACTATAACGTGGGGGCAGAACTTAGAGGAGATTCCACTTTCAAATTCACTCTGGAAAGGATCAATGAAAGGATTGAGTCATAGACATCCAGAGAGTCACATGGAGCTAGACATGAACCGCCATGTCAGTATCCTCCTAAGGCCTTAATAAGCTCCTAACTTTTCTTAGAAAGCTCCATGTGGGAAGGCCATAAATGGTGTTCTGAATGTGTCTGATTTCCTCTTGCTAAGAGGAACATGAACTAGACTAAGCTAGAACCTAAGATGAGACAATGCTTTGCTGTGTGGATGGAGAGAAAGAATTCCAGAAACTGACAAGAAGTCAATTGCTTTCCCTTTACTCCCAGCTTGAATATAGGATACAAAGCAACTCTCCAATATCTATAAACTTCAGGCTACTCAGAACTATATGGATAAGAACACGTGACTTACATGCCCACATTAGACCAACACCCTTAACAGAGTATTAAAGTCCCAGATCCACGAAGGCAAACAGAGGATCACTCAATTCATTGGTAAATTCAGATACATCCTAACCCCTTTCAGGGATTAATTGGGATAATTCATGTAGAAGAATTTTACTTTAAAATAGGTTGTTATTCAATTTTTTTCTGGCTCTCTGGCAAAGTAATGATAATTTCTAAACAGATGACAAAAGTAAGTCAACTTGGTTCAAGCCTAAACAGTAATTTTTATCTTAGTTCAGTGCTGTAAGTATATATTAAATGTTTACTATGTTTAACTCAGGGGGAGGCAAAAGTGAGAATGCCCATCATTATACATTGGAATAAAATCATTGAAAACTGCTTGAGAAGTAACTGAGTAGTTAATTTTATTTAAGTCTGTTGCATCCAATGCCACCCAGCTATAATATGACTGTCCTATCCGAGACATGCTAGACAAAATTTGCACATGCACTGAGGAAAATGTTGCATTTCAAGGGACCTAGAAAGAAAGTGATTTGTAATTGGCCAAACGTTGTCCTTTAAATCATAATAGATATGATTTAATCTATTCATATTGAGTTTATATATTCAAATATGATAATAAATAGAAAATATTTTTATAATACTTTCTGTAAGCCAAGCACTGCTATAAGAATTTTATATACTAATTCATGTATTCATCATCACAGCACTATGTGTACTATTATTCCCATTTTACGGATGGGGAAACCAAGACAAGGAGAGTTAGTAGAACTCTCTGTGTGGTCACACAGATAAGTAGCCAAACTTGCCTTTGTATACAGATGCTTTGGCTTCCCAGCCCTTTACACTTGGCTTCTGTGCCCTAAACAGCTTCCACTAAATGTGGACCTACCGCTGACCCTAAGCAACTTTCACAATAGCAGCACCAGAAGGAGGAGCTAGCTTCCTGTAGTCTAATTACCACTAAGTATCTGAGGTTTTAAGACACAAGAAAAACCCACAAATCTAAGCTAACTGCAGGAATGGCAATGGCCAAATTAAGAGTATTTGCATTACAAAGTATTTTAGAATGTACTGGTTTGGTTAATTCCAAATACATGTAGTACCCACAACCACAAGCCATTAAATGTGTCAAGTATAGGTCCCAGGGACCTGCTTAAATAAGACAATAAATATTATTTACATACAGGGACACCTGGGTGGCTCAGTCAGTTAAGCCACAGCCTTCAGCTCAGGTCATGATCCCAGGGTCCTGGAATCGAGACCCACTTCGGGCTCTCTGCTCAGCGGGGACCTGCTTCTCTCTCCATCTCTGCCTGTCACTCTGCCTGCTTGTGCATGTGCCTGCTTGCTCTCTCTCTCTCTCTCTGACAAATAAATAAATAAATAAAATCTTTTACAAATATATTATTTACATACAATATTTCCTATGCCAGAATATTAAGAATAATTTAACACTTCCCTATACTCCTACTGAACTCTTTATTTCCTTTGCAAACCATTTTTCCCTTGAAAATACCAGAGATAACACTAGCCTAACCTAGCCAAGTGGATTAGTGTGTGCTTCGAATTCATTGAGGAAGCATTAGTGAGATTATACCGCAGCAAGAACAGTGGGTCCTAATTTCTAACCTAATCCATGAGACACTGCCACACTGCAAAATATATCTTATTCTACTTCATCTTGCATTTAAGCACCTGCTTTGACATAACCAGTTGGCAACGCAAAACATATTTGTACTTGACTCAGGAAGCTGGGTAGGGTGCGGTCCTCCTTCAACTCTCAAAATGCAATTCTCTCTTCACTTATTATCCCAGCCTTAATTTGCATATAACATAAACAGCTACTTGGTTGTGCACTTGTTTAATTAATTTTTGCTTAATCATTCTTTTTTTTTTTTTTTTTTTACCCCTAAGCCTCCAAAGACCAGGTATATCCAACACAGTTTTCTACCCTCTGTTCTTCCTGTTTGGCAATGGCCAGAATCAGTTCAGACATCTGCCCTTCCCACGCGTAACTCAGGATTAATCCTAACTGATCCAGGCCAGTGACTGGTTTAGGTGTGTAAGTGAGCAAATGTCAGCTGAAGGGTTTCTGGGCTTCTGCATGAAAGGATATCCAAGGAAGGGAGAGGCTCTCTCCATTTCCATTGGATATGACTGTGTCCAGATATGGTACCTCGAACGGTAGCAGCCATTTATGACTATGAGATCAGCTAGCCTGAAAATGACAGAACAGAATGATGAGAAGGAGCTGGACCAGGCATGATGTTAGTGAGCCATCAAATTAGCCAACCACTGAACCTCTCTACTTTCTAACTTCTAGTTGTATGAAATAATAGATGTCCTCACTGATTTCGCAAGTTGAGTCAGGGTTTTCTGCTGCTCAGAGCTGAAAGTCTCCTAAAGGAGACAGCAGAAAACATGACTATATAATTCACTTTAATTAATTTGTTCAACATGTACTAATTGAACATCCGCTAGCCCTAGGCGCTCTTCTAAAACTTGGGAATAGAACAATAAATAAAATAGACAATTCCCTGCCTTTATAAACATATGCTTTAGTGGGAAATGCACATTGTGTGAGGCATTGCACACTTAGCACAGTACAAAGCAGGAAAAGAGAAGGCATATAACTAACCCTGGAAGGATGGGAGGAAAGTTGCTTTTATTATTCCACAGAGCACTTCTCAAAGGCTTCTCTCATTTAGTCGCCTGAGCTGTACAGTAGAGTTAGTGTTATGGCCCCATTTTGCAGATGAGGATGCTGAGGCTCAGAGAGCCTAAGTGGCAGAGTCAGGATAAAAATCCAGATCTTCAACATCAACCCTGACACTCTTCCGGCTCTTGTGCTACATTAAGCCTGCAGGGTAGCGAGTGGGTCAACAGCAGGGACAGGACTAGACACCCACCAGATCTGGTGTGCTGGTGTGGATACATGTCTCCTACATGGTCTCAGACAGACACGGGGCCATTGTGTGCCCATGTGGATTGTAAACAGGACAAGGTAGTAAAATTCAGGACAATCCCAAATAGATAGACATCTGGCAATTGTGAGATAAGCACTCAGAGCTTTTGATGCGTTGGTGGCAGTGCAGGAAGGAGAGGAGATGAGTGTTCTGAAGGGTCTGAGATTTCCTGGCCTGTCAGCTCTGAGCCAGGCTGCCCGGCAGGGGATGTGGCCCCGTCCTCTGTAGAAGATAAACACAAACAGCCCTGGGATCATATTTAGGCATCAGAAAGGGGGAGTTCACTCGAGAGCTGTATGTTTTGCAATTAATAATTCATAAAGGAATCCTTCCCAAACTTCTGCTTGGGGTGCTGTTTAATGACATAATGACAGTAGCTTCCATTTATTAAGCTTTTAATACAGGCCAGGCAGTGTGCGAAGTTGTTTCTCTGTAGGATCATTTTATGAAGTTAATTCTACTCTTATTTTTACAGATGAGGAAACCAAGGCACAGAGCATTTCAGTAATTTTAGTAATTGCTAAATAGGAGTTAGAACTGGGATGTGAACCAAGCCTGTCTTCTGACTATTGTCCTATCCTCCCCGCTGTGAGAGTTTATCAAGCTTTTGAGACCCCAGCTAATTGCGCTCTCTACTCTGATCTACGAGAGTGTTTCTCAGCCTGTGCAAAGTGAAGAACTGGTTTGTTGGCTTATTTATTTTGTGCAATCTGCCACGGACCAAGACAGAGTTCCATACGCCTACAGATTCCCACCACACAAGACTCAGAGCTCAGCCTGCTCAATATTCTCTAAGATAATCCTCTGACCACTTCTTGGATGGGGCAACAATGTCAAATCACTATGAAGTTTTAATATCTAAACACTTCCTCTCAATTTATGTATTTTTCTCATTGTAGATCAGTAACAAACGGTTCACGGACATGCACTGGTCCATAGACCACACTTGGAACAGCAGTGAAGTAGGACACTTTACATGTAGCCCCCTAATCCTGAAAAGGCAAGAGGGCCACTTAACAATGATTAGTGTTTATATGTACAGGTACATTTCAGAGAAGAAAAGCCCAATATTAAAAAATCCAAATAAAAAGAGGAAAAATAGGAAGCAAATACATTTATAAAAAGGTAGTTTGCAGGGGTGCCTGGGTGGCTCAGTGGGTTAAAGCCTTTGCCTTTGGCTCGGGTCATGATCTCAGGGTCCTGGGATTGAGCCCTGCATCGGGCTCTCTGCTCAGCAGGGAGCCTGCTTCCCCTATCTCTCTCTCTCTGCCTGCTGCTCTGCCTACTTGTAATCTCTCTCTCTGTGTCAAATAAATAAATAAAATCTTTTTTTAAAAAAAAGGTAGTATGCAGACCTTTTATATTATAAGTCAATAAGATGCAATTGTTGAACAGTAGAATAACAGAACAATAATTCTGGTGAAGTCATTCACTGGAATAGTATGCAGTCACTGGAGGAACAGATAAAATGCTAAGTAGAAAACAAGAGTAAGATATATACAGTATAACACTATCTCTAACGCATCAAAATCTGCTATCACAAAAGGACACTAGGGGCGTCTGGGTGGCACAGTTGGTTAAGCATCCTACTCTTGATTTTGGCTCAGGTTGTGATCTCGGGGTCATGGGATCAAGCCCCATGTCATGCTCTGCACTTGGCACAGAGTCTGCTCAGAATTCTCTCTCCCTCTGCCACTCTCTCCTGTGCACCTGAACTGGCACATGCTTGCTCTCTCTCTCTTGCCCCCCAGTAAATAAATAAATAAGTAAATCTTTTTTTTTAAGGACTCTATAAACTATCTGGCTTTTAATTATAATCTGGTAGATGACTTTAGTTAGCATCAATTTTTTTTCTCTTAACATACTTTCTAATATCTCCTTTACTTATTTTAAGAAAATAGTTATAAATTCATTCTAAGATGTAAATGACTAATAACTCATAGTATTTTCCAGCAAACATTTGTCTTTTAACGGGAGAAATAGTTGGCAAAAAGTCATTAATTGTCAAATTTCAATCATCAATGCATTAGGAATATTACTTTGAAATCAGGCAACTAAAGAGGCCGACTGGAATCCCTGATATACACATGGTATGTGCCTCAGAAGCGTGCGTCCAGCTCTTTTCCTTCCAAATGAAAAAGCAAGGGTCCTTGCTTACACCAACAAACTATGAGATGAAAATACAGATGGCTGTCTTAGTCACCCGCTTAGGAGGTATATATAAGGAGGCTTTTGAATTATTTAGGATTTAAAACTCACCTACTTCCCAAAGGAATTTTAAAACACTGGATGAAAACTCAATTAGGGGCTGGCTCAGTCACAAGAGTGGGCAACTCTTGATCTTGGGGTTGTGAGTTAGAGCCCCACGTTGAGAGTAGAAATTACTTAAATAAATAAAACTTTTTAAAAAGATGTAAACAGGGGCCTAGGTGGCTCAGTGGGTTAAAGCCTCTGCCTTCAGCTCAGGTCGTGATCCTGGGGTCCTGGGATCGAGTCCTGTATCAGGCTCTCTGCTCAGTGGGGAGACTGCGTCCCTTCCTCTCTCTGCCTGCCTCTCTGCCTACTTGTGATCTCTGTCAAATAAATAAATAAAATCTTAAAAAAAAAAAGATGTAAATAATCAATTTTTTAAAAACACAGAATAAAAACAGTTTGTAGTGTCTGAAAACAGATATAAAGATAGTGAAGCAATGAATTCAGTTTACATTTTCCTCCTAGAACACAGTATTATTTTTTACCTAACAAAAATTGACTGATTTTATCTCTCATAGCACTTCCCACAGTAGGTGTTTAAAATGAGCAAATTTAATCAAAGTGCATCAACTTCAAGGTTTAACCATTTCTTCCTAAGAAAATTATGGCAATCAGTACATAAATTATGAAGTATTTGGTAAATTCCAAAGCAATAGTATATTCTGATAATTGTTTCATTTTTCCACTTAGCCATTTAAAGCATCTCAGACCTGAAGTACATTATGTGCATGAAGTGCTATCGCTTTATAATGTATTTAGAACTCAACAGACTCCCTTTCCCCTCACCTCACCATCAGATGATCCACATAGGTCAAATTTGGTGTCAAGCAAATTAAAAGTGTTGTTTTATTATCCAAAGTAATTGTTTCAGTATTCACAGGCCATTATGCTGAATTGGTTATGCTGGTGATTGTGCCATTAAGAATGTGGGGCTAACTATTGGTTTAGCTGAATGCCCATGTTTGTGAAAGCCTTCTTTAAGCTCTCCTATAGGTGGCAAATCATTCTTAACTGGGTACTCCAAATGGTCTATGTACCACAGATGTATTTTTCTAAGCCATTAACACATTGAAACCCCTCCCCCAATTCCCCAAGCAACCATTAATTAACAGTGTACGAAAAAGAATCAGGCCTCCTGTTGCAATCCGGCTGGGACCAAACCTTTCAGCAATGATCATGCTCATAATAGACAGTCACTGGATGAGCTCTCTTATTCACATGAAATATGCTGTCGTGAGAAGGAGGGGTATTGGGAGGGAAGGGTGTTAAAACAGTGCTTTTATTAAGAGCTTTTTAAAAAAAGAGTTTATTTATTTATTTGAGAGAGAGAGGGAGAGAGAGCGTGAGCAATAGGAGGGGCAGAAGGAGAAGCAGACTCCATACTAAGCAGGGAACTTGACCCAGGGCTGGATCCCAGGCCTGGGATCATGACCTGAACCGAAGGCAGACGCTTAACCGCTTAACCGACTGAGGCACCTAGGCACCCCATGAAGAACAGTTTTTAAAAATCTGCTGGCTGTGGATATGTTTTTGAAAGCTTCATGGTATCTCAAACTTGTGAGGAATTCTGAAATGAACTGCTTAACCTGGCCCTCAAATAGTTCCAATTTCTGAGTGGAGTGCTAGCCCTATGTAAGATGATTCCAAGTACTAAGTCCTATGTAAGATGATTCAGGTATCATCACTGATGCTTACAGATTCTTGCCAGGTTTCCTATTTCCCAGATGGGGAAAAGAAGCTTAGAGAGGAGAATCTGCCCAAAGCCTCATCGCAACCTGGAAGTTACATGGAAGATCCCCTTGGTAGGCTTCTATTGCATACTGACACCCTGAAACACCACAATCTAGCTCTGAGCTTACAGTCAATGCCGGAGGGTGGCACATACCTAGAAATCATATGATTAATCATAAAACCAACAAAACCCACAGAAACACCCAGAAACAAACACAATGCGACACAGGTAAAATCTGTGATACACACCAACAGAGGAATATTCTCACCTAAGACACAGAATTGTGAAAAAACCAATTCTCCCCCCCAAATTAATCTATATAATAAAATGCAATTCTAATGAAAATCCCAAAAGAATCATCTCTGAACCTTTAAAAAATGATTCTAAAATCTATCTAGAAGAATAAACGCTCAAATAGCCAGGAAAATTCTGAAAGTGAATAGTTATGAGATATTAAAATGTGTGGTCTTGGCACAAAAATGCATGGAGCCATCAAATGACCATGGTAGAGCCCAGAAAGTATATATGGACATTTAGTACATAATAAAAGCAGCATTTTATATCAATGGGAATAAGATAAATTATTCAAGAAATGATCTTGGAAAAACTAGATAGCCATTTGGAAAAAATAAATAGAGCTAGATCCCAGTCTCATTCTTTATACTGAGTTAAATTCCAGAGGGATCAACAATTTAAATGTAAAAATTGGAACTGTAAAAGTAAGAGGGGGAAAAATAATAAAGATTTTTATTGCCAGGAAAAATGGCAGTCTTTCTTATCATGAGTCAAAGCCAGAAATGAAAAGGGAAAACCTGATACATTTTATTTCATTTAAAAAAAGTAAAATCCCTGTAATAAAAAAAAGCAAATGACAAATAAAAATATTTGCAACAAACATGATTTGCAAAGAGTTAATATCACTAATCTAAAGAGTGTATAAAATCCTTTATATTTTCCCAAAAAAATCATTTGTATTTTTACAATGAACATATACCATTTTTCTACCAAGAAATATAATAAAGCAGTTTTTATATTTTAAATGAAATATTTCTTTAACCATGCTGATTTCCTCCAGCATATAACTTCCAATATTTAAAGGAACCAAGCAATCACTTTAGATCACACCCTGGCAACCCTAAGCACAGGTGGTCTCAAAGTTGGATGTGCTTAAGAATCACATGGGAAGGTTTTACTGCTGATTTCAGGGATAAAGGGTTTTGCCCTTAAAATTTAACAAGCATCTTGATGTGTCTCACCTGTTCATCTCACTTTGAAAACTATCATAGTAGCATCTCCAATCACAGAACCTTTTACCCTGCAAAAAAGTATACTAAGCAACTGTCTTGAATTCAACAGGAGATGAAGAAAGATCAGGTGCTTCTTAAAACAGGGCCATTGAAGAATTGCTTTTTCTGTCTCCTGGTTTGGGTGGCCTCTTAAGATCTGAAGTTAAAATGTTGATGCCAAATAAAACTTATTATGTAGGTTTTATCCTCAAGCTCTCTTACATTTTATACCAGAAATCCAATTCTGGGTATGACACTGTATTCTCCATAGCTCTATGATGTGAAGAATGGGCTCTGTCTTCTGCAGTTAAATGACCTTCGTAAGAATTCAGTCTTCTGTATATAATTTGAATTTCATTTACTGAAGATGCTATATATGTCTACTATGGTGAAAAAAAAATTGGATTCCTTAGTGGAACTTTCCTGCTTTATCTTGACAATCTGTGTTTCCCCCCCCAACCCCTCCCCCACAAATTTGGAATGACTTTTGCAAGTTTCTATTGGCTCTTCGTTCCCTCCTCAGTTTTAACTTCAGTGTTAGGAGCTTCATGGGCTTTAAGTGTTGAGACACTAGTACAGTTTACAAAGCATGTGTGATTTATTCAAATCTATTTTGTCAGAATAGAAACTGAAGATTGCAAGTCAATTCATGACATGTCTGGATTTAAATGAGATCTACTCTGAGAGGTCTTCCTATAATTAGGTCTTTTGAAGGATGTGATGGGCGTTAGAAATTGAGCATTTTTTTTTCTCTTTTTTCAACTTTTAGTGACAAGAAGTTAGATCCTACCAACTACATATTTAAGCTTGCGGTCCTTTCTCTCTTCATACGCAGGTACTTTCATACGAGGCTAAGAACAGTTCAGTTACCATTTTATATTTTATCTAACATTGAGTCCTTCCTTCCTTCTTCATTCATCATTTGATTAGTTCCTACTGACCACCCAGATATGGTCTAGTTACTTTGCTAGATCATAAGCACGTACAAATTTTGCGACATCAATTCTAGGTGATATAATTTTGTTCTTTCCTAAGCTTCTCCAAGAAGGAGTCAAACTCCACAATCACAACAGAGTTTCAAAAATATGAACTATGCAAATACTGGAAAGTTAATATCAATAATCTTAGTAAATCATGGCCATAAAAAAATTCCAGAGTGATGTCTTAGCATTCAGGCCCTCACAACTAACATTCATCTGTTGCTCATGGCTCCCAGATGCATCCTTTGGATCTTCTGATCTTTGCTGCTATACAAATACATGAGCTCCAGACACCTGATGATCATGTGCCGGGCTCCGCCAGTTGCTCTGTCTCATACTGGTTAAGGGACACATTTGTCCACAATGACATTTCTTCAAAACAATGTTTACTCTCCTCCTTGAATCTGAGAGTAAATCATTATGAAAGACTGTTGTCTGAATGAGGATTTCATGTCCCCAAAGTCCCAACAATGATTAGTGATTGCCACCTACACCCCTATACAGCAAGAATTCTCTCTTCATACTCTCAATAACCTTGTGCTTCTGTTTGATATCTGAGAAAATTGGAAATTTATTCTCATCATCCAGGCATTGTTCCCCGTCAATGACAATAACAAATTTGGTTTTGTCAGGAGTTCCTCTTGGAGGTCACTGCAGAGGATTCCACATAGGAGGTGATCTCATGGGAAACTACGTTGGAAATCCCCAACATCAACCTGTGGAGCAGACGGCTCAACGCTGTGAGGTTTCAGCAGAGCCTCTCAGACCTCGCGCTTTCATTTGTAAAATTCAAGACACTGAACAGGGACCAATAGGACTGACAGAACATCCTTCTTCAATAATTCAATCATTTCATCCAACTCCCTAATCTTGAGCTAGTCCCTGGTCACAAGAGATGTTATTGTGCCACATATTTGATCCTAGGGGAAGTCTGCCTGTGTTTATTTTGTTTTCTTCTAGATGGCCTCAGATACAACGTGGAAAATCCTGAGCCTAAAAATTAGGGGAATTACGTAAAGTTCATCTGGAAGTCAGCACAGACTTAAACCAAGTCTCTCATTCTTTTGGACAAGATGAGCTGGCTAATAATTCTCAAAGAGTACTGGTGTCAGCTTGGAGGGAGGTCTCTAATCAAAAGGTCACAGGACTCTCTCTGTCTTTAGATGTTGCCCCAGTCCAGATGTTTCCCCCTGCCACAGACGAGGCCATAGATGGCATACTTAACAAATCCTGCGAAATTTTTCCAATGTATGAATCCAAGAAACAGAATACTTGACATCCAACTCTGCAATATACTTCAGAGCAACAATTTAAGCAGTTGTCTGTGCAACTTCCTGTAAAGATAGGATTTAGTTGCATCTGAAGAGTAATTATCAAAAGATTTATACTGCCTGCTATTGTTTTGTTTTCTTCTTCATTCTGATTAGTATCTTTTGGGCGGGGGAACTACTAAAAAGTGTATGCAGTCTTGAGATCACAGTAAGTGGCCCTGATAGTTAGTTCCAGCCCAATTATAACGAGCCACTAGCTACCATTGTAAAGGAACACCCTGAAGTATCACACAGGGCTCCTTGGCCCACAGAACAAAAGATAAAGTCCTTGCAGGAAAGTTCAAATCTTATAGCTCAAAGGCCACAGAATTTCAGAAATATATTAGAGACTCTGTAGCCTATATGTTCCATTTTACAAATGAGGCACTTTAAATCTACAGGATTTCCCTGACTTTTGAATGCCCTACTGCAATTCAGACTTAGAGCCTGAGGGAGAACCCCACTTTTTCCTTATACCTCCCTCCCTTTATGCTCCAGAATGATTGACTCAATGCCTCCTGGTAAGTAGGCACTGCTTTCCTTTCTGCCTCCCTTCCTCCCTGTGAGCCATTCACACCAGCATTCCCACAAAGCTTTACCCTCCTTTTGTGGTTTCCTCTGTCTAGAAGGCCTACCCTGTTGCTATGGAAACAGTTCTCTAATCATCTTCCAAGACCCAGCTCAAATAAACTTTAAGGAAACTATTTACGCCATCAGAGTTAGTTGCTCATTGTTCATTTTGCCCGTACTATGTGAATATTCAGACTGGTTTACATCTCCCCGTCTCTCCTCCTGTGAGCTGCTGAGAGAAGAATTAAGTATCCGCCATCTTGAATCCCTAGCCTCAGACAGAGCCACGTATATAGCCAAGGATGTAGTGGATAATAAATGGCCAAATTAGAGCAAGCAAATAAACAGTAACGACAATTAAAACAACCTTAGGCCAGGCCTCACCCCATAAATCTGTTGAAGCCACAAAGATAACAAGACAAAGCTTTTGTTCTCAAGGGGCTTAAAGTCCAATGGAAAAGTCACTTACAACTTCTCAGCACATATTTCCTGAATGATGAATTAATGTGATTTAATTCAATTCCCCCATATTGATAGGTTATTATAAAATTCAACTGATCTTGGTGTGTTTTGTGGAGCAATCACTTTTTATCTTGACTAACAGGACTTCCTGCCTTGTGGTCTGACTTCTGCACTTCACTGCATTTATCACAGCCCCCAGGGCTGGGCTCTCACCATGTGGCTGTGCAGAAAACATGTTGGGAAAATTCACTCACATACAGGTGTTCCTCATGATAAACCATTGTATTAGCCTGGTGTGGGAAAATAGGCAAACATACTATTAGCTGGAGGATAAGACAGTATAATGGTTCTATGGGGTACCTGGGTGGCTCAGTCAGTTAAGCATCCAACTCTTGATCTCAGCTCAAGTCTTGATATCCGGGTAGTAAGTTCAAGCTCCATGTTGGGCTCCAGTCATGGAGCCTACTTAAAAAAAAAAAAAAAAAGAAAGAAAGAAAAGACAGTACAATCATTCCAGTGGCCAACTTGAAATATGCGTCAATATTTTAAATATACATCTCTTTTTCCCAGCATTTCCACTGCTAAAAATTTACCCTATGAACATATTTGCACAAATCTGCAAATGTATAAGTATATGCATTGCAGCAATGGTTGCAATAACATAAAGTTTTAAATGGTCACATCCATACCCTGGAATTCCATGCAATCATTACAAAGAATGCAAGAGATTAAATGTGTTAAGAAGAGACTTTAGATATATTATTAATTCAAAATTCAGAGCATTGAAGGGTATTGTTTAGTATTATCCCATTTGTGTAAACAAACAATAGATACATATAGTTGTGTGTGTGTGTGTATATATATGTAGATATATATATATAACTTAAAAGATATATCCAAAATATTAACAGAGGTTATAACAATGAATGGTAAAGAAGTCAGAAAGAAACAAGAGAGTTTTATTTTTTATTTATTTTTAAGATTTTATTTATCAGAGAGAAAAAGAGAGAGAGAGAGCACACAAGCAGGCAGAGAGGCAGGCAGAGAGGCAGGCAGAGGCAGAAGGAGGCTCCCTGCCGAACAAGGAGCCTGATGTGGGACTTGATCCCAGGACCCTGGGATTATGACCTGAGCCAAAGGCAGAGGCTTAACCCACTGAGCCAACCAGGGGTCCCAAGAGTTTTATTTTTTAGTTCATATCTGGCAGTGTTTGAATTATTTTACTATAAAATATATGATGTTTATGATTTCTAGAAGAGTCTTCCATCTTCTTACCACCTGCTTGTTTTATCTATTTCGGTTTAGCCAACTAGATTTTCTCAGGACTGAAGTTATTTTTTCCATATTTACTCGAAATTCATATGCATCTCCCAAATTTCCTCTCTCTAAACCACTTTTTCACTTTAAATATGACCTTTCCAAGGTCTTTAGCTTATTATTAACCAGATGAAACCAACAGTACATGGACTCCGCCCCCCCATCCAGGTATTGAACTGCAAAGTACATTTGGGGGGGAAAAAAAAGCGAACTCAGTTACATCAGTGCAAACATCAACAAATGTTAGCAATGCCACGGAGTCATGATGCAGGAGGTCAAAGACCCATGCACTCTGCACCAGGAGTCACAGTGGGACCTAACTGGGGCAATTTCGGTTCTGCCTCTACTGCTAGGACCAGGAGCTCTCCAATCTCAGTGAAAGTGCATAAGACACCGCCATTATCCCCGGATCATTGCCATGGTAGACCCAAACAACTCCAGTCTATTGTGTCAATGTGTATTTGGGGAGTCTTTAATGCATGGATCATTGGCAAGCTGCACCATAAAGGCCCTGTAGGAGCCATGGCCAAGTGTGGAGTCAGTGCACACTCGGGGACGCCCCCTTGCCTGGATCATTTGCAGCGCATCGTGTCAATGCACACTCGGGGAGCCCTTACCTCGCAGCCTGTGCATGCTGAGGAACAATGTACACCAAAAATCCTTATGAAATAGTAGTTACAGTGCATACACAGTATTCACTCTTCTAAATGGCATGTCAGCAAGTTTAGTGCATGACAAATAACTCCTAAAAGGCACAAAACACTCCTAGAGGCCCAACTTGACACATGGACGGCTGGTCCATGGAATTGTGGCATGACTGGGACAGGAGCGTGGGGCTCCCTTTAACGTGAACAAAGGGAAAGGGACAGCTAGTTCACGCTAACCTAAGCCTCTGTTTCTATTCAGTGTTTCAATAATAATCCCAGCGATTTTCTAATTATTTTCTTGGGTGTCTGATTCTTAAGATCCCAGAACCTTCCCTCTCTTCCTGCCCTGATCCAAAGCACCTGCAGAGTCAGGTGAGAGGACGTGGCTGGAGGAAAGCTCCTTGGGGCTTGAGGCTCTCAACCAGCACTGCCCAAAAGAAATACAAAGTGAGCCCCAAATGTCATTTTACATGGTCTTTGTAATAACACTTTTTTTAAAAAAGGGTAAAAAGAAACAGGTTTAATAGATTTTAATAATATATTTTACTTCACACAAAATACCCAAAATACTGTCTTTTCAATATCCAGTATTTTTAAATGATTGGGAGTTTACATTCTTTATTTTTTTAGAGACTGTATTTTGCACCGACAGCACATCTAGATTTAGACTAGCCACATTTCAGGTGCTCAGTGGCCACATGTGGCCCGTGGCTGCCCCAGTGGACAGCACAGCTAGAGGCCCAGGAAGATGAATGCCCCCCAGTAGCTCTGGCGTTCGCTCACAACGACCTATCTTAAAGTAGGTGTGTGTCTAGTTTCCCCCTCATTTCCTTACCAGTGCTGCCGCACCTGCTGAAGAGCCTTTTCTTAGCAGCCTGAGCGGGTGGATAGGTTTTGGTTTTGTAATCATAAAAGTGACCACAAATACGCATTCAGAAAGGGGAGAGAAATACTTTAGGCCAACGTGATAATGTCAGCAGCAGGTCCTCCTTCTTGGAGAAGGAGATGAAGAGGAAGGGGGAGCGCTGGGGGAAGGAAAAGGGAGCAGGAAAGATGCCAAGTGTGAGGGTGGCGTCCTCACTGCCACTAACTTCTGCCCCAGACGTGCGTCTCGGGGTCTGTGGGGTCCCCGACAGCCGGCCGGGTGGGGTCGCTGCTGTCTGAGGCTGAGTCTTCCCAGAGACACAAAGCGGGTTGGGAGGCGGAGACAAAGGCGCGGGGAAAGAAAGGGAAGAGGGCGAGGGCGGGGAGCCGGGCCGGGGGCGCTGGCCGGGGGCCGCGCCAGGCGCAGCCGCTGCGGGGCGCGGGGCGCGGGGCGCGGGACGCGGGGCGCGGGACGCGGGGCGGGGGCGCGGGACGCGGGGCGGGGGCGGCGGCGACCCGCCAGACAAAGCGCCCGCGGCGGTCGGGAGGGGATTCGCTCATCCGGGGATTCGCTAGCCGGCCCGCGGCGGGGGCGGGGGGCTGGGCGAGGCGGGCAGGTCTATTTGAATATCAGGCTCTGCCACACTCCGGGCGCCGCTGACAACTTCATTACCTCCGCGTATAAAAATGACTGCCGGCGAATGCAAATGGCCCGCCGGTCTCAGCCGCCTGCCTCCGCTCTGATGGGGGCTGCGGGCGGAGGTCCCGGGAGCCGCCGCCGCCGCCGCCCCACCTTACCGACGGCCCGCGGCAGAGTCCGCTCCTCCTCCCGCGACCCCGCGCCGCCGAGACCCGGGACCCCCGCCCCACGCCTGCTCCGAGGGCCGCGGGGGAGGCGGGTTTGGGAAGAGAAATGGGGGAGAGGGCGGCTGAGAATTGCTGATCTACTAAGATGTGCCCGTGAGTGTTAAGCAAAGGCCCTGCCTCTCAACTGCCGTCTAATTAATGTATGGCAATGCCCGGGAAACAGGACTCCGTGGATGGGATTCGTAACCTTGAACCCTGATGGGAGAGATTGGACCCAACTGGTCCCCGACGGCCCTGCCTGGTGATTAACTTGGACGAAAGCATCCCTAATGCCCCATTTGTGCCTACTGAACAAGCAGGGAAGGGAGTGTGCGGCTCTCTGCTCCCCAGACCTTATGGTGCATCTACCTGCACCTACCACCAGGACCGTGCCGTATCAGTGGGCGGAACCTCTCTCCCAGTCCAAGTGGGAATAGAGGCAAGTCTTGGCCGTCCAGAGCCTACCTCCCTCCTTTGGCATATAGAAGGAGTAGAGAACTCACTCCCTAGCAAGAAGTCACCTCCTGCCTTGTGACAGCTCCAGTTATTACATGGGGACCCCTCGTGAGCTCAAGGGCAGGAGCTAGGTCATTTTTATTGATAACATCAACAATAGTAAACATCTGCTGAGGATTTATTGTGCACAAAACATTATGCCCAATCCTTTAAAAAGTAGGTCTGCTCCCCTCCCAGAGCCTGTGTTCTCAACCATTCTGCAATATTTATTTTAGGTGCCTTTCTTGCAGCTGGCACTGCTGTTCTGCACCCCCTTCTTTCAACTCCTTAGCCCATCCAAGATGGTCCTCTCCCTTGTGGTCCAGGAATATACCCCAAATCTGTTACAATCTACCCCTTCTTTTGTTGTGGGCTTGGCTGAGAGAAGAACATGTGACCAGTCCTGGCCAGTGTCATGGGAGGGGACATCTGTTGGGGGGGGGGGCGGTTCTGGGGAGTGCTTCCTTGCTCCAAAAAAGGGACACACAGAAGTGATTCCCATTTCTTCTGCTGGATGATATCTGGGTGCTGTGTATAGTTTGATGGTGTCTACCACCTGGTGACCATGGAATAGCCAGGCAGCAAAACTACCTTTTGTGGAGATAGATTTGCCAGATTCAGTGGCGGGCAGGCCGAGTCCAAGGACCCAGAGGATGAGTCCCACAGGATCAGCCAAGAGAGTCCCTTGCTTCTTACATGAGAGAAATCAAATGCAAGCCAGAAAAAGTGAAAGCAGTTTATTGAATAGCATGAGTGAAAGAGGGTAGCAGACAGGGTGTCTGGAAGACTCAGGAAGGAAGGGAGAGTGAGTCTCATCATCACTTGGGGTGAGGAGTTTATACTGGAAAGGGAAGGGGTCTAGGGAATGTGTTCCTTCAGGAACTGAGGACAACCAATCAAAGGCTAGTGTCATGTGAACAATAGGTGTTATTCCATAAATTACTGAAGGTAGGGATGTTGATGCCAGTGTCAGCTGAGGTTTGTTTGAAGCTAACGTCCGGGAGCATGTTAGGGATCTGGCTGTTCTTCCATGTTTGGAAGCCTAGGACAAAACTCAGAGAATGATTAATGGTCTTGCTTCCCCCTGGAAGTGGGAACATAGCTTCCTTGGCTTATTCAGAAGCAAAATATAGAACCTGAGTAAGGAGGGCCTAGCAGAACACCAGCAGAGAAGGAGCATTTCTAAAATGGAGTCTCTTCAGCTTCTTGACCTCCTCAGTCCACTCAGTAAGAGAGCTAAAGTTTAGGAAAGTCTCATTTTAGTCCCATCTCTACCGGCAGTAAAATCATGCTGCCTCAGGTTTATCAAGGGCTCTATTTAAATTAATTCCTTTTTGGAAGGAGAGACAATATGAAGAAGTCAACAAAGGAAAAAAACCAGAAATTCGGTCATGTGTCTCCCCTGTTCTCTTTCCCTTTCTTCGTCAGCAAAACGACTGAAGACGGTCTGCTCCAGACGCTTAAAATGGAACATCTTCCTGGGTACTTACCTCCAACCTCATTTGGTCTCTAAGCAGCTTTTCCCCAACTCTCTTTGCTTTTAAGATGGTCCTTTGCCTATACAGGCAAGACATCTCTTCTCTCCCAGAGCATCCATCTAACTCCTTTGCCTACGCAGGCAGAACATCTCTTCTCTCCCTAGACCCTCCATCTAACTGTCTTGCAAGCACACTTGCAGGTGTCTGAGCTTTGAAATGTTCTCCCCCGGACTTCAGGAAGTCTCTTTAGAGAATTTGTATCTGGTTCTGGCCATTTTCAAAAACAATGGCTACTTAACCTGTCACTTAGTAGTTTCCCTTGGCAGCTGCTTTAAAACACAGAATCTAAATTAGAATGGAAAGTTGATTTTTATTGTTTCTGTTTCATTAAAACCAAGCACACTTTCCACTAAAATATGCAAAAAGCAAAGCAAAGCAAAACAAAACAAAACAAAAAACACAACCCTATACAAAATACATACAATATGCTTTAACAATCCATCCAGAATCAATATGGTGACAGGCTCCAACAGCTCCCATAGTTCCTTCGCTGAGGAAAAGAAACCCTGACTCATTAGCAAGACATTCAAGACCGGCTGCAGTCTGTATCTAACCAGCTCCAGGCTCATCTGTTTACCATCATATACTCCCAAATCATGCTCTTGCATTTCTTCTTCCATGACATGCACTTCAGTATGTTCATTGTTCACACTGTCTAGAATGCCCTTAAACCCCATCTCCAACTATTCAAATACCACTGCTCTTTCTAGGTCCAGATTAAGTACCACCTCTTCCAAAATTCCTTTCCCATTCCTTGTATTTAGTGACATAAAGTTTTGTTACCTAATGTTTGTTCTGAGTAATATTTTTCATATGTTTTGAGTGTATTGACACTGGGTGATATAATAGTTTCTTGTACCTCTTGTTTTCGTTAGGATAACTTGGATATAAGTAATAGAACACCTGTGCCTACAAGTTCAAGCAACAAGGAAAATGTATTATCTCATGAAAGAGGTCTCAAGGTGGCCAGGTGCTGAAAGCTGATTAATTCAGTGGCTCCATAATGTTAGTGTTGTCAGGGACCTAAGCCATCCTGGGCTTGCTGACCTTGTCCTTAGCTAGTTCTCCTCAGGGTCTCAAAATGGCTACCATAGTTCCAGGCATCACCTCAAGACATGCTAAAGAGCAACTGAAAAAGTGGGACTGTTCTTACCTTTAATTTCTTCTGAAGAGTAGGAAAATTATATCAGAAAATTATCTCAGATCTTTTCTCATATGTCATTGTCATATGTCATCCAAGCCAGAATTGGATCCCATGCCTGTCTCTAAACTTTTACTGGCAAGGGAGATAGGATTATCATCACTGATAACTAACAAGGATTTATCTCTGAGTTATACCGGAGAGTGGGGAGAGGCAGGGGATAGCACAGGCAATATCAGAACAAAGGGTAAATTTTAGCTAGTCTCAGTCATCTATGATGCATACAAATTCTCTGAAAGATTATTGGCTTACAAAAACTATTTTTCTCAAGGTTCTGGACTATGTGAGGAGAGAGGTGATTCCCACAGAAGAAGGGAGGATTGGTGAATAGGCAACTGAAAGTATCTCTCTCATGCAACTTATGATGGTTTACTTGAAAGTCAGATGTAGTCACATTTATATTATTCTTTTGGTTGTTCTTTCTACAAAAATATGTGTTCAAAATGGCATATATTAATTTGGTCAATAACAAATTGATTGGCTAATTCAACTGATAATTTTCTTAGTGGGTGGTAAAATCATGTTAGCTCTTTTGCTTTGTTTTTCCCTAAATAATGAACCATGTTATGGACTCCACATAAGGGTTTGCCATTAATAACATTAATGCTTGCTGTATTAAGCCATTTCTGCCCTAAATTCTTTAGGCTGTAGACATCTGAGAATTAAGATCAGAAGGATAGCAAATAATTCTTTTAATTTTTCAAATAATTTTGATAATTCACTATGAGAATATTACCCTTTTGAAAACGTGGAGATCACAGAAGCTTGTGAGGATAAAATTATTAAATAAGCATTCCCCCCCCCCTTTTAATCAGGGCACGTAGGAAATCACAACATAACATTCTTTGTTTTGTAAAGTCACTTCTTTGCCCTAAATAGACCTTCTAATTCTCTTTTAACTTTCATATGTGTGAGGCAAGAAATTCTTTAGTGGCAGCTATAGTTAGAGTCCTATCATTTACTAAAATAATACATGGCCTCCCTTTTGTGATGATATCTTCCATCTTCTAATAAATGTATAACTGCCTCTATAACAATACCCAGTCAGATGATGAATGTTCGTATAATAATACTACTTCTCTCCCCCATTTTTTTTTCAAGAAGCTCATGGAAGGGCTTGCACAAAATCAGATGTATTTCAGCATCATCTCTGTGAATTGTAGACCATGAGAGTCGGAATCAACAGCCCTCTAATCTGATGAGCAAACAAAGTAAGGCCCTAGAGTTCAGAGAACTTTCTGGAAATCACCAGGCCAGTCAGTGGCAGAGTAGGATCTCATTTTGTTTTCTGGTTGACCATCCTCTCTGTCACTCCATGGTATTAATGATTAACCTTAAGGACAGAACTAACTCTAACCAGGTTATCAGGTCAAATTCCAGAGTAAGAGTAGGCTCGGGCGCTCCTGGGCAGCTCTATGGATTAAGCATCTGACCCTTGAGCTCAGTTCAGGTCATGATCTGATCTCAGGATCAAGAGATCGAGCTCCACATGGGGCTCCGCACTCAGTGGGAAATCTGCTTCTCCCCTCCTTTTCCCCTCTCCTTTTGCATCCCCCTCACTCCATCATGCTCTCCACTCCCCCCAGTAAATAAATAAATAAATACATACATAAATCTTTAATGGGAGAGTCTGTGGCACCCACTCAGCCAAGTTCCCGCTGGGGCAGGGTCTGGTTATATCCTCCACTTGTACTCTGAACCCCTAGCCCAGTACTACCTACATCCGAACCCACAGGTACGTAAGGTCTCCTCAGGTCCCTGTTTCATTTCATGTCCCAGCAGCCCGGCAAACCCAGGGTTCAAGGACTGTCCTTGACAAGGTGCTTCTCTCCTCCCCTCCCTCTCACCCTGAGAAGAAAAGGACACACAGAGGAGCACAGCTGTAATGCGTTGCTCACCATCATAGTACCATCACACTGAATTTAAAGCCGAATTCGAAGAATAGAATCTTTCAGCTCAATCATGAAAGTGGGTTTTTATTTCTCAATGTTAGTTGTATTTTCCCACCTCCAGTAATTGGATTTAGAAACATCTAAATGTATTTAGATTTTTTAGTATAGAAAAATTTTTTCAGTATAGAATTATTCCATTTGCAGCATTCACTCAAACCCACAAATTGTTTGTTCAAATCGTACATTTCTAAACACCAGAAAAGAAAATGTGCTCCAATTCACTGATACTTTTAAACAATTAAAGTACAGCTAAGAAAATGAAGCCTAATTTCTCCTCCATAGCCCTTGCCTCCTCTTCTTCTTTGACCAACAATTGCTATAATCCACACTAATGAGGTAGACTGTGTTAAGAATTTTCTTCACTTAACATTTCTCATTATTAATAAATTTTACACTGACAACTATAAAGTGAACACTTTGGATTTATGCACCTAACCTAATTACATATGCTGCATGTACGCATTTCATTATTTACTTGACAGATTCATTCCTTGATATCATAAATAATTAAACAAGAATCAAATATTAACAATCAGATACATGTTAATTCTCCTCAAATCTGTGGAAACAAACTATATTTTTATCTTCAGTTCAACAAGCACTGATTAAAATTTCTTCATTAGGCAAATTTCATAAGCAAAGTTCTTGATCTACTTTACTTTCACTGAAAATTAAACCTGGAACAAATTATTCCAGGATCACTTCATGGGGGAAAAAAAATGATCATAATGGTATTTCTAGCAAGACATTGGATTCGTAATCTTTCTCAAGCATGGCTGTATCTTATATATAAAACATTAATCTGTGTGTTTGTTAGGAATTTTCAAATATGGGGTTTATTATAAGCCAGGAGACAGCACCATATTGGTTGCTGATAGTGTATTACCAGAGCTGCTTGTCTAGTGAGGTGATGGTTTTAACCACACAATAATTTTATAACTTGTTTAAAGAATAATATCTAGCCATTCTGGATAATGGTAGAAGCAAATTTACTGGGGCTGAAGATTTACCCTGAGGTCACAGTATAGCTGTTGCTTTTTCTGCTTTAATGAGCTAGGTTTAAATTTCTTTTATTCAAGTATATCAACATCTTCATTGATCAAACTATTCTCACATTTTATCAAATTTGCTTTGGTAGAGCATACCATACAATTTCATCATTTAAAAAATATTAAAGATTCATAGATAGCCACATTATTCATAATACAAGATTAATGCCAGGCTGACAGGTTTTTGTAAAGATCTGACTCTTTTTTTCTAAGTGCATATACCATATCTATGTGAAATGTACCTCTGATGTTGCATATTGATTACTCTCTTCTCTTCTCTTCTGATGCTAAAGAGAGAATATTATGGAATGATTGTCAGGGTTAGTGTGTCTCTGACCTACACATGTACTATTAATAATTTATGAGCTGATTTGAAATACAGCACCAAGAAACCAACCGAGGACCACTGCCACTGCCTGGAATGACATACACCCGAGGCTGACAGCCATGTGCACCCGGATTTTGAGGTTCCGTTAAAATACACAAAGAGACACAAATGCTCTAAGTGCCAGAGCTAACTGAATGGAAGAGAGCCATGCTTCTTTGTTAGAAACTTCAAGTAGCTACATTTATCTCATTTCATCCTGTCCTTTCTATGACATTAGATTTCCTCTTTAAATTATTTAATTAGATTGTCAAGTGAGCTCATAGCCTCTAAAAACATTACAGAATCTAAATTCAAGGAATATGGAGGTATATAAAGCAAAAAGATCAGGGCTTTCTTCTTATTTTCCCCATGCGTTCACATCCAGGGGCTGTCTGACGAGTATCCTTCCAGACTGTTCTATGTTCATGTAAAGACAGAAGCAATGGAGAGTTCACCTACCCTCAAAAATGGCATCACACTCCACATACAGTGTTGCAATTTGCTTTTTTTCACTCAACCATCTCTTGAAGACATGCCCTGTATCAACACATACATTTGTAGCTCATATTTTAAACAACAGTATACTGCTTCATTTTCTAGAGATTGACATAGTCCATTTATCCCTTCCTTCATTAACAGATTGTTAAACTGTCTCCAATTTTTCACGATTAAAAAACAGTGCCACATACACTGAACATACACACTTAGGCACTTGCTCAACTATTTCACCAAAAGAGAGCACCAAAAGTGCCTAGCCATTCGCTAGGTCAGTAACTGATTTTTACAATCTCTTTGATCCAAAGTGCCTGGCCAGCTCAGTCAGTAGGCATGTGACTCTTGATGTCAAGGTCATGCATTCAAGCCTTACACTGGGTGAAGAGCTTACTTTAAACAAACAAACAAACAAACAAAACAAAAACAAAAAACTAAACTAAAATCTCCTTAATCCATTAATTAGGCAAGAATGCATAACTATTCCTCTTTAGGGTTTAGGTATAACAACATTGCATTAATAGGTTTGCACATAACATTTAAGTATGTGTTCTGACAAGTATAGTTTTTTTTTAAGGTTTTATTTATTTATTTGACAGAGATCACAAGTAGGCAGAGAGGCAGGCAGAGAGAGAGAGAGGGAAGCAGGCTCCCTGCTGAGCAGAGAGCCCGATGTCCGGCTCGATCCCAGGACCCTGGGAACATGACCTGAGCCGAGAGCAGAGGCTTTAACCCACTGAGCCACCCGGGTGCCCCTATAGTTTTAAAACTGGAATAATATGAAGTAATTTAGGAAAAGATCATCTGAAGTTTTAATTATGTTGATTTTATGTGTGAGTAGCTTTATGCAAAAGCAAACTAAAGTCTAAGTTGTTCCTCGTGTTTTAGCAATATGTCATCAAGCCCCATGTCTGTCTCTATTATTTTTAATATCAACGCCCAAAGCAGCCAGTCTTCATTTTAGCAATGTTACAGATAACGAACACTTTTAAAGTGTGTTTATGGAGTTGACAACTGTTAAACTACTGAATACTTTTTTAAAAATATTTTATTTATTTATTTGACCGAGAGAGCAATCACAAGTAGGCAAAGAGGCAGACAGAGAGAGGAGGAAGCAGGCTCCCCGCTGAGCAGAGAGCCCGATGTGGGGCTCGATCCCAGGACCCTGAGATCATGACCCAAGCCGAAGGAAGAGGCTTTAACCCACTGAGCCACCCAGGCGCCCCCTGAATACTTTTTTAAAATATATCCAAAGGATTTTAAAACATTTCATCCACAAATTCTAATTAAAAAACAGTATTGTTACATTTATTTGAAACCATCACAAGATAAGTATATTTATAGAATTTTCTGCTTTCCCCCTAAATTGTCTGAAGCTTTCTACAAACAGTGTGATGGTTACCTAGTGTGTCTGTCAAGTTCCATTATATGAAGTAGAATATGCTTTCAGAAAAGATGCCTTGCATCCGATGACAGGCACTTCCTATCTGCTAGGATTCATAAAAATTGGAACATTGATCATTTCATGTAGAGATTTTCCTTTCGCAAGAAGATAAAGGGAAACCTTGTTATGCCAAATGACTTACTAGTCAAAAGTATCCAGGACACTGAAACCTGGAAACTAGTTAATGGTTTGTAACAAGTCAGAAATAAAGATGTTCAACCAAGAAAATGACATTAAGCAGCACTGGCTACAAGAGAAAAGAGCAGCCTGTCAGAATCACGCAAGGGCTATGGTGACAGGTAGACAATAAAATGGGATGACACCCGTTCCTCTCACGGGGGTGTTTTCAGCAGCTTTCTCTTGAGACTCTCCATGCACTTCCTTTGCAGGAGACCTTCCCTCTAAAAATGGCAGCAGACCCCTTGGAGGTCTTATTAAAATTCTCCTTCTGTGTTATACAATACATTGTATAATGCAGATGGGTGTAGCTGAAGAGTTAATTCTTCGTTGTGTAAAGGAAAGTGGGCACAACAGTCATCCCAGTAAGGGAACTCCTTAGCTGACATATTCCAGCAAAACTGCATGGGAGGCGTCATGGCACGGGAAGTGAGTCAGGGGGAAAATTAGTCCACAGCACCACCCAAAACGGTGGAGAGCACGAATCCAAACAGAAGCAATATGGTACGTAATTAATATTTCATACTTAGATCGGTAGCCATTATATCTGCACATGAATTCCACATACTAGCTTAAATTTCCACTGTTGATAGTCCAACAGCAGCATTAAGATAAACACCGTTTTCATTTTTAAGAGGAATTTTCTTTCCTTTCCCTCAGAAAACCACAATGGTAACAGTGTACCTCTACTTATCTCATTAGGGGCTATGAAGTCTATGTCATCAAAGAACAGGAAGAAAGCAAAGCTCCCAGCTAGTGCCCAGTGAGTTCGTTAAGACCAGCAATTTCAAGGAATGAATCTGCCTGATCTAAAATAATACTATCAATGTTTTTTACTTAACCCCGTTCTACTATAAAGTGATATTATTTCACATGTGTCTATTTAAAGTGTTATAATACCACTGAACTAATTTCCAATAGAGTAATCGCTATTAGAACAGTTCTCTAAACCATTTCTCTTTTTAAAATTCTATTCCCCCAACATATTTTAAGTTGTATGCCAAAAGAAACATAGCATAACTGTTTTCAGCCAATTTTTTTTCCTACTAATGTCATTTCAACCAGTGGGAGGTCTATATTTTCCACCCTGCAGTTCTACATCTAAAATTATTTCTGATATAGATTAGCTGTCCCTTAGTGAGCTCTGAAAGACAAAATCTTAGTGTCTTTAACCCTGTCTTATTTGACAACAAGCACATATTTACATGAAATAAAAAGCAAATGTGTGTTCTTTTCCTACAGCTGTCAGCACAAACTTGGGTTGTTTAGAAACTTGTTCACACACACAGAATTGGTGTTTAATACACGACCTATGATAAAAGGTCAGCGATAGGTAAAATCAAAGATTATTTAAAAAGTCAAGAGTTGACACACATTTTTGGAACAGAAGGTGATGGTGTTATGCTGTAAATTATATAGTCCATTGACAATGAGAACTTCGTTGTGCGTTCATTTGATTGTTTAAGAAAACATAGGTTTAATTTTAGTTGTTCGCTTAGTGGACTATCAACTTTGGGTCTACTCTCAGGGATAGGTATAAGAATATGGTGTTTGTTGACTTAAATTATTTCCAATTAAAGTTGCTTTCAGCCCTTTCCTCCAGGGGACTTTCTAATCACTAATGAGAACATTTTCTGAAGTCAGGCAAGCTGAGCGTTCCAGATACTATTGCCACCTAATCAGGGCCCCCCGAGGCACACCACCTCTGGTTACCCAACAAAGTCACTCTCTTGCTTTATGAAACTGGCAGCTCCTGAGTATGCAAGAGCAAAGACTGACCAGAGGATGCTTTCAGGGGTAAATTTACTTTCCTCCTGCTTCCTCCTGCTTTGCCCTATCCCGAGGCCAAACTTCACTGCCCCTAAAACCACTCTGTTCTGAAGCCCCAAGGACAGAGCTCATTCTTCTTCCTGTGGACAGCGTCCCATCTGCTGAACACACATTTTAATAAGTAAACTCTATTTCCAGGGAAATACCTATTGGTATTAACAAGAAAATAGCATCTCTACAAGCTTCTCTGAAAAGAAATCCTGTCAATGCCACTCATTCTACCTTCAAAGACAAGTCCCTGTAATTACTTTCTCCTCTTCGTTTCCTTGTCTGGATAAAGCAACAAGATCAAGAGAGCCTATCCATTTTCCCCAGATACCTTCCAAAATGTGTGTCTGCTTTGCAGGCTGAGATCAGAAATTTCATTATCTGTATTTGTATTAGTAATTCACTGCACAAAGAGAACAGGGGGCAGAGGAGGAGAGCAAGCATGGAAGCAAACATCAGACACACAATTGTATATATGCAAATGCTTGCAAATTTCTGCCAGCATCTCCATATCTATAACCAAGCAACATGGAAGCCTATTCATCCCTCATCTTCTTTGCTGCCAACTATGGTTGCGGTTTTGGAGGAAAATATTGAGAAAACGTTGAACTTTCAGCCACCAGGGCTAAATCTAACCCAAAGCCTCACAAAAAGGCTAAATATAAAATGCATAAATATAATCAGAGATTTTCTAGAAAGACATGAGATAAGTATCCTCCTGGTGACAGGGGGTGGGAAACAATATGCCCTGGGAGCGGGTAGGGGAAGGGAAAGGTTGTATGCGGCTCTCCTGTTGACAGAGAACCGAAATGTTGCTTCTTGGCTTGTTCTGTGTATTTGCATACGCAGCCTGAGCAAGAAGGGGCATGGAAAACCCGGAATCAGGCATGATGAAGAAAATGCCCCAAAATCAAATTCATAAACACTCCCTTTCAAATGAGAATGCATGGTGATTGAAAAATGACAGCAAGACTCATCATGTATATTGTTTTGTCTTGAAATCAATTATAATAATCGGTGTAGAAGTTTCCATGACTTTCTTTATTCTTATATATTTATTCTATTCACTGCAAATCAGGAATAAGAGTAATAACTCACACATGCATATTCATTTCCCATGCAGTGATTCAGCTCATCTTCACAGTCATGCTCTGAGGTAAGGTCGGTATTATACTCATTGTACAGATAAAGAAAGCAAGGCTCAGGTGTTCAGAGATTTTCATCACTAATAAATGATGGAACTGGAACTCAAATTCTCATGATCTGCTGAGACCCAGGTGCTACCACACTCCGCTGCTGAGCTACATTACCAAAGAGAATTCATTCCAAAGGTAATGGAAGCCACCATTTTTTTTTTTTAACCTCTCAGCCACATCTGACCCTGCTGCCCACCCCTGCCTTCTTGAAACTCTCTGCTTCCTTTATTCTTGGGAATTGCTTGTTATTGATTTGCCTTCTACCTCATAGACTTTCTCAGTTTTCTCCAAGATTTTCCCTTCCTTGACCTTCTGTCCCCTTCTCTTATTTACCACCATCAGTGAGCAATCTCACCCACTTCTGTTCTTTCATTTATTTATTCAACAAGTACCTTGGAGGCACCTCCTCTGTGCGAAGCACTCGTCTGGCCACACGGGGTAGCACAGTGATCGAGAGCCATCTCCCTGCCCAAATACAGTTTATATTGTTGGGTGGGTATGGAGGAAACAGAAACAAATAGATACTTAACATGGATACAGGTGGTGAGTGCTGGGAGGGGTATAAAGCAGAGAAGAGGGGTAGGAGGGACAGTGAGGGAGTCTGAGGAGACTGCAATTTTGGGGTCAAGGCAGGCCTCACTGACTACACATGTGTGCAGAAATGATCTCTGTTGATCACCTCGCAGATGATTTCCAAATTTCCATTGTGTAGTCCCATGCCGAAATCATCACCTCCACTCTTGAATTCACCCTCTCCTCCTCTTCCTCCCGCACCTATGTGCTCCCAACTCTGACTAACAGCACCACCCCTGCTTACATCACAAATACACATTCAGTAAATGTGTAAGGGACACCTTCGAGGCAAGTGCACTCTTCAAGGAGCTAAGAGAACAGATTGATCAATAGGAGCCACTTTCTTCTTAGGAGTGCTGTCTAGGGAAATCATACAAGGAAATGACTTAGGATTTATAAACAGGCCTGTGTTCAATTCCAGCTCTCCCATTAATTAGCAGTAGGTTCATCTCCACACTGGGATAATGGTACCTACTCCTATTAATGTTCTAGGGATGAAATGCCCTAGCGCCAGGAAATTGAGCCAGTGAGTGAATGAATGACTGCATCGGTGAGTGGTGCGCTTCCGGCAGTGCTTGAGGTGGGAAGTATTCAAGAGATTTACCATGATGGCATCAAGGCCACTCTCATATCTCTCAGCTCTGGGTCTCTCTCGTGCAGCCTCATTCTCAGGCAGCCTCCCCTTACAGGGGCAAGATGGCGTTCCGGAGTTCCTGGGTTGCATCCTCACCCAGTCACTCCAGAGCAAGAAATAGAGTTTCTTTTACCCGAGACTGCATAAAAACCACTGGTTCTAATAGAGTCACGTATCCATTACGGAGCCAATCACTTGGGCCAGGGAAATACCATTGCTCTGATTGGCCGGCCAGGCTTGGAGGTTGAATGGGCTCCACTCTGAACTGAGAGCAGAGAGGGGCGGCTCCTGTGGAAAAGCAGACAAGACGTTTTGTCTTACGTTATGGTTAGATGCTTCCATGTGCATCTGCCCTCAGATGGAGACCCCTGAGAACAAGGACTATCTGTTTGCTTCATTGTATCCCTGAGACCCAGGACAATCCTTGAATATAGTACAAGCTCAATAAATGTTTCTTGGCATGAATTGATTTATTAAACTAGTCTAAACTAGTTCTTTTGCTCATTTTAAATTCTGTGGTGTCTCGTTCTTTTTATCACCTGAAGTTACATCAGGTTTAAACACACATACACCTTTTAACACCTTACAAGACAAGAATCCAAAAGCAGAAGCAAATAAGCCATCTTCATAATTTACATATATATTGACTTTCTTCCAAAATCATTATCTCAGCTAATTTTACACAGGTGAGAAAAAAGCAAGATTCTGTGATGTCTTTCTAAATGACTTCATTTTGCTGTTCTGTTTTTGTTCAGCAAATGTTGCATTTGCTAAAAATTCAAGAGCATAAGACTCTCGGTAGCCTTTCACAGGGTATCAGTGTGCAATGTCATCGTTCGGTTTTTATTGCGGTCTAGAAATGTCCTTAGTCTTCCCTTGAGCGATTTCACGTCAATCTTTGTGGCCTCTCTCAAGGATCCCCCCGCCCCCCAAATCCTGTGATCTCAAGTGTGGCATTTTCTCCTCTGTCCGGGGCATGCAGCCGCCCCCTGGAAGCCCTGCCCAGCCCTGCTTGCAGCTAGATGCAACCAGGTGACTGAATTCCTACCAAGTGATGCAGCAATGTCTGCAGCTTTCAGATAGCTTCTTAAAGGGGTTTGAGATTTGATTTAAAATAATCCATCAAAGGGGGAAGTTGCATTTGGAGGACATAAATGGTGTGATGGTGTATAAGTTCTATCACAAGAAGGTGACTTTGAGTGATGGCCACATGGGAGTACATTTTACTCCATTATCTTTACATGTGTATATGCTTGAGAGTTTCTATTGACAAATAATCGAAATAAATTAAAATGCAATACATTAATTTACTTAATTCATTCAAAGGTGCTTTGCCCCAGTTATTCTCACCTTTCCATCTTATGAGCTAGACCTAGGAGTGAATGGGGCAATGCTGGAAAGCACTCGTGGAAGCTGGCAGGGTCGCCCCACCAGTCCGGGTCCCTCAGTGATTTCCTGGGGCAGGGCTTGCCTACCTGTGGTGGAGAGTTCCTGAAAGAGACATCGATTTCTCGCTCATGGGAGCCATTGCTCCTCGGGCTTTCTTTATGACGACAGTGTTCTCTACGTAACTCTAGCTCCTGATTTACTTACATTCTATTTCAAAACAGTCTCTTTTCCCCTAACAGACAGTATAATTCACCTGCCTTCACCATTCTTTTACTTTTTTCTGGTTCTCTTTGGGGTCAGAAGAGTGGCACAACTTAATATGTGTTTACCATGGCCACAGTCTTTGCTCCTCTGAGGGGCCGGCTGGAGGAGCTCCTTGATGACACTAAGACAACCTTACATTAAACTGCTCACAATCTACTTCACTGTTGAAACTCTTACAAAAATGTCATGTTTGCATTTAGAGGTCTACTATTTACAACAGTTATGGACAAACTTGATTCTGAAAAGGACCATAAATTATGACAGCAAAACTTAGAATGAAATAGTCATGTTGAGAACATTTCAACTAGAACATGAACGGTTTTTTTGGTTTTCTTTTCACATAAAATATGGTTGTATTCTATGGGGTGCATGGGTGGCTCAGTTGGGTAAGCGTCTGCCTTCAACTCAGGTCATGATCTCAGGGTCCTGGGATCGAGCCCTGCATCTGGCTCCCTGCTTAGTGAGGAGTATTCTTCTCCTTCTCCCTCTGTCTCCCGCTTCCCCTGCTTGTGCTCAATCTCTCTCTCTCTCTCTCTCTGGTCAAATAAATAAATAAAAACTTTTAAAAATAAAATAAAATAATTTTCTAAAAAGAGCTGTTAATCCTTCTGGTGGATTACCAAAGGACTCTTTCTCCAGTGGTTCTTAGAAATAAGGTTAATTTTCACATTATGGCTTTAGGTTAATTCCCATGAAGGTCAGAGAATGGAATTGGTAAATAGAAAGTAAAAAAAGGGGTGAGGGGTGCCTGGGTGGCTCAGATGGTTGAGCGTCAGCCTTTGGCTCAGGTCATGATTCCGGGTTCCTGGGATTGAGCCCCATGTTAGGCTCCCTGCTCCTCAGGGAGCCTGCTTCTCCCTCTGCCTCTGTCTCTCTCAAGAATAAACAAATAAAAATTTAAAAAATACATCCTTATAAAAAGAAGAAGAAAATAAAAAGGGGATGCAAACTATGGTTTGTAGTTACTTAGCCTAAAAAATTAGTAGGAGTTTCAGGAAGCTCTATCAGCAGGGGTACACTATAGGGTTCCTCTGCTCACTTCTGTGATGGGAGAAAAGTATTTTGTGAGTAGAGCCAGCCAGTCCCCACCTTCATCCCCAGCATACCCACAACCACACCACCACGATGGCCCCCCAATCCCCACCCCCACCCCCGCCCCTGCCCCTGCTCCGCAGAAGAAGCCTGTCTTTGCCAGACTACATGAGCTCCGGTTATGCAGGCTGGAATTCGCGTGGGCAGGAACCAAGAGGATCAGAGATTGTCGTCACCAGTTTACACGACAGAAGAGCGAAGGATGGAATTGACAGGATAGAGAAGAGGGGGAGCAAGATAAGAGCCCATGTGGGTTGGAACTGGGAAGTTTGGACAGTCATTGAAGTTGTCAGAAGTTTAAAAAAAACTGACAAGGAATGTGAGGGGCGTGTGAGTGTGTGTGTATGTATGTGTGTGCGCGCGTGTGTGTAGAGAGATGGAGACAGAAAGTTTGGGGGTTTAAATTAGATTTCTTTGGTGTTTTTTTAGGAGACTTCAGTAAAACTTTAAATTACTTTTTAGTTCCTCTTTAAAAGTCAGTCTGGGCTTCAGCTTTATATAGGGCTGTATGACCAAGCAGCAGACATTTGGAGAAAACGCTAACCTGTCCACATAGTCCAATCTTTCCACCTGAAATCACCTACCAGTTTTAGGATGTCTCTCTACTATAAACACCCTGCACTGGGCACAGTGTCTTATCAGAAACAAGTTGGCCAAAAGAAATATTTTATCAAAACGTTCCACTGAGGGGCGCCTGGGCAGCTCAGTGGGTTAGACCCCTGCCTTCCGCTCGGGTCATGATCTCGGGGTCCTGGGATCGGGTCCCGCGTCGGGCTCTCTGCTTGGCGGGGAGCCTGCTTCCTCCTCTCTCTCTCTCTGCCTGCCTCTCTGCCTACTTGTGATCGCTCTCTGTCAAGTGGATAAATAAAATCTTAAAAAAAAAACAAAACAAAAAACGTTCCATTGAACGGTCTCGTTGATCAATGAAAAAAGTCATCTTGAGCAAAGCATTTCTTGACTGCCCTGCAGACATCACAAAGGGACAATTATGTACCATCTCAAGGCCCACTGAGAAACAGAGGCGCTATACCAGAGGGTTCTCATACACCCTCAGGATGACCAAAGTTTCCAAGTTCAAGGAGGTGAACATCTCTGAATTACCTGCTCCCGCTCCCCAAGCTCTTCTTCTTCTTTTGCTGGTTCTGCCACAGGAAAGGGGCTTCAAGAGGGTCTGCAGGCCTTTCGCCCACCCCCATGGCAGTAATTCAACTTTGCCTCCAGAATGTGTTTCGTATTAAAGTGTAGGCTGGTGCTGGGTGGTAGGGAGTAGGTGGCAGAGATGAAAGGCAGTCTTCTCCTTCTAGGAGCTTCTGCCTGACCAGAGGGACAGACAGACGGGTGACCCACCATGCAGAACAGGGGGAGAAGTGCTGCCAGAAAGGCACGTGGGATATGAGGTTGGTCGGGGCTCTTGCTGCAGAAAGGGCACCTGATGCGTAGTGGGTGTGGTCAGAGTCAACATCAGTCATCAGCGCTTAGGAGACAGAAAACCAGTCCTGAATAAGTGGTAGGAATGAGCCAAGCAAAAAGGCATGGGAAGTGGAAAAGGAAAGACCCTTCTAAGCAGAGGGAACGCGCAATGACTTCATCAGCACTTCACACCTGGTCTCACGTTGTATCACGCTATAAATGAAGAAACAAATTCCATAAAATTAAGTGACCTATTCCCTGGCCACTTATCTTGCAAGCAGTGAAACTAAGATTTAAAATTAGTACCACACTCCCTGCCTCTTCCTAGAACTGGCTCTCTGAAGGGGAATCCTTCTTAGTTAGTTATCGTCACACATTTCTCACACCCTATCTCAGGAGCACCGAGGGTGAAAGCAGGTGCCCCTTATTCATTCTGGGAAGAGGTCCAAAGTGTTACAGACTCAAAAATCATAGAATTTTAGATTTCTCTTCTTCAAACCAGTTTAAGGAAACTGCATACAGAAGCCCGCATCCCCACGGTAGCCCCCCTTACACACAAATATCTAAGAAATTCACAGTGTATATTAATATATGAAAGGAACTAACAAATCCTGCAGAAAAATTAATGTGAAATTTTGACACAGTGTGTCTAAAATGTAACTGACCGTGGAAACCTTCAACCTACTTCCTTTAAAAACAACAACAACAAAAACAACAACCCTTATGAACATCTTTAAAGACATTCTGCATTCTGTATTCAATCTTCTCATAGCGGTGATGATGAAACAGCTGTCCAGAGGGCTTGGGGGCCACCTTTGAGTATGTACTAGTGGCAGAGCCAGAACTCCATTCACTAGACTTCCTTCCAGTCATCACTCTCCCTAACAAATCATGCTTCAATATGTCCATTCCATACTTTCAATACATAAACAGTACACACAGCACATGAGTTGATAACCTTGTAATTGTCAACTTACAAATTACCCTTGAAAAAAATACAAAGAAATCTGTAGGTGAGAGCTGAGATCATATATACAAGTTTGAAGTGTGTTTATATACACTATTAATCGCTCTTGTCATGGTTTGTATTAGTTATCCAAGTCTTGCTGATATCAACTGTTTATCTTCACAGCCTTCCCACTGAAATAATAATACCAATAACAACTACTTGCTTTCTCAATGAGAAGGATAACATTAATATATTGATGCCAATTTCTAGTGTTTGTCTTCATGCATTCATTTAAATGGAACCAAAGCTGAAGAAATCAGTCATTAACAAGATAATCAGAAAACAAATCTTTGTACCCAGTCCTCTGTTGCTAGATCAAATTCCATTATTATTGACTAAAAAGAAAATGCTTTACTTTGCAATTCAGTTGGAATCCTGACAGCACAAAAAGGGAGGACTGGAAATCTTTCTGTTTTGTAAAGATTTATATTATAACAATATTCGTTATATAAAAATTTAAGTTTTGCTTGAATGAAAAAATTTTAAAGGCAATATACAAGTGAAAGAATGCAGGCAGTGCCCAACTTTGGAGAGTATTTATGAAGAATAATGTGTTAGGAAAGATCAATTGGGCTTTCTGTCCAAAAGTTAAATATTCAGTGTTTGCTTCTGTATTTGTTACCAAAGGCTTCTTTATCGGTAGAAGGAGGCAAATGATACCTTGAAAATGTTTTAAATGTGCAACTTTGCTTATCTTCCTGTATTAATGATCTCTACAGCCGTTGGTGCATTAACCTTATCACATAGCCCAGCAATAGAGGAAAAGTATTGTGAAAGGAAGGAAAAGAAAAGACATTTAGTTTAATCTGGAGACCCTTTTTTCAACCTCGCAATTTTCTGATTGTCAAGGGGGAAAAATGGAAGTTGGGCTTCTACTGGGTTTTCTTGAAATCTCAAAAAAGAAATTAGGTATTTCCAAAGGGGTGATTCACTAGACATCACATACTGTGAAGAGGACAGAGATTAGATGATCAATGAAAGGCTCATTATGTGAATCCTGGGTTTTGTGAGGCCCACGAAAAAGCTCTGAGCAGAAGACAGTGAGTGGCTCCTGAGAAAGCCAGGCTCTCCTTCAAGGCTCTGAATTGCTCATTTGCGGATATGACATTACAAGAAATACCGTTTGCCCCTCAGAGGACTTCTAGATCCTTCTTCATACAGTCTCTGTGTTCACATAGAGGAAATTCAAAGGCTCCGTCTTTTCATCCCTTTTAACTTTGACAACAATACCAAACCCGACCCTGAGACCCCTCTACCTTCTCATTCTTTCAAGGTGCTTAGGAAACCATCTAACTTTATGATTGAAATTAATGTTTTCATCCTACTGCAAATGCTGGAGCCCAACACACATACCAGCAGAGTGAACACTTCTGCTTCTTCAGCCGGGTAATACACCTCTTTTTTTTTTCTTTCTTTCTTTTTTCTTTTTTTTTTTTTTCATTATCCCTTTAATGCAGAACAGGGCTACTGATTACAAAGAGGCAGTTTGACTCCAGCAATAGGTCTTCTTCACTAATCCTCACTGTCATGGAAATTCCAGCTGCTACAAGAATAAGAGGTTCAATCCATATTTGCCAGCTCTAATATGAAATCTGTCAGAGCCCAAATTAATGAGTTCCAAATTCCTTACATCACGATAACAGGTTAAGACTGGTCAATTAATTACATAAATCCTTCCCGATTCATTGTGCGTTTGCAGGCCAGATTGTGTCTTACATTACTCCATGACACAAGGCCTTTTGGCTCCTGTTGTTCTGCAGAAAGGCCCCATTTAAGTGGAGGCTGCCTGCCACGGCAAAATGTTAAATGTCACACGTTAAATTTGCACTTTTCTGTAATTGCTTTTGTTAAAAAAAAATTAAATTAAACCAGAGGGCTCCCAGTACACCACGATGCATAGGGCTGGGATGGTACTGAACGAATCCCCAGGCATGCAAGTAGTCACCTTTTTACCTCAAAAGGTTCACACCGTCTCTGTGCCAGGAGCTTCCCTGGCTGTGGAACTCAGGACGTGCATTTTGTGAAAATAAACCAAGTTTCCCTAGAATCTGTGGCAGCAAAAATATACGTTTGGAAGATTCTTTTCTTTATAAAAGATTAAAATAGGATTCTCTACATAGCCAGATTTCTTCTTATCTACCAGCAAAATTAGGTAAGACACTGGTGATCTAATCACCTGTTCAGGAACACACGTTGTACAAGGGAGTGTGTGCTACACTTGTGTAGGTCTTTGCCTTCAGAAAAGATGTTGCTGATGGCTTTGCTATTTGGATTAGTAACTGGTACACATCTACAGAGGGAAAATCATTGAGGATTAAGAAATCCAAGGAGTTCAAAAATCATCCGGGTCAAACGTTTTTCTTTTTAAAACATCAAAATGAGTTTGGAATCACAGCTCATTTGAACTAGACCTAGAACTGTGGACTTCACCTTCCTAGGGCGGCGGGTCTTCACTCCAGTACATTTTCTTATAAAATGGACTTGCATGGGCTTAAGTGCTCTGTATTGGATGGAACGAGTCCCCATGCTTCCTGCGTCATCTTCTCGTTGAGGGCCGGGAGGTTCTGCGAATACTAGAGCAAGAAGACGATACTCCTAAACACGGACGGAAATCTATGCGCGGCGTAGGTTCCTTCCACCGGGAACCCCTAACACCACTCCACCAGGCGGACAACTCGCCAGACCCCAGGCGGCGCGTTCTTGGGTGGTCAGCCGCCGCCACGGCGCTGGCCCGGCAGCGCCCCCCTCTGTCCTTCGGCGGTCCTGCACCGGGTTATATCACCGGCCGCGCGCTTTTTTTTTTTTTTTTCCAGGCGACGAACAGCCCCGCTTCTGAGACTGCAGCCTAAAGAGGCGGCCCACTGGTGTCTCCCCGCCTGTTCCTCACCCCCCCTCCTTTCCCCCGCACACACAGACATTAAACTCCGACCCAGGGCCGTTTCTGGACCCGGAGGCACGCCCTTCTACCCAGAGGCCCAGTCCCGCCACCAAGCGCGACGGTCCCCTCCCTCTCCAAACGGGGGGCGGCGAGTTCAGGCGACGGCGCGTCCGCCCGGCAGGCTTTAAGGTCCTGGGGAGAAAGCAGAAGAAAGAGGTTAACTGCTGGGTGCGGTGCGGCCACAGATAACACACACGGGAGCGCACGGGTTGTGCCCCACCCTCGCCGCGACCCCCGGGCGCTCGCGGCCCCGCCAGGCCTAGCCGCCTCCAGGCCCGGGCAGCGAGCCGTCGTCCCCTCTTGCGCCGGCCGGCTGGGCCGGGCCGGGGCGGGCAGGGGGGCCGCAGCGCTGCGACCATCTGCAGAACAAAGACTCGGGTCTAGACCGCGCAACCACGCGCCGCCGCCGCCTCCCTCGGCTCCGGCTCCGGCGCGGCCGACCCCGACCCAGCCGCCCCGAAACCCACCGGAGCGGCGGGGTGGCGGCTCCACGCGCGCTCACAAACCCCAGGGGCCCCAGGAGACCACTGAGCCCGGAGCCCCGGGGCGAGGTGTGTGTTGCGGGGGGGAGGCATTACCATTCAAAGCTCCCTGCCACACCAACCTCCCTCCACCCCCGCGAGGTCCCCATTCTCATTTTTTTATTATTTTTCAGGCAGCCCGAGTTGTCATTTTCACATTGGGAAGGGGGCCTCGCGGTGCCCACGTTGGCCGCAGGTGGGGCAGGGGAGCGGGCGCTGCAGGTCTCCGCTGTAAATCGCTGTCTTTTTGCGTTTGTTGTTCCCTCTCGCCACCCACCGCCCCCCTCCACCGGGTTTTCTTTCTTTCTTTTTTTTCCCCCCTTTCTTTCCGCAGCGCAGTTGCTATGGGTTACCAGGGCGGTTGCCATGGGTTACCGGACCGAGGCCGGCTGGCTCGCTACCTGCCACCCAGTCGCCGCCGCAGCAGCCGCCGCCGCCGCCGGCGGAGCTCCGGGGCGGGAGGAGGCGGGAGCGCGCGTGTGCGGGACGCGGCGCGGGGGAGTGTGCGCGAGCCGCCGAGGCGCCGCAGCCAACGGGCGGCCGAGGGTGCAGCGGCAGGAGCGCCACCGCCAGTGGGGTGGGGGCAAAGCTATAAAGAAGACCCGGAGGTAAGAAACTAACAAAAACACAACCACAAGTTACGCCCGTGCTGTGCCTCCACAGCAGCAAAGACTAGCGGTGTGGGGTTTGGGATGCATCTACACTTCTGTGTGGGAGAGAAAGGGTATTTTCCTCTTTAGCATAATAAGCCATTTGCATAGTGTCGTTAGACTAGAGTTGACATTCAGCAGAAAACCGTAGAGTAATTTTTTTTTTTCCTCTTCTCTTCGGTATCTTTGGAAAAGAAGTCTTCGGAATTTTAGAGAAAGAGAGAAGGATCATTCACTACCAGAGTTTGCGCAGCTAAAATAAATTAGTGTCCAATGCGGTGTTTATAAGAATGATCTAAAAAAGTTTCCAACAAGAGTGAAGAGCAATTGTGTCTGACTTGAAGAGACAATGGTTACTCGTTTGTGAGATGCATCTGGCAAAGAACAGAGGCAAAATCTTTTGTAAATATTTCAAATTTTGAAGAAATGGTTGCTTACTTCTACAATTTTTGAACTCCCTCTATTACAGTGTATTAATGTCTTATGACCTTTATTTGCAAAGAAAATTGTATCTATGCTTTGAATGTCCAACTGGGGTAATTAATTTCTGATGGCATTTCTTTTTGAAACTATGTTTATATATAATAAAGTGAGAAAAGGTCTATATTCCAAACAAAAAGAGAAAATTATGTTGAAATAAATGGTTTTCTCCATTGAAAAGATGCTACATTGAATTCATAGGACCAAGCAATTTAAATATTAAGAAAAAAACTATTTAGAAACAGAATAAGCTTTTGTTTTGTTGCTTTTGTCTTAAAACTGTAGAGGCCTTTCATGGAAAAGGATCTTCTCTTTTATAGCTGAAATACTGAAAACCGTATTTGTACCACAGTAGCTCAATAATGATGTATCCTTAAGGCACCAAAAAAAATACTGAGTTCGAAAGAGCATTCAGTTTGCTGTTGGATATAACGGTAATTGTGCCTAGGCTAAATGAATTTGGTTATGTTCTTAATAGCCATAAAAGAAATTTTATTCTTTTACCTTACTACAGTCAGGTTATGGCATATCACTTGTTTGTATTTAATTATTCAATAAAATGTGCATTAGACTTGAAAAGCTCCCGCAAAATACTTAATATCTTAAGTGTCACAACTACTTAAAGATAAACATTTCTGTTTTTCCTCAGTAATTTTTAAAACTTGAAATTTTAACTGGCCATCTAAATCACTTTCTTCCAAGTGAGACTTTAAAAAAGCCCTAAGTAACAGGTTGTTGACTTTCATTGTCGACACCTCTGGGTTATGTATAAGATCAGTTCTCAAACAAAACACATAAAATGGCTTTACAGGTGAATCATTTGTCCTTTCAGAATTAGCCACGGAGGAAATACAGTTTTGCTGTATGTGAAATCATAAAGCATCCAAGATTAGAATTCCTTACATTTAAGTTCCATTAAAGATAGTTTTAAATAAATATCTATTTAATTTAGTTACTTAGGAATTATGTTCTTTTCCTAAAGAAAGCTTTAGAAAAATACACCAGAGAAATATAAGGGACTAGAAAAAAGCCAAAAAGCCACTGGGGGCTGAAGTTCACCTAAATATCTCAGCTCCAGAAAATCAGTTTTAAGAAGCCAGTGGTTAGATATCATAACCACCAAACCAAGGCTAAAAGCCTCAAATGTGCACAACTATAGTGACTCTTAAACCAAATCCTACCAAAGCTTCTCATTAAAATTTAAGGCTTGTTCAAAAACACACTGAATTTAGGTATAAGTCAGAAGAAATATATCCTCTTGTATAAAATAAGTGATCCAACAAACTGAATTTATTTTTTTCATGTTTAATGTGAAAACGATGATCTTGTGAAGTTTACATACCACAGTATTAGGCATACTTAATATCAATTTTGATGGCTATGTTACATCATCTAAAAATAATATGACAATCGGTGGCACACTACATGCTTTTCAAAAACTGCTGTAAAACAGAAATAATGTGAATTCAAATACATATTGCCCAGGAAGCTAGGGATTGCTCTTAAATGACTGGATGGCAAACTTTACATGTTAGCAAGAGAAAAAGAAATTGCTAACTCTTTTTTCCTCCTGTACTAAAACAATGAGTCTTAGATGATAAAGTAACAAGATACAGGATATACTAAATCAAAATATTCACAAAAGCTCAATAATGCTCTGGACCAAACAAAAAGAAGAAGGAAAAAGTAAGATCATTCTTATTTTAAATTGAATTTTTTTCTGTTCTTAGTTATGAGTGTTTCAAAGACTTTTTAATAATATGGTAACTTTTAAACTCCCAGTTAAAATAAAATGAGGTGAGGTAACATTTAATTAAAGCAACAAGTTATTCCAGTTACGTAAAAATATCTTCCCAGTGGTTTCAGAGATATTTCGTACCATTCAACGAAGAAGAAACTTGGATAATTATCTCAAGAAAATGCTGCCTCATCTGAAATTTGAAGTTCAGTGTAGTTTATCTAAGACCTTTTATCTTTGGGCCACTAAAAAAGAAGACATTTTATTAAATGACCAGTCCTCAGGCAGATGCCTTAAAAGAAAGGGCTTTTTAAAAATGAAGAATTCTTAAATTAGCAAGCTGACATTCTTTTCAAAATTATGGGACTATTTATTGATAAACTTACTAATTTTTAGAAGATCCCACTTATAACTTAAAAATAAGTGACAAGTGACCATCATTGACACTGGAAGTTATCTAGTGATAAGAAATTGCACATTTAGTCAGAAAATAGTTAACCCGTAAATTCTAATCACACAACGATAATGAAAACTATTTGTTTCCAGAAACCATGTGTGAATCTGGACCATGAAAATGTATTTCTGCGTCTCTAGATTGCAAATATAAGCAACATGACTAGCGCTACTTCTGTTTTTGTATAAGATATCAACATTATTTTAACATGTCTCTATTCATAAGATGCACTTTCCATCTAAGTGTGACATAAAGTGCTGGAAAGGTGAGACGTCTCAGAAAATCTCAAACACCCAAAAGCAAAGTGTCTCTCCCAGGGCAGGGGAGGTGCCCAGAAGACGTCAGCCACATGTCTTGAGAGAGGCGGCCTGGCCTATGCTGTCAGGCTTCACAGCAGTTAAGATCATAGAGGCCGCGTTTCTGCGAACACTGTCCCACTGATACAACAAGGAATGCACTCTCTGAATTTTTAAATGCAGGCTACCTATATAGCTGTCTTTTAAAACTGAGTAAAACCAAGTAGGTTTGTTTAAACGTAGCTATCGTTTCATTCCAGGGCAGGATCTTGTTTTTAACCCACAATGTTTGCCTCTCAGGGGGACTTGCATTCACAGGCCTTTTCGCTTTTTACAAAAGCTTAGCCTAAATAAGACAACATAACAATGCCACTAATAAACAACCTGACATCTTCAAGAATTTAAATGCCTAATGTCATGACAGTGAGCTTTAGGTAAGGATATATTATTAGCAAGCTTTCTTCTCCATGAGTGGACCTCATTTGCTCTTCCTAAGATGGTAACATTGGAATTATTTTTCAGGATTCCTGTGGAGCGGTGCTCATTTTACATCCGTGTGAACTGCTGTCATCACTACTGTGTCCAAACCCAGAGGATGAACTGGAAAAGAAGAGAGGGGGAAAATAATAAAAAGAGGAAATTGGTTTTCACAACACACTCAAAGCCTGAGTAACAGAGGAGAACTTTAATTATCTCCAGTCACAAAGAGAGACAGGAAATTTGGACTTTTAATTAGCCATTTGGAGTGCAGTTGGATATTTTTTTAGCTAGATAATTTAAACGCGAATAATTCAAGTCTGACTAAATGAAAGTCACATAATCAGAATGCAGATAATTGAATTTCCACTGCATTCATTAATTCAGTGTGGAGGTGTGTGTGAAGACTGCTATGATGAGCTGTCACAGCTCAATAAAATCTCAGTCAATTAATTTTTTCATTATCTTAGTATTACATCAACAAAAAAGTGAAGTGTGTGTATATCTCTAGACACACGTGTATGTGCACTCTGTGTTACACAAACACATACGCATCCCGTCGAAATGCAAGGAAATACCTTTCCGAATCGTAATCTATATCGTTCTCTTTTTTTCCTTCTTCATCTTCTTCGGGGAAACGTCTGTTCATCAAGGCAAACTTGTGAATGGCGTCTTCTACGGAGTACTTAGTCTGCCCGGAAACGCAAGCCTCGATGTCTTCCGAACTCAGATGGCTCTGCAGGAAGAGGTGGAGGCAGCTGTCGGAGAGCAGGAGTGCGTTCTGCAGGACCCTGGGCAAAAGCAGAGAGGAGCAATGAGAGGTGGTCAGGGACAGACGATTAGAGGGTAGGGAGAGAACAAAACGTTAGAAAGGTGCCACCGAAGTCGTCCCTCCACTGTGGCAAACTTTGTGTCAATTACAGACTCTGCTTATTAAAAGGATGAAAGCATATGTTAAGTTGTATTCAATTATTTGGAAATTTAGGTGAGTAAAAACACGAAGCTAATAGTTAAGAACATCTGTTAAAAGAATAACTTCAAGGGCATTTCTTCAATTTAACCATCTGCTATGACCATGTGGATTAATTACGGAAAGATTTTGCTTGTAGTCATAGAAATGTATGCTACTTAAAAAAATTTTTTTTTACTGCCAACCAGTAGGTCTGCTCTGTGATCTTTATTGGCGACGCTGTCATGAAACATCAAAACTTTCAACGACTATTAAAAACTGTATTAAAAAGCCAATACGTCTCTCAGCACGTTTTACATTTTAAAACTTTACAAGTGTGCTTATATACATGTTTACAAGGGCTGATTTGAGAAGTGGCTTTTTTTGAAAACCTAAGATGGACTAGAAATCTCCATAATCTTCTGTGGCACTGTGTTTCTATGTTGTTAAAATAAGCCACCAAATAAAATTGCTCCAACAGATTTTACCATATATCCACTTAAAATTCGATAATTTTGTGCTAAGTACATACTAGCCTTCCCACATTCAAGGTCAAAGTTTACAAAGTGAGTACAGATTTCAACCAGTGCATCAGAACTATATGGAAAACTAAAAAATGACTCCAGCAAATCTGTACCTGCTCACATTTATATTAACACCAAACGTGGGCTTTTTCCCCCCCTGAAGTGCGTGTCTCAGAACAGGAAATTAAGTCAATGTACACCCTTATTTTTAAATAAAAACTGGTTTTACCTTTTTAGGAAAAATCTTGACATATGATCATTTGATCTCTATGAATAGTTCAATAATGATCTATTATGAGGCACTCAGACCAGACAGAGGGGACAAAACTAAAACATGAAAACCTGAGAATAATTTTGTCCAACATGGGATTTTGCACAGAGAACTCTATGAAACAGATTATATATTTCAGACCAAACGAACCTTCCCTTATATTCTGCATTTTTACACAAATAATTAGAAAAGTAAATCTTTTTTGGCCATTCATGTCAATTTACTTAAAATCCAAGGTCACTAGAAGATTTCCTTTTCTCCAAAATAAAAGAGTTGTTTCCTCAAGAAGGCAAAAGTCTACACGTGTATAGGATCACAGCCAAAAATCTAGCCTCAACAGGCTTCCCAAGTGTGGCTTGGGAAAATATTTTTACTGGCCTACTAAAAGGAAAAGTTAAACTTTTGTGCCTTTTAAAAGGGCAAAATCTCCAGCAAAGCAGCTAAATACTTCCCCCTCCCCTCCATGTCCTCTGCCCTGGCTTCTCCCCGAAGATGACCAAATCACATGGTAGAGATTAATTTACCAAGTACAGGTAGTAAAGTAGTAAATCCCTTTTACTGCTCTTTGAGATTTATTTTCTACATTTACAAATGTTTACCACTCTTGTTTTAAATACTTCAAATCAAGAGAAGATTTATATGGCAACAACCCGTTAATATTAACTTGCGTTCGCTGTGAAGTTTGCACGGAGTTTCCCATGTCCTGTCAGTGGTTTTCCTGCCAGCCACGCACAAGTAACTGCTCATAGGATTACGCTCACTGCTTTATTTCTGTTGGAAATGTGTTTTATTTTCTTTATAAAATAATAGGTAATCTTTAAAATTGATTTTAGATGGTTTGAGGCATTACACCACAAAAGTAATGAGCACTAATGCCAATGATATTGGACACAAATTCATTTTAGCTTTATTTCATGTCTAAAGCAATTCTACCGAGCCTTGAACTGCTCACGCGCGGTTATTAACTTGCTAGTAACCTAACACATGGGTATAGCAAACAAAAGTGATCAGAGTCCAGGCTGATTGGGACCTCAAGGCTACTGTCCTTTTTCTTGAGCTATAATTCAATTTCCAATTTTACTGTACATTAGACTCATTATTTCCCAGTGTTTTCTTTTCTGCTTACTGCTGCCATCTGGAGGACATGACGGTGAAAAGCAAGAGGGAGCCCAGCCCGCACACACCCAGCTCACAATACTGACGTGGGAGGATGTGCCGGTGGCCCAGTGGCCCGGGGCCCAGGGAGACCAGATCTGAACAACCACAGGGGCCTGGAGTGCAAAAATAGGACCCCCGCTAGGCACGGTTTTGGTTACTGGAAGGCATTCTGACTGGCTGGCTAAATTTATGCTACTGTGCTCCATGGGGATGGGTTTTAAATGAGCAAAGTAAATTTTTAAACATATTCATAATTTTTACTCTCAGGTATTTTATCTCACAGTTAAAAATACCAAATTTTGAAAGTATTTTTCCATCTGGTTCGGTAAGCATAGCTAGTTTTTTTTTTTTTTTTTTAAGGAATATCTGGTTTACTGTATTTCACAGAATGTTGTGACTGCCAGTGTCATAATATTAAATTCTATTTTTACCTTAGTCATATTTGTGCCACATTTTCCACCAATAAATCTAATAGCAGAAAATCAACTTCAAGCTTAATATAAAGAGTACTTTGTAAAACGGTCAATAAAATGTCATCTTTATAAGCTTCCATAAATGTATATAATTTTCAAGGCTTTATAAAAAGAGCACAAAACAGCCTCTAGAATTTTAAAGAAATGTCTGAAAAGATATTTACAACATGAGTCAAAAGTTATTCCTTTCCCCCAAAACAACTTTAAACTAAACAAAGCAAATCCTGTTTTTCACTTGAACTGGACACAGTTGAAATCTGGTTTTCCTCAACATTATTTTATTAGGTGTATTATATACTAGTTCAGTTGGGAACAATATATAGCTATGCAAAACCACTTAATCCTAACTAAGGATGCCCTGTCTACTGAACCCAATATAATGATATATACACATGTGTATAGAGTGTGGAAGGTTAGCACTGGGATGTAGGGAAAAAAAATTAATTGTCTGTTTACCTCTTACCACAAGAAAAAAAATAAATAAAACCTACAAATCTTCACTGAAGACATTCATGATCTGTGCTATGGTGCCCTCTATTGAACACAAAGGCTTATAAAGATGTGTGTGTGTGTGTGTGTGTGTGTGTGTGTGTGTAAGAAACTAGTGTTTCCATGCTTTTAAAAAAAAAAACTATAATACTCCTTAAATTTTTAAGAAATAGAAAACTGTAATACAAAAGTCTACACTGAGGTATATATAGTTATGTTAACAGGATGAATTCAGTAAAGAAGGAAAGCTGTCTCCCATCACGATATGAATCAAACATTAATTAGTAGGACTGCCATGTTTATAGCTGGTGACTTACCAACACTTTGTAATTTTAGTCTATAACTTTCTTTTTCCATAACTATTCATAGAAGAGACTTAAAATTTACAATTAGCCAGGGGGTAAAAATCCAAAAGGGCAATTATAGCCAAGATTGAGAGAAAATGATTGTATTTGAAAAATGTCACCATCATCCTGACCAAATTTAGCTAGCATTTAAGAGATCCACTAATTATAAACTTGCCAGTTCCTGGAATTAATAGATGCCTCCACCTTTCCTATAATTTCCTTGTCTATAAAATCAAGATGATACCCAATTCCTAATATTATTGTAGAAATGGAAATAAAACATGTAAAAAGCTAAACACAGAGCAAGTGTTCAATAAATGGTATGACTTATTATTTGGTGCCTAGTCAAAGAAACAACTTCCCAACTCCTTTATAAAGACTGGCCTGGATATGTACTTTGTTATTAAAGATATATAATTTCACCTTAAGGTAAAAAAACAAATATATACTTATAAACACACATATGGGCAGAGACAGCAGCATTTTGTTTCAAAGGGTTTGAACATACATACTGTTCTTGGTTCATAACTTCAAAACCTCCATAAAAACCAGATATGAAAAATACATGTTAAAAATCTACAACACAAGCATATTTCCCATTTTAATGTTAGGGTGTCTTCCCTCTCAAGTTCCTAAAGTTACAAAAAAATTGCAGTGTGGGCTATTGATAGTGACCTTCCTTAACGGGCAGCAAATGGGGCCTTGGGGGTATGTCACACTGGGGTCAGGACCCAGCGCCGAGAAGGCAGAGCTGCATGCCATATCCAATTTCCCCAAGTGGGCTGGGGCTGAGGAGGTCCCGGGGGGGCGAAGACCTGCAAGGTTGCTACTTCTACACAAACTGGACAGAGAACAGGACCGCCAGGTGTCAGAATGCGGGGGGCATAGAATGGAGGGTCAGGAGGACCCAGAGCAGCCACAGTGTCTACGCCATTTAGGTCAGGCTTCGATCCAAACGGTGGTAGTATAGACTTCTTGCTTCCTTCAAGCTCCAACCATGTAGAAGGACCAGCTTTTATCTTCAATGTGAACCCCATCAGCTTGGAGACTAGCGTTCACACACTGTAGTGGAACAAATAACGACACTAGGGAACTCGGTGTCTGCTCCACGACTGCATTTCTCCACGACCATCCAGACCCAATTTTCCCCTGACATGGATACAGTACTTTCCCACCAGAATGGAAGCTTCAAGAGAGTAAGGATCTGGGTCTACCGTGTGGGGTCCTATTTCCCCAGGACCCAGCTTGGCCCCGAGTAGACAATAAATAGGTTTCCAGCATCCTTTCCAAGTGTCATCTTAATGATCTCAAGCAGCACCTGTGTTTCATGATCACACTCTTTACAGCAACCTGAGGCAGGACACAAGAATCAAGCGGCTTTTCTGAGGTCAGATAGCTAGAACAGACTTAGGAGCTGTGATTCACGGGAGCCGGGGAATCCAGCCCTTCAAGCTCCTGATCCAGGATCCCTTCTGCTAGGATGTCCACATCGAACGAATGCTGTCCACAAGTAGCCAAGTGGCACAGTTTGCAAAAATAACCAAGCCCAAGCCTGCCCGCTCTGCGGCCAAGTGGCCTCACTCAGCCGTTAATTTGGTAGATCAGCTGTGGAAGGGAAGGTCGTTTTCAAAACAGTGAAGTAGGGGCGCCTGGGTGGCTCAGTGGGTTAAAGCCTCTGCCTTCAGCTCAGGTCATGATCCCAGCGTCCTGGGATCGAGCCCTACATCAGGCTCTCCCCTCTGTAGGGAGCCTGCTTCCTCCCCCCTCTCTCTCTCTACCTGCCTCTCTGCCTACCTGTGATCTCTGTGATCTCTGTCTGTCAAATAAATAAATAAATACAATCTTTAAAAAAAAAAAAAAAAAAGTGAAGTGATTCCTGGTCAAAAACACATGCCCAGTGCTTAACTCACAGTATAAATACAGACACATGCTATCCTTTGACCTCCAATAAGGAGACTTCTCTACAGAAGACAAGCAGCTTCCCAGGGCCAACAGCGACTGCAGGATAGGGCTGTCCCAGTCCAGGCCTCGTTGCCAATGGCCAGTCTGTGGCTCCCCCGAGCAGCATCTGCACTGACAGGCCGCTTGGCAAACTTGGACTCGTGGGCCACATCTTAAGGGAGACGCCATCAGCCACCTGGGTCTGAGAGACAACAATTAAAATCAGAGCTGTCTCCGAAGGGAATGGGCAGAAAAAACTTGACCAGGCCATTGTTCTGTCATGCCTGTGATATCCAAGAGAATACCACTATAACAGATCCTGAGGACTTGGCTCACTTAATGGGTTCTTCTGGTCTCTTGTCATTTTTATTCCTCTGGCTTCTTCTTTTCTGGCCCTTCCTCAATTTATAATCTTGGATGTTTCTGTATGTCTCCACGACCCCTTCCAAAGAAAGACACTATATCAACCTAATGGAAATAAATATTAATATTCATGTGCATACTTAATATCCAAATCCTTTATGAGTGAGCCATATGGGGAGAAGGCATTATATTATTTCAGGTTAGCTCTAAGGGACCATGCAGTGAACGCCAAAGGACATTACTTAAGATCCTGAAGTCAGTAGAAAAAGAAAGGGAGCTTAGGAAACTGGGCCCTGCCTCTAACCAGTAGTCATATGACTCAGCCCATTTCCTAATCTATAAAATAAGAAGTTCAAAAAATTAGCTCAAAGCTATTTCATGTCTAAGTGAATTAAAATAATAATGGTCAAAACCACACATTACATGCCAAAGCGATGTGCGTGCTTTACCGTCATAAACTCACTTACTCCTCTCAACAACTTAAGAAGCACATACTATTATTAACCCCATTTTATGGATGGCAAAATGCAAGCACAGAGCAGGTGAAAGACTTGCCCAAGCCCAGCCAGTAAGTAGCAGAGCCAAGATTTGAACCCAGGAAGTTCGGCCTGGGCGTCTGAGTGCAAACAATGTGCTGTTTCATGGCATGGGTATTCTAGCATTCCAGAGTGGAAAAAAAGAGAAATTACAGTAGTGCAAATTCGAGTTAAATTAACCACAGTACCTAGCATCAGCAAGCAATCCAGAGTTAATAACCCAGACTATTCAAACACCAGTAACTACTCCCTTATAAAACACTCCCACCAAAGAGCACAGTTAAACTTTTTCTTTAGAAGAGCCCAGGAAAGTATTCACTAGCAGCCCATCATGGAGCTGATTTTGGTCCATCAGTACCAAGTGTCGTAAATACAGACAGTTTTTAAGAAGTACCTTCTTAATAAGGCTCGTTTGCCTCCTGGCAAATTTTACTTTTGTCAGCTAAACTCCCAAGTAATTTGGCTCTTATTTGCAGCTTCAGGGACTGTACACACATTTATTACCAAACTCAATTAGCTCATTGTTTTCCTTCTAGAAGATGCAGTCCCGGATGTGCACCGTATGAGATAAGCCACAAGATGGCACTCTAATATAGGAAATGAACTACGGAGCCGGGCTCTAGAAGATCATCATTAGCATTTCCAACAGGGATCTTCTCCCCCACATAATTAAAGGACACTTCACTCATGCAAAGCACTTTGCTCACAACTGCTGTCTGGCCGCAAGAGCTTCTGTGCACTTACTTTCTGAGGAAATCTTCCAAACCCTGACGACGCTGATCTACATGCTGGCGATTATTCATGTTGAAAAACAGGTTTTTAGATGGAAGTTCTGGTAGTTGTCTTATGAGAAAGAAAAAAAAAATTTTAAATCATCAAATCAAGGTGGTTTAGTGAAAGCAAATTACGTGTGAGAATTATCATGTAACTATCAGATAGTTGTGTACGTACAATATGGCACATATAGTTACATAATAAGGATATAAGAAAATCAATTAACTTAAAGAAAAACCCATTTTTAAACATTTTTTAGACCTTTCATGGTCAATATCCAGCTGGGGAAATTCAAGTGGTAAATTTTGAATTCAGATGTAGTAGCTACAAAACTAACTCAAGTTATATATTGCAATCAAGAAGAAAGCCTACAAAATCCTTCATATATGATGTATCTTAATGCCCGACAAATTTTTAAATGTTGGCTGTAATAATAAAGTCTCCTCAGTATCCCTTATTTAAATCACTTACACCAGCAATGCATTACTTTGGAGTCTCTGCCTCAGCCACACAAATTCTCGGTATCTTCTTCGCACACAGGATGTTTTCATGGTAAAACACATGCTATTGGTCTGTTTAAAGAAAAAGAAACATTTAAGCCTCACTTAAGGAAAAAAAAGAGTTTTTTCTTACATTTCTAACTCACTATATATACACCCATATGCCTTCTTAATAGGATTTTTAAAAACCAAAAGTAAATCTGTATGTATTTTTGTACTTTTTTTTTGGTACATCCCATCTTGTACAAAACCCACCTCTGAAGACCAGTGGGGTGACATCAATGAGCAGTGTCCTGAGTCCCGAGGTAGCCTCCTGCTCACCTATTAGTGCTTTCAAAGATGAATCATAAAAATTAAACAAATCCTGAAGTTTAAATGACGAATAAAAACTCAGGGTCGTCCCTTCCATTTTAACACCATCATTCCGTCGGTGGCACTGCAGAAGCCTTCGGGAATTAGAGAGCCCTTCTTAGAGCCCTTGACATGATACCACAAGAAGTCATCATATCCTTGATATGGCCATCAGTACAGATCACACAAATCATCAGGCATCCTGAAATCACTTTTGCGGGGGCGGGTGGTAGGGAGGAGTGAAATTACCGCAAGAGCTGCTACAGCACCAACCCAGACATTTTCCTGCACCCAAACCATGTTTATACCCTGAACATTCTCAGCAGACTGCTTCCCTAACTTATGCCCAGATTTTCTTCTAGAACCTATCAGTGTCATTGATCTTACTTCCAATGTTCTAACTTGTTGAATGGTGGGTCTTCTCTCTCCTATGTTTATCTTTTGTCTGCATCTTGGGAGGGTCTCCTCTGACTCTGCCGAGCTAGAAGCAGCAGCCCCCCGAGAACCACCAGGATCAAGGCAGACACGCCCATCCCGGTGGGATTCTCTCTGTGTAATCATGGTTGTCTGCTGCTGTGATCAGGATGTCTGCGGGGAGTGGGTGCTGGGGGCTGACCACGGGGAGGAGAGGCTGTGTCTACCATAGCAGCTGCTCTGGCCCCCACAGGGGGCCCCACACAGCCTAGGAGTAAGGGGGGGCTGGGCTGCCTGTCTGTATGCTGGGGAGCTCTTCGTCCGGTGACCTCCAGGTGCAGAGGGTCACCAGGGTGTCCTGAAATCACTTTTAAACAAGAGAATGCGTCCTCCTTTTCTATGGGATGTGCAAGGCAGAGTGAGGCGTGGTACAGAGGGACAAGCATCTGTGTGGGGAACCCACATGCCAGGCCCGGCTCTGATACGGAGCAGGACACTCAAACTCCAGTTTGCTGAACCGTAAAATCGGGATGGAGGACATACCTATTTCATAAGCACCTGGCAAATATTATCTATTAATATTATTATTAGATAGGAGATGTTGGTTTCCTTCCAACTACCTTACGGCAGACTTCAGAAAAGCCACCTACGACAGAGTCCCCATCCTAAGCAAAACAGCAGTAAACCCAAGACTGAGAAATAGGTTTCTCCCTTCTCCTTTGTGCAAACAAGAGACTGGCAAAAATCTGTCTACTGGTTTTTCAAGATCCCTATTCTCTATATTTAATTCAAAATTCTATTTCATAACCTTTACATTGCCAAATGAGAAAACTGCTTGCCCCCAAGAGTTATATTCTTTCAAAATCTTTATTATTCTATCACTTAATAAGCATCCAGCAATTGTTTTCATTGGCAAATGTAAGTGACTTCGGGCCGGAGTTCTTCAACTGTTCCCGTGAAACGTATGGCATAGTTCCTGCTACTCCTGAGCTTGATAAAGTTAGAAAACCTCAGAAGGCAGAGAGGTTAAGACACTTGCCTCCAAAGCAGCTACTGGTCTGAACCCCATCATCTTTGACAATATGGCAGCAAACGCACCAGATGGAGTTTGCGGTGCAGTAATGTTGTATGTGTGGATTTCAAAGCACACCAGGGCCTCACTTTAACGAGACCCTCGGGGACTAAGACTGCAGGCCATTGACACCAGAACGGTGCCCTAACAAGGCCTGGGCAGACATCTTCTCAGTGCTCCTGCCCCAGAGAGGACCAGGCCACTGCAGGGAATGCTGACACCTTGGGTATGGACTCGGTCCATTTCAACTCCCTTTCATTTCATGTCAATAACATGGAAGCCAACTGGAGAGCCATCTGGTACCTCCACCAGACAAAGGTCCATCTGTAAGTCCTTCATCAGCAGGAGAAAGTCAGGAGAGAATATACTGTCCACTAGTTTAAAATTCCCAATAATGCTAAGATTTCAGAGTCACCTGGTATCATTTCCCCTTAAGGTTAGTTGAAATGGGTTAACCCCCAGCTTCTCTACCTGCAAAGCTTTATGGGTCTGGCATCTGAGTGAGGCTCACGAGAGCTCTCCAGGCCCCTCCACCACCCACTCCTAATCAGAAACAGGTATGGACAGTTTAGGACCAGACTATGCTGAGATCACTCATTTATTAAGCTCCTTTAAATGTATTTGCTTATTTCTGCTATCTACCAAGCCCAGAAGATCTATACATTGTTAATTTATTAGCATTTCAGAAAAATGCCGCAACACCATCAAATAATATTGGAGGAGCCTATCATTTCTGGCACAAGACAGACATTTCTGGAATCACCTTACGCTATTTACATAGCAGAGAAAAATCTATGCTTTCATTAATCCCTGAGGATAATTAAATTTCACATCTACCATAAAGTGTGATAAGGACCGACATATTTTTTAGAGGAAGTTAAAAAGGTACTAAAGAATTTCATTTCATTTTCAAATGCTTAGTCTTACATACTCATGTTACAATTTTCTACACAGAATGCATATCTGGTATGACTTTATGAGTAAAAAACCAAAGCAAAATCAAAATACAAGATATACCCTGGCAGCAGCCTTCCACGCAATCAACAAAAAAGCAGTTCTTAAAAAAAAGAACGGGGGGGGGGGGGTGATTTTATGGCTGATGCTTGGGTTCCAACAGACCAACTTAACTATTCACAATGGGAAATTAAAGGTGGTTAAATTTTACTTCACTTGAACTATATAGTCACAGCTAAAAATCTGAGTCTATTTCTATGCTCCCAAGAGAATTCTGGACTAAATCAGATGGGAAAAGTGACTATCTTCATGATCAGCAGCCAATAAACTATAACTAGCCTGCCACTTGTCTTTGCAAATAAAGTTTTACTGGAACACAATTATTCATTTATGTATCGTGTATAGTTGCTGTCACCCTGTAGCAGAGGAACTGAAACATTTCAAGAGCAAATACATGGCCCACAGAGCAGAAGACATTCACTACCTGGATCTTTATAAAAACAGTCTGCTGACCCTTTTTCAAGATGATCACAGAAAGCCACACATCACACAACGTTACTTGAAAGATTATAATAAAGTATTACTTCCAAACAAAGTACATCATTTCTAGTTATTTACTGACATTAATTACTCGGAATCTAGACTAAGGCAAAATAATTGCACATGTTCATTTCTTCCTTTCCTATTCTCCATATAAAACCACCACACATCAGTTTTCCAGAGAGCTCTACATCCTTTCAAAACCTAAGATTTATCAGGCAATATATTACCCAGAAATATGCTATAACAGATCATAAAGAAATACCATTAATGAGCTATAAATACTCTTTAACTGTGAATTTTAGATGTATTCACATATTCATACATGAGGGCAATAAACATTAAAATATTAATATTAGCGAAGGTACAAGAAGGAACTCAAATGAGTAATTTTCCAGCTTTAGGAGCCTTCTGACTACTATGTTTGAGATACAGGCATTACTTGTAATCATTCAAATCCAGCTGAGTTAGGAACAATCGGTACAAATTTCAAGTATAAGAGAGTGTCCCATCAGATGCGTGCCACCTAAAAATTGCTATGATCTCTGTCAACATTGACTGCATACTTACATGGATACAGATCTCATAGTCAATATAGGAATGCCAAAAGTCCTCCTTCTGGATCCGAGGGTCTCGAACCCAGACGCTTACAAACTCCTGTAAGGGCATCATCAACAAAGAGATGTCTTTCAGAATCGTGAGCAAGGCTGGAAAGAGCAGAGGGAAGTGATGGCACAAAAACAAAACTGAAATGAGCTGTGGTCATGAATTCTTTAAAAAAAACAAGAAGTAGAGCTAATGAATCAGGCACCGTAGGAAGTCCAAAGGCACTTTTGCCACAAATGGAATTTTTTAAATAATGCAAAACCAAGCCAGGTGCCCTGCTTGGTAGTCTTACAGGTTATGGGATGGTAAGAAAGTGTACTCAAAAATTAGGCTGTCATTTTTAATCATGAAAAATACGTTCAGATTTTTCTCAAATCTCAAAAGCAGCCACTTCTTACTTTCTTCATCTCTCTACATGAAAATGAAATCACTCCCTCGAACAAAATATAAAAGAGTAGCAAAGTTCATATGAGAAGCAAGCAATGGGAGATGAAAATGACTTTGTGTAGGCAGCCAAGCTTCATGAGAATAAGCAGCGAGAACTTATTAAGAGAAGGATGAACACGTTTTACCCCATGCTTTTCTATTTTTAAAAATATATTTTTCCCCATAGTAAATCATTTCATCTTCATAATAACTTCCTGTTATAGGTAAAAGTTAGCGATATTAAAAAAAAAATTCATGGCAGAATTCGTTCCTTTTTAAAGAAATTAAGATTTGGAAATACAGGATAAAGTTTAAAACACAATACTTTCCAAAAAGCGCTCTCTACTAAATAAGCTTAGTTTAAAAATAGGAAAGCATGTACAACAAATGATCACGTATGGCATAATAAATTTTAAAGTATAATTTATTCACTGGGTGATCATAAATTTGCTAAATGAACGAATTATTTTATTTTATTTAAAGATTTTATTTATTTCAGAGAAAGACCATACGAGAGAAAGTGAGCATGAGCCGGGGGGTGGGCGGAGGAACAGAGAGAGAGGGAGAAGCAGACTCCCTGCTGAGCTCAGAGTCTCTCAACCCTCCCAACACCGCCCCCCAACCCCACGGGGCTCAATCCTCCCCCGCTCAGCCCTGAGATCATGACCTGACCCAAAATCAAGAGTCAGGCAATCAACTGAGCCACCCAGGCACCCCTGAAGATTTTATTTTTAAGTAACCTTTACACCCAGCATGGGGCTCAAACCCAATACCCCAAGATTGAGAATTGTGTGCTGTACCGACTGAGCTGGCCAGGAGCCCCTAACTGAATTTAATTTTAACCATTTTAACTTTTCATCTAAAAACGGGGCATCGAAGATGAAATTCTAGACATTTGTTACTGCCCTGTTTTAGCACATCTGAGAGGCAGGCTATGAACTCCAGAGCAGAAGCAGAAGGGAGATGATGGTGTTTTCTAGGCAGAGCACCTCCATTCTGTCACACAGATCATAAAACGGGAATTTTCCAGAACAGAGGGGCTTTTTTTAAAGGCAAAAAAATAGTTCACATTCCCTTTTGCCACCTATCAAGTGTCACCTTCTAAGGCAACATACACTTCGGTCTTGAATTTGAGACTTCTGCCTCATGCCCGCCCTCAGTCTACAGGGATTATAAATTAATCTTCCCCAAAGTCTTACTTTAAAATCTTTTCATTCTGTATTTTCAAAGTCATTTAGAAGACAGATAATAAAAATGAGATAATAATATAGTGATGCTCTAAACATTTTTGGCCATTATTTCTCAAAAGCCCATGAAAGTCTAAGAGAAGCCGCCTAGAGAAACTGGAACAAAATCCGGGCACAATGCCTTTGTCTGTGCACGTTTCATCTCTGTCTCCAGTCGGCGTGCATGTTTAACTCACTTCCCTGAGTGCTCTGCACACACCTAGAGTTCTTAGAAGGAATGAACCTGTCATCAACGAATCAATAAACAGAAGGTCAAACAGGTTAGGAAGAAAAGACCAGAATCCAGAGTAGACCACACTTATCTTCCCAAATCTATCCCCCAGGCATACACTCAGGGCTGCCTTCAGACTTCCTGGGCCCTAGATACTTTGGCCTTCAAAAGTTTGATCTAAAAGTGCATATTATTTTTCTGATTTTAAAGGAAATTAAAACATTTTCCTGGGCCCCTAAAAGCAGAGCAGGCCCTGGTCACCACTGTGCCTATGGAGAGTCAGTGGAGCCCACACTAAGGCAGAAGGCTGGTAAGAGTGGCCAAGGTTATCCTGTGCCACCCTTTCCCGCCCCACCAGCCAGAGGCACCCAGTCATCAGGTCACAAGGAACCATGTGCCCTCACAGGGTGCGGACAGCTCCATTTTTCCACTGGAAAGGCAGGAGTGCTTGAATAGACCAAAAGAGAAATGAAGTATTTCCGACGGCTGAATGTTCTACATGAATAGCAGAAGACATGTACCTGTTACCGAAACAGTGGGGCTTTACACAGATGAGACAAAAGTGTAAAGAAAAGGAAATCCACTTCTCAACATGCCACAAAATTGTGATTTAAAAAAAAAAAAAAAAACAAGAAAGATTGTGAACTAAAACTACAAAACCCACAGTTACTACAGTATCACAGAACCCCTGAACACTTGACACACTATTCATTGGTGATGGTGGCAATGACAAATAGTTCTGAAAAAAAATCAGGGCTTCTTTCCCCGTTTCATTGCACAACCAACTGTGAACTTGGAAGCTTTGAGTAACATGTCCCTGTTCACGGAAAGAGCACTGACTTATGGTCACAAGACTAGAGATCATTTACCCACTTTCTAAATTACGAACTAATTCATTGAACCTCTGTTTCCACATTTGGAAAATGGGAATAATGCCTGTTCCAACCTCTCTCAGCTGTTTGTTAGGAGTATCAAATCATAAAACACTGCTGAAAATGCTGGGAAGTTTTTCATTTAGTGCTATGTGAATGGAGGGGTGCCTGGGTGGCTCGTTGTTTAAGCGTCAGACTCTCAATTATCGCTCAAGTCACGATATCAGGGTTGTGGGACTGAGCCCCGTGTCAACCTCCTTGCTGGGCGTGGAGCCTGCTTAACCTGCTTAAGATTCTCTCTCTCCCTCTGCCTCTCCTCCCCCTCACACCCTTCACCCCCACTCCTTGCTTATGCTCTTCCTAAAAAAAAAAAAAAAAAAAAAAGTTTAAGTGTTACATGAACATAAAGTATTATCACAAAGAAAGGAAAATGCTTATAAACCCAAAGCATTGAGACCCTCCCACAGACACTGGCAATAAGTAATTAAGCTAACCAACTGTATGTATTTTTTAAAGTACAAACTATTAAGAACCCAGCATCAGACACTCTAACTCTGTTAATTTCTCAGTGAAATATAGACTGACCTAAAAATTTCATAGCACTTGCTCAGAGCAAGCCCCTCCTAATATTTGTAGAAGGAATGGACAGCATAATGGCAAATTACAGTAAAAGTCTTTTCTTCATCTCAGTGGGTGGGAATTCTCAGACTCTACTACTATTATTATTCATTAGGTCTAATCTTTACATAGGGTAGGGGTCTGTGGAATACATATTCTAAAACTACCGCTGGGGAAGAAGACTTTCTGCTACGAACAGCAATGAATTTCAAATGCACACTCCAAGTTAACTACAGTGCTAAGACTGCAAATATTTTTTTCAATCTTGAAAACGTTTCACCTGGTAGGAGAGCTAAATGTCACTATTCTTTTGTGGGTGGTGAGCTTTTCCTCTCTCATTCTCTCAAACATTGCTGTGGCCCGGACAGCCACCCCCGGCTCCTGTTCTTCACACCCTGTTGCACTTCCGGGACGATGGCATCCAAGCATATGGCTTCAAGCACCCAGCATGAGCGGAGGATCTCCTCCCGGTCCCAGTCCAGGCATCTCTCCACGTACGTACCCAGCCTCTTGCCTCCAGGTCCCAGGAGCACAGAGTTCACACCATCCTGCTCCCCATCTCCCTTCCAGCAAACCCGCCAGAAACCCAGTTACCCCAGACTTCTCTCTCTGACTCACCTCCCAAATCCACACTGACCAAGTTCTCAAGATTCACCCTCCCTGAACCCCCACAACTCTATCCCCCCTGCTACTGCTTTGGTTCAAGGACCACTCATCCAACACTAATGCATGGGCTGCTGATGGATCTCTGGGCCTGTCCTCAGTTCATCCTCCACACTAAGACAAGAATGGCCCCAAGGCACACATCTGGTGATGTCATTTTCCTGTTCAAAGTCCTTCAAAGCCTGTCCTATAACCTTCAAGATCAAGCTCAGACTCCTCAGCGAGCACAACAGTCTTTCACGTTTTTCACTCTACTCATCTCCAGAGGTCCCCCTCCATGACATGCCAGTTCCTGCCTCCGTGCCTTTGAACATACTGTTTCCTCCACCTGGACTGCTGTCCCCAATCCCCTTCGTGCTTTCTTGTTGACCTCACCTTCCTCTTGCCTTCATTTTCTGCTAACTCCAATTTCTTTTTCAAAATGCAACTCAGTCTCTGGCAATCCTCTCATTCACCCATTTTGATTAACCTGATCCTCCTCCAGACCCCTAATGCCTCTGGGCCCACCGTCAGCACTGTCCCTACTCAGCACAGCTTGTTGGGCTGCCTGAGGCCCGCAGGCCTCCTCTACCAGATGCTGAGCTCCTTCAGGGGAGCACAGGATGGGAGCGGCCTGGCACGGCCAGTGCATCCCATTAGTATCATTTAATGAAGAAATGAAAGCCTGCAGGAATGAATGATTCAGGAAAAAAAAAATGAGATCAAACTTCAGTTGAAATAAAATCCTCATCCACTTGGGTTCTTGGACTCCGTGAATTAACGATAAGTTATTTAGCAGCTGGTCTAAAGTTTATCTTAATTTAACAAACCCCTTCCTCTAAGGGTGTGCCAATTAACAGCATATGGCTCCATGAGCAATGTTTAAGATCTATGAGAACACACTGTTTTCGAGCACCCTGAAGAACTCCAGAAGCACCTATTTACATAGAAATAATTGAAAATCATTCTGATAGCTTCAATAACTTGGGTCCCCTAAGACCTGTACCAGACAACAATTTGTTTGCCTAGTTGGAGTTAAAATATGTACTTGAAAGTAATAAAAGTACATTTATTTTAAAATATTCTATAATTCAGATGGGCCTCCCCTCCCCCACCCCGCAATTAGTAGGAATTAGTGAAGTTTCTTGGCGCTTCCAGCTATGAATAGCACACCCAGGAAGCCAAGGTTCACCTATAATCTCTTAATTAGACGCATCCCTCACGAAGCTGCCCACCATCCTTCAAAGGAATGTTGACAGCCTGTCAGCCACAGAGGACAGCTCCAAGATCCACACCTAGAATCATATGGATTTCCTATGAAAATTGCTTCAGCAGCAGCAGTTAGTCAATTTAATAACCTTATTAAACACTTTAATGACTTCTTGGGCCTAATGACTATATCTAGTATGAAGGAAGAAGCCAGGCAGAGTAGAATTAAAAATTTAAACTAACAGATCCCTACTGTTCTCCATGTGGGAAAAGGCTTCTGAAGAAAGAGACTGCTAGACTCTTTGAAAAATCTAATTCCTGTGTTCTCTTATAATCATCGCTCTTTGATTTCGGTGCACCCTGTTCCCCACCCCCTGCCTGACACACACCACCACCCCAGGTTCAACCTTTGTCCATTTATCCCTCGACCTTGGCTTCTTTCTTTTCCTTAGCCTGGATATGAGATGAAATTAACCATAAACATAGCTGTATTGTGTTGTTTTACACATGTTTCTCTTTAATCTTTACAACAATCCTGAAGGGTCAATAACATTATCATCCCATTATACAGATAAGGAAAGTAAGGCTTCTAAAGCTGAAGCAAATGGCCCAAAGCCAAATGGCCAATAGGCTGAGCTAGGTTTCAAATTCCCACCTTGCTCCAAACTTGTGTTCTAACATATCTATCTAGTAGTTCTTTTAGCAATGACAAATCCTAGATAATTTCCATTTTCATTCCAATTTTATTATTTTGGAGGGGAAAAATTACCATCTTCGCTATTAGCTAAAATACCAGTTCAAAAAACATGGACTTCTCGAAGGCTTTCTATCCCATCCTTACAGCTCTAGCCCCAAGCACAGTGTTAGCACATAGTAAGTCCTCATGAAATGTTTAAGAATTAACCAACCAATTGACAACAAGGATGTTTCAAAAACAAAGGATGTGCAGATATTGTATGCTGAAAATTACAAGATGCAGCTGAAAGAAATCAAAAAAGCATATACTCCCTTTGTCTATATCTACGTGAGTATATGTCTATACCGTGTTCATGAATTGAAAGACTCAACACAATAAAGAGATCAATTCTCCCCAGTTTGATCAATAGATTTAGTGCAATTCCTGTATAAATCCCAGTTAGAGTTCTGAAGACACAGATGAGCTTATTCTAAAATTTACACAGAAAGGGACCCTAGAATAGCCAAAACAACTTTGAAAAGAACTAAGTGAGAAGAATCCCTCTCCCTGATGTCAAGGCTCACTAGATAGCTACAGTAATCAAGACCATATGATACTGGAAGAGGTACACAGATCCAATGAACAGAACAGAAAACCCAGAAATAGACCCCTACACTGGGGCGCCTGGGTGGCGAAGTCGGTTAAGCATCTGCCTTTGGCTGGATCCTGCCCAGGATCCCAGGGTCCTGGGATCAAGCCCCACAACCGGCTCCCTGTTCGGGCAGCTAGTCTGCTCCTCCCTCTCCCTCTGCCTGACCCTCCCCCTGCTTGTGCACGTGCGTGCGCATGCTCTCTCTCTCTCTCTGCCAAATAAATAAATAAATAAAATCTTAAAAAAAAAAAAAAGACCCATATAGTAATGCCCAACTGATTACTGACAAATGTGTAAAACCAATTCAATGAAGGACAGACAGCCTTTCAATAAGTGGTCCTACAGCAATGACATATACAGGCCCAAGATGACCTTCTACCTGACCCTTGTATCTTCTACAAAAATCAATTCAAAATGGATCATAGACTTAAATGCACACATGAAACTGTTAGGAAAAAACATAAGAGAAAATGTCTGGGGCCTGGATCTAGACAAGGAGTTCTAAGATTTGATGCCAAGAGGATAATCCACGTAAGGAAATGGTGATACAGGACTTCACCAAAATTGAAAGTTGCCTCTGCAAAAGACCCTGCAAAGAAGCTGAAAAGACAAATGACAGACAGGAAGAAAATATTTACAAATTACACATCCCTCAAAGGACTTGTACCTAGACCCTATAAAGAACTCTCAAAACTCAACATTTTTGGGGCACCTGGGTGGCTCAGTGGGTTAAGCCTCTGCCTTCAGCTCAGGTCATGATCTCAGGGTCCTGGGATCGAGCCCCACATTGGGCTCTCTGCTGGCAGGGAGCCTGCTTCCTCCTCTCTCTGCCTGCCTCTCTGCCTACTTGTGATCTCTGTCTGTCAAATAAATAAATAAAATCTTTAAAAAAAAAAAAACTCAACATTTTAAAAAAGATTTTATTTATTTATTTGAGAGAGGTAGAGAGAGAGACAGAAAACACAAGCAGGGGTGGGGGATTGAGGGAGGAGAAGGAGCAGACTCCCCACTGAGCAAGGAGCCCCAGGCAGAGCTCTATCCCCGGGACCTGGGGATCATGACCTGAGCCAAAGGCAGACGCTTAACCAACTGAGCCACCCCTGCTCCCCTCAAAACTCAACATTTAAGAAAAAAATGAATTCAATTAGAAAAGAGACAGAACATCCAAAGAGCCATTTTACCAAGGAGGACACAAAGATGGCAAGCAAGCGCATGAAATGTGGTGCCACGTCATCAGCCGTCAGGGAAACTCGGCTGGCCACCATCATGTGATACCACGTGCCCAGCACAGGGGCTGCTGGTGGTTCTGCTCTAGCATATTAGCCACTTTGACAGGTGTGTGTTTTTCCCTACTTTACACTGTAGCCCAGCTTTATAGTACTGTAAACATAATCATGTGCTCCTCATAAGAATATTTACTCAGATTACAGGGCGCATGGGTGGCTCAGTGGATTAAAGTCTCTGCCTTCAGCTCCGGTGATGATCTCAGGGTCCTGGAATCGAGTCTTGTATCGGGCTCTCTGCTCAGCGGGGAGCCTGCTTCCCCCTCCCCTCGGCCTGCCTCTTTGCCTACTGTGATCGATCTCTCTCTGTCAAATAAATAAATAAAATCCTTTTTTTTTTTTAAAAGAATATTTACTCAGATTACAGAAAGATGAGTAAGGGGGACAAGGGCTGAGCAATCAGAAACTCTAGGTGTTAATGAGTATTAACTGTTCAGAGCCTTGATAAAAACTTTCTATCATAAAAATGAAGACTTGTTTCATTTTATGTTCGTTTTCTCGGGATATTTCTTTTTCCCCTATTCCAAAGGATATTTTACACGCTTATGTATTTAAACTAGGGACTTGTTCATTCATTCACTCAATGAAAGAGTGCCAACTCTGTCCACACTGTTCTAAACTGGAGCGTTTAACCCATGTCTTATTCAACAGGGTTCTGTTCAGGACTCCCACGTAACAATCTTAAAACTAAAATATAGCCCATTTTACACACTACATTCTTTGCAAATAACAAGCTTGAAAGCAGAAGGAATGTATTAAGTAAGCTTCCTGTTTCTTAATAATAGTTATGACAAATCACCTAAAAGACATACTACGAGAGATATTACTTGCCACTTTATAGCGTGGAGGGTATTTAAATGCCATGCTCTGGCAGCTTTGAATGATGATTTTTAGGAAAGCTTTTTATTACTGCAGGAGAAATAACAGTGGATGAGATTCACTTAGACCTGCCTTTTATGTGACTTACAACAGTTCATGCTGTTGCAAGCATCTTTACACAAGTATCATCCCAATTTAAGGAGTTACCTTTGTATCTCATAACACCTTAGGAAAAGTGTGGTGGAGATAGTCATCTTGTGCACTAAGAAGTAACTGCCAACCTGTGTTGAACTACACCACAAGGACACAATCAGCAAACTCCAGTTTGTGAAAACCTCTACAAACAAAAAATGTAGTTTCTTCAACAAATAAGTTGCAAAAGGGGAAAATAACAGAATAACAGACTTTAAACAATGTATTAACTAAGTGCAACATGTGGTCTCTGTTTGAATCATGATTAGAACAATAAAACATAAATATCAATATATATATACGTGTGTGTGTGTGTGTGTATCCCTCCCATCAACAGAATCAGAAAAACTTGAACCCTATTTGATGGTATGAAAGAATTAACTCTAATTATTTAAGGTGTGATAATATGGCTTATTCCTAAGAAGGGCCATTAGTTAGACATGTGTACTGAAATATTTATAGATAAAAATACACAATGTCTAGAATTTGTTTCAAAATAATTCACTGTCTGATCGCAGGAGAAAATGGATAGTTGGGGGGGGATAGTTTGGTCATGAATTAATAATGTGCTAATTGTTGAATGCCTAGGTACATAAGGGTTCCTTATATTATTCTCTCTGCTTTATGTTTAAAATTTTATAAATGAAAAGTTAAAACTAGAGAAAGTGAAAGGAAAGAAGGCAGGGAAGAAGGGGGGGGGTCCTCCCAAGTAAACCGTTCGTTCCCTTTCAGAAAGGGAAGTCGCAAGTGAAAGCAAGTCAGAAACATAGATCTGATCTGAAATGCCAACCATTTGTTCAGCATTTATTGACACCATTAATGTAACGATAGCCCAATACTTGCCAAGCTTAAAAGATATCATTTTTTCATTATTAGAAAAATAAAACATCTATGCAATTCAAGAAAGATATATATAAAATTTCAAAAGCAGATGAGTACACCATGAAAATAAAGCCCCCTACCTACCGGACTCCCAGTTTTTTGCCTACTTAAGGCAGGACTTTTATATATTTTTTGTATTATACATATATAATATATATTTTATATTATATCTACATTATTATATATGTTGTATATTTTTATATTATATATTACTTATTATATATTGTTACATTACACCTATATTATTATATACATTATTATATTATTATATATTATATATATACTTTATAACACAAATGGGAGCATAATATAAATACTGTTTTATACCTTGCTTTATTTACTGCACAATCTTTTAAAAAAACCTCTAAATGAGGGGCACCTGGGTGGCTCAGTCAGTTAAGTGCCTGCCTTCAGCTCAGGTCATGATCCCAGGGTCCTAGGATCAAGCCCCAAGCTGGGCTCCCTGCTCTGCTGGAAGCCTGCTTCTCCCTCTCCCCCTGCTTCTGCTCTCTCTCTCTCACTCTCTCTTTCTGTCAAATAAATAAATAAAATCATTAAAAAACAAAACAAAAACCAAAACCAAACCTCTGTATGTGAACATATATAATTCAGTGTGGTTTCTTTTAAAAAAGAGTGTTCATTTTAGAACAGCTTTAGATATACAGAAAAATCTCCATCTATCCTACATCTAGTTTCCCCTATTATAATATCACGTCACACAGGCAAGGAAGGAAGGAGGATGGAATAACAAAACAATTCATTGTAGCGAGTAGGAGAGTGCTCTGTCTTGTCACTTCCCTTTAAAGTCCCCCACATCAGAGGACCCAGGGGAAGGCTTGCTTATGGGATAGTCTTTAATGATATTCATTGGTTCCAGCCCAGTCAGTTTCCAATCAGTTTCCCAATAACAAAATCAGGCTTTCCTAGAACAAGCCGAAGAGGTTCCCATCAGTCAGCACAGGCATATCCCAAACATGTCAATGTTAAGTTTCCCTCATGTCTGTCCCTGCAGGGTCCCGTCTCCTCCCTTGGTGGCAGGGTCCTCGAGGTGCCTGGAATTCCCCTGGGTGCACCTGGGTCTGCTCCAGTCAGTATATCCATTGCCACAGAGCTGAGGGATTTACTGCCCCTAAAGTGTCAGTAACTGGTCGTTGCTGTCCAGTGTGAAGTATGGACACTTTGAAGAAAAACCCTTATCCTAATGGCCCAGATTTCTGGAGGCAGAATTCCGCCACCATGACCCAGGACAGCAGGGGAGATATACACCCCGCCCCCAAAACCCACACACACAGAAGGGGTTTCAGCCTACCCTTCCGGTCCTATCACATAGGCAGGGCCATCCCACTGACACCACGGGAGCCTGGGGCAGAGGAACAAACCCAGTGCCTTGGAGGGACCAGAGTGTGGGACCTTGTGAAACACCGTCCAGCAGGAGCGAACTGTTTATTTACCCAACACAGAAGAGGAGTTCAATGTAGCAGAAAGCGAGGGTCTTTAGCAATGCAGAAAAACCAGACAGCTTTCTCTGGACATTGGAACATAAAGAGAATAAAAAATGCCTGACTCCACGAAAGACAGCCTGAAACGTGTATCCTGACACAGCCACCTGCATTTCCATTAGGATCCTGGGTTCTGTCTCATTAAACAGAAGAGTTGATTCAGTTGGGTCCATCTAATTATTCTTATTAAAATATGTAACCATAATATTTTAATTGTAAATTAAAGTTGCATGCATGAATGAATCTGAATTCATTTTAATTTTACAATGGCCTAATGCCAAGGCCTTTTTATGGGGGAAGATCCATCAGCTCAGATACTGCTCTCCTGGGAATCCAGACCAATGTGCAAATGGAACGTGTTTAACTAACAGGGGAGACTCTCGCTCCCTGTTCTGCTCTCTCTAGATTTATTACAATAATAAAGCTATTTTAACAAGAGAGACTCCATTTGGTTACCCACCCCCCACATCTATTAAAAAAAAAACACAAAAAACAAAAAACTTAACCAAACTTTTAGGCTGGAACTACCAGTTAGGCGGAACTGTGTCTCTCCTAGGCTGTCTGAATTTTAAACAAGGATGGTAAATAGGTCTCGATTCATGTGCCAATGTCAAGATTAATTAGTAAAGTCTGCAATGGGCACCAAGTGGAAAGAGGTTTACACACACTGCCTCCTTGGTCTAGATGCTAGGACAATCGGTGATGTCGCATTCTGCCCTTACATATGCAGTCCGGTGGGACTGGAGTTATTTCCACTAAACGATAACCAGGCACTAGGATATTTAAAAAGTCTCAGCCAAAACCTCCTCCACTGCTAACTGCAGCGACTACAGGGTAGGTGGTGAGATAAAAATACCTTTTGTAATTGAGGCTTTAGAAAGGCCTCTTCTTGACTTCTACGCAGAGGCCTGAGGATAAGCAGGAGTTAGCCAGTCAACAGGGAAAGAAGTCTGGGGGAAAAAAGATTATTCCAAGCACTGAGGAAACATCTGTGAAAGCCCAGGGGCCCCGGGTACACAGGGTGTTCAAGTCTGCAGAACAAGGTCCAGAATAAGAAGTGAGAAGTGTATCGGGGGAACGAGGAAGGCAGAGGATGAGTCTGGGGAAAGAAGCAGAGTCCGATCACACAGGGCCTTAGAAACCACATTTACGAATTTTGACTTTGTTCTAAGACCAATGCGTTAGATGCCAGGAGATCATTCTGGCCACAGGCAGACAATGGACTGATAGGTGATGAAAAGCACTATATTACAATACAACTAGGGGCATGTGAGTGGCTTAGTCGGTTAAGTGTCTGTCTTCAGCTCAGGTCATGATCCCAGGGGCCTGGGACGGAGTCCTGCACCGGGCTCCCTGCTCAGCGGGAAGCCTGCTTCTCACTCTCTTACTCCTCCTGCCTGTGTTCGCTCTCTCGCTGTCCCTCTCTCTGTTAAATAAATAAATGAAATTTTTTTAAAAAACATTAAAAACAACAACAACAACAACAAAAAACTCAACAATAACACATCCAGAACTTAGCCTGACTATGCTGAGCTCTTGCTGACAGAGGATAAACTTCCAAACATTTAATCTCTTTCTTCTTACTATTGTTTCCCTTTTCAGTTGAAGGACTTCCTAGTTTAAAAATTCCTTAATGTTATACTAAAAGACTTTTGGGGGCACTTGGGTGGCTCCAGTCAGTTTAGCATCTGAATCTTGATTTTGGCTCAGGTCATGATGAGGATGCTTAAGATTCTCTCCTTTCCCTCTGCCCTTCCCTCCACTTGTGCTCCCCCCACCAAGGAAATAAATAAAGAAAACCTTTAAATGACTTTTTCAAGGTCAATAAAATACTTTATGTAGTTGGTTAAAATCTGTGTAGCTTTTATTAATTAAAGTGAGCTGGTAATAAAAATGAAGTGATTAATCCAACTGAGCAAAAAATGTAAAAAATTAAAAATTAAAAAAATTTCAAGTAAACCTTCTTCTAATTGGGGGGAAAAAAAGTCTTTGTTGCTTTCATCGACAGTTTTTCCCCATAAGAGAACAATTTTCAAAATGTGCCTTTGGATGGGGTGCCTGGGTGGCTCAGTCGGTTAAGGGTCTGCCTTCAGCTCAGGTCATGATCTCAGAGTCCTCAGATTGAGCCCCGAATCTGGCTCCCTGCTCAGTGGGGAGTCTGTTTCTCTCTCTCTGACTCTCAAATAAATAAATAAAGTCTTAGGGGAAAAAAAATGTGCCTTTGGAATGTGCCATTGCTCACACAACCCCACTCCCCTGGCACAGCCTGCCCAGCGGCCAGGCCAATGTAGATTAGATGTGTCATGAAGAATTCACCTCACCCAGAGGGAGGTCTGGCCTCTGCCCTTGGCCTGTGGGAGGTGATCTCCAGGCCCCTGGAATGCCTTGCCTGACACAAGTACCTTTGCTAGCCCGGGCTTTGGCCGCTGGACAGTCCAACAAAGAAAATATCATGGGGGTTTAGGACCACACGGTACCTACTTCAACCTTTGGAGGAACCAGAGACTAACAATATTAGCCTGACCCCAGGAGGAATGGATATTAAAAGTCAGCCACACGGGCAGTTTGTGACTGAACCCCAGTAAGAACTAGACACCAGAGGCCCTGCTGAGTTCCCCTGTGCATATCATCATACACAATGGCGGCAGCGTGACTCCACCAACTCTGTAAGGAGAGGACGAGCTGCGGCTCCACATTTGGACCTGGACCCTCCCCAACTCTATCCTCTGCATCCCTTCCCTTGGCTCATTCTAATTTGTGTCCTTTCCCTATAATAAAGCATAACTGTGAGTATAACAGCTGTCTTTGCAAGTTCTGTGCATCTTCTTGTGAATTAGTAAAACAGGATGGTTCGGGGAACCCCTGAAATTGTCATTAGTGTCAGAAGTGAGAGAAGTCATGTGGGGACCTACAGTGGGGCCAACTTCACAGAGAAGGGATTTCCTGAAAGAAACAGCCGGATCCCAGTTTTATTTAATACAGAGACAGGAGAAAAGTCTTGGTATTGTAGGGGGTTAGCTCTATAGGGAGGATTGGGGGACTGACTAGAAAAGGATGCACAGTGCCTTCTGGGGTGCTGAGAACATTTGCACCTCGATCCGAGTGGGGTTACACAGATGTACACATAAAAGATAATCTGCTGAGCTATACACACAAGATTAGGACATCTGATGCATTTTACCATATATATGTTATACCCACAAAGTTAAAAAACAAACAAACCAAAACACTGTCTTTGAAAATGGGGGAGCCCCAAAAAATAGTAAAAAGAAAAATAAAATAAAATAAAATGGGAGAGCCCAACCTAGAATTAAACAGCAGAAGTGGGTTCGATTAATGAGGAGAATCTGAACCCAGAGACAGGGCTGAAAGACACGATGTGGGATCTAGCAAAAAGCTTCTGGAAGGATTCTCTGAAATGGATTTTTTGAGCTGTACAGTGCTTTAAACCCCGGCAAGGCAAACAAAGGACCATGTGGCTGTGTGTGTGTGGGTGTGTATGTGTGTTTACTCCCTAAAAGTTCCTCTGCCACTATTCAGTTTCATTAGTCTCACCTAGTGACAATGTGTGTGGTACCAGTAGTAGGTAGGGTAGGACAAATGAGTACTTCCAAGGAGCACCTGGGTGACTCAGTCAGTTAAGCATCAGACTCTTGATTTCTGCTCAGGTCATGATCTCAGGATGTGAGATCGAGCCCCATGTCAGGTGGGTGTGGAGCCTGTTTAGCCTGCCTAAGATTCTCTCTCTCCCTCTGCCCTTCCCCCTCCCTCTCTCTCCCTTAAAAATAAGCAAACAAACAAAAAAAAACTTTCAAGGGAGGGGGCTACTCAGCAAAATGTTGGTGTGGTGATTGTCCTGCCCTCCTCCCAGTTAGTAAAAGTTCCAGAAGCTGGGACAAGAGGCCTGGGAGAACCATCAGGCTGGGTTCATTCAGGAAGGGACAGTGTTCTCTGAACTGTGTGGAACCAAGCCAACAGATCGAAGAGGCAATAAGCAAGGTAAAAGTGAAACTAATGGCAGACAGTTCCCTTGGGTTATTACCAGAGGTAGGGGGATTCACGCATGAGGCAACAGAGGAGAAAACCAAGAAAGTCAGAGGGAGGGAGTCAGAGTCTGGGAGAAATGTGAGTCACGGAACAAGATACTTTTATAAGCAGCGGGTGGGAGTGAGCTAAGAGCCAGCTCAGTCACTGCAACCAAGGAACGAGGGCTGAGGACACACCACAGCTGGGGAATGTGGGGAGTGGGGGCGCTGGAGGAGGCAGGCAGGTGTTTTATTTTTTCATCAGCCCTCCTCTAGGAGGCCCTGTAGTGTCTTGACTCCCCACCACAGACTGATGGTTAGTGAATGAAGAACTAACCTGCAGTGAGTCAAAATGCATGGACTATTTATTTTTGGATTTGCGATGACATACCTCTTTCTGTTGTTCTGGAAACATCTTCAGCACAGGACACAATCAATCTGAAAAATAAGATACCAACACTCAGTGATTTGAAAGTTCCATACTGGAGCAGGTATGTCGCTCGCGGCCTCCTACCAAATCCTGAGAGCAAAACTCTCTGGCTACCCACAGTCTCTGGAAGATGAACCTCTGCTCCTTCTTCCCTCCTGTCCACTGCTGACCAGACCAATATGAACCTCAGGCTGCCTGGGGATGGGGAGTCCGAGATGTGGCAAACCCAAGGCAGCTGGATGATGGCAGGCACTCAGACCGGAAGGCCAGGCAGAGTCTGGCTAGAGTTGGAGCTCTGGTGAGCCAGAGGCTGGACGGGGCCGGGAGCAGAGTGGCCATGAGGGGCTGGTTGGCAAGATAGAGAGAACAGAGATGCCCAGAGAGATCCACCATGGAGAACAGTGCTGATGGCTTTACCAGCAACCAGACCTTCAAGAAACAGGTCATTCCTGTGAAACCTAAACCACTCCAGAGTTCAGACAAGAAATGATGTGGCCCCAAGAGGGATGCAGGTCAGCACCTTGACTGCAGTCAGTACCACCAACCTGAAGGTTGATCTCAGGCCTTGACCATTCCTGGGGTTGTCCACTGTATTTTAAACGTCACTTATTATATGAGCTCGTTGGAGTGTATACCTGGCCCATGTCCAAGAAAATCAAAATCCCCTGACTATATCCATGCGTATGGATTCTCACAAACTGAAAGGTGGCTATGACTGTATGGTCACTGTCTGTCTTTATTTTGAGAATATAAGTCTGACTCCATTTTCAGGACACTTTTTACCATCCACAAATACTTTTGAGTCTACTAATGTCCTTGGCACTGTAGAGAATATGAGGAAGCAAGAACGTGAGCTTCAGATTCCAGACCCACATGATGGTACTGCTAAGATGTCCCACAGCAGACAGAGGAAAGGACCTCCTGCAGGGAGAGAGTGGACTGTGGGGACAGGCTGCACGATTTCCAAGGGGAAGATGGTTCTTGTCACCTGGAGGGCATGGGAGGACCCACAGGGAACGCAGCAATGTCAGTGTTCGTGGAAGGAAGAGGGAGTTTCAAGGGAACAGAGGGGACAATCGCATGCGCAATGGATGAAGAAAAGCATGATGGAGAGTCATGAGGCAGTGGGTGGGTCAGTTCTACAGAGGGAAAGAGACGGTGGAGGGGGGACTGGGTTGAATTGTTGCTGCCAGAAAGATATGTTTGAGTCCTAACCTCCAGAACCTATTTGGAAAAAGGGTCTTTGGAGACATAAATAAGAATCTCAGATGTGATCACCCTAAATTATGGGTGTGGGCCCTCAATGTGATGACAAATATTCTTATGAGAGACAGAAGAGGAGAAAATCCACACACAGAGGAAAAGGCCTCGTGAAGACAAGAGGCAGGGTTGCTGAGCTGCAGACACAAGTCAAGGACACCTGGAGTCACCAGAGGCAAGGAAGAACATTCCTGTAGAGCCTCCAGAGGGAGCCCAGTGCTGCCAACATCTTGATTTCAGACATCTGACCTCCAAAACTGTGAAAGAATCCATTTCTCTTGTTTTAAGCCACCAAGTTTGTGGTAACTTCCTTGGGCAGCCACAGCAAGCTCATGCAGAATGGGTCTGCGGGGATCCAACAGGAGAGCTAGGCTGGCACCATAGCTGTGGAGGGGGTGGGAATTCATGCGCTCATGCAGCACTCAACAAATACGGTGCTCCTAGCAGGTGCCGTGTGCTGGGCTAGGAACGGGCGCGCAGCGGAGCATGGCCTACACCCGGAGCTTGTAAGATGACTTCAGAACTATAATGTGGAAGGGACGGGAAGGGAAAGGTCAGCTATTGCAAGAATGGAGGGACAAAATGGGATGGGGGTGCTGGGAAGGCTTCACTGAGCAAGTGGCACTTGAGCTGAGGCCCAAAGGAGGGTACGATTTAGCCAGGAATGCAAAGAGAGAAACACATTCTAAGCGGAGGGACTGGCGTGTGCAAAGGCTAGAAAGAAGAGAAGCTTGAGAGATGGGTTCTTGAAGGAATTCCTGTAGTGCATAAACCTCAGACTGAGGGCTGTGTTCATCTCAGGGCTGGTCATGTTTCCTACACATGCTGTTCTGCTCTACACCAGGAGCCGCTGCCTTCACCCCTTCCAGATCCCCTGCAAACTCCCACTGCTCTTCCATGATTCTGCTCAGAAATCACTTCCCCTCTCCTGCCCCCACTCCCAGCCCCATCACAGGTCCCCTGCCATCAGCAACCTTGCTTGCATCACAATTATTTGTATTTTCTGTCTCCCCAACTGATTCAATTTCTCCAACACAGCATTTCTGTATTTTCCCGTGTCATTAAATTTTGAAACCATCCTGTGAGGGAGATGCGAGCCTCCTTACTATACGGGTAAGAGAACAGACAGACCAAGTTGCCCTCACACAGCTCATGAGAGAACTCCAGTCCAAGTTCATCAACTCAAGCCAGTCTACTTCCCAAGGCTATTCTTTCCATTGCCTGAGGCTGCATCCATGACTGTGTCATATGAAAAAATGGGTCAAAGTTTGGGTCTTAATCCTCCTTACAGAGCTTGTGCTTTTCCCACATAGGCAGAAGGACACTGCAATCCCAGTAGAGTGCCGGCCACCCTGAGATGTTACAGACCAAGTAGCAAGGAAGTTAGGAAAAGAAAGTTTAAACCAGTTCCAAAACATCACAGAGAACCACAGAGTCGACCTTTACTATCTGAAATCACAGGAAGAGAGGTAGAAGGGGGAGGACTTCCATTGTCTACTCTACAGACTTCCATATTGTTCGAATTTTTCTAGTTAACACAAATTCATTTTATACTTTTTGAAGTAACAACTTTTAAAGAAAATTAAACTCCATAATTCAATTAGAATTCTAACATAAATTAAGATTTTTATTTCATGTAAAATAAATAGCAGATTTGAGTTACAAAGAGATGCTACCTTTATAACACAAAATGTCATCTGGTACGACATCTTGCCATGGCATTTACTAATGAGAGAAGGAAATTAAATGATCGCACATAGTATGATTTGAGATAAAAGGTCAGTTGCGTATAATTACGCAAACCAAAGCTGCTCACCAGAAACTGCCCTCTGAAAAAACAATACCCACTTGGTGGGTTATATATTAGATTTGTTTAGACTTCCAAATTCCCCAGACTAGCCCATGTGTCTGTCATTATACTGTACATAGGGAACTCTTGCCTCCCTGGAAGATCTTCTTCCAACAACTATGGAACCCTGCCTCTAGGTGGCCATCAACAAGGCTTTCTTTGGAGAGAGCACATTATTTCCCCACCACCAATGGGGAACCACAGCACACCTGGATAGTCACCTACTGAGACCCATTATTCTTCCTACTTACCTTCCTAGAAAGAATTGTTAAATCTCAGGGTGTCTGGGTGCTCAGTTGGTTGGTCATCCAACTTTTGATTTTAGTTCAGGTCATGATCTCAGGGTCATGAAATTAAACCCTGAATCAGGTTCCACACTCAGCGCAGAGTCTGCTTATCCCCCCTCCCTCTGCTCCTCCCCCCAACTCATGCCCCCCCCAAAATAAATAAATAAAATCTTAAAAAAATATATTAAATTTCACCACCACTCCAAACCACAGGAATGTTGTTCAGGTTAGAACTGGGTACACAGTGATGGCAGATATGGGGGTTGTCCCGTGCTGGGAAACATGGTGGCCACAGAGACTCATCTGACAGACTCAATGTATCTTCACAACTCTATCACTGCCTTGAGAAGATGATGTGCCCAAACCAGAAACATCAGGAAGAAACTGCCTTCATTTTCCCTCTTGGAATATTTCTTCTATAAAATAGAAAATGACTGTGAAACAAAGAATTCTATAGAGCGGGGCTTGGCAAATTTTTTTCTCTAACGGGTCAGATAGTATATATTTGAGGTTTTGCAGGCCAAACGGTCTCTGTTACAACTATCCAAGTCTGCAATTTGTAGTGAGAAAGCACACAGATGCCCAGTGATCTAATGCAGACGGCTGTGTCCCAGCAAAACTTTATCTACAAAAACAGGCAGCAGTCGTTTGCAGACCCTATCTAGGGAGCAATCAAGTGTTGTGTTTTCAAGTCTCTAACTTAATAAAGCTCTTAGATCAACAGGAAAAAATTTTCACAGTGTTAAGCTTGGTCTGTCTACCTGAAGGCGATCTCCACTCTGACAAGCAAAGTACTGCCTGAGTCTGTGGCCCATACATGTGGGTGGACAGAGAAGGGATTATGTACTTCTCCCAGTGGCAAATAAGGAACACAAGTGCAGTTTACATCATTCTCTAAAGTGAAAATGAGGGTGGGGGGTAAGCTTTTAGCAGCAGAGTTTTGGGTTTCCCTACCATCCCGTGTCAAAGGCTGATTAAGGTGACTTGTTAATCATGAACTAGATTGGAATTTATATCAAAGCCACAAGGAAATCCTAAACAGAACAAAACTGGTTTTATCAAAGATCTACAGAGTTATTGATTCGCCGTAACAATACACAACTTCATAAACCGAACAGATGTTTCTCTATATTTCCCACACCAAAGCGAAGAGAGATGCCATGCGCTCCCAGAAGAACGTGCAGGAAATCTTTAACTGACCTCACAGTGGACAGAGCTTTGTGATAGTAAGGGGACAGGTTTCATCAGGAAACCACTGCTATAGCTTTCTTGGTTTTTTGTTTGTTTGTTTGTTTTACTATGTGAGGAGAAGTAATCAACCCTCAAACAACATACACTTAACCTCTTCTCTCTTCTGGAGATATGGCTGGATTCCAGGAGCTGGGGCGGGAGCCTGGAGACCGGCCTGCAAGCCGTATGCGGAAGAGCAAGTAAGTATGAAAGGTAACACCCTTCTGTTAGATGTCGCCACGTCTCACCATCTCAACTGGATACCTGGGTTCTTCGGACGCATTTCCACCTTCGTCTTAGGGCCTTACAACAATGCGCTACCACTGTAATGTGGAAGAGACACTGCTCTGGGTCAACTGTATTTTAGGAAAGGATCCGTCCCCATTTCCTTTTCTTTCTTTCTTTCTTTCTTTCTTTTTTTTTTTTCAAAGATTATATTTGTTTATTTGAGAGAGAGATTGAGCGAGAAAGAGAACACAAGCAGGAGCAGGGGCAGAGGGAGAAGGAGAAGCAGGCTCCTTACTGAGCAGAGAGCCCGACGCAGGGCTTGATCCCAGGACCCCGGGATCATGACCTGAGCTGAAGTCAGATGCTTAACCCACCGAGCCACCCAGGTGCTCCATCCCCACTTCCTTTCCTGTTAGGATTCTACCTCCAGAGAGAGCTTATAAGAAAGTTAGACAAAAGCCCTGGTACTGAAAGGGTGTAAGGTAGGAATCCCAGTGAGTACTGGAGAAGGACCACAGGAAGAGCTGCCTGAAGAGCCTGGGTCAGGTTCAAAGGTATCCAAGAAGGTGACAGGAGATGGAAGGATGGCTGCTTTTAGGAGTACCCAGGAACGTGTTGATCTGCCGTTCCAAAAACCTTACTGCCCGTCCTTCAAGTGGAGACTCTCTTCCTACCTACACGCCCCCTGCAGTGTGCAGGGAGGACGGACGGGGCAAGGTTCTGTCTATACCTGTGCCTTGCCAGCTCACTGCCCAGCAGGGGATAGGCTCACCGTGGCAGGGGATTGATGCTGTGGCCATTGTGCCGCCCTGGGAAATGCCCCAGGGCGCTGAAAGCCCCAGAGAAGGCTCTGGAACCCCTAGGATGATGGTTAGTAAACACCTCCCCACCCTCATATACACAAAAAATTGGAAAAAAAACTTGAGAAAACAGTGATAGACATGACTGTATGAAAATTTAAACCTGTTGTATGTTTCAAAGGGATATAAAGACAATATTATATAGTACTATTTATAATACATGACAAAAGGTTAATATTTAATTTATGAAAAGCTCTTATAAAGCCATACCAAAGAATATTTCTGTAGAAAAATAAGCAAAGTTAGGGGCGCCTGGGTGCCTTTGCCTTCCTTCCAGGTCATGATCCCAGAGCCCTGGGATGGAGCCCCACATCAGGCTCCCTGCTGGGCGGGAAGCTTGCTTCTCCGTCTCCCACTCCCCCTGCTTGTGTTCCTTCTCTCACTGTATCTCTCCTTGTCAAATAAATAAAATCTTAAAAAAAAAAGAAAGAAAAATAAGCAAAGTTATCAATAATCAATTCGCAAAACAAAAATAATAAAGGTCAAACTTAACAACAAAAAAAAAACAACCTGATTAAAAACTGGACAAAGGATCTGAATAGACATTTCTCCAAAGATGATATACAAATAGCCAAAAAGCACATGAAAAGACAGTATCACTAACCACTAGGGAAATGCAAATCAAAACCACAATGAGTTATTATCTCACATCCAGTTAGGAAGGCTGCTATCAAAGAAAAAGAAAACAAGTACTGGTGAGGATATGGGGAAACCGGAACCTTTGTGCCCATGGGAATGAAAAATCATGTTGCTCCTTAGAAAACACTATGGAGGTTCCTTTAAAAATTAAAAATGGGGTGCCTGACTGGCTCAGTTGGAGGGGCATGAGACTCTTGATCTCGGGGTCATTGAGTGTGAATCTCACATCAGGGGTAGAGATGACTTAAATAAGTAAATTTTAAAAAAATTAAAAAGAGAACTACTCTATAGTCCACAATTCCACTTCTGGGTTTACATCCAAAAGAACTGAAAGCAGGATCTCAAGGAGATATTTGTACACCTGTGTCCATAGAAGCATTGTTTCAAAAGCAAAGAAGGGTGAGCAACCCAAGTGTCCACTGACAAACGAGTGAGCAAGACATGGTATGTACACACAATGGAGTATCAGTCAGCTTCTTTTTTTTTTAAAGATTTTATTTATTTATTTGACAGAGAGAGGTCACAAGCAGGCAGAGAGGCAGACAGAGGGGGTGAGTGGGAAGCAGGCTCCCTGCTGAGCAGAGAGCCCGATGTGGGGCTCGATCCCAGGACCCTGAGATCACGACCTGAGCCGAAGGCAGAGGCTTAACCCACTGAGCCACCCAGGCACCCCTCAGTCAGCTTTTAAAAGGAAGGAAATTCTCACACATTTTACAATATGGATGAACCCTGAAGACATTAAATGAAATGATCAGTCACATACACAAAAACCGGATACTTTATGATTCTACTTATTTACCTAAGGTTTCTAAACTAGCCAAATTCATAGAAACAGAAGGGAGAATAGTGGTTGCCAGGGGGAAATGGAGAGCTCTTGTAAATGGGTGCAGAGTTTCAGTGTGGCCGGATGAAACCGATCTGGAGATGTCACACAACAACGTGAATACTAGTGAACTGTACACGTAAAATGGGCGAGCTGATAAATTTTATATATACTTAGCACAATTAAAAAGTTTTGGAAAAAAGGTCAATGATCTATTTAAAATGTTCAACCTTGCTATAAACAGAAATGCAAATAAAAAATAAGATACCATATTTGTGTCTATTAAATTAGAATGGTTTTTTGATGATAATATCCACATTGGCAAAGATCATAAGAAACAGGACTGATTGCAGCTGGTAGGAATGAGAGCTATTTCAATATTCCAGAAAGACAATTTGGCCATATGTTTCAAAAGAATTTTTAAATTGCTCATGTTCTTTGACTCAATTATTCCACATCTGGGAACTCAACCTAAAAAAATTAATCAGACGTGTGCAAAAAAAGTCTGTATGTAAGAATGTTTCCAATGCAGGGTTGTTAAAAAAAAAAATAGATCAAATAAAATGGAAACCTAAATGTCCATCAGTAAATTAGAAAAAGTAAATGATAGTAGAGCTGAGTAACAGACCAGCTTGTACCACTAGAAATTACATTATAGAAGATTATTAAATGATAGGGTCTTTTGAAGAAGTATTGTCAAGTGATTTTTCTAAGTATGTATCTTTGTTGTTGTTGTTGTTGTTTTAAGATTTTATTTGTTTGTCAGAGAGCTCCAGAGTACACGCAAGCAGGGGAAGCAGCAGGCAGAAGGAGAAGCAGACTCCCTGCTGAGCAGGGAGCCCGATGCGGAACTCCATACCAGGACCCTGGGATCACAACCCCAGTTGAAGGCAATGCTTAACCAACTGAGCCACCCAGGTGTCCCAGTACGTTTCTATTTCTTTACTTATCTGAGAACTGGAGTCTACACAGGACAAATTAACAGTGGTAATTTCATTTTTTAAAAAATTTATTTATTTGACAGAGAGAGAGAGACAGCTAGAGAGGGAAACAAGTAGGGGGAGTGGGAGAGGCAGAAGTGGGCTCCCCGCTGAGCAGGGAGCCTGATGAGGGGCTCTGTCCCAGGACCCTGGGATCATGACCTGAGCCAAAGGCAAGACGCTTAATGACCGAGCCACCCAGGAGCCCCAACGGTGGTCATTTCTGAATGGCTAGAATTCTAATCACTTTTTTCTGTATTTTTCCAGAAGTTTACAATGCATTTGTTACTTTCAAAGTTTGAAAAAGCTATATCACTTTTTTAAAAAGTAAAACTTTATGTGCTCAGTTACCTTTATATTCCCATTTCCAAGAAAACAAACAACTACATTAATTTCACTGTGTTTTACTTCCTGCTATGATGTTCAGCAACTTTTCTATATAAATGAAAACCTACTGACTTCTTACTTTCATCTCATAAAGATATGCCTCCTTGGGGTGGTTCTAGAGTCAAAGTTGAACTCCGTACCAGTTTTTCATACTTGTTCTCAGTACCACCTATGTCCTTCATGCTACATTGGGCAGGTCTGAGAGGGGGGCTGTGGGCCCCCAAAGCTCCTCGAGGGGAAAGCTGTTAGCCAAGGTCCTAAGGGAGAGGCAGCTCTACAGTATCATGGCAGGGGAGGGGGAATTCCTAGACACAGGTGAGGCATCAGTGATAAGCATCGGACTCCAGTGAGGCCAGTCCACAGGTTAGTGAGGCGCCCGAGGCACAGCCTGGCACCGAAAGAAGGGCTGGGCACCCACTTCCTCCCATATTTGGTCCAGGAAGCACTGGAAGACTTGGCAGTTCCCTGGGACCTGAAGCTGGGAAATGACAAAAGAGAAAGGGAGGAGTAATGATGTCACAGCAGGAGTTCTGAGGGACCAGAGCTTGCACTTAAACAGAAGCCATGAGGAAGATAAAAGTTCTTGTGAGATATTAAAGAAACTGGCCACCAGAAAAGCTGAAGTATGGTGCTGGCTTCCACAGAGCTGCTGACATCCACAGAGCTGCCTGGAGCCAGCGCCTTTAGTGCCCAGTGGCTCAAGGTTTCACGCCTCCTGGGCTCCCATATACCCCTTTACTCAAGGTAGCTTGAGGTAGATCCCAACGTGGACAATCAAAAGAGCGCATCCAAAATGAAAAGGAAAAACAAGCATATCCTCCTTGACAGAGCACAGCTGCTCTACTGTGGTCCAGTTTCCATTTTGGTACAGTTTATGCAGAACTCCCCTATAAAGCCCGCCAAGCTCTTCTCAGTCTGAACTTAGAACTTAAGAAAGACAATCTGAGGGGCACCTGGTGCCTCAGTCGGTTAAGCATCCAACTCTTGGTCTCAGCTCAGGTCTTGATCTCAGGGTCATGAGGTCAAGCCACATACTGGGCCCCAGGCTGGGTATGGAGGCTACTGGTAGGTATTAAGGCAGGCACGTATTGCATGGAGCACTAGGTATGGTAAACAAACAATGAAAAAAGAAAATAATAAATAAATAAATAAATTTTTTTTTTTAAATACCAAGATGGAAAAACAAGCAGAAATCTGAGGTTCAGTTAAAGTTGGACACATACAGGGCGCCTGGGTGGCTCGGTGGGTTAAAGCCTCTGCCTTCGGCTCAGGTCATGATCTCAGGGTCCTGGGATCGAGTCCCGCATCGGGCTCTCTGCTCAGCGGAGAGCCTGATTCCTCCTCTCTCTCTGCCTGCCTCTCTGTCTACTTGTGATCTCTCTGTCAAGTAAATAAATTAAATCTTAAAAAAATAAAAATAAAAATAAATAAAGTTGGATGCATAAATAAAATTGCCATTTAAGTTTTCTGCCATTTATCACAAAAGATAAAAATTAAAGAGGATAAGACATTGCTTCCTAAGGTTTATTAGCAGTCTAAAAATACTGATTCATCATATGAAAAACAATGAAACCACTAAGTTGTTATTCTCGACAACATAAGGGTTCCATTAATGGTTGTGAAGATGATGTTGGCCAAACTGGGGGTTTAGAATTCAGGAACAAGAAACAACACATCGAATTTTAGCCTCACAACTATTTTGGTGTTATTTAGGAAAAGTACTACCTTAGACTTAGCCACTCTGGACACATAGACATGCATGTGGTGGGCCTGACCTCTACTTCCCATCATATACGAACTCAGGACAGCCACCTGAGGGACAGCTGGGGGGTGGGGGAAGCACGGAGAACATGACCAGAAGAAACAGAATTGAAGAAAAGAAGCCATTGAAAGCAGATGTAGGAGAGAAGCTGGCACTAGAGCAGACACACAGGTAATACTAGACTTCCTAACTTGTAACATCCTCTCTCCCCAAAACAAACCTACCCTCCCAGATCAAACCCAAGAATATTTTTCACATTTTCCAAAAGGTCTCCTCCTTTTTCTATGCTATTAAGGTTCTTCTACATAATAATATGTCTGGGCTACTCCTTTTCCTCTTCTAGAAAAGCAGATAAATTTGAAATGGGGGGGGTCAGTAATTTAAATATTAGTGTGAATTCATCCAATCAGATTGCATTCCTGTTAACCAAAAGCTATCTACAGCTATTCACTCCCCTCTCCCACCCCATCACCACGCAATTTGGATTAGGATGAAAAAGAGGGGAAACCATTGGTACTTGGGGGTGTAGAGTTCTTTGGAGGTTGATGCATCCCCCAGTGCCATGTCACAGAATCATGAAAGACATGAGAACACAGCCCCTTGAAGAAGAGCAGAAAATGCTCTGCTCTTCTTTCCTGCCAACGATTGGGAAGACATTTTTTTCTCTAGCCCTTCACCTAGTAAGGGGGCTTTGCAGAACTACTACCATAATTTCCCATCAAAACACTACCTGAACAATAGCATCAAAAGGATAAAATACCAAGGATTAAATTAACAAAATAAATACAAAGTGTATATTCTTAAAATTACCAAAGGACACTGAAAGAAATTAGAGAAGATCTATATTAGAGAAGATCTAAATAATTGGAAAAAACATCCTGTGTTCATGGACTAGAAGACAACATTGTTAGGACAACAACTCTGCTCAAACTGATCTATAGATTTAATGCAGTCTTTATCAGAATCTCAGCTGACTTCTCTGTACAAACTGACAAGCTGATTCTAAAATTCCTCTTTAATTGCAAGGGACCCAGATTAGTCAAAACAACCCTGAAAAAGAAGAACATAGTAGAAAGATTCCCACTTCCTGATTTCAAAACTTACTATAAAGCAATAGTACTTAAGACAGTGTGCAAGTGTCACAAGGATAAACAAACAGATTAACAGCAAAGAATGAACAGTCCGGAAGTAAATCCATACCTTCATGGTCAACTCATTTTCAACAGGGTGCCAAAACAATTCAATAGGGGAAAAAGTCTTTACAACAAATGGTTCTGAGACCAGAGGATAGCAAAAGATTAAAGCTAGAGGTTTACCTACTTTATACCATTTATAGAAATTAATTTGAAACGGGGTGACTGGGTGGCTCAGATGGTTAAGCATCTGCCTTCAGCTCAGGTCATGAGCCCAAGATCCCGGGATAGAGTCCCGCATCTGGTTCCCTGCTTAGCAGGGAGTCTGCTTTTCTCTCTCCCCCTGCTTCTGCTCCCTCTCTCCCACTCAAATGGATAAATAAAATCTTTTAAAAAAAGAAAAAAGAAATTAACTTGGAATGTATCAAAGACCTAAATGTAAGAGCAAAAACTGCAAAACTCTTAGAAAAAAACACAGAGGTAAATCTTCATGACCAGGGATTTAGCAAAGGATTCTTAGATATACCAAAAGCATGAGCAACAAAAGAAAAAACAGACAAATTAGACTTCATGAAAATTAAAACATTCTGTGCTTCAAAGGACACCCTCTAGAAAGTGAAAAGACAATGAACGGAATGGGAGAAAATAATTTGCAAATCACGTATCTGATAAGGGATGGGTAGCTAGAATACACAAAGAGCTCATCCAACTCAATAATAACAAACAAAACTTAAGGTGACATGGTGACTACAGCTGATAATACTGCATTTGTACAATTTGTACAGTTGATAATACTGAATTTGTACAATTGAAATTTTCTAAAGGAGTAAAATATTCTCTCCAAAAAGAGAAAAAAAAAAAAAAAGGAAAGAAAAGGGGAAAATAGTAAGGTGATGGATGAATCAAAAAGGTATTATCAAATCTTCACATTAACATTTTAAATATCTTACAATTTTATTTGTTAATCATGCCTTAATAAAGCTGGGAAAATAATAATAAAATAAATATATGTTTTATTATGTACATAAATATAATAATAAAATGATCTTTGATAACTAATAAAGATAACAGATAACTGGTAACTCATTTCAAAAACAGGCGAAGGATCCTCAATAGACATTCCTCCAGGGAAAATAGAGAAGTGGCCAATAAACACATGAAAATATGTTCAATATCATTAGTCATCAGAAGAAAGCAAATCAAAACCACAGTGAGACACCACTTCACTTCACTCCCATTAGGCTGGCTAGAATCATAAAGTCCGATAGTAACAAATTCGGGCAAGAATACAGAGAAATCAGAACCCTCATACACTGCTGGTGGATTTGAAAAGGTGCGGCCACCTCATAGAACACTCCAGCAGTTTCTCAAACCATTAAACACAGACTCACCATTTGACCCAGCGATTCTCCTAAGTATATACCCAAAAGAAAGGAAAATGTCCACAGAGAAACTAGTATATAAATATTGGCATTGTTCATAATAGCCAAAAGGTGGAAATAACCCAAATGTCCATCAGTGGACGAATGGATAAACAGACTGCGGTACGTCCATACAATGGAATGTTATTTGACAATAAAAAGGAATGAAGTAGTAATACCCACTACAACTTGGATGGACCCTGAAAACATTATGTTAGAAATGATCCACAAAAGTCCACATATTACACAAGTCCATTCATAGGAAAGTCCAGAATCAGGAACTCTTATAAAAAGAGAAAATAGATTACTGGTTGCTTAGGGTTACTGGGTTGGGTGGGTAGAGAGCAGAGGGGTGGAGTTCAGGTAATTCAGGGAAGTGATAGCTAAAGGGCAGTGAAATCAGCTAATAAAAATTTTCTAAAATTGACTATGGCTGGGACAGACTCCTGCGTGGCTCAGTGGGTTGTCTGCCTTCTGCTTAGGTCATGATCCCAGGGTCCTGGGCTCGAGTCTGACAGAGGGCCCCTTTGGTCAGCAGGGAGCCTGCTTCTCCCTCTGCCTGCTGCTTTCCCAGCTTGTGCTCTCTTTCTCTTTCTCTCTCTCTCCCTCTCTGATAAAATAAAATAAAATAAAATAAACCTTCTAAAATTTTTTTAAATTAAAAAAAATAAAATTGACAGTGGTAATGGTTGTATACATCTGCAAACATACTAGAACCAGTGAAGAGTACACTTAATTGGCCAAGTTGTATGCAAATAGTTCAATAAAGCTGTGTTTGGTTTTTTTAAGCATTACCTGAAACTCGGAGCTTGACCCATTTTATTCATACCCCCAGGGTCCCTCATCCTGTAAATCACAATGTCTGCCAAGCTGAAAGCCCTCCAGGCATCATCCTGGGTTCTCTCATCCCTACTTGGCTATGACCCAGCCTTGCTCTGCATTCCCTCTTGCAACCCTTCCTCCCACTAGTCTCGGGACCTCTCCTCCTGGAGCCAGCAAGTACCCCACACTCACACTCCTCTCAACAGCTCTACCATGGCTGCACCCTGGCTTCTCCACTCTTCCCTTCTCTTGTGAGCCTTACAAGTCAAAGCAGCTCAGGTCCTCAGAACTCCCAGTAGAAAACCAAATTCCCCCAGTCACTACAGTCTCCAGACAATAACCTACTGACAAGTACCTAGAACCTAAGAATTTGTGACCAGCTCCCTCTTGCTCACTTCCTGGAATGACTTCCTTCTCTCTGGTTTCCTGCTTCTCCTTTCTACATTTTTAGGAACCTCCTCTCTGTTCTTTCCCACTTTTTCCTGTTCACTCTTGGGTAATGACCCAACATCTCCTGGCCTTGCCTTAGGCTATTCGTTCCTGTGACCTAAGCTCTTGCCAACAATGCTCACCCTGTGACCAGATCACAACCCAGGAATTGCTCTTTAAAATGGAAAACTAGAACTCTCCTCTGATTACCACAGCCCACCCTTCCTTTTCTCACTTCCTCTTTCTCACCCAATTTGCTCTACTGCTTGAATGAAAAACCACCAGAACTTTCATCCTACCCTTCCTATTGTCCCTCTGGACTTCATTTCCTTGAACGTTTCGAACACTCTCCCCCCAGCACCCCTCATTTCCTGTTCCACTGACACTCTTCTGTCAAACTCCAAACATGGATCAACGTCATTCCTGTCACCTCTATTTCTTCTCACCCCACCCACCACTGAAGAAAAATCCTCTCATTTCTGTGACTGGTTCCATCACCAAGTATGAGTTCCAGCTTTGGCAGAATCCTCCAGGGTTCAAGAATCTTCCAGTCATGCCATCATCTTCAGACCTTCACCTCTCACCTCCTGCCACCCATCAACTCCTGGTCTGCTACCCCTCTGTCATCCGATAACTCTTACTTCCTACTTCATCAAAACAGTAAGACCACCAGATTTACACTCTTCATCTTGGTTCTCTGTCCCCTTGAACTCTACCTACATATTCACTCACTTCCCTCAGTTTCACAGAAAAGGATCACACTCTCCCGTCTTCATGATCTTAGTTCTTCTACTTCCTTCGAGACATTGGTTCAACTGTCCCTCACCCTTACTAACTCCGACTGCTTCCTTCCCCAACAAACAAGCTCAGCTTCCTCTCATCCCAGTGTAGATGGGCAACCCTGGTTAATCCATTCAACCTATTAAGGACCAGGCCCTGCCACAGACATCAGAGATGGGGCACCAAACTAGATACTAGGTCCCCAGTTTCACTGACATCATAGTGGGAAGAGACAGGAAACAAATAAAGCAAATAAATGGACAAGGTAATAAGCAAGCATAATGAAAAAAACAACAGGATGATGTAATCGAGAGTGACTACAGGTACTTGGTGGGGACTACTTCACGTTCGGGTGATCAAGGAAGGCATCTCTGAGCAAGTGACACTTGAACTGGAACCTGAAAAGCAAGAGAGAGCGAGGGAAAAGGCAGTCTTGGGGAAGTGCACTCCATAGTGAGGTTCACGATGGGGGAATGGGTCTTTTTCTCCCTTCTTCTGCACTGACACCCCCAGGGCTGGCCTTAGGTACACAGTGGATAGTATGTTCCTGGCAAGGGAACGAGTAGTTCTCTGGTGAGACACCGCACATGGCTTCTCAGCAGAAGCCACAGACTCACTGTCCCCTTCCACTTCCCCTTCAATTGTCCTAATTGAATTAGGACAATTCTCCCAAAAGGGCCACTGGCAGCCCTCTTCTCTTCCACTCTGCATTCATTCTGTTTTGGCAACCGCTCTCATATTACATGCAAAGAAGTCCAGAGTCAGAACTGTCTTTGAGGACAGCCTGGTCACCTCCTAGGCAACGTTTCCATGAGACCTCCTGTCAGCAGCTCTCACTTACTGTGTCCAATCCAGGCCGGCTGTAACGTGACACCTTTTCCCTGTGCACGTCTGTGGCCTTGCCAATTCCCCCACCTCATGTATTGCCCATTTTAATAATTAATCATGTCAATATCCACACAGTGCCTCAGATGGAAATCCCAGAAACTGTCTTTGATTCCTTCCTTGCCCTTACTTTCCAAATCCAATTGGTCAGGAAGCCCCACCAAGCCTCTCTCTAAATGTCTTCTGAGTCCACTCCCTTCTGTGGGCCTCCACTGGCACTGGACTAGTTCAGGATCTTGTCATTTCTCTCCTGAACTCGAGCTGGAATAACATAGATTCCCAGGGCCCAACACACTTAGTAGACTTTTGAATAAACAAAAGAGAAGGAACAGGCATGAACGAACAAATTGACTGAGTGAACCAATGAGTGAGAAAATCACTGAATAAATAAAAGAATAAAGGCATATTATGTACAAAGGAAACTAAGAAATATATAGTTTAATGAAGAAGATGCGACCAAGCAAGTACAGGGCATTAGGAGATGAACAGTATTGGGGGCGGTGGGGCAGGGTGAGGCGGGGCTAGGTGGGGTGAGGCAGGGTGGGGACTAACCCTCCTTATGTGTCTTCCAGTCCTCAAGTCCTAAACCAGGCACTTCACACACAGTTCACACGAGACTCACCCAGCAACTATATGATATACTGTGCTTCTGATGGGGAAAATGACATTCGAAGGAGTTAAATAACCATCTAAGGTCACCCAACTCATATATGGCAGGGTTCAGATTCAAACCTAGGTCTGCAGGCCCCAAATCCCATCATGGTTAATGGTCACAGGTTTACAGAATAGGCTGGACCTCTAAAGATGATCATAATAATAGCCAACACACAGAGTGCTTCTGACAGAGTCACCATTCTACGAACTTTGCATAGATCCTCAAAGAAATCCTATGAGGGGCACCTGGGCAGCTCCGTCAATTAAGCATCTGTCTTCAGCTCTAATCATGATTTGGGAGTCCTGAGATCGAGCGCTGGGTCACCTGGGGCTCCCTGCTCATCGGGGAGCTTGCTTCTCCCTCTCCCTCTGCCCCTCCCCTGGCTCCCACACGCTCTCTCTCTCTAATAAATAAGTTAAATTTTCAAAAAAAAAAAAAAATCCTATGAGGTAAGCAAGAATGTGATTCCCCACTTTACAATCAAGAAAACAGGGATACCAAGAAATTCACAAGTAATTTGGCAAGGGTCATAAAGCTACGAAGTGACAGAATTGGGATCTGAACCCAGACAGTGTGGCTCCAGCATCTGTGTGGGTCATCCCTTCAACCTTCTGTCCCACCGCCTTCATGCTGGAGGTTAAGATGGCAGAGGGTGACTCCAAGAGGAGGGAACGTGTGATTACAGGCCGCAAGGCCCAAAGGTGAGAACAGGAAGTGGTTCACTGTGGCTGGGACCGAGGGGGCGGTAGACAGTAAGGCCCCAGAGGAAAGATGGGGTCAGACACGCAGCTTCCTGTTAGCTGGTCCAGGGCCACCAGCCGCCTTGTTTGACATGTAAAGTGCCTCCGTCTTTCACAAGGCAGTGAACAGTTAGAGGCATATGTTCATTCTGTTTTCTTAACCAGCGTATTTAGTTCTCCTAAATCTGAAGGTGGAAGAGCTAAAAGGTACAGAAATAGCTAATGTGTTCAAGGTCTTACCGTGAACTTGCTGGTACAACCTGCCGTACTGTCCATGGAGTTGAGTCTCGGCACCCCAACCTACTGGCACTTAACTTCAATGCAGTATTAGTTTGAAAAGATTACACATATTCTTAAAATCTCTTTTTTTGAGAGAGAGAGAGAGAGCGAGCATGTGTGGGAAGGGGCAGAGGCAGAGGGAGAGAGAGAATCTTAAGCAGGCTCCATGTCCAGCACAAATGAGACACGGGGCTCAGTGTCACGACCCTAAGATCCTGATCTGAGCCCAAATGAAGAGTCGGACGTTGAACTGACTGGGCCACCCAAAAATCTCAAATTTTTTTTCACAGTACATCAAATGTGAGCCAATAAATTGCCATCTTTATGCCTCCGTACTGTGAAGTTACACACAAATCAGTGAGATCTAAATTTTTCTTAGGAAAACTTCTGTAGAAACTAATTAAAAGGCAGATCCCCAAACAAACCTTGCGCTCTAACATGGCTTCAGAACGAAAAGGGGGACAGGACCGGCAAGCCGTCTAAAGAAACCCTTAGGTCATTCTGGTTCGGATTCTTATTCTCATCAATCATTGGGAAAGGTCATCTGGGGGAATCTGTAAGTGCTACTCTAGTTCCTTTCTTCATGGGAATCTAGAAGGTTAAACAGTAATCACTTCAGTCTCAAGGCCTCCCAAATTGTAGGAGACCAACACAGTCATTCCTCATGGTCAAGGGGAGGGACCTCAGGACTAAGTGAAAGATCCCAAAGAAATGTTCTCTGACCTCTGAAAGTAAGTATTCAAAAGGGCTTGTTTGGCTCCATGGGAAAGGGGCAGGATCAGATCACCCAGTGCCCTCTGCCACGGGGGTGTCAAGCAGGGAGAAGATGGGAGATAAAGCAGAGGCAGAGTGACGTGAGCAATGCGTCAGACAGAAATAACCCCTGCCCTAAGCCTTGTCAGAGCCCCATGTTAAAACGTGGTAAATTACAAGAAAGCGAAGTGATTTGTTCAGCCCCTTAACATAAGCTGTGGCTGAACACAGAGAGGTAGAGGACAGCATAGTTACTAGGGTGCCCAGCGGTCAGCTGGCCTTGCTCACTCCCAGTACTTGGTTCATGTCCTGCTCCAGAAACCTGAGCCAGCTGTCACTGTTGGATCCATGACCTCATGGGGCTCAGGTCCACCTAGAAAGGAGTCTTGGCCTGGGGAGTCTGGCTAGGAAAGGACTCAGGGGCAAGGCCTCACAAAACTGACCAAATTAAAGCCAGAGGGATTGTTTTTTAGTCAATGCTGATCTTGTGATCTTGTCAGCTATTTCAAGTCCAAAGATTAACAAAATACTAGAAGGGCAAACAGATGCAGGTGGTTGGGGAGTGGGAAAGAAAACCCAAACTGCCTTTGTTCGAGGAGCAGACTTGACAGACTCAAGTTCTCCAGGAATACATCTGGACTGAAGCAAAAGTCAAGATTTCAACAGGGCTAAATTGTTACCTTCACACATTTGAAAAGGGTAAGCTAGCTGGGAGAATCATCATGTCCATGAACTAGCTCTGTCCCGTGGCTCCGGGCTGGCACTGCTCCGCCTGCCCCATGGGCACATAAGACATGACTCCGTGTAAGTTGGAGCAGTGCTCTGACCTGAAGGTCAGACCTGTCAGACTTACTGACTCCAAAGTCTCATGCTCACACTGATGAAGTTCTTAAACCTAGATGAGGTTCGGTGGGGTGAGGTTCGGAGGCAACGGCTAAGAAAGAATTCTTAAGACGTCTTTGGTGCAAAAAGGTGGTTTATTAGAGCACGGGGACAGGACCCATGGGCAGACGGAGATGCTGCGCCAGGTTGTGAGGGATGGCAGGTTATGTACCCTGTGGTTGGGGGAAGGTGAGGTAAAGGGGGTGATGTTAGTCTCTAAGGAATTCTGGAAGCAAGGTCTCCAGGACCTTGAGGGGCTAGCTATTGTTGGGAGAAAGGTCATTCATTACTAGTAGTAAAAATCTTCTTGTGAGACCCTTTAGACGTATATCAGTGGGCCATATGCTTGGGAATGATTCTCGACACTATCTTGGAGCTCTAGAGATAAAGTTTCATATTTCTCCTATCAAGTGTCCTTGTTAGTGAGATTTGGGTTTAGAAGAAATTTAAATTTATTTAGGGCTTGAGGAACTGAGTTATTTGCCTCTGGAAATTGTGCTATTATTAGATAGCTTCTTTGTTATAAATCTCTAGGACATTGGTAAACCAAGGGAGACTCCTGTCTTGCAGGACTGTGATCTCTGCAAATTAACTACTTGTTTTTCTTTTAGGACAGCCAGGGGTGCCTGAGGAATGTGACACATATTACTGAGGGGAGGGGTGGAGAGGGGGGTGCAAGGTGCCAGCTTTTGCTTTGTCCTCAGCCAGCCTCCTGCTCCCTCATCAACACCTCCTCCAACCCAGCATTCCCACTTCTAAGAAGGGATCCCAGAGAAAGACGAGCACCCAGGTGCAAAGCCACATCTGTGAGGCTGCTCACCTGGGACCATGTTTAGAACTAGAGACACCGAGAAAACCCCAACGCCCGCTAGTAAGGGAATGATTAAAGTAAGACACATTCGTGGAATACCTTGCAGTTGTTCAAAAAAGGGAAAGCGGAATCTGTAAGTGCTATCCGTGACGCACAAAGTGGGAACGGCGACTTGCAGAACATGTGGTGATTCCATTGCTGGGGTGTGTCCATTGTCACAAAGAAAATGAAAGGCCCAAAATGGAGTCACATATGCCAGACCATGCCAGCAAACCGGGGCTTTATACCTAACCTAAATGCAGTTTAAAGCTCCCCCAGAAATGTAGTCTTCACAGGTCAGTCAGAAATTATCTGGTCAGTACCAATACAATAATCTGTCACATGGACCCTCTTCATCCCACTCCCCCATACCCCCCCACCCAAAGGACAGTGAGGTAATCTGCTGGTCATACCCCTACTCTTCCCAAGGGAAAATGACCTTGCCTGAAGATTTTTTTTTTTTTGCTAATAACTTCCCTGCCCCACCCTTCTTCCTATAAAAACCTTCCACTTTGTACAGCTCCCAAGAGCATCTCTCTACTTGCTAGTTGGGATGCTGATCGGTTGAATTTTTGTTCTTTAACAATATACATGCGGGTACATTTCATGCACTGAAAAGCATTCCAGAGCATGTGTGCCAAAGTGAATCCAACTGAGCAATTCTTTTTTCTACTTTATACACTCCTGGGTCATCAACAACTCTTATTTTTTAACGTACATTACTTTTGTGATTTGAAAACACAGATAAAACAGATGTGTTAAATGTATAGAGAATATACAAATATGTAAAATAACCTGGAGCCCCCAGGCATCTTTATTCCTTCTCTGCAGAGTCAGGAAAAACCAATACTAGGAAAGGAAACAAAGCCTGGGGAAGAGACCACTCCACTTCCTCTCCAACCCCCAGCCCCAGCACTGTTTGATATTTCTCCCTCCCTTAGAGGACACATCAGGCTGTATTTGTATCCAGTTCTGACCCGTCAAAAACAATGCTTAATTTTTGAGGCAGGATTCGCATTAGCATAAAAATAAAACAGGAACCATGAGCACCTGCCACCAGGTTTGGAAGCCAGTTCGGCCGGGCCCAGACAGGCTCCATGGAAGTCAGCGCTGGTATCAGGCGCTGACAGCCAGCAGCTGCAGCGGCCAAAGGTCTCCGGGATAGCCTTTCCAACTCCACCCATACTGCCTACACCCATTTCTGGGTACATTATCTCTAATTCATCCTTCCCTTGCTTCCAAGTGGACAGGAAGCAGTTCTCAAAGAGCTTTAAGGCAACAAACAATAGTTGACCAGAAGATACTAAAGCTATTAACATAGGAATTGTGATACAGATAGGAAAGAATGCGGAAGAAGGAAAAATGTTATTTTAAGTAGAAATTCCTAATACTCATAAGCATCTTTAATTTTTGGTTGATATACATCAGTGCTCCGTAAGCCCCGTTCTGTAAAACCAAGGTTTATAACAATCAGGAAACTAATCCAGAAGGACATCACGACAATATCCACTTCCACTGACTCAGTGAATAAATCTAAATTCAACAAGCTTCCCCATGCTCTTCAGAGGCCACGGATATTTGTCATAAGCCTTTCTCATGACTGTATAAGTCTAATTAATCTTCTGACATATATTACCCTCCTGACACAGGGGTTTGAAAATCTTCAATAACTAGCCCGAAAGGCAGGATGGAAGTGTTTGGAGCTCAGATTTGGAGCCATTGACATCTGGGTTCAAATTCCAACTATGACACTCATGGCTATGTGAACTTTGGACAAGTGACCTAACTTCTCTGGTCCTCCATTTTCTCACAGGGAGGAATATAGGATTCTTAATAGTGCCTATTTCATAGGGTGAGGATTAAATCGGGAACGTAATGCACTCAAAGCACTTACCAAGTGTGCAATAAAACTTAAGTGTGACCACTGGCTGAATCCGTGGTTCCTTTTTCTTCAAAATCTAAGAACAATGAAAGATACAAAAAATTGTTAATCTTTCAGGAAAAAGCTGGATTGTATGCCTATACATGGGCATGTATATGTCCCAGAGCACAGAAAGAAAAGCAAAACTTGCCCTTCTCCAAGGATGCACAGGGACCACCAGCCCTTTAGCTGTAAGAAATATCCATGCAAAACTGAAAATGCAGCAGCAAAAATCACTGGGCAAATAGAATACAGTATTGGTACAGAAAGTACTCATTAGCCTAGCTACTCATGACTGACTGCCATGAGAAACAGAAATGTAGGAGATGTGATCTAAAAATACTGTGTCTTAGAATCCTAGTACACGACAACTGCTTCCAAGGCAGCCTCATCCTGAACGTGACTTCACACAAGCGCGGCGTTGTTTGAGCCTTTCCCATGTCTTAGATGCCAAGGACACTTGGCCTCATTGAAGACCATCGATAAATCTCCCTTTAGGCTTTTATTTTCCAAGTTAGGTATCCTTATGTATGTAGTAGCTCTTGCTAACCAGATAAAAGAAAAAAAAAAGGTTTAAACAACTATCTTTTCAAAGTTTCCAAATGAACAGAAAACACCAGCAGTAATCAGAATAGCTCCTGTTTCTGAGTGTCAGCTATGTGCTGGCATTGTGCGGAATATGGTATGCACACCGCCTCACTGAATTCCCACAACCACCCATTTTATAGAGGAAGACACTGAAGGCTTAGAGAGGTGAAGTCGCTTGCTCAAGGTCATCACAAGGTCACCAAATGGTCCAAGGACAATGCTGGAATTCAGGCCTGTTTAGTTAATCTCTCCTCACTCGTCCAATCTTGATCCCCATCTCACTAACCCAGAGGAGCTTCCCTAACTCCCTCCAGCAAAGACAGATCCCCTACTCACACTTCCCTTGCACTATCACCTTCCTTTACAGTTCTGATCCCATTGATATTTTTACCCTTACTTGTGTCAATAGTGAATCCATGTCTGTCTCCCCACCAAACTGGAAGCTCAGGGACATCACAGCTCCTCACCGTGCTCGTTTACTTTGGATCTGACCTCTTACCACAGTACCAGGCACACAATGGGTTCTCCATACACATCTGCACCAATTGCATGAATAATGGAGAAAAACAGGACTCAGAAATCAGCCAGCCACTTGGGCACTGCACCAAGGACTGGCAGCCCAGTGGACATCCATGTGTAGGCACCACAATGCTACCTGCCCATTCTCAGGGGCAAGATAACAATCTTGGGAGAGCTGGAAAAAGACCGTAAACACAAAAGCTCCCAGTGGTGAGACATAGTACCACCTTCCCATTTGAAAGAGGATAGTACAAGAGCTGGACTCGACATCATGAATAATAAATCATGTTTCTGATTCATTCTGGTTCATTCTTTCCACTACATATGGCTTATTTCTGTTTCAGTTCCTTTTTTTTAATTAAACAATTTTTTCTAAATATTTTATTTATAAGTAATCTCTCCACCCAGTGTGTGGCTTGAACTCACAACCCCGAGATCAAGAGTCTCATGCTCCGCCGCCGTCTGAGCCAGAGAGGAGCTCCCCCCACCCGCCCCACCTTGCTGTTTTGATTCTTTTTTCTGCTATTTTAATCTGCTTTCTAAGTCCCTTCCCTGAATATCTGTTTTCTCAAAACACTTGAAGCAGAATCACATGGTGTTCACAGGCTATTTTCTTAACACTCAGCTACGAAACTGAAAGCAACTGGAAATAAAGGAAACTATATTCACAACAAAAAATAGTTATTAAATCTCGGCACTTCTTCACAAGTCACTGTCACAAGGAAAATCCCAAGGGTTTCAGAGCAAAATCTTTGTCTTTTTTTAAGTAGGCGTGATGCCCAACATGGAGCCCAAACTCACAACCCCAAGGTCAAGAGTCACATGCTCCACCAAGTGGGCAAGCCAAGCACCCCAGAAATTTTTTTAAGATTTTAAGTAATCTCTACCCCCAATATAGGGTTTGAACTCACAACCCCAACATCAGAGGACATGCTTGATCAACTGAGCAAGCCAGGTGACCCTGGGCAAAATCTTTTAAGCAAGCCCTAGCACCATCCCATGTTATAGCCACTCATAATAACAAAATGTGAAACAGTAGAAGGACTGAGTCCTTCACAAGAATGGACTATATTTGGGGTGCCTGGCTGGCTCAATCAGTAGAGCTTCATCCAACTCTTGATCCCAAGGTTATAAGTTCACGTTAGGTATGGAGCCTTCTTTAAAAAGGCGGGGGGGGGGGGGGCGCTTGGGTGGCTCAGTGGGTTAAAGCCTCTATCTTCAGCTCGGGTCATGATCCCAGGGTCCTGGGATCGAGCCCCGCATTGGGTTCTCTGCTCAGCAGGAAGTCTGCTTCCTCCTCTCTCTCTGCCTGCTTCCTTCTCTCTCTCTGCCTGATTCTTTCTACCTACTTGTGATCTCCGTCTGTCAAATAAATAAATAAAATCTTTAAAAAAAAAATTGCAGCCTTATTTAAAAAAAAAAAAGATAGTATTTGAGAAAGGACTGTATTTTTTAAAACATATCCACAGTAAGCATTTTAGTCCAACAAGACAAAAAAGGAGTAACTTTTAAAAAGAAAACTACATTTGCTATCTGTCAAAAAATTAGGTTTTTAAAGGACTTGGGGTCTGATTATCAGTCTGATGACAGCTCCAACTTTGCAGTGTTTTTCTTTTTTATACTGCAGGTGAACACTGAGCTCTGAGAGGAGACGGGAGGTGGAGACACTCCAGGCAGGCGGTTTTGTTACACAAATGCTCAGGAAAGATGAGGTGGGAGGGGGGACATTAGCCATGCGGCCTTGGCAAAGCCCCAAATTCATGAAAGCACTACACAATCTAAACCTTTTTTAACATGCAATCTTTATAGGTATAGAATTCCTTCTGAATATTCTTTTCAGAGCATCACGGATATAGCAGGCCTCCCCGGTCTGGCAGAACAATCCTGGAGAACCCAGCCACGCAACCTCTTAGCCAAGAAAAGTACCACAGGTAAGTGAAACAACAGCCTTGCGGAGGAAAGACATCAGTTTACAGGTTCTAATGCAATCACGTATCTTCTAGAAGAACCAGTGTAGAGAGCTACTGTCTAATACGGTACTCATCAGTAACAATCCCACACTGCATACTTAAAAACTTGTTAAGGGGCGCCCAGGTGGCTCAGTCAGTTAAGTGTCCAACTCTTGATCTCAGCTCAGGTCTTGAGCTCAGGGTTATGAGTTCAAGTCCTGTGTTGGGCTCCATGCTGGCTGTGGAGCCTACTTTAAGAAAAGGGGGGAGGGATTGTTAAGAGGGCAGATCTCATATTAAGTATTCTTACTACAACAACAAAAAAAATTTTTTTAAATGATCAGATATCTGCTAAGTGGCTTCCTAGTTAGCCACACAGGAAGGACTGAGAAAGAGAACTGCAGGATTCCCAAATTGTTGCACACAAAGATGTCCCTTCATGCCTCTTCTGTGAACACACACACACACATGCGCACACACATGCACACTCACACACAACTAGCATCTTCCCCCTTTTGCCAATTAACTTCTACATCTTGATTCCTATGCGGGCTTCATGGATCTTCTTCACATAAACACTTGGCCCTTCCCCAAGAGGCAGCACCATGTAAAAAAGAAAAAAAAAGGTTCTGTTTCCCAAGTCGGCTACCACCTGCGGAAGGAGTTGCTCCAAGCTCTCAAGGCCCTACACGAGCCTATGTGTAGCCTCTACTTTGAATGAAGTAGCCCAGAGCCATTATGACCATTATCATCTTGAGTCTCCTCAGATCACTCTAAGCGGCTCAAACTGCTTTATCATGACGGTCCTAAATCTCTAGCTATTCCTCCTGGTAAATATAATAAAGTCAACAGGGGCCAGAGCTTTCATCCTTTGCTGCAAAAGCCCAGTTTCTCCCTCCTGTCCTGCACACAGGACTGGGAAGGAGGGAGCCCACCTGCGCGCTCACCGTTCCTCCTGGCCTGGTTCTGAGAAGGCAGTGACGGGAAACGCCAGGCGCCTGTCCAACCACCACCCAGACACGAGCTGGAAGCCCTGGCAGAGGAAAAGAGAACCTCCACTGTGGGATGGAGGGAAAGGAGGAGCAAAGCGCTCACAGATGTGTCCCCACCCCCACCCAGAAACCCAGAAGACCTAGAGCCCAGACCGCCGCTTTACCAGAAAGCCTCTGTCCGGCTAACCTGAACGCCACCGTGTACAATGACGACTTGGTCTTGTCACGGACATCGCCCTGTACCCATAAGCTGTCAGCACATATACTACTGTCTCTTGTTTGTGACTTGTCTCCACAAGAGCAGGGCGGGTATCGTGCCTGCTTTTTCACTAGTTTATACCAACCACTGCATAGGGACTCAAGAACTATGCAGCGGATGAGTGAATGAATAAATGAATGAGTGATATCCTAGTCCCACAATCCTCTGAGGTGGGGAAAGTGCTATGGTCTCTGTTTCTCAGAGAAGAAGAGAGACCTAATGGAGGTGATGACTTGTCCAAGGACAAGCGGGCCTGGGCATTTCCTCACATGATCATAAAAAATCCACTCGTTAGCACCTACCTGTCCCTTTGCAAAAGTCCACTTATCAGAGAAGGTAGCAGAGAAGAGGGCTTGAAAGACGGACACTCTAGCATCGAAATTTTTAGGGAGTAAACAAAACAAAAGTGAGTGGAGAGGCAGAAGGAGGAGAGGGTCAAGAGCACAGAGTTCTCAGGGGTGGGGAAGGAAAGACACGCTGGGGACCCTCTATTTCAGGGACAGCTCCCTGGGAGGCCCTGGGTATCCCAGAGTCAGCAAGAGGAATTGGAGCTGAGAAGAAGGATTTCCAAAAAAGCAGGGACCAGGCAGCTGGTCTGGAAAATTCAGATTCCCATTTCTACTTACAACGCTCCTCCTCAGGATCATTCTCTCCAAGAACTCCGAAAGGTTCTGCTGGCTCATCTGCTCAAGAACGAGCTCTACATGTTGAGAGGACACTGACCCCAAAAGGCCAAAAGGAACTGGACTTCCGAAAGACAGCAAGGGTAGGCCCAGGCTCATCTCTGGGCTCAGCCATTTGCCTATAGGGACCTGTTGAGGCCACAGGGGTCAGGTTTCTGCTCCTCGACCTACGGGGACACAGAAGAGGCTGAAAGCTGGCTTTGAAGAAGTAGGTGACTGTGAGGATCCATACAGGAAAGCCAACGATCCATACCAGTGGTCTCTAGAGACCCTGAACCCTGATGAGATCCTAGGTGGGGGACCCCGCACCCAAATCCTGCAGGGCGGTAGAGGGAGCGCTGAGGGGGATGAAGATGCTCATCTTGGTTAGAGATCATGCCGCTCATTGTGAGGGGACAGAAAAGACAGGCAAGTGGGAAGAGGACTCTGGAGTTAGGGCTCAGAAACCAAACCCACCTCCCCACTTAAAGAAATGTGATCAGCACCTTTGCTCTACTCAAGTCATCCTTCCTGCTGAATCCTCTGGGGCACTAGATGTAGGCTCTTCAGTCCAGGTCCCCAGGTCACCATCATCTGGCTCTGTACTCCTAAACAGCCTTATTTTCTGCTCCTTCTCCCCATCATTGCTTCCACCATTCAACTGAGCTTGCTGTCCTCAGATGCTCCACCATTACTAACTGCCTCTGCCTTACCCATCCATTAGGGCAAAATATCAATAGTCAACACTTCCATGCCCGTGGGATGCCCAGGAACTACCCCAAGCACTTGATACACATTAACTTACTGACTCTGCACAACAGCCCTTTGAAGAGCTATTATTAGCAACCCCACTTTACAGATTAGAACTGAGGCACAGACAGATTGTCTTTCTCCAGGCTCCACACTAGGAAGAGGGAGAGACAAGATTCAAGCCCACAGTCAGTACCAGAATCCTTCTTCCCAACCAGCAAGCTGCACTGCCTCTCACGGCACAAACCCAGCCAGCGTCTCCTCCCCAAGCCATTCCCGACTCCTTTGTGGACAGCTCCTTGCAATCTTCCTGCCACTTTCCACATTGGCTTGGCATGACTATTGATTAGATTCTTGTCATCACTTCCCTTCTAAATTAGAAAGCCCACGAGAGCAAGGCTTCAGGGTTCTTTCTCCATTATCTCCCTGATCATTTCCTAGAGCTGTTGTAACAAATTGTCATCAGTTTTGTGGCTTAAAACAACACAGATCTATTACTGTTTGGCTCTGTAGGTCAGAAATCCAACACCAATCTCTCTTGGCTAAAATCAAGGCAAATGCAAGGCTGGGGGCTCCAAAGAAGAGACTGCTCCCTTGCCTTTTCCAACTTCTAGAGGCTGCTGGCATTCCTGGCTCCCAGCCCCTTTCTTCATCTTCCAAGCCAGCCACATATCATATCTCTGATCCTTCTTTTGTGGGCACATCTCCCTCTGACCACAGCCAGGAATGGTTCTCTGCTTTTAAAGTCCCATGAGATTAGACTGGGCCCCCCCTAGAAAACCTAGGATAATCACATCTCAAGACCCTTAACTTAATCACATCCATCCCTTGAATGCAAGGAAATATTCACCGATTCTGGGATTTGAACATGGACATCTTTGAGGCCATTACTCTACCATAATCTTTCTAAGTATGTCTTGAACATAGTGTTCCCCTGACCAATATGGAACTGAATCCCCACCAGACTTCAGCTACACCAGCTCTGAATGCTTGATTATATGGTCCTTCCACTGGTCTCTGATTGTAGAGTGCCCCAAATGGCCAAGAGCTCTTTGAAAGAATGTCTCCCCTTTTTATAGCCCCAAACTGTGATAGCAGTGGACACCTTAAGTCGTTTAATAATCTGGGTATCAAACACAGCATTAATGAATCTATAGGTAGGCTCGATCCCTATCTCAAATACTGTTTTATTGTCCATTTTTGGTTTCATATTTAATATTAATTCTTAAAATATATTACTTCACAACAAAAAAATACAAAAAGGTATAGAATTATAAAAACTCTCCCTCTTTCTCCTACCTCTTAGTCATTTCTTAGAATCCTTCCAGAATCTTAGAATCCTCCTAAGATCTAAAGATCTTAGAATCCTTCCTTCTGTGCATATGCAAGCACATACATATATTTATTTCCGCCCTTCCTTTCCTGTAAATGGAAGACTCACATATGTCCTTTCTACACCTCACTCTTTACTTAACAATGTAGACTGCTCCCCAGCTGTCCACAGAGCATCCCTGTTCTCTTTTTGTGGCTGTGTACTACTCCCTTGTGTAAATGCACTATAATTTATGTTCACCAGCTCACACTGATAGACACTCTTACTGTTATAAACACAGTGAATACCGTGAATTTCTCTGAAGGGCAAATTTCTTAAAGTGAATTTCTGAATCAAGCCAGACCATGTGAATTATTAACTCTGACAAGGTGGCCCTTGGAGGAAACTAAGACACCGTCACCAAGTGTGTATGTATGAGTTCTGTTTTCCCGTAGACTCCCTAACATGGATGGTTTTCAAAATGTTTTTATCTTTGTCAAGCCCAGGTAGGTGAAATGTGGTAATATTTCAGTGCAATGTAATCAGATTTTTAAAAACTACATGTGATGTCAGCATTTTTAATGCATTAGGAGCCACTAAATTATTTCCTATGGATTGTTTGTTCATATCCTTTGACCATTTTCCTATAGTAAGTGTGTTCTTTTCCTTACTGACTTGTAGGAATTTTGTATATTAGGAAAATTAATCCTTAATATATAACATGAAATGCAAATATATTTTTCTGATTTGTAAACTGTCTTTTACTTTACTCACAGGGGTTCTGTTATGCCAACTGTTTTTAGGTCATGAATTTTATCGATTGTTTCCTTACGGCTTCTAAGTTTTGACTCATACTTAGAAAGCCCATTCCTACTGCAAAGTTATAAAAATATTCTCCTCTGGATTATTCCAGAAGCCAAACATCCATAAGCAGTGACAAGTTATCTCCTACTGTCATGAATTACATCGTAGCCATAAGTGCTATTCGCCAAAATGCACACACATGGAATTTAAGTTTTTTAGAGTAACTTTTATTTTCTAACATTCTGCAGTTTAGAAAGCACCGTCCTGTGACAGTTGGTGAGGCAGGCAACTTATCTGTCTCATTTTACAGAGGAGGATACCAATACCCAGAGAGGATAAATGACCACCGCAAGCCATGCCATGTGGTCCAGACTCAAACCGAGGGCTCCCAAATGCCAGAAACTGTGCTTGCCTCTTCCCTATACCACCTCTCTTAACAAAAGGACCATATCCACATGCGTTAAAATCTTAAAGGACGTCTCCAAAGTCATTTCTAAATAATTTCAAAAGAAAGCGAATAATAACTTTTCCATTCAAAAAACAGTATTTATTTAAGTGGGTCACACAGTGATCCAATTAAACAGTGACTCATCTTTAAATGCCCATGCCAATGTTCTCACCAAAGGACAGAATTCCATGTTCTAGCGTGTGCCTATATAACATCACAAATTTAATTGAAAAAGAAGAGATGTGAAAGTTCCCAAGAGGGGCGCCTGGGTGGCTCAGTCGGGTAAGCATCTGCCTTCAGCTTAGGTCATGATTCTGGAGTCCTGGGATCGAGCCCTGCATAGGGCTCCCTGCAGCAGGGAGTCAGTCTGCTTCTCCCTCTCCCTCTGCTCCTCCCGCTGCTCATGCTCTCACACTCTCTCTCTTTCTCTCTCCCAAATAAACAAACAAAATCTTTTAAAAAGTAATAATAAATAAATAAATGCCATCTCCTCGGAGGAGTCTCCCCTGACAACGCACGAGGGCAACCCACCCCCCAGTAATTCTCTACTTTTTTATTTTCTCCTGAGAATTTATCACAGTCTGTATTATTCTTTCTATTAATCTATTTTGTTGTTTATTATCTGTCCTCTCAAAGGTCCCATGAGGGCAGAGACCTTGTCCAAATCATTCATGCTTTATAACCCAAACACTTAGCAGAGTGCCTGGCGTATAGTCAGTGCCCAATAAATATCGAGTCAATTAAATTTGACTGAAATAGTCCCAACTAATTTTCTTCATATCTGCAGCCCAACCATGTGGGTGGGGAGGTGGGGCATGAGAACAAGGCCCCTGCCTCCCCTGCCAGCCCTCCTCCTCACACACGGGGGTCATCATTCACCTTGGGGTTAAAGAAAGCTTTTAGTCAGCAAGAGCCCAGAAAGGAATGTCTTCAAGACCATGCATCTTCCTCTATTGTTTTCTATCTTTCCTCCCGACCTAACTCCACTGGACAGTAAAGGATGAGAATGAGGAGTAATGTTATTTAATAATCAGAATAATCAGGAATATATAATAATCACTAATAATCAGAAATAGCAATCCAAGTAAAAACAGCCGATTGCTAACTATGTGCCAGACAGTGTGAGGGGCTTGTAACAAGACTTATCTCATCTAACCCTCAAGATAGCCAAATATCATTACTTCAGTTTTACAAGTAAGGAGACGGTGCCCAAGGTCATGTGGCTGGTAAGTGAAGGAGCCAGGATCCAAACACAACCAGCCCTGCGTCCCTCACCACACGGGACCCCCTACGCCCATCATGGCATCCATGCTGCATCCTTAGAAATAAATGTTTAAAAGACAGCAACCAATAAATTGAGTTATTAATGTCTTGAATTCTTTAGGGGGGTGAAGTGGTGGAAGAGTTCTGTCTGTATATGAACCTGAGAGAGCCAGCAGCCAAAGATCTAGACATGACTTTCCCATCCTCAGAAAGGAGTAATACTGAGAGAAGCGTAGGACATTCCCATGAGAGACCTCTTTAGGATCTGTTAGGGGCTATAAAGGACCCTCTAAGAATCATAGAAGATAATGACAACTCTGTTCAACTCTGTTCAATAAGTAATCACTGAGCACCTACTGTGTGATATTCTAGGTCTGGTCTTGGTCTTTTTTTTTTTTAATGGTCACGTTACACTTTCTGAGTTCTATGACCTAAAGATCCCCAGACACAGCTATGGAACAGTTCACTTGTAATGCAAAACTCACTGCATGGGGTGCAAAAAAAAAAAAAAAAAGATCGCACTGGTAACAAGGCTTCCAGGAAGAATAGAGAGGCTCCCTGGAGAAGGTGGGGCTTGATGAGGCCTCAATGCTTGCATTAGAACAAGCACAGAAAACAGGAAAACAGGGCCAGAATCCAAGCCCCCAGGAATGGAGGAGCTGTGTTGGTAGAAGATTTCAAGGAAGTAAGTCTAGAAGGGTTCCCATGAGCATCTAGGATGGGAAAGTCCCTGCAGGATAAGAGGAATTTGAACTTCGATCCTGCTGGAAGGCAGAGTGAGTTGCCGTGCCATGATGGCAATGACTCATCTGGGGATGGGGTGGAGGAGGGATTGACAGGGAGAGAATTTATAGGCTGGGAGCTTCAATAGGCAGTTGCTGGGGTGCTCCAGCTGGCAGGAGAAATCGTGGACCCAAGGTGGGTGGGGGTGGGGGGTTTGGAAAAGCACTTTAAAGTAACAAGAAGCAGAACACAGAGGGTGTTGGGGGCAGTGAAACTATTCTGCAGGACACTAGAATGGTGGACACACGTCAGACCTTTGTCAGAACTCATAGAGTGGGGGCACCTGGGTGGCTCAGTGGGTTAAAGTCTCTGCCTTCGGCTCAGGTCATGATCTCAGGGTCCTGGGATCGAGCCCTGCGTCAGGCTCTCTGCTCAGTGGGGAGCCTGCTTCCTCCTTTCTCTCTGCCTGCCTCTCTGCCTACTTGTGATCTCTCTATGTCAAATAAATAAATAAAATATTTTTAAAAAACAAAAAAACCAAAAACCTCATAGAGTGAACGGTACCATAAGTGAACCTCGATGTAAAGTGTGGACCTTGGGTGATAATGAGGGAGAGAAGGCTGCAGTATACAGGCTCTCTCTGTGCTCTACCCATGTCTGCTGTGAACCTAAAACTGCTCTAAGAAATAATAATAATTTTTTTAAATGTAAGTCTATTCAAAAATATGTACATAATGAGAAAAACCTGGACAAGAGCAAAATGGGGAGAAGGGAGTCAAGGATGACTCAGCAGCCAGGTGACTGGAAAAAGACCAGTTACCCGCAGAGAGAAGAAGTCAGAAAGAGGGCGCCTGTTTTCAGAGCTGAGTACGAAAGAGGAGGCCAGGTGTGGACGCGCTGAGACGATGGAGGACATCCACACAAAACCACCTTCAGGCATCTGACCAACAGCCGGGACTAAGAAAAAAGAACAGGGTACAGGTAGGCAAATCGGAGACAAACGTGAGCTTTATATGTTCCTCTTTCAAATGGAAAGACAAAGTCCCTTTCAGAAAGGAAAAGCGTTGCAACCTGCTGGAAATAACAAGCGTCCCACTGAGCCGGCTGTCTCTGTCACAGAGAAGGGCCACTCAGGTTTGGTTACTTGTTAGAAGTTTGGTCACTTGTGAGAAGAGCAACATCAGGAACTGTGATCTACTGGTCAAGTTCAAATCCGGCCCAAGTGACATCAGTCCTGATAGGAAGGACTGGCCAGTAAGGTGAGGGTCAAGCGAGAGGGGAGCTTTCACCTCCGTCTCCCACTAAGAGAGCAGGAAGGCCCGGTGAACGGGAAAGCTGAGAAGCCAGCACCCAGCAGCCCGGCTACGTGTTCCCACTCTGCCCTTGGCCAACAGCAAGCATTTAACCTTTCTGTGCCTCGGTTTCCTCAACTGTAAAAAGGGGGACACCTGCCTACTTTGTGGATCTGCAGCAAAGATCGAACGAGCAAACATGGAGGCGTGTGCCTCAGGCTCGCTGTGTCTGCCTCCGTCACCATTCAGTCCTGGCCCTCTTAGACTCTTCCGAGACCTCGGAGAAAAAGTGCTGAGGTCTCTTCCTCGGGATCACAGAGCACCCGCTCCTTTAAAAAAAAAAAAAAAAATTGTTCCCTTGAAGTATCTGTTTTGTCAGATGGAATAATAATATTTACAGAAGCAGAAAATTTTAGATATCTCTGCTCTGAAATTCAGCCCCACGTGGGGGCAACACATACCCTGGCCATTGCCTGCCGCAAATCATGCCCCCGGGGATCTCCGATGCCCGACCTTGATCCAAGAAGGTGAAGATAAGCCAGACAGAAAATCCTTTTTAAAGTGGGTGAAGTACCACTAAAAGTGAAAATATCTCTTATGATTTAAAAATAATAAACATAAATGAGTCGTGAATGAATGGATGGATTAATAAATAAATAAATACAAAAGGTGGGTAAAATAGCAAAGTTATTATTCCTTAAATTATTTGCCCAAGGGCTGACTGTAATTAATCCAAGGGCGTTTGATATGGGTTTGTTTACAGGCTGGTTTAGCGAAGTTCTCAAAACAGAGGTCACAGTTGTCAAGGTTTCTCAACTGTCAGGGAAATGAGCTGACCAGAAAAAACCAGCATCCGGTCTGCACCTCCTTGTAAATCATTGCATTACTTTTCTGGCACTGGAACTTTCATGTGTGTTCGAGCAGAAGGAGGTCAGATTCTCAGGGTCTGATCTCCACAGGTGGCTGATAAAAAGGCTCTGTCTCCTGCTCTGAGATACCAGGACCCAGAGCCCTGACAATACCACATCCCACATTCCCCCACCCCCACCCCAGCTCTATCTCCCCACCCCCCAGCCAGCAGGACCCTGGGGTTGCTGCTAGGACACCTGCCTCCCCCCCCTTTCTTCCCTTCTCCCCAGCTCTTCCAAATGCCACCTGACAATAAGGACAGCTGCTATGTCAGTAAGAAAAGGGAAGAAAACTATCAAGTAATCGAAAACTCTTCTTTGCTCGTATCTCTAAGTCCTAAGGAGCACATGTCCCCAATACACAAAGCGCCCTGTTGTGCCCTGTGCTTTGAACTGTTTGGGTCTGTAAGTTTGAGGAAGGAACTGTGGAGTAGCTACAGTCATAGAGGGGAAAGCCTGGAGGTCAGACAAAAGTGAGGAGGGCGGGAGGGGCAGGGCTCAGACACAGAGGGAGGGCAGGTGAGGAGCTCCAGGGGCTGCCTTCTCCCTAACCTAGTGAAGTCTCCTGAATGAGCAAGGCACACGGGGGTGCGGATCATCACCGGCGTGTCAGGGCCCACACCAGTGTAAATCAGAGAGCACCGCAGAGCCCTCTCCCACTCGCACCCTAGGGAATTAGCAGAACATCTGGGAGGACTTCGGAATTCCCCAGGCCATGGGCTTGTGGGTTCTCACCAAGGTTTATTAGTTCTCTAAGGAACAGGAGGCCCCAGAAGCCACCTAGCTGAAAAGAGAACGTGCCTTCCTTCCCCAAAACTAACTGAACCGTCTGATTTTCCTACTTAACATGGAAACACCACAGGAACGCATCCCAAAGCAGAGCATGAAGGGAACATCCACCCCTATTTCACTTGAGCTCCACGGGTCTCACGTGGCACCCAGGTTCTCTCCGTGAGAGGTGGCAAACTGGGACAGAACCAAACCAGCAGTCATGGACAAGGAGAGACAGGATCAGAAGCTGATTAAGGGGGTGCTGGGGCAGAAAGCAGAGCATAGATAGATGGGAAAATCAGCCAAGACCTTGAGAGGGCTCAGGGAGGGGGGAGAAATGGCTCTAGGTGCCAGCCTGGACAAACAGGCGGATGGCAGTAATAATTTCTTCAGGTGGGCCAGGGAGGAAGACGGCTTGGTTGAGCGTGGGGAACAGAGGAGGCAGGATCAAGAAGTTAAAGAAACTCCAGTTTCTGAAGCCACAATCTACACAGACACCTCCGTGGTCCTCTACCATATTTTGCATTCACAAGGCTTGTTCTTTTTCTTAAGGAGGGCCCCCAAACTGCCCAAGTGTTCGGCCCTACGAAACCGGGGAGGGGATGATCAGTAGTGTTGGGCAGGTTAATTAAAAGGTCTGCGACACATCCAAGGACTCAGATTCAATGTGAACTGTGTAATCTGGACCTCGCAAGAAAGCCAGACCTGAGCATCCAGGAACTAGGGGTTTAAAGTCACAGAAATGAATAAAACCAGGTGGTCCAGTGTTTTCATTGCCTCTGGATCACGTGAGAATCAAGATACAGATTCCCAGGTCTCATTTCAGACCTACTGAATTAGACTCTTTGGAAGTAAGGCCCAGAAATAAGCGTTAACAAGTTTTCCCAGATAATTCTTATGCACAAAAACATTTGAAAGCCACAGATCTCAGGAGAAAACGTGGAGAAGGAAAAACACCCAGGATGAGCCGAGGAGCTGCCACCTGGAGGGCTCAGTGGGGCCGTGGAAGAACATGCAAGGCAACAGATCATTTATCTGGTCATTAATAAAGTTAAACATTTTTTTAAAGATTTTATTTATTTATTTGACAGACAGAGATCACAAGTAGGCAGAGAGGCAGGCAGAGAGAGGGGGAAGCATGCTACCCACTGAGCAGAGAGCCTGATGCGGGGCTTGATCCCAGGACCCTACCAAAGGCAGAGGCTTTAACACATTGAGCCACCCAGGTGCCCCAAACATTTTTATATACATATGTGAATTACCTATTAAAGCCTTTGCCCATATTTCTATTGGATTATTCTTTTTTTTTTTTACTGATTTCTAAGACTCCATGTCTGTTATATATTTTGCAACTCTTTGCTTTACTGATTTGTCATCTGCCTTTCAACTTTGTTTCTGACATCTTTTTTTCTTACAGAAGTGTAATGTTTCATAAAGTTAAATCAATAATTTCCTTTATGGTTTTTGAGTTTCATTAAAGTTGTCAAACTCTGATAAATAAATAACTCCAAAGTTATTTTTTAAAACCATCTCATATATGTATATATTTTAATGCCTATAATTTGGTTTTGACATTTAATCTTTACTCTAAATGGAATGTGTTTTTATGAATGGTGTGAGGCAACCGTCTGAACAGACTTTATGGAAGTCGATTCCATCATACTTTCAATCCCTGTCTTCACAACAGAACTATTTATGGACTCCCCACTCCTCATCCTACAGGATATATTTTGAAATCTGGCTGAACAGTACATTTCAAAATGTATTGCTTATCAGTACAAAGCTACTTTTTCAGGTAAACTTTACCAGTTTGTAAAAATTAAATGAAGTCACAGAGCTGACTTAAACTCATAAAGATCTCATGACCTTGGGGCACCAGGGTGGCTCAGTTGTTAAGCATCTGCCTTGAGCTTGGGTCATCCCAGAGTCCTGGGATTGAACCCCGTGTCCAGCTCCCTGCTCAGCAGGAAGCCTGCTTCTCCGTCTCCCACCCTCCCTGATTATGTTCCCTCTCTCGCTTTATCACTCTCTCTCTCTCTCTTTCGCTCACTGTGAAATAAATAAATAAAATCTTAAAAAAAAAAAAAAATCTCATGACCTTTTAGTCTTGCTTAGTCATTGGAGCATCAGCCTTTGGCCAGGAGGTGGCCCTACTTCCTAGTGACTCACACACTACACAGAAATCTCAGACTTCATGGAATTTTGAATTTACAAACCTCTCAGCAAAAATATTCTAACACCACATTTCTGCCAAGAGGCCCACATGGCCTCTTTGTGACTCAACCAATGCAGGTTCTGAATCTTTCCCCATCTTCTCCCCCATTTTTGGGCTCCCAGCTCATACCTTTCAGAGTTGCCGATGCCCACTGTGAATTGTAGTAAAGCGGTTCGATTAATAACGTGACATACCAAAGGATGCTATATTTTAAGAGGCACTTCCTGGAAGCTTTGCTGGCCTCACTACACTGGGGCAGCCTCGAGGAAGAGCAGGGAGTCTTTGGCATCTCATAATTTATTCACCTGGCACCACTTATTTCACAGGGAGATATGGGCGTGTGATGGAAAGATGAGACCAGGGGACCCGAGTTATAGCTCCCTTTCTACTTTGAATGAGCTGTGTAGTTCAGATTAAGTTATTCCGCCTCTCCAGTGGGCCTCCACTGCCTCATTTATAACATGAGATTATTGGAAGAGAATGGGCATTTCTAACCTTGCTTTCCACCACAGGTGACCCTTTAAGAATCAGAAGTAAGGGGCGCCTGGGTGGCTCAGTGGGTTAAGCCGCTGCCTTTGGCTCAGGTCATGATCTCAGAGTCCTGGGATCGAGTCCCGCATCGGGCTCTCTGCTCAGCAGGGAGCCTGCTTCCTCCTCTCTCTCTGCCTGCCTCTCTGCCTACTTGTAATCTCTCTCTGTCAAATAAATAAATAAAGTCTTAAAAAAAAAAAAAAAAAGAATCAGACGTAAGCTGCAGATTCTCTCTCCCAGAATAATGCCCCTTTCCCATAAGTATAAAATCAGACATTTTCAGAGGGTTCACAGATCCCCTAAAGCCTATCTGTATTCCTAGGATCAAGATCACTGAGACCTACCGCAAGCTATTAAAAACAATAGAGAATACACAAATGTACACAGAATCACAAAAACTTAAGCAATTTGAATTATTTGCAGAACTAAGAGCATCTCCCCTGCAGATACTAGGAGGGGGGAGTCGTTATTCGGGGGAAAATAAACGAAAATGCCAATGAGACTTGCCCTTGATTGATGCCTGGCTTACCCCTTTACCTACATTCACAAGAGACTAGGTGAGACCTCCCCTTCCAGAGCCAGGCTGCCCAGTTCAAATTCTGGCTCCATCAGTTACTGGTTGTCTGCCCTGGGCTCTGTACCAGTTTCTTCATCTATAACAGAAACAGGAGGGTAAGGGGGTAGAAATAGTACCAATGTCAAGGACTGTTAATAATATACATACAGTATTTGAAACAGGGCCTGGCCTACAGTAAGCCCTAAATAATTATCAGCTATTACAGAAAGGTGGAACACATTTGCTGAGTGGTTAAAATTGCGAGCTGTGAAGTTTAGGGAAGTCTTAAACACCTTGATGCTTTAGTTTCTCCAGATGTAAATAGGATCTGCTCTATCCGTTTGTGCGGGGGATTAATGCGACTGTCACATAAAAACTCTCTCACAATGCCTAGCACATAGTAAGTGCTCAATAAATGTCAGCTGTTGCTATGAACAATTCTGGGAGGGAAGGATTATCACTACCTTTTTTAAAAATTTCCGAATAAAAGGTAAGTTGAACAGTGTGCCCTGCTGATCGTACCTCAGATACCGAATGACTGTGTTCAAGACTTCAATCTGAGGAGTCTGAAACCAGAATTTGTAACCACGACCCTGTACTATCTCTTATCTGAACAGGGCTAAGAGAGCATAAATGCTGATTCATACCTATTACGTTACCAAGAGAAAGAAAGCGGTGGGTGATAGCAGTCTAAAATTTGGGGTATTCTCCATGGAGGTGAACCCTGACTTAGGCAAAAAGCCCCTCTTTGCCACTCTTAGAAATGAAAGACTACAGTGGCTGGACCCCTGACTCAACCACTTCTAAGCCTTTCGCAAGCAGTTGTTAAACCACAGCAATGACACCGAAAGAGGAAAAAAGAAGCCATTTCCCATAATAGCTTTGCTAACAAACCGAACCCTTTAAAATGAAAGTAGAGATCCTAAGGCTGAAAAAAGCTATCAAGAGGGCTCTGAAGCCACCTAAAAAATTGCAGTCTAGAACACAAATGTCAGTCTTTAATTAACAGGTTTTTATTTAGAAAGGAATGACAGTTTATATCTATTTTTTGGATATCAAACTCTAGGAGATCTTCCCCTAAGTAAAATAAGAGGAAGTTCCCACCACAAGCCAGAGTGGTGGGGAGAGAAGTTGAGTGCCAATCAAAAGACCCCTTGGAGAGGAGCAGGGACACCTGAGCAGGTCCCCACTCTTTGCACACCAATTTCCTCACCATTGAAACGGTAGGTACAGCTGGCACTGAGAATTTCTGAAACGGGCTGCCAGGAGAGACAGGATGATCAGTTAAACACAAGTCGGTGCTAATCACGTTGCTTCCCATCTTCATATACTGACCTCTAAATATATTTTATTTGTGTACCTTTATCCCAAACATCCCCAGTAGCCGATCTTAAATCTACCACTGCTTAGTGAGGGATAGTCACCCCTGGAAGCGAATGCTGAAGGGGCAGGAGCCCTCACCTCACCTACCTGGTACCTCCTTTTTGGGAATGAGGTCGGTCCTCACTGGTCTCTCCGGCGTCCACCTTACCCCGTGGCCGCGCTCAGTCCCAGGGAGGACCGCTAGTCCGGCATTCCAAGCCCGTCCCCGCCCCCCCCGCCCCCTCTTCCTGCCCCGAGGGTGGGAGTCAGAAGACCACCGGACTCTAGGCCTGTTTCTGCTTCCATCTGGCTGAACGGCTCCCCTCCCTGGGCCTTAGTTTCCCTGTTCTTAAAACGAAAGGTTTGAAGGCGATCACGTTAAAGCCTCGTTTCTGCTCTAAATTTCTAATTCCATCATTCTTACAAGTAAACGGGTCTTGCAGAAATAGACGCCCTTCCTCTCCAGCAGGAGGTTGCCCTACGTTCCCGTGACCATCCCCCTCAAAAACCCGTGCGACCTCACACAAGTATGATGCATCAGAACTGGAAAACAGGCTGTTGCTTTCCCGAGACACCAAACCTGCTTATCATCATCAGTCAATGTGGATTTTTCTCTCGGGCCTCTTCCCTCAATCCCGCAATCCAAAGAAAACCCCTGCCTACCCTTCCCAATTTCTAACTCAAAGCTACCCATTTCGTGGGTTCAATAATAATAACAATAATAAAATACCCACCCAAACCCGGCCTGGTGTAGGGTGCCACAGCACTTTTTCTGGCATCCAGGATTCCCCCTCCGCCCCACCCTCTCCCCGGGGGGTCTCTTTAGCCCCAAACCCCTGGACCGGTACGCAATACCCCGCATGCCCTCCCCTGGCAAACGGGCCGACCATTACTCCCTCCCCTGCACATCCCGGCTGCGAAGGTAGCAGCTCCCCGCTCCAATCCCGGGCACCCAAGCTCCTCCCAGCCCGCAGGCAGCGGCACCTGGGGGCAGCGGGCCCTCTGGGGAGAAAGGGGCGGCAGGCTCGCCCAAAGGCCGCGGTCCCCACCCGGGCGGCGCGGGGAGGCCTCCCCTGTAGGGCTTCTGTCACTTACGGACGGCTCCTCCCGGCAGGGCCAAGCCGGCGGGCTGGCAGGCGGCGGAGTTTGCTGACTCAAAGGCACGGCGGCGGCGGCGGCGGCGGCGAGCGCCCAGGAGCGTACCCGAGCGCAGCCCCGCGCGCCCCGCGCACGTAGCGGCCCCGCGCCCGCGCTCAGCGCCCGCAGATCTCGTGGGGCTGCCCGGCCTCCGGCTTCCGCCGCCCGGGCAGTCACCGCACCGCCCAGTCCCAGGTGCGGCCCCCGCCGCGGGCGAGCCCCGCCCTCCCGCCCGAGGAAGATGAGGCTTACCCTCGGCCCGCCGAGCCGCAGCGAGCGGTGCAGCCGCCGGGGGGCGCCCCGGAGCCCTGATTCCGCTTTGAGCGTCCGCCTAATCCGGGAGGGAATACGGGCGCTTGCCGGGACGCTAGAACTGAAGGTATGCAAGGGGCATCCTCTGGAATCACCACTTAAAAGCCACCTGGAGTTTGTTAACCCCGCCCCCTTAGTGAGGGGGGAGGATTCCTGAATGGGGGAGAGATGGATAGAAAGTGCGATCAGAAAGAAAGATTGAATGTTAACGGTAGAGGATCGGTGGTGGACATATGGGGCGTTTACTGTAAAGTTCTTTAAACTTTGCTGTATATTGGAATTTTTTCATAGTAAAACCTCTAGGGGAAAGAAATGAGATCTGCCAAGGGGCCAGAATCGGGAAACCTTTTCCTGAACGGCACCCTGCCCTGAGTGTGACCCCCCTGTTTGCATGGAAGACCCCAAGAATCACTTAAACAGCTCCTGGATGTCTAAAGGCCAGAATAATAAGATACTTCATTTTTCAAGCACGAATTTTCCCATTAGACAGCCGGCTGCAGATTATCTCGTTCAGAGCCATTCCAGGCCCACCAGAAAATGTGCCTATCTAACCTCCACACCTAGACGGACTTTGCCTAACAAAAGTTCTGTATTTACCAAGTGGTGGCTTAACTTGGATCCTGAACTTGCAGCTCTGAAGCTTGAAGCACTCACTGGTGTTAAAAAAAGAGAAAAACAAAATTTAACAGAGTAAATTTAAAGATCTTATTGGCTTTACTCACTGACCACGAATCTGGCGGCATCCCAACTTGCAGACGGAGAGGAGCTCTGAGGGGCGGACAATCGGGAAGATTTTTTAGGCAGAAGGGAACAGAACAAGTTATAGGAACAAAAAGCAGGTTGTTTGCAGCCAGGTAATTTTCCTTTAGGGTTCAGCTGGGGCCTATCAGGCAGATTCCCTAGCCAGTGCTGACCAGGTTATTTCTGACTGACTGGTTTAAGATTCCATTTCTGGGAGACACCAAAACTGTAAGGAAGTCTCTGGCGATGTGGGGATTTACATAACCGACTCTTGTTTTTTTGTTTTTGTTTTTTGGGTTTTGGGTTTTTTAAAGATTTTATTTATTTATTTGACAGAGATCACAAGTAGGCAGAGAGGCAGGCAGAGAGGGAGAGAGGAGGAAGCAGGCTTCCTGCTAAGCAGAGAGCCCGATGTGGGGCTCAATCCCAGGACCCTGGGAACATGGCCTGAGCTGAAGGCAGAGGCTTTAACCCACTGAGCCACCCAAGTACCCCTGTCTTGTTTTTAACATTACTATTTAATTTCTTAAAATTGCACCCAAGTCATAATACACAAGTGAATGTAAACTTGATAGCTTTTGAAAATCAAATTAAAGTGTGATTTTCAAAGTCTCATTCCTTTGCTCCACAAAGAAAAGCATTGACTGGAAAACAAAATGCAGGACATGTTTAAGATCCCAAGAGATTCTGGAAAATTAAAATCTTTCTGAATGTATTATTGTCAAAGCACAACCTTACAACTGTAGACAGTAGCAAAAAAACCTTTGGAGAATCTGCAGAAGGTCATTTAAATATCTGTTAGAATTATGACCCTAACAGAGAGGGAGAATATAAAAAGAATTCAGAATAGAATGAAGCAATAATGGAATATTTTAATCCACTCCGTTTACGGTGTTAGGGGTTTAAATTGTAATGTGCAGCCTGAATCCAGAGGCTGGAGCTTAGTGACCACCACCTTTTTAGGTTCTGACTTTGTTATACCATCGGTGGGCAAGTGAAAAACCAGGACTTTCTGGTGCTTAAGAAATTCTAACCAGCTGAGAAAATCATCATAAAATTGCTTTTAAGAAGAAATTGTTTTAATTGACAAATCCTTCCTCGACTGTGGCTGCTAGGATCCTGTTAACTGAGTTTAAACTCTAGCTTTACTACCTTTCGTTTTATGAGCTTAGGAAGAGAACGTAAACTTTCTGGGCCTCATTTTCCCATATAAAAAAGGCGGCTGGTAAAAATAGCACCAGCCACATAGGGTTGTTGTGGGGATTAGGTGAAATAATCTAGGTATGGGGCATCTGGCTGGCTCAGTCAGTAGAGCATGTACTCTTGAACTTGGGGTCATGAGTTTGAGTCCCCTGTTGGGTGTAGAGATTACTTTAGAAAAAAGGTAAAATACTTCAAAAAAATCTTTTTAATAATCAGGTAAAGTTCTTGGAACTGTGCTAGGTACATAATAAGTGCTCAATAAATATATTTATTATGATGACATTATTATAATTTTATCATAACTGTTATTATAATTTGATACTCTCCTCTAATCTCTTCCATCTCCAAGCTACCCTTAGTAGCCATATTAAGGAAAGCCACCTCCAGTACACTGCCTCTAGCTCAAAAGTCAGTAAGTAGATACTGAGTTCTTCCTCCATCCCCGGGAAAATTGCAAAATCTACAGACAGTAAAAATGGAAGTTGCCTGGACCCAGTGCTCAGAAATTATAATTAGCTGATACTATAAAGAACAGAACATTATATTAAAAACTCTTTATCTTTAAATGCACATGAATGGTCCTGCCTTCTTGAGAAACATTGTCATGGTAAATACAATGTACAGAAGATGGCTTTTATCATTCATCAAACAATAAGGGACATGAGTAAAAAAATTAAACCACGAATAATTTGGATTTTTGATTTCTTACAATCATAATCTTTTTTGAATAGTATGAGGACAGATTAACATGAATAAAAATAACCACTCTTGACCATTAATCTAACATGTTTTTTTCAAAATACCTCTATTATGCACCCCTGCCAAATAATGACTAAAGAAAACTTTTGAGCCTGATTACCTATTTGTAAGATAAAGTGGTTTAGACTTCTCATCTTTCTACCCACCACTCCATCTTTCCTAATTTTTATTAGTGGACTATATTTCTCTCAGTTAAAGGCCGCAATCCTATCAACTTTGACCTGTTCCCTTCCCCAATCCACAAAGATCCAGCCCCATGCATTTCACTGTGGTCAGATCTTGGTGTTTCCTCGCCTTCTGCTTTCCATTCTCCTATCCAGTTCTTCACTCTCTCAGAATCCTACAACAGCCTCTTTACTGTGGTATAAGTTATTGATTTTCCAATGTTTTTAGCAAGGGATCCTTTTTTAAAAAAAGAACACCCTTTTTAAAACTGAGAAAAACAGAATTGCATCACTATGCATGTATTTGAAAACTTTGATTTTGTAACATTTGTATGTCATAAAGAAATCCAGGACCACCAGAATCTGCTTTGTTGAACACCAACATTTGAAATCAAGGATTTGTGAACAATATTGGAATCTCCTATCAGGATCAACATCCAATTTATTTCTGTATTTGATTGCTCAGTATTGAAAAAATTCTAATCGACTTAGAAAGGTGTTTGTAAATAGTCACAGTTCATGAACAATTTAAGATCGTCTTCATTCTAAACTATTCAGAAATTTAAATGAGGGATAATTGAAATTTTTGTCTCAAAGATGACTCACTAAGTATAACACATCCTTATGTCTTATTGCAAATAGAAAATGGAGGTCAGGGGGCGCCTGGCTGGCTCAGTCAGAAGAGCATGCTACTCTTGATCTCTGGGTTGTATGTTCAAGTCCCGCACTGGGTTTAGAGATTACTAAAAATAAATAAATAAATAAACTTTAAGGAAAAAAAGAAAAGAAAATGCAGGTCAGAAGACTAGTATTTACAGTGGGTGCTAACATATGTATAATGGGAATTATTGCCACACAACAGGCTATGTGATCACTTGTCTTTACAGAACTATATAAGAAAACACCCTCTTTCCTCCTTTACTCCAGACGTGTGAGTTTTCCAAGCAATTCTGCAACACCAGATGGGTGTCCTACGATTCAATTCAGTTCTGATGCTGTCTCCCCAGAGCTAGCGTTCTGTCCCATGAAATTGCCTTAGTCCCGTTAAGACTTCAGATGCCAGTTCAAGTTCCAAGTTGTCACTGTACGGATGGTTCCTGACTTAACGATGGTTTGATTTAAGATTTTTTGACTTAACGCTGGTGCAAAAGTGATAGAGCTTCAACAGAAACTATACTTCAGATTTTGATTTTTGATCTTCTTCTGGGCTAGTGATATGTGGTATGATCTCTTGTGACACCAGTCCCTCTCCTCTTCCCAAAGGCTAGGAAGTGGAGTGGAAAGTTCCAAGCTGCTAACCAGGGTTTGGTCTTTCTTGTGACCAACCTCCATCTTGGAGCTATCCAGGAGCCCACCCAGAGTTACCTCATTAGAACAAAAGGCACTCCCAAGGATCTTGGAAATTCCAAGGGATTTAGGAGCTCTCTGTCATGAACCAAAGGCAAAACTATATATTAGAACAAAAGATCTCCCAAAGCTCTTATCACTTAGGAATTATAAGTATCTATGCCAGGAACCTAGGGCATAGATAGATAGATAGATAGATAGATGATTTAGACTATATATAGTATTATTAATATATATAGTATTATTTCACAACAACCAACAGAGGCACACCAGGTTTGATCCTGGCATAGGACCAAATTGGATATTGGGTACCTTGCCTAGTATTCCACAAGACCCACCTATGGATGTATGCTGCAGAGATGTACTGTCATTCTGATCAATGAAAATAGCTAACAGCTTCATTTCCTAAAAAGGAAAGAAAGAACCAAAGAAAGTGTTGCATTATTAAGAACTTTATTTTATTTTTTATTTATTTTTTAAATATTTTATTTATTTACTTGAGAGAGAGAGCAAGCAAAAGAGTACAAGCAGCAGGGAGGGGCAGTGGGAGGGGGAGAAGGAGACTCCCTGCTGAGCAGCGAGCCTCATGTGGGGCTCTATCCTAGGACCCTGGGATCATGATTTGAGCCAAAGGCAGACGCTTAGCCAACTGCACCACGCATGCACCCCAAGAACTCCATTTTAAAAGGATTGGTTTTACTAGCAGATTTTTACAAACTAAAAAAAAAAAATAAATTGGTTGGTTAAAACTGACCAAAAACAAGGAACAAAGCTTAGCATTACTAGCATATCTTGAACATAAATCCAGTCCTGAGACACTTAACACCCAGAACTTTGATACAAATAGCAGCATGTATAATTAGCACCAACAGTCAACCAAAGAGCAGGAGAACAACAGAGAAGCCACCCTCCCAAATGGAGGAGCTCGGAGAGGTTCCTGCTCTGCAAATGCTGTAGCATCTATTTTGTACACAGGGTGCTAGTTCTAGATTATGGGTGCATTACAGTCAATAGCCATAGGGAGGTAGTAGATCGCAGTGGTTACGGCTCCAGAGCCAAAAACTCTGCTCTAATCCCAAAGCTTTTACTTAGTAGCCATGTGACCTAGCAAATCACTCCAAGTCTCAGTTTTCTTATCTATAAACTAGTATGTACTCAAGGGTTGAAATTAAGAGATAATACATATAAATAACTTAACCTGATACTGCAACAGAGTGAAAAGGAGTTTCATAAGCATTACTTAGATATTGCTTCTTTTTTGTTTTGAAGATTTTATTTATTTATTTAGCAGACAGAGATAGTGAGAGAGGGAACACAAGCATGGGGAGTGGGAGAGGGAGAAGCAGGTTTCCCGCCGAGCAGGGAGCCAGACGCGGGACTCGATCTGAGGACCCCAGGATCATGAGCTGAGCTTAAGGACTGAGCCACCCAGTCACCCCTTAGATGTTGCCTCAAATGCACACCTCAACCTTCCTAAATAAATGGTTGCCTAATATCTAAATTTCATTGTGATAACTCCTACAGAAGAGGATGGGCTTACACTCACGTATACAGTTTTCTGTGAATGGCCATACACACGCCTACATTTTTAAAGATAGCCAGTCTGTGTGTCTGTGTGAAATATCTCTGAAAGGGTACACTTTGGTGAGGAGAAATAGGGAGCTGGGCCAAAGGTGGGAGGAAGATTACTTTTCCCTCTATATCCTTCTGAACCTTTCAGATATCAAAGAGCACATTACAAAATATGTAAACAAAGACGCAAGCCCTAAAGCCATGAACAGACAACTCCACAAAAGAAGTTCCAATAGCTAATAAACCATAAAAGGAGAATCCATTTTCAACAATTAGCTTAGTTTAAAAATTGTAATTGAGGGCGCCTGGGTGGCTCAGCCGGTTGAGCCTCTGCCTTCAGCTCAGGTCATGGTCCCGGAGCCCCCGGGATGGAGCCCCGAGGTGGCCTCTCTACTTGGCAGGGAGTCTGCTTCTCCCTCTGCCCCTCACCCCGCTCCAGCTCTCTCCCTCGCTCACCCTCTCTCAAAAAAATAAATAAAATATTTTTTTTTAAATGTAATTGAGAGTATTACACGTTGACCATAGATATTTTGATAGTCTATGCACGGAGTGTAAATTGGAAAAACAATTCCCAAGAGCAATTTGGCTGTGTCCTATCAAGCAGCAGATATCCCGTAGACCAGCAATACCACTTCTCAGCCTCCCTGCTACAGAAAACCTTGCTCATGTAAGGGTTTACTCATGTGATTGAGTGAGTACCTGCGAGGATGGGCATTGCAGCATTGTTGGTGACAGCAAAAAAACTGGAAGCAAGTTCAAGGTCTCCCAGTAAGGGAATGTTTAAATAATCAATGGTACATGCGTTTAGCAATGTCTGTATGCATTGACATTGAAAGGTCTTCCAGACATAGTAAGTGAAAAAAGAAATGTGGAAAATAATATAGTAAGCTACTATTTATATAAAAGAAGTTTTAAGCTTGTAAACCTGTTTGTGTGTGTTTGTGGTGTGTGTGTGTGTGTGTGTGTGTGTGTGTGTGAATAGATGGTCTAGAAGAACTAAACATTTATAGAGATTTCCTCTGGAGAAAAGAAAGCCCCACACCGCTGCAAGCCCTTTGCTAGAATTTGTTAAGAAGCTCTCTTTCATCAGGACACTTTACAGCCACCTGCTGCAACACTATCCTCTAAAATATGTGAAAACTTACTAACCCATGAAGAGCTCCCCCTAGTGTTGTTCAAGGGTGCAACCCGTATAATCCTGCTCTGTGGCCCTGGAGGACATGCCCTTTATGTGTAACAATTGAACTTTTTTTGCAGTGAGAGGAAATCAAGTTTTATTCTGAGTTCTATTCAAAATAAGTTAACAGTTAACCTTGGCCACATCAGGAACACCAGATAGTGTTCAATACGTTAAAATTTAGCAAGTAACACATTTCAGTGTGTGAAGGTAGCTAAATGACAATGTGATGGGGTCTGTGATTTATGTCATGGCCATTGTCAGAGACTTACTGCTTTCAGGGCACCTGGGTGGCCCAGTCAGTTAAGTGTCTGCCTTCAGCTTAGGTTGTGATCTTGGGGTCCTGGGATCGAGCCCCCATGTTGGGCTACCTGCTCAGAAGGGAGTCGGCTTCTCCCTTTTCCTCTGACTGTACCCCTTGCTTGTGCTCACACACATACACATACTCTCTCTCTCTCTCTCTCTCACAAATAAATAAATTAATTAAATCTTGAAAAAAAGAGAGAGACCGACTCAAGTGCAGGGAGGATTTGAACAGGAGCAACTTTGGTTATCAGACCAGACAAATTAATCACCTCTCAAATCCTTTCTTTTAGATGATAACAGTGTAATAAATCCCGCATAACAAGGTATCATTTCTCAGTAGCACCAGGCATCCATTTTCTTGCTTCCCTTTATATTTCAAACCATGTTTTGGAGGCGCCAAGAATTGGTGCAGTATTTGCAACAATTGCTCGTGGTAGTTTAGAATGTTTTTGCAATATTAAGCAATTCAAAGAGCTGTTAAATTTCTATGTGGGTGTAGATAGACAAGGGTAAAATGTGCTTATTTATAGTGGTAATTAAATTGGCATTGAATATTAAAATTGTGAAGAATTTTGTTGTATGAAAATATTAAATATTTCATTAATTTTCAAAAAATCAAATAAAAAAGTACCAGCATATGTAAGTAATTTAATTAACAAATTTTATGTTTAGTATATATCCTTTATTTTTGCTTTTTTAGTTTCTCATGTGTGTTTTTTGCTTTGGTGTTTTTTGCCCATGGTTTTGTGTGTCAGGAATTCAAGTAGGACTCAGTTGGGTGACCCTCCATGTGTGTTGCCTGGGGCCATTCACTTGGTTGTATTCAGCTGGTGATTTAGCTGGCCTCTCTGACATGTCAGTCTCAAGTCACTTAGCCTTTCTAGGTTGGTCCTTTTCTTCCCATCTCAGGTCTCCCTGTTGCCAGCAAACCATGTGGAGCCCAGGGAGCTTGCTTGGGCCCATTTCCAGGAAAAATCATGGCGTCTCCCAGGGAGAAGTGTTTCAATGTATGCAGGCAGGGCTCAAGGCAGTCAATGTGCAGCTCTGTAGCGAGGACGCATCTGCCCACCACAGGGAGCTCAGCTTTTCAACCTGTGGTGGGCATCTCTGGCCACTCCTGCCACTGAATCCACCAGCTTCTCAGGGTCTGTTTTTGCTTTTTAATTTTAACAGGTGATAGTGAATGTTTTGGAAGGAATAAGAACTTTTAGAAAACATCTGAAACTTTCTATTCAAATTTTGGTCATTTTGACTGTAATTATGTATTTGTTTGGTTGGTTTTTGTTTTTTGTTTTGTTTGGCATTTTTTTCTTTTTTCTTTTTTTTTTTTTTGACTGTAGTTCCATCTTGTTTTCCATACTTTAGATCGTGACTGTCAACAGAAAACAAATAATGTGGAAATTCTTCATTATAGTAATAAAATTAATGATTTAGCCAAATCAAAGAAAAATAACTTTATGGGGTAAATATGTAATAATTTATGAATTGTGAATGTTTGTTTTATCCCTCATATAAACATCACCAGTCCAACAACAGAACACCAGACATGCCCAATAATTATTAAATTTAGTCATCTTGGGTATTTTATCAAGTGTCAATCACATAAAAACATGACTATGAACATATTTTTCAGTTTTGACCTTAAAAGGTAGATCTGCCAAAGTAGAAGAATTATATTTCATTCAACAGTTTGTCAGCTTGATTTATAACTTGTAAACATTTAGAAATACACTATGTATATCACCATTATACACTTGGCCTGGGACCTATAAATGTTAGGGGCACATTTATGAAAAATATATATATATTTACATTGTGTGTATGTATGTGTATATATATATATAATGCATAATAAAATTACCATCACACCACATGGAAATATCATTTCAACATGCATGATAGACCTAAATGTCAAAGGTAAAACTATTAAGCTTCTTGATGAGCATTTAGGATACTATTTGTTGGACTTAAACAGGACATAAAAAGCACTAACCATCAATAACAATTGATAAGTCAGACTACCTTAAGATTAAGAAGTTCTGTTCATCAAAGTACACCACTAAGAGTGGAAAAATTAACCAGAGTAGAAGATACTGAATATGTGAAATCTAAAAAGGACTTATATCCAGAATATATAAACAACCCCTTAAAATCAATTTTTGAAAAGCCAGACAGCCCAGTAGGAAAATAGACAAAGTCTTGAACTTCCCAGATGATGTTATTCAAATAAACAATGAACATATAAACATATAACAAGGTGTTCAGCCTCAGAAATTTTCAGAGGAATATACGCTTAAAATACCTACCAGAATAAGACTAATAATACCAAATTTTGCTGCTGATGAAGAGCAACTGCAACTCTCATGATCCATTTTGGAAAATCCTTGGGTATAATGTAGTGAAACTGAATATACGCATACTGTATGGCCCAGTGAATGCACTCCTGGCTCTGGGCTCAACAGAATTGCACATGTATGTTCACTAAACGTGAATAGGGATGTTCATAGCAACGCTATTCATAATATCCCCAAACTGTCAACAAGCAAATGACCATCAACATCGGGAGAGGTGAATTGCAGTGTATTCGTACAACACTGACAGCGAATGCACCCATGGCTATGCACAATGATGTGGACAACTTTCCTAGCATAACATTCCATGAAAGAAGCCAAATACAAAAGAGTATATAAAAATCAGTCAAAAGTCATCTGCAGCATTATTAGTCAAAGCAGTAGGAAGTTGTGCCCGGAAGGGACCTGACATCATGGTCTCTTTCTCGATCTGGCTAGTGTTCACACAGGTGCAGATACGGAATGGACGAATACATCGAGACAAATGGTCTAATGTGATGCCCCTCGCATGCCTTGAGGCTTAGCCCCTTGCCCAGCCAAGACCATGCCGTGTTATCCCCCTTGTGTAGACTCTTCACATTCCTGGGAAAGGCTCTTCCTAGGATTCCTTCTTGGGAATGAGAGACTGCTGGCTCCAGTGAAGTGCTTTGGTGATTCTCTAGGACTAGGTCCGCAGGGAAGATCACATGCCACACAGCATCCCACTCTGTGAGAGGTCTTCCCCTTATGTCCTATCGCACCCCAAAAATACCACTGAAGTTGAGACTCTGGTTTTGCTGGACCTGACAGTGGTCCCAGCCTCTCCTTCACATTACGTCAGTGTTTGGCAATTTTCTTCTAACTGCCTCTTGAGTGTTCTGATAAAGCATCATTGGAAGATACAGATGGAGCTTCAGGAATCTCCCTGCCCAGTATTTACTTAAGTATGAATTGCAACAATAAGAACTTGAGCAATGGGACTTCCGTGCAGATCTTCATTCACCACAGGTAGAATTTTCCCTAGGTTAACACAGCCTGGCTTTACAGCCCCAAGAAGCATGTGTGAGCCAATAATGACTGATTTTATTTGGATGAATCCATCAAAGTGGGATAAATGGCTTTTGTGAGCAAATGTTCTGCAATCCCTACTAGATGTGACTTTTGCATTAATTCCTGCATAGTGATGCATTTTTTCTCATTTAATATACCCTATATGCAGCTTCGTGCATGCCGCCAAGCCACCCTGCCCTCTTGACCCAAGGACACCAGTGATAACCTACTACAGTTCATGGTGGCATCACTATCATTGTTACTGAAAGCAGAAGCAAGAACAGCGTCCTGGAGCAGACACAAGGAAAAGAATGTAAAATGAAGCAAGGCTCAGCGATGGGTGGGTTAGAGCGTAGTGTAATCTGTGTCTAGGACTCACTCTTTTTTTAAAAAGAAAACTCAAATTTAATGGTTTGTTATTTTGTCTGTATGAAAGTATGTTATGTCAAAACATCAGTTCCAACTAATTTGCATCAAGATAATTATGTCAACAAGGTCACACCCTATAATAATCTGATTCCTTTTTTTATGTATATCCTGATAGCTTTTATTTTTTTTTAAAGATTTCATTTATTTATCTGACAGAGAGAGATCACAAGTAGGTGGGGGGGGGGCAAGCAGGCTCCCTGCTGAGCAGAGAGCCTGATGCAGGGCTCTACCCCAGGACCCTGAGACCATGATCTGAGCCAAAGGCAGAGGCTTAACTCACTGAGCCACCCAGGCGCCCCTTCTGATAGCTTTTAAATCTTACACCTTCTTCTTCCCTTCAAACCCCATGTCTTGACAAGCTGATAGAAAAGTGCGGTACTCCCCGCTTTGGCACCAGGAGGAAGTTCAGACACACACATGGAAACCTTACCTGGATTTACCCGAAACATAATAAAAATACCCTCAAGCCAACCTCTTTTCCCTGCTCCTTCAAATTGTTCTTGAGACCTGCGAGGGAGAGACCCTACTCTCCCCAGTGAGCAGTAAACTTTTTCATCCCCTTTTGGGGTATGTGTGCCATAATCAGTCTCAACATCCCAACCAAATGCTTAGGTAATTAATTTGGACAGATGTGCTACAGATGCACTAGGGTTTAAAATAACCACCAGTGAAGGCCCACCAGTGAAGAACATTTTATTTATTTTTTTGGAAGATTTTATTTATTTATTTGACAGATAGAGATCACAAGTAGGCAGACAGGCAGGCAGAGAAAGAGAAGGAAGCAGGCTCCCTGCGATGCAGGACTTGATCCCAGGACCCTGAGATCATGACCTGAACTGAAGGCAGAGGCTTAACCCACTGAGCCACCCAGACGCCCAAGAAAAACATCTTAAAAGTAAATCTGAAAAGATCCCTGAAGTTCCAACACCACCACAAGGCCGAAGTCTACTTTCCCTGCTGGCCTGTGAGCTTCCTGAGGACAGGGACTGTGCTTGTATACAGTAGATTTCTGCAGTACCAGACACAGTGCCTGAAACACAGGCAATAAATAGTCATTAGGATAAAAGGGTGAAGGGACAAAGGAGGAAAATAAAGGTGGAAGCAAACTGGGGGAAACAAAAACAAAAACACTGAAGAAACCCAAGAAAGACCCAGTCGGCTGATCCTAAGGTGAGTTGAGTATATTTTCTTATTTTCTGTATTCTTGATGCTGGAGAGACTGTTCCTCCCATGGCTAGCTACTTCCTAGAGATAGCAAATGACTCCCCTGCCAGTGTGCATTTGATACATAAACCCACCAATCCAGAGCCCACACCCTCAACCATCTCCTTTATCAAACTCTCCCACACCAAGCCAAATTCCTCTCACTCGAAACCACCCCAGGGCCAGGTACTAGACAACTAGAGACCGCCCCTAGAGCCCAGAGTTTGCCCAAATTATTCAAACCATCCCATCCTAAACTGACTCACTGGACCTCAACCTTCCTTGGTGGTTTCTTCCAAGAGAGCTCCAGTGAAGGTTCTGGGCCATGCTCAGCCCTCTTCTGTTCTTCCACCTCCTGACCATCTCTGGTCCTTCCCCCACGTAGCCCTCCATGGCATGGCATGCCTCCTGTTTCAAGGGATCCCTGAGTATAAACCTCTTCCTTCCTGACAGACATGTCCATGTCTGCTGTCTTACCACACCTTACCAAAACAAATCTGGCTACATTTTTAACATATCAGGGTAACCTTTTTTTCATAGAAATATATCTGGAGAAGACAGGCAGGATATATGGAATTTTCTATTATCTATTGCATAAAGCATAGGGAGGCTTGCAAAAAAAAAAAAAATCCACAAATTTATAAGATGAGAACAAACAGCCCATATCTTTTGCATCCAGTCAAAGATATGAGCCATTCAAGGACAGGTGTCCCTTCTTTCCTTCCTCAGGTATACCTTGGTCAAGCCCTAAAGAAATTATAGTTTGATCCTGGAATTTTATTTTATTTTAGCTTCTAAAATTTAAAAAAAAAACAAAAAAACAAAAAACTTTACTATCCAGCAAGCCTGTTTCAGTTTCAAGTTGGGAGAAAATGAAATTAACAATAGAAATGTTCATTCTTTTTGTAATCAATACAAGGAGTATTTAATTGGATGAGCAGCAACAAGACAAAGTTAATCACAGTTTGTACTGTTCCAGTAGCTCATTTAGAATATTTCTCTTTCTTCAGTCTCACTGTTTGTGATTCAGTTTTCCTGGAAATGAGTGTGGACCAGATGAAGCCAGTCACAAGCTGTCCTAGAGTATTTTTCCTAAGGAAACATTGATATACTTTGGCTATATACCAATATCTTAGTTATAAAACATCACCTCCCTACCTACTTATTTTAAAAACAATATTGAAATGTTTTTCTCTGTAAGAAAGGCTATCAGAGTAGACGCAGAACCATAGGTGATCATTACCTTCTCCTTTGCCTCTGCTTTGGTTTCTACTTGTCTTCTTAAAGTTTGCTCTTTCATTCAAGAGGCATTTATCGAGTACCTACTATGTGTCAGTCCACAAGCTAGTTTGTTCACTAGATATTGTCCCTTTTCTCATGGAGCTAACAATCTAATAAGAGTGATGGATGTTAATCTAATAAAAAGAAAAACTAATAATTAAGTGTAACCTGTGTTAAGTGCTGTGAAGTTCAAGTACTAAATATTCCAATAGCAAAAACCAAGAGAACTGACCTGGAGGTATCACAGAAGTTTTCACTGAGAAAATTTGGAATTTGACACAAGATCTAGAAGGATAGGGAAAGAACGCAGGAGATTGTTCCTAGCGTTTGGAATGTGTGCATATCCAAAGGCCCTGTGGCTGAAGCACAGGCTGGGAATGACAACAGGAGATAAAGCTGCAAAGCTGCAGAGATATGTAGCCAGGTTAGGGATTTGGGGTCAAATCCTAAAACATCATAAAGCCAGTGAGAGGTTTTAGATAAGACAGAAATATGATCAGCTTTCTATTTTGAAAAGATCACTCTGGATTATATTTGGAATGGGGACAGGAGTGGGAAGAAGAGAGAATGCAAGGAGACTAGTGAAGAAATGACTACAAATGTTTAGGTAGGAGATAACGGCCTAAACTGTTGGCAGTAAGTGTGGAGAACACAGAAAGTTTGGAGAAGTATTTAGAAAGCAACACTGGCAGTCTGGGTTAACTATATGTGGATTGCTTGGCAGTAATTTCAGAAGAGTATCATTCTCATCATGCCTGAGAAGTAGCAAGTTAAAATGAGAAAACCTGGTTTGTGGAAGGAAAAGTATATTCATTTTTTAACTCTGCTGCTTTTTAGCTGTGTGGGCTTGGAGTTTTTATTTAACCTTTCTGAGCTTGAATTTGGTTGCAAGTAACCCATGTTAATGTCACTCTATAAAGTGAAATGTGTGAGAAATATATTGACTTTCTCCAAATCAACCAAGTGACTCTGGTTCCCCATTTCATTTGACTTGTGGGGAATTCAGCCTTTGTTATTTTGGGGGCTTCTTGGGTGTGGTTGGGCAAAAGTCCTGGAGTGTTACACAGTGTCAAGGCACCAGGGAGGCCTTGGGTCGTCAGATGACGTATCTCCTGGTTATGACCAAGCCATGGCTTGTTTCAGAGTCCAGGATCTGCCACTCTTGTACCTGTCAGATGGAAAGGGTATCTTTGATGAAGTCCAGAGGTCATTTTCCAGGAATCGGCTTCCTAAGCAGGCCTCCCGGATCCCAAAAGATGAAATGCAGCCACCCAGTCCTTTCAGACAGGGATCAGAAAGTGGGGTGGTGTGCAACCAGGACAAACTACCTAGACTGCAGTCTGGAAGCAGGTCTGGGACCCAAGCACCCTCTCAGGGGAGCCTCACTTTTTTCCTATCAGTCAGAACAAACTTTCAATGGGCCTTCTCGGAGGACTCACATACTTTCCATCTGGGGAAACTTTCCTGTGCATTTCATGGCATCTCAAAGCCCCTCCTTCTTTCAGTCCCTGTGGGACACTTGAGTAGTGTCTCCATCAATGATCTCGCAATGAGAACACCTTCTCCGGGTAACAGGTAGATCCAGCTAGAAGTCTGACACCTTTAGATTCTGGAAAGGTGATAAGTTTCAAGAAACGGGGGAAAAAAATGTAACGACAGAACAATGTACTACAGATAGTATTTCTAAGGGCAGAGACAAGATCTAACTCTGCCAACCTTGGCTGAACACAGTGGCTGCCGGGACCTCATGCTGTGTGTGAGAACCACAAGAACCAGATGAACAGGGTCCTGTTGAGGCCAAGGTTAATTTCTACCAGTTGGTGAAAGAGCAGTTGTTAAAAGAGAAAGTTCAGTAAGGCCCGAGTCTGCGCAGACAGAGAGTTAATCCTGACAGGGAAACACAAAGAGCCAAGGTAGGGTAAGGGTGAAAGATGAGCACATGTGTGTAATTTCTTTCCAGTAAGTATCACTCTCTTCCTACATGGCAGTATCTAGGCAGTTGGTTTTCTCCCCGGCAGTTTAAACCCAACAGGTAAAGTTAAGGAAACAGATAACAGATTTTTCCAGACTTGTTTTGAATTCCAGATGTTCTAGTCAGTTCTCAGCCCCTCCTCCACTACTGCCCCCTTACCTGGGAGTGTGGGGTGGTGAGTGGGGAGTGGTGGAGAGGGAATAGCACTGGGCTAGAGGACTACACACTGGGTGAGAAACAGCCTGGGAATTAACCTAGATGCAGGGCTGGCCTCCTGGCTCTAAGCTGCAGCCATAATGATCCACTGTGACATTTATTAACTTGTGTTCTTCCTGTCCCTCTCTTTACCTCTTTTCCATCCAATGTTTTCCTTTTTTCTCTCTCTCTCTTTTCTCCAATCAAACAAAAATCAGAAATATCATTAAGTCTCCTGGCTTTGGTTTCCAAAACTCTAACCCCACTGAGATTAAACTAAATGCCCCCGAGTGAAACATCAGGAGAACGAGGAATAGTTATTAAACATGGCGTTTGTCTCAACAATCAGTGGTTTAATAAAGAGGAGTTTCTTTTTTTCTTACACAGCAGGAAGTCCTGAGGTAGAGCTTTGTTCTTTGGGTTCAGTGGCTCTTTGATCTCGAGTTCCGAGTTCTGGTGGGCAGCTCTGAGTTTTTTCTGCTTTCCCATCTTGGCTGCAGCAATGCTGTCAGTACCCTACCCATAACCCCCTTGGCATGTACCATGTTCATGAATGCGGACCCAGCCTCAAACTGCTGGTGACCTATCCCACCCACGCTCCTTGCTGAGGCTTCTCTGGCCACTGGAACCTCTGGGATCAGCAATCAAGCCAAAGCTGATGGGAACAGCTGAGTAAATCCCACTCTTTACCCTTGAAGAGGCAGGGGCTCACTGTGAAGTTATATTCTACATTGCTTCCCAGTGAGATTATGCCTCAGTTACCTACAAGGGAATTTGCCTGGTAACTATCATTTATTGGCTTCTTGCCTTTCGCAGTATCACTTCCCCAATCCCAATCCATGTTGCCTGGGAACATCTTCCAAACCAACTCCCGATGCTCAAGGGCTTGTTTCAGAATCGACTTCGCGGGGAGCTCAAACTAGAACATGGCGTGAATGAGGACAGCAACTGAAGCTCTCTCTTCCTGCTCCCCTGACCCGGGCTGAGGAGGCCGGCTCCTCTCCCCGCAAGCCGAGCCCTCTGCAGACTCCCCTGACGGCCTATTGGCCCAGACTGGGTCACGTGGGCTCTCCTGTCCGAGAGGGCCAAGAGCCCCGCACCTGGCTCAAGGTGGGTGAGAGATGCGGGCAGGGCTGGGCCTCGGCTGTGGCTTTTACCCAATGCATCGGTTTGGATGAAGCTCAGCAACAAGGGACGGGAAACCCCAAACAAGAATGTTGTTTAGACAAGATAGAAATGTATTTCGCTCTCTCCCATAAAAACGGAGAGGCGGTCGCTGCCTGTTGGTTAGTGGACCCGACTTCTTCTTCACGTGTCCACACCAGCACGTGGTTTTCGGCGCAGCACGCCCTGTACTCTTGTCTGCATTACTCCGTATAATCCTCTTAATCTGGGAGGTAAGTGCTCTTTTTTCCTCCGTTTCACAGGGAAGGAAGTGGAGATACGGAGAGGTTAAGTTACTTGCCTGCTGCTAGGGGGCAGAGCCCAGGTTATTCTGGATCCAAAGTTTATGCTTTTCAGCCACGTTTTTAAGACAACATCTTCCTACCCAGGAACATGCTTATCTCTGCATTTATTTAGGTCTTATTTAATTTCTTGTACATCTTTTATTAAACTTACTAGCCTCTCTATTTTGCTGTGGTTACTGGCATCATTTTAGAAATTAACTACTCTTTGTGGCTAGATTCTTTTTTTGTGTGTATGGACTTGATATCCAGCCATCTTACTGAACTTGTAATTATAATTAATTTGTCTGAAAAATCTGGAGTTTTCTAGCAAACATTTGTTATCTGTGAATAAAACCAATTTTGTTTCTAACTTTTCTACTCCTGATGTTTGTCTGTGTGTCTTCTCTCCATTCTCACTCCCTCCCTTCCCCTCTGCCTCTTCCTTCCCTTCCTTCCTCCTCTTAACTGCACTGGCTACAACCTCTCGTGTGTGGAATAGAGGCGGTAAGAGAGCATCTTTTTTTCTGTTTATTTGGTTAAAGAAATTTCTCTCCATTCCCAGTTTGCCAAGGATTTTTCACAAATGTTTTTTCTTTTTTTCTTTTCTTTTTCTTAAAGATTTCATTTACTTATTTGTCGGAGAGAGAGAACAAGCAGGGAGAGTAGCAGAAGCAGAGGGAGAAGCAGACTCCCTGCCGAGCAGGGAGCCCGGTGCGAGCCACCCAGTCATCCCCACGAGTGTTTCTTCTACAATTATTGAGAATATATTATTTTTCTTTTTTTAATCTGTTAATGTAATGAATTACATTACTCTGTTAATGTAATGAATTACAAAACTTAATACTAAGGGGCGCCTGGGTGGCTCGGTCGGTTAAGCATCTGCCTTTTGGCACATGTCATGATCCCAGGGTCCTGGAATGGAGCCCCGCACCAGGCTCTCTGCTCGGTGGGGAGCCTGTTTCTCCCTCTCCCTCTGCTGCTCCCCCTGCTTGTGGTCTCTCGCTCTGTCAAATAAATAAAATCTTTTAAAAAATTAATAAATAAAACTTAATGTTAGATGAAACTTGTATTCCAGGGATAAACTGGACTTGATTATACTGTATTTTCTTTTGTCTACATTCCTGGATCACTTTGCTAATATTTTGTTTGGGATTTTGCACCCATGTTCAGGCATGATACTGTCCGTTCTCCTTCTGGTACCATCTGTCGTATCTAGTCTTGTTACCACGGTGACTCCAGCCTCACAGAGTGCACTGAGGAGTGTTTCTTCCTTTCGTATTCCTTCGAAGTCTTGTATTAAATTTGAATTATCTGTTCCTTGAAAGCTTAGTAAAATTTTCTTGTAGGTACGGTGATTAGTTTTATATTTTAAACATTGTCTTCATTTTTGTTTTTAAATAATTTCAGCTTATAGAAAAGTTGTAAGTACACTACAAAGAACTCCCATATATTCTTTACCCAGATTTCCCAGTTGTTAATATTTTATCGTATTTACCTTGTTATTCTCATTACAGTACATTTTTCTGAACAACTTGAAAATATGTTGTAGATGTGGAGTTCCATTACCTCTTAATACTTTAGCATATATTACTTAAAAACAAAAACACTCCCCTGCGTAATCGGATAAAACCAACAAAATAAATGAACAGATCCTGTATTTTCGTCTATCCACGGACTATTTTCAGATCTCACTGGCTGTCCCAGTGATGTCCTTTACTGGTCCAGGATCCAATCCAAGCTTAGAATTGTACCTGGTTGTTATGTCTCTTTATTCTTTTCAATCTGGAACAGTTTGTCTGTCTTTCATAACCCTGACGTTTTGAAAAAACAGGCCAGTTACTTTGTAGACTGTGTTGAAATTTGGGTTTGCCCAAATGATCCTTCATAATTAGATTTAAGCTATGCATTGTCGGCAGAAAAAAAACCAAGCAGGTGCTGTGTTTTTCTCAGTGTAACATATAAAAAAGCACATAATGTTGATTTGTTCCATTGCTGGTGACATTAGCTTTTTATTTTATTTTATTTTTTATTTTTTTTAAATTTCTTTTCAGCGTAACAGTATTCATTGTTTTTGCACCGCATCCGGTGCTCCATGCAATCCGTGCCTTTTCTAATACCCACCACCTTGTTCCCCCAGCCTCCCACCCCCCACCCCTTCAAGACCCTCAGGATGTTTTTCAGAGTCCATAGTCTCTCATGGTTCACCTCCCCTTCCAATTTGCCTCACCTCCCTTCTCCTCTCCATCTCCCCCATGTCCTCCATTTGTTATGCTCCACAAATAAGTGAAACCATATGATAATTGACTCTCTCTGCTTGACTTATTTCACTCAGCATAATCTCTTCCAGTCCCGTCCATGTTGCTACAAAAGTTGGGTATTCGTCCTTTCTGATGGAGGCATAATACTCAATAGTGTATATGGACCACATTTTCCTTACCCATTCGTCCGTTGAAGGGCATCTTGGTTCTTTCCACAGTTTGGCGACCGTGGCCATTGCTGCTATAAACATTGGGGTACAGATGACCCTTCTTCTCATTACATCTGTATCTTTGGGGTAAATACCCAGTAGTGCAATTGCAGGGTCATAGGGAAGCTGACATTAGCTTTTGATTAAGCTAAGATCTCCCAATTTTTGCCACTGTTAATTAGTATTTCAGACTATTGATTAATAAGTAATCAATGACTATTTTTGTGAAGAGATACTTTAGACTATATAGACATCTTGTTCGCCATTCAACTTTCACCTATACATTTTAGAATTTATTGATGATTCTTGTCTGTGTCATTTATTACTATTATGGTAGTTGTCAGTTGGTGATTTTCTGATTCTGTCATTCCCTCCACATTTATTTGTTGGCATACTACTAAAAGATAGAGCTTTATTTTGCCATTTGTTTATCTGTTAATTTATTTGTATCAAAATAGACTCTTGGATTTTTATTTTATTCAATAGGTTATAATCTGATGCAAGGGCTTACGTAAATCAAAATTATTTTTATAACATAAACTATACCATATTTGAGTGGGAACCTCCTAATACTGGCTTTATGCCCTGTTGACATGCCCCCATAATTCTTTGAGCGCTTCATTGTTTCTTGGCACAATAGGATGTTCCAGACCTATTTCTAGTTTTTCTACCCCAGCCCTGGAATCAGTCATTTCTCATGCAAAATGGAGAGGACAGAACCTTCCAGTGACAATAGGCATGTCCTCTATACATTGTGTTCCTTTTCTTCCCAGAGGACAGAACTATTGACCAAAGGTTTCCTTGAAAAATGGAGTCAGGGTATGGATTGTGAGGGCGAGGGGGGTGTCAGACTGAAGATGTATTTATTTAATCTATGAAATGGAGGCACACATTTGGTGGGAATAACAGATTGGTATCCCTTGGAAGTAAATTAAACTTAAATCTATTAAACATTAAAATGCACATATCCTTTGATGTAAGAATTTTCACTACTAGGAATATAATGTCACTTTCACTTGTGCAAAGGACTTACATCCAAAGATATCAATTGTAGTATTGTTTAGAAACAATCTAGGGCCCCTGGGTGACTCAGTTGGTTAAGCAACTACCTTCAGCTCAGGTCATGATTCTGGAGTCCCAGGTTCCAGTCCCACATCAGGCTCCCTGCTCAGCGGGGAGTCTGCTTCTCCCTCTGACCTTTCCCCTTCTCATGCTCTTTCTCTCTTTCATTCTCTCTCTCTCTCTCTCCCTCTCTCTCTCTCTCTCTCAAATAAATAAATAAATAAAAGAAAAAATCTAAATGCCCATGACCAAGGGACTGGTTAAATAAAGACACAGAATATCAGCTGATATTCAAAAGAATAAGTTAGTTATAAACCAAAGAAGAATGACTTCCAAGGTGAAATTTTTAACCACTTGTTTAAAAGTTATACAGAAGGGGTGCCTGTGTGGCTCAGTCAGTTAAGCATCTGCCTTTGGCTCAGATCATGATCCCAGGGTCCTGGGATCGAGCCTCACATTGGGCTCCCTGCTCAGTGGGGAGCCTGCTTCTCCCTCTCCCTCTGCCCTCCACTCATGTTTGCTCTCTCTCTCTAGTTCTTTCTCTCTCCAATAAATAGATCTTTAAAAAAAAAATAGCTATACAGATATACAGAAAAACTATCCATATATATATCTCCATTTATCCATCATCCCAGGAAGGACATATAAGAAATGGTAATAGTAGGCAGTTGTGGTTAAACCACTTGGGGCCACCCCTACTGCTGAGGGGGCCACACCAGCTCAGGAGTCTGATAGATAAAATCTGCTTAGCATCACCCATGATAGGAAAAAATGTGCAGTCCTTTAGCCCTTATCCCTTTGTGTCCAGAAAAGTCTACCCTACTACCATGAAAAGAATTGAGAACAGCGTGATCAGATTAAGCAAACAGGCTGGAAAGCCAGGCTGTCTGGGTTGTACTTCCAGGTCCACTGCTCATAAATTACACAACCTTGGGCAAGTTACTGAGCTTCTCCGTGATAAAAGGTTGTCTAGAAATGAGGATGGTGAACAGAACATATTCAGAGAATTGTAGGGGATTCGAGTGAGTAAATATATGCAGGAAATCTGGTTTCTGGAACACAGTAACCACTAAAAAAAGGATAACAATCTCTAAGTCTGACAATCTTTTTTTTAAAATTTGTTTATTTTTATTGTGGTCAATTAGAGAACTCCAGCAGTGTAAAGGAAACTTGCTTTTCACTCTATAAACACCAGTCATTTTTCATTGTTGTTGTTGTTGTTATATCACGAGCATGATTTCCTCTAGGGGAAAAAGAATTATTCTGCTGGATTTAAAAGAGAAAAGAAGAGAAGAAAATCCAGTAATGGTAATTCAGATGAGCTCCCCAGCTCCACCCAAAGGTACACTAGGGCAAAGCATTCATTCATTCATGAGCATGAGGGCCAGGTTCCCTCTTCCCTGCATAGAATTGGTTAAAGGCACCCAAACTTACTATGCATTTCCCCCCTTTTTGTTAATTCTGTCCAAAACGACAATGTAAGTGATTCACTTGGACCTGTCTTAGTTCGATCTGCATCAGGCCACAGTGCCCTGAGATTTCGTCCGGATGATCTTCATTGGATTTTGACTGCCCTGCACCCTGCAGTCCCGTCCATCCCAGCCTCACAGCCTGTTTCAGACCCAAGCACTTCTCACCCGGTCTCCAGGTCTCTACGCCTCTTTCCTCAAGTCCAGCCCTCACACGGACAAGCAAAATCCTTTCCTGCTCAAAAGTTTTGTTGGCTTTCTCGAATACATGTAGAATTAAATACTGATTAAAAGTGAAATGAGGGGTGCCTGGGTGGCTCAGTGGGTTAAAGCCTCTGCCTTTGGCTCAAGTCATGATCCCAGGGTCCTGGGATCGAGCCCCGCGTCGGGCTCTCTGCTCGTCAGGGAGCCTGCTTCCTCCTCTCTCTCTCTCTGCCTGCCTCTCTGCCTACTTGTGATCTCTGTCTGTCAAATAAATAAATAAAATCTTTAAAAAAAAAAAGTGAAATAAAATAATAACAAATTGAGGTTTTTGTGTGATACTCTGGTAAGAATTAAAAAGGAAAGACGGGCCCATTTGGGTATTGATACTGAGAAACAATTCTCATACACTGTTAGTGAAATCAACCATTTCTTCTGGGGATAAATCAAGGAATATGGATCAGCATTTTAATGTGCATGTCCTTTGCCTCAGCAGCTCCCCTTCTGGGAATTTAACTTAAAATAATCTAAGTACAGGGCACCTCGGTGGCTCAGTGGATTAAGTGTCTGCCTTCTGCTCCAGTCATCAAGTACCCGCATCAGGCTCTCTGCTCAGCAGGGAGCCTGCTTCTCCCTCTCTCACTGCCTGCTGCCCTGCCTACTTGGGCTCTCTCTCTCTCTCCTTCTGTCAGATAGATAAATAAAATCTTTAAAAAAAAAATAATAATCTAAATACACAAAGATGTATACATAGGATACAAGGATCGAATGTAGCTTTAAATGATAATGACAGAGGACTGGTTATTTCTTTTCTTTTTTTTTTTTTTTAAGATTTTATTTGTTTATTTGACAGAGATCACAAGTAGGCAGAGAGACAGGCAGAGAGACGGGGGAAGCAGGCTCCCCGCTGAGCAAAGAGCCAGATACAGGGCTCGATCCCAGGACCCTGGGATCATGACCTGAGCGGAAGACAGAGGCTTTAACCCACTGAGCCACCCAAGTGCCCCTGGTTACTTCTTTATGATGTATTATACAACAAAACACTATGCACCCATTAAAATGATTATACAGATTTATATTTATTGACATGGAAAATATCTATTGTATAAAACCATGTGTGGCACATGGTAGATGTTCAATAAATGTTTATTGAATGAATGAATGTTTATAGTAGGTAAAAAAAAAAGTTATGAAACGGTATATACATGCTCCTATTTTTTGTTTTTAAAAATCCGTGTCTCAGGGCACCTGGGTGGCTCAGTGGGTTAAAGCCTCTGCCTTCGGCTGGGGTCATGATCCCACGGTCTTGGGATCGAGCCCCGTATTGGGCTCTCTGCTCAGCAGGGAGCCTGCTTCCTCCTGTCTCTCTCTGCCTGCTGCTCTGCCTATTTGTGATCTCTGTCAAATAAATAAGATCTTTAAAAAAAAAAAAATCCGTGCCTCTCTCTCTCTCTTTTTTTTTTTTAAGATTTTATTTATTTATTTGACAGAGATCACAGGTAGGCAGAGAGGCAGGCAGAGAGAGAGAGAGAGGGAAGCAGGCTCCCTGCTGAGCAGAGAGCCTGATGTGGGGCTGGATCCCAGGACCCTGAGATCATGACCCGAACCAAAGGCAGAGGCTCAACCCACTGAGCCACCCAGGCGTTCCTAAAAATCCATGTCTCTTGATGTTATATTAAATATATACATTAATTTTTCTTTCTGTAGACATTTGTCTATCTGCACCTTACTATCTGAAAATACCCTGGAAAGATATTGACAAAACAGTGGAAAGTAATGTCAGGAGAACAGGTCATTTTGTTGTTGTTTTTTAAAAAGATATTATTTTTAAGTAATCTCTATACCTAGCACGGGGCTCAAACCCACAACCCCAAGACTGAATGTTGAGTGCTCTACCAGCTGAGCCAGCCTGGCGCCCTAAGAATAGGGTTTTCACTTTCTACTGATGGGACTTTGATACGGCTTTAGTTTTTTAAAATCACGTATATTAATTTTTGATATATTTCGATGGTGAAAGAGTGAGTGTGGGTAGAATTTACAAATAATAAGGAATTTACTTGGATGATGGAAGTATAAATTCCTATCATCTTTACTTGGGTAATTTGACATTGTGTTTCAAAATTCTTAAAAACGTACATACCACCTGACAAGAAAAATCCTTCTTTTCAACAGAAGAGAAAAATACTTACAAGGGTCAAAAAAACAAAGTATCGTATAGATAGATGAGAGTGAACTCAGAGTAGACAGTCAGGTCTTCGCTTTCCTCCCCTCAGCCCTGGGGAGAGAGAGTGAGATTTAACTTCTGCTCCTAGATGGAAGGAGCTAGAAAAACAATAGTAAGTTTAATTAAGCGGAAGAACTTAAGGAGTTGTAATTCTTGCATAACTGAGTTTTTATCAAATATGACTGATTCTAAGATTTTAAAAAGAATGCATGAAAAAGATTGAAGAATATATACCAAAATATTCACATAGTGAATTTTTAAAAATGTATCCATTTCTTTGATTTCTTTTCTAGAATGAAGAGGAATTACCTTCGGACTTGAAAAAAAATAGTTCTGTTAGGAATGCTTCTGAGCATGACTTTTCCTGCTTTGCCTTTAAAAACATTTTGTAAATCTGTCCACTTTGTTCCTACTGTGAAGGTATTTGTAATCGTAGCTGTTGACTTTGCCGAGCTGATCTTTTCCACTTTATATTAAATCTAGTTTTATGGGGATCTTTCTCTCACTTATGCTTTTGTTTTCCCATGTTCCCATGGTGAAGGCAGAAGTCGGCTCTAGAACCCGTTGTCATGGATATAGCTAGCACTGAGTTGGCTTAAAAGTATGTGATGGCAGGATAATGCAACTATGCAGTCTTTGAGACAAAGTAGTCTTCTTTTTAAAAAATTAAGTGAGTGGGAAAAAAAAAGTGACAGTGGTTTCCATAGAACGTGTTATGCTTTCGTTGTTCTTTATTCAGTCACATGGCTATGAGGAGAGATGGCAGGTGGGATGAAGGTCAAACCTGGAGGTGACTCGGAGCCCTAGACAAAATTCCAACCTGACTTCCAACACTCGTCACTTGTCTGCTGTGTCTGAGGCCCTGGGAGCCCGAAATGACCTGGTAAGGCCTCCCAGTGTTCAGAATAATGCCCAAAATCCAACTTTCAAAATATTTAACAGTCAGGTTCCCCTGTCTTTCTCAGAGTAGTACATATTCTGAAATCAATAAGGTATTTAATTTACAGTTGATGAAATCAAGGGGTAGGTTAAAAGTTGACCGAGGTCACTTAGGTGCGTTGTGAGACCACAGAGATGCAATCCTGAGGTTTCCAGCTCTGGAGCGTTCATCACTACAGGACAGATACACAAGCAACAGTGGTTTGTGAAATGCCTCCCATGAGCAAGTGTCGCTCTCGACCCGCAAGAACGACCCGCAGACGAGGTTGAGTGGCAAACTTCTTTATTGTCAGTCTTCTACATATCTTGATCCGGGAACCCCGCACCACAATTTTAGCCCCCTATTATAGTCCCAAAGCTTACATAAGGATCATACATCACATCACGCGCTATACCTATACACCAATCATAAGTCCTACAGGTGACCTTATCGAAGAGCATGTGAGGTGCCCGTGAGCATCTACGTGACTCTGCAGGTGCCCATTGTTCTGCATGTCTTGTGCTTATCCCATGACTTGTTAAATTAATAATATACCCAACCTATGACTCTAGGCATTGAATTAGCATCATCCATGAACGCACCCAATTTCCTTGGGTTAAACATTCACGGTCCCATTGTCCTGGGCCTAGTCACCTACGTGACTGCCATCCACAAGTGCATGGCTCCCCACATCTCCCCCTTTTCTTTTATATATGGCAGGGATCGTGCCTGTCTTAGGTTGCCAATCCTCAACACACACGCTTACCCGTCATCGGGTACTCCCCCCGGATCGAGGAGCCCCTGTCTTAGGTTGCTATGGTGAGGGATCAGTCTTACCCGTCTTTGGCTACCGATCCAGCCTCGAGCCATATGTTGGGGAGACTCCGGCCGCATGGCCATGCCGTATCCAGTAAAGAAAAAGCCAAAGTCATATAGGATGAAGGGTACTTAACATTACTAATGTCATGGGCGACAAGACTTATGCAAATTTAGGTAATGGATTTAATTTGTTTTTTCCTTTTACTTATAGCTTGGAGTACATCTAACTGGGCACAAGTTTTCTTTTTAAACTGCGACCACATTATCAACGCTCCTCCTCCAAGGAGCATAAGGCAAAAAATGATTCCTAAAATACCTAATAATATCCAAAATGTGTAATGTAAGATATTTCCCGGATTAAATCCTTGTAAGGAATCTTTTAAGGTGGCTAGGAAGCGACCTGCCATTATTGCTGGATTTGAAATATCTAAACGTGCATGTCCAATAGTAGTAATTTCTCGCTGTAACTGTAAAAGGTCCAGGCTAACATTAGTATCATGCCAAATTCCACGTAAATGGTTATACACACGATCCCATGAAACATTAGTGGCTGATAAAGGGGTTACACAAATATGTTGGTAGGCACCATGACACATAAAAGACATTTGTGCTTTTAAAGCAGAAAGTTGAGTACCTAAATATTCCACCGCTTCCTCTAAGCCATCAAGGCGTGCAAGCAGTTTTTGATCTACATCTTGCTGAATATGCAAAGCTAATGAAACATTTTGTGATAAGGCATTAACATGATCAGCAGTATGAATTGTCTGTGCCAAAGCAAAAGACGATACAGTAGCACTAGCTATTAAAGTAATTAAAGCACCTATTCCTGCAATTAACATTCCAATAAATCTACGTTTTCTAGACAGAGCATTTTCTAATTCTAAAGCAAACTGATATCCATAATTTGCATACCATGGTCCTTCCACTTCTACAGGCAACAGAAAAAACGGAGGCTGCATAACCAGAAATACATGGACAGGCATATGGGGATTATATGAATCAACAGGTATACAATTAGAAAGTTTACAATCATTACAACTAAGCCGATATAAATTGTTTTCCTTAATCACTTGCCCTCTCCCTATCACTAACAAAAATGGTTTAGGCACACAAGCACGAAAAGTAAGAGTTCCTGGATCAGAAATAGTTTTATCGTTACTAATAGGTCCCATAGCGGCAACCAACTTCCATAAGTCCGGATGAAACATCTCTTGTTGCGTAGTTAAAATACTTCCTGGGATAAATTGATAGTGGAAAGATTTCTGTGTATTATTTTTTGACCAGTCCGTAATAGGAAAATCGATACCTGTTGGAGTAATGACTAAAGGCTTTGATAAATAACATTCAGTCCATAATGGGTCATCTGAATTTCGGACGATGATCTCTGAACAGGGCGCCCGTCCTGGCGGTCGCATGCCGATAGTAGAATTATTAATTGATGACGCTGGTGAGGGGAAAACTTCCAACAGCTGCCAAGAAGGAGCATTAGCCGCTGGGGGCCGATATCCATCAGTGCCCGCATATGTTACAAGATAACGATAAAACCAATGAGTATAAACACAACCATATTGAGGAAAATCATAAGTAAAAAATTGAAAACAAACAGGAGGCATAGAAGACGTAGCTTCCCAGGTGAATTCTCGAGAGAAAGTAGCCCCTATTCCTTTATCTGCTAATCCCCCTAATAAATCAACTAAACTAGTAAACACTCTAGGCGAAGGATCATTCCAAGTAACTGGCTGAACTACTGGGGGATCAGGCAAATAGGCCCAATAAGGAACCGCTTCCCCAGGGGTTAACATCAAAGACACAAACAAGAACAGGCAAAACATTTTAAATGGCAGATGACGGATCTCCAGCCTCCAAGACGTCTGATCTTGGTCTAGCTGCAACAGACTCTTCTCCCTCCTCCGCTGGGGGAACATCAGTATGGTCAGCAGCATCTCCATTATCAGTAGCAGCATCCTCCACAGGTTCCACCGCAACCAGCCTGGTAAGGCGTTCTGGCACCCAGATTGGGGCAGGGGCATCCTGTGGGAAAACACAAAGAGAACCTCGGTGCCACCTAAGCACCGGGTCAGGGCCTTTCCACAACCCTGTAAGAATGTCTTTCCATTTCACCATCATCTGCTGTCTCCTATGCGGGCCCCAATGGCGCTCCGCAGCCGAGACACCATGTTTATCCACCGTGAGAAAATTTAAAATAAAAGTAACTAAATTAGTAAGATCATTAGGGGTACGATATCCTTCTCCAATTCCCCCTTTTTGTATTTTTTGCAGAGTAATCTTGAAGGTCAAATGAGCACGCTCCACAACACCTTGTCCTTGAGGATTATATGGAATGCCCGTTACATGATGAATATTATAACAGGCCAAAAAATTAGCAAAACTGGCAGATGTATACGCAGGAGCGTTGTCAGTTTTAAGTTGTTTTGGGACTCCCCAGCATGCAAAGCTCCGTAAGCAATGCGAAATAACATTTTTTGTGCTCTCTCCTCTCAAGGGGGTAGCGCTAATAACACCAGAACAGGTATCTACACTAAGGTGGAGATATTTCTGTTGACCAAAAGAAGGGATATGTGTGACATCCATTTGCCACAAATGGTTAGGTAAAAGGCCTTTAGGATTCACGCCATGTGACATAGAAGGCAAGAAGGTAACACAGTTATTACAGGATTTAACTATGTCACGAGCATCGGCTCGAGAAATATGAAAACGCATCTTAAGCGTTTGTGCATTAACATGCCATTTTTTATGATACTCCTTAGCGTCTTCTAGAGCTGAATAAACATGGAAACGTGCTGCAGTATCAGCCAGATGATTTCCCAATGTTAGTGGTCCAGGAAGATCAGAATGGGCACGTATATGTCCAATATAAAAGGGAGCTCCGCGAGACAATATTATCTCTTGTAAGTCTAGGAGTAATGAGGAGATATCTGATTGACTAGTAGATATGATGGCAGTTTCAATAGTCCTAGTAGCTGCGACAGCATAAATGCTATCAGAAATAATATTGATAGGCTGATCTAAAAAGCGTTGCAACACGCACATAATAATTAAAAGTTCAGTACGCTGTGCAGACGTAGAAGGCACTACAACTGGCACTACATGGTTATCCACCACATAGGCGCCAGTTCCTGTTTTACTGCCATCTGTAAAGATAAGTTTAGCATCAGGCAAAGGTTCTAGACGGCAAAATTTGGGCCAAATAAAGGCTGTTGTTTTAAAAAACCCAATTAAAGGATGAGAAGGATAGTGATTATCAAAAGGAACAGGATAAGCAGTTAAGACAACTGCCCATATATCATTTTCATTGGTTAATAGTTGAATTTGATTTTTATCATAAGGAACTATACAAGTGTCTGGCATTTTACCAAGAATTTGTATCCCAGCCTTAAGAACTTTAGCAGCTACCATAGCTACAGCTACAGGATAAGGAGTGATTACTCGCGGCATATTATGTGATAAATATGCCCAAAATAAAGGACCCCCCTGCCACAGCACTCCAGTGGGAGACCCAGGGGATGGAATGACTATAGCTTGAACAGGCTTTTGCGGATCACACCGATCTGCTACAGTCAAAGTCAATCTCTTTTCAACCAATTGCAAAGCCTTAAGAGCAGCAGGAGTAAGACTCCGTGGAGAATTTAAATCCGTATCTCCTGGTAAAATATCGAATAAAGGTTTTAATTCAGCGGTTGTTACTTTAATATAAGGACGAATCCAATTAATATCTCCTAAAAGTTTTTGAAAATCATTTAAAGTATGCAAGCAATCTCGCCGGATTTGCGCCAACTGAGGTTTCACAGTAGTTTTAGAAAGTTGCATCCCTAAATAATTTTGTAAATCATTGGCCTGAATCTTTTCAGGGGACACACACAATCCCCAAGTTGCCAATTGTGCTTGTAAGGCTGATAAAGCCAATGGGAGAGCATCTTTATTTGGACCACATATTAAGATATCATCCATATAGTGGTAACAGAGAAGATCTGGAAATTTTTCTCGAAATGGCTCTAAGGCTTTGCTAACATATAATTGACATAAAGTGGGGCTATTTGTCATCCCTTGGGGCAATACTTTCCATTCAAATCTTTGATCAGGCTCACTATGATTTATAGCTGGCAGGGTAAATGCAAATCGTTTTGTATCTGCAGGATGTAATGGAATTGAGAAAAAACAATCTTGAATATCAATAATAATAGAAGACCAATGTTTGGGCAGAGCAGTAATTATTGGCAAACCAAGTTGGATAGGACCCATTATTTGCATTTGCTCATTTATTTGCCGTAAGTCATGTAGCAAACGCCACTTTCCAGATTTCTTTTTAATGACAAAAATAGGAGTATTCCATGGTGATGTAGATTCTTGAATATGCCCTGCCTTTAATTGGTCCATGACTAATTCTTTTGCCGCTTGCAATTTTTCTTTTGTTAGCGGCCACTGAGGTACCCAACGCGGCTCCTGTTGTTTCCATGGTATACGAATTGCCTCAGTGGCCGCTAGAAAAAACCCTGGCCCCCCATGGAGGGTGGTTCAGGGCTTCCCTGCTCTTTGGCCCCCAAGCCTTGTCCTAGCCTGTAACCCATTTTCTTCATAATAGCTTGGGAAGTTTCACTATATAATTTGGCAGTGGTTAGATGCATGTTCATTTGTTCTAATACATCACGCCCCCACAGAGAGACTGGGATTGCACAAACATAAGGTTGAAAAACACCCTTATGTCCTTCTTCATCTTCCCAATCTAGTGACGCAGCACTTATGTCCGGACTAGTAGCTATGCCTAGTCCTCGAAGCGTTTGATTAGCTTTTACAAGGGGCCAAGTTTTAGGCCAATCAAAAAGGTTGAGAATACTTTTATCTGCCCCTGTATCTAAGAGTCCCCAAAACTTTTTTCCTCTAATTTTTAATTTAAGCATAGGTCTCTCTTTCATATTCATTGTTAGACAAGCTAAAGAAGAACCCGTGGAGCCAAAACCTCCTTTTCTTTCTCGATCTGAAGAGGCATACTGCTCATGGCAGCTAGGGAGAATCAAAAGCTGGGCAATCCGATCTCCAGGATTTATAATGTTAATACCCTTAGGAGAAGAAACTAGAATTTTTATTTCACCTTGAAAATTAGGATCAATAACACCAGGATGTACTTGTAACCCTCGTAAAGTAGAGGAACTTCTTCCTAACAGGAGCCCAACAGTTCCTTTCGGGGGCCCCCCACTCAAATCAGAGGGTACAGCCTGCACCCCCATCTCAGGAGTTAAGACCAATCGGGTGGTGGCACGGATGTCAAGTCCCGCGGCCCCTGCCGTGGCTCGTCTGGGTTCTATGGGCTCTGACTCCCATGATCGGATGGTGGATAAGCCCATCGTGGCTTGACTGGAATCGACATTGCCACCCCGTACATTTGATTCGGGCCCCGGGAGGCTGGGCCCTGTTTCCCGTTTTTTGAGGCGCCCCACTTGTTGGATGTTAAAGGCTTACCATCAATATCAGTTACAGAACGGCATTCATGTGCCCAATGATTCCCCTTTTTGCAGCGTGGGCAAAGGGAAGGTTTACTATCTTTCCCAAGTTGTGGGCAATCCCTTTTTATATGGCCGTCCTGGCCGCAATGAAAACATTTCGTGCCTTGTTTCCCTCGATTTTTTCCTCGCATAGCTTGCGCAAAAGCTGCAGCCATGACCTGCCCTTGTATCACGGGGCCTGTAACATCCCTACAAACCTTAATATAGGCGGAAAGCTCTTTGGACCGCCAAGGCCTAATGGCTTCGCGGCACCATTTGTTAGCATTTTCATAAGCTAATTGCTTGATCAGGGGCATGGCCGATTCCGCATCTCCAAACATCCTTCCTGCAACTTGCATAAGTCTATCAACAAAATCAGCATACGGTTCGTTCGGTCCTTGAACAACCTTAGAAAGCTGACCCTGTAGATCACCCACACCTCTCAATGTCTTCCACGCCCTTATAGCTGCAGTGGCGATCTGCTGATAAACAGCAAGAGGATAATTAGCCTGCGCCGCTGCTCCTAAATATGGTCCTGTACCTGTTAACATCTCTATATCCCATTGAGGATTTCCAGCGGCAGCATTTCTACGAGCAGTATCCTGACAGTTGTCTTGATTCTGAATTTTCCATTCTAAATATTGCCCTCCGCTCAAAACCGCCTTAGCTAAATTAGCCCAATCTTCAGGAACCAAAAACAAGGCACCCAGCGCCTCCACAATAGCCACCGTAAAGGCGGCTTGAGGCCCATAGGCACTAACTGCCTCTTTCAACTGCTTTACTAGCTTGAAATCTAAAGGTTGATGGTATCGCTGCCTTTGCTGGTCCTCCAAAACCGGAAAAACTCCTTTATCAGGTCCCATAACTTCTCTCCAATTAGCGGCCACACAATCTGAACAATGGCACACCTTCGCACAATGAGGCTGATAAGGTGGCGGCCATTCACATGGCGGAGCTGTGGGGCACTTAGCTGCCCCTGGCACAGAAGCATCCTCAGACCGTTTCGCGCCAGGAGGCCGCGAAACCTTTTTCTTTCTTGACTTTTTAACTGATTTTAGTGAAGTAGATGAACTATCAGAAGAATCTGTAGAACTGCTAGAGCTGGTTTCCGGCCCCGAAGCTTTTGTAGAACTAGCTTTCGAAGAGCCCTTCGAGGATTCCTCTTTTAATTTTTCTAAAATTTGTTCCCCTTGCTGCACCACTTGCTTAAGCCGCTCCCGAGACGATTGCAGGCAGACCTTAACAAGGGACCACACCGCAAGCGTCTCTGGAGTAACTGTTGTACTTCGCCGCAAATCCTCCCCCAGATGTTCCCATTGCGGCACATTCAAAAGTCCTTCCTCTATGAACCAAGGGGCAATTTCGCCGGCCTCTTTCAAGAAGGCACGAGCAGTCCTAGCCTTTAATGGGGTGCCATGAGCCTTTAGCAGATCCTTTAACGGACCCTCCATTTTATAGCGGGCAAGTTCGTTTCCCATCTTTGGAAACCCTTACACCTCTGAGGAACCTTAAAAATTGCCCACTAACAATAGTCCCCAGAGACTTCACTCCCGTCTAAAGACAGGAAATAGGCGCGCACTTTAGATCGCCACCCTAGGGCCCTTTAGGGTGAACTTCTTGCACTTACCCCAATCCTCAGCCCACGTCCAGAGTCGGGTTCCCGGGTTTCGGCACCAGATGTCGCTCTCGACCCGCAAGAACGACCCGCAGACGAGGTTGAGTGGCAAACTTCTTTATTGTCAGTCTTCTACATATCTTGATCCGGGAACCCCGCACCACAATTTTAGCCCCCTATTATAGTCCCAAAGCTTACATAAGGATCATACATCACATCACGCGCTATACCTATACACCAATCATAAGTCCTACAGGTGACCTTATCGAAGAGCATGTGAGGTGCCCGTGAAGCATCTACGTGACTCTGCAGGTGCCCATTGTTCTACATGTCCTTGTGCTTATCCCATGACTTGTTAAGGTTAATAATATACCCAACCTATGACTATAGGCATAAATTGGCGTCATCCATGAACGCACCCAATTTCCTTGGGTTAAACATTCACAGTCCCATTGTCCTGGGCCTAGTCACCTACGTGACTGCCATCCACAAGTGCATGGCTCCCCACAAGCAAGCACTGTGACAGCTGCTCATTTTATAGGGTTTTGAATTTCCCCACAACCTTGAAAGTCCGGGGGAGAATTAGTATTCCCGTTAAACAGATGGTAAATGCAAGGCACAAAAAACATTTGTGATTGCCTCATAGGCCATAGCTGGTAAAGGGCAGATCTCAGGTTTGAACCCCAGCCTTCAGGTTCTATGTCAAATATTTTTGCATGGATTTTGAAAAATTTTGAGCATTAACATTATTCTTAAAATGGTACTGTCTGAACGTCAGAATGTTGGTTACCTCTGGGATGGGACTGAGGATTGACTGGAAATGGGCATGAATGAACTCTGTAAGAAGGAAATGTTCTCTTTCTTGATCGAGTCCTAGAGTTACATCCACATGTAAAACGTCACTGAATTGTACACTTAAGATTTATGTATTTTACCACATGTATGTATATCTCAATAAAGAAAACCACTTAAAGAAATACCACTTCTCGGGGTAAAGAATACCACTTCTTGGGGTACCTGGGTGGCTCAGTGGGTTAAGCCTCTGCCTTCCACTCAAGTCATGATGTCAGAGTCCTGGGATCAAGCCCCGCATCGGGCTCTCTGCTCAGCCAGGAGCCTGCTTCAGCCTCTCTGCCTACTTGTGATCTCTGACTCTCTGTCAAATAAATAAATAAAATCTTAAAAAAATATCACTTCTTGTCCTATCCTAATGCAACTATGTGATGTGTTCTTTTCCACTTACTTTGAAAACACTTTTCCATGTTGTTGCATAACATGCTTATTTGTCATTTTAAAATGATGATGATGACAGTTTCATGAATATTTTCCTATTCTTTCCACTTTGATGATGATTCTTTTTTTTCACTTTGATTCTTTTTTTTTTAAAGATTTTATTTATTTATTTGACAGACAGTGATCACGAGTAGGCAGAGAGCAGGTGGATGGGGGGGAAGCAGACTCCCTGCTGAGCAGAGAGCCCGATGCGGGGCTCCATCCCAGGACCCTGGGATCATGACCTGAGCCGAGGCAGAAGTTTTAACCCACTGAGCCACCCAGGCGCCCCTTCACTTTGATTCTTAAAGCCCTTCTGCAAGGTAGGAAGGGCCAGCATTATTATCCTCATTTAGTAAATAAAAGGAAATAAGACTCAGAAATTAACTAATTTTACTTGTGATTTATTTTCAAGATTTTTTCTTTTAAAGATTTTATTTATTTATTTGAAAGAGAGAGAGACACAACAAGAGAGGCAACACAAGAAGGAAAAGCAGGCTTCCTGCCCAGCAGGGAGCCTGATGCGGGGCTGGATCCTAGGACCCTGGGATCATGACCTGAGCTGAAGGCAGAGGCTTAACGACTGAGCCACCCAGATGTCCCTCAAGCTGTTTCTAAAAAATATTAGAGGTGGCCATTAAGGGGTTTGTTCAAAGCCATGAAGCGTTAGGGACAGAAGTAAAGTGAGCTTTGGTTTTCGTGCTCATTCCTCTGGGCCACAAGTTCCCATAGCTACCTCCCATCCGTGCCTCTGACAGAGGTCAGTACTGGGGCTCAGTTCAACTGTCCGCATGCCACCTGGGGCATCAGACTGGCCTCTGGTTCTAAATTTAAGGAGAGAAGAGAAGAAAAGAATATGCAGCACAGTTCCATGTCTAAGATTCTCATCACCTTTTTAAAATTACATGAACTATACATTTTAATTGTAGAAGAGTCTGGAATACAGATTAGCCAGAAATTCAAATAATAATCACCAAAACAGCACTGCTCACACATAGCTACTGTTAATATTTTGGCATACATCCTTGTAGACTTTCCACAGTGTTATTGTATCTGCATAACTCTTTGCAGTTTCTTTAGCTTAGCAGCCTATCAGCAACATTGGTCCATATTTATATATATAAATCTTCATCACCCTTCACAGAGTTCTCATGATATAACTACCTATTTCTCAGGATGTAACTGGCCCTCTATTTTGAACAGCATAGATTATTTCTAATTTTTCTTTATTACAAATAAGGCTTTTGAGTAACCTTTTTTTTTTTTTTTTAAAGATTTTATTTATTTGACAGAGAGAGATCACAAGCAGGCAGAGAGGCAGGCAGAGAGGCAGGCAGAGAGAGGGGGGAAGCAGGCTCTCCTTCAAGCAGAGAGCCTGATGCAGGGCTCGATCCCAAAACTCTGAGATCATGACCCGAGCTGAAGGCAGAGGCTTAACCCACTGAGCCACCCAGGCGCCTCCTCCTTTTGAGTAATCGTAAATGTGCATTTTTCTAATGTTTGATTATTTTCTCAGAATGCATTTCTAGAAATAGAATTGCCTGAATCAAAGTTCTAGTTTAAATTTTTTTTTGAACATTTAAAATTACACTAAACATATTATATCAATAGTAAAGACGATTCATGAAATATTATCATTTTAATTCTAACAAAATTTTCTGATTTTTTTCTTTTCAAATCTTGTTTCTAAACATAAGTGATTTATGTGGTTACAGCATACTTACTGTTTTGTCTTTTTTATTATAACTTTTTTAAAAAAGTAATCTCTATACCCAACATGGGGCTCATACTCATCATCCTGAGATCAAGAGTCTCATGTTCTACTGACTCATCTAGCCAGGTGCTCCTATTATAACTTTATTATGATTTATTAGCACCTACTTTTTATAATTTTCATTTTTCATGGCCGTATACTAGTTTATCAACTTCAGGCAATTTTAACAATCCCTTCTTGGGCATTCAGATTGTTTTCAGTTCTTCAGTGTTATGGTATAATAAATACCTGAGGCATTTAACCTTTTTTTTCTTTTTTCTTTTTTAGAAATTTTATTAATTTGACAGAGAGAGAGAGAGAGAGAGCACAAACAGGGGGAGTAGCAGGAAGAGAGAGACAGAGAAGCAGATTCCCTGCTGAGCAAGGACCCACCCCCATTTCCCCCTGCCCCCGGATCATGACCTGAGCCAAATGCAGATACTTAACTGCCTGAGCTACCCAGACCTCCTAGCTTTTTCTTTTTGAGAATGATTTCCTTATGGACAGTTACTCCAAAGTGATATTACTGGGTTCAAGAACATTATTTTTAGATCATAATATATTTTACTAGATTAATCCAAAGAAATGATCCCACTTTCCAAAATACCAGCAGCACTAATCCCATATCTCCCTGGTAAGTCTTCTCACTGACATGCTTGGCTGTAAGGATTCTTCTCTGCACCATCCTTGGTGGGGTCATACTATGGTGTCCTACCCCTATTCTTATCACAGATCCAATCCCAAACTCATGTGTTGTCCCTATGTCCCTATGGCCCCTACTTCACAAAGAAATAAAAATAATTTGAAAGTTTTAAAAATGGAGTCATGAGTAGGAGTGCAGTAGGTGTTATATTTTTGCTGATTCTTAATGTATACAGCAGGCCCTTCTGCTCCAATCTGTGGAGGATACAGTCTAAGACTCCCAATAGATGCCCAAAATCATGGATAGTACAGAACCGTAAATATATTGTGTTCTTTCCTATGTATACACATCTATAATAAAGTTTAATTTATAAATTAGGTACAGCAAGAGCTTAATAACAATACTAATAAAATAGAATGAGTATAATATGTTATAGTAAAAGTTATGTGTATGTGGTCTTTCTCACAGATTGTCAGACTGTACCCTTCTTGTGATGACATGAGATGGTAAAACGCCTCCATGATGAGACAGAGTGAGGGGAGTGACAGGGACACTGTGATGTGGATTCAGGCTACTGTACATGTCAGGAGGAGGATTATCTGCCCCCTGACGACTGTTGACCCTGGTCACTGAAACCTCAGAAAGCAAACCACAGATAAGGGGGACTGTTGTGTTAGAGGTCTGGTTTGTCACAGACATCATTCTGACAGTTGTTTGTGTTTTGCCATTGGGATGGTTTACTGGGCAGAGAAATATGTCTTGATTTTTGTTTCTTTTTATTATAAAAATGATATGTGCCATACAGAAGACACAGCAAAGCAAATATCCACCATTTAATAGTTTTATAGAAGTAGGAGTTCAATAGATAATTGTTGAGTGGGTCCCCAACCTCCTGAGGACAGATGAGAGGAGATGCTCAAATGTTTTCTCTCTCTTCTTTCTCAACAGACATCCTCAACCTCGTGTCGTGTCATGGGTTCAATGAGACTATATGGATGTTAATACTCCTTTAATAAAGGGATAAACACTATAGGAACTCTCGAATGAGATGCCATTCCTCCTTTAAGGAATATTCATTTGTTTGATTTTCTCTCCTGGGTTTATGTATTTTTCCTCCCATGTTGGTGGTCTAGCAAAACAAGATTCTTCTTGTTTTCCAAGAGTTGTCTCATGGAAATCAAGGAAGACATTTGGATTAGGTGTCTATCACTGCAGAATGAATTACTCCAAAATGTAGCAGCAAAAACAGACGTTGCCGTCTTTTACAACCTAATCTTGGCAGGGGCACACCATCCCTCTGCCACCTGCTTGCTTTCGATCTCACAGACCAAGGCTAGTACCAAGTGGAGGAGAACTACCTACGGGTATGAATGCCAGGAGACAGAGTCGGCGGGGGCTATCTTGGAGGCTGGCTAGGGACAGCAATGAACCAATGCGGCTTGCCTATGCCTCCAGAAGATCAATAGAAATGGGGGAACACAATTTTATTGTTAAATAAGCTTTCTACTTAAGTACTTAAGCTTAAGTACTTTCTACTCAGTCACTTTGGGAATTATGAACTTACCCATGGTTTGCCAAGCCCTGTGTGGTTTATGGAGGCATATACTGTGGGAAGTGGATGTTTCCTTGCTGTTTGGTGATATTTAGTTGGCATATTGACACATTTTTTGTTGTGCTTATCTAATATTGGGATGTTGTCTACAATGCACCGTTGGTATTAGTTACTTCATTATAAGGTTTCTATTTCTCTACTATGGTACTATTGTAATAGAAGTTCCTCTATCTATCTACTTATAAGATTACTGGTGGGGTGTGTGTGTGTGTGTGTGTGTGCGTGTGTGTGCTTTATACCTTATATCATTTTTCTTTTCCCTGAAGGTAATATTAGAAACATGTTAATAGGCGCTAACACTAATAACAATTATGACATCTTTTCATAGAGTCTTTGTTTCACTGTGGGCTCAAATTCACATGCTCCAGCATGTACTGGAAAAGAAATACACATATCACTGTGGGCATTTGCATGACTATAAAAATGCTGCTGTAGCGTTTACTCTTAAATTTGCCTCTGTGCCTAAATAAATGTTCCTATTAGGTAACATACAATGTAACTTAAAAATCTATGGTTGAAAAGTATTTACAATTAATATTCTATAAACGAGGATGAAAGATTATGGAAAAAGTATTAACACTTTTGTTTTCAGCTTGTATCCTGTGGTCCTAGGATTCTGTTTCTTGTAAAGGATACAAATGCCCTTATATAAAGGCTATTCACTGTGATGTTAATAATGCAACCTTGGGTTAAAAAGGAACTGTAAATAGAAACTGACATTCTGTTTGCTTAATGGTGTAGTTTTCTTTTTGTTTTCTATAATTTTGAATAATTCGAGTATTACTATATGCCATCCAAGGAAATATACCCACTGTTGCAGGACTCAAGGAATTCCTTTCTGGGCCTTTATGCAAATGGAGAAATGACTACTGTGTTGTTTTTGTTTCCCACCCCCAGACAATCAGCTGTCCTTATTCTAGAGTTCTGTCATATAGCCAACAGTGTGTTATTGTCTGCTCAAGACTGTCTAGTAAGATAGTGTCTCCCCTAAATCTGAAACAGCCACACTCACCATCGACCTTTGACCTTTCTTCTACGAGCTCATTCCTATTTTCCCCATTAACAACTTGAGCTATCCTCCGCTCCACCAAGTCTTCCAGGTGGGGGGCACCTGCTGACCTTCTGCTTTAGTCTCTTTGTCCTCCACCTCCAGTCATTAGCTCACCTGAGTCTGACTCAGATCATCATTTCCTCTGCCCACAGCCTCCCCAGCAATGCAACCCCCTGCAAGGGAGCATTCTCACCATGGAATGTTCCTCCCAACTCCAAACTGTCTGGGCTCTCATGGTGGCATGGACGACCTGGTATATGCCTGTCTTCCAGCCACCACTTACTTACGATGATGGACGCGCAGCTTGGTGCCGTTTCCTGTAGGTCCTCTTCCACAGACTAAACCATAGTCTCCTTAAAGCAAGAAGGGTTGGGAGAGGAATATACCTGGGATGCTCAGCCAGGAAGTGATTCCCCCCCGCCCGGGGAAAAATGGCAACATCTGGAGATAGTTTGGGTTGTCAAAACTGGAGGGGTGCTACTGGTACCATGTGTGGAACAGGCCGTTCCATAAAGAACTGGGAGGCTCAAATGTCACTCACACTAAGGTTGAGAAATACTGTCTCTAGTGCTTGCCAAGGCCCAGAAGGATATTGTCCTCCTCCTTTTCCACACAAGGACACTTTTCTTTTCTTGGTTCTCTTTTCCAAGAACTGAAGCTGAGAACAGTTACTTGCCCTACTTCCACCATATAGTGGAGTAAGAATTTGCACTCATGTATCTCAGCTTAGAGAAACGGTGGCCTTTCTTCTGCTTGCTTCTCAGGGAGAAGGTCTCCACTGACTGCCAGTTAGGAACTTGTGGGGTAGGACAGAGAGGACCCAGGCCAGTGCTGTTCAAACTGCAGGTCCCATCTGTTAGTGGGTTGTACATGAAATTAGTGGTGGTGTGTGACCAGCAAAATAATAATTATCATAATAAAAGACAACAAAACAGATCAGAAAACATGTAGAAGTATTATTTTGTGAAACTGTAGTTCTGGACACATGTGCAGGGGGGTACATATACTGTTGTATCCTAATGTAAAATTTCCTATTAAGATTTGCCATTGGGGAACCTGGATGGCTCAGGCGGTTGTCTGCCTTCGGCTCAGGTAGTGATCCTGGAATCCCAGGTAGTGAGCCCTGCACTGGGCTCCCCGCTCGGTGGGGAGTCTGCTTCTCCTTCTGACACCTCTCTCTTGTGCGCTCTCTCAAATAAATAAATCTTAAAAAAGAAAAAAAAAAAAGATTTGCCCAACAATGTGTGACAGATCTGCTCCAGTGTTGCTGAGTTGTGGGTATAGTCCATTAAGAAACACTTAGCCATGAGCCCCGAGGGTATGTATGATTGTCTGTACCCCAAGGCCAGCTTGACTCAAGCCAGGGAAGATAGGAAGGAAAAGGTGCTGCTGAGTGTGGAACTGGAGCCAGTCCTGGCTCTCATTCATTCCCCACATATTTGCAAAGCATCTGCTTGTCCTTGGGCTTATTCTAGAAGGTAAAGCTTAGTGGGCAGCACAACAGTTAAGCTCAAGTGGACTCATATTCTGGTGGGGGAAGGCTGGCCGTAGTGAGGCAGGGAGAAGAGGGGAAAGTCCTGGCCTGTTGGGGGACTGCTGTGCTTCCCGGGCCCTTCCTGCCCCCTTCACTCCCACCCACTCCCAGGCCACACTGGGCGCCCCAGGATTCCATTTCATGTCTCCCTTCACACTTAATGCAGCAACCAACCTCAGTACCCATGGAAATGAGAAACAGGAACAAGTAAAGAGAAGAGCCGGGACTGAGACAGAGGGAACAGGTAATGTGATTCCCCAAACCTTACTATTTACTGGAGTTTTTAAAAAAAATACCGTGAAGATGCTTCAGAACTGCCATCAGGAGATGATAAATTGTAGACCTTTTAGCCCCCTAGTTAAAAATTAGACAACTTGTCCTTTCTCCTGTGGGTTTTTTTGTTGGATGAGTGGATTTCTTCCTCCCTCCTTTTTTTTTTTTTTTTTTTTTTAAGATTTATTTATTTGACAGAGAGTGAGAGCACAAGCAGGGTGAGTGGTAGGCAGAGGGAGAGAGAAAGAGAAGCAGGCTCCTGGGAGCCCCATGCGGGGCTTGAAGCCAGGGATTGTGACCTGAGAGGAAGACAGACGCTTAACCACTGAGCCACCCAGGCGTTGCAAGTGATTTCTTCACAGGTTTTTGGGCATCCATCTCATGTTTCTAGATGTTGACTCTTCGCGAACAATGGATTCTGTATGTGGGAAGAAAAGGGCTATGAATTCCTGATGTGCTGTCTGTAAATAATCAGAGCAGGGCTTCCTTTGTTGCTGGGATGTAGTAACACTGTTTGATGCACAGGCACGGCTGTATTAGAGATATTATTTGGGATTTTATGAGATGTTACATACATACATGAACTGCATCTGTCTAGGGCTAAATGTGTTTGTTTTGTGAAGTGAGTTGAATTTTTAGCTAACGGTTGGTAAGGACATTGCAAAGCTTGAACCTATAAAGTTAGATGGAAATGGTCTTCAGGCTCTGGGAGCACATGGCTGCATGTGGTGCTTGAACAGGTAACTAGTTGAGATTTTATTCCTATCTTTGACAAATGGTTAATCAGAACAGGTTGGGTGTGGGCTAGGAACAGAGGCTCAGAGAGCAAGAGACAGTTCCTGCCTCCGTGGAGGGCTTGTCATAAGACAGAAGACAGGAAGACAGTTATAATACTGTGAGAGGTAAGGGGATTTTTGGGGTGGGCAGGAAGCTCACGGTAGTAAGTCTGAACTCAGAAATGTATTTTTACGGGGAAAATGCAAATTATAGACAGTAACTGCTGGCAGAAAGAAGTAGGTAAGAAGTAGGGGAGGTTAAGTTAAAGAAGGGAGGGGAACTGAATGGCAGGGGATGGGCAGCCATTCTGTCAGACTTCAGTGGGCTTGTAGCATCTTGAGCATCTTCTATGCTACAGATGGGGGTACTGCAGCAATCACACAGTGTTTTTTTTTTCCTTCTAAATTTAGTCAGTCATTTTAGTACAAGGGTCCTTTCAATAAGCATGAAATATAAGGACTTTCAAATTCTGTCAAAGTCTAAGGACTTTTATGGCTTACAGTCTTCTAACTAGTCTTTATTTGTTGCTGCATAGGTAAAAGTTGGTAATAATAGTTAATTTGACATTTTAGGAGAAAGAATTCTTGAAATTCACCAGGTTGTTTTAGCTATTTATTTCAGGGTCTTCTTTGAGCTACCTTAGATATTGCTCTGCATTTTGATTTTGGGATTTGTTTTCTGGAGGGCAAGGAGAAAACAGTAAAAATCAACCCATGAACAAATAGTGAATAATGGGTTATTTTAAAATTTTCTGATGGAAACCTGCAAAATCTGCTAAAGTCTGGGAATCTTTGGAAGATGCATTTCATTCTGATTTCTTTCTCTTAACTGATACTTGGGTTTCCAGTCTGCAGGAAATCACTGGAGCCCCAGGAGGGTCAGAACAATCTAATGGGGGCCCCAAAAGACCAACCCAGAATAGTACTGAATTCCAGTCTATAACCAAGAGTGAGGCTGTGAATGGAAAGCAAACTTGGGCTCCCTTGCTGGCAACATCATACATAGCATCTGGGTTCTCTGTGGCTTAAGATACTAGACTGTAGACACATCTTCATCTCCCTAATAACTGAGTCGGAAATCTGCCTGAAAGAATTTGTTACCCCCAGCTAAGCTTTGTGGAGCTGAGGGCTTTCCAAGACTCAAGTGTTTACTCAATTCAGGTCACTGTGTGCCAAACACTTTCATTATAATTCTGTTAACTCTGTGAGATGGGTAATATCCTGTTTTACAGATGTGACATCATACAAGCATGTGGAAGGGAAGACATGGTGGCAAGAGTAGAACAGAACATTTCGAAGGCCGAAAATGATGGCATGATGAAATTGAAGAACTTCCGAAGAAAAATAAGAGGTATGATTTTCCTCTTTAAGTATTTTTTTTTTAACTAAGAGCCTTCTTATGCCTCGGCTCCCCCCCACCTTTTTCTTAAAGACAGCTTTATTGAGATACAATTTACACACCATACAATTTACCCATTTGATGTGTACAATTCAATGGCTTCAAATATATTCACAGGTTTATGTGACCAGAGGTTACGGCTCTTAAATGTGGCATAGTCTTTCGGGCTGGCTGAACAAGAGGTCACAATTCCGTGTGTTTTCTTCAGTCCTTTATTTTCAGGTCAACTGAGTGTTCTTACCAATGCCCATCTTAAGATGTAAATGTCACCAGTCAGAGGTATCTGTCTAAAATAGACCTGGGTCCAACATCTAGGGCAGTACTGAGCAAGAACAGAGCAAATTGCCAACACTATTTCATGATAATTGTACCATTATTAATTTGAACCTGTTTGTTAAAAGGAATGGTGTTAATTTCCATCACGGATTTAGTTTGTCCTTGAAAATGAACGTATGTTCACAATCTCTGGGCTCTTCTCACCGCTCCTCCCTTCCATTTCTTTCAGGTCAAAATAGGAAAACAGGACCATTCTAGTATACTTTTCTTGGAATACATATATACACATATACATATATATACACATACATTTTCTTGAAATATATATACATATATATATACATTTTCTTGGAATTATATATATGTGTGTATATATATATTCCATATATATATAGGGAACACAGGGTTGCTACTGAAGACAAATATGGCTTTAGATAGACAAATGAGAATGGAAAGAGAAATTATCAAGTTTAGAAAACAATGATAAGCAGAAGGAGGGTTATTATAAATTGTATGCAGTAAATTAAAGTACGGTTCATATTTGGGGGGGAAGTGTACCTTTCCAGATCTATTTTATTAATTTAGGCACTTAAGTCCCCAAACGACAATCCTTTAAATTAAAAAAATATACTTTACTCCTCCAGCCTTAATATATGATCCATAACTGAACTTACTCTATTTTAGGGGTTTGATTTTTTTTTAAAAAAGATTTTATTTGAGAGAGAGAGAGAAAGAGAGAGAGAGAGCTCGATCACAAGTAGGCAGAAGCAGGCAGAGAGAGAGGGGAAGCAGGCTCCCTGCTAAGCAGGAAGCCAGATTCGGGCTCCATCCCAGGACCCTAAGATCATGACCTGAGTGGAAGGCAGAGGCTTAACCCACTGAGCCACCCAGGCGCCCCTGATATATTTTTTTAAGATTTTATTTATTTGAGAGACAGAGGGAGAGAGGGCACAAGTAGGCAGAGCAACAGGCAGAGAGGGGGAGGCAGACACACACCCCCACCCCCATCCCCCGCTGAGCAGAGAGCCCCCGTGGGACTCAATTTCAGGACCCTGGGATCATGATCTGAGCTGAATGCGGACAGATGCTTAACCAACTGAGCCACCCATATGCCCTTAGGGGTTTGATTTTCTTTAGGCAGATCCTATTGTAGTTTTTAAGTGGTAGAAACACTACTATTAAAGTCTAAATTAAAAAAAACAAATACTTCCCCCAGTGACCCCTACATTTCAGAAGAGGGAGAAAACAAAGTTTGAGGCCTTCTCTGCCCTTATTTGCATAACAAACACCTGTAGAGAGCAAAATACCCTATTTGTGATAAAATAAGAGTGCACTGTAATTTAAGAATGCTCTCCAATTAGAAGACGTAATGTCTGGTGCCAGAAACTTGCTGAGCCTGACTTTCTGGGGAGAAAAAGTGGGATTCTGGGGTAAAACGGAGTTAGTTACCCCTTGTTGTTGCCACTCTGAAACCGCAAGAAAGCTGAAGCATTCCCACTGCAAAATGTCCAAGTTCTTATCCCTTTCAGCACATCAGTTAAGTTTTTATTACTGCACTCAAAATTTTCCTAGTGCAGGGGTATCAGATATCCAGGAGCGTGAAAGAGACCGAGGATGAGAAAGTCTAACAGGAACCTCATTGTGACACTATGCTAGAAAGGAATTCACTTTAAAGGGAGTCCATCCTGGGATCTAAAGGTTTCAGTTCCTGAGCTACCAACATGCCTTGTTGAGTGCTGGCATGGATCCCGAATGCAGTATGCATCTTCTTTGGTTTACCAATCTCATTCTCACATCCCCCAATGCCCATTTCTGTCTAGACTTTCCTTCTTCATATCTCCCCTTTCTCTTCCCACTTTTCCCCTACTGCTTATCAAAATGGCTTAGAGCTTTGAGACACCAAAAAGTGGCTCTGGAGTTCTAAAAATACCAGGTTATTATGCCAGAACCACCACTTCAGGATATTGTTAGGGTGTTGTCAGTGCCCAAAAAAAGTGCTGGGGCGGGGGGGATAGGTGGGAATCAGAGGATAGCACTGAGCTTGATCCTTAAATACACTGAAATAAATTAAGGGAAAAGGATGCAGTGAAAAGTCACTTAGTATTAGTTTCAGTGTCCTTATTTTTCTCCTTTAGGAAGCTAATATGCAGAATTTTTGAATAAGGATAGGCTTCATTTTTAAAAAGTAAAAATTCTCTGTACATTCACGGATCTACAAGAGCAGCTTTAAATATCAATGTTCTGGTTCTACTCTTCTAAGTCGATTTTTCCCCCCAACACTCAAATTTAAGGAAAAGGGCAGATTTCAATCTTCATTTGTAAAAAAGGGTAAGAGTTGATAGGAAGTTCTATGATGCTTCAGGACACGGCAATATTCACATTAGAAGTTTTCTAAAAAGCAAGGACAAAGGGTATTTTTAAAAGGTGCTTTCAAATAGGCTGAAATTCTTTGCTTTAATTATACATTTTGTTTATATTAAGCTCCCATCTTTTTTCTGAAAATGACTCTTCTGCAATTGATCCAATCCTATTTCCCCACACAACTGGTTCTAGTTGATAGTTCCAGAGAGGGCATTTGTGGACTCTTGGACAGCAGAGAGAAAAACCTCAGTGCCACTGTAGAGGCAGACTTGGGGACTTGGGTGCTGCCAGCACCTGTTTTGGATTTGTGGAGATTAGTTCCAGAGAGCCAGCCACCAGAGAAGGTGAGTCTTGGGATTGTAGTACCACTCCAGGGTCCCAGTCATCTTTTTTTTTTTTTTTTTTTAAAAGAGAGAGAGAGATTTATTTATTTGACAGGCAGAGATCACAAGTAGGCAAAGAGGCAGGCAGAGAGAGAGGAGGAAGCAGGCTCCTGGTCCCAGTCATCTTGAGGCTTACAGTGGAGACTGGCAATGACTTAACTGATCCTTCTTAAGTACAAGGCATTCAGCACTAGGTATTTTTCATGTTTCTCAGTTAATCCTGAAAATCCCATGAGATAAATACCATTAGGTCCTCCCAGCTTTATAGAGAATTCTGAGGCATAGGGAACTTAAGTAACTGCAGTAGCTGAGCTGGGATTCAAACCCTTGCGGTCAAACTCCAGAGCCAGTGCTCTGAACTACATTATTATTGTCTCTAAGCCAGTGAACAATCTCCCTTATCAAACAAGTTTTGAGTTTGCTATCTTGTACTTTCAGCCAAATTATGTAAGATGTATGCATTTTAGGTATACTAAGTAATACACTAATCAAAGTAAGGAAAAATACCTGAAAGTTATGTCCAAAGCCACTTTATCTTCCTCCTTGAACTTGTTTCCCTTCCCTTTCTCACTAAATGACATTTTCATCCATACAAGATGAAATGAAATCTTGGGAGTTACTCTGGATCCCCTTCTTCCCAACTTCCACATCACCTCATTTTATATCCCAAACCACTTTATTCTACAATCACACATATAGCAGTTAAAATGGACAAAACCACATCTTTAAATCAGTTCCCTTCTCTTTATTCCCACAACTAATGCCCGAAGTCATACAAATGCCCTCAACCTTATTTAACCTTTTTGTGCCCTAGTATCTTCACCTGTAAAATGGGGTCAATCATACCTACCCTGCATAGGGCATTTGAGGAAGAAAGAGTATGGAAAACACTTAGCACAGTGTTCAACAACTGTTAGGTATTTCTTTTAGGAACTAAACTCTTGTATGTGCTCATGGAGATTGCAATACTTTTATAGCAAAAACATGAACTGAAATGGAAGTCTTCAGATGAATACAACTTCATATTTTTGCACTTCTCCAGGTGACTTTTCAACATAATATAAATTCTTAGCACATACACACACACACAACCTCATCCCCACAAACCCAACAACCTTCAATCCCCCCTCCTTATTCCCTATTAGCAGATATGTTACGGATTGCCATGTTATCTGAAAACTACAGCACATTACACTAACATTTAAAATCAACTCCTTTAGGGGCGCCTGGGTGGCTCAGTGGCTTAAGCCATGCCTTCGGCTCGGGTCATGATCTCAGGGTCCTGGGATCGAGCCCCGCATCGGGCTCTCTGCTCCGCAGGGAGCCTGCTTCCCTCTCTCTGCCTGCCTCTCTGCCTACTTGTGATCTCTGTCTGTCAAATAAATAAATAAATTAAAAAAAAAAATCTTTAAAATCAACTCCTTGATTATGTCAAATCCATTACTAGAACTTTAAGTTGTTAAAATAGCTCTTGTTCAGTGAATATTCAAAGGTACAAATTCATTTATTCATCAGAACATGAAAGAGTTAATGTATCTTATAGGTTACATACAAATATACATATTATTCATATTCCACTTCATATTAGATTCTTTTGCTTGATACCCAACTTTCATGTTGGTTTAATAAAATATAAAAATAATGCATATTATAAGGATCAATTATAATTTAAGACAGCCACTCAGTGCTATCTATTAAAATACACACACACACACACACACACACACACACACACACACAGAGGAATATCCAAGTAGTATTAAACACTTCTCTTCATTAGGCTTCTAGGGAATGTAGCCAACGTAAGCTTATGGGTCGGGTATTTAAGACAAAAGAAACCTGAGGGGTTCTTTGTTAGATAGAAAAGAAAAATGTAATAATCAAGCCCAGACTCCTAATTCTTTACATTTTTCTTTCCAACATTTATCTTTATTGCCTAGTTAATTAAGGTTCAAACTTGAAAGAAGAGTAAGGTAGTATATTAATAGTTACCCTAAAGGACTACTTCCCCTTACTAATTTTCTTACCTTGCATCCATATTGTTTACTACATTAATACCTGAGCAGTATCAAGTTATCAGGTCCTGTTAGAACCAAGAACCAGATTTCAGGCTTATAAACGAGAGATATATAATTTGTTTTCAAACACAAAAGTAAAGCACAGGGAAGGGAAAGAGTAGTGAGGAATCACATTATTAAAACTTCAGAGGTTTTAGAAGTACCTTATTGGTAATGGTAATAAACTGCAGGTCAGTGTTCCCTTCTGTTCTCAATGGTATTAAACCTAGGAATCTTGCCACACCAATACCTGTCCAGGTATCTGAACAGATTTCAGGCCCTTTATGAGAAAGAAAAACTTCAGTTTTAAACGCTGACCAACATTTTTATAGTGGTATATGGTTTTCTTTGATCCAAAGGATTAGGCAAACTTTGTTACCCACACCTCTCACTTCTTCAGTGGTATTGATGTCCATCTTGGGGGGTAATAAATAAATAAATAAATAAATAAATAAAATCAGAAGGCTTCATCACAGTATCTAACAAAATCTGATTAAAGACTTTACTATAAAAATGACAGGGAAAATTAGGAAAATTTAGGACTATCCATACAACTTCAGGACAGGAGAAACATTTTTCAACATGACAGGAAATCCAGAAGATGTCAAAACTGACAAGAGTTGACCATATAAAATTTTTAAAAAGGTACAATCAAAAGATACCACAAATGTCAAAATATAGACACTGGGAAAAAATATTTGCAATACAAAAAATTTAGTGTTAATATTCTCACTACAAAAATAAGTGCCAATTAAAAATTTTTATAAAATTGGCAGTTTATAGATGAGGAAATGCAAATAGCCGTTAAGCATTAAAAGAATGCTCAGAAAAGATCATAGACATGCCAAATTAAAACCATCAGATTGGCTAAAAAAAAGTAAGGTCAATATTATTTATTTACAGTACAAGTGGGGATATAGGATAATGGTGACCAATGGGGAGAGAAAATCACTGCAAGCTTGACTTCAGTAATACATGGTAACCTCTATCTACTTAAGTCTAACTACACATTATATGTAAGAACATTCACTACACTGATAGCAAAAAAAATGACAACCTAACCTACCTACAGCGGTTGGTTAAGTTGGGAACTATTATACAGCAGGTGGCTATGCTACTGAAAATAAGACAAGGAAACAGATTTTACCATTAGAGCCCTGAGAAGGAACCAGTGGCCCTGCGTATAACTTTTCAGGTCAATGAGACAAATCAGAGTTCTGACCTCCAGAGCTGATAGTAAATTTATGCTGTTTTAAGCCATTAAACCTGAAGCAATTTTTTACAGCACCAAAAAGAAACATACAACATAATAAGGGGTAATAAAAGTAGTATGTGGACAATACGGTCTCCAGAAATTCCCTTACTGAAGTTTAATATAGGGAATATCAACAGGGAATTTGGTACCACCTAGGAACCCACTGTTGAGAGCAGTGCTAGGTACATAAAGAGACAAGTAATAAATAGCCTAGTATAGATAGGATTTAAAAAATTGTTTTTTAATTGAGGTATAACTTGACATATAACCTATCAGTTTCAGATACACAACATAATTAAATATTTAGATATACGGCAAAATGATTTCCTTTTCTCTGTATGAATTTTGGAGATTAGTAGAAATGGGTCTCTCACAACAGGATCTATCCTATCATAACTGTTTTTCAGACAGCGGTTTCAACAAACTAGATTCTAAGTATCAAAATTTCATTTTTTTTTTTTTTCAAAATTTCATTTTAATGAAGCAGATTCCTCTTAGGCACCCCAAGAAACCAATTTTCATTTTTGTGGAAATACATATACTAGTAAGTTTGAAACTCCTCAGCTCAAAAGATCTAAGACATATACTCTAATGCTTTAGTGTTATTTATAAACATGAACAGGATTCTAAGGTATGTCTCTACTCCCATTAGAAAATCAGATTAATAAAAAGTCTAATCACATAAAGGAATATAAAACTATTTATTGACCACTGTTTACCAGTATTTACAATAAAGTAAACAATATACAGTTGGATAACATTGACTACAAAGTTACTGTTTTTCCTGGTTTCTGCTGAACCAGTAACTCAAATACTGAAAAGACTGAGCCTACAGGTCAGGAATGAACTGGGGTAAAGAAAAAACATGCAGGTGAAGAATTTGGATTATACAAGCCTGTCCACCCATTTACTCCAACAGGTGCTAAACTGCCAACATCTCTAACCATCTGATTATGATTAGCTTCCATGAAGGAAGTTGCAGACAGTCCATGAATCGCGACCTTTTAGTCAATACAGCACAGAGAATTTCAACTTCTTAAAAAGGAATGGTTCACTAGAAGGAACCTTTACATGTCCATTTAACTAAAGTATTGCTTACCTAAGTAAAACACACAAGGACTTGTCTAGTTTTGTCATTTGGGTGGGGAGGTTGTTGGTAGTGATAAAATTTTCCTTTCAGGGATCTTGCAAATATACTTGCGTTTATATGGCTGTAGAGAAGGATATGGATTCTGATATGGCTGCTTTTAAATTGTCCAATTTAAATTGTTTACATTATATTTAAATTGTCCAATTAATTACAAAATTTGAAGGTTAAGGCCTCAGGAAAAACTTCAGTTTAAGTGATTTATTTCTTAAAATGCTGAAAATGATAGCATCCCAGAAACATGGGCTTATCCATGGTTATAAAATGCTGTTTTTGTTTTGGTGAATGTTAAAAACAAAAACCACTTATGTATTTTAAGTATACACACAAAAAAACCCCTAAATAAACAAAAAACCCAGAATGGTCCTTAGGCATATAGGAGTTAAACACAAATTCTGACTGAGTAAAGACTATGAAGATTTCCCCCAACATTTAGAAAAGGTTCTCTAATGCAGGGGGATAATATATCATGGTCTCAAATATTCTTTTCCGATAAAGGAAGCAACTACAGAAAGCTTTTATTTGTTTAAAGTAACCAGTGCTATAGATGCAAAAACCCCAACAACTCCCCCAATACTACTTCAAAACAAACATATCAAACTTGATTTTCATTAGAATGTTATTTCTTCACACTAATAAATCAAAAAACAAAGACCCAGATTTTATATATATATATAAATATATATAAAAAGCAATGCAAACAATTATTGAGCTTCATCTTCTGGACAAGAATGCCAAGTTAGTCTCTCTTCATAAAAAGCAATTACAATTTGAGGACACTTCATGTTTGCCTCTTTTGCCAGCACCAAGTCTGCCTCATCTGAATCTTTCCTGTCGTGAGGGAAAAAAAATGCTCAGTCAGAAGTCTCAACTGTTTTTGCCAACTGAGAATCTTTCACTTAAATCGTAATTCAATCAAAAGGTATTTAAGTGCTTCAGAAGGATGTGATATTCGTGGCTGTGTTCCAGTAAAACTACATTTTCCAAAACAGGCCGATCTTTGCTTTAAAACACCATTAGCAAACAAAGCCAACCACTCCCCCACCACCCTCCAAAAAACAAAAATCCTAGAATCATCTTTTCAGCAGATACTATCTAATGAGGAAAACTATAGAACCTTTTCTAGATAAGGCTTCACAAATTAAAATAAATAATCTACTCTCACTTTAAAATATAATAGCAACCACCTACACACTTACCATTTCATGAGAAACATTAACTCTCCACTGCTGTCTGTGGCACCAATTATTCGTTCAGGATCAAGACCTCTGGCAAAGCCTCTTGGTTTATCAGCCTGATTAAAAGATGTTAAATGACTATGTACATAAATGCTTCACCCACTTTCCATATTACAAACTAATAATATTAATTTCCCATTTGTTTTCATGAAATACAGCTTTCAAGTGAAAGTGGAAAAGAATGACAAGAGAAAGAACCCTTATTTACTACTAAAACACAAATCCAGGTATCTAAAAGTATTCTGAATCTCGAGGCAAGAAAACAAATGCCCTTCTTTATTATAATACATCAAAAAAACAGAACTGTGTAGGCACACAAATTTAATCCCTTTATTTCTGCTAGCTCATCAATAATTATTAGGAATTTGTTTAAATTATCCACATATTTTTAAAACACACACAAAATACAAATAGCAAAATAGTAAAAACTTCAAGTCAGACTGATCAGTATTGTCATCAATCTCCATTATAGTATTAAGAAATATCTAGCATAAAACATGGTTTTGACCCCTAGAGATCCCTGAGACCTTTAGTAGGTGTCTGGTTATCTGCAAGGTCCCCCCCACTTTCATTTATCTTTGACTTTGGAGTACCTTCATATGCCTCCACTAAACAACATTAAGACAGCAAATCAAATGCAGAACTGTCTTAAGCTAGACACTGAAAAGACAGGCAAAACTGTAAAATGCCACTCTTCTCATTTAAAGTTATTTTTCATGATAACTTATGAACATACAATAGGTTCTGTCCTTCTTAACTGAATATACAAATGTTTCAGAACTTTGTTTTAATTTCTAACAGGATTGATGGTCATAACACATGCAAATAAAAGTTCTCTGGCATTCTCAAAATTCTAGAGTATCAAAGGAGTTCTGAGACCAAAAAAGTTTGAGAACTGCTTAGATTAAGAAATCCCTTCTCCCTACCAGAATTTTCTATCAATATCCCAGGTTCTGGAGCCAGATTACCTGACTTAGTTAGAATGATGACTCTAAACTGTACTAACTGTGTAGCTTTGGGCAAGTTAATCTCTCTGTGGTTCAGGTTTATTACCTATAAAACAGGAACAATACTATCGGTCTCAGACATTTTGTAGTATAAAAAATGCAAATTAAGTTATGTAGAACACTGCTGGGCACACTGTAAGAGCTCAGTGTAGGATAACTACTGTTACTAAACAGTGCTTCTGCTGAATATACGGTTGACTTTCAATTTACCTTTATGGATTCTTAACACTGTTACCTTTTTGCTTTGGCTGCTAAAGCATCCAGAACCAAATTTGTAGTGAACCTCTGCTTCTCATCTGGAAAATGGGGATAATACCTATAATCTTAGCAGATCTGCCATGAAGATTTAACAGGTTATCTGTAAACTACTTGGCATCTAATTCAAATGATCCAATTTTAAACCCAAACACCTTATCAATAAATCTTTATTTTATGTTTAGTTCCCAAGCCTAAATACTAATTCAGAATCAAGACCATTTCCCAAATTGCTAGCAGGCATGGGAAATACAATGTTTTGGAATTGAGGGTTTAAACAAGTCGTTAGGTGTTTTGCCCAAAACCACACACACATTAGTGAAGCAAAGACTGGATCAAAATACTCATGCAGTTAATGAACCAGCTGTCTCAATTCACACCAAAATATATTTTAAAAATTTCTAGTACTAAAGATTTATATACTTCAAAATCAAAATGTTGTTTGGCAATATTCTGAAAAAACAAAGGTCACATGTGAAAGCAGGTTCTGGTGGTCAATGCCACTGTGGTCTATAAGGTTCTATAAGGTCTATCAGGATGTGCCATGTGGATTGTTTTTACTATATTGTAAGGGACTACAATGATATAATCTCTGTGTTCATCGTATTTAAGACTGCCAGTCCTGGATCACAGGAAATGGCTTATCAGGGATCAAATCCATGAATCTACTCAAAATAACACTAGCACAACAATCTAAGTGGTATACGCACTTATTACTGAACATTTATATGATGGAGGCTAGATCATGCCTATCCTTTTCGTCTTAAATATTAAGCATTTAAAATATTTGAAATTTTAAAAGTATCTTAAATGCATTCTAAAAATCAAGCCATCAACCTTTCACTTAGTCAGTGTGCTAGGCAATATCTTATACTTACAGCATCTCTTTTCTTCTTTGATTTGCTATCATCAGATTCACTGTCAGATAAAGATTTTCTTTTTGTACCATCTTTTTCTTTACCAGCTTTTTGAGAGTTAAGAAATGCTTCAATTAACTCTGGACAATCTAGATTTTCTTCAGGCTCCCAAGTATTGTCAGCACTGGGTTTGGTTAAAAAAAAAAAAAAAATCAATTAAATATGATTCATCACCATTATCCATGTTCATTTAACATATATCTGGGGAAAAAAAAAAGTCTGCTATACTGCAGATGCTTACCATTTTCTCCCTATCCCCACATTCTTTTGAGAAAATCTTATACTTCCTGGGTCTACTTTCTTAGCCTCTAGTAAGTGGGCAGTCTGCTGTATTACCTCCAAGTTGACTATACCTGCTCTAGCAGAATAAATGGAACTAGTATTTTCCCAAGTTACATAGACAACCCACTTCAGAATTTCTCTACAAAGGCTTTTGAAAAATGTTGATTCCCTATTCCCACCCCAAATTACTTTATCAGATCAGTTAGATTATGCCTCCGGTTGGGAACTTCAACACCATGTTTGAAAACACAAAAATTCTAAGGCATTCTATATAGGCAGTATTTTCAACTTCTGCTGCGTACTCAAATTTGGCAATGATAAAAAGCAGGTGTTGGCAACCCAAAAGTCAAATGCAGCTTTTGTATGTTGGGCAACTAAAAATGTTTTCCACATTTTTAATTGGGAAAAAATTTCAAAATGACAATTATAGGAAATCAGGGCCCATTCATTAGAAAAAGCTGTCCTCGTTTGTTTAACGAATTGTCTACTGCTGCTTTTGTACTATATTTGCAAGGATGAGTAATTATAAGAGGTGTACAGCCCACAAAACATTAAGTATTTACTACATGATTCTTTAAGGAAAAAGTTTGGCAACCTCTGATATAATGCTGAGATGACTATTTTCATGTGTTGTTCAGAGGGACTGCAAAGAAAATGAGTATCAATTACCAAACATGAATGTCAGATAATCCTACACTAGTGATATGCTTGTTCACTTAAAGACTCTATTGACCAATGTGGAGTTCGAACTCACTACTCCCAAGATCAAGAACTACATGCTTTACTTAACTGAGCCAGCCAGGTGCCCTGTAGGCTTGCTAACTTTGTGTACTGTGATCCAGAAAGCCTTTACAGAACAAGATAGAATGAAATTAATCATTTTAGAGACGATGGAAAAGAAAGGTAGTTAAGCTTCTGGTTACAGCTTGTGTCTTCTGATATGCTAAGATGCTAAAACTGGCAAACCTGAATCAGAGGATAGAGGACAAAAGAGATGAAGCAGAGCCTCCATTTTGTAGTGTTACTTTCATTACAGACTTCTATATTACCTAATACATTGTACTGCAGATAGTAGGTTCTTAGCCATACTTAAAGCCAATGGCCTTAAGTTTGAGAAAAAGAGGGAGACAAGGAGTTAAGTTTCTCAACATTTTATGGGCTAGACAGAGACAAATAGCATTTAATGTCTCATGAGATTCCAAAACAAACAACAAAAAACCTATCATATGATGGTAATCAATTTTTTGGCATACTAGCTAAATCTAATTTTAGAATAGTTCAGGACTTATTTTGCTTTGTTCTGCTATCTGTAGGAAATTTTTCTAGTGGTCAATTATGAACTTACACTGTATTTAAGAGCTCAACTAAGGATATTAGAAGGATAAAATAAAGAATCTTAAACTTCCCCTCAACTTGTAATCCCCAAATTGCTATGGAGACATCTTTAAATGTAAATGGCGGGGCATGTAGTAGGTAACAGATATTCAAAGCCTAAATATTTGACTAGCACACTCTCCCATCTCTGCCATGCTCAGAAAACTGTTGTCTATCTCTACCTATCCATTTTCAATAAGTCACTGACCACAGAGCCTTGCTGTTTTTGTGGTATAAGGCAGAAAAATCTAAGTAGATTTAGCACACGATAAATGTTAAGTGTAAGACTGGAATTTTTGCATGAGTCATTCACAATACAGCTAACATTATAATAACTATAAGAGCAATTAGTAACAAGGAACATAAAGAACTAAGGAGCTTAAAAAATGCCCACACCACTTCTTAGGAGATTAGGATACAGTAAACCTACTGCCTGTGGTCTAAGTCATGGATAATAAGCACTTCTGTTCAACACCCACCAGTCTACTTTATATATAGCTTCAATATTTTTAGTGTCCTTTGTAAGAATACAATGTCCATTAGATATTCTAATCAGTACAGTATCTAACTACACTAAAATGCACTATATAATAAACTGCACTCTTATAAATTTGATTCTCCAAGGCAATCAACTAATTTCAAATCTGACTGGTTATGACTGTAGGCTAAAAGCATGACTTTTTTTTTTTTTTAAAGATTTTATTTATTTATTTGACAGAGGGAGAGAGATCACAAGTAGGCAGAGAGGCAGAGAGAGAGGAGGAAGCAGGCTCCCTGCCAAGCAGAGAGCCCGATGTGGGGCTCTATCCCAGGACCCTGGGATCATGACCTGAGCTGAAGGCAGAGGCTTAACCCACTGAGCCACCCAGGCGCCCCTAAAAGCATGACTTTTTATTATTTTAAAAAAATTTTAGAATTAACATGTAATGTATTATTTGTCCCAGGGGTACAAGATGTGACTTTTTAAAACAGATCTCAAAGTACCTTGGATCAAAGGTGTCTTTACGTATAAAGAAATCTATGAGAAAATGGATTTTAAAAACCCAGACTAAAAGCAAATTTTAAATGTCACTTTGATGCAGTTAAACATATAATAAAAGCACCAGGTTTCTTACTCTGTAAAACCCTTCCACTTCAGGAAATACTCCACCTTCCCATTCACTACACGTCGGTCCAGTACTTTTTCCACCACAAATTCTTCAGGCTCTGCCTCTTCTACTTTTTTACTCTTCCCATTCTGTTTCTTTCCCATTTTTTGCTAAAATAAAACGAAAAAGACCTAAGAAACATCTTTTTTCATTTTTTGGTATATTTTAAAGACTAAATTATTTACATTATCATTGCATCTGACATCTATATTTTTACTTCTATATCCCAAGGCAGACACATTCTGAAAAGATAAAAGTCAACAGATAATCAAAAAGAATACTTAATCCCATTTTAGCTCAAACCTATCACCCATCCTCATGGCTGAAATAATAAAAATAATCAAAAACACTATGTGGAAAATACTGTTTATCTTTTCCAAATCTAATGCCTTACCTAGTCTACAAGACCAAATTTATTTATTAGAGTTTGTACTCATTTTAACTACAACATAGCAACAAACAACTAGAAAGTATTAGACAATGGTACAAAGAGAATAAATACTAATAAGAGACCTTATTAAGTGAACCATAGTCCCATTAAAAAACTATAGCCTCCAAACACTAACAATCCTATTTCTCAATACCAATACTAATTTCTCAATACTCAATACCAATGTCAAAAGTCTCAATTATACAGAAAGAGGTAAGTGCAGAATCCTGACATCAATTGTAGAGTAAACTAAGACCACTAATAGGTTAAAAAGGACACTATCATTGTTCCATAATGTCTGTATATATTATTATAGATCACATGGAACAAAATTATAATGTCACTTGAAGAGGCCACAATACTGGATTTTAATTCTCTATTGTAAAATCCTTCTTTCTTGGTTTCTCAGGTGTTAAAAGGTAGCCCAGGAAATCCACTTTATAAACAAATTTTTAGATTAGTTTTTTCTTTTTTGTATTAAGAGTATGAGAAAAGCCAAAAGACCAAGCTAAAATCAGTATTTCCCAGCAACTCACGTTATGAATTGAAAGCAGATAAAACAAAAACGTGAAATGGTTAATTAGACGAGACTAAGGGGGGATATCTCTGTTAATTTTAAAATAATTTCAATGGCGTTATTAAAAAAAAATCTCAATTGCCTAGTCATTAAAATCATACAAGCAGAAAAGTAACAACAGCAGTGACTCAATATTGCAAAAGGACATTAAAATTATGTAATTATTGAGAGGTGTACACACTTATAAAAAGTAAAAATTCTCTAGAATTTAAAATAACGCAGCAAACATCTGATTTTGTTGGATATCATCTCCAAGTTAGGCTTTACAATTTTCTTCTTATAATTTTCATCAGTCAAGACACTTGGGTATTGCAACCAGTCAGAGAGCTCTTTGATTCTGTACAGTACAAAGAATGGTAGCAAGAGAAAAGAAAAACTGTTGTAGATAAAAGCCTACTCGATGCTGATCCTAAGTGATAAACAAATTAACTATGTTCATGAAAGTAAGAGATTAATAAAGAGAATAACAAAAATAAACAAAGTGAAAAGAATAAACACAAAGATTAAAAAACCTTAGCACAAAAATATGAAATATTTACCACGGCACTCACAAGCAGTGAGCAGTTACCAGTGTTCACCTTTTTCTTTTCAAAAGAAAACTCACCCACATTCCCACCTAAACTAACACACCTCACCTCTCAAAATTCAAAGGTAGATTAAGAAAAACTTTCAAAGTTGTCAATTTATGATCCTTTAACAAAGGATCAGATATTTAAGTGTCACTCAGACACTGAAGACTATCAAAACTGTCTGCCAAAGCAACCTAAGCATCTATGTTTGCTTTATCTCTATTCATCCTCAAAGCCGCAGGGACAGCTAGTTCCTTCTTCCAATACCTGAAGGTCACAGGTAACCATATAGTCAATTCAATCATCTACACTTTGGTTTACTGCTTATGAAATTTGAAGTACAGTTCAATCTTGAGGGAGCACAGAACATGCTTTGTGCATTTTCCACTGATGACTTTGCTGGGAATCATCTGTGCCACAGACTTTGTTTCTTACTTAAATGTTTCCCAGGATATTTGAGTAAAATGTGCAACATTATGATGGCAAAAACTGAAAACCAAACTGGTCTTTAATGTGAAACCCAAGGGGAGAATATACAAACCCAAACCCAAATCTTTTGCTTTATTTAGATGTTAATACTGGCCTTTAATATGATTGCAATTATTGGTGAAATGTGTTAGAATTACTGTGAGAACATTAATTTTGAATTTCACAATTTTTATGTATTTCAGTGTTTTCAAAAAATCTAACTTGATATGCCTGAACATACATTAAGTCTTTACATATTCACAGAACTTTTCATAAAGTGTTAAGAATGCAAACTTAGGGTTTAAGAAAGTGGAGAAACAATTTAATTGCTCAAAAGATCCAGATCTAGCCTTCCTGGACACAGATTTGATTTTGTTTATTTTGTTTTTTTAGAAAAATGGCAATGATTTGAATTTAAGGGGTTTATGTATCTTAGAATAAGTCTGAAACAGGACAACATGAGCAAAATAATTGAATGACCTTTGTTCCAATCTAGGTGTATAAGGTTCCTGTTCTTTAAGCAATACTGAAAATACCTGGTTTCTCTAGAATTCATCATAGGATGAGTTAGGAAATGTTACGCCCAACAGCAAGGGCTTTACAGCATTGTCTGTTAATGCTCCTTCCATGTTGCAAAAGTTTATTTTTATTTCAAGATTAAAATACTTTTAAGAGTATTTAAATAACTCATTGTGCTATCCTCCCAAGATTAGGTTTCTCTAATTGGATTAAGACATTATTAAGCCAAGTCAGTAAGTATCTCAATGTAATGATTTCGTTTTCGCCTCTAACTCTCCCCATCACATGGGGGAGAGGGGACTGGGAAATACGTGTGGCTGTAAATATCTCAACTACAGAGATGCTAAGTTATAATTTTTGGGAAAAAAATTTGAGTTAGATCCTTACATATTTTAGGTTTTCATTAACTTACCAATGTAGTTTTATTGGAGGCCATTTTTTATTGCAGACTTGAAGAGCTATTACTAGAAAAATGCATGACAGTTAAGAAGTTTGCATGACAGAAAAAAGGTAGCTAAACACAAGTTTTGTTTGGATTCCAACCCCCACCTATGTATCGTATACTGTAAAACTTGTACTCAAATCCAGAGATGCAGGTTTGAGATCCTGCGTTATTAGGGATCTATGCCTGCTGAGTACATCAGTGCTCTAACCAGGTGGGTCTAGAAAACCTTATAGTGGGTACGCTAATATCTGAGATAGTTCTACAAAAGAAAAAAAGAGCACAATTTTTTTTTCCAATTTAAATCCAATTTATGTCATACCCAGCCTTTTTAAGAAAATGGCCAAATAATTTGGTTCAAATTCGACGTGACCACCCAATTACAATGATAAATTATTGTGAATTTTCCCTTTAGACCTTTTAACAGTCCAAAGAGGCGCCTATAAACCCCAACTTGGTTTCTTAGAAACCCTGCCCCTTTATAATCACTAGTTTAAAAACTGAAAAAGAAAAAACACCATATCGAGATGCTTCAGTCCCATTACGTGCCACTTTCAAAAAACAAACCACCTCTTCTATCCGCTCCCCATAAGCCCCACCCTGCTTAGCGAGGCCTAAACACCCGGCCCCTGCCCCCCACCCAGGAGCGCGGGCCTCGTGGTCAGCCCATCCGCGGGGAGAAACAAAGGCCGCGGCCCGGGGGCTCAAGGGCACTGCACCACCGGGCCCGCGTTCTCCCCCACCCGGCGGTAGCCACGTAACGGAGCGCCCGCCGCAGCCTCGGAACAGCGGGCCGCGCTGATGCGGGAGAACGCACCGCCCTCATTAGAGGCCCCAGTCACCGACCCAGGCCGTAAGGGGGAGGAGGGCCCCTCATCTTGATCGCGGATGGGGGAGGGGAAAAGGAAATGCGCTTTGTCTAGAAATAAGGCGGCTGTCGCCACGGCTCTCTACCCTCTCTAGGATAGTCTCCCTCTCCCCCTCCCCCACCACTAACTCCAGGCGCCGGCCCAGCCCCAGGCCCGCCGCGGGGTCTCCGCTCGACTCACCGCTGCTTCCCGCCAGCTCCCCACTCGGGGTCGGGTGGGGAAGGGCGGAAAGCGGGGAGCTGGGTGGCGGGGATCCCTGGGGCGCAGGCGGTATTTTAGGCACCACAACCAAGTAGAGAGAGAGAGAGAAAGAAAGACACCGACTTCACCGCCTCCGAGCTGCTCCGGGTCCCGGGTCTGCGGCGTCTCCGGCCCTGCGCGCCTCAAGCTCCAGCCACATCCGAGGGGGAGGGGGGTGGGGAGCTGCGCGCTGGGCAGCCGCTGGAAGGGGGGGGGGGTGGCACCGCCCACGCCGGGCGGCCGCGAGGGGCGGGGCGGGCGGGTGCGCGCGCCCGGCGGGGGGAGGGGCCGAGCGCCGCGCCCGCCGAGAACCCGAGCCCGGGGCAGGTGGAAGGCTGCGGCGGCGCGGCACTTACCGTTCGCGGCGTGGCGCCTGGTGGTCCCCGGAGGGGAGGGAAAGGGAAGTAGAGGCGAGGACAGAAACTGATCTTCTAGACGGAGGCGTTTCTGCTTCGCAGCAGCAGCGCCTAGCGCCCAAACCGGGCTCCGCCCACTTCTCGCCCCTATAAGTGGGTGCCTCCAAACGCCAGGGGTGAGGGAGTGAAGAGAAACTTGGTTGGGGAGAATTGGGAGCTAAGAAGGAGTGCCCCTCGCAGACCACTCTTTCCAAAGACCTCTCTTGAACCCGAGGGGTGGACTCCCCAAAACGGTCAGAAGTAGGTTGGTGGAGCGGGAAGTGTAACGTGTTGACTAGGAGTCGCTTCGGGTGTTTCCGGAAGGGGCCGAGTCAGTCCTCAGCGCGGGTGGAGAGTTAAGGGAGGGAAATCGAGGGGCGAGGCTGCTACGATTATTCTGGCGGGAGATCAGGGGCGGGGCGCGGGAGGCACGGATTATCAGAGGCTTTGCGACGGGGACCACCTCCCGGGTTGAGGGGGCTGGACTTTAGGACTGTGCTTTAAGCTCCTCCCGACAGCGTTAATTTCAAACTGCGCGACCGTTTTTCACCTGCCCTGCGCTAAGGCGGGGGCTGGACCCAATTCCCTGAGAGAGAAATACGCAGGACTCGAGCCTTCCGCAATTCACTGAGACCATTTACGCAAGTGACGTCAAGCACTACTACTGGCTGTAAGGGGGGGAGGAGTACGTATCTGGCGTAAGGAGGGCGTACAGCGTTCCCGCCATTGGCGGCGGTTAGGGCGTTTACGCAACGGCCTGACGTAGGGGAAGACGCGTTAGTCGGGGGGAAGGTTCTAGAAAAGCGGCGGCAGCGGCTCTAGCGGCAGTAGCAGCAGCGCCGAGTCCCGTGTGGAGGTGCTCTTAGCGGTGTTGTTTCTCGAGCAGCGGCAGTTCTCACTACAGCGCCAGGACGAGTCCGGTTCGTGTTCGTCCGCGGAGATCTCTCTCATCTCGCTCGGCTGCGGGAAATCGGGCTGAAGCGACTGAGTCCGCGATGGAGGTAACGGGTTTGAAATCAATGAGTTATTGAAAAGGGCATGGCGAGGCCGTTGGCGCCTCGGTAGAAGTCGGCCACCCGCCTCCGTCTGAGAGTCGCGGTGAAATAGGGCCGCTTCAAAAGCGGTTGGCTTCAGGATATTTTTGAAGAGGGTTCGTTAGTGGAGGCCTGATTGAACAGTATCTTCCCCACCCTCAGCCTGCCGGCGCCATTTCCCTTTGCTGGGGGTGGGGGATGGGGAATTTCCACATGGCGGACGCAGCCCTCCTTCGGCGAAAAGTGGGGCGCGGAGGCGGGAATTCTTACTCCCTTTTCAAAGCACGCTTATTTGGGGGGCCCGGCGTCCCCGCATCTGAGCTTTTCGGCGGGCTTCGGATCCTCCTGAGCGAGGCTGCGGAGCTTCCCCTCCCCCTCCCCTCTCCCGGGAACCGGATTTGGCGGCCGCCATTTTCATTCCTTTCCTTCCTCGCGGCGTTTTTCTTTTCAATCTCTGGATCCTGCTAATTTGATTCCTTTAACGAAGAACAGAAGTGGTTAACTATTTTTCTTTCTTTTCGGGCTGTTTTCATGCCGTTTCGAGGTGGATTCCGAGTGTTTTGTGAGCTTGGATCTTTAAAAGTCCTGCGCACCTCGTTAGAGTCTCTTTCCCTTTCCCTCGATGAAATGGCGCCATTGCGTTCAGAAGCCACACCGAAGAGCGGGCGGGTGGGGGAGTCGGTTCCCCGGGGCTGGTTCACACGGTTTAAGACGAGGAGGTAAAACTACCACCCAGGGTATTGGGCCCAGTTTTAAGTCGAGCCGTACTACAAAGAACATTTTGCTTTTCAACTGTCGTGGGGGGTTCCCCCCTTTTTTCCTTTTCTTTTCTTTACTTTTCTTTCTTTTTTTTTTCTTTTCTTTTCTTTTTTTTTTTTTTTTTGGAGTATCGGTATTATCTGGGTTTGCCGTGATTAAAAAGCTAGTCGAATCGCAGAAAACTTTAGAAATAAAAATTGGGAGCCTTAAGTTAGTACCGACTGGGTGGCAGTGGGGAAGGTGGGGGGGGGGCTGTCGGTTTCACAATTATTTTCCTGAAAGATTTCTTTTGAACTGTAGAATTACTCGTGTTTTAATATTTTTGCTGGGAAACAGTCTTTATTGGGTAATAGAGGTTCTTGAGATACGGTAGGAATTAAGAGGAAAGTGAAAATTTTTATCTTCGGTTCTTTGGTTAAAACGTGGTTCAATCCTTCGTTACGAGTTAACGGCTGGGCTATTATGTATTTGAACTTTGTCATTTGCTTTTTTCATCTATGTTTGCTATGATGGTTGATCATTGTAAGAATAAGGTCTCAAGCGAAGGGGGCCTGATTGGGTATTTTCTTTGACCTTAAGCACACTTATAAAATAACTTTGTTTGTAATCGATAGTGGACATCGGGTAAGTTTGGAAAAAATTGAGGTAAGTAATGAGTTTTTGCCTTTTGTTAGTGATGTGTAAGAATTATTGTAAATGCTTTTTTTTTTTTAACTGCGTAAATGTGGATTGTAAAAGACCGACTTAACGCTAATTAGATAAATCCGCTTAATTTAAATACCAGTATGTCAGATAATCGCTTAACGAGTTATTTGAGTATTTTGGGAGCTTCATAGTTTTTGTCACCTTTCAAATTTTTTCACAGTTCTGAGAACTGCAGGGAAAAAAATCTTTATTAAATGCTTATCACTTTTTTGAGCTGTTTGGAAATTCATGCGTGGAGGGAGATACCTCCATAAGAACTGAGAGAGCTGTAATATTATTTGCTGATAATAAGCTTTTATATGGGAAGTTATATTTGACCTTTGATTTGTATTATACACTAATAATAGGACATTATGACCTATTCTGGTTTTTGAATATTTTAATTTTTTAACCTACTTTTCTGAAAACAGTATAACTTTTTTTTTTTTCCTTCACTGACAGGCAAAAATACAGGGCTGTTAATGCAACATATTTGCTTGGTGGCTTAGAGGGCTTAGAATTTTTTTGACTCATGTCCCCTGTCCCCCCCCCCCCCCAACACACTTGTAAAATTAGAGACATTTGTGTTGTGTATTTTGCCAGATGGCCAGTAAGGCCAGTACACCCGAATTTTTGTGGGTGGTTGTTGGTTTTGTCCTCTCCTTTCCCTGAAGTGTAAAGCGTAGCAGTACAAAACTACTGAGTAGTTAACAGTGATCATTTAAAGTTTTATGGTTTTTGAAAGGTTAGATTACAGCAGTTTACTGCACTAATGGTTCAGTAATAATTCAGATTGTTCTGTATCCTGTCAGTACCAAATACAAGTATGCCCACAAAAACCCCAGGTAGGTTAAAAAGTATTGAAGCTCTGAATACCCAGCATTGGTCATGTTATTTGTGCCTTGGTCAAAAGGGGGGGGGCAGATTTTATAAGGCTCTTTGGGTACATAACATCGAATGTTTTAAGTTTTTTGTCATCCATATCCCCCCCCCCCCCCCCCAGTCCTTCATGGAGAGTTGGTATATGGGGAAAGATTTTTCTTGGTGGGTTTTTTTTTCTCTAATTGCAATGCATTAGAATCACCACCAGAGGGAGCAGAAAAGAGAAATGAAATGTGACTGTTAGACACTGAATCCTGAAATGGTAAATTCTGGGTTATGAGTAAACAACAGTTTTTGTATTAAGAAGCGGTATATTTACAATGCATATTTAAAAGCCAGTTTCTTTGTTTTGGGCAATAGGATTGAATGCAGATTTTGATAAAAGTCCTTTAAACCTTCAATGATCAGAGAATAGGTCTATTCCTCTTTTCAGAAAGTTTTAAGATAAAGGGATGTTAAATTTATTCAAAATAATTTAATGTCATTTAAATTTAGATCAAGCATTAATGATTTTGAGACTTGTGTAGATCAGCTGGGGAAATTTTTTTGGTGTAACACAACTAATATGCAGTTTAACATATGGTTTAAATTTGATGTAAGTTTTTTTTTTCCCCCCCAGAAAACTTTAGAAACTGTTCCTTTGGAGAGGAAAAAGGTACTCTGCCAGCAGGTCACCTCATATTTAAGAATTTAATTTCCTGCATACAAAGAGGAAATGTAAATAAAAATTGAAATGGTGTTCTCCTTTGCAGAGAGAAAAGGAACAGTTCCGTAAACTCTTTATTGGTGGCTTGAGCTTTGAAACCACAGAAGAAAGTTTGAGGAATTACTACGAGCAATGGGGGAAACTTACAGACTGTGTGGTACGTTATAGAAAAGCGCCTGCAGTACTAGTTTTTAAACTGTTAGGTGTTTAAGATGTTGAGTAAAATGCAGAGAAAATTATTTTGATTTCTGTTCATTGTGAAAACTACTAGTCTTTTAAATTGTTAGTTCATAACATAAGTAATGAAATGAGCTAAAGTTTCCCCTTTGGTTTTAAGGTTATGAGGGATCCTGCAAGCAAAAGATCAAGAGGATTTGGCTTTGTAACTTTTTCATCCATGGCTGAGGTTGATGCTGCCATGGCTGCAAGACCTCATTCAATTGATGGTAGAGTGGTTGAGCCAAAACGTGCTGTTGCAAGAGAGGTAAGCAAAATATAACTGTACCGTTAATACAAAGAATATTCTGTCCTACTGAAGATTACACTAACTTTTGAAAGAATTAAGTTTTGGATCTTCACATGCTCTATTAGTTTTCTACTCTTTGCTTTTCTTAGATTTACTTTTATTTTCTCCCCCCAAAAAAACCTGGGTTCTTAGTTGTAAGATGTTGCTTTATCTGGTGTATTATCGTAGAATAAAGGCTGTCTTTGGTTCCCAGATAGTGTGCTTTAAAATTTGTTTTGGTTTCTTCTGTTAAGATTTTTTTTCTCCCATAATTTCAGGAATCTGGAAAACCGGGGGCTCATGTAACTGTGAAGAAGCTGTTTGTTGGTGGGATTAAAGAAGATACTGAGGAACATCATCTTAGAGATTATTTTGAGGAATATGGAAAGATTGATACCATTGAGATAATTACTGATAGACAGTCTGGAAAGAAAAGAGGCTTTGGATTTGTTACTTTTGATGATCATGATCCTGTGGATAAGATTGTGTGTAAGTGTCTATAAGCAGTAGGTTGTGTTGCTCTTTACATACAAGGTTTTGGGTTTGTTAACTTTATTAAAGGGTAGATTGTACAGGTTGTGTACTGATAAAAGAATTTTTATATAATGGAGTGTGAATTCTTCATTGCAGTGCAGAAATATCATACCATCAATGGTCATAATGCAGAAGTAAGAAAGGCTCTGTCTAGACAAGAAATGCAGGAAGTCCAAAGTTCTAGAAGTGGAAGAGGAGGTAACTTTTAACTCGTGTTTATTTTTCTTTTTAAAACTTACTTGAATGAATGCTTGTTACTAACCTGGTCACTTACTACAGGTAATTTTGGTTTTGGAGATTCTCGTGGTGGTGGTGGAAATTTTGGACCAGGACCAGGAAGTAACTTTAGAGGAGGATCTGGTAAGTTTGAGTTCTAAATGTTATATAAGGGTATATATGCTAAATTAAAAATTCATTCAGTTTGAATTAGAGGAAATGCAGTCTAATTTTTTAAAGTTTTTTTTTTAAGACTTAAATAGATTGTATCCTGGTTGAATATTTTTAATTTGCCAGGTAGGAGGTTATAGTTAAAAATGTAATCCAAGACAATCAGTTGCAGAGATCCTTCTTAGAGTAGTACACTTAAAAAAAGAAAAAAAAAAAAAAGTTTTGTGATTTGAAACTAGCTTTAAAAAAACGGGTGTGCTCCTGAGTGGGAAGTGAAGACCTGTGGAGAGTTTGTTTGTCTGTAGGCTTTAAAAGGTCTGTATCAGTTAATATTTTTTTTTCTTTTCAACTTCAGTTATATTTGAATTACTGATAATCAAGAATCTCATTCTTGTGCATCAATTACAAATAACTTGATCTTAGCCAAAAAGCCAAGAAGTGATCTTATGCATAAATAAATGGAATCTCTTAAAAATTAAGTCTTGCCAGGTCTAAGCCCACAAATTAGACAATTGCCTTGGGAGATTTGTCCGTGTACGTCTTTGTCTTTAAAGAAATGAGTAACAGTACCTTTCTGGCACAAAGAGGGTGTTCTTAATTATTTTCATTCAGAAGTATTAATAATGCAGAGGAAAGGTTAAATTAAAACGAGGGTGAACAGAGTATAACTTTCTTTCTGTTTCTAACAGATGGATATGGAAGTGGTCGTGGATTTGGGGATGGCTATAATGGGTATGGAGGAGGACCTGGAGGTCAGTTTCTGTTGCATTTTAGTTTGTGATTTAAAAATTTAAGCAATATGTATTTGTATTGTTGTATGTTACACATTCGTTCTTAATGTTCTGCATTTTACCTTTGTAAAGGGCTTAGGTGGTAGTGGTTCAGTTATTTGGCTCTTCCTTTATAATTTGCATTTTAGTTGTATACCTTATGGAAAGTATTATTTGCTTATATGTGTTAAATACCATTTGCAAAATCATTTAGAAAGATTTTAATAGAGCTTTTAAGATTTTGCTGTCATGCTATCCCATTGTTTCTTAAGCAAAGAATCAGATCTAGATGTATTCTCTGTGCTGTTTTCCTGAAAAACAGACCACTAGATGTAATAATCGTGGTCAACATGTAAGGGGAGGGGTATGTAAGATTAGTTGTTTATCTTAAAATTAGTCCCTTACCAGGATAAATCCCCCATGGAATTTATTTTCAAAAGTAACTGAAAACTTCCTAAAATACACAATTGTACAGTTGTGTTCTTGGGACCAGCTCAAGTTGTGAGCCACTGTTCCATAACAAGTGATGTATTAGATGTATGTTCTGTTGGAGTACAGGAAAGTTTACATGCTTACTGATAAATGTCCTATTAAGAATGGGATATTAAAAATGGTGAGCTAGTAATAGACCTGATTGCTGGTTTTGCCACTCCTTGAGTACGGTTAAGTTAATCCTATATCCTAACTACATCAGTTTTGCTTTGAAATCCAAATACTAATTTGGTATTATGAGAAAGATGAGTTCTTGTATTTCAGTAATTGGAGACTGCCATTTTAAGTTTCTGAATTACATACAAGTTTGCTAATTTCTGGTCCTCCCCCCCATTTCTACTCAGAAAACGGGTGTAGTGGGCATATTACTTAAGAGACATGGGAATTTATGGGGAAACAACTTCTTGGAACTTAATCTTTTGGACCAGTTAGGGGTATGTGGCTTTTTTTTGGTCCTGCTACCCTGTGCCTCTTGTCTGCTCCCACAGTCCTTAGGCAAAACACAAGTGTTTCAGGATATCTTCATAGAGAATCTTAGCTGTCAGGGGAGAGCTGTGGCATTGCAAGAATTTGTCTCTGTATAGGCTTTATCCAGTTTGTGAACAAGTGCTCCCTGCCCCTAAATGTTTACCAGGGATAGGTACTCTGTTCTGCCCTTGGGGCTGTTAAGGAAGAGATTTCATAAAATAAGTACTTTGTTTATAAGAATGTGTTTTGGAAAGCTGGAAATGGGTGTGATAAGACAGTTCAAATGCCATTGAAAATATTAAGTAATTACTTAAAGGCTTATTTTATAATAGGTGGCAATTTTGGAGGTAGCCCTGGTTATGGAGGAGGAAGAGGAGGATATGGTGGTGGAGGACCTGGATATGGCAACCAGGGTGGGGGCTACGGAGGTGGTTATGACAACTATGGAGGAGGTAATAAATTCACCTGCAACCTTTATGTGGGAATTTGGATTGGAATTAATGACTTTTAACACATGAGATTTTGCATTACAATGTTGTCAGTAGTTGTCTTAAAAAACTGTAGAGTTGTAGATAGGGGTCTTGCATTTATTCTGATGATTGTTTTTCTGGGAGATTTGTTCTTAATATGCTTACCATGTTTCACTGGTTTAATGCTTGAATATGTTATTTTGAAGGTCATTGTGCAAAACCTATTCAAATTTTTTCACAGGAAATTATGGAAGTGGAAATTACAATGATTTTGGAAATTATAACCAGCAACCCTCTAACTATGGTCCAATGAAGAGTGGAAACTTTGGTGGTAGCAGGAACATGGGGGGACCATATGGTGGAGGTAATTTGTTAGATTGTTTACATTTTGTGATTACAGGATACTTTGATGACTTTAAGAATGAAGACATCTGATCGTTAGAGTAATACTTAACATTGTAATTCAGTATAAAATGGTGGGATATTAGTGGTATAAATATTTTGGACTTGGGAAAGTGGTTTGGGCATATCAGGTGGGGATTTTTATTTTTTTTTTTGGCTAATTATTTCCTACGAAAAAGCCAAAGAATATTGAGCACATTACAAGTTCTATAAAGTTCTAGGCATTATCTCTTTGAAAATTAATTGAATAAAAATTTGAGATTACTTATTAAAAGTCTTATTTAAGGTTTGGTGACAGTTGTAGTACTAAACCAATGTTTTTATGCCTCTTATGTTTAGAATACCTTTTTTTAACCCTATACTGACAGCTCTATAAAGGAATAGCAGTAAGATGTTCAAGTGTAAAGGGCAAAATTAAACTTTGTGAGTCTGGGGTAATTCATCGCCCAGGTTGTAGGTTAACCATAAGCAAATAAGTTATGAGCTGTGTTTCAAGGAGGGTTATGTCTAGCTATAGATAGCATCAGGCTTATTATGGAAATTGGAAATAAGTTTGCTTTCTCTTGCTGTTTCAATAATTCTAGGAAATTATGGTCCTGGAGGCAGTGGAGGAAGTGGGGGTTATGGAGGAAGAAGCCGATACTGAGCTTCTTCCTATTTGCCATGGGTAAGTAGCTTTTGAGTTTTACATTATTATTGTCTTGGGAGATCTAGCTGCCAGGAGTAAAAGCTTTTTAGGATCATGTTATCTTTCCTTAAAATCTGGTTAGATGGATAATTTCATAACCTATTTTTTTTTTACTCTTTACTTCTGTTGAAACAGGCTTCACTGTATAAATAGGAGAGGATGAGAGCCCAGAGGTAACAGAACAGCTTCAGGTTATCGAAATAACAATGTTAAGGAAACTCTTATCTCAGTCATGCATAAATATGCAGTGATATGGCAGAAGACACCAGAGCAGATGCAGAGAGCCATTTTGTGAATGGATTGGATTATTTAATAACATTACCTTACTGTGGAGGAAGGATTGTAAAAAAAAAAAAAAATGCCTTTGAGACAGTTTCTTAGCTTTTTAATTGTTGTTTCTTTCTAGTGGTCTTTGTAAGAGTGTAGAAGCATTCCTTCTTTGATAATGTTAAATTTGTAAGTTTCAGGTGACATGTGAAACCTTTTTTAAGATTTTTCTCAAAGTTTTGAAAAGCTATTAGCCAGGATCATGGTGTAATAAGACATAACGTTTTTCCTTTAAAAAAATTTAAGTGCGTGTGTAGAGTTAAGAAGCTGTTGTACATTTATGATTTAATAAAATAATTCTAAAGGAAATTGTGTAATTATAGACTTTTTATTTTAAATAAGTTAAGGAGTGGGTAGTATAATTAAGGTCCATTGCAAAGCTGTTGTTATATTTGTGTAAGATAAATGCTGGTCAGTTATAAGTGTGTTGTCTGCAATTCATCAGGATTAAATTATCTAGATAACTTAAGGGATATCTCTGCAAAGAGAAACACCTTTTTAGATCTTTTAGATGCTGCTTCTTCAATGCAAGGAAAGGAAATAACCCCAGCGAGGTACTCTTCAGGGATACAGGTCTAGTACAAGAGAACTCTTGACGGCTACTAAGTTCAGCCAGTCTTAAAAAACTGTGCTGTTTCTGCAAAGCTTTAAACTACAGTAGTTTATAAGGATGACATCGAAAGCTGAGGGTGTAGAGCAAAATAGTTCTAAGCTTCAGTTAAACTTCTTTAGGTAAGATCTTAATTTACTTTTTCTTTCTTAATTTTCCTCCCCAAAAGATAAACTAATACTACTCTTCAATGGTCTTTCAGTATAGTGGTTCTTATGTAGTTTAACATAGCTATAAATTTGAGTTTAACAATTTATAAACTCAAGAGAATAATCTTATAAACCCTGTTTTCCAATCTGTCATTTACTTAAATTATTTTGGTTGTTTTTTCCCCCCTTTTTTTCCTTCTTTCCCACCCCCTCTCCCTCTATGAAGATTCAGGTGCTTAACATATCATTTTTTTCCCTGCTGGAATTTTAGCATTGATATGAACCATGGACAAGTATATTCTGCTGCCACAAAGACTGTAAAGTGCTTCATTTCAACAGCTGAGGCGCAAGCCAAGTGATCATTAATAAAGCTTTTCTTGGTTCCTTCAGTGGTGTTGGTAGTAAAATGGTAGGTAAAAGTTAGGCTGCAAGTTCAATAAATCATGAAATTACCCATCATTACACCCTTGTGTATTCACGTTTCTTGGATCAAGCATTTTGAGTGAACTCTAGTGGTTTTTATTAAAAATAAAGATATTTTGTTCTTCTGTTATATGGTTGTTCTAGTTTTACATGCTTATCAGGATCAGGTTCAGGAGAGGTAGGGTAAAATGGTTGAAACTATTTCCAAATGATAGTTTATTCTTAACAAATAAAGTGTCTACATTATAAATCCTGTATGTATCCAGTACTAAATATTTGGGTTTAAATGTGATAATTTTTTCCCAACCCCGTACCTTATAGGAGAGATGTAGGTTGGCTGCCGAAATTCTTAAATGTCATCAGAGTTTGATTTGCCTGGCTTTATTGCCTTTTCAGGAATGTGATAATCAGGGCATATTCTACTGTATGCACCAGTGAGTCTTCTTTGATCCTAAGACCACCACTGAAGTTATTTAGGTTCTTTGGACAAACATGATAAACTTCTTCAGATACTTTTTTTTTCCTTTGGCAGGAAGGTGTCTTGCTGCAGGTAACTAATGAAGAAGTGGTCAACCACAGAGTCTTCAAGAAATAAGAAATTCTGTACCATCTGAAAGTAGTTCTTGTTGGTGCCTTCATTTAAAAAAAAAAAAGCACTTTAAGTTTAAAGGGAAATGTTTTCTGATAAAATACAAACTTCATTTAGTACAGGTTCTTAATATAAAACAATTACAAAATGAGTGTTGTTTGTAAAAGAGTAACATCAGATAAGCGAGAGAGAGAAATGTATCATGTTTTAAACTAGGTTTTGTGAGTAGACAGATAAAAATTCTATTTTAAATATAAAGTTTATAAAATAAACACTTTTGTATTAAAATACTTGGTGTAATGTTTACACATAAAATGTGTGAATCTTGTTCTATAAACATTCAGTTGTCTAAAAGATTGCCATCCCCTAGATTTTTCAAAGCAGTTTGAAAAAACTATGCATATTGCCATTTTTCTCTCAGTATTGATAGTCCAATGAGAAAAGGATTTGTGGACATTATTGGCTGTCCCTAATAAAATGCCATTCTTTACATACTGTACATTCAGCGTTTGAATACTGCTCTAGTTTTCTGGCTTTACCTTTTATGTAAAACATTGCTGGTGGCGTTGTTAAAAATATTTTTAAACCGCTAGAGTTGTCCCAGTTAAGTGACTGCAAAGACCTGAGACAGTCTGTCATAGTACCTACTCAAATGTTGATGATTTACATGCATTTTAACTGAGTTTCAGTGGTCTAAATTTTTAAAGGTTTAAACATGGTGTACAGAATTTAACAAGCAGTAGCTTTCTTGTATATATTACCTGAAACAATGAAAGATAACAGGAAAGATACATAGGCTGATAAAACCGGTTTGGCTTTTTTGGGCTTTTTTTTGTTTTGTTTTTTTTGGGGGGGGGTTTGGTTTTGATGATGAGGTGTATCTCACAGGTAAGTCAGACTGATGATTAACAGAAGATAAGCTACATTGTTACTTGTTTAAAATACAGTAGATGTGTCCATCAACTAAACTTCAGAGTACTTCAAAATCAGGTCCATAATTTGAAGGTTTTGAAGGAGGTAAATGAAGTTGGTATAACAGCACAACCTGAAGTACTGAACCCTTAATCAGGACAAACTTTTTTGAAAATACAGCACAAAATAGCCTGAAAAGAACTGGCTTATTGCAGTTAAGCAGGTAATGTTGAATGATCCACATGGTCACTCCCTTGTGTAAGTATATTGGGCTGCTAATTTCCATTAGAACTAAAGATTTAAGGTAGTTGATAAGTATTCCACACAGAACATTTTTTTGCATATGTTGCTGCATAAATTCTATACAAGACTTAATCCTGAAGTTCAATATTAGGCAGTTTGGAGCAACACTGAATTTGTTACTTTCTACAGTATTTTCAGGTCAATAACTTGAAAACAAACTGCTTAGCTGTGTGAATTTTGCTGAAGTTCAAGGTTGCCTTTAGGAAAAGCTTCACTAGGGCATACTGACAAGGCTGGCAAGTTGGGGCTGGCTATTTCTTTCCCTATACTTAGCTATTGGAGCAGTCAAAAAACCCTCAACAGAATCAGTGTTTGGCAGTACCTTGTATCCTAATGGTCATATCATGTGAATGGAGGGCGTTTACTCCTTGGACTACTGGGAAACTAGCATCATTGGGAGCCATATTGAGGGCTGGCTTCCACATTAGGAGTGTTCATCTTAACTGGAAGTTTTGAAACTTACTCTTGCATGTAAGGTTTTCAATAACTGGTGTATGAATATAAGCCAAGATGGTCTAAAAGGGATTATATAACTATTTGCACTAAGTGTTGAGAGTACTGAGTTAATTTAAGGAAACTTGAATCCTATCTCTGTTCCTTAGTAATGACAATTACTAGTTCACAAGTGTGGGTTCCTTTCCAAAAAGGTAGACAACACTAACAATATACTAAAAACATACACGTTCTTGGCAACATTTGATGTAAATCTGATCTCGGAGCTTTGGAATGACTGCCTCTAGGTGGTTGATACACCCCTTTCAGTTTTAATGACCCTGTTTAGTACTGCGCCGATCATTTAGATGTAACATTTTTGGGTGATGCATGTAACTAGAAGTGAGTAGACTACCCAAGAAAGGGGATGTTAAGGATGATCTAGACATATAAAAAGTGTGTAAGTCTTAGTATGTGCACGGTGTAGTCTGAGTGTTCTTGGGGCCTGAATGTGTGCAGATTGGATTTTCTGAATGTTCGAAAGGTCCTGGTTGAACTGAGGCCAGCCTTGAGAGGAATCCAAGTTACCCAGACAATTTTTAGTACATGTTGCATCGAAATTAATACACACTTGAAAATATAATTTCACCTGTAAGATGGTTCAGCATGGATGTCTGTTGATGGCTACTTTTGGAATATGAAGGCTTTCTTTGGATACGGACAAATGAGATGCTGAGATTTCTTCCTTTTTAACTTCATAATTGTAGGAGTGACTTCTGCATTAACAGTTGTTTTCCATAGGTGAAGAAGGTAAGACTAACTTTTGGGACCAGTTCAGACTGAGTTGTACGTTTGGGCCTATCCACTGCAGATGCAGGAGGGGAAGGGGTACCCACCAGAAAAGGTCTTCAAAAGTTAAGGGTTAATTAACTAGTTGCTTAAGTGTAATAAGCATTACTGATCTCCACTGTCTTACTGATCCCCTTGAAATTTGCAATTGTAAACCCTATACCAGATAACCTGAAACACTAGAGGTATGAGGTCACCTACCTCTCCCACAATCAGAACCTTATTTTGATAAAATTGTTTCTCGGTTGAACAGTCTTGACTGTGTTTGTCATCTTAGGGTAACAGGAGGGATATAGCAGTTTAAGGAGTGGCAGGTAAAGTGCATATAGCTTTAGTGAGAACTTTGAGATTTTTAACATGGTCAGAAACCAAATCCGATTTCTCCTTTTCAACCATTCACATATCTTCCTGAGCTCCAGGATAATTACACTTTAAGAACAGTAGCTGGAATAATTTAGTCCTTCAGGTATCCCACATCTGCAAGGGAATTTAGACTAAAATCTTGGCCTGGGATTTCCACTGCTGAAACGTGCATCGTGAGAGTAGAGTAAGCAGCTCTAGTTTACATCCTTGGAAACCAGATTTTTCTTTGGAAGTTTGGTGCATTTACCTTTGGTCACAGTGCACCATACACCTTGCAGATTTCAAACCATTGGTTTGGGTTTCAGAGTGGACCTTTGGTGTATAGTTTACTGTGGTATTTATATTTTCAGGGATTTGAGGATAATGCCCAGTCTTAAGTACACAGTTGGGTAGATAAGGCTACTCATAGGTAAGTTTGTACCATGGAACATTAAATTGTAGATGTGAAGGACTTTCTGTAGAAATGTGCCTTCCTTGCAGCTGAAATTACCAAATTACAATCTGAGGTGTATTCCCTTAAAGAGTTTAATCTGAATAGACCCTGCAAAACTGACTGTAACAACCTTAGAAGCATCTTGTTGGCAAAATCTAGACTTAAGAAATGCCTTCCTGGGGCATCTGGGTGGCTCAGTGGGTTAAGCCGCTGCCTTTGGCTCAGGTCATGATCCCAGAGTCCTGGGATCGAGCCCTGCATCAGGCTCTCTGCTTGGCAGTCAGCCTGCTTCCCTTCCTCCCTCTCTGTCAAATAAAAAAATCTTTAAAAAAAAAAAACAACCTTGCTTAGGCTCAGTTTAAAAACGCTTCTTATAAAAATCTACTGAAAGCACTGCATTTCTCTAAGCCAAGGTGATACTTCAGTGATAACTCTGGCAGACCATTATGGCAGAAATATTTGACGACTCTGACTCTAATTTTGGAACATTAGCAGTATGCATGTTAAATGTTGGCAAACCTTGGGCATTTTCTGAAATTAATCTCCATCTTGCTGTTGCCATAAGCTCGTTGAGCTTTCATTTCAAATGCCGTTTCTAGTATTTCATTTGTCCTCTTCTTAACCAGATGTTCACATTTTTAGTTGTGAAGTCCATGCTCTACTGACTTCCCCTTACTGTTGGTTTGTGTTCTTGTGTGGCTTGTAACGTTCTCACATTGTTACGTGAGGCCTTCTGGGGGAGAGGTCCATGTCCTAGATGTGTAGGAATTTCAACAGGCTGGCTTAACTTGCTGGGTAGGTCTGTTTTGTCTATTAAGAGGCATAAACTTTCTGTGAATGTCCAGTTTTTTCTTGGCACCCAAGTCAAAGGGATGACTTTAGTTTGGCCTGAGTCTGATCAATTTTTTTTTAAAAGATTTTATTTATTTATTTGACAGAAATCACAAGTAGATGGAGAGGCAGGCAGAGAGAGAGACAGGGAAGCAGGCTCCCTGCTGAGCAGAGAGCCCGATGTGGGACTCGATCCCAGGACCCTGAGATCATGACCTGAGCCGAAGGCAGCGGCTTAACCCACTGAGCCACCCAGGCGCCCCGAGTCTGATCAATTTTTGTGCAAATACTCAAACCCACACTATGCTGCCTTACTGGCTACATACTCCCCTGTATTTCTGAATGTGGGTTTTATGGAGAATATCCAAGGTAAGTAATGGTTAGAATTTCTGTATAAGAAATTTTTATAAATTCAAATTTATTTCCACAGAAAGCAATTTAAGTGTTCATACAAAGATAAAATAGCTTTTAAGGCTCCGTATATTCAGTGATAACTATAATGCTAAAAAATTAAAACTTGAAGCTAAATTACATTGCATTTCAAGTCACAAAAAACCAGAATGTTTAAAAATAATTTACATCCAGTGTTTGCTCTTTGAAGTGACTGTGTTACTGAAAAAACAATGACAACCAAATGACTGGATTGTCTACTTTTCATGTCACCCTGTTCTTTGTACATAGATATTTGAGTTCTGCATAAATATAGTTGGACTTGATTGAAAAGTTGTGGCTTCCCCAAAATTTCCCACAAACTTTTAATCCATAAGAGTTTCAAAATGTCCTGAGTGATTCAAGTAGCAGTAGTAAAAGATAATACTTTGAAGCAGTTTCAGTGGTTTGTGGCCATGTATCAGTTTAACTTCTACATAATGGAATCCACCTTAAGTTTCTTCTCTTCACTTTCTTTTCCCTTTACGGTTTTCCTTTTTGTGGCCTGAGGTAACTAGTTCCTTAGGTACAATCAAAACACTTCCATCTTGGCTGCACTCAAGAACATAGTGGTTTGGATTGACAGGCCTACCATCATCATCTCTTAACCTACTAAAAATACTGTGATACAGGTGATGCAGTTTTTGTTTCATTGTGGTAATAGCTTTGTTATACTGGGCTCGTTCTCTCTTAAGGATTTCCTTCTTGGCTTGCAAGTTACATAAATCATCTTCGAGATTCAGAATTATATCCAGTTTACGTTTACGACAGTTCTGAGCAGCAACTTTATTTTTCCCTCTTCTTCTAATACCACGCATGAGTGACACTTGTAAATCTGTCAAGTAGTGCCTGCTTAGCATGTTGTTGAAAGATTCAACAGGCATGCGGACAATTTCATCTACAGAAAACGGGATATGGAGAGCCTTAGCACGTCGTTCATCTCGACTTAAGTTTCTGTCTGTGTCATTCAGGTGCTTGCTTATTTTCTGTGACTTCCCATGCTGTGAAAAAGATGTAGGGGTAGAATCTAGAGCACCTGGCTCTACATGGTAAGTGTGGTTATGTTGTATGTGTTGAAAGGCAGAATCATTCCTCCGACGCACGTGACAAAGCTTACTGGGATCTGGGTAGTAGCCTCCTACAGCTCCTTCCAGGTCACTATAACCTGTAGCGCCGCCTTCACACATTGAGCAAGAGGAATTATACTTGGTGACAGAGGTACTGTTGCTCGAATTTAAGGAAAGCCCAGAATCCGAATCCAGTTCTTCAAAAAGCTGAGACACTTCCATTGAATCAAAACCTTCCGTGGCCAAGGACATTAAATTTGTCTCATCAAATATGCTTATATCAAGGTCATGTAGAAGGTCTTGACTTAGATTCCTTGTCTGATTGCCAACAAGGGGAAGAAATCCTGTCAGATGGGTTCCAGGAAGGGTCTGTTCAGGATTGGTAATACGAGAATTTGACTGCAGAAATGGTTCTTCTGGTTGTGAAGTCCTTGCTGTTGATTCTCTTCTAAATGTATTGTCAGGACACAGCAACATGGCGTCATGGAGATTCACATCATGACTTATAGCTTGGCTAAAGTTTATGTTACATGTTGAAGAATTCATGCCATCATTGATACTACCTGGAAAAATATCTCCAAGTGAGATGCCCTGAAAAGGAAAAAAAGCACTTTAAACACAATTTTATTTCAGCAGCAGCAGTACAGTAACTAGTAATAGCACTCCTCTTTTCTCAGTTTACTAAATCAAGGCAAATACAGTATGCACTGTGACCCCAAATCCAAATGAAGCTGTATGTAGGGAACGGGTTTTTTGGTACATCCTGGAAATAAGTTTGATTCAGTTAATATAAAAGTTGGTCGTGAGTCAACCCAAATGTTGGCAATAAATCCACACTGAAGTAGTCTGGGCAAGGTCTTTTCTTTTTTTTTTTTTTTTTAAGTAAATCAGAGCAGTATAGTCGAGTATGACATAAATGCTATCAGAAAAATAACCTTGCCTTAATTTGTTAAGTATTTACTGTTTTTGATTCAGTGAATCCCAAATTTTATTCTATCCTTGTGATCATTTAGGAGGAGGAACAGTATACATACTTGGTTAATTCTCCAAAAGTAGTTCTAGAAAAAGTAATCCTCAGTCTGTGCACTTAACATAATGTAGTACTGTTAACAGTATATAAACTGTCATCCCATTTAAAGAGGTTAAACATTCATGGATCAGTGATTACCTACAAGAATGAAAGCCAAGGTTCTAATTACCTCCAGTGAATTTTCAGGCTGTGACAAAAGCATCTGAGAGAAGTCGTCCAGAGAGAAAGCCGTTTCTGTCACATTCAGAGATCTCTATAAAGAAACATAAGGTTCACCAGTAAGTTAAAAGACAGAAGAGGTTAATTGAGGCTTTAGGCTCAATTGAAGCAGACTCCCTGTGGAGCTGGGGGCCAGATGCGATGCAGGACATGATCCTGAGATTCTGGGATCATGACCTGAGCCGAAAGCAGTAGGCTTAATCTTGAAAGGATAACCAGGTTTTCTCCTGGATTTTTAATGCCTATTTTGGAATTTTTACATTCCTGTTTCAGTGTTCATCTTCCATATAACTTTTGGTTGGTATTCTTCATCCTGCCTTGTTTTTACCATGGCTAACCCTCCAAATTGGTTATAAGATTATGCAATTTTTACAAGTCAAATATTTAGGTTTACCACAATGTTTCTGGCAACTTGGCTCGTTGTTGCTTTATCCCAGTCTTCAGGTTTGTTTCTTACTGAAATAACTCCTCTTGACAGCTCTTTTAGAGAGGCTCCACCAGTGGTAAACTCAGTTTTTGTAACCTGGATTTATTTTTGCTTTCATGCTTAAACAGTGATTTATGTGGTAAGATGATCAAATTTAATGTTTTGCACTAAGGCATGTCCTGCTACTGATGTCAGTCTCATTTTATAGCCAATCTCTTTTTTCCTCCAGTAATTTTAAAAGTTTTGTTCTCCTGTAGTCTGTTTTACTTCAGTTTGATGTTTTGGAGACTTCATGATTTTACTCACTTTGTTGGGACTCTGTACTCCTTTAATCTGAGTCCTAAAATCACTTTAATTTTCAAGATATTTTGCCATAAACACTCTGAAGACTGCTTCATCTTCATCCCAGAACTTTCTCATTTATATTTAAGGGTGAGCTCATCTTTGTTGTTAACTTTTTCTGTAGGAATCCCACATACTGAGGGTTACCCACCAACTATAAAAATATTTTTTTCTCTGCAAGGACCAGTTTTGATACCATTTTGTAGTCCTTGCTTTTTTGGATCAGGTTTCCTGATTGTAATGGTAGTGTGGATTCAGACTTCAAACACCAGGCTCATTTGGGGTTCTCATTTCTAGGATGGATAGACTACTTCTTGCTCATGTCTCTGGGATCGTCCTAGTCCCATCTCCTAACAGAAGACTTCAAATTCTGAGCTTTAAGTGGGGAATTTTGGTATCCCCAGGTATGGGCTTGAGACTTCATTTCTCATTTAACCCCAGGCTCAGTTGTGACATCTGTATCCATTTTTTCACTGGAGCTGCTTCAGTTTTGGTTGTCTGATTAGCTTTTAAATTATGGATTTGAGTCGCCTTTTTGTTGTATTTACAGAGTTCCCTTTCTGGCTTTTGTGTTCTGCTATGCACTTAAAATACTTTTATTCAAGATTTCTGGTTCTGGTCTATCATAGGGGTTTATCCTTACTTTTTAGTAAGTTCACATTCCTCAACTCCCCTCCCCTAGCTTTGTACTTGAGGGTTCCCCCCCTTTTTTTAGGGTTCAGACCAGTGTTAGACTTAATTATTTTAAGTGTATACAAATATCTGGTTTCCCTTTCCACTAAATACCTTGGGTTCTATGAGGCCATGTTTTCAAGGCACGTAATACAATAAATCTAAGGCTTTCTGTATCTGTAGATGCTACAGGACCATCTAAGCTCAACTGGTAGATATGATTTCTTCATTTACTAGCAAATCATACATTCTTAGTGGGCTGGAGACTTACTTGCTAACTTGACTGTTAATTCAAAATGGTTTTTAATTTCTTAAGATATTTCAGAAGAGTTCTATTTCTGTTAATGATCCCAAACTTGAGTCATTAGTCCTGGCCCAACCACTGACCAAAATTTGCAGATGGTCCGAAGTGTCTGAGCAAGAGTATCAGCACAAATCTGGATTCCTGTGAAAATCTTAAAATTGTAGGTAAATAAAACTATGTGCAGAAAAGAAAGCCTTAATATTTAGAACATAGCTATGGTATAAAGCCCATTCTGCTTTAAGTGAATTATGGACTGATCCTTCAGGCCAGTCAGGTATGTTTCATTAAATCTTTATGTGTTCCGTTCAGTGCCCATGGAGATGGCAAACTGAGAGGCTAATTCCTACTGAGCCAGGCCCTGGTCTGGGTCTATCCGAGACACAGATCTGAGATGGAAAGAGGGACTGATGTGCCTTAGAAACAATTGAGGGCTTGCTCTTCCCAGATTCCCTTCTGTCCTGATGGGGCTAACAGCTTCATAATTTTACTGGTCCTTGAGAGTTTCCTTATTCATGATGTTTCCCTTAAACATGCCCTCACTTCTTCAATAACAAAAACTCCTTAAAATATCAGATGTGTTACATGCTTTCTAGTTAAGGGCCTTTACATCTGTTTGAAATCCATGCAACAGAGTTCTTCTGTCTACTACATAATTTAAGAATTTTGAGACACTAGATCTTACACAAAAATGGACAACTAAGACATTCTTTTCATTCAGTTAATGGAGACGTGATTTTTTTTTTTTTTAAGACTTTATTAGGCACAGAGCATAAGCTGGGGAATGGCAGGCAGAGGCAGAAGCGGGCTCCCCGCTGAATAGAGTCCCATGGGGCTCGATCCCAACCTGAGCTGAAGGCAGACACTCAACCAACTGAGCCACCCAGGCAGCCTGTTAAGTGTAATCTGGATTGCCAAGAAATTTTTTTTTTTTTAAATTTGACACAGAGATCACAAGTAGGCAGAGAAGCAGGCAGAGAGAGAGGAGGAAGCAGGCTTCCCCGCCAAGCAGAGAGCCCAACACGGGGCTCAATCCCAGGACCCCAAGATCACAACCCGAGCTGAAGGCAGAGGCCCACACCCAGGTGACCCTGGTCAGTGTCTCTCACTATTCTAACTAAAACGTCACGTTAAATATAAAAACATGGTTCCCCATCTGGGGCAAGTTACTGCCTGAGAGTCATCAGGGCAAGACCTGTAAGGGTACACCTTCCAAGTGAAGTGCCACATGGGTTAAGGGTCTCTCGAACCTCCAGGCCTATCTCCGGAGTGTATATTTGCCAGGGTTGTGGACTAGGGTATCAGCAGGGCTGAGGAGAAACCAGAGTAGAAGGAAAGGAAGCACAGGCTGCAGAAAGACTCCATCTCTCAACCTGGCCTCTGGAATTCATCTTTCTATAATACATCATCTCCTAGTCAAAGGGTATGGTTAGAATAGCCAAGGAGCCTGTCCCACCGGGCCTGGCCAGAGGTAGAAAATGGGCTCCTGAATTCAGCATGGAGACTTCTGTAAGGAATTTGAGCCCAAGACCCAGCTGGTTTTAAGGGGTGATTTGCCTTCAAGTTGTTTTGCCTCACTATCCCAGACCTAGGCAGCTTGGTGCCTCTACAGAGGGCTGGTTGAGGATTCCTGGGTTTAGCATGGCAGTTACCTCTTTATCCCTTGCCATGGCAAATAGCAAAATCAGGAAGCAACTTCCTGGGGTGTGGGGTGTGTGTATATAAATACACTCCCTCTAGACACAATCTTGAGTTTAACCAAAGATAACTAATTCTATGGGCTGATTATTTTGTAAATCAAATAACTACTACCACAACTATTAAAAAAATACATATTTTCATATATCTGATTTGCTTACAGTAGGGCACTTACATGGAAAATTCATTACCAACACATATTGTCAAAGCCATAAAATCTATCTTACTAGGGCACCTGGGTGGCTCAGTTGGTTAAGCATCTGCCTTGGGCTCAGGTCAGGATCCTGGGATCTGGACCCATAAGGTCATCATCATCGAACTGCCTGCTGACTGGGGGAGTCTGCTTGTTCTCTCCATGTGGCCCTTCCCACCACTCCTGTGCACTCATTGTCTCTAATAAAATCTTAAAAAGGAAAAAAAAATACCTTATAGCCAAAATGGTAAGGCTGCGCTACTCGGATATGCTTACCTCATTTCTAGATTGCGTGGTCTTTTCTGCCTCCCAGTCAGGTTTATCTGCTATTTTACTTTCATCCTCATTCTTCTGCTGTAGTGATTTTTCTTGGGCTGATACTCTTTGCTCATTTTCCTCATTCTGGGAGTTGTGACACATAGCTTCATGCCTCTCTCTCAGTACTTCATTCTCCTATAAAAGTACCCAAAAATGTGCTACACAGAAGTTCATACTTCCCCAAAGAAGCCAAAACAACCTTTAAAACTGCATTATACTTACTGCTCAGTGATCATAGAAACTGTAAGTCAAAAGCTAAGATCTGCATTGCATTATTTCACTATTTAAGAAATATTTTAATTCTGAAACAAAGCCCAAGAAACTCACTGAGACACAAGCTGTTGAATCTGCATAATTTAAATTATATGCATTTATAAAGCCTGAAGTTTAAAATAGTTAAAAATTTGATTAGATTTAGAAGTTAGGGTGGCCAATAGGCAGTTTTTACTTCATTTTCTGTTGAAAACAGATCAAACAGCTAAGCTGGAAACAGTGATCAAATATATATAGAAGAGTCTGGAAAAGTATTATTACAAGGTATTGTTCTCTCTGAAAGGTAGAATAAGGTTGGGGAACTGTGGGTGAAAAGAACTGCCTACACTATACATTATTGTTTGAATATTTTACAACATGTTTCTTTTAAAGTCAGGAAAACTTTGTTTTTATTAAAAAAAAAAAAGAAAGTTAACAACAAAGCTTAGACTAACAAGCATCTCCATAGATATTTTCGACTATGCTTACTTACCCAGATGAGTCCTACTTTTTAATTTAACTGGAGATTTAAAAGTTAACCATTAACATACACTGTATATACTGATACTTTTAATTATAGGAAAAGCGCACAATTTTCCCCCCTCTAACATCAAGGCCTCTCAAACTCTTTTCAGAAGATCAATGTTTAATTTTTCTATTTTTCAGCAGCCATAGCACACTGGGCTAAACTCAAGGACAGCAGCACCACCCCCACACTAAAAAGCAAAGAAATGCTAATTATACACACACACACACACACACACACAGGTCAAAGAAATGTAAAATCTACAGATGCCAGAAGCGAGGAGATAAAATGAGGAGAAAAAGGAAGCTGACACGCTAGAGGGCACTTGATTTTATGTGCTTCTCTATTCACTGCCCTTACCTGACACACTCCGCCTCCCTCCTGATGCGGTGTTGGTCTTGTTCCTGCCTCAGTCAGTCTCTGTACACGGTCCTGCTCATGTGCTCAAGGACACTGTTGCTGCTGCTCTATCCTCTTCTGCATCCAGTGTTTCTTATCTGGATACTCTCACCACTAACCAACAGCTAAGCTCTCTTCTTTAAAAATCCCTCCCTTGATGTCCCATATAACTCTCTAGGTCCAGTCCCATTTTTCTGGTCCCTTTTAGAGCATAATCCTCCAAAGAATCACCTGGACTCCCTGCATTCTCTCCTGAACCCACTCCAGTGGGCATTCTGAAACATTTCACCAGGCCCTCTCCAAGCTGGCATTCTCCCCCTTCACCTGACCAGACCCATCAGCAGCATTTCCCTTCCGTACTCCCTCCTCCTGGAAACAGGTTTTTTACCTGGCATCCAAGGGCCTTTCCTATTATCCTACCTCACCAACTACTCTTTGGCTGATTCTTCCGCTCAGCCTCAGACATACCAGGCACTCTCCCACCTTTCAGCTCCTGTTCATTGCTCCTTCTGCTTACGGGGCTCTCCCTCTGCTCACTCTCCCATCCCCAGCCCCATGGCTTTGAAGCTTTAGATCTCTATTCAAATATTACCATCTTTTATTTAAAAAAAAAAAAAAGAAAAAAGGCATCTCTCCCATCACTATATCCCTTACTTTTTTTTCATAGCATTGAGCACCAGCTGAATCTATTTGTCATTTATCCTTCTAGAAAGCTAGTTTCTTGAGGGTAGAGGCTGTTTAGTTTCTGTATGCCCACTGCCTATCCAAAAACCTGCCACATAGTAGACCCTTACTAGGTATTTGATGAACAGATGAACTCCCAGACATAATAACATCCACAGACTTTGATAGGGATCCTCTTCCAATGGGTGAGCTGCCATTATCTTGCTCCTTCCTGCAATTACAATTCTGATTCCTACTTAAATTTGGGGAAGGAAGGAAAAAGTAACTGACTGGTCATCAGTCTTTCAATGTCTATCTTTTGCCAAGGCAAGCTGCTTAATCAAATCCAAAATTCTGGAATCCTGAGGCAGCTAACTTTGTTTATAAATTTGCTATCAGTGGGCACAAGAGCTTCTGAACTCTAAATTGCAAGACCTATTTTAGAGCTGTGAAGCAAGGTCTCTAGTTAATGTGTAGTGTGTAGTATGTGAGTTACAACACACGAACTTGCAAACACGAGACGACGTTCTAACGTTATACAAGTGAAACAAAGGGATCAGGTAGCTAATACAGGCCTGGATAAAGCCCATAAGAAAACCAAGTAAACCAGTCTGGGAAGGATTTTTTTAGGGGGGTAGGGAAAACTTTGAGAGTGGTAATGGCCTGCCTAAAATCTCTAGAAGAGACAAACTGGATGTAGAGAAATTATGTATGAACACTACTCACTTTACAAGAAGCAGAAATTGGTTAAAAATCCTATCTTATAATAATGAATAACCATTAAATGGAACTAAAAGGAATAATCAATTAGTCCATTTGAATATAAATGTATATATTAAATATACAAAAATATAAAAATATATTTTATAAATAAAATACACATAATGAGGGGGAAAAATCTCTTACAGTAGAATGCAACTAATAAATACAGAGGGAGAATGGTAGGGTTAAAAAATCATCAATGGATGCTCAAACTAGGGAGTAAGGTTTGATGAGAAACATTTAAATAGTGACACTACAGGAGAAACCTGGCAAGTACCACCTCAGCCAAGTGGTAAAATCCATCATCACGGAATGGAAATAAACCAATATTATGTGCCTCTTGACACAGAGATACCATACTTCCATTACTCCTGCCCAGAATTCATAATCTCAATCATGAGGTAACATCAAAAATAAATAAAAATAGGGGCCATTTTATAAAACTGACTGATGCTCTTCCAAAATCCAGAGGTCAAGAAACCCAAGGCTGAGGAACTTTTCCAGATTATAAGTAACTAAGAGACTTGGCACATAAAGTGTGATCCTGGGTTAGATGCTGACCCAAGAGGAAAAATATATTATACAGGACACATCTGGTATAAGACTATACATCTGGTACAAAAGACTATGGACACATTTGATAACAGTCTTAGATATGCGTTAGTTTCCTGATTTTGATAATTTTGATAAATATACATTTAAGTATTTGGGTATTGAGGGACAAAATGGTTTCAATTCACTCTTACATGTTTCCCAACAAAAAGAATTATGTATAGATAGATAGCTAACTATAATTACAAAATAGAAAAGTCAAATGGGGCAAAATGCAAACAGGTAAATCTGAGTAAAGGATATATACTTTTTATTAAAAAAACCTTTTAAAAGTTTGAAATTACATCTCACGAATGAGTTGCCCTAAAAATCCACACATGGCAAAATCACTTTGGAAAGGTTGCCTCAAATATTCTTGCATTAAATCTTGTTAACCTGCATTTTCTCCCCAAAGTGTATACAGTAGTCTTAACAGTTGCTTTATCATTTTCACCTCTTCCAACATTTAAATAATAGTGATGATACCTGATACGAGGAAAACACTATTGGTGTGTCTACTCTCGATACTCTTACTACAACACTACTTCATTCAACACTAGATATGTGCGTTTCCACACACCACGCAATTTCTGCAACCCAGCTGGGCATCCTGTAAGCTAACTTAATTCTGCCACTACCTACCTGAAGATTGCATTAGATCCCACAGGTTAAGGGCTTAGTCTCACAAGACTGCTCACTCACCTCCCTTCAGATGCCAAGTGCAAGTTCAGGTTGTCACCTGTGCTTCAGAATCACTGGCTAGAAATTGGGGGTTCCCATAACCCCCTCCCTTGGGTTTATTTAATATGCTAGAGTAGCTCACAGATCTTGAGAGAAAATTTTACTTACTAGGTGACTGTTTTATTATAGAAGATTGTAACTCAGGAACAATGAGATACACAGAGGTTCCAGATGCAGGGCGGCACCTCCACGTGTTCACCAGCTTGGAAGGCCCCTGAACCCTATCCCTCAGGGTTTTTACAGAGGCTTCTTTATGTAGGCATAACTGAATAAATCATAAACTCAGTCCCCAGTTGCTCTTGCCTCCCCAGAGGTCTGAGAGGTAGGGGCCAAAAGTTCCAACCCTCTAATCATCTGGCTGATTGCCCTGGCACGCCCCATTTTAGGGACTTTCCAAAAGTCACCTTATTAACATAGATCAAGAATGCTTGCAGCAGGCTTGTTACAAAAAACAAGACACTCGGGGCACCTGGGTGGCTCAGTGGGTTAGAGCCTCTGCCTTGCGCTCAGGATCCTGGGATCCAGCCCTGCGTTGGGCTCTCCGCTCGGCAGGGAGCCTGCTTTCTCCTCTCTCTGTCTGCCTCTCCACCTACTTGAGATCTCTGTCTGTCAAATAAATTTTTAAAATCTTAAAAAAAAGAAAAAAAAAAGACACTCCTTTCACCTTTATGGCTCTGGAGATACTTTAAGAATGGAAGAAAAAAGACCAGATAGTACATAGCAAAAGATGCTCCTATTGCTCTTAACTTTTAGGAAACCCACAGTTTTGGGAGCTCTGGGCCAGAAAGGGGGGTGAAGACCAAATACATCATTAAATCAGAAAATCGTACCTGACATGCTCACTCTGCATCTGACTTCAGTGGGAATGCTTTTAATGGTTCACCAGTAAGGACAATATATGGACTTTTATTTGAGATTCAACAATTTTTTTAGTCACTCACTCAATTCATACATACCGAATACATACCGAATGCCAAGCACTACACGAGATGCTGGGGTTACAACAGTGAAAACCTACATTGTTTGGCACTTCCAAGTTTTCTTTTAAAGGGAGGAAGCCAGAAATGCAAATGAACTCAAGTGATGGCAAGTCAAAGAAAGAGGAGACCTTCTTTAGAACGGGGCCAGGGAAGGGCTCAAAGGAGAGGTGGTATTTGGGCTGAGATTTGAAGAAACAGAAGAGAGCTGTGTGAAGAGAGGGAGGCACTGAAGGCGCAGATAACCTCCAGTGAACTGGTACGCCTGTTACCATAACTTACTTCCTTAGTTTCCAATATTTCCTTCTAACAATATTAAAACGTCTCATCTATCCTTCTTTGCATACACGTGCAAGTAGAATAAATTTCCAAAATTTATGTTGAGTCAAAAGATGAGTGCATTTTTTTTATTCGATGGATTTTACCCAATAGCCCTTCAAAATGTTTGTGGTAATTTAAATTCGTATCCCCAGTGGATAAAAGTGCCAATTTGATAGATGAAAATTGATATCTCATTGTAGTTTTACTTTCTATTGAGTGAGGCTGAACATTTTTCACAAGCTTTAAAGCATCTACTTCCTTCCTGTGACTATTTGTAGCCTTTGCCCATTTTTTTTATTGGGCTGTCAGTCCTTTTCTTATTGATTGTTAATAGCACAGAATTCTACTCCCCTCCTCCCATTCTGTCTGTACAAATTCAAGAGTAGAAGTGGGGAGACCAGTGAGTGGGCTGCTGCCATAAGTTAAGAATCTGGAAGAGGGCGGTGGCAATGGAAAGGGAAGTGGAAGAACCCATGCACTGCGGAGAAAGAACACACAGGGTTGCTGACAGACAGGAAGTAGGAGATAGAGTGAAGAGAAGAATGAAGGATGACTCCCAGATTTCTGGCTTGAATAACGTGGCAGACAGTTATGGAGAGAACGAGAAAAAAACACAGTGAGTTCTTCCATTTTGGATATGTTAAATCTGACATGTGAAAAGTCAAGTAGAAATGTTCCACTACACTGCTGAGATGGGAATCTGGAATTGAGAGTGAATGTCTGAACTGGAGGTATAAACTGGGAATGCCATCAACAGCAACAACAAAACCCCACAGGGTTCTAGGAAAAGAGTACAAAGCAAGGAAAAGGAGGCTTGGCGCCCGGTCCCAAGGAACCACAACATTCTGCAGTCATGCAGAGGAATCAGCCAAGACTGAGGAAGGTAGGAAGTGAGGTACAGGGGAAGGCAGAGGACAGTAATGTCTCAGAATCTGAAAGTGTTTCAAGAAGGATGGAGTGGCTGATGGTGTTGAATGCTGCCTGAAGGCTGCACAAGGTAAGGACAGAAACGTCTTCACGGCAACTGGCAATAAGAAAGCTGTTGGTGGTTAGGGTGCCTCTGTTGGTTAAGGGTCTGCAGTTGGCTAAGTGTCTGCCTTAAGCTCAGCTCATGATCCCAGGGTTCTGGGAGGAAGCCCCACACTGGGCTCCTTGCTTACTGGGGAGCCTGCTTCTCTTTCTGCCTCTGCTGCTCCCCTGTTTGTGCTCTCAGTCAAATAAATACATAAAATCTTTAAAAAAGGGGGGGTGGATCTGGATGGCAGGTGGAATTCCACAGATGTGGGGAAGAGAGATGCTTTAACATGCACAGCCTTAGGTATTCAGTATTTTCTTAGCTGGTTCTTCACACATTCAGTCAACTATCATTTACTGACAGCTGCCATAAAGGTAACAGAGATCTCATCACAGAGATGAGAAGAATTTTCCTTGGGTTAGTGTGCCACCCATGGAGCTGTGTAGCCCAGACTGCCCTCAAGGAAGGACAAGTGGGCAGAGAGCCTCTAGCTGTGCCTTTAAGAACACCTCAACTGCTGACACCACTTCCCCTAATGTCATACCCTTCCCCTGGGTGGGGAGAGTATAACGGCCTGGCCATCTTGGCCCAGTGTGGGACAACTGTAATGAACCACGTTAGCCTCCAAGCTCCTGGTTTCTTTAGCCTGCATCAAGCTTAACTTCTGCTTCTGTCCAATCCTGCTTTCTTTTTATCTTCCCTTCTCTAGTTGTAGTGCCCATGGCACTTGATCTCAGAGTCCCCCTCCCAGGGAACCCAATCTGTGACATCACAGTTAAAAATTTTATCTTGGCAGGAAGAAAGGAGACCAGATCTCAAGGCAGGGAGGGGTAGAAGATTCAATATTATAACATTTCTATTTAGAAAGTACAAAAAGGCTTATTGCATTTGTAGTTTAAGTACAAAGGGCCTCAAAAGCCCTATGAGGGGTGCCTGGGTGGCTCAGTGATTAAGAGTCTGAGTCTTGATTTTGGCTCAGGTCAGGATCAGGTCAGGTGGGGCTTGGTGTTCAGCATACAGTCAGTTTGAGATTCTTTTCCTTCCTCTGCCTCTTCCCCTTCCTCCCCTTGTGCTCACTCAAAATAAAAAAAAATCTTAAAAGAAAAAAAAAAAAAGCCATTTGGAGGGTTCAGATCCAAAAATGGCTGAGTAAAAAGGCCTATCCTACTCCTATCAGCTGTATGACCTTGGGCCACTCTGACTCTCTGTTTCCGTGTCCGTTGAAGTGAAAGGATATTTCCTAACATTTTAAGGAATTAGAGGAGGAAACGTACTTTATACATTTAAGATGTTATACTAATTACTACTCCTTTCTACTCTGTGATTCTGAAGAGTTGCAATTAAACAAATTAACTGCTGGCCACTCCATCAGGAGGTCAAGAGAAGGGAGTAAAGGCCCTGGCACCAGTAATTCTTATCTTTGCTCTCTTCCTGTTTCTCCACTCGGTGACATGGACCTGGGATACATACAGAGTATATGTGCTTTAGAAGCATGGTTGTATAGACTGGAGATTTATGGGCCATGCTCTTGAAGAACAGGTCACTCAAACCTATCATTAAGTTACTTTTTATTTGTGTGTAGGTGATTTTTACTTTTGTGGGGTTGAGACTCAGAAAAAAAAAAAAGGAAGTTTCCATGCTTGCCATAGGAAGCCGTCGTAAACTTGGGAGCTGTGGCGCCTAATAACCAGAGCTAAAAAATCCAGTGACTTGGGCTGAACTGGCACCGGCCAGAAAGGTCCTCTCCACCACAGCCCTCTTGGCTGGGAGGTGACTCATCTCTTCCTCTGCATGGGTCCAGAACGTGCCATTTTAGGTGCCTCGGCTAAAACTCAGCCCTCCTCTCAAATACAATGGCTTCCAGATTTTCCCTTACGACACGTATCCTACTCCATCTAAAATGACAATTACGTGGATCTTTTCTTTCCTGAGGGGCTGGAAACTAACGAAAGCTGTCCTTCAGCTGTTGTTCACCTCTGCCCCCAACGGTAAGGGGCAGAACCCTGCACTCAGGTTTTCTGAGTCGGTGGAGATGGTGGGAAGGGAACAAGAGGAGCAAAGCTGGGCTTCTCTTTCTGCGGACTCTCTGACGTTCCTGGTAACTGGCAACATGATTTCCAAGCCTGTACTTATTATAATGTATTGGGACCTGAATACTGTGATGCAGAGTTTGACCCTGAAAAAAGTCTTTGTGAACAGTTCCAGCTGGCTTAACTGGGCCTTTCATTTATGCTTCTGGGGGAGGATCAACCGAGACCTGCTTTGACCTTTAGGGCTGGATGAACCTTCAAAGACAAAGAACAATGTGGTGCCTACAGAGAAGCATGACATCAGAGAGAGAGGGGTAAAGGCCAAAGAATTGTGTGGCCTGTCTCTAGGCTGGAGGCAAGCTGGAGTCATCAGGTCTAGAGAGAAACAAGGAGCCAGATAAAGAGAGGCTGTGTCCTATTTGGCCTGGGTGGTTTTTAATAGCCGTTTATAATAATTATAGCTCACATTTATTGAGCACTCGCTATGGGCCAGGCACCCCATACATGATCTCATTTATGCTGCTCAGCATCCCTGTAAGATAGGGACTTGTTGTTACCTCCTGGGGCAGAACAGGAAGCAGAGGCCCAGAGAGGTTAAGCAACTTGCCCTAAGTCACACAGCTTTTAAGTGACAGAACCAGGATTTGGCTGCAGACCTCTGCAGACTTCCTAGCTGCCTCTCAGCCACTGTACTAGTTCTTGCTTGTCCCTGCCAATCTTGGTATGCCTGCAGAAGCTGTCCCTGGTAAAGCTCGGGGACTCCGGAGCAGGTTGCCTTCCAGCTGGGCTCACCAGTGGGAGGCAGAGGCAGGAGACTGAAGGGTGAACAAGGCCGAGGTCAGGTCATTTCTCCCCCTTGATCTTCAGGGACTGGTGACTGCACCCTCCTCACCACGCTCTGGTAACACTTTCACGCCTCTCCTTCCTCACCGCCCCCCATGCCGTGGTTGGTCTCTGGGCGTTCGGACACCCCTCGCCCCCCACCCTGTGGAGGCGGAGAAAAATCAAAGCCATCCCACCTCAGGTTTAGCCTTAGCATAAATACAGCCATCTCAGACCCCTCTGTGCCCAAGGGCTGAACTTTCCCCCATTTTACTTTAGTTCTAAGGACCCCCACCCTATTTTAGGAAGCCCCACCCTGCTTTAGTAACAGGAGGGCTCAGATCCAAAAATGGCTGATAAATAGCCCTGCCTTAACTAAGCTCGGGGTCCAAGTCCCTACCCCGCTGCATCGGGTATACTCGGGCCCAAGCTTAAGCCTGTCAAATAAACCCTCATGTGATTGCATCAGTGCTTGGCTCCTTGGTGGTCTCTCAGACACGAAAACTCGGGCACAACAACCCCACCCCCCGCTGCTCCTGTACCAAGTCATTCATGAAGTCCCTTCACATGGGCCAGCGAGGGAACATTCTGCTTCCTGCCAGGCCTCCACCCACACGGGCCACTGGGCCACCCCACCCTGAGCAGGAGATCAGTGCAGGGAAGGGCTGCGCCACCCCCACCCCGGAGGGGGGGAGTGGGTGGGAGGGGGCCAGACATGACGCCCCCTGGCAGTGTGAGCATCACTTTTCCACATGCACACTGGTCTGTGGGGCAGGTGTGGATCCTGTTCCCATTGTGGGTCCAACACACCAACCGTGGAGAGAGGAGCCATGGAGTGTTCAGGGGAAACCTGAATATCCACTGGCAATGTAGGGATATTAAGGAATTAAGAGTTGATTCTTTCTTAGGGGTGTTCATGGTTGTCCTCTGGTTATGTTTAGAGTTCTTCCATATACAGAAATCTTTACAGAAGTTTGTCAGAGTCAGTAAAGGTCGTGGAGAGAGCAAGACGGGACGTAGCTGGGCTTTTCTTTTCTCTTTGCTAGGTCCCTGCCAAGAACTGGCGCAAAAATCATAAGAGATGATGTCTGGGCTTTGTTTCAGAATAAGGGGGTAGGGGGAGGGCTGTTATGGACAAAACAAGACTGGCCACGAACTGCGAGATGACAGTGCCCGGAGACCCCATCTCTCGAGTCCCTGTTCTCTTGGAACAGACCCTTGAGAATTTTCCTAACAACGCGTGTTCTAGGCTAAACTCATGTCTGAATCTCCTGGAGGTGCCTAGGGGGCAGCGGGACACCTGGCAGGAACGCTCCCCGCGGCTACAACGAACACATTCCATGTGATGGGCCACTGGAAGGCAAGTGTAAAAAGAAGCCGTGTTTCTAAGCACAAGCCCCCACACCTAGGCCACAAGGGCACAGGCACCAGCTCACAGGCTCTGGTTTTAACAGGTGCTGTTTCTCCTGCCACGTGTCCCCTTCACACAGGCTGAGGGGCTGGGGCAGCAGGGAGGTAAGCAGGAGAATTTCATTTATGAGTCTTTAATTTTGTGCCGGCTAACCCAGGGAGGCAAGGCAGGCCAAGGGGGCCTCAAAACACACACTGTTTTTGTATGTTTATTATCGAACATTTCAAACACATAAAAGCTCCCTGGAGCCATCACCCAGTGTCAGCCACTGTCGCGTGCCACCATGCTTCTGTCATCAATACCAGTCCCCGGGCTCCCCGCAGAACTAGTCCATCTGGGGTTTTAGGCCAGATTCACACAGGCAGGAATGCATACGCCTCAGCTGTACCACTCTGATCAACAGAGGCGCCCACTTGGCTCACATCTCCACTTGTCGTGGAACATTTCTACCTGCCTAGAAAGTTCTCTCCTGTTCTGATGTTTCTATCTTGGCTTTGCCTGTGTTAGAACTTAATCAAGAGCTTTAAACTGCCCTTCTGTGCAAGCTCCTGTTGATGCCAGAACACAGGTTTGAACTGCATGGAGGCCGCTTATACGTGGATTTCCTACAGTCCCGTACTGTATTTCCTCTAGCTTTCTTTACGGCAAGGACACAGAATGCAATGCACGTAGCCCACAGAGTACCTGTCATCCCCTCTTCTGGTTACCACTATGCTAATAGTAGTTAAGTTTGGGGGGAGTCAGATGTTCTCCATGGATCTTCAACTATGTGTGGGGTCAGGACCCCAACCTGATTGTTGACATTCTGCATTCATCATTATTACCTTCTTGGGCAGTGAGTTCCCCATCCTCCAGCAGGGATCTAGAGAGATGTGGCTTCAGCTTGAAAGCACCTGGTAAACCTGACTACTAGCCCCAACCCTGTGGCCCAGGACTTTTGCTGTTCTGGGGCTTAAATTTGGGGAAGGGCAGGCTTTCACCAGGCAGGCCCCCCTTTCAGGCAGGGGTTGTGGGATACTGGGGGGCCACGGGAGAAGAGCACTACGGTTGAGGGCAAGCTTGGGCTGATGGATCACTGGGAGTTGGGGAAACTGCAGACTCCCAGGTCCCCCACCTGAGAGGCTCTAGTCCAGCCTGTCTAGGGTGGGCCCCCATATCTGCATTTTAACAAGCAACTTAGTAACTGATCACCCTCGGAGAGATTCAGCTCTTTTATATTTTGAAGACTATTTATTTGAGAAAGAGCTAGTGAGGGAACACAAGCAGGGGGGTTGTGGCAGGCAGAGGGAGAAGCCAACTCCCGGCTGAGCAGGAATCCTGATGTGGGACTCGATCCCAGGACCCTGGGATCATGACCTGAGCTAAAGGCAGATGCTTAGCTGGCTGAGCCACCCAGGCGCCCCAAGAAAACTCAGCAATTAAGAAAGGCTAAGAAAGGGGCGCCTGGGTGGCTCAGTCACTGAGCATCTGCCTTTAGCTCAGGTCATGATCCCAAGGTCCTGGGATCGAGTCCCACATCAGGATTCCTGCTCAGCGGAAAGCCTGCTTCTCCCTCTCCCACTACCCCTGCTCGTGTTCCCTCTCTCACTGGGTCTCTGTCATATAAATAAATAAAATCTCAAAAAAAAAAAAAAGAAAAGAAAAGAAAGAAAGGCTAAAAAAGGACATCTGGCTGGCTCGGTACTTAGAGCATGCAATTCTTAATCTCAGGGTTAGGAGTTCAAGCCCCACACTAGGCATAGAGCCTACCTTCAAAACAAGTTTTCCCTTTAGATGAGCCTTCAGGTTCAGGGTCTACCTCCTCAACAATTCCAAGGCCTTCCTTACATAACAGCTCTCCAAATATTTGAGTTGCCCGTGGTATTCCTCCCTCAGTCCGATCTCAGCATGCAACATCCCCAATCCACTCAGCTACTTCCAGCACGATTTCCCCCTCATGGAGAGAAGGATTCCTCTTGTCTCACCAAAGCAGGCCCCAGCATGACCCAGCAGTCTGGTATGGTCCTCCAGAGGATAGCAGTTTCCTGGAGATTCGACCCCCAGCTCGGGGCAATCAGCAAATTCTGTGACACATCTAAATCACATGCCGGGACCTACACAGGCCCTGTGACATACGGCGTGATTAATCCTCCTACGAACTCTCCCGCAAACAGGTTAATATTCCCCTTCTGCAATTTGGAAACCACGGCTCACCGAGGCTGCCCAGCAGAGATGGAGCTGGGGTGGTGTGAGGGCTGGTTCCATGCGTCAGAGTGGCTCGAGTACTGCCCTCGGTTATGCAATCAATGCTAACCAATGCGTTGCTGATAGGCTATTATTCAGGATATGTGGTTAACAGCTACATCAACCAAGTGACTTTCAGGAAGAGAAGATCTTGGGAATCTGAGTGAGCCCCATCCAACAAGTGGAAGAATCTTAAGAGCAAAACGGAGGTTTCACTGAGGACGATATTCTGCCTCACGCCTGCGGCAGAAGCAAGTCCCCACAGAGGGTTTCCAGGTACCCTAGAGTTTGGACCTGCCAGACTCCATGATGGCACCAGCCAACTGAAATTAATCTCTGAAACATACACGTATACTGATTATACTGGTACTGTTCTCCGAAGAACCCTGATGCTGATGGGAACCCAGTTCTCTCCAACCTCCGAAGGCTGTGCCTTGCTTCCATGCCCCCGTCCACACTCTGCCAAAACTATCAGAACCGGAAACGACCTGGGGGTGCGCGGGAGCCCTGGCCGGCTTCAGCTGCCCAGAAGTATATGTGAATATTCACACAGATCCTTAACAACGAGATGCCAAGAATAACTTCTTCGTATCAAAAGTCTGCCACAAAGGGGGAAGTGTGCCTTCACAAGCCTGGAGTTTTGTCGTGGGTGGGAGGCGGGTAACTCAGTGCGTGAGAAGGCTGACTTGTTCTCTTCTGGGTAAGGTCACTAACCTGCTATAGAACTTTAGGCAATCCTAAGTTTCACCACCTGATTAATTACAATGCTTGAGAGTCAGCTTTCCACGGCCCCCATCCACTCAAACTGGCATTAAATGGTCAGATGGCCTATCAGGACTTCAGATCTGACCTACTTTCTAGCCTTGAATGACCCAAGACACATTCAAACTCACGGGATCCTGAAGTTCTGGAAGGCCCGTGAGGGGGATAGATGAGCAGTTCTCGGGAGAGGCTGGCAGGGCAGGTGTCTGTTCTTCACCCTGTCTCTGCTGCTACCTCCAGGTTAAATGAAGACCCAGTTTCCATGCTCAAGACACAGCGGTTCCAAGTAGAGCACACCAAGGCCCATAGACGAAATGGTACACAGTGCAACAGGGCTCGGAGGAAGAACAGGAAATGCCTGTCGATGAGGTGACGATAGTTGAGATGAGTCTGAGATCTTAACAATAGAAGACTTGGAAGGAATGAAAGGATGCATTCTGGGCAAAGGTAACAGAGTGAGGTGCTGCGGGGCTGTCTGGGGAAAAGGAAGGGAGAAAGTGTGAGGTGGAAAGTAGGCCACGGGTAGTGGGAGGTGAGCTCGGCCAGGGGAGCTGGGAGTTCGGTCACACGAGCCAAATGCCGAGCCTCGAATGACAAAATATCAAATCGGCAGGTAGGTAGTGAGCTGGTGGAGGCTCCCCAGATGACAGTGAAGAGAAAAGGTGAGCTCTGGAAACCTGTACCTGGCAAGAGAACGAATGGGAATAAATCGGAGAAGAGGCATGACAGCCCCAGCTGAACGAACAGCACTTGTTGACATTACTGAGGGCGTGCTATGTACCAACACCGTTAACGTGTATGATCTCATTTAATGCTCACCATGACTCCCTACGGTACTCTTACCATCCCACTTCACAGAGAAGGGAATGAAGGCACAGAGAGGTTCAGGAGTGCGCCCCAGACCACATGGCCAGGCAGCCGTGGGGCAGAGATCTGCAGCAGCTGGTCTGACCCCAGAGCCCGGCACACTTACCCACCAGCCCAGCCTGCCCTGGGCCCTATACTTGGATTTCTGAGCTGAGAAGCAGGGAGAATGGAGAGTAGCCAAAGGATACAAGGGACACCGAAGAGCAGACAGTTCTGTAAACCACAAACTGAGGTGAAGGATTGACTGGAAAAAGTTTGAAGTAAGGTTCCTTGGGGTTAGCTGCACATGAAGTCAGCAAAACCAACCAACCAACTCAGGTTCGCTCAAGAGCATACACCAAATCCTGCGGCCAATGATCCTCCACTAAGATCAACTGCTTCCAGAAACTGTTGCAGCCTACTTGCTAAGCGAGCTGAACACCCCAAGAGTTGCCAGGAAAAGGGGCATGAGCGTGTAATGGATTGACATGTGTCCCTCAAAATTCACATGTTGAAGCCATAACCCTCAGTAGAACTGATTGAATGTGATTTTATTTGGAAATTGGGTCACTGTAGATGTAATTAAGATGAGTAGGGCGGGCCCTAATCCAGGATGACTGGTGTCCTAACAAAATGGGAAAACTGGATACAGATGAGCACATAGGGAGAATGTCTTGTGAAAAAGGCAGAGACTGGGGTGACACAGTGGAAACCAAGGGTCGCCTCTTGATCTTGGGGCTGTGAGTTCAAGGCCCACAGGTGTGGGGATTACTTAAAACTAAAATAGGGGAGGGAATGAGGGAGGGACCAAGGGTTACCAAACTACCAGAAGTTAGGAGAGAGGCCTGGACCGCCTCAGAAGGAACCACACCTTGATTTCCAACTTTTCACCTCCAGAACTGAAGACAGTAAGGTTCTGCTGTTCAAGCCACCCAGTTACTGCAGCCCCGGGACACTCATATGTGACCTATGCCAACCTTCCCCTTAAGACCACAGGTGAATTTTTACCGAACCGAGTCTTTTAGCAAAGAGCCTTCTCTGAAATTTTGTTATACTGGGTTGTACGAAGGTCTAAGACTCTATCTGTATCACAGTTATGAGTTAAAAACAAGTGTTTGAAACTTCGTCTATCTCCAATTGCCCAGACACCAGGGATTAACTCTGCTTTTGAAATTAAGAACAAATTTTACTCTAACAATCAAGGAGCTTCCTCGTCTTCTTTACTCTTAGAAGGGAGTACTGATTGTTGTATCAGATTCTTCCAGTGACCTGAAGACACCCCGTCCAGGCCACAAGGTCCTGCCGGGGTCTCACCCAGTGCACGGTCCTGGTTCTGGGGCTTAAACCATTATCAAAAGGACTGCAAGTGGGACGCCTGAGTGGCTCAGTGGGTTAAGAGTCTGCCTTGGACTCAGGTCATGATTCCAGGGTCCAGGGATTGAGACTCACACCTGGCTCCCTGCTCAGTGAGCCTGCTTCTCCCTCTCCCTGCTGCTCTCCCTTTGTCAAATAAATAAAATCTTTAAAAAAAAAAAAAAAAAAGAGAGAACTACAAGCTTCTCCTTTTCAACATGGAGACCAGCTCTCTCAAATACTGGGGCTGGCTCCAGGCAGTCCCTTGTCTTCAAATATGCTCACACATTCAAATCTGCAAGAACCATTCAAGTCCCAGTTTAACCCAGGCACTACTTTGAAAACATGTGCTACATCGGTTGTTGAGAGAATGTTGAGAGAATGGTTTTGAAGGGAAGCAGGTCTGCCCCGGGGAATTCCGGATACTGTTTTCAGATAATGACCGCCCCCAGCTAAAAACCAAAGTGGCACCTCTTTTGATACCTGGAAAACCCCCCAATCCAACACATTTTTGCAAATGGACAAAAATTATGGAAAATTATCCTATACAACCAGAATCTCGTACAACTCAAATATAAGCCACTGGAATTATCTGTTTAAAAACAAACACCATAAACCCCTGATTTTCCCACAGGACAAAGCTCTCCCTCTTTTCAAAGATACCAGTAGCTAACTTTTATCAAGTGCTTAAGATGGGACCCTGCAAATGTCTGAGCCTCTGATGTGGAATGGATGAAGGCTCACGATGTCCTGGGTGGGGGAGGTACCTCGCTGCGAGTACCTTCACGATTCTCACTGCGCCGGTCAGGAAACTGAAGCAGAGACAGGTGAGGAAACTGGCCCAAGGTCACACAGCAGTAAGGAGTAGAGCTGAAATTCAAAACCAGGCCGTCGGGCTGCAACACACCACACCCCCTGAGCCAGCAAAAAACCTGGGCAGACTCATCAACAAGACAAAGGCACGCAGAGTGAGTGGGGGCAGGTTAAGGAGGGCAGCGGGAGATCGGAGGCAAAACAATCACATTCCAGGCACTGGGCTGGCACTTCATGTATGCTTTTCCCATTTAATTCGCACGAACCTTAAAATAAGCATCACCTGACAGTAGTAAGTGATAGCCCTAAACCCCGGTCTGCTAACTGCAAACCCTGGTGTCATTGTCCCCCCAGTCAAGGTTCTAGATTGTAAACTCGGAACTGATGGATGGTGCAATCGGCTTGTAAAAGTCAGTCCAGCATCAGAGAGCAGTGGTGCTGAGGCCTGGGGCGGGGAGGGGGGGATCACCCCACACAGCTGCATGTTGTTTTGCAGACCCTGGGTACAGCACAGGTGCTTAATTAACGTGCTAACACGGGAGTCAGGAAGCTCAGGTTCTGTTACCAATCTATACGGACCTACTACCAGATAGAAGCGCCTTGGGTTTTTTTTTTGGTTTTTGGTTTTTTTTTGCTTCTGTTTTTAAAAGGCATAACCAGTAAAGGTAAAAACTATAAGGTGTTCCACAGCGGATCATGGCCAGGACGAACCTAACCAGGGCACCCCAGCAGCTACCACGATCCGGCAGGTCCACGCATGCCGGCTGTGGAAGGCAATGCCAGGAGATTGGCCTGTATAAACTTCAGTGGGGCCCAACCCTCCATGGAGATGTGGCCAGTCCTTGGCCCCAGAGCTTCCCCCTAAGCAGATTTGCCAGCCCAAATAGGTAGTAACGCTGAGAAGGGGAAGGAAGTCCTCCCAGAGTGAACAGCTTCACCTCCCTGCAGGCCCTGGTATGCTTTGCAAAGTGGGTGGCATATGCCACAGCACAGGGCACTGGGTTTCTCACACACACACACACACACACACACACACCAGTTACAAAATCAGGAACGTCTGGAGTGCAGCACGCACCACTCCTTAGGACGCAGAGGATTCAGGTGAAGGTCGACACCGGAGGAGAGAGCAACAAGAACCTTCTACTTTTTGTTTTGGACAGAAGCCCACCAAGACTCAGTCCCCACCCCACCCCCCACCCCATTAGTTCCTGCCTCAGGAAGAGGAAGGAATCGGATCTGCATAACAGTGAATCACAGGCACTTCAGCACAATGACCCCTCCGGGAGAGGGTGGAGAAGCTCGTCTGGCAACCGCCTACACTAACAGGGCAATTCTGAAGAGCGGCAAACAAACCTGTCTAGCTCTAGTTCCCACTTTGCGTAAGATCGCACTCCGCGAAAACAACATCCAAGGAACACCTGTTGATCGATACCGACTGCTAACACTAAGGTTTGGGCCATGAGATAATTAAAAAGGCCCTGTTGGGGGCGCCTCGGTGGTTCAGTGGGTTAAAGCCTCTATTCGGCTTGGGTCATGATCGCCGGGCCTGGGATCGAGCCCCGCATCGGGTTCTCTGCTCGCCAGGGAGCCTGCTTCCCCATCTCTCTCTCACTGCCTCTCTGCCTGCTTGCGATCTCTGTCTGTCAAATAAATAAATAATTTTTTTTTTTTTTAAAGGCCCCGTTGAAGGCACCCTGGGTAATTGGTAATAAGTGTCTTTAGACTCCAAGAGCCCATGGGAGCATCAGGGACACTCCCATCAGTCCATCGTTGTGAACTTTGTTTCAGAAGGATGTTAAACAGAAGGATTTGAAACCATAAACCAAAGGGCACTTGTTTAGCCACTAGGTGACCATCAGGGTACCTGCTTTCTTCATGCTCCTAAGAAGTTACACATGGCGTGCCTGAATGGCTCAGTCGGTTAAATGACTGACTTTGGCTCAGGTCATGGTGTTGGGGACCTGGGACCCTGCCAGGGTCGGGCTCTGTTCTCAGCAGTGCTTGTCCCTCTCCCTATCCCTCTGCCCCCTCCTTCCTGCTCGTGCTCTCTCTCTCTCTTTTTCTCAAAAAAAAAAAAAAAAAAAAAGTTACACATGGTCCAGAAGAGAGGAGGATCATTAGGCGCCGGGGATGGTTAGGTCACAGCAGCACTGTCTGCCAGCTGGCCACGGTTCCTTAATCAGGGGTAAATAGCGAAAAGGAAATGCAACTGGGTTAAAATCTGGGCAGGGGCCATCACGTTAGACCGGGAGCATGGATTCTTAAGAGAAACGCGTCCTACCGGTGGCAAAGGCCCCTTTTGGATCCGCTGGTTCCAGAAAAAGACATCTCCGTGTACACGAGGTACTGAACGAAAACCGTAGGCAAGAAAATGACCAGCATGCCTTCTCCCCTCCGCAGCCCCGAACTACTCCTGACGGCCACCGAACACAGGAAAGGTGTCCTCTACAACCAAACGGATGGTCTCGCCTACTTTTTCTCAAACACCTAAAAGCCGTAGCGACCGCACTAACAGATTTCGTTTGGATTCACAAAAAGGGGAGGAAAGGGTGGTCTTCAAACTGCAACCACCCAGGGGAGGACGGTGGAAGCAGAGAGGCTGTGGACACTCCGTGGGTCCGTCACAAGCCTGCAGGGCTCCTGGCCAGCTACCCCAGCACGGCGCTCGCGTCCCCTTCTCCGGTTACCTGGTTCGCGCGGCCGCCGGCGTCCAGCACCTGAGCCGTCGATTCTGCTGGCGCCTTCTCCTCTTCCCCGGCGGCCGAGGGGCTACTTGCAGCCGCTCGGGGGTCCCCGCCATCCCCGGGTGCAGCCTGGCTGCTGTCTTCCAAGCTGGCGCCGACTCCTCCCGCGGAAGAGGCGGCGGCGGGGGCGCCGAGCAGCCCGTGGGCCCCGTCGGCGTCCCCGGCCACTACGCTGTGCACTAGCCACGCATCCACTCGGGTGCGGGGGATGAAAGGGACCCCCAGCGCGCGCACCTCCCAAAGCAGCCGGCCCTCGGGATCCGCCGCTGGGTCCGGCTCCCGGCCTTTGGGGTGCAGCTGCTCCGCGCGCCCCCACCCTCCCCAGGCTGGGAAGGGGCTGAGCGCGTAGGCGGAGCTCGTCCGGCCTCCGGCCAGCAGCAGCTCATCCCAGAGCAGGGTGGGCGGTGGGAGCAGCAGGTAGAGGTCCAGGTCCAAGTCCAGGTCCAGGCGGAGCCCCGCCAAGCTCAGCAGGATGGTGAGGTGCAGGAGGCCGCCGCCGTCCGACCACCAAGGCTTCAGGTACTTCATCTCCAGCCGCGCGCCCGGGACGCCCCTGCCGGCGCCCGCGGGTCCCTGCTCTCCTGCTGCCGCTTTGGCACGTGCGGGCGCTGCGGGCACCTGCCCGGAAGACAGAGAAGCGAAACAATGGACCCGGGTGCGTAGCAGCCGTCGCGGGCTCTCGGGGCCGGGCACAAAGGCGCTCCCTCGGCAGCCCGCACGGCGCTGGGGTGGGGGGGGGTCACGAGAGGCGGGAGAGAAAACACCTGCAAGAACACTCTGCCTCCCCCGCCGCCCGGCCGCCGAGCGACGCGATCAAGCTCCGCCTCCCAACTAGGCCCCGCCCCGAGCCGCGGGCGCAGCCGCCGGGGACACGCCCACAGCCGCCCCGGGCTGGCGCCTGTAGGAGGGGCCCGCAGGGGGCGGGGCTTCCCAGCTAAAGAGCTCTTTATTCGGGAAAACACAAAGCTTTCTGGGAGAAGAGAGTGTTCGGCCCCGAGATGGTCCAAATTCAGTGCTTGCGGGCCGGGCGGCTGTCGCTGAATGTGCCGGGTGGAATAGGGGGTCAGGAGCAAAGGTGGTTGGGAAGGGACAGGATGTGTAGACTGGGGGAAAAGTAGAGACACTGGGTGGCATGTAAAGGGCTACCACTCACGTGAGAACACGGGCTGGCGCCGTACGCTCAGGAGCCCAACCCTTGGTTTCATATCCCAGCCCCGATCAGCTAGTCGTGTGACCTTGAGTAGGTTACTTAACTTCTCTGTACCTCAGTTCTCTTATCTTTAAAATGGGGATAATAGTACCTGTCCAGTAGGGATGAGGTTAAGTTAGATGAAATATTCTATGTAAAGCCCAGAGTTTGACATACAGATTCCACAGCTGCCTTTGAGATCAAACAGCACTCCACCTAAACCCTAGTTCTCACCCACACCCCCACACCTCCCACCTCACCTCTCCAGGTCCTGTGCCCCAGCATCACAACCCCTTGCTGTCCCCTGAGCCCTCCCTGCACACGGCTAGACCTTCCCTTCTGGTCTCCTTTGCTTGTTAAGGGCTAAGAGCACCATAGAGTTAGCTTGTATGAGTTCAAATCCTCCACTCCCCCTCTTACTAGCCCGGACCTTGGATAAATTACTTTTTGCCTCAGTTTCCTCACTGTAAAGAGGGACTTATAATACACATTCCCCAGCAGGCCTAATGAACCCTAAATGAGATGCATCTAAACCACCAACCACAGCACTTGGTATAGGAAGTCCTTTTTGAGTATTGCTCATTATTTATGTTACCCATCCTCCAAGGCTTAGCCCCAAAGATACATCCTCTGAGTTTACACCATTTGGAATTAATCTCTTCCCTCATACGTTCTCCCACAGTGTTTTCTCCATACGCCAACATTACAACACTTGGCACATTGCACTTTGTGTTGTAGCTGAATATTGGTTTCATTTGCCCATTGTAAATTCTTGAGGACAAAAAGCAAAAACAAAAACAAACCTGTCTGGCTCACTTCTTTGCCCACACGGTACTCAGCCCTTGGCCTTGCAAATGCAGCTTTTACTAACCCTAACTCCCTTCCTCAGATGGGGGAGGGAGAAAGAGGAGATGAGCAACTGAGGGTTAGCAGTTGTGTAAGGAGTTGAGCAAGAAAGACTTGTTTGTTTGTTTGTTTAATATATTTTTTAGAAATTTTATTTATTTGACAGAGAAAGAGATCACAAGTAGCAGTGGGGTGGGGCGCGGGGAAGCAGGCTCTCTGCTGAGCAGAGAGCCCGATGTGGGGCTCAATTCCAGGACCCTGAGATGATGACCTGAGCCGAAGGCGGAGGCTTAACCCACTAAGCCACCCAGGTGCCCCAATAAAGACTTGTTTTTAAAGGTCCCTTTCTCTACCTGGCTCTCTCTTCTGGGTCTAAGTATGAAAAGTTCACACTAGATTTCATTTTTCCCACTGGGAGCTAGGGGGACAGAAGCAGACTTCTTTTTTTTTTTTTTTTTTTTAAAGATTTTATTTATTTATTTATTTGACAGAGATCACAAGCAGGCAGAGAGGCAGGCAGAGAGAGAGAGGAGGAAGCAGGCTCCCTGCTGAGCAGAGAGCCTGATGCGGGGCTCGATCCCAGGACCCTGAGATCATGACCTGAGCCGAAGGCAGCGGCTTAACCCACTGAGCCACCCAGGCGCCCTAGAAGCAGACTTCTTAAAGCTGCTTCTCTTTAAGCCCTGAAGGATGGGTTAGGGGGTGGCAAAAAGGCTAGAGGAGAGATGCTTGCTAGGCTAGTGAGGTTTGGGAATGAAGCCTTGTTCACGGCACTTGGTCTCTGGACATGGGATTCATGTTCTGGATTCAGTTCATGTCCACTGAACTCGGGTTTTTAACTGAATGTCTACTACACCACCGGCCGCTGTGCTGAAGACTGAAGAACATGAAATTCTTGGCAGGTTTATGATTTCATTATGGAGATTAGATAGAGGTGTTTGAAACACTCAGAAACTAGAGAAAGAATGTACTTATGTGCCAAAATATTGACATGTACATGACAATAAAGGAAGTGCTATAAACAAGGTGAGAACAGGGATGGTATTTTCTTCAGGGTCAGAGCTTCCAGAATCTTACACACAGAGTTGGTGCTCAAAATATATATTTTTTCAGTTGAATTGAGGAATTTAGATTGGAGAAGTGTTTTGAGGGATCTGAATAATAGCGTAGCATCAGGAAAGGCATTCAAACTTCCTGTGTAAGGTTCATTGGGAAGGGGGCTGACCCCTCAACTTTTTTTGTTTTTGTTTTTGTTTTTTTTAAGATTTATTTATTTGACAGACAGATCACAAGTAGGCAGAGAGGCAGGCGGCGGGGGGCGGGGGGGGGAACGGGGGACAGGCTCCCTGCTGAGCAGAGAGCCCGATGCGGGGCTCCATCCCAGGTCCATGGCATCATGATCTGAGCCAAAGGCAGAGACTTTAACCCATTGAGCCACCCAGGCACCCCTCTCCTCTCATCTTTAAAAATGTGCTTAGATAATCATATTTATCAGACTGCTTAATTCAAAAGTGTCTTAATTCTAGCTTACAGACTGGTGAAGAGGGGAACACATAAAGGACCCTGCAGTAAAATCTTAAACAGGAGACTCAGAATCAATCCCACACACTCTTGACTTTAATCACAAGAGGTCCCAATTTTAGATTTGCAGAGAGTAGTGTGATTAGAGGAATGACTTCTACTTCGGTTTTTTAAAATTTCTAAAATCCCTCCATCCAGGAATAGCCAAATGAAAAGTGCAAACCATTATCTTGTAAAAGCCTTGAAAAGTCACCTATGTTTGTTAAAGTCCTTAAATCAGTGTTAGTCAAGGGATGGTCCAAGACTGGTGCCGATCCACAGACTTTCTGGCTCAGATGAGGTTGGTAATAGACTTGGGAGAGTTTAGAGATTTTTACAGCAATTTGACATTGTGTGACATCCAACACATGATCAGTGGGTTTCCCTTTTTATGCCCTTGTCTTTAGAAATGAATTCTTATTTTACAAAAGCACTGACCTATGACAGACTGGGAGAAAAAAGAAAGCTGGTCCTTCGCCGGCAATTAGCATTGCCTTCAGTAGCATTCCTGTGAGATAGTCAGGTTCTAAGATGACTCCCAGTGCTTCCCAACCCCTGAGTGTGGGCTAAACCTAGTGATTTACTTCCAACAAATAGAATATGGCAAAAGTGATGGGATGCCATCCTCAAGGTTAGGTTACAAAATGACTCAGTGGCTTCTTGCTTGCTTGCTTAGTCTGTTCTGGTGGCTATAACAAAATGCCATAGGACTGGGTGGCTCATAAACAGCAGGAATCTATTGTTTTGGAGGCTGGAAATTCAAGATCAAGGTGCCAGCCTGGGCAGGTTTTGGAGAGAACCCTCTACCAGGTTGCAGGCTGCTCACTTCTTGTTGTATCCCCACATGGTGGAAGGGACAAGGGAGCTTGCCCAGTGGCTTTTATAAGGGCACTAATTTCATTCATGATAGTTCCACCCTCATGACCTAACCACCTCCCGGAGAGGCCCTACCTAATAATATCATCTTGGAGGTTAGATTTCAACACATGAATTTTGGGGGCACACAAAAAATCCAACCACAGCACTTTCCTCCTCTCTCCATCTCTTACTCTGTTCTTCTTGGAGAAGAACATGTTGTACGTAATCTTGAGTAGAAGCTCAGGTGGTGAGACACTAGCATCTTCAGCCAAGTGAGAACCTGAGGCCTTCCAATGCCACTCGAGGGAGCTCTGAAGCAGATTTTTCCCTGCTTGAGATCTGAGATGACTGGAGCCCTCTCTGGCGCCTCCATCGTACCTTGTGACAGACCCTCAAACCACAGGACACAATTAAATGGCACATGGATACCTGACCCAAAAAGAACTTGAATATAATGTTCTTTCAAGAGGCATCTGGGTGGCTCAGGTGGTTAAGTGTCTGCCTTCAGCTCCCGTCATGATCTCAGGGTCCTAGGATCAAGCCCTGCATCAGGCTCTCCACGCAGCAATGAGTCTGCTTCTCCCTCTCCCTCTCCCTCTGTAATCTCTCTTGCTTTCTCTCTCTCTTAAATAAATACGTAAAATCTTTAAAGAAAATAAATATTCTTTCAAGCCACTAAGTCTTGGGGTAACTTGTTACACAGCCTCCATAACTAACACATCCTGTGGGTTAAGGAGATAGTTAATGAATAATTAATAACTACGAAGTAACATTGCAGTAGTACATGCTGGTCCTGAGACACAATAATCTAGTTTACCCCAATTTAAAATGTAAGATTGTAGCTTGGCGTGAAAGATAGTTACCACAAAACACAGCCATCAACAGTTGCTGTGAATTGAGCACCAGTGCCACCTTCTGCATCAATTTCTTATAAGTATCGATCCAAAACCAGCAAAGAAGAAAACAGGTTAGAACTTTGGCATCCTTCTTTTGAAAGTTTCTGCTAATGTTAGCCACAGGAAATTTTGAATCTGTAGTAGGAATTCCAGGATTGAGCAAAAGAGCCTATTCAAAGTCCAAGATATGAATTGAGATAGAAGTCATTTTATCTAGAAGGAAGAATTCAGCATAGCTAGTTTCCAACTAGGCATAATCACTAGAATTTAAATGACTCTGCAGTTGTTAAGACATTTTGCCACAGGCTTCTGTGAAATAGATTTATAAATGGACTCATTTGCTGTCTAGTACCTGCCTTCGTGATGATGAATCAGCTGATGCCTAATCAAGAGGAAGAGTTTGTCTTCTTTCTCTCGTTAGTCCAGAATTTTCTGAAAGGTTGACTATGAAGCTGTTTTGAATGTTGTGATGATGATGACAGACCTCGATGCACTCGCACACAGCATTCATAGTAGAAGCTGCAAGGTGCTGATCCCCACTGTGTACCAAGACCTTCCCATGTGCGATACCATACTCAGAATGCAAACCCACAATCTCTCCACTTTTCACTGCAATCCACACCTCCTCTGGGCTGTTTGGCTGGTTTCTTCATCACTCACCCTCCTCCTCCAGCAAGAGGAAATGTCATTCTTCAGTCAATACATGCTTCCCATGGCTTTTGAAAGTGTCAAACCTGCTAAAATCTTCTTGGCAAAGTTTCAGGGAAAATAACGTATTGGTTTGTCCCTCCTAGGATGCTCTTCCTTTTTGATCTCCTGCAAAAAAAATAACCACTCCTGGATTTAGGGCACAGTTTTGAGTTCCATGCTCACAGGATGAAGTGCACACCACAGATCTGGGAACCTAAGACTCCTCCTGTGTGAAATCAATTTGTTTGAGGCCAGGCCTATGCCAGGGAACTCCCAAGCGAAGGAGCTTTGCTGCCTCCCATCTCACCTCTATAGTGCGAATTAGAATTTTTACATTCCGGTTAAGCTTCAAGAGTTTGAAGTTGCTGTGTGCACATGTGTGTGTGCAGGCACGCACACGGGCACGTGTGTAAGGGGCCTGCAGAGGATGGAAAGGGAATCAGGAAGAGAGGTCGAGGGGACAGAGTGAGGCTGATCAGCAGGGAAGGAGAAATCTGCAGGTTTGCAGCAAACACAGTTGGGAGCAAAGGGAGTTTGCATTGCCAATCTTGGTCCTGTCCATCACAACCAAAGTGTCTAGCTTCTAAACTATTCTGGGCCTGGTTCTGGTTAACTGCCCACACAAACCTGATCGGAGCAGCTAATCACTATAATAAATAACCCCCAAATCTCAGTGGCTTGGCCCAGTGCAAGCTTACTTCTTTCTTATTTCGCTGATCAAAAAAGTGTTTGGGATAAGGAGTGCCTGAACTTTTCCAGGTCATTTGAGGACACAGGCCCTATCCTTACAGTGGCTCCATCTTCTTCCAGGTCCTCAGCATCTTCGTTCAGCTGGTGGTGGAGAAAGAGAGTGAAGACCAAGCATGGGAGGAACCTGTGGGCCAGGCCAGGAAGTGACCCCCGTGACTCCACTCACATTCCATTGGCCAGAACTCAGCCTCATGGCCATGCTTAAAAGCCAGGAAAGCTGGAGGGTGGGCTTCGTGGTATTCCCAAGACCAAGAGGAAACCATGGATACCAGTCTTGGGCACATCTGGGCAGCCTCTGTCCCTTGGTCTTATTCTGAATTCTTTTCATTTAGAAACTATTCGTTCAGCACTTACTTGGTATCTAGCTCTTTTTGACTGAAGATACTATTTTAGCCCCTCACAGTGACTCGATACACTTATGCAAACCCAGAGTGACTTATTCAAAGCAGAGTAGCACTTTACTCTGACATTCTAGGTGTTTAAGGAAGGCTGCCTGGTGAGAATGTTCAAAGCATATCATGAACAGTGCTTGGGATTCCTGGTTCTAATCCTAGTTTAGCCCAAGCAAGTCATCTTGGAAGGGGTGCCTATGTATCTAGACCTCAGACCTCTTACATGCACAGAGAGAACTTGAACTGGACAGGTTTCTAAGTTCCCATCTGGCCTTCAATGTGTCTGAAAGTCTTGGCCGTGAATGAGGAGTTCTGTTAAACTACTATCAAACTCATGTTCTCACCTACCTATGAGGCTTTCAGTCCTGAAAACACCACCGCATAGTTTGGAAAATAAGATACACTCTATTCTGGATTCAATCTCCAGCTGGAAGGGAAACACGAAAGCATCTTTCTCTGACTTTATGATACGACTTCCCTACTTTTTTGGTTAGTACGGGTACCTGCCTGATGACGTCTGGAAAGTTTATCACCTTGATCTTCACTCTGTACTTTCCCACTACTTGACAATAGGGAAGCCACACATGAGTTGGGTTTTGAGGAAGGTCACTGATCATCCAGAAAGTAGAAACCCCAAGAATCCCTAATAAGGACTTAATAGAAATCCAGATTCTAGTGGCCTGATTAATTGCCCCTTTGCTATCAAAAGCTAGTTTTGAGGCCAACGACTCTGATCATTATTTAGTGAAGCTGATGCGTTTTTTACTTCCTGAACTGATGGTTAGTTTAGCACCTGAATTCTCTCATTTGCTTGATCTTCCCCTTCGAGCATATTTGCATTTTTGATAGTAGCTGTAATGTTCTCTGTGCTAATCCACATCATTAACCAATTCCTGCTTAACTGTATCTTTGTCCTTGCTGTTTTTATCCAATTTCTAGTTTTATTATCCTGGACTCCAGAAACTCTGTCAGATCTTAACTTCAAGGCAGCTTGTTGACTGCCAAACTACAAGAAAGAGGCAGGCTTTCTGGGCCCCCCGTAGAGCCTATTCCGAGCCCCCTGCCATCCCCTGCCAGCCTTCCACCTCCTGTATAGAAAGATAAATTCTCATCAGAGTTGTTGCTTCCTGAACAAATATTGTCTACAATATTATAGTGGGCCAAATAGTGTCCGCCCAAATTCACATCCACCCCAAACTTCCAACTGTGACCTAAATTGGAAATAGGGTCTCCGCGGATGTAAAGTGAGGACTGAGATGAGATCATATGGGATTAGGGTGGACCCTGAGTCTGCTGAGAGTGTCCTTATAAGAACCAGAAAAGCAGACACACAGAGAAGGAGGCCATGTGAAGACAGAGGCAGAGATGCGAGCAAGGTTGCTCTGAGCGCCAGGAGCCATCGGAAGTGGGAAGATGCAAGGATGTTCTTAGCAAGAGCCTGCAGGGGGAGCATATCCCGGCCAGTCCCTTGATTTCAGACCCCTGAGCTCCCACACAAGTGAGAAATACAGTGCCATTTCAAGTCACCAGGCTCTTGGAGTGGTAATTTGCTGGGGGCATTTCTAGAAAACGGGTACAGATAAGTTTTCCATTTCCCTTAGTTCTTGTGTGGTTCTTGTTATTATATAAGAACTATTTTTCCCCTGAGTCAAGATTGGGATACTCTGTTCATGGCAGCCAAGTTCATGGCAGCCTCAGAGCCAGGGCATGGGAGGGAGGGTTGCTGAAACAGGGAGTTTCCACATTGGCTCTCAGGCCAGTTCAGGTCAGGGCAGATGGGCAGGAGGCTTGGCTTGGAAGCCCTCTAAACCCTGCCTCATCCCAGTATCTAACTTTCAAGGCTCCCTCTGCCCTGACCTTTGTTTTGTTCCTCCCCCGTCTCCCGCTGCAGGGCCCCAACAAAATACCACATCAGGCTTTTGTGGGAGAAGTTGATTAAAAGTTATCTGTGGGCGCCAGGGTGGCTCAGTCATTAAGCATCTGCCTTCTGCTCAGGTCATGATCCTGGGGTCCTGGGATCAAGCCCCACATCCGGCTCCCTACTTAGCGGGAAGCCTGCTTCTTCCTCTCCCACTCCCCCTGCTTGTGTTCCTCTTTCACTGCGTCTCTCTCCGTCAAACAAATAAATAAAACCTTTAAAAAAAAAAAAGTTATCTGTGACTTATTTTTACAACTTGGAATAACTTTTAGTTTGCCTCCTCATGATAGAAGCAATATGTGCTCCTTATAAAACACCACAAACAGATAACAGAAAGGAAAGTAGAACTTAAAATCACCTAGAATTTCACTACCCGAAGGGTCGCACACACACATCATTTTTATAAAAATAATTTCTTTATAATTTCTATAACTTATGGGAGTTCTATAATAATTTTATAAAAATAATTTGGTTTTGTAACAAATTGTTTTTTGTGCCTGCTTTTAAAAAACTGCCAATATTGATTACATCTTCCGTATTAAACAAATATTGCCACACATTGTCATCTCTGTAGGTGGCAAAATATCCTCTAATGTGGGTGTATTTGATCTAGTGAAACAATTTGCTACTGATGAATGTTTCAGTTGTTGTCATACTTCCATTATTATAACTCTGTGATAAACTTTTTATACATGTTTTGGGGATCTTAAAAAAAGTTGGAATTTTTTGGTCGCTTGTCTCCCCCTCTCCCTGACTACCCTCCCTCATTTCTGCTCAGAAGTGATTTGTGATCACAGAATATTGCTTACCACTTTGTGACTTTTACGAACATCAATTAACCATGAACGTTACCCTCCTTAATGTATGTCAGTCGCAAGTGTACTTTCCCAATTCTATCAAACTACATGTCTCCAAACCTTCAGGATTGACAAGAGGAGTTAGGAAAAAACAGGATCTGGATCTGTTTCCCACAAAAGCATCAATATTTGCTAAAACAAAGAGCTGGGAGGACCCCCAGTGGGATGCCATCTGTCCTTGTCTTGGAGAGCCTGCCAGGAAATCTTTTCACAGCCAAGAGATGATTATTTGGCGTAGCTAACACTGGAATTCAGCAAGGTGGCTGAGAGATCAGAAACTGGCTGATGTAAAGCGATGTTTTGCCATGTGAAAACTGGAAGTATAGACGTGTGTTTCATGTTTGAAACTGCAAATTAAGGATTATTTATTTTCCTAAAGTATTTCCTATGGGAATCTTCTAACCAGCAGGATCACCTTGTTGAGTTAAACATTTGGATCATTAACAAGTCTTTTTGCTGTACAGCTTTTTAGGAAGTGAGCTGCTGATGAGATGCAGTTCCCCTCCCAGATTTCCACTATTTCAGCCGTGCTGTCTCCAGCAGAGAAGCTCACTGCTCTCTTCTATCACGTGTGGAAACTCAGTTCCTTGGCAGTTTCGGAGGGGAGGCGGAACACACAACGCCCAGCTTCTCAAGTGTGAGTTCTGAACTGGGTTCCAAAGGAGGGTCTTAGCTACCTGGATTCCTTTGGGAAAAAACAAACAATAACAACAAAAAACCACACACACACACACACACACACACACACACACCCCAAAAAACAAAAAACAAAACCTAGATTCATTTGGACAGCAACCTGAAGTGTAGTTCAGGAGGTTAACTTGCACAGAAGTGTAATTCTTCAAAATAAGTTGGACAGCTATAGCAGGGCCTGTTCTCTGACCACAGAGCATTGCTCTGTGGAATATTTAGCACTCAGAATTGCTTATCCATCTGTGCATTGCCCAACTCTCCCCTGAAAACAAATTCCTTTAAAAAACTCAAACCAGAGGCTCCTGCATGGCTCAGTCAGTTAAGTGTCGACCTTCAGCTCAGGTCATGATCCTGGAGTCCCAGGATCAAGCCGAACGTGGGCACCGGGCTCCCTGCTCAGCGTGGTGTCTGCTTCTCCCTTTGGCCCTCACCCTGCTCCTATTCTCGCTCTCTCTCTCTCAAATAAATAAAATTTAAAAAGAAAAAGAAAAAGAATCTCAAACCATCTGTAGCATCTGAGTCCATAAACACTGTGACCCCTAAACACTCTATCCAGCTGTGTCCTTTCTTCCCAGTTTGTTTCCAGCAGATGCTGCCACCCCTCAGTGGGACCTTCATCTAATCTCACTTTTTTTGTTGTTGTTTTGAAGATTTTTAAAAATTTATTTGACAGACAGAGATCCCTGCTGAGCAGAGAGCCCGATGCAGGGCTCGATCCAAGAACCCTGGGATCATGACCCGAGCCGAAGGCAGAGACTTTAACCCACTGAGCCACCCAGGCGCCCCTAATCTCACTCTTCTTAAGGAAAAACAGTCCTCCTAGCCCCAATAGAGCTCAGAAGGTCTCCCCTAGCTGTCCCTCCCATAGGCTGAAGGGACTAGGAGCCCTCTCTCACTGCCAGGCTCTTTGCTGCTCTGCAGACCTCTGGGCCCAGCTCAGGCATCTCCAGCTAATCCAGGAAGGTCTTGGCAGTATGGAAATACACGTCAGCCCCCCATGGGGGGGGCATGTTTACCTAAACACTTGTGGATATGCATTAAATTAAGTCAATAACTATTTAATGAGCACCTACTATGTGCTCAAAAAACCAGGCATTGTTTGAATAAACAGAGGCTAGGTCTATTGGAGTTTACAGTCCATGTGAGGCAGAAAAACAATCAACAAATAATTTGTCAGGGGGCGATAAATGCTAAAAAATAAACAAAGCAAGGGAAAAGAGATAAAGGAAAGGTGAGTGATGGTACGTGTGTGGGAGCTCACACCTACGTTACATAAGGAAGTGCCTAGAGAAAGTCCGACTTCAAGCAGGTTAGGGAGAGGATCACACAGCTAGCTGTGGGGGGAGAGTATTCTGGGCAGTGAGAATAGTGAGTGCAAAGGCCCTGAGGCAAGAGAGCACCAGCTGTTTTCAAAAAAATAGTGGGGAGGCCAGTGCAGTAGGAAGGGAGAAGGGTTTCAGGTGCCAAGTCATATTGGACCCATCACAGACCATGGTAAGGAATTTGTATTTTGCTCCGAGTGAGATGGGAAGCTATTAGAGGACTGTGAACAAGAAATTAATACATACACACAGCAAACACTTAAGAAATGCTTTTATTTTTGCTTTCCTGGACTCTACCCTGCTTTATGAGCATGGTATTTTTTTTTTCCCCTAATACGGCAGGAAGGATGGAAAGCAAATATAAAAATCCTGATCTTAAAATCTCTGGGTCTAATTTTAACATCCTACATCTACCAGAGATTTAGTTATTAGAAAACTATACCATGTCCAAGACTTAGGTCCTCCTTTTCATTTGTTGGTCCGCAATGTATTTTTAAAATACTACTTATATGGACATTTTCAAACTTAATACAAAATTAGAACACCCAACTTCCAGCAATCATCAATTCATGGCCAGTCCTGTTTCTTTTAAACTGTCATCCATTTTCCTCCCCTTCCTTTTTTTTTTTTCTTTAAGATTTATTTATTTGAGAGAAAGAGAGACCTTGGAAGGGAGGAGCAGAAGGAGGGGGAGAAATTCTTAAGCAGACTCTGCTCTGAGCACGGAGCCCCAGGTGGAGCTCGATCTCACCATTCTGAGATCAGGACCTGAGCTGAAACCAAGAGTCGGACATTTAACTGACTGAGCCACACAGGCGCCTCTCCTCCCCTTCCTTATTCTGAACTACCTTACAACAAATCCCACACATATCTTTTCATCCGTGAATGCTTCACTATGTATTTCCAAAAATACATTTCTTTATTACATCACCATAATGCCATTATCACACCTATAAATTTAACAATAATTCCTTAATACCATAAAAAATCCAGTCAGTAATCCAACTCCCCTGGTTGTCGCATTAATACTTAAAAAAATTTGTTGAGGGCTCCTGGCTGGCTCAGTCAGTTAAGTGTCTGCCTTCGGCTCAGGTCATGATCCCCGGGGTCTTGGGATTGAGTCCCACATCAGGCTCCCTGCTCACTGGGGACCCTGCTTCTCCCTCTGTCTTGGCCTCTCCCTCTGTCTCTCATGAATGAATGAATGAATGAATGAATGAATGAATAAACTTTTTAAAAAAAGATTTTACTTATTTATTTGAGAGAGAGAGAGAACGAGAGAGAGAGAGCATGAGAAGGGGAGGGTCAGAGGGAGAAGCAGACCCCCTGCTGAGCAGAGAGCCTGATGTGGGACTCAATCTCAGGACTCCAGGATCATGACCTGAGTCGAAGGCAGTCACCCAACCGAGCCACCCAGGCCCCCCAATAAACTTTTTAAAAAATGAATAAATCTTAAAAAAAAAAAATTAGTTGGTTTGTTTAAATCAGGATCCAAACATGATTCACACTCTGCATTTGGCTGATAGGTCCTGTACATCTTTTAAACTGTGACTGTTCACCCTCCCTCTTTTTTCCCCTTACCTTTTAGTTGTTAAAGAAACCCAGAGATTTATTCCTTTGATGCTCCTCATTTTCTAATTTTGTTGAATGCCTCTGCAGGAAGTTGAATGTTCCTCTTTCCCCTGTTTTTCCTACAAACTGGTGGCTCTAGAGGCCTAATCGAGTTGGACTTTGTGGCAAGACTGCCCAGTTCCTCGTGTGCCCCATCAGGAGGTACACCCCCCTCCTTCTCTCTTTGCAGTAAAACATATATAACAGCAAATTTACCATTTTGGCCATAGTAAAGGGTTCCATTCAGTGGCATCTAGTACACGCTCAATATTGTACAAATATCACTACAAATTCCAGCACTTTTCCATCACCCCCCAGAGAAACCCTTGACCCATGAAGTCATCACTCTCCAATCGCTCTGGCTCCCAGCCTAGGGAAATGCCGTGTTAAATGAAACTACACGGCCTGCCTGGCTGCAGAATTTCCCAGCGGCCTCACCACGTGAGGGGGTCCTGGGATCTGCAGCAAGGGGGTCCATCGTATGTAGCCTTTCCTACACTTTTTTTTTTTTCTTCCCAGTTCTTCGTACCTAGGACATGTTCTGGAGAATGCTTGTCTTATGTCTAGGATACATACAGTCATATTACTTAGTAAGACAGGCACATGTTCCTTTGCTGTTTGGAAGCAAAGTGACAGGCTGCCTCAGGGGCCAGAAGAGGACTGCATTCTTGGGGAAGCCCTGGGCAGCAGAACAGGCAATATTTCTGACAGAACTTTCTTGGAAACTCTGAATTATGATTGTGTTCCTGGGAATGAAAGCTAAAGCCAAGCAAGGAAATAGCAATGTCACTTATCCCGTCTGTCCCTGGGGGTTTGCCGGATGCCTTGGGTTACCTGCAGACAGGATAAGCCTTAGGGCAAGGCCTCGGGGATGGCGCTCCTCGCTGTTCCTCTCCTCACTGCTGCACTCCACACAGCCCCAGACCACACACAGGGCCCCCCTCCTTGTGTCTCTCCCTGGGTCACACTGCTGTGGACTCCGTCTCACCACCGACCCCAACAGGATGGTTTGAGGACGGTAAACATGGAGGTCACAAGGAGAGAGGATCCAGAGGATTCCTGAATGTCTCTCCAAGGTCAGAGAATTTGACACACACAGAGAGAGAGAGAGAGAGACAGCGAGAGAGGGAGCACAAGCAGGGGGAGTGGGAGAGGGAGCAGCAGGCTTTCCACTGAGCAGAAAGCCCAATGCAGGGCTTGATCCCAGGACCCCGGGATCATGACCTGAGCTGAAGGCAGACGCTTAACTGATGAGCCACTTATGGCCCCAGGAGGTCAGAGATTTGACCACACTCCATCCATGTGGCCTTTAGGAAGAAATGTCCCCCTGGAGTATGTTTCACTTCCCCATTTGTTTTTAAAAAGGTTCTTGCCAGTCCACTAACTGGAGCGTTGACTGTTTGCACCTCTGTGGTGAGAAGCAGAAGACAGTGCCTGCGCTCACAGGAGGTTGAAGCCCCTCACAATTTAGGTGGGCTCAGTGCAGAAGCGGGGGCCTGTGAGGAGTGGGGGATGGGAGCGGCTGGTAGGATGAGCAGGGAGCGATCCAGTGTGGGGAACAGTGGTGACGCTGGGGCACCTCTCAGTTAAGAGGGTCCAGCCCTGTGACAGGTGCTCTGTATCTGGGGCTTCCAACCAGAGATGGACTCGGAGTCAGCCAGGGTACAGTGGTGGGGCCCCAGGTGAGGGGTTGCACTCAGCGGGACCCTAGTCAGTAGCAGGGGATAGACAGTTTGTGCCAGGCCCCCAGGGAAGGGGCTGCTAAGAGCTGGGCAGGATGCCAGGATTCCAACCATCACTTGGGTCAGTCCTGATGGGTTCAGGTATGAGGCAGGACCGTGCTTGTAGGAGCCCTCACTGGCTAAATTCATATGGCCTCAAAATGAACTTGAGCAGCCTAAAATCTGGCATTCTAGGACAGGCTGGTGTTGAGAGGTAAGGCAATGGCTGAGAGCAGAGATGTCTGTGCCAGACCTCCGGGGTTCAAATCCTCACTCTGCTACTCCCTAGCTGTGTGAACTTGGGCCAGTCCCTCCACCTCTCTGTGCCCCAGTCTTTCTATCTGTAAAATGGGGATTAAAATAGTACCTATTTCACACGGTTGTTACGAGGATTAAAGGAGTTAAGACAAGCAAAAGTACTCAGAGCAGCGTCTGGCACATGGTAAAGTGCCAAGTGGGACCTGTAATTATTTCATCGTGGGCTTAGAGAGCAGCTCTGGAGGTTAAGGGCAGAGCTGGGTAAGCTGGGGGGTGGGGGAGTGGCAGGTGCCCCGGAGAAGATGGGCAGCCAGAAAAACAGGGAGGGAAGAGAGACAGCATGTCAGTAGGACTGTGTGGGGAGAAATGGGTCTTAAACTCACCAGACACCCCTGCGGTTTGGAATAGGGACAGTTACAGCACCCCCTTCCATGACGACAGCCCTAGTTCACAGTTTGCTGCTATTTTCTAGGTTCAAAGTGGGTGGTGGCCAAGTTCAGTGTCTGCGTCCCTGGGTTACCTGATTTCCCCTCGTGGCCTCCTCCTCCAGTAGTTCCCATGTGTTTCTCATCCTGTTCTCTTTAGAGTGGTAGCTAAAGTTGCAACTAAACTTCCTATCAGATTATAATTTTTTCTGATGGCTTAGCTTGGTTTTTTTTGTTTCTTTTCTAGAGGAGAAAAGAAGATTTGCCTCATTCTAGAGAAAAGATCCTTCTTTAAGGATCCTTCTCTAGGATCTTTAAACATAGCTTTCCTTTCCCTGGATAATAGCTTAGTGAAAGTGGGCTGCAGGGTGTGCCGGAAACTGCCAGGCAAATGGAACTGCGTGTCCACACGTCACAATGTCCAGATGCCTTCATGCCAACTGGCTGCCGGGCTTTCTGCAGCCACGGACCTCAGTTTCCCAGGGAGGAGGTCTGTGCTTCCCTGTGCGTCTGCTTTGGGTGAGGAGAAATGTGGAGAGGTGATCCCATGGCCAAAGCCACAACTGCCTCCCTGTTATGACAGCCTCCAGTCCTGTGCTCAGGACCAAGTCTGAGGGGGTGGGGGTCCCAAACCCTAGGCTCTGTAGGGAGAAGAGATTCCACAACAGAGAGAATTTGCTTCTTAAGAATGAAAGGACAGCTTCAAACAGGCTGTCAGTCATTCATCAAATGACAAGGATGAAACAACCAGTTCACATCCTGCTGGGCAGACAACTGGTCTGGTCTTGGGCTGAGCAGACCAATGGCAGATGAAAGGAGGAAGCACACCTGAGCCAGCTTGCTCAGGGGCTGAAAGATGCAAATATGGCTACAAAGCAGTTACTTCATTCCTGCACCTGCTCTGACTCAGCACAAGGGTTGAACCAGATTTGACACGATGCCCGTACCGGCAGCAGGAGCAGAAAATTTCACAGGGACACCAAATGGTGCCAGGGAGGAGACAAATAAAGCCCACTGGGCTCTGACATCAACTAGGGAGGACTTTTGGAAATCTTTCTCTGACCAGCAGGGAAGGCTTGGGCTGATATCTGACTTCCCCTGAGTAGTTTTGCAGAAGAAATTAGCATGGACCTGACATTTAAACATTTGCCAATTGCAGATTTGTCAAATGTGTCCATGGGGTTTTGGTTCCGGGACTGCTGCTAAAACAATTTGGGCAACTCATATCATCTGTATTGTTTTCACTGATTTAATGATTGCTTAGAAAAGAAATTGCCAGACTTGGGAAAAGACATAGGCTTCATGCTTCACATTTCTCATGGTATACAGGGTGGAGTCGGTATTGATCAAAATCTTTCAGCAGCCTTTCCTCGACATTCAGTGGTTTTAAAGTGACATGAAATCCTCTGACTTATTTGTGGGACCTTCTTCGGGGCTGCATTGCACAGTATCAAAGGAGGACTGTGGCTATTTATATAAATCTTTAAGTTCAGTATCCAGTGGGCTTCCATGAAAGGTAATCAAAACACTTCCGTGTGCAGAATATGGAGAACCTTTAAAGTGCATGTGGGAGAAAATCTTGAAAAGATGGTAGGCTGTTTATAGGAGAGGTAGAAAATGATGACCTGTCTGGGATATAGAAAAAAAACAACAACTATATGCATCTGCTGTAAGCCACTTTTTATTAGTGGAATGCGTGATTTACTTTACAAATAGTGAAACCTAATCCTGGGCAGCAGTTTTTAATTCTCCAGCAACCACAGGTTACATTAAAAGGGCTAATCTGGCTCCTGGTAACATCAGAGTGGGTAATAGAATAATTAGACAGAAAACCCAACTCCAGCATTGACAGAGTGGACCCAAGGCTAAGTGCTATTACGGTGGGTGGGGTGCCTTCCATTTGGAGATACGTGAACCATTATCACAGAGTGGAAGAGGACCTATTGTCATTTTCTTTGGCTTCGCCAGCCATTAGTTCTGGACTCTGTGATCATCTAGATGGTTGGACATGCCCAGGACCTCACAGGCAGCCTATCTGGTGGTGCTTGCCCAGCTCCCCTGAGCCTCTAAACACTGGACCTGCTCTCTGGCACATCCCAGAGCGAATCCATGTCTCTAAGACAGGTTCTCTAGTAGTTGACGTTGGGTCTCATGTGTCCCCTAACTTGCTCTTTTCCTTTTCCAGGCTGGTTCTGTGGATCTGGCTCCTGCTGAGGTAACTCACTTAATCAAAGAGGATGAATTTCCCAGAGAGAAGAGAACAGTATGTGAGCCAAACAAAGAGAGTAGCTGTGCTTCTGAATTAAACTCTCCAACAAGTTCATGAGTGCTTTCCACTCTCTCTCATTCAGCCTTTCCTTCCTTTCAAAGTTTCCAGACCTCTTGCTATCCTGGTGGTCCACCACCAGCTGGCATCAATTAGTCAAAGGTCTTAAACGGGATCCCCAGCAAAGAACTAAAAGATGGCACTGATAGTCTGGTCAGAGCCCCCTCTTCTGGGCAGTATACTTCTAGATAGTCAGGTAAGATTCGCCTGGGTCCTTCTGATGGTTATTTAACATGTCCTGAACATCTTTTACAAATTATTTTTATGATGTAAATTATGTCAAAAAGTACAACCTTGGGGTGCCTGGGTGGCTCAGTAGGTTAAAGCCTCTGCCTTGGGCTCAGGTCATGATCCCAGGGTCCTGGGATTGAGCTCCGCATCGGGCTCTCTGGTCAGCTGGGAGCCTGCTTCCCCCTCACTGCCTGCCTCTATGCTTACTTGTGATCTTGGTCTGTCAATAAGTGAATAAAATCTTAAAAAAAAAAAAAAAGTACAACCACTTTGGAAAACAATGGCGCATAGTAAAATGGACTCAGCAATTTCATTTTTAGGGCCATACTCTACACATTTTCTTGCACAGGTGGAAGAGTGGAGACACGTAAAAGAATGTCCATAGTTGCCTTGTCAGCTGTAGCAACAAAAACAAATGAACAAACAAAACTGGAACTATCCTAAACATCCACTCACAGGAGAATGAGTAGAGAACATTGCTCATTCACTTTTTTTAATTGCAGTAAAATGTATGTAAAATTTACCCTTTAATGACTCTTAAGCATTGAGTTTCATTGCATTAAGCACGTTCATGCTGTTGTGAAAGAGTCCCCCTGTCCGTCTCCAAAACTTTCCATCTTTCCCCACTGAAACTCTGTACCTATTAAACAGTCACTCCCCCAACCTTTCTGCCCCCAGCCCCTTGCAACCTCTAGTCTACTTTCTGTCTCTGGGGATTTGACTCTTGATGCCTCCTATAAGTGGAATCACAATATTTGTCCTTTTGTGATTGGTTTATTTCATTTAGTGTGATGTTTTCAAAGTTCATCCACCTTGTGGCATGCGTTAGAATTTTCTTCCTTGACTAGTGTCCACTGAGACATACACACACACTACATTTTGTTTATCCATTCATCCATTGATAGACGCTTGGATTGCTTCCACCTTTTGGCTCTAGGGAATAATGCCACCATGAACATGGGTGTACAAATATCTCTTCGAGTTCCTGATTCCATTTCTTTTGGGTGTATACCCAAAACTGGAGTTACTGGACCATATGGTAATTCCATGTTTTGAGGAACAGTTATGCTGTTTCCCACAGCAGCTGGGCCAGCTTCTTCATTTTTTTTTTTTTAAGATTTTATTTATTTGACAGAGAGATCACAAGCAGGCAGAGAGGCGGACAGAGAGAGAGGGGGAAGCAGGCTCCCCGCTGAGCAGAGAGCCCGATGCGGGGCTCAATCCCAGGACCCTGAGATCATGACCTGAGCTGAAGGCAGTGGCTTAACCCACTGAGCCACCCAGGCGCCCCTTCATTTTTTTTTTTTAAAGATTTTATTTATTTGGGATGCCTGGGTGGCTCAGTGGGTTAAAGCCTCTGCCTTTGGCTTGGGTCGTGATCCCAGGGTCCTGGGATCGAGCCCTGCATCGGGCTCTCTGCTCGGCAGGGAGCCTGCTTCCTCCTCTCTCTGCCTGCCTCTCTCTTTTTTTTTTTTAAAGATTTTATTTATTTATTTGACAGAGTGAATGAGAGAGCATGGGCGAGAGTGAGGGACAGAGAGAGAGGGAGAAGTTGAGTTCCCACTGAGCAGGGAGCCTGATGCGGGGCTCGATCCTAGGACCCTGAGATCATGACCTGAGGCAAAGGCAGACGCTTAACTGAATGAGCCACCCAGACATCCCTCATTTTTTCCTACATAAACTGTGCTTACTATAAGTATAAGGTAATTTATTAGCTATTGCCAACCTTTTTCCTACAATGACTGGTTAATATATATACTTACCAACAGTGTATTAGGAATTCCTAGTGATCCACATCTTCACCAGCACTAAGTATTATCAGTTTTCTGATTCTTTTTTGGACAATTTAGAGGCTTTAAAATGATTATCCTACCATAGTCTTAATTTTCCCGATCACCATTACAATTATTCATCATCTTATAGGCTTGAAAGTTTTGTTTTTCACATGGAAATTTTTACTCCATGAAGAATTAACTTTCATGGGGTGCCTGGGTGGCTCAGTCATTAAGCGTCTGCCTTCAGCTCAGGTCACCATCCCAGGGTACTGGGATTGAGCCCCACATCGGACTCCCTCTTCAGCAGGAGGCCTGCTTCTCCTTCTCCCACTCCCCCTGCTTGTGCTCCTTCTCTCACTGTCTATCAAATAAATAAATAATCTTAAAAAAAATAAAAAGAATTAACTTTTCTGCCTGGTGTATGATGGGGTGAAGAGGTTCCTTCCTCTTCACTGGGTAACCAGCCATGCTGACCCCTCCCGTCTCTCCTTGCCCCTTCTCTCATATGGCAAGTTTGCAGCTATGTTTGCTCTGCCTCAGAGCTCCCTCTTCGCTCATGGGTTAATCTGTCTATGTTAATGGCTTCTCTTCTCTTTACTGTGAGGGGACAGGGATGCTGGGTTGATTGGGCACTTCTGGTGCAGTATCGTAAGGGCGCAGGGGCATGGACTGGGTGGTTAGAACTGGCGGGCTAGAGGAATAAAGTATGGGCCATGCACTCCCTCATGAGCTCTCAGACCCACATGTACATCCTGACGAGGCAATGTGACCAGTGGGCTCACTGAGGAATAGCTGAAGCACCATGAGAAACACAACGGGAGAGACCCCTCATGGCGGCATTAGTATCAGAACGCAATGGAATGCCCAAGTTGACCGTGCCAAACAGGAAGCATGCGATATTATGGCTGAGAACTGCATCGCCACTTACTCGTTGTGTGACTCTGACAAATTCTCAACACCTCGTTGAGCCTCAACTTCCTCATCTATGCAAAAGGGATAATAATACCTACCTCAGAAGGTGGCTGGGAAGATTAAAAGGGACTGAGCCCAGTGCCTGGCAACATTGAAAGTACTCAGTAAAAGTAAACCCATTCATTCATTCATTCATTCATTCAATAATATCAATGGAGGACCTCCTATGTGCCAGGCATGGTAATAGGCTATAAATACAAGTATGGACAAAGCAAATGGTCTCTTCCCTCACGTAACTTTCAGTCAAAAAGGAGATCTAGATGCTCATAAAATAAACACAAAATCCATCACTACAGACTTTGATGGGTGCCCTAAAGGGAAATTACAGCAAGGTAAGACAGAATAGAAGGAGGAAATCTGATTTATGATGATTATTTTAAGAGTCACTATGTCTGAGCTGGGACTTGAAGGATAACTAGGAGTTTAGGAGTGTGGCGGTCTGGGAAGGTTATTCCAGGAATATTGAACTTCAAAGGAAATGTACGGAGATCTAGTTTTTTCCAAGGTCAAGAACAAGGGAAGGGGCCCCCTTCGCTGCCCAGAGGCTTTGGAGGGGTTTCTCTTGCCTACCTTACCCAGGGGATGAGAAGGAGAAGGAGGGTGAGTGCCTTACTGTGTCCCTCAAATAAGTCAGTGGCTCAGAACCCTGATCTCTGGTCAGTGTGAGAAAATTGTTACTTGGGACTGACTCCAATTTGGGCACTCCAAAGCTCATAGATAAGAGAAGTGCTCAGAGAAAGGAAGGTTAAGTGATTAAAGGTTTTTCTAGGTTATATGTGAAGCTGACAATGATTAATATCTTCCAGTAGATATGGCAAAGTGTTATATTTGCAAAAAGGGAAAAATAGATGATTGTGAGGGATTTTTCTGAACAAGTATAGTTTAATAGTTCTCAAATTACTGTGTATATCAGAATCCCCCTGGGAGCCTGTTAAAAATTTAGACTCCCTTGGTGGCTCAGTTGTTAACCATCTACCTTCGGCTCAGGTCATGATCCCAGGGTCCTGGAATTAAGCCCTGCATCAGGTTCCCTGCTCAGTGGGAAACCTGCTTCTCCCTTTCCCACTCCCTTTGCTTGTGTTCTCTCTCTCACCATCTCTCTCTCTGTGTCAAATAAATAAAATATGTTAAAAAAAATTTGGACTCCTTGGCCATCTCCAAGACTTGGTAAGTGCTCTCTGGGCCCAGGTCTCTGTATTTTTAACAAGTTCCCCAGGGGTTTCTGATGGTGGAGAACCCTTTGAAAAACCTTATAGACTTGTCTGTCATACTTAGCTCTTTATTTTTTCTTTGTTTGCAAAGTCGTCTTTTAGAAGAGTCTTGAGAACAGGCTTTTTTCCAGTTCTCCTTCTCCTGCCTCAGTGTCAACCCAGGATCCCAAGCACAGTTGCCTGGCTAGGTCTCAGAAGTATGTGAAACCAAGAAGGTAGGAGAATAGGAATTAAGCTGGTTGGGCAGCCAGCTTACCTTTCTGTTCACTATGCTTTTCTCAACACTGTGCAGGCCACGTACACATATCTGAGAGCTTTTTGTGGCTTGGTGCCACCCATCACCTGACTGCTGATGTATACAACTGTGTACAAGTTAGTGGTATAAACTCTGGGCTCAGCCAATATCAGTTGGAGTCCTAAAACTCTGGATGAGTTACGGATCCCCTTGAAGTCTTCTATTCTTGGCTCATGGGGCTTTTTTTCAAGGATGTAAAAGGGTTATGCATGGATATGTTGAGGATGTGAGGTGGCAATTGGGAGTTTAAGTTAAGTGATTAAGGGGCTGGCAATTTGGGGGATTAAGATTAAGTGAGGTGGTCACCTAACCTTCGACAAAGCAGGAAAGAACATCTGATGGGAAAAAGACAATCTCTTCAACAAATGGTGTTGGGAAAACTGGACAGCCATGTGCAGACGAATGAAACTGGACCACTTTCTTACACCACACACAAAAATAAACTCAAAATGGGTGAAAGGCCTGAATGTGAGACAGGAATCCAGAAAAATCTTATTGGAGAACACAATTTTTGACCTTGGCCACAGCAAATTTTTTTTTTTTTTAAAGATTTTATTTATTTATTTGACAGAAAGACATCCCAAGTAGGCAGAGAGGCAGGCAGAGAGAGAGGGGGAAGCAGGCTCCCCACTGAGCAGAGAGCCCGATACAGGGCTCGATTCCAGGACTCTGGGATCACGACCTGAGCCGAAGGCAGAAGCTTAACCCACTGAGCCACCCAGGCACCTCTGCAGCAAATTCTTGCTAGACACATCACCATAGGCAAGGGAAACAAAAGCAAAAATGAACTATTGGGACTTCATCAAGATAAAATCTTTTGCACAGCAAAGTAAACGAAACTAAAAGGTGACAAAACTAAAAGACAACCTACAGAATGGGAGAAGATATTTGCAAATGTCTTATCAGATAAATGGCAAGTCTCCAAAATCTATGAAGAAGTCATCAAACTCAACATGCAAAAAGCCAAATAATCTAGTCAAGAAATGGGTGGAAGACCTGAACAGGCATTTTTCCAGAGGAGAGATAAAAATGGCCAACAGACACATGGAAAAATGCTCCACATCACTTGGCATCAGGGAAAATACAAATCAAAACCACAGTGAGAAATCACCTCACACCAGTCAGAATGGCTAAAACGAACTCAGGAAACAATAGATGTTGATGAGGATGCGGAGAAAGGGGAATCCTCCTACACTGTTGGTGGGAATGCAAGCTGGGGAAACCATTCTGGAAAACAGTATGGAGGTTCCTCAAAAAGTTAAAAATAGAGCTACCCTAAAACCCAGCAACTGGGGGCGCCTGGGTGGCTCAATGGGTTAAAGCCTCTGCCTTCGGCTCAGGTCATGATCTCAGGATCTGGGGATAGAGCCCTGCATTGGGCTCTCTGCTCAGTGGGGAGCCTGCTTCCTTCTCTCTCTCTGCCTGCCTCTCTGCCTACTTGTGATCTCTGTCTGTCCAAAAAAAAAAAAAAAACCTTAAAATATTTTTAAAAAACCCAAAAAACAAAACAAAACAAAAAAAACCCCAGCAACTGCACTACAAGACATTTATCCAAAGGATACAAATATAGTGATTCGAAGGGGTACATGCACCCCAGTGTTCATAGCAACAATGTCCACAATAGCCAAACCATGGAAAGAGCCCAGATATCCATCAACAGACAAATGGATAAAGATGTGGTATATATATATAGAATAGAATAATACTCAGCTGCCAAAAAGAATGAAATCTTGCCATTTACAACAACGTAGATGGAATTAGAGGATATTATGCTAAGTGAAATAAGTCAGAGAAAGACAAATACCATATGATTTTACTCATATGTGGAATTTAAGAAACAAAACAAATGAACATAGGGGAAGGGAAGGAAAAATAAGACGAAAACAGAGAGGGAGACAAACCATAAGAGATTCTCAACTCTGGAAGCAAACTGAGGGTTGCTGGAGGGGAGGTGGATTGGGGGATGGGGTAACTGGGTGCTGGGCATGAAGGAGGGCACATGATCAAATGAGTGTGTTATGATGTTATAAGCAACTGACGAATCACTAAATTCTACCTCTGAAACTAAGGATGCATATAAGTTAATTAAATTGAATTTAAATTTAAAAATTAAAAAAAACAAAAACAAAGATTAAGCAAGGGAGATTCAGTTAGATGATTGAGTAGAGCAAGTGGGTCACTTGCAGGGTATTCCTGCCATTGACATAGACGGTGGAGAGCAACAGACATCTATCGCACTGTCCTGCACACAGCCCCTCTCATCCTGCCCTCCCTACTTTCTTTTTAAATTCAGGTATAACTGACATACAACATTATGTTAATTTCAGATGTGCAACATTATATTCGATATTTGTATATACTGCAAAATGATTGCCATAGTAAGACTAGTTAACATTTGTCACCATAGTTACAGAACCTTTTTTCTTGTGATGAGAACTTTCACAATCTACTCTTTAAGCAATTTCAATTATGCAATACAGTACTAACAATACTCACCACGCTGTACATTTATTTTTTAATTAATTAAATTTTTAAATTAATTAAATTAAAGCTTGTGCATTTTGGTTCCCTTCACCCATTTGTCTCACCCACAACCCCCCACTTCTAGCAACTACAATTCTATGAGCTCAATTTTTCTTTTTTTAAGATTCTACATGTAAGGAAGATCATTCAGTAATTGTCTAAAATGTTTGACTTCTTTCATTAGTGCAATGCCCTTGAGGTCTGTGTTGTTGCAAATGGCAAGATTTCACTCTTTTTTATGTTTCTATAATATTCCATTATATACATACCACACTTTCTTTATCCATTCATCCTTTGATGAATTTATATACCAAATCTTGATTATTGTAAATAATGCTGCAGTGAACATGAGAGTACAGATATTTTTTAGAATTAGTGATTTCATGTTCTCCATCTAAATACCCAGAAGTGAAACTGTTGGATCATATGGTAGTTTTATTTTTAATGTTTTTTAAGAGTTATTTAGGGAGGGAGGGGCAGAGGGAGGAGCAAATCTTACACAGTTTCCCCATGGAGCACGGAGCCCACAAGGAGCTCGATCTCACAACCCTGACATCACGACCTGAGCCTAAACCCAGAGCTGTACACTTAACAGACTGCGCCACCCAGGTGCCCCTATTTTTAATTTGTTAAGGATCCTCCATGCCCTCTGTACTTTTGCAGTTACTTCTCCAATAAACTTCCCTCCTTTCCATGCCTGTACACACTTAACCAAATTATTTTCAGAGTTCAACTGAAGTCCTACTTCTTCTCTATGAGACCTTTTATTGGAACAGAAACTTCAGCTCCCATTGATGCTTTCCTTCTTTAGATCACTGTCCTGATTTCCAACCACATCTGCACCATTTAGGTTCTGATTACATTCTGCCTCATACTGATCTTAAATTATTAGGTGGGTGTGTTTTGTCATCTCATCTAAGACGAGACTCTTGGAGGTCAGTGTGAATATTTTGCTTCTAATAATTGCAGGAAAGCCTGTATACGCGAAAGGGAGATATATGTTGCACTGACCGACTTGAAGTAATATTTTTTTGCTTAATAAAGAGACGCGGCTCTGAATTTTCATATAGTTTTCATATAATTCTCACACATGAATTATCATCTAATTCTCAAAGAAGCATGCTTTCTTTCTATCCAATTTATTCAGCCATGTATTCCTCTGTATTTTAATAGAGATATGAGATACATACAGAATGTATGTATAAATACAGAATAAATACAGAAATATGAGAAATGCAGTAGCAACCTATAGCTACCCTTTTCTCCTCAGTACACACCACAACCTCCCCACCCTCAAAGGAGGGACAATTGAGGGCCAAGATTCTCATAATAAAGATATTGGTATTGAGAGGCTGATAAGCTCTTCCCACCCCTGGGCTGGACCTTTGATCGCCTACTCTCTTCCTTCCCCCCACCCGCAAAGCCCGAGTTCGTTTATGAAGTGCGACCTCTAGAGGCCAGCGCGGGCATCCCAGTTAAATCGCGCGGACGTTCTTACTGGTCTTGACACCAAGTGTAAGCAGCACCCCGGGGAAGTGGGGTCTGGGAAATGGGGGAAACGCTCTTTTATTTATTTATTTTTTTGTTTTGTTTTAAGGATTTTACTTATTTATTAGAGATATGGAGAAAGAGCACAAGTAGGCAGAAAAGCGGGCAGAGGGAGAGGGAGAAGCAGACTCTCTGCTGAGCCTGGAGCCCAACGTGGGGCTTGATCCCCCGACCTTGGAATCACAAACGCTCAACGCACTGAGCCGCACAGGCACCCGGAACCAATCTTTTTAAAGTCATGATTTCCCTTAGAAGAAGAATCTCAGCTGTAACTCTGACAGCCAGTTTTTCTGGTACATTTTCACATGAACTTGAACCGCCCTGTCCTGCAACTTTCTGAGACCCGAAAACACCTAATTTTCAGTCTCTATTCCTTGTCTGTAATTTAGAGAATCTCTCCATATGTTTGTCAAACCTTGAAGGCCTTCTGGGCGGGCTTGATTTTATCCTCTACAAAACACCCGGATGGGAAATTTAGGATGAGGAAGAAAAGCAGAGAAACAGACCCATTTTCACACCCCAACCCCCGGGGTGTGTATTCACGAACTCACCATCAGCAGACGCATTTTGTTTTGGTTCAGTCAGTGAAGGAATGAAAAGAACCTGAGGTGTGGCAAGATTCTCAGAAGGAGGAAGTCAGGAAAGACCAGGACGGGGTCCTGCCAGCACCAGAGACGCACAGAGCTGGCCTTTTGTGGAGAGCGGGGACGCTTCCCTCAACCACTGTTCCGGAAAAGATGGTGCACGGAACCCCAGTTCAGAGCCAGAGCCAGAAGAGCACGTGAAGTGGCCTACCCTGAGGGAGAGAGTGACCAGGTGTTTTGAGTTACCAGGTGGCTAATACTCAACCTTTAGGGAGAAATTCACATTTAGTTGAACTAACTCTCTATGCTTCCAATTCAATTTTAAAAACCTGACGTTGCCAGATAGGAATGTAGGCCCTTACTCATTTCTCAAGCAGAATGAAATAAAATTGATTGTCTATAAAATATTTATCAGACCTACACTAGTGTTTGAATTATATCTCCTGCAGGCTTTAAAAGGTCCTCTCTCTGCTTATTTCATTATTGATTAGGCAGACAACATTTTTACTTAATGCAGTAACTATAATGTGTTTACTGGGATTAATTTACTCACTCTTGAGGATTACTTTAATTCTTTCACGAAAACAATTTGTCTTGGGACTTATTTCCCCCCAAAGGGTCACATCAAAATTTATTAGACTGTTATACAATTCACAGTAATTTGGGGGTCACTGAATAATTTATACCTGTGTTTGCCAGGCCTGGCTGCCCATCAAAATTACCTAGGGAGTGTCCTAAAAATACAGATTCCCCAGTCTCACCCCAGATCCTTGAAGCAGAATCTCTGGGGGATGTGGCCTGGGAATTTTTGTATTTCATGGTTGCTCCCCAGTGGTTTAGGGGCAACGCAGCTTCTCTTGGTGGACTAGGGTTTGGGGACTGATCAATACTGGGTAATGTTAATGTTATCGTCATTAACCGTGTAATTTTCTGTCGGTAACACCACATGTCTTTAAATCTTTACCTCCTCTTGCCCACTAGAATTACCCAAGCACGTCTCCCTCCTTCAGAGGAGGAGACGAACGAAGAGAAAGAGGTTACATTGGAACTGTGTCATCACTGCCAATCGAGGAGCCAGCGACAGCAGGCAGAGCAGCAACCTGATGAGCTGTGCTCTCTCCCTCCTGCTAGCCTGGTCTGCAGTAAGTTCTTTGGGTCATGTCCCTCCATTCGGTTGGGTCCCTGAAGACCTTCAGGAGAGCTAGATGCATACTGGGTTACATGCTAGAAGAGTTCAGCGTGTTCGCTGAGGGGAATTGGTACCTGGACATGGGACTTGAGGAACACTGACCTGTCAAGTCATTTGATGAATAGAGATACAGTCTTAACATTTCAAGGCTATCAAGACTAAAACCCTCATTTATATACCCATAAAAGAAATAAAAATGTAACAAGTACAACCTCAACAATGACAACAAAACACTAAAAAACGTAACAAGTACAACCTCGACAATGACAACAAAACACTAAAAAAAAACTAAAGTGTGTTTCCCTCCCCCTCATGTTAATGAATAGATTTTCTTAACGAAATCAAGGCCATCCATCTATTTGAACCGGGAATCCATCTCGGGTTTGATCAAGGATTTGGGGGAAATAAATGTATCTACTAGAAAAGCCTTACAAATAGTACAAAAAGTAAATCACTTAAAGGCCTGCATTTAGGGGGCACAGGGTAAATTCCAACCATTCAAAAGGCATATGATCAAAAAGAAAACTCCTTCTTATCCTTTCGAGGTTTTGTTCCTTAGAGATATTCACTGAGACCGATTTCTTAGCTCTTCTTTGAAAATATTTAATGCTTGTATGACATACCACCTCATACATGTGCAAGCAGATTCTTTTTTTTTTTTTTTTAAAGATTTTATTTATTTATTTGACAGAGAAAGATCACAAGTAGGCAGAGAGGCAGGCAGAGAGAGAGGAGGAAGCAGGCTCCCTGCTGAGTGGAGAGCCCGATGTGGGACTTGATCCCAGGACCCTGAGATCATTACCTGAGCGGAAGGCAGAAGCTTTAACCCACTGAGCCATCCAGGCACCCCTGCAAGCAGATTCTTGAAAAGCAAGTTGTTTCTGGCCTTCTTGCTATCATAAAAAAGAAAAAAATGCTCTAATGAAATGTCTGTGTCCCCATACATACTTGTGCCACGAGTCTCTGAATCCATGGGGTAGTGTATTTGAAGGGTGCATTTCTGGAAGTGAAATTAACAGGCTCATTGACGATATGCACATTTAATTTTGATTGATGGTCCAAATCCTACCCCTCCAATGTCTCCTCCCCACCCCAGGGACTGAGCCAGTTTATCAGTCATGAGAATGTGAGGGTCATCTTATTGAATGCTCTTACTGATTCTAATAGTCTTTCTGTTGATTTTCTGTGTGTTTTTCCAGTTATAAAATACATCATTGCAGATAAGGAAAATTTTGCCTCCTTATTTCCAATTTTAATTCTATTTCCCTTTTGCATTGCCTTGTAATTCTAGAGTAATACTAAAGAACAGTGGGGAGGATGGGCATCTTTGCCTTTTTATCTCCTTATTAAATACAATATTATTAATAATAATATAATTATTTTATATATAATTGTTTTATATTTTATATAGTAATTATTATTTAATATTATAACAATAATATTAAATCTCCTGTATTATCTCCTTATTAAATACAAAAATAGCTTCTATCATCTCCTTAACAAATACAAAAATATTTTTTTCTTTTCTGAGAATTAAAAAAAATCAGAAATAAAACATTAAGTTTTATCAAATATCTTTCTGGATTCTATATAAGTTATTTTATATGAAAATAATTTATTATATTAAATTAAGATTGCTAAGGAAATTGAAGATTTCTGGTTGCCCTGAATCTATCAAAAATTATTACGGTTACAACATTATTTGTAATAGAAAACAGAAACAAAAACAAAAATCCAGAAACTATGGAAATGTTTCTCAACAGGGAAGTGGTTAAATAAATTATAGCACTTTCATATAGTGGGAAGCTATTCACCTCTTTAAAAAATAATGAAGTAGATTATATATGCCAAGATCCATCAATCTGAGATCCAAGGTCAAGTAAAACTAGTAGTGTGTGCCCTCATTTGTGTAAGCAATAAAAAGGGACATGCTCCTGTAAATATGCATGTATATACAAAGAAAAATTCTGCAAAGACACAGAAGAAACTGTTAGTAATGTTTACTTCTTGATGAAAGGTAGATGTCTGGGGATCTAAGATACTCTGCTCTGTTTTGGATTTTTAAAAAACCAAATACATTTATTCCTTTTTCAGGGAAAAAAAAAGAATAACACACAAGTAGTGGTTAAAAGAAAAAAATTTGTTCTTGTTAAAGGTTTAGATGCTAAAAGGCAAAAGACAAGCAATATTAAACATAACTGATTATGGGCCATGTTTTTCATACAGAGGTTTTTGTTGTTTTCTTTTTGCACCTGAGGTAGATATCTTACTCCTCTCATCCTAGTCCCAGTCCTATGATAAAGCTCCAGAAAATTCCAGAAGCCCCTATACTCCTCTGCAGAGGGAAATTAATCCAGCTGAGTTGACCTCACACTTACATCTGGGGGAGTCATGAAGAGCTTTTATAGTAAATATTCCCCAAATAGAGTTTAAAACTCCATTCCTTTTTTTAAAAGATTTTATTTATTTATTTGAGAAAGAGAGACAGAGCGCACTAGCATGGGGAGGGGCAGAGGGAGAGGGAGAATAGACTCCCCACTGAGCTGGGACCCAATGTGGGGCTCTCGATCCCAGGGCCTGAGCCCAAAGCAGGTGCTTAACCCACTGAGTCACCCAGGTGCCCCTCTAAATATTTTCTTAACGTTAGCCTTACATCAGTGTATTTTGTTAACAAATAAAAAAGAGGTGGTAGAATAAATTTTTAAATAAATTTTAAATACATTTTAAAATAAATTTGGGGGGGATCCTGATATGAAAAGAGGAAATACATTTTCTTATTTCCTTTTAATGTCTGGTATGGAGAAGGAAAGTGCCCAGGCTCAAGCATCTCCATTCAGGGAAGTCATGTTATTGGCACTTCCGAGCAAAAGAACTGGGCTTCTGCCATAGCAAAGCTGGAGCAGTTCTGAATATGCAGTCCCAGTAACGGGGTGCTCGGCTTTGGAGTGCCCTAACAAGGGGCTCCTGTCACGGTCACAGTTTGTACCAGAATGACTGCTTCTGCTGCTCGTTCATCATTTGCAGGTCATCTGTCTCTCCATGTCTTGATGCAGGTCCCTACTGTCCTCCTGGTTGATGTAAATTATTTGCTACTGGAAGATGCTTGTTCAGCAACTTTGGGAAAGCTTCCGGAAATTCTCCTTGGATGTCCAGAGAGCTTTGACTCCTGGAAGCGCTTGACTCTTGGCGACCTGATTGTTTACCACCATCAGGGACAATGTTTGCTTCCTTTCATTCCCCGACACGTTAGGGTAAACGGCACTGATTTCTGCTCATTGGATATCAGGCATATCAGGCAAGACCCAACCTTCCTAAAGTTCTTCCTTCCTATTCTGAAAGAAGGAAGAATGCCCAGGGATTTATATATTTCTGCTTCTTTCCTGGGTACAAAGACCGTGTCCGTACAGATAAGAGAAAGCATCAGCATCCTTTCTGCTGGTGACAAAGGGCTGCTTTGCTGACTACTGTGAGAGGAGGACCTCCACTAGAGCAAATCCTCTTCCCCCTTCTATACTGTGTCCTTTGGTCTGGACCAGTGGGAAAGGCGGTGTTCATAAAAGCATGCCTGAGACCCTCCTACTCTGGTCAGTTTAGAAAATGACCAGAGTGGGAGGAAAGTCTCCACCACAGACGCTTAGAAATTTGTAGCTGGGAGATTGTTTATATTGTAGGGGAAAGTGAAAATATGAAGTCCAGCCTGGGAGAAGGACAAAGCTTTGGGAAAATGTGATATTCAGGGATATGTTTTTGTAATCAACTCTCAGCCACATAATCAATGTTTGGCAGAAAGCAGGGAAGAGCAGTGGAAAACTATCAGTGGAGAAATCCCAGGGCGTGATGGGGCAGGGGAAATTTTACAAAAAGGAGCGAAGACTGCCTTTCTGGGGTTTAAAAATCTGAATTTTCCTTTTGGTCTTAAGAACAAGGGATTATAAAACAATCCAGTTAGGGATTTACCTAAGATAGTATTATATACATAAGAGCTTGAGAGGAGGGAGGGAAGGAGGCAGGGAAAGAGAAAAAGCGAGAGAGGAAGAAAGAATTGTTTTTTTTGTTTTAATTTTTAAAGTTCTGGGGGAAAAAAAATCTTTAAACAGAAACTCAAAAATATGAAATCAGAGGTGTTGGGACCACTCAGGTGCACCGTGACACAGATCTCTGAAATCAAATGACCAATCTCCAGGAAATGGGGGAATCCACCAAGTGCCCAGAAATTCATTCTGAGTTGGGAATTTGGGCATCAGGTTTCTCATTTGGCAACGAGGCTTATTTTTTTTTTTTTTAAGATTTTATTCATTCATTTTGACAGAGAGAGAGAGAGAGATCACAAGTAGGCAGAGAGGCAGGCAGAGAGAGGGGGAAGCAGGCTCTGCTGAGCAGAGACCTCGATGCGGGGCTCGATCCCAGGACCCTGAGATCATGACCTGAGCCGAAGGCAGAGGCTTAACACACTGAGCCACCCAGGTGCCCTGGCAACTAGGCTTTTTGAGGGCCTCTCTGTGGCCTGTCCAGTTGCAGCACGAGGACTTTGTTTAGCTAGTTACCGTGATAACGTGTGAAATGCCTTCAACCAGAACTTCCCACAAGTCCTCTGTGAGGAGCATGTGGCTGTGAGGTGGGCTGACAGCAGTCTCCTGGTCATCACACCCCTCAAAGTCATCTCTCTTCCACCTTTCCTTCCAGAATATCTGACTTTGCTCCATGGCAGCCTTGAGGCAATGCCTATGTGATCTACAAAAGTCTTCACATTTCATGAGTCGTCTCCAAGATCCATATAGGACTATTTACTGACCGGGCAAAGGCCAAGTTTCCCCCTAACATCTGTGCATTTTTTGTCCCTTTTTTTCCCACAATACTTTTGAGCAATGGCCAGATTCACATCAGTTTGGGACATCTGTTGTTTTGGTCCGACCACTATCCCTTTTCCTGTCCTTGGGAAATGGACTCTCTCGGTGGAACCACCATATTTCACTGCACAAGTGATGGAACTGTCAATGAGGGGTTGAAGAGAGACCTGAGACCCAAACTGGGCCAATGAGACTCTTCTGGGAATTTGAATCACCAGGGGAATAACATCAAGTCACAAAAATAGTTTAAATCCAGTGAGGCACCATGACTTCCTGGCACTCAATGTAGCCTACTGAGGAAGCTGTGTAGACTTTGGGGTATGGGCTGTGGGCCAGACTGTTTGAGTTAGAAACCCAGCTCCGCCACTCCCGAATAGGACCTCAGGCAAGTTAATTAACCTCCTCATGCCTTGGTTTCCTCAGACTGTAAACAGGGGGTAATAGTGCTTCCCACATAGGGTTGTTGTTGGCATTACATGAACCAATGCAAGTATATTAGGCCAAGCTCCCGTCAGGAGAACATGAACCACTCTGAGCATTTAAAGCAGAAAAGCAATTTGATGCATGGAATTAGGAACATAAAAATGAAAGTCTAGAGAAACGAGCAGCTTTTGGAACACACTTCCCAACTGGTCTGCCAGGAGAGCAGCTTCTTTTGCCCACAGCAGGAAGGCAGACCATTAGTAGATCATCACAGGGACAGCTGACTTCAAGAACACAATGCCTCAGGGGTGCCTGCCCGCTCAGTTGGGTAAACTGCCAACTCTTGATTTCCGCTAAGGTCATGATCTCAGGGTTATGAGATAGAGCCCAGCGTCAGGCTCCATGCTCACTTCGGAGTCTGCTGGAGAGTCTCCCTCTCTCCCTTTCCCTCTGCTCCTCCCCTCCGCTCCCACTAAATAAATAAAATCTTAAAAAAAAAAAAAAAAGGGAACAAAATGCCTCAGCTGTGACAGCGACCATGAAGGCACTTGGCTGCTACTGTGACTGCCTTCCAGCACTCAAGAAGTTGGGACTGGACAGTGGACAGGAATCTACCCCAGAGCACTAAGATCACGGAGGTTTAATTGTTAAGGCTGAAATCATCGCTGCTGGCAAAAGTGCTTGCATTAGTAAACAAGTGATATGATTTGTAACTGAACGATCTAACTCCAAGTGTGCTCTCAGCCCTATAATTTCATAATTCCCACGACACATGCAAAAATATTTCATTAACTTGTAATTATGTTTTGTATCTTCCATGATTGCAAAGAGGGAGGATGGTAATTCCTGGGCCTTCCAGCAGAAGAGAAGCATTTATTGTTTGCATTTTCCTGGCTCCCTTGAAATGCAGTTTTAGTAGTGTAATTCACTTTTGTAATACTGGCCTGGAGAGCTGCAGGCTTTAGCAGTCATATATGCTATTGAGGCTTCACTGAGCCCAAGGATAAGCATCTGGACTGCAGAACCATGAGACTGAACAGGGAGGTGGGTGAGCAAGCTGATCCTGATAGAGCCCCCACAGTCAGGTGCCAGCTATGGGAGGTGGACGGGGGGCAGGGACTTATTCACCCTGCAGACTGGGGCATGTGCAGTGTGGGAGGGGGAGGGCTGAACAATACACTGGGTTCAAAGACCACAGAGTCCGCTATGACTCAGGCTTCCGTTCATACCAGATCTAACCTAACAGCAGAACCTTTCTTTCTTTTTTTTTGAAGATTTTATTTATTTGACAGAGAGATCACAAGTAGGCAGAGCAGCAGGCAGCGAAGCAGGCTCCCTGCTGAACAGAGACCCCGATGACGGGCTTGATCCCAGGACCCTGAGATCATGACCTGAGCTGAAGGCAGAGGCTTAACCAACACTGATCCATCCAGGCGCCCCACAGCATAACCTTTGATGGTAACCTTTTCCCTGAGAATGTTCTGGAGCTCAGTGAGTAGAGATGAGCTCAGGGGTCTATACACAGTAGGACTTCCCTAGTGAAGAGGGGACGCTGGGGAATGAGGAGAAGGAGGTGTGAGGACCAGGAGGGCTTGCAGAACTGAGCCCCGCATCAGACCCTTTCCTCCTGCAAGTCCCCAGGGGATTTAGCCTGGGTACCAGATATCCTGAGAAAAAACCACTAAACCTACATTTCTTTCTCTTGAATAGAATACAGACCTTTTTGTCTGTTTAATCAGGAAAGGAATTCTATGTTAACTAGGCCTATTGTGGTGATAATTTCACCGTATATACAAATACAGAATCATTATGTTGACACCTAAAACCAATTTCATGTTACATGTCAATTATACCTCAATAAAATAAGAAATCCTTACAAGCTGAATATTGGATCAAATGGTTTTTATTGTAGCTATTTAAGTATGTAAAAATACAAAGCTATATACATTTTGGCACACAGTATTTATATCGTTCCATATCTTCATCTGTCTATGGGATATATATATCCCGTGCCGCCCCATGTCGTATATATAGGAGTATATGTGTATACATATAAAAAGATACAAGTACAGAACAGTAGTGCTGTGGTTAGGAACGCAGGTTCTGGAGCCCAGCCTGCATGGGTTCAAATCGTAGAGCTTCCACTTGTGTGGTATGGAAGCTAGGAAAGCTCTCTCTCTGCTGCAGTTCGCTTCGTGCGAAGTGCTGGTCATCCTACCTATTTGCCAGAGTTGTGACGATCTAATGAGCTAATCGATATAAAGCGCTTAGTACAGTTCCTGGCATGTAATAAGCTCTCAGTAAGTATATTACATTATCGTAAGAACAAAGCCAACGTATGACTGAAACACAAACACATCTGCAAAACCAATCGTATTCAATCAAGTAAGCCAATTAATGTGCCAGAGGAGGTTTCTGTTCCGGAACTAACAGGTCATGTTGGGTTTAACAGGGTGGTCTCAGGTCTCGGTCTGGATTTACTTTGGCTTTGGGTTCAATGCTAACGCAGACAATGCCTGTTACACTGGCCCTATTTGTTAGTTCAGAAAAATCAGACCTCATAATTATTTAAAGTTCTGCCCTTAAGCATTCCTGAAGTGCCGATTTTAATGCACTGCCTCTTGATAACTCTATGGAATTGTCTGGTTCATTCAAGAGTAAGGTTCGCATTGCCGCATTTTGGAAATCTGCAGTTAAGTGAGCGTCTTGTTGCATTATTGCTAGAAGGACAAGCAGAAAAGCTCTTTATTGCTCCCTTACTGCTATGTTCTCCATAAGTGAACTTTTACAAGCTGGTAGGTGCAAAATGGGCTTTACGAAGAGAGTGAGAATGCGGCTCTGATTACTACAAGTTCTGAGTTTGGGTCCCGGAATGCTTGGCATTCTAATTACTTAGACTGTTCCGGTGATTTTGGACTCTTCATTGTTCTTCATAACATGATACCACTTGACTCTCACTTGGTGAGAATGCATTTATAAATATAAATATAAATATAAATATAAATATAAATATAAACTCTAGGTTGCTGGGCAGACTACCGGATTTTTAAAAAGGATTATCAGCAAAATGAAAAGATGAATTAAGGGACAAGAACAACAAACACTCTTTTTTTTTTTTAAAAGATATTATTTATTTATTTGATAGAGATCACAAGTAGGCAGAGAGGCAGGCAGAAAGAGAGAGGAGGAAGCAGTCTCCCTGCTAAGCAGAGAGCCCAATGAGGGACTCGATCCCAGGACCCTGGGATCATTACCTGAGCCAAAGGCAGAGGCTTTAACCCACTGAGCCACCCAGGCGCCCCCACAACTGACACTCTTTTGAGAATGGCAGACCCCCGTGCATCTGAGGACTATCTCATCTTGTTGACTCAGGGCCTGGGGTACAGTAGGTGCTCCACAGATATTTGTCTCTGCAAAAGACAAGAAACTAGTAAGGGACATGAAGGCAATACCACGGTCAGGGTGCTTGGGGGAGAGAGGGCCAGGGCAGGGATGCTGCTGCTCCCTGGAGATCTGTGGGCCCTCAGGGCTCACCATTGCACTCGGCTCTTTGCACCTTCAGGGAACAAAATAGGAGCAGGGTTGGTTGGTCCCCAGGTGTCAGGTCTGGAAAGGATGACCTAATTCTCAGCCAAGTGGGTCGAAAGTGGGGCTGACATCCAGCCACTGGGATTGCGGCAGAACTGGGCCCACCGCCCTGGAGCTGGTGCCAGTGAATCCAGCAGTCCAGGAACATCTCAGGGAACCACACCAGCTACGTTGCTATCGATACTATCAGTGGCTCCATTTTGTTACCCTGAAGAAAGATTCACCTGAGCTGAAGTTGAGGGTAGACAGAATCTGATACAGCATGGTTGCCCCAGGGGAACCAGATGGCGCACGTGGACCGCGGAGTAGCCTGCGGAGAGGGACAGAGTCCTGGGCATCAACCCCTGAAGCTCAGGAATTTCAGCGGCCCTTCTGGAGCTGGGATCTGCCTTTCCAGCCAGCTCCCGCGTGGTCCTCCGCAGCGCGGACTCACACCCGGATTCGCTTTGTCCTCCACGGCCAAGCTGACCCCGCGGTAGCTGAGGAGGCTGCCGGGTTCGCTGATGAAACAGCAAGATGGTCTTTATGGATTTCCTACCACGTGCAGGGCGGCGGGGCTGGGTCTCGGCGACAGAGGCCATTCTGCGACCGTCCCCAGCCATCTGCTCACGGCGCGCCCCACATTCAGCTGTCTTCCTCCTGTGACGAAGCCTCCCTCCTGTGACCCAGTTTTACCCCCTCTGTAGCTGTGTGGCCAGCATCCCTGCTGGGGCTCGGCTCTCTGATCCTCCAGGGTCAGCGGCAGCGGGAGTCCCTTGGGTTTGGGGCCGGTTCCTGCCCTGGGCTGGGCGGTCAGAGGAGGGGGCCGGCCTCGCGGGGCTCCCTCCTCCCCTCCAGCAGCGGCTGACGGGATGAGAGGCCCCGAGAAGAACCGTCCAGCCCTCTGGACACAGGCCTGCGTGTGGCCGTTGCTGGGAGTCAGGAGCAGGTGCCTGTCTTGGGAGTTTGGGAGTTGGAGTGAGGAGAGCTGAGAGGCCATACTCATTGGGTAGTTTGAGGGGATTGTAGTTTAGAAGTTGTTTCATATATACCTACTTTTAAGGAACGAGTAAAAAGTACTTGCAGCAGGAAAGAAAGCTCTGCTAACCCTCTCCTCCTGCTACTGGAGGCATGCCTGTCCTTCCCGTGACCCTTGTTTCCCCAGGGCTGCAAGTCCGGACTAGCACAGTGCACCGGCCAGCTGCAGGGAATGTGTGCCTCCCTGCCATCCCTACTGTGTCTACACTCCACTTTCCTCCTCACCTGGTCCAACAGCCCATCCCCCCTCTCAGCTCACTCCCTGAAACATTACTTCTCTAACTTGGCTGGGCTTCCCTCACCCCTGGGCGATGAGGCCGCAGGGTCCCAGGTGTCCTCATTCGGGGATGAACCCATGCCGTGATCAACTGTGCTTCCTGGGTAGCCTGGGATTTAGGCTTCAGTGTAAAATATTAAGTTTTTATTTCTGCTCTGTTCTTCTATTTTGGAACAGAAATAGCACTTCCTAATTTTTAAAAGATTAGGCCTTCTGCATTTCCATCTTTTTAACTAACATTGGAGTAACCGAATGTGATTTTAAAAGGAAATACTATTTAAAAAAAGGAAATGACATTTTTCTTCATTTTTCTCCATTTTCGGCTAAATTTTAAAAAAAATTTATTTATGTATTTTAGAGAAAGAAAGAGAGAGAGAGATAGAGAGGGAGAGAGAGAGTGCAGGGGCAGGGAGGGGCAGAGGGAGAGGAAGAGAGAGAATCTCAAGCAGACTCCCCACTGAGCATGGACACCCCCCCCCATCTCCACCCCAACATAGGGCTTGATCCTGCAATCCTGAGATCATGACCTGAGCCAGAACCAAGAGTTGGTCACTTAGCTGACTGAGTCATCCAGGTGCCCCAGAGTTCTGGAATTATTGAATTCCAGAACTTGAAGACCTGATTATATGGAAAGTCCCATACAACTTCATTTGAGGGGGTGCTTTGAAAAACAAAGGTGTTCCTATGATTCCTGTTAAAAATGCCAACTTGCATGCTTTCTTTACCTGGCTATTGAAAAGTGGCAATCCATAAAAATTACACTTCTTGTTATTTCCTTAGCAACCTGCCAGCAGCACCTGTCCTGTTTCATGCTCCTAGAAGTCATTGCTGACGTGTAGTTGGCGTGAATCTGTTTGTCAGTCCTAGGATATGTCTGTTCCTTTTTTCTCTCTTCTGCATCTCCCTTGCTAGAGTGTTCATCTCTCCATCAGTCGAACCAGATTGTTCCCAAAGCCAGCATCTCACCTCAGTGTCAAAATTTGTATCTGCAGATACTGCTGCCCACATGGTTGTGGTGTTTACTGGGATTTCTGCGTTCTCTCAAGCTGAAAAGCAATGATATTCATGAGGCCATTTTCCCACTGACTGGGCAGCCACCCAGCCCTGGACTTCTGCTTTTGCTGGAGCTGGAAGATGGCACCAATGATCATGTTGGAGTGTGCTCTTGTGGGTGTTGGAATATAAGAAACATTTACTGAGAGTAAACTAACTGTAATGCTCTGTGCTGGGTGCTGTAAATGAGGCAACAATAAACTTTTATTCTAGGATCTTTTACAATAATAAAGGAGAAAAAAATTATAAAAATGATTTCTGTAAGACTGTAAAATTCTAGAACCAGCAGGGAACTTGGAGATTATCCATTCTGCTGGCTTTTAATGTTTGACTGCAACCCACACTAAGCAGGGAGTGTAACACTGAGACCCAGTAGGTGTGGATGTGTATATGTCATTGAAACATGCTTTACAAACACTACTTCCTTACTATGTGTAATATCCTCTAGTGTTTTCCACTTGTTTTGTTCCATTTTATCGCATTAATTACAAATGGTGTTTTTAATCCAGTAAATTAATTTCATGACCCATGAAAGGCAAGCTACTGTCTGGGGTTTGAAAACACTGATGTGTAAGCCCCTGACTTATACAGGATGACTCCGAGGTCCAGGGGGGTAGTATGGTGTGGCCCACATATCATGCTGAAGTTGGGGCCCAGATCTAGCCTTCATATTCTTTCCTTGCTAGGGAAAGTTAGTTCTTGGAGGTGAGCACCAGCCAAAGTAGACAAAATGACCTAATGGAAGATGGCAGGAGAGCTGACTTCCACTCCCCATGGGCAGCTGTAATATACCTTAGACCCTCAGCTGGGCACCTTTTTCCTGTGGTCAATGCTTTGCTCTAGTTTGCCTGGAACTGAGGGATTTCTTGGGATGTGGGTCTTCTGGTGTTAAAACTGGGACAGTTCCAGGCGAACTGGGACAGTTAGTCACCCTAGGAAACATTTATATCCTACCATTCTTGGGTAAACTGAGTAAGTGCCCTTTAAATTCTGTGTGCAAACAGCTACGGGCACAAAGAGAGCTATTATTTTGATTTTCAGTATGTATTTTAACAACCACTGAGGAGTGACTTGTCTCCACAGGACAGCAGTAACCCAATGACAGAGACTCACCCGTGTGCACCCCGCCACCTGGGGCCACCAGAAAACACTACTTAAACTCTCACCTGCAATAGTTTCCAAAATTGATCTAGGGTAGTATTTGGTGGCCTTGAAATTCTTCTGGCTGCTTGCGAGCGTCTGACAGGTTGTTCTGATGCAACAATTATGTCTTGGAGAAAAGGATTGGAGGTAAGAAATACTAAGAAATACTAAGAGATACCGACTATAAGGATAATAACAAAGATACTTAATCTGGAATTAGGATTTTACCTTTCTTGTGCATTTTCCACTTCCTGTTTTTCCCCCTTGGTTGTGTTGGTTCAGCCTTTGTATAGGATGAGGAAGTGTCGAGGGTCATCTAGCTGAAAGATCACTTTCCTGTCCCTGAGGCTGAGTTGGCACATTGGCTTCTAGATCTCGTACTTTTTTCTGAGACCCTCGGGGATATGGGGAGACTCACTTGACTGCTAGGGAGACTTAACAAAATTGAGGATCACTGGAACATTTTCATTATTGAGTATTTAAAGATTTATTATGTTAGTTGTGGAATGCTATGAAAAAACGGTCTCGATGTTGTATTTTGTAGGTGTTTTTTGAGAATATACACATCATGGGTCTGTACTTGGACTTGGGATGGGGCAGTGGTGAAGGGCACACGTGGGTCTATTACGCTGAAACACCTTGTAAATGACAATCCCGACACCCAAGTGTTCAGTAGAATGACACTGGCGACGTGTTCCCCTTGGTGATCTTGTCCCCTCTCTGGGAGTGAGTAGATCTACTACAGCAACCCTTGGAAACAGCTTCTGGAACTGCTGCTTCAGATTTGCATTTTAGGGCCAGTATAGCCACTATATGAGAAAATTAATTGGGATTACATCATAGTCCCATTCCCCCTTTGGTTCATAATGTGGAGCACTCACTCGCCCATCTGTTCCTGATGCCCGTTGTCAAAAAGAATCAAATGTACCCTCCAAACATGAAGATTTGCCGTTATAACAGATTTCAAAAAGAAGAGGCCTCAGGCTCTGTATAAAATTTCTGAAGAGGAATTTTCCGATGCTTTGAGGAGTGCCGTCATTGGTAGAACGAGAGGGAGAACCTCAGGTTTGTACTCAGGGGCATGTGTACGTTTCATGTGTTTGTTTAAAAATCTGTCACATTACTTTAGACTTTCTTTCTCTCTAGGCTCAGTACAAATACTCTGAACCATTTCTCAGTTCGCGGTCATTCGCATGCTGACTTTAGCTTGAGGGAAGAGCTGTGGGGCTTTCTCAATTGTTCTCCATGGAGTGTGAACATTTCTTGTAAATCGAAATAACTACGTCATGTAATTTTATGTGACTTTTCATCTCTTGGTGATTTGAAATCATTATGCTCACCTAATTCCTGGAGCCTGTTTCACAGACATTAGGACAGATTTGAGCAAACAAAGTAATTTATTGGGCCGCGGACTCAGTGTGTGGCTATGCGGAAGGAATATTTTGGATGTCCAATCTGTGGTTCTAAAAGTTGTGTTTCCCTTTGTGTTCGAGGACTTCCTCTAATCTCAGACCTGATGTGAAGTTCAAGGATTCCAAGCACAACTGAAACGAGAACAAAAAGTCCCCATTAAATCTTCTGAAAAGTGAAACCTTGCTTCTCCTGGCAGGCAGGCTAATTCTCAGATGACACGGGGTGTATTTTTCTTCCTTGGACTCCACTGATCAAAGCGTTAGCTTGTCTTGGACAAGCTTTGCCCAGCTCTGATGCCTTTCATCTTAGATCCTGAGGTTCTCTATAAACAGCAATTATCTCATAACACCCTTGTTGGTCCCATTTGATGGAGAGGTAAAGTGAGATGGGGCAATATCCCCTTGTTGACGGAGGAGCCATCAGTGAGTCTGGCTCTGAGGGTAACCCGGAAGCACCAGGTAGCTCATGCTACCCCAGCGTAACAGCTCAGGAAATCCAGTCCTCTGGCTTCTTACTTGGATTTTATGACCAGCTGGATTCACAGAATGGTCTCTTTTACATCCGTCCTAGGAGTAGTGGGGGATTGTGATGAGGTTCTGGAAATCTGTCCCTAAACATTCCCCTTTTCTTTGTATGCAGGGTGTGGGAAACTTGCTGTGGCCTCTTTTAGAATGGGAATAGAAACATAGACCATCTTTTCAGGACACAAAAATTGCAGCACGGTGTGAAAATATGAGCGAGTTTACAGGAATGGTGGAAGAAAGATTCAGCATTCGGGTTGTACGGAAAACCCTCAGACTCGAGGATGCAGCTCGAGGCATGGGGAGAGAGAATGTCTAAAGCGAGTTATAAATATAGATAAGATTTTGGATCTCCCAAGGTGAATAGTGTTGGATCCCTCAAAAGTTGGTGGCGAGGTGGGGTGGGGAATAGAAGTGTGGTGACCTTCAAAGTTCAGGCAAGAGAAGGAGTCTGATTATAAATTCATGATTCTCAATAACTCAAGAGGGGCGGAGGTATGGACATCCAGGTTATGTATGCAAGGATTTATTTAAGCAAATATGTATGTTAAACTCAATTTAGCTGTGGAAGATCAAACATTTTCCGGGTTTCAGCTATCATCAGTGCTCAAAAGTAACTTAATTATAATTTTTTCTTCACTCGCACACACACACACACACACACACACACACACACACTTTTAAAAAGACCACCACCATCTAGCTTCCCCTTCTTGGGGCCCCCTGGTTTCTTTCTTTAACTGAAGGAAGCATCTAGCTATAGAGTACCCTGTTTCCCAGAAGAAAGTGGCCAGGTTGCTGTGGGCTGAGAGTGAGACAGGTGGGGTGAAGAAAGACAGAGGCAGAAGGGTAATGGGGTAGGTGGGGTCTAGGGGAGATTGTATGGGGGGAGGTTGTACAGTTAACACAACCGTGTTAATTTTTCCTTGAAGGGCAGCAAGCACAGACTCTCAAGAAGTATGCAGGGAGGTGCTTTTCTAAAATGCTCAAGAGAATAGAATTGCTTTGGGTTATGTGAATTTTTGCGGTAGTAACAGTGATAAAGGTGGTAAAGTAATGATACTAGCAGTAATATCTATTTTTTATTGAGTACCTATGTGCCAGGCATTGTCAGTACTTTAATTCCTGACATCCTTTATATCAGGCTTGCAAATCCAATCACACTTACACACTTGTATACGCAAGAAATGCAGTATCTTTACTTCATTAGAGCTGATGTGGTCTTTATCCCCACTCTGCCAAGTATACAAGAACTTTGATATTTAAGTCAACCTTAGTCTAGTTCAAAAGGTGAAACAATCTTTTTTTGATAAATCTCAGCCCCTGTGGGAGAAAATGATCAGACTTGCCAAATTCCACTTTGCCTCAACAACTTTCCTAGATACTAGCTCAGTGGGGGATATGTGGCTTATGAAACCTCATGGTATGGGACCAGGAGAGGGGCGCTGGTCTGGCATTGACCCTTGGGTGTGTGCTGATGAATATCTAGCGAGGTGCATTGACCCTTGGGTGTGTGCTGATGGATATCTAGCAGGTGCCGTTGGCCCAGTCCCATTTCCCATCCTGCTCGTACCCACTGCCTAGGTGTCACCTCATTTAGGATGTGGTGGTTCTCTTTGCTAAGCAGATTTTGCTTCTCTTTGAGAGCATTATGGATCCCCCCAAAGTCTGGCTTGGATTTCCATATAGGACAGCCTCAGGTCTACCCTCTGCCTCTTATCTACAGAGCCTCCTCACCCCTACCATGGTGGCCACCTATGCCAAGCTCCTTAGCCAGACTCACAGCTCCATCTTGCAATCCTCCCCTGGGGACATCTGAGAGCTTCTGGATACTGTGGCAAGCTTCAGGGTAACAGGGGAAGCCTGTGTCAGGTAGCCATGCTGCATCAGAATATTGTTCTGATGTGTACACATGCACTGGGATGGCAGTCTGAGTAGATTTTCCGTCTGTAGAGAGACAGGAAGATACCATGTCACTCTGGCCTTCTCTTCAACTCACCTCTCACCAAGTTCCCTCTCCTCTCTGTAAGTGGAGCCCAGAAGTGGGGGAGGTCAGGACAGAACTGACTGCCTGTCTTCCTTCCTTTCCTCCCTTTAATCCTCCTTGGTATATTGGTGGGGATATATTAAATGGGAGCTAATGGAGTTTAGAAACCAACCGAATTTCAACCATATCTGGCTTTCATGAACATCGTCTTATTTCATAAACATAAAATGATTTTTCATAAACATAACATGTTTTCCATAAGGGCTGTACCAAATTGCATTCCCACCAAGAGTGTAAGAGGGTTCCACTTTCTCCACATCCTCTCCAGCATTTGTTGTTTCTTGACTTGTCAATTTTGGCCATTCTAACTGGTGTAAGGGGGTATCTCAATGTGGTTTTTATTTGAATTTCCCTGATGGCTAAAGATGATGAACATTTTTTTCATGTGTCTGTTAGCCATTTGTATGTCTGGGCATTTGTCCCAAAGATGCAAATGTAGTGAAAAGAAGGGCCACATGCACCCCGGTGTTCATAGCAGCAATGTCCACAATAGCCAAACTGTGGAAGGAACTGAGATGCCCTTCAGCAGGTGAGTGGATAAAGAAGATGTGTTCTGTATCTACAATGGAATATTACTCAGCCATCAGGAAGGATCCAACTTTTGCATTAGCATAAAGAATAGCATGGGGGACATTAGGAGAAAGAAGAGAAAAATGAAAAAGGGGAAATCAGAGGAGAAGACGAACCATGAGAGACTATGAACTCTGGGAAACGAACAGGGTTTTAGAGGGAAGGAAGGTGGGGGGATGGGTTAGCCCCATGATGGGTATTAAGGAGGGCCAGTATTGGATAGAGCACTGGGTGTTATACTTAAACAATGAATCATGGACCACGACATCAAAAACTAATGATGTGCTGTATGGTGACTAACATAACATAATAAAAAAATAAACTATTGATATATTCATACAGCGGAACATTACACAACAGTGAGGAGGAACAATATCCTGCCTATCACAACAACATGGGTATTTCTCAGAGAAATCTCATGCTGAGCGAAAAATGCCAGACCTGAGGAGTATATCCCGTGTGATCCCATTCATTTAAAGTTCAAAATCAGTCAAAGCTCATCTATGGTGGGGCATCTGGGTGGTTCAGTCGGTTAAGCATCTGCCATTGACTCAGGTCGTGATCCCAGGGTCCTGAGATCAAGCCCCGAGTTGGGCTCCCTGCTCACTGGAAAACCTGCTTTCTCCCGCTCTCTGCTGCTCCCCCTGCTTGGACACACTCTCTCTCAAATACATAAATAAAATCTACCAAAAAAACAACAAGCTAATCTGTGGTGTTAGATGTCAAGGTAGTGGCTGTTTTGGGGAAGGAGTGAGGTGCTGATTATGGCTTTTTTTTTTTCTCATTCTTTTCTTTTATTGAGGTGAAATTCACATAACATAAAGTTAGCCATTTAAAAATGTGCAATTCAGCGATATTTAGTAGACTTACAGTATTGTGCAACTAGTACCTCCATCAAGTTCCAAAACATATTCTCCATCCCAGAGGAGACTCCGTGTACCTCTGGGGCAGTCAGTCCTTCCCTGCTCCAGCCCCTGACGACCATCAATGTGTGCTTTCTGTCTCTATAGACTTCCCTACCCCGAATACTTGAAATAAAATGAACCATACGATATGTGATGTTTTGTGTCTTTTTTCTTTTTCCACTTAAAAATGTTTTCTAGGTTCATCCTCATTTTAGCATGTATTGGTTCTTCATCCTTGTTATGGCTGAATAATTCTCCATTACGCGTGTATGTCCTGTCTTGTTCACCTGCTCAACTACCGATGGGCTTTTGGGTTGTTCCTGTCTTTTGGCTATTGTTTCTTAACCGGGTGTGTTTGCTTGGTGAAAATTTACTGAGTTTATAGTTTGTGCAACTTTTCTATCAATACATTTCATCAAAATGTTTGCTAAGATAGTGTCTGTTTGTTATGTACAGAAAAGTATCCCCCATTATACCTGTAAGATGGATTTTGCAATTCACATTGGATGAAAGAAGAAACTGTGGTCTGAGGGCTTCTGTGACTTGTGCAAGGCCTCCTGGCTACAGGTGACACAAGCAGGCTCTAAGCAGGCCTGCCTGGACATGACCTCACAGCCTTCCCCTGGGCTCCTCCCTGCCAAGCCTCAGGTCCTTTTCCCTTGGGCCGTGAGGGAATTTTCTCTGGAGAAACTTGTTCCTTTTATACAACAGCTACAGAACTAGAAGTCCTTCCATTTCCCACCTCCTCCCCCAAGAGTTAGACTCAGAGGGCCTGCAGTGACCACTCCTTTTAGGCCTGTCCTAACATTGTGACCACCTCGACCATGTGACCAAGAATCCTCTCTATCGCTAGCACCTTTTTCCAGCTTTAAATTTCCCTGAAGTCTTCAATAAGGGGAGCAGCATTTGAAACAGATGGATCGTATTCACCTGTCACTTAAGAGCTAAAAATAGAAAAGGGTAAGTGACAGTGATTTGCCATTGGTGGGATAATACCAGCTGATTGACACATCCTCATTGTGATTTCCAGCACAAGGAAATATCTAAAGCACAGCTGTCTTTGTCTTCCAACATGGCAGTAAATTCTGGTCACGCGTTAGCACAGTCTGAAGCAGAACGGGGGTATGCGGCCTATCTCTTGAATACGTAAGACAGTGATACACAGTGAAAAAGTGAAATCTAGACATGCTTAGCATAGACTCGTTGGATCAATGCCATGTCCAAGGATGACATTCTCTTCCACTCACAGGATAGGTAAGTAATGAAAGGCTCAGGCCGAGATTCTGCTGGAAAAACATAGGCCTTTCATTTTAAAATGTGTTTTTCAGTATAAGCTGAGTTGTTTAACTGAATTCAGATTTTATGGGGAACTTTGAAATCTTCTGAATAGTTACTGGACCTTCTTGAGGCCTTACTTCCGTAAAGGTCAAATCTATTCTTTTTTTTTTTTTTTTTTTTTTAAAGATTTTATTTATTTGACAGACAGAGATCACAAGTAGGCAGAGGCAGCAGAGAGAGGGGGAAGCAGGCTCCCTGCTGAGAAGAGAGCCCGATGTGGGGCTTGATCCCAGGACCCTGGGATCATGACCTGAGCCGAAGACAGAGGCTTTAACCCACTGAGCCACCCAGGCGCTGAAAGGTCAAGTCTATTCTTACCGTGCTCCTTTTTATGTAGATGTGTGTTAAGTGATCAAACGGGAATCCACGAGTTTGGCTCAGTGGTTGGGATGTAAGAAGGTGTCACCATAGAAACCTGAATCTAAATCTTGACAGGAACAGTTTGCCAGGGGCAAGTCAATGCTTTGTGTTTTTGGTACTTGGCCTTCAGAAGTTCTGGGTGAGAAGGTTTTCCTGCCTTATGAGGGTCTTGCTTACTAAAAAGTGTTCCAGCAGGACTGACCTGCTTTGACACGGGGAAAGCCACTTCTCAAGGCCTATGTGGGCATATTGAAGATGGAGCCCCCATTTGTTCAGGGGAAAAAAACTCAACAAATACTAATTATATTTTTCATGCAATTATAAAATCAGATGTCTTGAGAGGAAAAGACGTAGCAGGAAGAAAGTAATAGTACTTTTTAGAAAATGATTTTATTCTTAAGTAATCCCTATACCAAACATGGGGCTTGAACTTACAATCCTGAGTTGAAGACTTAACCAACTGTGCCACCCATATGCCCCATACTGTGCGAATGTCTTTTTTTTTTTTTTAAAGATTTTATTTATTTGACAGAGATCACAAGTAGGGAGAGAGGCAGGCAGAGAGAAGAGGAAGCAGGCTTCCCGCTGAGCAGAGAGCCCAATGCGGGGCTCGATCTCAGGACCCTGAGATCATGACCTGAGCTGAAGGTAGAGGCTTAACCCACTGAGCCACCCAGGTGCCCCGTGTGCGAATATTTTATATGAGAAATTACTTCCACCATACGGTTAAATTCTTTTTCAGCATCTTGTCTATTACAAGGACTTCCAAACCAGGTGTTGTATGTCTACTCAAGATGGGCTACTTTAATTATTAACAAAAGGTATCCACTCAGAAACTTTTACTTCAAGCACGCAGATTTTAAAATTTTATCCTTGAAAAGCTGTGGGTGGCTCAGTGAGTTAAGCACCTGACTCCTGATTTCCGCTCAGGTCATGATCTCGGGGTTGTGAGATTGAGCACCATGTCTGGCTCTGCGATGGCATGGAGCCTGTTTAAGATTTTCTCTCCTTCTCCCTCTGCGCCCCCCCCCGCCCCCCGCCAATAATACAAATAAAATAAAATCTTATCCTTGAGATGTGTCTACTTTCCCAAGTTACTTCTGCCAATTGCAGCAAAACTTGTCAATGAATAGGATCTACAGTGAGGGTTAAAGCTGAGGGTAGCATATGCTTTAGGATAAGCTTGGTTTTATGAGATTTACTAGAGGGGCGCCTGGGTGGCTCAGTTTGTTAATTGTGTGCCTTCAGCTCAGGTCATAGTCAGGCTCTCTGCTCCTCAGGGAGCCTGCTTCTTCCTCTCCTTCTGCCTGCTGCTCCCTCTGCTTGTGCTTTCCACACCCTCCACCTCCCCCCACCTTCCCATCAAAGAGACAAATAACATCTTGAAAAAAAAGAAAAAAAAAGATTTATTAGAAAATGGCTACATGAGGGCCCCTGGGTGGCTCAGTGGGTTAAGCCGCTGCCTACCGCTCAGGTCATGATCTCAGGGTCCTGGGATCGAGTCCCGCATCGGGCTCTCTGCTCAGCAGGGAGCCTGCTTCCTCCTCTCTCTCTCTCTCTGCCTGCCTTTGCCTACTTGTGATCTCTCTCTGTCAAATAAATAAATAAATAAATAAGAAAAAAGATTAAAAAAAAAAAAAGAAAATTGCTATATGAGACTTGAAAGCTGAAGTTTTTTTTAGGAGATACAGAAACGATCTCATTATATTTCTCCATTTAAAAATTAAGTTGGAAGGGAATTCTTTGATTTTTAGACAAATGTGTTTTGGGATCTCAGGGGACAAGTTGAGAAAGGTTTTCTTTAATTGGATCTGAAACGTAGTGACTGAGAACAAAGAGAGTGTTATTCATTTAGGAAAAACAGAGACATCTGCTGGTGAATTGGCAGACTGACTTTCCCAGATGCCCCAAAGGCTCCTGAAGGGGGAATGTTTGCAAGACGGACAACTTTTTTACAATTTATACTATCTCCTTTCTAAAAGAGCTATTGGTTAATCATGGAATAAGACTTTAGTAAAAGGAAATTAAACTTACAGTTTACTGAGTTGTATTGCTTTGGTGAGACTTTCTCTTGAGTATACCTGGCTTGGGAGGCCAGAATGCTTTCAGAAAAAGGATGTTTCTGTCTGACTCCTTTTGGCCCAAAGTCTGCAGTGGAAGGGCCCAAGAGCAGAGATTTGGGAGAACGGGGTCACTCATTCCTCATCCAGCTGACAGAACGTACGTACTGTGCAGCTTCTGGAATGGGAAGTGTTTGACTAGGGTCTAATCAATGTCTACTGACTCATTTCTTGACTCTCAATGACTTAACTTACAGAAGCATTACCCCCTTCTAGAATTGTTACATGGATTAAATGAGATTTGGGGGTGCAAAGTTCAGGCACAGTTGAGAAAGGCTCTTAGGACCCTCATAGCCATAGTCACTACCTTTAAGCTGGCCCGGAGCCTCCAAGCTTAGAGATTAGCTCTGTTCTTCATCTAGTACTTTCTTCTCCCTGAACAAACACAAGGTCACCTCAGACTCAACCAACCCTGAACAGAATTCATCACCTCCAACTGCCTCCCTGCCTTCAAGGGGCTTAGAAACCATTCACAGGAGCCATTCTGGATAAGAAGCTGAGACACCTGGTTTGTTGCTAGAGCCTGTTCTTGTCACTAAGACCACGGGCTCTGGAGTCAGGACCTCAGTTTTCTCTTCTTTTGAATGGAGACAATAATACCACTCTTAGGATTGCTGTGATAATGCATCAAGATGAGCTCAGAGGCTCATAGCCCAAGGCCAGGCCTACAGGAGGACTCAGGATGATTGCTTATTTTTTAATAATAGGGTCTCACAGCTGGTTCTTTTCTTCTTCCTGTCTATTGTCTTCAGACCTGGCTTAGCACAGCCACCGCCATGTTGGTCTCTGGGCCTTTAAGCAGCTGCCTGATCCCGTTCTTCTCACAGACTGTTGCTAAGCTAATGTCCTTTATGGTTAGTTATTTTGGGGCTATTTTCTAGCAAAGAATAGGGAAAAGCTTCATACATAAGCAGCCAACCCCTTTGCCTGGGTCTAAGTCCTTTATAATCTCATTCCATATTATCCAAACTGACTTCTTACTAATCCGTGACATACAGTCTCCATTCCAGGCAGGAAGGCCCTCTGAGCATACCCTCTCCATTCTGGGCTCTGGACCCTGGTTTACCCTGTCTCCTTGATTCCTTATGCCTCTCTCTCCCTACTTCCTGGATTATTTTATTTATTTATGCATTTATTTATTTAGATTTTATTTATTTATTTGACACAGAGAGAGAGAGATGGTAAGAGAGGGTACACAAGCAGAGGGAGTGGGAGAGGGAGAAGTAAGCTTCCTGCTGAGCAGGGACCCTGATGTGGGCCTTGATCCCAGGACCCTGAGATCATGACCTGAGCCAAAAGCAGACACTTAGTGGACTAAGCCACCCAAGTGTCCTTTGCCTGGAATTTAAGATGCAGCTAACATACTACCTCCACCATGAACTTTTCTCCAGTTCTATGGGCTATAATTGTTTTCCTTATAGGGCTAACTCCTATTGCCCCAACGATTTTAAGTTCCTATTGCATGGGTGAATCCCATTCAGCAACCATTCGTTACAATTTACTTGTTCTCACATTTTTCTTATATGTTCTGTAGAGTGAGGGTCTGTGTTAATCCACCTTCCTAGCCTTCAGCTTCCCGTTCTGTAAAATGCTGATCGTAGCAGCTCCTGCCCCAGAGGATAGTGATAAAGATGAGGTCAGTCAATAGACACAAAGCAAACGCTTAGCACCTAGAAAGTGTTCAAGAAGTGTTAGCTATTATTATCGTTCTGGGCATATAAGTAAGAGATCCATAACAGCTCGTTTGATCATCGCCCAGGAGTCACAGAGAAGCTACCAGGCTAGGCTCAAGCGCTTCATAGCCATCTGACCCGACATCGTGTATCTCGTAAACAAGACGTTAACTCATTTGACAAATATTTGCTGAGTGCCAACCAGGTACACCATATACTGTCAATTCTGGCCTTAACTTGATTTTTACCTATGTGGCCAGCCAGCCATTCACATCCAGAATAAGCAGATATATTAAATTTAAATATATATAAATTTAAATATAAATTAAATATGTGTGTGTGTGTGTGTGTATATATATATATATACATATATATATATATATATATAAAATATATATTCATCAAGGAAGCTTTGAATGCCTATCTTGGCTCAACCATAATGGTTCTGAGCGAATAACCTTTAGTTCCTCTACTGGATAATAACTCTAAAGTTTGTTTCTCTATTCATTACCTGTCAAAAGAACCATCGTTTAAATTGTACACTGGTCAGGTATGTGTCCTCTGTCTCTTCTCTTGTTCACATCAGACCTGCATGTGAACAATGTCATCTCCTGATCCTGATCTGATGCTCCATGGGCTCGTTCTGGGACTGTGAGTTATTCTACCTGCTACTCTTTAGAAAGGGTCTCCAAGCCTCAAGGAACTCCTCAACCTCATTCATATCATTACCCTTTTTAAATTGACAGATGGAGGAGATTGGATCTTGTCCCCCAAATGTTATATGAGAAAGAAGGAAGCCCATACCCTTACTCATTTGTGATCTTCCTCTTCCTAGTCCCCTATTTTCTGCCCTTCCTGAATTAAATTACAAATGTGCACATGCACACACTTCTACACACAGTTCGCTAAGGTACTCCTAAACACAAGGCCCTAAGATCTATTTTTTTTTTTTTTAAGATTGTATTTATTTGACAGAGAGAGCACAGCGAGAAAAGAAACACAAGCAGGGGGAGTGAGAGAGGGAGAAGTAGGCTTCCCGCTGAGCATGGAGCCCGATACAGGGCTCCATCCCAGGACTCTGGGATCATGACCTGAGCCGAAGGCAGATGCTTAAAGACTGAGCCACCCAGGTGCCCCTCTAATATCTATTTTTCAAAAACTATCAGTGCTTCATACCCCCCAGCCCTGTACACTTGCTCAATTCTGCTTGCCAATAGATGGAAACTGACCTAAGTGTCATCATGGAAATGGAATGCTTTGCTCTTCCTGTGGTTTCCACGTGTTCGTGGGCTGTGAACTCTACCCCCTTCTGAGTCACAATTTCTGGAGGTAGGGCTTGGGAACCTGGATGTTTGACAAGCACCCATGTAATTCCCCTGCACACTAAAGTTGTGTGTGGAGCCTGGCCCACGTGTCCCATTCACATCAATGCACACGGGCTAGACAAACACTGTTCTCCTTTGGTTCAGAGCCGGAGCTTCACTGAAAGGGCCAAACCGATGCCATTCGGCTCTGGCTCATTGGATGGCCCCAATTACCAATGCCGACTTGTTAGATGCCAGCTCCCTGTGACTCAGTCCTGAAGCATGGTGTTTCCACACACTCTCGCAGTGGGTTATATCACCAATGGGGTCTTCCCTTCTGTTCTCAGTCTTTGTAATATGTGGCTTTCCTAATGAGGTTCAAGTTCCTTTGGGTATGAGATCTGCTCACCTAGGCATGGTCCAGTCGCCTGGATTCCTCAGGAATAGGTTGCTGCATTGCAGGAGGTAGTGTATTCTAGAGAAGAATATGGATTTCACAATTTTGAACCATGACTTAATGTAAGAAATCCATTTTATGCTGAGTCCATACACACACACACACACACGTATAAATAGGACCAGTGAACAAACAAAACTATCCATATGCCTTTTGATATCTTCTACTTAGTTTCATTGAAAAGATAGTCTACAGGTACAAAATCTAGGCAGTCTAGAGTCTCCATCCAGAATTGGATAGAAGCTATAGTTCTACCCTTCATCATTTTCAAATGAGTTCTGAGTCCACAGTCTCCTTACACGCTCTACAGAGCCCAGATGATGCAGTTTCTTACTTGCATTCAAGAAAGCCCATCACGCTGCTAGCAAGGGAGGGAAACATTCACATAGGATTCTGGGGTTTAGATGTGGAATTATTTTTACAATATGCTGCTCCCTCTCAACACATCTTCAGAATATCTGGTGACAAGTCTTGGGAACAGAAGTGGAACAGCTTCTCAAATAATCCGCCCCTCCCCGCCACCTGTCCTGGAGACAGGGCAGGGCCTACCTTCTGAAATTCACTATAGCTGGGAGCCACTTTCCTATTTGCAAGTGGACACAAAGTTGAGACTCTTTCCCCTGTTAGTAGCAAAGTACTTGCAATATATACCACAACCAGCCGCGTGGGATCACACCATGGCTGGCAAGCAGCTTCGTCTGACCAGGCTACACCTTCCTCATGAGCTCTCCACACCTGCCACCCAGCCACCAGCCTCCCCTTTCCTCATGCCATTTCCCTTCCCTTCTGAGCTTTCTCTCTTCCTTTCTGAATGGTTTTCACCTCCCACGATTTCTCCCCCTGAAACCTTCTGGCACCTTCTGTCTGTGCTGGGGGAACTCCCTGCTTGCATGATTGATGGTAAGCATATGCAGCTTAAATCCAAATGAAGAGAGGAAAAACTAGGTCTTGCTGTTCTTTGGATTAACTGCCGTGTCCTAGAAATAGCAAGTGCTCAATGCGGAGTTCCCCCTACGAGCCAGACTCTAAGGTTGGCACTCATGCCTTCTGGGTCCCTCCTCACTGGTACACGGAGGCAATGTGGCAAAGTGCTCATCGGCGCAGATTTGGGGGCTGGGTAGTCCCGTTCGAGTCCCAGCTTTACATACCAACATAGAAAGTTCTTGAAAAAAAAAATATTACTAAGGGTTGAAGGCGGGGAGAAACAAGCTACAGGGCAGTGCACTTACTCTGCTTCACTTGTGAGTGAATGAACATGCGCACACGTTTGTTAATGGCACGAAATTTTTTGAGTGAATCCAAAAGAAATGGCACTAGCAGCTTCCTCTATGAAGGGAGAGAAGAAAGGAGACTTACTCGCTTATTTTTCACTATACGCCTTTTGAATTTAGTTACACCTGCGTGTATGTCTAAGTCCCCACGTTTAAAAATTCAAAAGATTCCAGTTCTGCCGTTTACTAGCGGTGTAAGTTTTAGAAAGTTGTTTGCATTTCTGAATCCTCAGTTTTCTCATCTGTAAAACGGAGCCAGGAAAGTCCACCTGACTGGACTGGGCAGATTAAATACGATAATGCCTACGAAATACCCAGCAGACGGCCTCGCACTTGCATTGTGAGAGTTCACAGAACGGTAGCTATTAGCATTCCCGGCCTGGCCCAAGTATTTAGCATCTGTCCCTTGTCCTCTTATATTAGCTCAAAGGCTAGAACCAAGGCAAATCGTGGCCATGGCCTGCCTTCGCCACCTCTGTCGTGGTGCTCAGTGGTTTCTAGAAGGTCAGTGCCTACAGTAGCTCCCGACACCCTTCATTTCACGTCTTCAAGAATTCTTCCATTCCCTTTTTACCCTCAGGCTACTCCGAGCTTTGTTCCTTCCAATGTTTGTTCTCTAACTTAATCCCTCACACATGCCTCAGATGACTAATGAGCATTTTAAAAAACTGGAAATTCTTGAATTAAAGCAAAGAGCTTCTACTCCAAGGTACCTGACTTTCAACTGGTTGCTTTCACCCTGCTGAGAGAGCTCTGCAAGCAGTGATTCATTTCAGCTCTTGTTGCTAAGTCCGCCTAACCTTGTCAGAGGTGTTTGTGAGTCAGATCACCTCTCTGCCTTAATTAACTTTCTGTTGTTGTTGTTGTTAAGACGGTTATAATCTGATTTAGTTGCTTTACCTGAAGTCATGGGACATAAATAAAAGGTCGAATTTCAAGGGGTTAGAAGTTGGTGCAAAATGACTGTCAACTCCTGCTGTGCAAGTTTTCTCCTGAAAACTTTTGGTGGTGGCGGCCATATTGAAGCCGGTTACACTCCAGAGCCTTGTTCAAGGACATTTTATTCAAGCACAAGATGTATTCTAACTTAGAATGGAGGACAGGGAGGTGTAGAAGACTGATACTACATAGTACTTCATCACATTAAAAACACGATAATGGCTCATCGTTTATTGAGTGCTTACAATGCGCCAGACCCTAGGCTGGGCACTTAGTTTAGTTCTTACCCTTAGTTTACAAGGATTTGTCCCCATTTTACAGATAGGGAAATTAAGGGACTAGCCTGAGAAATTAATAAGGGCCAGGGCATCTACCCCGACCACTGGCCACCCGCTCTTAATCACCTTCTAGATCAGGGATCCAAAAACCTTTCCTATGATGGACCATGTAATAAATACTTGAGGCTTTGAGAGTGGAAAGCAGTCACAGGTAATATGTAAACAAATGAGTGTGTCTGTGTTCCAATAAAACTTTACTGATGAGGAGTAAAATTTGAATTTTATACAATTTTTATAGGTTATTCCTTCTTCATTCTTCATATGTCACTTTTTAAAAATATTTTATTTATTTATTTGACAGACAGAGATCACAAGTAGGCAGAGAGGCAGGCAGAGAGAGAGAGAGGAGGAAGCAGGCTCTCTGCTAAGCAGAGAGCCTGATGCGGGGCTCCATCCCAGGACCCTGAGATCATGACCTGAGCCGAAGGCAGAAGCTGTAACCCACTGAGCCACCCAGGTGCCCCTTCATATGTCATTCTTTTGACTTTATCCCCCACCATTACAAAATGTCAAAACCATTCATAGCTCATAGGTACAGAATAGGTGGTGGACCCGATTTAGCCTGAGGACCCTGGTTGACTTATTTTAGATCATTGAAAACAAGACCCATTGTGGGAGAATGAAAAATGTCTATAACAGGCTTGCCTAACCTATTCTAGATCCTTAAGGACTTCAGCCAGGGCCCAAATGAAGAGATGGGGAGAAATGTGGCCTCCCTGTCTGCCTTAATTCTCATGCTCACAGTGCATTTTGTCACTTGTCACCCGAGGCCACTCTCTCAACACCCAGAGCCTCCTTGCTCTCCTGGGGTGCTCAGAGACCCCCAGGGGACCCCCGCATAGACTGCCTGCCCCAGCAGTTTTCTTGCCTCCCTGTCCTCTGCCTTCCATTTCCTCAGGGACCCGACACCAGCTAAATTGCTTTCTAAAAATTGGCCTAAATGCATTTGCATTTTAAAGAAAGTTTCTTTCTGGACAGGGCGGTTCAAAGATTGGCCTCTCTGAAGCATTCAGCCTGGGATGATGGGTGAGGGGCATTGGGGATGGGAAAAAGGATGTTTTAAGAAAGAGATTCTTATTACCCTTAAAATCACACCTAGACAGAGCCATAGGTGAGGCCAGCCCTGGCCAGAGAGTCCTAGGGCTTCCCAGGCCACTGGATAAGTTTGGATGTGGATAGGGAAGGGCCACTGAGGACATCCTGTGAAAAGCTTCAAAGGCTCTTCACCAAACAGGCTGACGTGGCTGAGTTGGTTCAGAACTCACAGTTCTGACTGACTGATATGATTGAATTGCTGACAGCCAGATGCAGGAGGCTTGCCTTTCTTCCTTGGTTCCTTAGTCAGATTTCCTCTGCGGTGACAACCACCCCTGACGGCCCCCTCTGTGGCCAGACAGCCCATGGGAAGATGTTGCATCAGCTTCGTGGTCCTTTTAGTTCCATCTGGCCGTTTCCAAGTACCGTATGTGGGGGAGGTTGTCTGAAGCCCTGGGACAGAGCAGAGAAGCAGAACGCCAGTCTTCTCGAAGGGAAGCAGGCTCGCCTGGCTGTCTTGTGTTTCCTGAGCTTTCTTGGGATTGTTCGTACTTCTCTCCCATCCCAAATATCAGTTATTGACATTCAATCTTATGTCACCTACAAATATGTTTCTGAGCCTACCGGATCCGTCTGCATTTCTTTTAGCCCCTTGTCTACCTCCCAAGAATAAATATAGGTTTTTGTCATAAGTCTTCCTGGGAAGGTGGGAAAATACATTTTATGATGGATCCAGCCTAGACCCTATGACTGGACAGAGCTTTTTCTGTAGTATTCATGTGGTAATTTCAACTGGGGAAGGGAAATATTCAGCAAGACCATGCTTAAGGAATAGTAAGATAGGAAGAAATGCCTCACCATTATTCTCATAGACTTAGACTTTCCAAGCAAATGCTTTGTTAAAAGACTATTTTTTTTCTTCTCAGCCAGGTGTAGATGTGCATATATGTGGTGTGTGTATGTGTTTGGAACTGGGAAAACAATGGAATGAACTGTTGATTTTTATTTCCTTTGGTGCTTTTTGTTGTTGTTTTATTATTCTCAGAGTAGGTCAGTTGGTATGTAGTCTTCATAATCCCAGAAATCTTCTTTTATGGGGAGGGAAAAAACCAGTAAAATGAATAGTTGGCCTGGATGTTATTGGTATTCCCACGTAGCTTCAGAAAGAAAATGTGTAGAGTAAATATCTGTCTTTGATCCCTTTTACCTCCAGGATCAAGTTTGGCTTTCAGATGTGGCCTATAATATCTTTATATTAATACACTGTATTCAAAGCTCATCAATATTTCAACAACATTCTGAAGCAGATAGTGAGTAGGAAGTATATTCAGCTTTTATGTCTGTCTCAGAGGTGTGGATTTAGGATGGATTGATTAATTCAGAATGTTAAGGCTAATAATGACGTTTTGGATTCTGAGTTTGGAGGTCTATAGATAGACTTTTTGCTGCTGAAAAATGGTGGCTCCATTCATTCCATAGAGCTTTTTCAAGACTGTATTCTTGCTACACCCACAGATTGGAATTTCTCTTCTTGTCTGAACAGAGGAAGGGAGCAGTGAACAGGCAGGCAAGAGGAAGCACGTGAGTAGGCAGCCCACTCACACGAATCACTTCCAGACAGCACGAATTCTAAAAGAATGTCTGAAAGAGGGGTAGGCATTATTTAAATTTGTTTCAATTTAGTCTTCTACATAATCAGTCTAAGGACAGCAATGTTGCTATGGTGATGTCCCTTACACATGTGGGATGACGATCAGAGCTATAACGGTATATGATAATGAATACCATTTATTGAGCATCTACCACATACTAAGAAGCTGTGCATGTCATCTCCAAGGTGGAGATCTGGAAGGTGGTATTTTCTTCATTTTGCAGATGAGGAAACTGAGGCTAAGAGAGATTGTGCTACTTGCCCTGACCCACAGAGCTAGTGACTTGCAGAGCAGCATTTTTGCTCAGGACTGCTGACTGCAGCGGGTCCCCGCTCTTTCCACCCCCTTACCCCGTGCCACCTGATCTCGCTAACAGGGCGCATGCGCGAGGCTCGCGGAGCCCCGGGAGTCTCTGTTCTCCTTTGTCTACAGCGGGGCTCTGCCGGTCCTGGTCTGAATCAGCCCGGCTTTGTTTTCCTGTCTGTTGCATCATTTGTGAGACCTTTACTCACTCCCTGAGTGGTTTCTTCAGAGCACAGTATAAGAGATGTTTGGTGATATCAAAATTTATGTTCACTGTCTTGTGACATGAAATGGTCCATGGGGCAAAGACAAAAAAGCTGGATAACAGAGCAGCGGAACTGTATGCAAGGACTAACATTTAATAAATTGTTACAGAAACACTTCAAAACCTAGTGAGTTGAAAGAACCAGATATGTGGATCTGCATATCTTTGCAAGTCTGCAAAGACTTCTTGGAGGTTGTAGCAATAGTAAAATGATGATAGCATAAATCCCTTGACTCTCTCCTGCCTCTGGTTTTTATTTTATAATGCATTCTTTGAGATCTCATTATTTTTAATAATATCTTCCTCTACTATAAATGATTCTTCTTTTCCTATTGTACATGACTGTCTTTAAATTTCTCTTTAAAAAGAACTGGGAAGGAATACTATTTCAGAGAAAAGTTTCTAGAAATTTCTACCATGATACTATTGCTTATTAATAAACACTGTTGAGGAAGTTGGGGTGACCCCTTCCGAGCTTATAAATTATGCAGAATATTGAATTAGAATCCTAAACAAAGTGATTAGAAGTGAGTTGTGAGAGAGGAAGATATGTGAAGAAGAAGGAATTTTGAGTTTTTTTGGTCATTTGTTTTTAAAGATACATTTATATGACAAAGCATCTGTATCAGGTTACCTCGTTTTGTTTTTGACACTTATTTAAATTCCGTAAATATTCTAATAAAAGCTAGCATCCTAAATGCCATAGGTTTGAGTCCTTCCTTTCTTCTTTTCCTTTCCTTCCTCTTACCCGGTCTCCTCCTCTTCCCGCTTCTAATCATAAGGCACCATTCCCTGGTGGGGATGAGACAAGCATTTGAAAAAAAACATATTAATCTTTTTATTTGCTTAGAGATGCCATTTGAAGTGAAGTCTCCATACTTTTCTTCCTTTATATCAAAAAATAAAATGTTTATCTTGAAATGAGTCTGGCTGAAGTCTAAGACAGAGAGACCTATTTTAGCTGTAAGGTATTTTTGTAGAGACTCTGATGGCAAATGAATTGAGGGAAATGCTAATTGATGCACTGTGGAAATGTAATGTTATTGTCTTGCTGTCAGTGTAACCTGGAGTGATATATAGCCACCTCTCCCTGGCATGGGAGATTAATGAAATGACTCTAATTTTGGCAACCCTTGCACATGGAGAGTGGGTAACATAACTCTAAGCTGATTTGTGCAGAGGGCGGAGTCGGCTTGAAAGAGCACTTCATAGATTCTAGTCATTTTAGTGACATTCTTGGGCCTATCTGGTGCAGGCTGTCCTGAACCTCCTGTGCCTCTTTCCCTGCCTGTTCCAAGATGGCGCCGACTACAGTCAAACTCACATCCCCCACTGGAGGATAGACCCTTTCAATGATTGCGTTTGCCAGTTAATAAATGGCTACTTGGTACTTTGGTCTACTGTAAAAGAATAAATCTTTTGGCTACAGTTTCACCTCGCCCTCTCAAGGTGCTTTGTTTCTGTGGTAGCTAAGACAGTGGCCTTTGGAGGAAGACTGACTGGAGGTTCAAATTCTCCCATAGCACCACTTCATTGAGGTGTGTTAGAGTGATTACATGAGGCCTGTGTGCGGAAGAACACAGTGCCTAGCAGAGTAAAATTCTTTGTAATCATTTTTTTTTTTCTTCAAACAGAACCTCCTCAGGGTTGTGGTTCAATGATTTTCTCTAAACAGCCTATATTAACAGAGATCATCGATCAACAGTGGCCACCAACATCCCAGAAAGAGACAACCAGGCACCATAACGCTTCTCATGGAAGCACATGACACCTCTAATAAAGTAGTCCTGTCAAAAAAAATCAAACCTGAATCTAATCAGGGCTCCATCTAACCATCACCTCTCAGAAAATAATAGGACACAGAGGGCAAAACCCAGAATGTGGGAAATTCTAGGACAAATGACTCTATGTCTTCAATAACTGAATGGCCAGGAAAATTAAAGTGGAGGAGGGGCACCAATAGACTGAAAAAAGACTCGAAAGCTGTGACAGTCAACTGTAACACGTGGACCTTATTTGGATGATTTGGGCAAACTAAAAAAAAGCACTGAGGAGACAACTAGGAAAAATGAACACTGTGTGGACGCTGGATGAGATTAAAGAATTATTGCTAATTATTTAGTGGTGGTGATGGTTTGGGATTCGTACTTTTTTTTTTTTTTTAAAGATTTTATTTATTCATTTGACACAGAGAGATCACAAGTAGGCAGAGAGGCAGGTAGAGAGAGAGAGAGGAGAAAGCAGGCTCCCCGCGGAGCAGAGAACCCGATGCGGGACTCGATCCCAGGACCCTGAGATCATGATCTGAGCCAAAGGCAGCGGCTTAACCCACTGAGCCACCCAGGCGCCCGGGATTCGTACTTTTTTTTAAAGTTTATTTTTAGCAATGTGTACTTAAATGGTTTAGAAATATGCACTTAAATATTCACTTAAAATTCATGGGTGAAATGATATGATGCCCAAGTATATATGAAACAAGAGTGGCCTGAGGTGGTAGTTCTGGAGTGCCTTGAAGATGGGTCGAGATGGGGATATTACTATACTGTCCTCTCTAGTTTCATGGATGTTGAAATACTCCTTGAGAAGAGCTAAAAATGAATCAGAAGAAGCAAAACAGTAACAATCATCAAAGCCAAAAACTCTGCCAAAATCTAGCACGCATTCAATCTAAAGCAACAAATTCCCAGAGTCCCTTAGCAACTGATCCTTTTCACCCAAATCATGGTGCCTGTTTCTAGGTCATTGATTACAAGAGGCTTCCTTACTCCGGTGGATGATTTCTCCCAACATGGTTTATTATCTTTAACTGAATTTGAGAAAATGGCTGTTTCAGGTTGGTTTCTGTCACCTGGCTCTGAGGTCAAATACTGCTATCAGGAGTTGACAGTTGCTATTTGGCTCAAGGTACTTGAGGTCATGGTCATTCCATTATTTTTCTAAGACTGCAATTTTTGAACATGGCTTTACTGGATATCAGGTGTTCAGTTGGCCTTTTTTTTTTTTTTTAATAGATGACATCAATATCAAGTGGCATATAAAAGCTATCCCAAACTATGATTGCCTTATTAATCAATTCATAAAACTGATCAGGAAAATGTTCAGGGATCTGTTAATGTAGTAATTAGGAAATAAATCTAACCTACTTCTGTTGGATAAGTAGTCTTTTAAAAAAGTGTGGTGATAAAATTCCAGCAAATAAATGCATCTTATTATTTAATCTGCTCTTCTCTCTCTTGACCTATACTTTTTGTTCTGTGGCAATGTGTCTAGTTAGCAACTAAAAATATTTCTCTTTTCTGAGTGAGGCTAGCTGTAACTCGACAGATCAGTTTCCTTTTGTTGTTCTTTTCTTCTATCTTGGAAAAGCTGAGCATATGATTTCAAGGTTATTTTTTATTTTTTATTTTTAAGCGCGAATGCAGTCCCCCACTACCACAAATTATGCAGTCGAGTTTCCCATACTTGGGAAAATTGGAGGGGTTAGCGCATCTGGAGTGCAGTGGATAAGCCTCGCCCTGGGAAAAACACCTTCATGATCACGGTATCTCCCCTGCCAGGTAAGTATCAATTTCAAGGTTATTAAAAGAAATCCAGAGCTAAAAGATTAGATATATATTTTGAATGTTTAAAAATCATTCCATATAAATACTATTCTTTCTTTGTGCCATCACATTTAATCAGTATGGGCAACATGAGCCTTTCAGAAGTAATAATCAGTTTATCAGGACTCTGGACCAAACCATTTACTGTTAAATGAAAGAAAAATATTTATCTTATTAAAATCATTGTACTGGAGAACTTAAATTAGTGATTAAAAATCCATGGCCCCATTAAAAGTTGAAAAGATGATGTTTGATCAGAGGAAGAATGATGTGGGCATAATTGCTATAGTGCCCTGGAAATTCCACATATTTCACAAAGGATATCAAATTTCAAGATAAAGTTGGAATCTCAGGAAGAGTTTCTGGTCCCAGCCAGCTCTGCAAGTTTCTAGATCTGCAGAACCCTGTGTCCCTGTCCTCTACAAAGTGTAGTGTATGTGTGTTCCTGGTTCCTGATACCAACCCAAACACATGTGGGTGGTTTCCTTCACCTTCTGACAGTGATCTCAGGGCCAGTCTGGACAAACATGGGGACAGACTAGGAGTCTCCTTTCTCTGTTTGTCTAATTCCTCCACATTCTGCAGGAGCTGAAAGTCTCCATGTTATTTCTTCAGTGAAGTTTCCTACTTTGCTAAACCAGCCTCCAGCCCCGTCTGTGCGACTCTGACCCTCAGCACTTAATCTGTTGTCTAAACACTGCTGCATCGAGATAATCCCCAGCTCAGCCCTGAGCTCCCTCAAGGTCTCCTGAGTTGCCCTTCTTGGTTACTCTAAGGGCCTTCACGGATGTTTATTGAACAAAGGTGTTTCCTGTTTCCGTTTTGGCCTCTGTTTCTCTTCTGAGCCTCTTTATTTGCATTTGGATGTTGCCCCTCGCTTTATACAGGGCTTTCCTTTCAAGGATCCCTTCAGCACCTCGTACCAACTACAGCCCTGAGCTTATGGTCCTGGACAATTTATCCAAGATCTTACACTCAATTTGTGGGAGAAATATGACCACCACCCACATCTCTCTGTTCTCTGAGGATAGGTGGTTTTTGTTTGTTTGTTTTTTGTTTGTACTGAACAGCTGTCTAAGTAATTTATTTATTTATTTTAAAGATTTTATTTATTTATTTGACAGAGAGAGATCACAAATAGGCAGAGAGGCAGGCAGAGAGAGAGAGGAGGAAGCAGGCTCCCTGCTGAGCAGAGAGCCCGACACGGGACTCGATCCCAGGACCCCGAGATCATGACCCGAGCCGAAGGCAGCGGCTTAACCCACTGAGCCACCCAGGCGCCCAGCTGTCTAAGTAATTTAAATATTAATAATTTCTCTTACATCTTCCTCGCTTGCTCGCTTGTGAGAGAGAAGAATCCAACTGTGGCTCCTTCCTCCATGGCAATCCTCTGGCTGGCTTTGGAGCTCTGTAGGAAACCTCAGGGAGGCATTGGGCCTCAGCTCTCCCTGGGGGATTCTGAGGCTTGCCACCGGAGGGGGAGGCCTCCTGAGAGCTGAGTGAATCACTTCCAAGTACTTGGGAGTTTTCAGGCTCCAGGTGCTACCTTGAAGAGAGAAGGATTCACAGTGGGGAAAGGAAAGTCCATCACAGTTTCTTGAATTTCTCTTTCTGACTCACTGTTAACTTCAGAGTCAGGAGTATTTTCCCCAAAGTGTGTCACTAAAATGTGACAAATGGATAATGTCCATTTCATAAGTCGGTGACTGTGACCTGAACAGAGTGGCCGAGTCATTTATGAAAGAGAATTATTCAGGCAGGCGGTCACTGACTCAGGGCCGAAATCAGCAGCTTGCCCTGTCTTTTGGGTACCAATGGGACTGATGTTTCAATGCTGAAGCTCGATGCATTTTCTCTGAGCACACTCTCATCTGACTATAAAGAATTAGAGCAAGGACTCCGTGTGTAATTTGCACATGACTCTGCATACCGGTTTACAATAATCATGGAATAAAAATTGCTTTGCCGAGAGATGCCATCCAGCACTGTTTAGCAGCTTGCTTCCAATATTGCATTTACAAAAATTACATATTTCATATAATCAGGCCTGTCTCTTACTTAATCATCCCACACATCATATAAATCTTTAAAATGGACAGGTCTATAAATCACTAGCATTTTTCATTTACCACTTATTCTAAGCCAGGCAGTTTCTTATTTAAATTGCCATACGAATAAATCTAATAATCCTTATTCACTTACATCATCTCAAACTTTAAATCTTATTCTGGCTGAGGTCATAAGTGAAATCAGTATTGAGGGCAAAACTAGCAGCTGTAACAACTATAATAGCTTGCCAAATTATATTAAAGGGCCCAAATAACATTAAAAAAATGAGGAAGAATTGCATTACATTATGAAAGTGTGATCTGCTGAATCAGGCCACTGTGGGGCCTCAGCAGGGCTCCGGCATGGGGCGTAGCTTCCGTGTGGGGCTTTGTGCCAACTGGAAGAGGGAACGGCTTGCCTAAATCCTCTGATTTACACGCCTTGATTAAAATCGAGATCAGGATTTCTCAACCTTGGCACTTGTGATGTTTTGGTTCAGACAAGTCTTCGTCGAGGGGGCCTGTCCTGGGCAGAGCTGGATGTTGAAAAGTGCTGTTCCTCTCTCCCTGCTAGATGCCAGGAGTGCACCCCTGCTCCCGACTTGGGACAACCAAACATGTCTCCAGACATTGCCAAATGTCCCCTGCTGGAAAGTCACCCCTGTTGATAACTACCGGTCTAGCCGATCAGACGGGATTGAATTCGAGCCTCTCCCAGGGAGCACCCAGGGAGGTTCGGGTGGCTCCGTGTCTTGTAAGGGGACTGGCCGACACCAGGCTCCCTTCCTTACCTCCTGCCCACTGTTGTGAAGGAGCAGAGTGTCCAATGTGCTTCTCAGACCCACTGAAGGGTGGACAGGGAGAGGGGTCCGGGGAGAAGGAACCACGAGAGGGAGAGTAGAAAGAACATTCAGTGAACAGGAAAATTCTCTGGACCCCGAAGTTCAGGACAGACTCATTCCTCGCCTTTCCTCGTCAAATGAGCAGCCTGTGTCTCTACCCTTTATGAGAGCACAAGGGCATCGCAGACCCGACATTCAGAGCAACTAGGTCAGCAGGGCTGTAGGATAACAATTATTTTTGTATGCATCTTAAATGGCCCAGAAAGGTTGTGCGATTTTGTAATGATCAAAGGAAGATGCCGTATGTTTGTCAAGGGGACGTTCAAATCTCAGGAACTGGGTCCGGAGAAACTTAGCATCATCAGACCTGTGCAGATGTTGAGAATAAGGAATCTGGTTTCCTCTCTTCTTATGGCTGGCAGATTGCATCTTATGATAGTGGGAGAGATGCCGACAGTTCATCTTCAGCGGTGGAAGGCACTGGCTGCAATTAGTTTTCCCAGAAAGATTCTGCCAGGTCTTTGACAGACTAAGGAGTTATTCCCTATATAAATCATTCTTGCTCTGCCATCTTAAATGCACATGCTTTTCTAGAAGGGCATCCATCCTGTATCACCCAGGCCTAAATAAAGTGAATAGTGCCATTACAATTTGGAGATGAGACTCACTGACAGCTCCATGTAACAGAATGCTGGGGTGGGGGTGGGGGTGGGGAGGCATTTGTAATTACGAGTTGGCAGTACTTCATGTCAAACTAATGGGACCAATGATATCATTTATACTGGGACCCAAAAGACAGAACCAGGAAACAATATCAGAATGAAATTTGTCGTGTCCAGGAACTCTCCACGTTGAAAGGTTTTGGATGAGCATGGAGAATCGCCCATTCCATTGTCTTAAGCCTAGGGTGACTTCAGAGTCACTAGGTTGTCAAGCTGATTCATTTTGTATAGGAAAGAGGTTATCAATCCAGTTCAATTTTACCCATAAGTTTTGGAAACTCACCCCATCTTTACCCCTCTTTTTTTTTCTCTGTATAAAATATTGTTTTTATTCATGTTCTTTAGAGATGAGTGGAAAGCTCTCAGTGACTTCATTTGGTCATCCATTGGAAGATACAGATTATACCTTCTGGTGCCTTCTTACCTAATTAGAATGTTCCAGAATGCCTGTTATTTAAGGTAGCATTATTACTTCAAAAGTAGAGTATAAATCTCCCCCACAGCCCATTTTCCCCGAGTTGATGGAGACAGGACGAGAATGCAGGGAGTATCCAATGCTGCCCCGGTGTGGCCAGGCCCCAAGGCCACAGTCAAGTTGCTATCTCTGTCTCTATCTTATCTTTCTACCGACCATGAATAGCAGCAGTTCTTGGCATTTCTGCTTTCGGAGTGGTTTCTGCATCTTGGTGAAACCCACTAGTGTGTTTTTCAAGCTATAGCACTAATAATCTGTAACTCAGAGGCTTGGGATAAAGAGGGACAGATGTTAAGACGGGATTTCCTGGCCTCCAAAAAACAGCATCTGTGGGTTCTGCTCACTACCAGGGTGCTGAAACCCCTCACCCAAGGGCTCCTGTCAGCAGTGTGGTGCATGTGTTTTATTTGAGAAAGCTCTTTCTCAAAATAAACTTCCAAGGGTAAAGCCATCTCTGTGACAGGAGCACATCAAGTCCTTTTAAATCAGACGTGGTCAGCTATGTAAACCATGCATCCCAAGTCACTGTCTTATCAGGGAGCTTGATTGAGCTGATGCCTGCTTTCATGACACAACATTTTGTGTCTCACAGAAAAATATTTTGCATTGTTAATGACCTCTTTTATTCTAGGAGAGGAAAACACTTTTAGGCCAATATTGGTCTGTTCTTCTCTGTAATCACTGATGCCTGATATGAGATATTTGTGCTCTCAAGTTGGTCACCTGAACCAATATGGCGGGGTGACGCCCACTAGAAGATTTCAGTCCAGAGGCCAACAGATGGCATCATAGCCGAAAAATGGGCTACGAGGTCCAGACTGCTTGCTATGGATAGCAGAGTCTTGTCTTTTTCATCACCCATGCCTATTAAATGTCATAACAGCTATACCTTTCATTAAGCACTATTACGTACCAGGCACCGTGCTACACCCATTATGTGTATCTCATTTAATCTCACAGCAGCTTCGTGAGGTCCTGAGCTGGTTGCTTGCCTGTGTGCTCCCAGATCTGTCTCTGTCCTTCCCCTGCTCTGCTCAGTACCCTGTTTCCCGGGTTCCTCGGCTTTTAGTTAGGTTTAACCAAGAAGAGGCAATGGTATAGGCTGGTGGGCAGAAAGGCAGAAAAGGTGAGGGTATTTCTCTTTTCTTTTTTATTTATTTTATTTATTTATTTTTAAAAAGGTCTTATTTACTTATTTGAGAAAGAGCATGAGCGGGGGGAGGTGGGGCTGGGGGAAAAGGAGAAGCAGACTCCTCACTGAGCAGGGAGCCGGATGTGGGACTTGATCCCAGGACCCCAGGATCATGACCTGAGCTGAAGGCAGATGCTGAACTGACTGAGCCACCCAGGTGCCCTGAGTATTTCTCCTTTCTTGCTCTGCTGCAGGTGGTGGCCTTGGCTTCTGGGCAGGTGTCAACACCTGTCCTGACACCATCTAGATGTGGTGGTGGCTTCCTGGTGCAGATGGTCTCTGGATTCTTCAATACCTTACTTGGCTTCTCAGCCCTTTCATCACTCAGGTAACCAGTTCTCCATATTAAGTGCCCTGTCTCTGAGTGATGCTTTTGTCCTGAGTGGAGTCTGACTGACAGTGGTAAGTACTACAGTATTCATGTTCTCCGCATGAGGAAACTAGGGCTCAGAGGCATTAAGAAGTGTGCCTAAGTCAGACCATCAGCCCGTGCCTCTTAACCAGGAGATAATCCTGCCTCAGTGTACAAGTAAAAAGTCATTGAGTGATTAACTAACAAAGCAACTCTTGAACTTGGGTTCCTGGTGCTAAGAAAGCGTCTCTTATACCTGCACCATTGCTAGGCCATTCAAGAAGACCTCTGTTCTAGTCCTCTTTATTTCTTCCTCTAGCAAGTTGTGTGACTTTGGAGACATTCCTTAACCATTACAAAACCACCTTGACCATCTCACAGAATGATTCAAATAAAAATACAAAGCAAATGGGAAGTGAGACTTAGCAATTTGGATTCCTTCAAGAAACCATGCCCTTCAGGTTATCTTAATTGTACCATAAAGTTCTATGGTACCTGTGTAGGAGATGCTGCATATCTCGTTTTGGTTCAACCACAAGGTCAACAAATATTTTCAAATGCCCGTAATGTGCCGGGTACTATTCTAGGCTCTTGGGGTTTAGCTGTGAACAAAACAGACAAAAACCACTGCCTTTAGACTCAGTCTATTTTCTCTTTTCTTTTAAGTGCCCATGATGTTAGAAATACTCTTCCTAGGGCCTCAATGTGTCATACAGTTGTTGTCCAAGAGCATTCTTTCTAAAGATGTGGCACCACTTACTAGTTGTGTCACCTTGGGCAAGTCGTTTAACTTCTCTAGACCTCAGCTTCTGCATCTGAAAAATGGAAATGGCAGTTGTCGTAAACCTAACACATAGGGTTATCAAGGAGATGAAATGACCATGCATTTAAGGTCCTAGGACAGTTGAGAACCTCTAATGTGTTATTTTTATGTCATGATGATTCATTGAGACAGCAAATTTCATGGAGCTCCCTCAGATCAACACTTAAAGCTTTAAAATGAATGGTTCCATGAATGTGGAACACTGATGATTTTTCTTAAAATTTACCCCTTTGGATTTTTTTTCCTTTTCATTATTAGAGAATGTCCTCTTCTCTTTTCCTGTGACTCTCTTAGCCTCTGTGCTGAACAAATCCTCTTCTGAGGTACTGACGTGTCTGAGTATGCCCTTTTAGAAGAGCCTGGGCAGTTAGTACCCATCAGTAAGATTTTATTGTAATTTAACTTAGTCCAAGGGGCTTTTATTAAGTATCTGCATGGGCACCTGAATCACAGAGGTACAGGTAGGGCCTGATCTATGCTGAGGTTACAGGAAGGGGAATCCAATTAGTCAGGAATTACATGGAGTCCAACTGTCTTTAGCCATCTTTATAATCTATTTTTGCCAATTGTTTTCTTTACTTTGTTAGTCATCCATGTTGTACCATTTTTCATTCGCTCTAAAATCAACACCTACTATGTGCTTAGGCACTTCACTGGGTTCTTGGGGGGTACCGTGTGAGCAAAGAGATGTGTTTCCTGCCATTCCTAGCATCTGAGAGGTGGGAGAGTGTACCTGGTTGTACAATGGAACATTCTCTTACATAAGAAGATAGCCCTTGCCCGTACCCCTCCAAACACACACAGTTAGCTTATGGAAGGCCCACGGGGTTTACAGAGAGATCTCTCAGCTCTAGTAAGACCACCCAGTATTTTAAAGAGATCACACTGATGGTGTCCCAGTATCCCCAAAAGTTCTTCCTTCTTGGGGAGCAGCAGAAGGGACTTTGGTGCCCTGTCCATGTCCATGCCTTCAGCTGTGAAGAGAATGCCGGTGACCTGGAGACGGTGTTCCCGATGGTGGATGGCGGGCAGGGGAGTCTCAGAGCAGCTGCTGAAGCCAGATTAGTGCTGATGGGTTAGAGAGTGGTGTCCCTCTGAGTGTTGGAATCCAATAGGAGACATTAATCTCCTTGGGGACAAATGAAATTAATCCTCTTCCCAGATGGCAGCAAAGTGACAAGAGTGCGGAGATTAAAAGAGATTGTGAGGTTGTAGGGTGACAGCACCATCAATCGGGTTATGAAACCCAGCGCTCTATTCTCACCAAAGGCAAATGGCACCGTTTCATTTTTGCAAGTCTGATGGGTTTGGGGTTCTGGAGAAAAGCCCCTTTCAATGAACTTTCCTCTGATTTAACTCCTTTCCACTTCAGATTTTCTCCTTAGAAGAGACTATTCTTATTCATGTGTTAAATACTATTTATGTATTGATCTCTTTATGTCAAACTTTTCCCTGATATTATCATTTTTATTTCTATTGACTTCCATAAGATAGCACGGCTATCATGCTCCCTGGGAAGTCAAATTGTGAGATGAGATCTTGAGACCCCCATGGCAACCAGTTAGCCTGATGTAAACTCCCCATGACCTTGGACAAAGTGGCTTTCCTCAGCGGAGTCAACAGAGAGTGGTCAGCCTGCAGTGCTCCTTGGGGAATAAGCCCTTGGGCCCAGAGGGGGAAATGTGGGTAGCACAGCTCGGCATCCATGGCTGACACGTAGCAGAGGTCTTCAAGATAACCTGCGCGTTTCGAACTTCCATGACTTCACTAATACCTCATTCAAAGGCATCCGTGGTCATCCTGTATCTCTTAGTAGCCTTTCACAGCTGCTTCTCCATCCCTGTCAATAATTTGCTTCTCTTCCCAACCTTCTAATTCTTCCCTCTTTGCCTCTTTGCTGATCCATAATTCCGGTCGCATCTCCTGAGAGCCAGCCTCAGAGCTTCCTCCAGCCACTTCTCTGTCAATGACCTCAGTCACCTCCATGGCTTTGAGGATGGTCCTGCCAGCAGGGATTCCAAATCCAGGTGGATGCCCTGATCTCTCTTCTGAGCTCAAGTCTGGCATCCCTAACCTGTCTGCTTCAAACTCAGCACACCCCGGGTCAAAACTGCCTTGTCTCTCAAACCAGTTTCCCTTCCTGACTTCTCTTCTCCTCCCTGTTTTACTGTTTTCCTAATCCCTGTGCTTTGAGAGCTCACATTCATTTTGAACCCCTTCCTGCAGCCCATTTACCATCCTCTTGTCACCAAATCTTCTAAGTTCATCTGTCAGAAATATTTTTATTCCATTTCCATGATTATCACATCACATCTGGACTACTGCAGTAGTAAAGATAGTAACGGTGTGACTTTGGAGACATTTCTTCTGTCTATGTAGTATTTATAAAGTGCCTGGAGTCTAGAGCTTGTGCTCTTAACCATTAAGCCAAATGGCCTTAAGCTGAGGCTTGGCTGCTGGCGATGTCACCTTCATCGTCGTTGTCATCTTCTGTCATTATCATCCTTGCCTGCCCGACTGAGCAGTTACTCACTGCCTCCTGTCTCTCAGAAGTTTAATTCAAGGTGTGTCTATCTTATCTCCCCAAGCTGACTGATAGGTCTCTGAGGGCAGAGATTCTATCTTAATCTTCAAACCTTTTCACAAAAGGCAGGAATTTGGTAAACTCCATTGATTACATTGTTTAAAAACCAAGTCAACAGCCTCCTGATGGGAGTCATTTCCCACATGTGGTTAATTCGCCCTGTCACACACAGAATGACCATTTATTTATTTAAGAGTTTGTTTATTTATTTGTTTATTTGACACAGAGAGAGAGAGCGCCTGGAAGTACAAGCAGGGGGAGCAGGAGAGAGAGGAGGAAGCAAGCTTCCAGCTGAGCAGGGAGCCCGATGTGGGGCTTGATCCCAGGACCCTGGGATCATGACCCCAGATGAACACAGTAGCTTAACCAACTGAGCCACCCAGGGGGCCCCAGAATGACCTATTAACAGTAGAAAGTAATTTACATAATTGTCTGTTCAAAACTCTCCAGGGGATTCCTACAGAATCCCAAGTTCCTGCCATTGCCAGGCTCTGTATCTTTGGGCTCCTAACCCTGGCCTCGTCTCCTGATCCCCTCTGCCTCCCTCATACCAGCCGCCTGGCTTTCTGGCTGCGGTGCTGACAGCAGGTGCACAGCCCCCCCCTCCCCCGCAAAGCCCTGTCCCCTGCTGTGCCCTCCGCCAGGAATCCCACAGATCGGCCGCCCCCCTTCATTCCGTTCAAACGTTCAGTCTTCCGTCTACAGCAGCGTCTGCCTTCCGTCCTCCTCTACTCCTTCCCCTGCTCTGTCGTGAGTCACGGGTCTTCGGGTCATATTGATCCCTATTTGACATTCTTTTACACATTTCCTTGTATCTCTCTCCCCTTCCACAACGTAAGGGCTCCAAGAGGGCAGAGGCCTTGGCTGACTTCTTTCACACGCTACCTCCAGAGCCTAGAAAAGCGCCTAGAACAGTGAGGGCACACAGCGAGCCTCCACAAATACTGGCCAGGACAATCAAAGAACAGAGGGAAATGCCGCAGCTCAAAATGACTGCCACGGGGCCCATCCGGGGCGCTTCCTCTTTCAGCCAGCAGGGGGCTCTTCCACTCTCTCTGGAATCCGAAGGGTGGACCAGTACCTTCCGAGGACTGAGCCTGAAATACTCCCGCCTCTTGAAACCAGAAATACCCGCGTCTTCCTTCTTTCCCTCCAAGTAGGATTTTTTTTTTTTCAAACCCAGGCTAATATTGACCTTTGTGTTAACAAACAGATTTTGCTTTTTATAGGCGGTTCTTTTAAGGATTTTTGGGTTTGGGGTTTTTTTTTTAATTTAATTTAATTTATTTATTTATTTGACAGAGAGAGAGAGAGAGAGATCACAAGCAGGCAGAGAGGCAGGCAGAGAGAGAGGAGGAAGCAGACTTCCTGCTGAGCAGAGAGCCCGATGTGGGGCTCCATCCCAGGACCCTGGGATCATGACCTGAGCTGAAGGCAGAGGCTTTAACCCACTGAGCCACCCAGGTGCCCCGGGTTTGGGTTTTTGGAGGGCGTGAGGTTTGCTGCTCGAAATTCCACTTTTTTATTCACTCATAAAGACACGTTGCCATGAACAAGATGTATGGGGTCAGTGGGACTCGAGAGCACAGCAGTAACGTGAGCTCATGTAAGTGCTTCAGCCCCGTAGATTAAACAACTACCGAAGGAAGCCAATCAATTACACTGTGTGTTTATGCGCTTTTGACAGGGAGATGCCTCCCTCTCTGATTTTTCTGGTCTTATATCTTGTTGGGAACAGATGTCAGAAATATGTTGGTACACATAACATTTGGAAGATTTGAAAAATAAATCCCTCCCCTGGAAATAGGGTGGTTTCCAAGTTTGTATCAATTTGAACGTTGAAATATCCCCACTGGGCGACATGGCCAATGCCCTTGAATGGGCTTATTGTCTCTTGCCCATTTCCTTTACAGTCAATTTTGGCAGGAGCGCCAGCCTCACTGGCAAGACGAAAGGAACTATATAGTACGGTGTCTGCTCTGCCAACACAAAGTAAAACTAGTTTGGCAACACTTAACTGTTGTTGGGAGGGCCCAGGTAACATAAGGATATTAATAGGGCTAGTATTCTGTTACTCATGTCTGTTCTGTACAAATGGTCCTTAATTTTGTACCCAAGAAAATTTGCCTCTCTCGTCGGGCAGTAGTTTCCTGGAAAAACCACAGTAACCTTCTGTAAATGAACCAGAGTAAATGGATTCTTGTAGAGGAAGGAGTGAGCAGGAGCTCGTGAGAATGGAGAGCTTATCTCGATGGAGAAGGCCATCTATTAGGGCATTTTTTTTTTTTAGGGCTTTTTTTTTTTAAACAAGCAGGATGTCTTCCTTGCAAACCAATTTCAGTCCAGATATTTATATATGTATCTTTTTCTTTCTGGAAAAAAAAAAGTGATTGAAACCACTGACTCAGGGCCAGAGGAAATGAACCCTATGACTCAGATGGGCTGAGGAAGCAGGTGAAGGTGTGTCTTGAGTCTGTGGACCTAAACCAGCAGCTGAAGTTTCAAGGGTTTCCTAGGAAGACAGTGCTTCATATGGAACTACGTTAAAATGCTGTATTTTGTCCATTGATAACATTCACCCACTGTGGGACCCTTACTGGGGGGGTAGGGTATGCGTGCAGCAGTCTCCTTGATGGAACAGACACAGTTCCTGCCCTTGGAGAGCTTACCAGACAGTGCATATCAAAGAGGCACACTTGAAAGAGGCTTAAGATGATTACAAAGCCTGATACTAATGACAGATCCAGGCCCATCTATTTCCAGACAGTGTAGTCTTGACCCCATTTTTAAAAACTGAAATGGGGTGGAAGTTTATAGGTCTTTCTGGTCTCCAGGAAGAACATTGATTATATCCAAAAGCATGAAGGCCTTTGTATTTTAATAAGTATTACACAGAAATTCGTTTATTCCAAGGTTCTTACAGAGCACCCACTCTGTGTTAGGTCCAGGGCTAGAAGCCGTGAGGGACTGATAATTGGAAAGGGGACATGACACGTACATGCACTGCTAAATGGAATGGACACAGGGGTGAGTGTCTGGGTAAAACGTTGAAAGCGTTCAGAACAAGGGGACTACTCGTGAGTGAGATGCCTGAGGAGGGTGTCCATGGCAGGCGGCTCTCGTAGAGCAAATAGAACTTGGATACTTTGGAGACAGTCATGGCCCTGCGGCAGAGGGCAGAACAGTAGCAGCTTCTGAAGCTTCAGGCCCCTGTCCTTGAGCGTCAGCTGCCCAGCCAGGACTCCGTCCTGACAAACATGAGCCTTGATTGAAACTTCACTCAGGCTCTGCCCCCATGCATAATCCTCTCCCTCTGTAACCTTCAGTAGTAATTTCTTTGGGTTATTTTAGTTCATTCATTTGACAGTCATCTCTTCTAGCAGATACTGATGAATAAATGGTATCTATCCTCCTTATATGTGAGGGTGGTTATCACTCAGGTTCACAAGGGCACAGGCCCTTTTACAGAGGCGGCGTGGTCCTGTCCAGATGGAGTGATGGTCAGGGTGCTTTATGCTTTCGCACGCCTTGTTCGCATGATGGTCCTGTGCTGTCGTCTCCATACTGGAGACTGGAAGCTGTCTCCATGTCCTTCTGCCTAAATGGCAAACTGAGGGACAGTCCTGAAGGCAAAGTAGGAAATGGAAAGGAGCAAAGGAGACCCGGGTTTCAAGAATGGAGCTTCCTGTCTGAACCACTGCGGCCTCCCAGCAGGTGTCAGCTTCCCTGGGAGACTAGGGCTTCCCGCAGACACCCCAGGTTTTGAGAGGATTCAGCATGGCCCCAAAGAACTACATTTCACATCGGGTGGTGAGATGGCAAGATCCCGAAGCAAGTGAGACCTTCCACCAGGAGCAGGTGCTCGCTCCGACACAACCGAGAGTGGATGACGAGCCTTGGACATGGAAGTGACATGGTAAGCGTGCTTTTTAAGAGCAGAAGCACTCTGATCATAATACTTCAGAACCAAGAAAGGGTTTGACACATATTGGATGCTTTGCAAGTATCGTTAGCGTCATCTGCAGGTGGAAAGGGTGACTTTTCAGGAGCTCGCTGCTACTGCCTGCCTACTGACAGACACCCTTCAATGACACTGGCATTTGCAAAGAAACCGAGCTGTTCCACATAATGCTAACTCAGCTGCTCCCCAGACCTGTGGTTCCATACCCATTTCATGTGCTTGGAATCCCTGCGGAAGCCTCATAAACCATTTGATGGAAAACAGAAACAGTCAACCTTGCTGAATGCCTGAAGACTTTAGACATCACCAAACAACCGAACTACTGCACTTTTTTTTTTTTTTTAAAATCAAGGTTCCTGTATTTATGAGAATATCCACCTGCTTTTATTGTCCCTCAGTCATGCTGCAGTAAGTTGTTGTCACACCGGGGTTCTTCCAAATTCTGTTTCTTGGATGGAGAGTCACAGACCACCTGGGTTTGCCCCTTGGTAATCTGTAACTACTACTTCTACGTATCTTTGCTGAAGTCCTTCTCTGCCTGCATCCACTCTCCTCTCCACCAGCAGGTCGCCTCCTGTCAAACAAGGCAGGCTTCCACGTGCATCGCTTCAAAACACCTATAATGCCCACCGCTCCCTCCGTCCCCCACCCCAACCTGGGCTCAAACTGCTGTTTCTTTTTGGATATGCAGAAGGAAATGTGGCCACACCCTGCATTTCCTTAGACTCAGCTAACTGTGAATTTAGAACCTGGAAGTAATTAGATTTTGTAACCTTCTTCAAAATAAATTAGTACTCAGGTCACCCTTCAGTATCTGAGAGCACTATGTGTTACTTCTGTTAAAGGGCACAAAAATCCATATTTTTGTTTAAAAAATGGATCTACTTTTATGCAGCATCCAAATTTAATTATTCTTAAAGCATTTTAGGATCCCAGATGAAAGATGCAACTGCAGTGTTAAGTCCTAATATTATTTATTTCCCTAGTCATCAACATTAGTTGGTTTCTCCTTTCTTGCAACCTATTTATCATTTGTATAAATATAGTATTTGAGGGAGCTTCCTGCATTAGATCATCTCCTATCCTTTTAGTGCCCTTGACATTCATTGCACTTTCCCAGTGAGGCTTGCTGAGACATTAATGTGGTGGCCTCCCCTGTGTTAATACCATTGGAAGGGCTTTAATGTTACTTACTGCTGTGACAGGAGTGTTGATGATTCTTCTCCTTGTGTTTGTCCTATGTAGAGCACTGATCTTCTTCCTTACTGGGGTGACCAGACTTTTCTCCTGATGGAATATCCATTGACATTTCCTAATGCCTCCTGTGGTGTGCTAGGCACTGTGCTAGGTTCTGGAGTTGCTAAACAATTTGGGGGCCCTTAACCTTCTTCAGAAGCCAACTCCGACTATGTGTCCTCTGAGAGGTGACATACAGCCTGCTGTCTCTCACCCACCTGCCAGTGTAGTATGGTAGACAGACGCTAAGGTAGCTCTCCTGATCCTGTCTCTTCATATTCATACCCTTTTGTAATTCCCTCCCCTGGGGCGTGGGAAGGGCCTGAGACTTTCTGAACCAATAAAATATGGCAAAGGTGTTGGGATGTCACTTCCTGATCATGTTACATAAGATTGGGATGCCTGTCTTGTTGAGGGACTCTCTCCCTTGTTGGCTTTGAGGACGCAAGCAGCCATGTTGGGGAAGTAGATGTGGCAAAGTACTGAAGACGGCCTCTGGCTGATAGCCAGAAAGACATCGAGGTCCTCAGTCCAACACTCCAGAAGGAACTGAATGTTGCCAAAAACCATGTAAGCTTAGAAGTAGATCCTTTCCCAGTTGAGCCTTTGGATGAAGAGTCAGCCCTGGCCAATTCCTTTTTCTTTTCTTTATTTCTAATAAAGTCTACACCTACTGTGGGGCTTGAACTCACAACCCCGAGATCAAGAGTCGCATGCTTTATCATCTGAGCCAGATAAGTGCCCCTCTTTGGCCAGTACCTTGATGGAAGCCTTACAGAGGATTCAACTAAGCCATATCCTGACTCCTGACCCACAGAAGCTGTGGATAATGTGTATTAGTTTAAACTAAGCTTACATGGTTTTTGGCAACATTCAGTTCCTTCTGGAGTGTTAGACTGAGGACCTCGATGTTTGTGGTAACATTGTCACACAATGATAGAAAACTAATATATGTAGCTAATTTCCCCCTCTTGCATAAGGCACACAGCTTTATTACTGTATTTAGATTGCATTATGTTCTTTTTTTGCTGTCTGGCTTCCCCATATAGAATGGAGACCATAATAGTAACAACTAAAGCAGAGTAGAATTGTACATTGTATCTCTCAATGTGCGGAAAAGAAGCAAGTAGATTTCTGTTGTTTCCTCCAACCACTCCAGGTCAGTCCCAAGGCCACACCCTGCCGCTGGCTGTGTGCACCTGGGAGGAGTTACTTAAACTTGCGGATAAAACATAACTTTTCAAACTGTGTCCAGCTGGCTTGGTCTGTCTCCTTTCAAAGCTTTCCTCTCTTCCATGGCCAAAGTTGGGTCAGGTACAGCACAGGATTGCATGGTCTGGTGGCGATGGGGGAGGAACGGCTAGCTCACATGAGGCTCCGACGCTGTTCTCTGCGTCTGCGCTGGCCGCCCGGCGCCGCACAAGTGGGGGACTGTCTCAGCCTGATCAGGAACCGTGGGCCTTCTTTTTGCTAACTGAGCACCACACTGGCCCTTGCTGGTTCCGCAGACACTCTGCTTCTCTTCCACGTTCTCCATCCAGGACTTGCCTGGAGTGTCTATTCTGTGGTCTCTGCTCTGTGTCACTTTGACAACAGCCAGGCCAGGACTGTAGCAGTCCTGTGAGCGATCAGTGATCAGCTGGCTTCTGTGTCACCCATGGAAGAGCACAATGGATCATGTAAATTCCTTCCATGCCACAAGGGGACAAGGGGAGGCTCAGGACTCTCTCTGCCCCACCTTGACGGTGGAACACCCTGGGAAATGGTTTTCCCATATAGTTCTGAAGAAGTAGCACAGGCCTCATTTTGAGCTTCCCTTCTACTCCATGTTATATTCTTTTTTTTTTTTTTTAAAGATTTTATTTACTTATTTGACAGACAGAGATCACAAGTAGGCAGAGAGGCAGGCAGAGAGACACGAGGAAGCAGGTTCCCTGCCGAGCAGAGAGCCCGATGCGGGGCTCGATCCCAGGACCCTGGGATCATGATCTGAGCCGAAGGCAGAGGCTTTAAGCCACCGAGCCACCCAGGCGCCCCTCCATGTTATATTCTTATGGCCAGTGTAAGGTCTGAGTCTGAAAGACTTAAGTATAATCTTCTCTTTATCTCCTTCTCTCCAAATTTCTCTCCATCACCATCACCCCTCCTGGCAGTGTTTCAGAGTCTTCATTCATCTGTCTGGGAGAACTCTCTCTATGTCATGTCCTTCTGCTTTCCTTCCCCACCCTAAGTGGGACTTGCTCTTTTCTTCCCTGGAACTCCCTGCCTCATGGCTTAGCCTTGGTGATAGGTAGGCTGCAGGAAAAGAAATGATTTACCAATTAAGAAGGATGCACCAGGAGTTTTTATTTAAAAATCATGTCATACTGCCAAAGATGAGAATATTTTACCCCACTGAAATTAAGAACTTATGTTCAACAAAGGATTTCATAAAGAGATCAAAAAGATGGGCTGCACATTGGGAGAAAGTATTTACACATGTGTAACTGACAAAAGGTTAACATCCAGGATGTACACAGGGTGCCTAAGAAGAGAGAGAGGGGAAAAAGTCATTATCTAATAGAAAAATAGGTAAAGGACACAGACAGGAACCCAGAGAAGTATGAATGACCAGGAGATATATAAACAGCTGTTTAACTTTCACAGCAGCCAGATGGAAATTAAAACCATGGTGAGATGCTGTTTACATCCATCAAATTAGCAAAAATTTAAAAGTCTGACCATGCTCAGTGTTGGGTACAATGGGGACTTCGATATATGGATGGGAGTACAGATTAGTACAGTCACTTCAGAAAGCAAGTCGGCATGACGTTTGAGAGTGTGTACATGCAGCGATTTCCCTCGTAGGGGGATCCTGAGAAATTCTTGGACCTGTGCTCCAGAAGCCATGCAGAAGAATGTTCACAACACAGATTTAGAAACAATTTAAATGGCCATGAACATGGGAATGGATAAATACGTAAGTTGTGGTATATGCGTATCACAGAATGCTATTCAGCAGTGACATGAAATTAATGTGCTGCGGCTACACAGGTCAATATGGATGCGTCTCGAAAACACATTGTTGAGTGAAATAAAAAAAAAGGAAAGCCACAGCCTACAGAGAAGAGGCACCATGAGTTCTTTCATCGATACGTCAAAACCAGACAGATCAAGCAATAAAGACCCGAAAGTTGAATAGGAAAGCAAGGTAATGGGATAACATTGAGGATCAGGATGACCTCTTCGTGGGGAAGGAAGGACGGGGGGGGGGGCGATCAAGGATGACCACATTTCCCTTTCTTGAGCCAGGGGTTGGCAAAGTTTTCCAATTTTGGGGGGCCAGAGAGTAACAGTTTTGCAGGCTGTGTAGGTCTTGTTACAACTACGCAACTCTCCTGCTGTCATGTGAAAGTGGTGGTAGGTGATAGGTAAGGAAGGAGTGTGGCCACGTTGGCCATGTTCCAATAAAACTATTTACGGACTCAAATTTGAGTTATATATAATTTTCACACATCATAAAATATTATTCTTGAGATTTTTTCAACCATTTAAAAATGTAAAACCATTAGCTTATGAGTCATACAAAAACAGACGGCCACCAGAGTTTGTGTGTATATATACATGTCTGTCTATCTATTTGCACTTTTGTGTATGCTTGATATTGTTTATAAAAAATTTTTTCAAAATAAGGGCACTTGGGTGGCTTAGTGGGTTAAAGCCTCTGCCTTTAGCTCAGGTCATGACCTCAGGGTCCTGGGATCGAACCCCACATCGGGATCTCTGCTTGGCAGGGAGCCAGCTTCCCCCCACCCCTGCCTGCCTCTCTGCTTACTTGTGATCTCTGTCTGTCAAATAAATTAAAAAAAAAAAGTTTTTTTCAGAATAAGAAATTTGGGGTGCCTGGCTGGCTCAGTTAGTATAGCATGTAGCATGTGACTCTTGATTCCAGGGTCGTAAGTTTGAGCTCCACATTGGGCATGGAGATTACTTAAATAAATAAACTTAAAAAAAAAAGAATAAAAACTTGTTATCCATCTTATGCTATCATCTATTTAAGAACTGCTCTGTGTCAAGCAAAAAGGTAGGGGCTACATATAATTTTAAGTGTTGGCAAAAGGCATGAAACGCAGGTATATTTTGTTCCTGTTAGGTGATGAAAGTAAGCCACACGGGGGTTAAGTGACTTAAAGAAGGGCCCACAGGAAGTAAGGGCAGACCCAGGTCTGTCCCAAGCCCACACACCATATATTCTATCACTTGGCGCCCCTGAAGTACAGCATACCCTGTTCACGTCTCGCCCTCGTGCCCAGCTCAGAGCCTGGCACATAGTAGGCACTCCTTAAGCTTCGGTAGTATGCAGCTTTCTTATGGCACAAACGAGGCTGGGGTTTTAGCATCTTTTTCCCAAATGTATGGGCTAAGGTTCTGGTTGCAATCGCCCCAACCATCTCTGGCTGACTCAAGACAAAAAAGACTTTTCTGGTAAAAAGATATTGGATATCCTTTTCATAGAACTCAATAGTCAGATCTTGGGAAGAACTAGGGTAGCTGGAACAACAGATAATTCTCTCTGTAGCGCCTTCCTCAGAATGACTCACTCCCACCCCTTTCTCCTGTGAACTCTTTTGTTTCTCGAAGGGCAAGTGGTTGGCCTCTCTGGGGTCATGGATGAGAAGACACCGAGGATGGTCGTCCCGCCAAGGCCACATGGGGTGGGATAGGGAATATCTCCCCAAGGGAAAGCTGCTGTCCACTACTCCTTGGAAAGAGATAATCTGACTCCCCTGCTCCTGGGACAAAACCTCAGAAGTTAGAAGGAGTAACTTAGAGAAGGGCTCAGAGCCCTGGCAGCAGGTTCACAGCAGCAGATTCATGACAGAAGGATACTTTAAAGCAAAACTATATTTTTTATTGGTAGACTTTATTTTTCAGAACTGTTTATTTATGTTTTTCAATTTTTTAAAGGATTTAATTAATTTATTTATTTTAGGAAGAGAGTGTGTGTGTGTGTGAGAGGGTGCTGCAGGGGCAGGGTGGGGGTGGGGAGAGGGACAAGCAGACTACGGGCTGATCGTGGAGCCCAACACAGGGCTCAGTCTCATGACTCTGAGATCATGACCTGCGCCAAAACCAAGAGTTGGAGGCTTAACCAACTGAGCCACCCAGGAGCCCCTAGAAGTGTTTTAGATTCAAGGAAAAATTGAGCAGATAATACAGAGATCCCATAGAACCTCCACCGTTCTCCTCTTAGTTTCCTCTATTATTAACATCTTCATTAATGTGGTGCATTTGTTATAATTAAGGAACCAATACTGTTACATGATTACCCAGTACGACCACAGTTTGCATAAGAGTTCTCTGTTGCACAGTTCTATGGGTCTTGACAGAGACCCATTAATGTATAATGTCTTATACACATCATTTCAGTGAATTGACTGAGTAGTTTCACAGCCCTAAAAGTCATCTGTGCTCACTCTATTCATTCCTTCCTCCTTCTGACCCCTGGCCACCCCTGATCTTTTCACCGTCTCCACAGAATTGCTTTTTCCAGAATGTGATATGGTTGGAATCATACCATATGTAGCCTTTTCGGATTGGCTTCTTTTACTTAGTGATATGCTCTTGAGTTTCCTCTTGGTCTTTTATAACTTGGCTCCAGGTTTTTTGTTGGTTTTTTTTTTTTTTTTTTTTGGTAGCATTGAACAATATTCTATTGTCTGGATGTGCTACTTTATTTAACCACTCATCTACCAAAGGACATCTTGATGGCTTCCAAGTTTTACAGTCATGAATAAAACTCCTGTAAACATCCGTGTGCAGGTTTTTGTGTGGACGTAAGTTTTCAAGCCCTCTACGTAAATACTAAGGAGTGTATTTTGGAGTCTTTTGTTGGAGCGTGTGATAAGAGTATGTTTAATCTTATAAGAAAGTGCCAAACTGTCTTCCCGAGTGGCTGTACCATATTGTGTCCTCATGAGCAATGCATGAGTTCTGTTGCTCCACATCCTCGCCAGCTTTTGTTGTTGTCAGTGTCTTGGATTTTTGCCATTTTAATAGGTATATAGTGGTATCTCATTGTTTGATTTTGTAATTCTCCCATGACATATGATGTGAAGCATCTTTTCACATGCTTATTCACCATCTGTATAACTTCCTCGGTCAGGTGTCTATTCAGATCTTAAACTCACCTTAATGTTAGGTTTGTTTATTGTCTTACTACTTACTACTTGAGTTAAGAGTTCTGTGTATATTTTGGATAGTAGTCCTTCATCAGATATGTCTTTTGCAAATATTTTCTTCTATTCTGTGACTCGTCTTCTCATTCTCTTAACAGTGTTTATCTCAGAGCAAAAGTTTTTAATTTTAATCAGGTTCAGCTTATCCGTTTTTTTGTTCATGGATTGTGCCTTTGATGTTGTATCCAAAAAGGCATCTCCACACCCAAAGTCTTCCTGTTTTCTCCTTTATTATCTTCTAGGAGTTTTGCATCTTACATTTGAGTGTATAATCCATTTTGAGTTAATTTTGGGGGGAGAAGAATAAGGTCTGCGACTAGATGAGGTTTTTGTTTTGTTTTGTATTGTTTTGTATGTGGATGTCTTGTTGTTCAGCACAATTTGCTGAAAAGACTACCTTTTCTCCATTGCATTGCCTTTGCTCCTTTGTCAGAGTGGACTATATTTGGGTGGGTCTATTTCTGGATTCTCTATTTTCTGCCATGGATCTGGCTGTCTATTCTTTCTCCAACACCACACTGTCTGATTCCTGTAACTCTGTACTAAGTCTCGAAGTCGGAGAGTGCCAGTCCTTCAGTATCATGTTTTTCTTCAGTAAAATGGTGGCTATTCTGGATCTTTTGCTTTTCTCCATATAAAGTTTATCAATTTGTTGATGTCTTCAAAATCTGGAAATAATTTGAAATGTAAGTTTTCTAAATAGAGGTACTTGCTGCCTTTGCATAGGAGACTTTTCTGTATCTTATGCATTTTCTTTTTTTTTTAAGTTTTATTTATGTATGTAGTCTTTATACCTGACTGAGGGCTCAAACTCAAAACCTTCAGATCAAGAGTTGCATGCTCCTCCAACTGAGCCCGGCAAGTGCCCCATATCATACGCATTTTCACACTTTGTGATATACTAGGAAACATTTTCTTTGCGAAGTTACATGGCTAATGTCATTGCTTAAAAGATGTAGATTCTATGGTGTATAGTAGAGACAATGCTTTTGTACAATTTTAGCACATTGAAAAGAATTTCTAAGATTTTTTTACCTGTAAAATACACAACACAAAACTGACCATCACAGCCATTTTTGTGTCAAGTTCAGTAATATTAAGTGTCTTCGTATTGCTGTGCAACGAATCTCTAGAACTTCTTTCATCTTACAGAACTGAAATGCTGTACCCATTAAACAGCAGCTTTCCACTCCCTTCTCCCCCAGCCCCTGGTAACTTCCATTCTACTTTCTGTCTCTACAGTTTGGTTACTCTAAGTACCTCATATAAGTGGAATTGTGCAGGTTTGTCTTTTTGTGACTGGCTTCTTTCACTTAGCCTGATATCCTTGAGGTGATTCCACGTTGTGGCATATGACAGTCTTTCCTTCCTTGTTAAGGCTGAAAATATTTCCTTATATGTATAGACCACATCGTGTTGATCCCATCATCCATTGATGGAGTCGACTTGAATCCCTTCTGAAGTGGAGTCTGTGAGCTATGTGCTCACTGCACTTTCCCTCATGGCGGCAGACACGGTGTGGTGGGGGTGAGGAAGGATGGAAGAGCTGGAAGTCCTGCCTCTGCAGGGGCTGCTTCGTGCCGGGGGCTATATCCACGGAGATAGACTGAAGGTTACACAGGGAGAGGCGATAGACGTGTTTTAGTTTAAGAAATCGGGCAGAATCAAGGTAAACAAATGCAGAGTGTTTTGCTCTATTTCTCTCCATTGAAAAAGACAGATAACATTTGAGGGGCTGTGGGAAGAGGAGTTAAGGGACGAGTCTTGGCCTCTTCACGTTGTGAAGCTGGTGACACCCCCAATGACATCTCCACATTGCTATACAGTTTATGGCTCCAATTACACTTATCTCCTGTGCTAAAATGCTTGACTATGTGAGTAATTATATTCATAAATCCAGGATATAGTCATTTAGCAGATGACGATTCCAGGTATGGCTTTGGATATGTGGACTGAACTAAGACTAGATAATGTTTAAATAAACAAAAGCTGAATATAAAATACAGTCTGAATCTTTAAGACAATGATATTGTTAACTCTGGTATGCTCAATTTGAGAGTAGCTTTTGAAAACACAATGAATAAATAATAATATCTGTGAATAATAATATCTGTGAGAAGAACAACCTGAAGTTTTAAGATCTATCAAATGCCAAAGGGGAGTGCGAGCCCCAGTCTGATGTGTAAAGGCAGATAGTGTCTGAACCAATGACACAGAGCAAATTCAAGTAGCTTAAAACAATGCATTTTGAAGAAAGAAGTCTAAACCCAAGTACATGATTTAAAATCTTAGAAAAGAAACTGTTGCTCTCAGGGAATGGAAAAGAGATAAAATATCATCATAAATGGGCATCTGGGTGGCTCAGTGGGTTAAGCTGCTGCCTTTGGCTCAGGTCATGATCTCAGGGTCCTGGGATCGAGTCCTGCATCGGGCTCTCTGCTCAACAGGGAGCCTGCTTCCTCCTCTCTCTCTCTCTCTCTCTCTCTCTCTCTGCCTATTTGTGATTTCTCTCTGTCAAATAAATACATAAGATCTAAAAAAAAAAAAAAAAAAAAGATCATCATAAATGTGGCATTGAGTCGTCACAGAGGCCCAGAGCCCCAAACTCTATCTCTGCAGTGACCCCGTGGGGGTGTTTGTTGGCAGGTCATGCTTGGCCCCAGGGTTCCACACTACACAGTCATCGGAACATCATCTACGGATTGATACAGATGCCAGTTTCTATTTTCACTTTGCCTTAGCTTCAGCATAACGCTTTCTATAGGCAATACTTATCTTGTATTGAACCAAGAGCTAGGATTTTCAAGTTTCACATCTTGTCCTCACATTTTAGAGTCTTGGGATTTGGAGAACAGATCTTCGATCCACATAACTGTTTCTTCCATGGTTTTCAAACTTCAGTCTTTTAATTTTTTTTCTTTTTTTTGAGAGAGAGAGAGAGAGAGAGAGAGAGAGATAAAGTGAATGTGCGTGGGTGGGGAGGGACAGAGAGAGAGGGAGAGTGTGAATCTTAAGTAGGCTCCATGCTGAGTGCAGAGCCGGATGTGGGGCTTGATTTCACGACTCTGAGATCATGACCTCAGCTGAAGTCAAGAGTGGGACACTTAACTGAGCTACCCAGGAGCCCCTCAAAGTTTAATCTTAACACTCTCAGCTTTAACATCCAAACTCCCCGTTTGTCTCATATATAGGAATTACACCATCTCCTGACTGCTTCTCTCTGTCTCTTCTTGAATCTTTTGTCATCCTCCTTGAGTTCTAGCCTCAGAAATCCTTGCAGTTTCCCAAATGGAGATGCATCACAACTTTGCACAAAGTGGGGAAGAGTGAATGCTACTGTACCCCTCCCAGCATATCACAGGATCAAGCCAGATGAAGTATAGGCAGGCATAAAGAAATATATATATTTTTCCCTCACTTAAAAATAATAAATAATATATGCTCATTGAAAAGAAAAGCATAAAAGGAATACCTATTGAAAAGCAAAATTTCTAGAAATCATGTCTGGGGCTAGCTTGGTTATACTCCTGTGGATTTTTTGTTTCCCTCTGTGGCTAATAACATATAATGCAATTGCAGAAATGAGATCATTCTACAACCTGTATTTTCTCTTGCTTCATTCATTTCATAAACTGTCACATCTTTCTAGGTCAGTGAGCAGAGAGCTACCACATTCTTTTTCACGCCTCTGTGGGATCCTAACTGCATGGGTGCCCCTGTGAATTATTTAATCCATTTTCTAGTGGTGGCTGTTTGAGGCCTGTTTCCAATTTTTTACTTTTTGAAACAAAGCTTCAATAAACAGCATTGTATTGTGACATTTTTACACTCTTGAGTGGTTATCTCTGTGTGTCCTAGGAAAGGAGCTGCCACCTAGAATGTAGGCATCCTTCAGTTTTGGTGGGGGAGTTCAGCCCTATGGATCCGTACCACTCTCTGTTCTAGTCCTTTTTGAAAGTAATGTTAAAACGAGTTCCAAGCCTCCTGAGGCTTATTTTCTAAACTCTTCCTTTTGGAGTATCCAAAGTAGTACCAGGATATTCCTGAGGTTTCTCTCAAGCGGAGTGAGGACCTGGTGATATTTTTCTTTCCTTCTTCATTCAGAATGGTGACTCTCTGATGATCCTTTCACACTATAGTTTCTGGGCTCCTTCCTGTTTATTACCTAGAACTGTGTCTGGTGTATCCTCTTTCCTTGTAGTTTCTAAAACGACCCGTACTTGGAAGTTATCATTTAAATCTCTCTCCCACATAGGGCTGGTGGAGCTTCCCGATGGAGAGAATTGACTGAAGTGACAGGTATAATTTCTCCCCCAAACCTGCTATCTTGGTTTCATTTACTAAATACTAAGTGCTTAATATAAACTGAGATGTAGCGATGAACAAGACAAACAAGATCCTTGCTTACCTAGCTTGCATTCTAGTGGGTGTTTATTGGAAGGTGGAGCATGTGGGAAGATGGCTCTGCAAGCCAGGGGCTCTGGATGGTGCCAGCATGACGGAAGTGCTAAAAAGGGTGTTGCCACAGAGCATGATTGGGAGGGCTACTTAGATTAGGAGAGGCCTCTGTGAGGAGGTGATATTCAGATTGACACATACATGATGCAAAAAGCTAGCCATGTGGCAAGCCCAGGGAAGATCTTTCCTGGGACAGGGAGCGGCAAGTGCAAAGGCCCTGGGGCAGGACAACTTTGGACTGTTCAGAGAACTGAAAGGTAAAACAGCGTGACTGGAGTGGAGTAGTTAGCAAGGGCCAGAAAGACAGGAGATGAGATCAGAGAGGTAGTGGGCCAGATCATGTTAGGGCTTTGAGGTCAATAATAAGATGTTTGCATTTTACATCCAGTGCAATGGGAAATCATTTACAGAGAATAACATCTCATTTATGTTTTTAAGAGGCTGTTGTGGCTGTTGTGTAGGTAACAGATTATGAAGGGGCAAGCAAGGAATCAAGGACAAGTGGAAGGACCTTTCCAGTCCAACTATAATATTGTGGTGGCTTAGATTAGGAGAGGGAGAGAAATGTATGGGCTTGGGGTATATTCTGATGGCAGAGCAGACAGACTTGTTGATGGATTAGATGTAGAGTGTGAATTAGGAGAAGGATCACGAACACCACCTACTGTGGTTTGAGTACCTGAATGGATGCTGCATGTTATTTACCAAGATGGAAGTGGAGGAACTGGCTGTGGGGAAAAGATTAAGAGTTTTGTTTAGGTCAGAAGGATCCAGCAGGCTCTGGGTCTGGAACTCAGACTAACTTTATGTCACATGTGCTGGGAGCTGGGCTCGGTCATATAAAGCTGATAGCAGCAACATGATGCTTGAACAAAGAAGAAACTTCCTAAGTGCTTAAGGGGTTAAACTGTCCTCATTACAATGTAAATATGCTCCCAAAGTGATAACTCATCATGTGTAATGTTAGTCATTCTCACCTTAGTATGAATTAACATGTCTATTTTATAACAATGGTTTGAAAGCTACTATTTGCAAAGGGCTACTAAAAGACTTTAGGACCACTAGACTCCTTTGAAGTTATACACTGAGCCCTGTGGGTATCCTCAGAAGGGAGGGGAAGAAGGGTGTGCTAAAAAACAGCAAAACCCACAAATTATAGAAGTGTTAATTTTGCCTAGGGCTGCTATCATCCCTTCATTTTCAGTCGAAGTAGTCTTTTTCAAATATATAATCACAGTCTGCCTTGTTAAAAAGCAACAAACTATTGATTTATGGAATATTTCTAGTTTAGTCTCTTTATTCTAGTAGCCATTCTATTGCATAGTTGCACTATGGTTTTTTTTGTAACATAGAATTGGTACCTACAGAGATTCATAAAATGCTTTGCTTGCTTGAGAACACTGTTACATAATACTAAAATTAAAACCAATGAAGTAGCCCTCCCTGAGCTAGTAGTATATGCTACCATCCCATTTTTGGAGGAAATAGTCCTTTATAGGCATTTATGAATACACACTCAGTGACAGTTGGTGTACTTAGCCCTCAGTTCTGGGTTTCTTGAGAACAGCAACGGGACTTTGTCTCAAAGATTCTCGGGGACTGGCCCAGTAGAGACCCAATGCTTTGGATGAAAAAGGCAGATGTAAAATAAGACCAATAATAAATAATGAAGCTGTTCTTTGGGAATCAAAACTAAATAAAACAAATTCTCCCAAATTAGGCTTTTGGGTCACCCTCTACTCTTTGGATCCAGCTCCCCTGTGCGGTGGGTATGAATCTTCTCGTCTACACTGGGTGCAAGTATAGTTCCATTTCTTTGATTTTCTAAATGGAATTAATAGAATTATGTCCCTGTGATCCATGGTAAGGAGGAGTTTAATCCTGGGCAGTCTTTGAGGGGCCCTGCCCACTGTTGGAGGACAGTTTTTCAAAAAGGTGAAATCAGGACTCTCAAATAAATAGAAAATGTCAAGGTGAAAGGTTTTCTTTAACTTTTTCATTCCTGAGGAGACAAGATGTAACTATGTACTGATTCAAGGGAGAGTTCAAAAATCGCACATCCTTATAGGTCATCAGGAGTGCTGGAACGATTTTACCTTTAGCCCCAGTGCAGGGCAGTGATCCACAGGACAAGAATGAGGAGTGTCCACTGTGTCCCACTGCAGTTCAGTGGACAAGAATCACTGGCATTATGACCTGGGTTAGCGTCCTTGGACCACTGTAAGAAAGCACAAACTAGGGGGCTTAAAACAACAGAAATTTATTCTGTTACCCTTCTGGAGGTTAGAATTACAAAATCAGGGTATGGGCAGGAACAGCTCCCTCTGACACCTGCAGGGGAAACTCTGTCCTTGCTGCTTCCTCCCGGCTGCCCATGGGTTCGCCCGCCATCTTTGGCATTCCTCTGCTGCCTGCTGGAGCGTTTCAGTCTCTGCCTCTCTCACCACAGGCCATTCTCCCTTTGTGGGTCTGCCTCTCTGTGCCTCTTCTCTTCTTCTAACGACACCCGTCGTACTGGATCAAGGGCCCACTGTACTCCAGCATGACCTCATCTTAACTAATTACATTGCAGTGACCCCATTTCCAAGAAAGGTCACATTCTAAGGTACTGGGAGTTAGGACTTCAAAATGTCTTTTGAGGGGCCACAATTCAAGCCCTAACACGAGTCCCGTTTTGCAACTCCAGAGTTGTGAAATAGCCCAAAGACAAGGAAGGACACGACACCCAGTATCCCGGGTTTTCTGCCCATCTCCATCTTTCACAAGTTTTCCTCACCCCCTTCCTAGGGTTGCCCCAGATTGGGGGATCTTGAGTCCACGCTGGTAACCACTGCCATGCCTGCTACAAAGCAAGAAGCATTCCTCTTTCTGGGCAGGCTGGGCCCAGAGGTCTTGGCTGAGGCTGAACTCCGGGGTGGCTCCAAGGTTGCCGGCAAAGTCTTGGGGCACGCTGGTGAGCTGTACTTCCTGAGGCGGCTGATTCCACCCCCAATTCCACCTCTGTCTCAGGGGCACCGACTGGCCTCTCTGGCCTCCAAACACTTCAAGCATTTGTCACTGTTCCTTTCCTGGCAAATCTCTCCAGACGCCTGCAGAAACCCTCTCTCTCCCGTCTTTGGTGACAGTCGGTGGGTGAGTGTCTCCTGCTCACTCACCTCCACCCCATATACTCCCAGGACCGGTGCAGGAAAACTGTGCTGCACCCTTGCCACGGCAAGATTCCGCACCCCGTAGCTGTGCTGCGTTTGGAGGCTGCAGAGTAGACGCGCGAGTCGGAGAAAGCTTGATGGTGGAAGAGGCTTCCAGTCATCTGGGGTGAAGAGGGGAGCACTCCATGCCCCGCGCATTCTGAACATTAGGTTTATGCTGTGGCGGCTTAGTGGCTCCCCTCACCTGAAGATGCCGCCTCTTCTCTCTGCCCTGCTTCCTTCTCTGGGAACCGATGGCACCCAACAGGTGCGCACAGGAGGCCAGTCCCACCACCGGTGATGTCTTTTCTGACTTCTGCAGAGCACCTGGTCCTGGCTGTGCTTCTCAGCCTGTCTTACTTGCTATCCCCAGGGGGCCCATTCCCTTAACCCCAGCTGGCCTGCAGGGTGAGAATGATCTGTGCAGGTTGACACTAATTGTTGAGAAATGCCTAGTCCCTCTTAAGCACATTTAATCTCAGCAGCTTGAAGACTTGTTTTCTAGTCGATAGAGTCCTCATTCATCCAAATAGCTTCCAAAACCCTTCAAAGACTCCTTATCTTTGCAGTTTAAAATAGTGGATTTATTTAGTTATTTATGCTTATTATTGACATATAACGCATTGGTTCAGGGATATAGGTATGTGATTCCTCAGTCTTACACAACACACAGCACTCACCACAACACATACCCTCCCCAATGTCCGTCACCCAGCCACCCCAACCCTCCCACTCCCCTCTCCTCCAGCAACCCTCAGTTTGTTTCCTGAGATTAAGAATCTCTTATGGTTTGTCTTCCTCTCTAGTTTCATGTTGTTCCATTTTTCCCTCTTTTCCCCTATGATCTTCTGCCTTTTTTTCTTAAATTCCACTTATCATTGAGATTATATGATAAATGTCTTTCTCTGGTTGATTTATTTCACTCAGCATAATACCCTCTAGTTCCATCCACATCATTGCAAATGGCAAGATTTCATTTTTTGATGGCTGCATAATATTGCATTGTGTGTGTGTGTGTGTGTGTGTGTGTGTGTGTGTGTACCACATCTTTATCCATTCATCTGTTGATGGACATCTAGGCTTTTTCCATAGTTTGTCCTTCTATTGTGGACATCGCTACTATAAACACTGACTGGGGTGCACATGCCGCTTTAAATCACTACCTTTGTATTTTGGGGGTAAATACCCAGTAATGCAATTGCTGGGTGGTAGGGTAGCTCTATTTTTAACTTTTTGAGGAACTTCCGTATTGTTTTCCAGAGTGGCTGTACCAGCTTGCATTCCCACTAACAGTGTAGGAGGGTTCCCCTTTCTCTGCATCCTTGCCAACATCTGTCATTTGCTGACTTGTTAATTTTAGCCCTTCTGACTGGCGTGTGGTGGTATCTCACTGTGGTTTTGATTTGTATTTATTTCCCTGATGCCGAGTGATGTTGAGCACTTTTTCATGTGTCTGTTGGCCTTTTGAATGTCTTTGCAGAAATGTCTGGTTTTGTCTTCTGCCCATTTCTTGATTGGATTATTTGTTCTTTGGGTGTTGAGTTTGATAAGTTATTTATAGATTTTGGATACTAACCCTTTATCTGATATGTCCTTTGAAAATATCTTCTCCCATTCTGTAAGTTGTCTTTTGGTTTTGTTTACTGTTTCCTTTGCTGTGTAAAACCTTTTTATCTTGATGAAGTCTCAATAGTTCATTTTTGCCCTTGCTTACCATGCCTTTGGAGATGTTTCTAGGAAGAAGTTGTTGTGTCTGAAGTCAAGGATGTTGCTGCTGGTGTTCTTCTCAAGGATTTTGGTGGATTCCTTTCTCACATTGAGGTCTTTCATCCATTTTGAGTCTTTATTTGTGTATGGTGTAAAGAAATGGCCCAGTTTCATGCTGTTGGACAGCATGTGGCTGTCCAACACTGTTGCCCAACAGTATTTGTTGAAGAGACTGTCTTTTTTCTATTGGATATTCTTTCCTGCTTTGTTGAAGACTAGTTGACCATAGAATTGAGGGTCCATTCTGAGTTCTTTATTGCGTTCCATTGATCTATGTGTCTGTCTGTTTTTGTGCCAGTACCATACTGTGTTGATGATTACAGCTTTGTAATAGAGCTTGAAGTCCAGAATTGTGATGCCACCAGCTTTGGTTTTCTTTTTCAACATTCCTCTGACTATTTGGGGTCTTTTCTGGTTCCATACACATTTTAGGATTATTTGTTCCATTTCTGTGAAAAAGGTTGATGGTATTTTGAATAGGGATTGCATTAAATGAGTAGATTGCTCTAGTAGCATAGACATTTAAAAAACATTTGTTCTTCCAATCCATGAACATGGAACATTTTTCCATTTCTTTGTGTCTTCCTCAATTTCTTTCATGAATATTGTATAGTTTTCTGAGTAGAGATTCTTTCCCTCTTTGGTTAGATTTATTCCTAGGTATCTTATGGTTTTTGGTGCAATTGTAAATGGGATTGACTCCTTAATTTCTCTCTTCTGTCTTGTTGTTGGTGTATAGAAATGCAACTGATTTCTGTGCATTGATTTTATATCCTGCAACTTAATTGAATTCTTGTATGTGTTTGTAGCAGTTTTGGGTTTTCCACATAAAGTATCATATCATCTGCAAAGATGTGAGAATCTGACTTCTTCTTTGCCAATTCAGATGCCTTTTATTTCTTTTTGTTCTCTGATTGCTGAGGTTAGGACCTCTAGTACTATGTTGAACAGCAGTAGTGGTAGGGGATATCCCGGCTGTGTTCCTGACCTTAGGGGAAAAGCTCTCAGTTTTTAGCCTATTGAGAATGATATTCACTATGGGATTTTCACAGATGGCTTTGATGACATTGAGGTATGTACTCTCTGTTCTTATGCTGTGAAGAGTTTTAATCAGGAAAGGATGCTGTATTTCGTCAAATGCTTTTCTGCACCTATTGAGAGGATCATATGGTTTTGTCCTTTATTTGTGTATTGTATCACATTGATTGATTTGCAAATGTTGAACCAAACTTTCAGCCCTGGAATAAATCTCACTTGGTCATGTAAAGAATCCTTTTAATGTACTGTTGGATCCTATTGGCTAGCATTTTGGTGAGAATTTTTACATCCATGTTCATCAGGGATATTGGTCTGTAATTCTACTTTTTGATGGGGTCTTTGTCTGGTTTGGGGATCAAGGTAATGCTGGTCTCATAAGAACAGCTTGGAAGTTTCCCTTCCATTTCTATTTTTTTTGGAACAGCTTCAGATGAATAGGTATTAATTCTTCTTTAACTGTTTGATATAATTCCCCTGGGAAGCCATCTGGCCCTGGGTTCTTGTTTGTTGGGAGATTTTTGAGGACTGCTTCAATTTCTTTGCTGGTTATGGGTCTGTTCAGATCTTCTATTTCTTCCTGATTCAGTTTCAGTACTTTATATGTCTCTAGGAATGCATCTATTTCTTCCAGATTATCTGGTTTGTTGGCATATAGTTGCTCAAAATATGTTTTTATAATTGTTTGTATTTCTTCAGTGTTGGTTGTGATCTCCTCTCTTTCATTCATGATTGTATTTATTTGGGTCTTTTCTCTTTTCTTTTTGATAAGTCTGGCCAAGGTTTTACTAATCTTTTAATTCTTTCAAAGAACCAGCTCCTAGCTTTATTGATCTGTTCTATTGTTCTTTTGTTTTCTATTTCATTGATTTCTCCTCTAATCTTTATTATTTCTCTTCTCCTGCTTGGTTTAGGCTTTATTTGCTGACCTTTCTTTAGCTCCTTTAGGTGTAGGTTTAGGTTGTGTATTTGAGAACTTTCTTGTTTCTTGAGAAAGGCTTGTATTGCAATGTATTTCCCTCTTAGGACTGCCTTAACTGCAACCCAAAGGTTTCTTCTTTAATTTCCTGGTTAACCATTTATTCTTTGGTAGGATGCTCTTTAGCCTCCACATATTTGAGTTTATTCCAACTTTCTTCTTGTGATTGAGTTCCAGTTTCAAAGCATTGTGGTCTGAAAATATGCAGGGAATGATCCCAATCTTTTGGTACCAGTTGCTACCTGATCTGTGAATGTGATCTATTCTGGAGAATGTTCCATGTGCACTAGAGAAGAATGTGTATTCTGTTGCTTAGGATGGAATGTTCTGAATATAACTGTGAAGTCCATCTGGTCCAGTGTGCCATGTAAAGCCCTTATTTCTTTGTTGATCTTTTGCTTAAATAATCAGTCCGTTTCAGTGAGGAGGATGTTAAAGTGTCCCCTACTATTATTGTATTATTATTGATGTATTTCTTTGATTTTGTTATTAATTGGCTTATATAATTGGCTTATATAATATGCCCTTAACATGGGCATAATATTTACAATTGTTAGATCTTATTGTTGTATAGATCCTTTAATTATGATATAATGTCCTTCCTCATCTCTTATTACAGTCTCTGGCTTAAAATCCAAAGGATTTTATCCAAAGGTCTGATATAAGGATTACCACCCCAGCTTTCTTTTGATGTCCTTTGGCATGATAGTTTTCCACCCCCTCACTTTAAATCTGGGGGTGTCTTTGGGTCTAAAATGAGTCTCTTGTGGACAGCATATTGATAGGTCTTGCTGTATCCTATCTGATACATGTGTCTTTGATTGAGGCATTTAGCCCATTTACATTCAGGGTAACTATTGAAAGATATGAATTTAGCGCCATAGTATTGCCTGTAAGTGACTTTTACTGTATGCTGTCTCTGTTCCTTTCTGGTCTTTCTTACTTTGGGGCTCTCTCTTTGCTTAGAGAACCCCTTTCAATATTTCTTGCAGGGCTGGTTTGGTCATCACAATTCTTTTAGTTTCTGTTTGTCGTGGCAGCTTTTTATCACTCCTTCTACTTTCAATGACAGTCTAGCTAGACAAAGTATTATTGGCTGCATATTTTTCTCATTTAGTACCCTGAATATATGTAATTAAACAAGCAGTCCCTTCTAGCCTACCAGGTCTCTCTGTGAATATGTCTGCTGCCCATCTAATGTTTCTACCATTGCAGGTTACAGACCACTTGTCCCGAGCTGCTTTCAGGATTTTTTCTTTGTCTCTGAGATTTGTAAGTTTTAGTACTAGATGTCAGGGTGTTGACCTATTTTTATTGATTTTGAGGGGGATTATCTGTGCCTCCTGGATTTTGATGACTGTTTCCTTCCCTGAATAAATGAGGTTCTCCACTATAATTTGTTCCAATATACTTTCTGCCCTCCTCTCTCTCTCTGGGATAGCAATTATTCTAATATTGTTTTGCTTTATAATATCACTTATCTCTTGAAATGTCCCCATGTGATCCAGTATTTGTTTATCTCTCTTTTTCTCAGCTTCTTTATTCTCCATCATTTGGGCTTCTATATCACTAATTCTCTCTTCCACCTCATTTATCCTAGCAGTTAGAGCCTCCATTTTTTAGATTCATTCTCATTATTAGCCTTTTTGGTTTTGACTTGGTTAGATTTTAACTCTTTGCTTTCTACAAAAAGGGATTCTTTAGTGTGTTCTATGCTTTTTTAAAACCCAGCTAGTATCTTTATAATTGTTATTCTGAACTCTAGCTCTGATATCTTACTAATGTCCATACTGATTAGGTCCCTGGTGGTCAGTACTGCCTCTTGTTCTCTTTTCTGAGATGAATTTTTCTGTCTTGTCATTCTGTCTAGAGAAGAATAGATGGACAAGAGAAAAAAATACTAAAAGTGCAACAATGACCCCAGAGAAATATACACTAAGCAAATCAGAAGAGACCCAAAACTGGAGGCAGGGAGGAAGAGAATATGATCAGGCTGGTGAATAGAATAGAGCCATACTCTAAATTTTGGGTGTATTTTGGTCTGTTAGAAGAAACTGCATCCCAAAATTTTAAAGAAAAAAAATTATATATATATAATAAGGATAATATGATGAGGAGATAGAAAATGACTGTAAAAATGAAAATTTAAAAAAGATTTAAAAAAGGAATTTGTAAGATAAGAAGTTGGTTGAAAAAGAAAGCAGAAAAATTAAAAAAAAAAACAGAAAAAATAGAGAAAATTAAAAAACTAACGTTGAAAGACTAAAGGATCATGGGGGAAAAGCCATGAATTCTATGTGCTGTATTCCTCTAGCTCTGGAGTTCCACAGTTCTCATTGATCAGTGAACTCGGTCTTGGCTGGATATTCTTGCTGATCTTCTGGGGGAGGGCCCTGTTGCAGTGATTCTCAAAAGTCTTTGCCTGAGGCAGAATTGCACTTCCCTTGACAGGGGCCAGGCTAAGTAATCTGTTCGGGTTTGCTCTTGGGAGTTTTTGTTCCCCGAACGCTTTCCATAGAGCTCTGGAGGACGGGAATGAAAATGGTGGCCTCCCAATTTCTGGCCCAGAGGAGCCAATAGCTCTGGGCCCCATCCCTCAGCGCACCCTCAGAGATAAGCAATCACTCCCATCTCCCTGGTCTCTGGTTGGGCTCCGAGCTCACCTGGCCTGTGACCAAGCGTTTCTGTCTCTGGCTCATGGCCCCGTTTGGAGTTTCCAAACCCAGTAGATTCCAAGGGCACACTCCCACACTGCTCCTCCTGGGGGAGGAAGGGGGGCCTGGATCTGTCACTTGTGGGGTCCCTGCTCTAAGAACAGTTTCCTGACTCTGCCACAGATCACAGTTTAAGGTAATCCTGAGCTAATAGCCCCCGCTTCAGCTCCGTCTCTGCAGCTGGCTTCCCCGCTGGGCTACCTGGGAACTCTGCTGCACACAGGCACCTCCAGTCTTTCTGTGACCCTGCAGGTCCTGAGACCACACTGTCCTCGTGAGGGCTCCACCCCTGCTTAGCCTCTGGAGCCACATCCCTCAGTGGAGCAGACTTTGGAAATTTCCGATTCTGCGCTCTGCTGCTTTACCGTTTGCCGGGAGCGGCTGACGGACGCTCCCCCACAACGCCCGCCTTCCTGTATAGGACCTCAGATTCACTTCTCCGCACATCTTACCTTCCAAAAAGTGGTCGCTTTTCTATTCATAGAATTGCTGCTATTCTTTTCTTCAATCTCCTGTTGAGTTTATAGGTGTTCAGAAGGGTTTGATAGCTATCTAGCTGAATTCCAGGGATGGGAGGAAATTTAGGCCTCCTACTCCTCTGCCATCTTGGACTCCTCCGGAAATAGTGGATTTTAAATAAGTGCTTTTGCCTCCGTCCCCCACGGGGGACATGTAGCAATTATCTGGAGACTTTTTTTTTTTAAATCATTGCAGCTGTGGGGTTGTGGCTGGCACCTAGTGGGTAGAGGCCAGGGATGTGGCTAGACATCCTACAGAGGCTCCTAACCCCACCACAGCAATAATCACAGACCAAGTTTTGACAGTGCTAAGGTTGAGAAACCTTGGTTTAAAAAAAAAAGAAAAAAGATAACCACTTTTTAAAAAATTACAAAATAATGTATGCCCCATATAGAAAAAATTGAAAATACAGACAAGCTAAAAAGAAAAATAGAAACCTCTTGAAATCCCAGGAAAGTACATTTTCTGCTAAGGTTAAAACATTTTTTTTCTTTAAGCTGTATTAAGAATAATTTGCATTCTTTCTCACTCCCAGTAAAACTTAGTTTTATTCCCATTCCATTTGTAAAACTCAATGGATTGAAGCAAGTTGGCCCAAGTTTGCATGGGTCCAGAGGAGGGGAAAGCAAAGTTATAAATAAGGATCAAAGCTCTTTCTTTAAGGCACTGGACTAATTCCAGATGTATTTCTAGATATGAAATGCCACCGAATGTCCAGAGCAGAGACTGTTGTCATAGGGGTAGGAGACTGCTCAGCCTACCTGCTTCTCAGGGAGCTGCTGGAAAGTGAAGCCATTAGCCGTAGATGCTGGGGTTTCATCTGGAGAAGGAGGTTGGCTACTGGCTATTTTTAAAACAGAAGGCTTCTTAAATAGTAAGATGTTAAAATAATGACCTGTGAAAAGAGAGAGGCCCTTTTGTGGAGTAAAAAGCTGGAGACAATGCGGCATCCACTGGGGAGTGTCTCTGAGTGACATTTTGGCCATGCAGGGGTTCAGGAAAGTGGGTGGCTGAGTCTATGCGGGGGCTCCGTGTCTGGCAGCAGCTGAAAATTCTCGATGAGTGTGAGCTGATGAGTGTGGTCCCAGCACGAACCCGCCCCTGCAAGCTCCCTTTGGCCCCAAAGTATCTTGGAGAAAGTGTAGTACTGAGGCAACCAGACACATGTCCTCAACCAGAACTTCCCCAGCCCCCACTCTGTGGCAGCCTTTGTGCAGTGCTGGGTGTGAGGGGCACAGAGATGAATCACGCTTTTGTCTGAGTGGAAGAAGACATAGAGTTCGTTGAGTCTGGGTCCATGTCCACTTTCCTAAACAGGAAGTTGCCTGCTCTTGAAACTTAAGGCTAGTACAGAAACTTTAGAGCTCCTTTTGTTCATGTAGGTTGTATCAACATAATTAATTGAGAGGGAATCTAGGCAGATGCTGTCAGGAGTTTGTCAAGAGGGCTTTTTGCTTGGAAAGGAAGCATGGGGGGAGGGGTCAGTGCTCCTCAGTGAGTCACGTTTCCTCAGCTGGAACAAGGGCTCCAGCCACATGGATGGCCATGGCTGCAGAACACAAGACAGATGTGAATAAAGGCCAGTCAGCAAAGAAGGGGTGAGAAGCCGAGCTCTGAGATTAAGAGTGGGAGTGGAACCAGAGCAATAGCTTGTTTAAAAATTTAGGTGACATCAGTGTGGTTTGTAATAAGACACTCTATACTTGTCAGCTGCCCAATGGCTATGTAATTAAACAAGCTATTATGGAAAATTTGAAACATAAATAAAAGTAGAAAGCATAGCATAAAGAATCCAGTGTACTCATCACCAAGTCTCACTGATTTTTAATAAACTGCCTATTTTGTTTTAGTTCTCCCCACACCTACTCAATCTCCCAGTAATTTTAGAAGCAAATTCCAGACACCATGTCATCTGTAAATATTTCAGTATGTATCTCTAAAAAAGAAATCGTATATACTTTGAATTTTAGGTCTTTGTGTAGTACAGAGGTATGCTCTAACATCTGACGCTGTTGATCTGAAAATACACTGAAGAGAAGAAAAAGTATCATCTCCTTAGAAAAGCCTTCACCTGCTCCTTCCCAGGTTGAAATGAAGGCCCTTTGTGCCTTCTATGTATACCTTGATCACTGTCCTCAACACATTGTATAGAAATTATTGTTTCCTTGTCTGTGTCCTTCGTCATTATGACACTGACATTTAATGCTCAGTAAATACCCATGTGCTCCCCCACATTTCCCAGCCTCCCTTGCAGGTAGGCTGGGGCCATGTGACTATTTCAGGCCGTTGACCTGTGAGTGGGACTAATTCATCATTTCTGGTCCCAAGTCTAGAAAAAACCATGGTGCTACCTCCACGTTTGTTCTTGTTTTCTCAAGGCTCTAGCCATGTGTGACATGGTGGCATTCCAATATCAAGAGGCCCCACATCCAATCTGACTGGATGAGTGAGAGTCTTACTGGCCCCTGACAGACTCTGTAGAAGTGAGAAATTAGGTTGTGCCATGCTAACTGACAGTAACTTGTTACCTCAGCATCAGAGAGCCTCTCCTCACGAACACAAACTAGATTCGAGTTTCTTCCTTGTCAGGGGCCATCTGCTCCATCGCTATATACTTGGTACACTCCTTGTGCTTGGCACAGAGTAGGTTCTCCAGAAATGTTTGGGAAAAGGGAAGAGAAAGTAAAAAGAAGGAAGGAAGGAAGAAAAGAAGAAAGGATGGAAAAAAGGGACACAAGGAAGCAAGCATGCTCTGAGGCCCCAAGATTTAATGCACGCGTTCACCATGTCTGACCCTTTGGGGATGCCGGTAGTAAAAACAAACAAGCAAACCCAGAAAGCTCTCTTCTAGAAGTTTTCTGAAGACCAGTCCCAGGAAATGTCTCTTACATGACGGCTTTGCTTTCCCTCTGAGACTCGGGTGAAGCTAAGACTGAGGAGTCAGCCTCTCCCTCCGGCGGCCGCCCTCCATGGGGCCGCTCGGCCGACATCCTCTTGGGCCCATTGGCATCGCCTCCTTCAGCTCCTCGTTTGCTCTCTGGCACCCCACTCCCCAGCACACTCTCTCCAGCACAAAAAGGCCCCGTCTGGTCCCCCCGGCGAGCAGTGGGGCAAGGAGGAGGGCTTTCCAGAGAAAGCCTCTCGGTAGATCCTGGAGTAGAAGCTCCTCGAGGTCCAGGCTGCCTCTTCAGCACCTTTCTCCGGGGTCTCCAGGATCCACGCGGCTCAGGTTTGTGTCTGTGGCGCTTTGAGTACTGGCGACAAAGCTCCCCGTCTAGTGCCCAGTGTTAGCTGCAGCTCTCTGGGAGACGCGCCAGCAAGGGCGGTGCGTGCATATGCGACCCCAAACCTGTGGCAGGCACACCGGGGGTCTGGGCTCCGCAGCGGTGCCTGTGATCCAGCCTCACGCACCGGACCCCTGTGCAGGCAGAAGGAGTCGCTGGGAGATGGGAAGGAAGTTATCACCATAACCACGGTGTCGTCCTCATTTTTCAACATCTTCGTACATATTTCACCAAATACCTAGCAATGGTAGAATTTTCTGGTCTTTTTCAGTCCATCTAGAAGAAAGGAGCCCACCACTCCAGAGGGTCTGTTTCCACAGAGCCCTGTAGATACCCTCCTGAAGTTGGTTCCAGCAGTTATCTAGCTAGTGTTGGGGCTGGGAGAGGGTCAGAAGTTTAAGGCCAGTGTGGTTTGTGAAATCCTGGAGATTCCGTTTAGCTTTATTTACAGGCTGAGCTCTTCAGCATGCCAGGGTTCATGTGAGCAGCCCACCAGTCATTGGGTTATAGCCCATCCAATGACTTCTTAACTTAATTAGGTCGAGAAATACCCTATTTCCAGATAGGTCACATTCCTTGGTGCTGGAGGTTAGGACTTCAGTATACTGTTTTTTAGGGAGGAGTAGAGGATGCAATTCATCCCATCACGAACAGCTTCTTCCGCCCGCCCCCGCCCCCAACTTCTTCAGGGCTTTGCTCAAAGTCTATCCACTCAATGCAGTTGAGTCTGATGGCCTCATTTAATGTCCCAGTCTGCCCCATCCTTCTGCACCAACTTCCCGTGCCTTTTCAGTGGCTCTTCCCCCTGCTACAGCACACATGATTATGCTAGATAATTTATCTATCAATTATGCCTATCCTTGACTGTCTGTCTCAACCTGCCACCCTCCCCTGACCTTGAGCAGTGAAGGAGGAAGTCTTTGGCTCCTCAACGGTACATCCCATCTCCTGGCCCAGTGCCTGACCCACAGATGCAATATGACACGAGATATATTTGTAGAGCTAATTGATGGCTTTTGTATTTTTTTAATGAAAAGTAAATCTGAAAAAAAAAAAAAGAAAAGAAAAGGTAAATCTGCATGTTAGGCAGTTCATGATTTTGTAGCCGTGAAATTTCAGGCTGGTGCCATGGGAAGCATGGTATGTGATGAAGACCAATGCAAGCCTTTCCTTAGGCCTCTTTTCCATACATTTATTATTTTTTCTGGGTGCTTTAAGAAATAGCAACCCACGTAGTTACATTTCTCAATCCCATACTTAGGACAAAGTATATAATAGTCTTGGGTTGTGGTTTCAATTAACATAGCAAACCCAGTACAGACTTTCTTCCTGGCATCCAAAATGAAGAGGCTGCTTTCACTTTCTAGCCCAGTTTTTCTTTCCTCTTTCTCTTGTTCTCACTAAAAACATCTATGGTATCCACCCTATATTGGTAGGTTAAAAATGCCAAGTCCTCAGACAGAATCCACATTATTATTCCATTTTTGTAGATTAAAAAGAATAGAGGTATAGAGCACATATGTTGTTTTATGAAACAGGCAGGGTCTGGAACCAGATGCATCAAACATGCGATGGGGTGAGATTTTATTTATACATTTTTACATTGTTTGAAAAAAAATTTTTTAACCAACAGGTATTACTTTGGCAATAAGAAGATGAAGAGGCCAATAAAAATTGAAAAAGCCTTCCTTGATAGACTGAGTTTCCCATGGCAGAAGGAACAATGCTGTTGAATTGAACACAGTCTGTTCTTCCACGAGGGAAGCTGACGAAGAAACTGTGCTTTTCTTTTTACTGCCGTGGAAACTAGTAACAAGCAAGAATATAGATCTCAGCCATGGTTTTTAAAAGCACACCGAAAGACCAGAGGGAAACCCAAGTTTCCCAACCAGGGTCATTGCCTTGTGCTGGGATGACAGACAATTTCTGTTGTGTGTTTAAGTTTTGTTTTAATTCTTTTCTTAAATTCTTTTGTTAAAAATGGGCACCTAGTCGATGATGTTGGCCGAGAACAAGAATGTCTTCATGTCCCTCCTCTCCAGGCCCAGAGAGGCTCCTGGGCCAGAGGAAGTCCTCCTCTGCCCTGCGGAGGTGGGGTTCTGTGTTCACGGGCTCTCCTTGCAAGGGATTTACCCCTGGGCATTCCTCCAGAGCGCGGCAACCCCGTTAAGGCTCCTGACACAAGTCCATGTGTTAGAGATATGGAAATTCTGCCATGTCAGGGCTGGTGAGGGTTTTCCTAACCCAGAGAGGGCTTGGGAAGGAACTAAACCGAGGGATCCACCCCCCTTCCTGCTTGCTTCCCAGAAGCCACCCACACACACCAACAGAATCAGGCAGGAGGGTCCATGTGGGCTGACCTGACTCAGGGGACTGTTGAAATGGCAGGGCCCAACCCTCTTCAACTCCAGGTAGGCAGTGCCATTGGCAAGCTGGTTCACTGCCAGAGTCTGGAACCTAGTGCCTTGGGCAGGACAAACTCTGGCTTTGATACGGAGGTTGCAAAAGCAGAGGCTGTGATGGGTGCTCTGGAAAGCTGGTGCACTTCCGAATCACCTGGGGAGCTTCTCTGGCCTCACCCACAGTCCCATTCCCTAGTTCGCACCAGTGGCCTGGGAAGTTGGAATTTTAATAAATATCCTTGTGCTGCTTATCAGCACGAATTCCCCAACACCGGTCTTCATATTCTACACGAACTACTGCACTTGGCCGTAGACTCCACAGGTTTAAGGGCCCAGTACCCCCCAGGATGGCCCTCTCTTCAGAGGCCAGTGGCAAGTGCAGGGTCTCTAGGCCCACCAAATTCTCTCTGACTTGGCTACAAATTCAAAGGTTTCTATAGCTCACCCGCACCTCCCCAGTTCTGATCATTCACAAAGTGACTCATAAAACTTAGGAAAAGTCCTACACTGAATGCTTTCTTAGAAAGAACACAACTCAGGAACAGCCTAACGGGATTTATACCTATAGCGTAAAGTAAGGGGTGGGGGCACTTAGCTTCCGTGTCCTTGCAGGGTGCCCCACCCTCCCAGCACATAAATGTGCTCACAAAACTAGAAGCTCCCAGAAGCTCCTCCTTCAGAAGTTTTTTATCTGGACTTCATCAGTAGGCACGACTGATTCAATCACTGGCCATTTGTGATTGGACTGGATCGTGCAGCACTTCCCCCACACCCCGCTCCCCAGCCCCCTGGGCTGCAAATCAATCCTTCAATCACGTGCTTGATCTTTCTGTTGTGTTCAGACCTTCCCTTGAAACTCAGGGGCCACCAACAGTTGCCTTGCTAGCATAAACTCAGATATGATTCAGAAGGGGATGTTGTTGTTGGTTTTTTTTTTTTTTCATGAGTAACAAAAGATGCTTCTATCACTCAGAAAATGTCAAGAGTTTTAGGAGCTCTGTGTCGAGAATCAGGGACAAAGACCAAATATAGTTTATTATAGCACAACCCCCCCCCCCCAATTGATTCTGATGCAGTTGCCATACATTGAGAACCACTGTGTAAGAAGATACTGATATTGCTTGAAAACTCCAAGTATCTGGCCACCTGGGTGACTCAGTTCGTTAAGCATCTGCCTTCAGCTCAGGTCATGATCCTGGGGTCCTGAGATGGAGCCCCACATCTGGCTCCCTGCTCAGCGGGAAGTCTGCTTCTCTCTCTCCATCTGTGTGCGAGCTCTCAATCTCTCTCTCTTTCAGATAAATAAATAAATAAATAAATAAATCTTTAAAAGAAGCAAGAAAACTCTTAAGTATCAACACCATTTTGGTGAGCAGAGAATTCTGCCTTTGATGTAGGCTTCTCCCTGCCTTATAATGTCGTTCTCTCCTCTTCCCTCCAGTAACTTTCTTCAAGATACAACTATAACTTATTTCTCAGTCCCCATGGGGCTCCCTCTTCTTGGTGTTAGTGTGGTACTGATTTGTAAAATTCTCTGGCCCTTTGCGCAATGTTTTCAATGCTCCTCTGCTCCTCTCTTATGTGTGTCTGCCTGTCTCATCAGATCAGCTGTCCAGGGACCCTGCTTTATGTTTCTTTAATGACCCCTGATGCAAGATTTAGTATCCTTGGGCATGGTGCTAAGTCAGCTTTCAATAAGTAGTCAGTAGGAATAAATGAAGGCATGAATGTTTGACCTAATATAGGAGGAAGGAGCAAGTGGTCTGCATATAATTTGGATGTCATACATTTTTGTCAACTACCTGAGTGAATCCAACATTGAGACTAAATTCTTTACCTGGGGGCGCCAGGTGGCTCAGTGGGTTAAGCCTCTGCCTTTGGCTCAGATCATGATCTCAGGGTCCTGGGATGGAGCCCCGCATTGGGCTCTCTGCTCAGTGGGGAGCCTCCTTCCCCCCTCCCCCGCCTACTTGTGATCCCTGTCTGTCAAATAAATAAATAAAAGCTTTAAAAAAATTAATAAATTCTTTGCCTGGAACCAGATAATTTGTAACGAATGTCGAAGCAGAACTTCTACTTTGGACCGACCACAGTTGACTGCGAGGCAACCCAGCTTGGTGGATTTATTAATAAGTGTGAAAATCAGTAGAACTGTCACTAGACTTGAAATCGGAGAATATAGGATCATGGCCTGGATCTGCCCTTGGGAGTTGTGAGATCCTGGGGGATGTCCTTTGCTTGAATAAGTTTTATTCACTTATGCATTGTTTCGGCCATCTGTACTGAGAAACCACTGCGTATTGGCACTGCACTATATACTTTAAACGCGATCTCACTTCGTCTTCACACCTCTTTTAAGTAGATAGTTGTCTTCCCGATTTATACTTTTTTTTTTGACATTTTATGGATTTTAAAGCAAGAGTGCGAGTTAGAGTGAGAGTGCCCTGGAGAGTGGAGGGAGGGAATGAGGGGGAGGGAGGGGATCTCAACAGACTGAAGACAGAGCCTGATGTAGGGACTGACCTCTTGGCCCTGAGATCATGACCTGAGCTGAATCCAAGAGTTGGATGCTTAGCTGACTGAGCCACCCAGGCGCTCCCATTTATAATTTTATAGTTGAAGAAAAATCACATTTCCATGTCATTCTTGGCAGATGTGCCCTTCAGCCTCTAGACGGCTTTCCCAGGGTTCCTGACCTCTGAACCCCAAAGCACAGCTACTACTATTTATCCTGAATGGCCTCTGAGGCCTTAGAGTCTGTAAAAGGGCATCAATCTTGAATGAAGGAACAAGAGAGATGGTCTAATTGACCTGCATTCAAATGAAGATTTGGAGGCCAAGGTCCCAAATTGGGGAGTAAGAGGAGATTCTTCCAGAAAATCCCCTTTGGTACCCCAGGTCTCTCTCGCTTTGGCTTCTACTCTCTGCCTTCAAGTTGACGACATCATGGCAACCAGACGGCAGCGTTCACAGGAAGTGCCGTCAGATTCACCCTTGTGGAGGCCAGCCTCTCTGAAATTTGCAACCACACATTGAGGCCTAAAGTGGAACCAAACATGGTCCTTGCCTGGTGTATTCAGCCAAACTCTACACTCTCCGTTAATTCCCAACTGATTTTCCCATTTCTTTCAGCAGGCTAACCACTGTAAGCCAACCAAACCTATGTGTCCTGGCAGGCTGGGAAAGGAGCGGAAACCGTCGATGCATCAGAAGAAGAAACTCATGATTGTTGCTGATCTGGATGAAAATTATGAGGTTCCCCCAGCCAAAATGATGGGATTCTCTTCAACACTCACTCCTGGTAAGGTTAGAAACCAGAGCTGAAAAAAGGCAGGATTAAACAATCACCCAGTTAAAAAAATAAAGACGCAGTGTTTAGCTCTCACTTCTCAATGTATGAGCATTTGTTGTTCTGTTAAAAAAACAAATCCTGAGGGAAGTGTAGTTACACGGGGCTCGTTTGGATACACTGCACCTCCCCCTCATCCCCAGAACAAAATGAGCCAACAGCAACAAGAATCCTACAGCTGGAATGCATTCTGGATTTCTGATCTGAATATTTACCCGGGATTATACGTTGTTCCCCGCCCCCCACAGCGTTCCCATACCCATAAGCATACATTTAAAGCCAAGATCCCAAATCCCTTAAATCAAACCTTTTTCACGAGTCACATGCTTTATCCAATTCAAACTTAGGAGCTTGAAGAAAAAAAAAAATCACTAACTACAGCTGGATTCACAAGCAAGTTCTCCTGCCCATCGACTCACCACAGTCTTATTTGATGAACCAGAAGGCAGGATCTTGTGTGTGTGTGCTTGCACAGCAATGAGCTCTGAGGATGCAAATGTGTGACTTTGAAAGCCATTGAGTGACCTTCTGGCATGTGGTTGTTGGTATTAGCAGCATATTTGCCCTCCAGATCAGGTGAGACATGAGCTGGTGTTCCCAATCCTTTTGCTCTCCCAGGGTGACCCAGGTCACAAGCAGGAGAGGGGACGGAGGGAACAGCGGAAGCAAGCAACCCTCATAGTGAGGACCCCGACAGTACTCGCCGAACAAGCCTGACACATAGAAGGACTCCATAGGTTTGGAAAAAGCCCGTTTCTTGGGTTGAACTGATTTTTGCCTGGGGCTTGTCCTGTTGCTAAGAAGAGACTATCTGCAGCAGGCGCTGGAGAGATACAAACTGTACATTTGCTTCGGGGCTTTTCCTCAACGATCTGTGCCTGGACAAACAGAGAACTGCATTTCTTGGCTTCCTGCCCATCTGGAGTGGGGAAGCATCCTGCTACATTGGCAAGACATCAACCGGACTCCACAGGAGAATGAACAAAAAGAATGGCCTCCTATCCTCGGCTGGAGAAAAACCACTCACAGGATTTCAGGTCCGCCGCGCACCGTGGAGAAAATGCCTTATCGGTAGGTAAGAGAGGCTTCCTTGCCATTCTTGGAGCGTTCCCTCCATGGTCCAAATGTCACCCATGCTTTAGAGCCAAACCAAAGTCTTCACTAAGCGCCCAGAAGGCAGGCAAGCGAGTCCTTGTTTATGGCCAACGTGGTGGGACTTCGGAAGAGTCCTGATTGTGTCACACTCTGACCCGTGGGAGTTCTTCACCGCTCGATGGGCACATCTGGATATTCAGTGAAGCGAGGGGTTGCCAGACTTCTCAAGTCTTCAGAGCAAGGTGGGGGAGATAATGTTGAAACTTCTGGTGGGAGGCGACTGGGGGTGCAGGGCTCAGAGAACAGGTGGGTCCTGCTTTACAATGCTCAAGTTCAATTCAAAACAGCAGCAGCAGCAGCACCAGTGACCCTCCAGGTGTTCTATACCTGGCCTCTACTCTCAGTCCAGATGTCAGTGTCTTGCCTGCCACCGAGGCTGGTACCACTGGGGACAGGCACAGCAAGTCTGGTCACTGGAGGATTTTGCAGGTTTCATGTCTCAAAACACAGAACCCCGTGTTCTGGCCACCCCAACTAGCAGGCAGCCACAGAGGTTGCTCCTTACCAGGCACTACAGTAGAATTGGTAACCGATCTAAAGAGTGTTACCCGAGCATCTATTATGTGCCAGGTCCTGAACAAAGTGGGCGGATTCACTACAGCTTTCCAGCAAGTGCATGGCAAGGCTGCGACTCGAATCAAGCCCGACTGACAGCAGACTTCCTGTTCTGGACCATGGCTGTGAAGGGGAGTTTCCTACTCATTGCATCCTTCACCGAATGTAAGGCAGTGTGCCCCATGTAGCCTGTGCTGGACATTTCCAGGACATAGGGAGCACTCAGGGTGGCTCTGTAGTTCCACTTGGGGAGAGAGTCTGCCCCGGAGTGAGGCTGATCTGCTGCAGCATTTCAGAGCCTCTGGATAGTAGATCCTTGAAGGTGGGGTCCAGGCACGCAGCAGTAGTGCGTCATGGTGTTCAAACGACAGAGGTGCCTTTCCAGCACATGAATCCTCACTGGCCCCCCATGCTCCGCTGTTGGATACCAGGGCTATTGGTGGGCCCATGAGGGAGTCACATTGTGCTCTCTGGAGCCTTCACTGGTAAGTTCCAGCACTGCTCAAAGATGGTGGTGCAGAGCTAGGTTGGCACAGAAGGAGCGAGTTCCCAAACAATGACAGTCACAGTCCCACCCAACAGGAAGCTGGGTACAAAACTAGAGCAGAGGTGATAAAGGTTCCAAAAATCCGTGATTACCCTTCCTTTTCCTCTAAAGCCAAGAGGAAAAAGACTATGGCTCTTTCGCTCCAGAGGAGCAGCCAAAACGAATGAATTCTGGATAATTTATGAATGACAACTCATCATGGGGCACCTGGGTGGCTCAGTCAGTTAACCATCTGTCTTCGGGTCCGGTCATGATCCCAGGGTCCTGGGATCGGGCTCCGCATCGGGCTCCCTGCTCAGCAGTGGAGTTGGCTTCTCCCTCTCCCACTCTCCCCTGCTTGTGTTTTCTCTCGCTCACTCCTTCTCTCAAATAAATAAGCAAAATCTTAAAAAAAAAAAAAAAGAATGAGAATGCATCAAGCACACAAACAGGTGGGAAATAAAAAGTGTGTCTTCATGCACACTCTACATGTTCAGCTTCATAGGCTGCAGGCGTTCTATGTAAGTCAGAACCAACTTTTCTGGACTTTTCTTTTAACCCTAAGAAATATGTTTGCATTGCCAATAATGCTCTTCATTTCGGTCAGTGTTTTAACATAAGGTCTCTTCAATTTCACAAAAGAATCCAGTTTTAAACTGAATAAAATGTTTTGTAACTAAAACACCAGCAGAAAAAATTGAAATAAGAAAATGCAAAGAAGCATTTGCAATGAATTCTTGGCAAAAAATACAATACAAATGCAAAATAGTTCCCCTGTGGTTTGAGCGAAACTATACCTCAGGTATTTAGTTAAACAACCTGGTTAGAACCAGGAGAATTCTCCCAGAGTAAAATAGTTCTCTGGGAACCAAGACATTTCACACCAAGGGCAGGGACTATCTGGGGAGAGATTGATCAGAGTTTTAATCCCCACAGAAATATTCCAGGACAGTGAAAAGACAAAGCTGATTGCCTACATGGTCTTCAGCAGGGCAAAGAGACAGAAGTTTCAATAATGCAGGTGTCAGTGCTTTGCTTGCCTGAGCTGCGGTCTGGGTGATGGGGCACTGTTTTTCATAAGTGGGTGGATCTGAGTGTGTGATTCTTCCTTCTGTCGCAATTTGCACAGTGCACAACCACGTGTCATGTCTCCCCAGCATTGGTTTCTCCCATGCTGACTCATCATGAAGAATTTGCTTTGGTTGACTCTTATCCCATCAATTATTTTTGGAACGACGTTGGCCAGGCACTATACTGGGGAAAAAATTACTACCTTCCGCTACCACCATCTCTCTCCTCAATTATTGCCATAATTTACCCTTACCCTATTCTTACGTTGAAGAAAGATCATTTCCTTCCTATGCTTTTTGACCTGGCAGGAGCTCCCCAGTTCACTCAGAGTAAAGGCTTGGAAGGCCCTTCATAACACGCCCTCTCCCCCAACCCTTCCACCTGACCTGTCTCCCACTGCCTCGGGGCTCCATGTTCGCCCCCACTGCAGCCACACTGGCCTCCTTGCTGAGTACCACAGGATCACTCCTTCTTGCCCCAATTCCACTTGGCTCGCTTAGTCCCATTCTTAAGTCTTTGCTCGGATGTTCTCTGATGATCCTGTTCAATACAAACTCCCCCACTACTCCCCTGCTTTCTTCCTGATCGCTCTTACCTACCTTTATGTCCCATTTTTTCCCCAAAACACATATTACCTTCTAACACCCTATACAGTTTACTTATTTCTTATGCTTATCATCTGCCTTTCCCTTGGAGATGCCAGGTCTATGAGGGCAGAGATCTTTGTTGTATCCACGATGTGTCCCAGTCCCCTGGAACTGTGCCTGGCCCGCAGTAGGTACTCAACAGATATGGTCAAATGAATAAAACACACCAAGGCCCCCCTTCTTGCCACCACCCACAGAGATCATTGGTTTTCACCAACCACAGTGCTAGGGGTGTTTTCAGTCCCTGCTGGCGCCGTATTTTACAAGCAGTGGCCACACAATTCCACCATCCAGTTGCTCCCAGAGGGTGAGACCAAGTCGAGCTTGTAGAAAGGAGGGGGGTAGTACACGCATGTCCCCATCCCCACAACCCCAAGTGGGGTCAAATCTAAGAGAAAGGTGCAGAAGGGATGCCGATGAACAAAGAAAGAAGACGCTTCATATAGAATGGCCTGTGAAGTAATTGTATCTTACACACACCAGCAGTCGTCATCTAGCAAATAGCTCTTAAGCCCTAGCTTTTGCTACAGTATATCCTGAATCTTCCTTCTCACCAGGCCTAGGCCCCATCCTGCGGGAATGAGTGACTATTACCCAGATTAAGAACATGAGGGAGGGACCCTGATGCATCCGTCTTCTCTTTAGCGGAGGGCTAATAGCTTTCATCACATCACACACCAGGAGCTGGTGTAGCCTGCTGGCAGAGAGCGTGGGTTCCTGAGGCCTGAAGCCTGGATTCACATCCTACCCCTATCACGTGTAGAGTACCTTGAGTACGGTCTCAGGGTTTGAGCTCCTCCAGCGTCTTCAGGGGGAAAGCAGCCTCTCTTGTATGACGTCCTCACTGTAAAGTGCTCAGAGCGGAGCCTGTCTGTGATAACCCCCCATCTGTGTGAACTATCATTGCTGTGCTACTCAGAAATCTACATATAACCTTGAATATCTTTGCCTGACCTTCAAGTTCACCCTCACTCCCAACCTTATTTCTCAGTATCAGCTCTTCATTGTGCCAGACCCATCTCTCCCGCTGAGCCTGGACTAGTCATTTTACTCCTTCTTGCCTTTTTCCTCATTGTACTTACTTACTTTATCAACTCGACCCTAGAGTTTCTTCTTTATTCATTCTCTCAGTCCTTCCAGATTGAACCCAGACCCTGAAGCTGAAGCTCCATCATCTCCTGCGTGGCTCCTCCCACTCCATCTGTCTCCCCCTTCCCTGCAGGCATGTGGAGCTTATCTCCTGGCATACACAGGAGAGCTGTTGCTTGGAAGCCAGCCATACATTTTCCTGCCTCTTTCAAGGACCTTCTGAGAAAGAACACTGGTCCTGCAATTGTCAACTTTCGCTGAACCTTTATCTCCATTCTTGTTTTCCCAGGTGCAGCCTGGCCTTGGAAAAAGCCCTACATAGCCCAAGGGTAGAGGGCAGGGTTTCATTCATTCATTCAACAAATATTTATAGAGCACAAATGAAATGCGTGGTATAGAACCAGGCATATATCATTCCTTCCCCACAGGAGTTTACGGCTTATGGAGTTGGTGCTGAAATATATATTAATTTATAATATAGCACTGCGGACAAAAGGAAATTGCAGCCTGGCTTATCAGGACGAATATAGTTTTGGATGCAGCCTCAGTGGGGTTTGAGCACTGGCTTTGCTACTGCTGGTATATGACATTGGGTGGGTTGGTTAACCTCTGAGAAACTCAGTTTTCTCATCTACAAAATGGAGTGATAACTCATGCTTCCCAGAATTAATATTTTCTATATTCTTCTACTTTCTGTTGGTCTTGGGCTTCAGCTCTGCTGGTTAGTCCAGGGGTGGGTGGGTGAGGTGAAAAAGCAAGTTCCTTAAACTTGACAATGATAATGTCTTTGTTTCTTCCTGTGCTTGTGTCTCAGAGTAAAAGAGCTGTTTCTGGGACAGATGTTAAGTTTGTCAGGGTCTCTACCCTTGCCCTCATTTCAAAGTGGCGGCTAGGTCTAGCGCAGTTTCTAATTCAGCAGTGATTTTATTTCCCCCAAATGTTTGACAATATCTGCAGACAGTTTTGAATACCACGAGAGCAGTGGTGGGGGGGAATTACTGCATTAGTGTGTAGAAGTCAGTGAAGCTGCTAATTATCATCCCAAAATGAACACAATGGACTCCTTCGATAAAAAAAATTATTAGGCCTGGGGGCACCTGGGAGCTTCTGTCAGTTAAATGTCTGACTCTTGAATTTGGCTCAAGTCATGATCTCAGGGTCGTGAGATCAAGCCCCACATTGGGCTCCTTGCTCAGTATGGAGTCTGCTTGAGAGTCTCTCTCTCTCTCCTTCTTCCTCTATTCCAACCCCAAAAGGCTACACATGCACTCTCCTTTTTACTCTCCCTCTCTCTCTCTCTCAATATATATGTGATTATTATATTTAAAATGTTTTTTAAAATTTTTAGACCTGGATGGCAATAGTCTGAGTATCAACATTGGCCCAGTGGAAAGAGTACGATAAGTCATGACAAGGGATGTACTTGCTGATTCTGTGGCTGAAGAGACAATGAGGTTTTGCTAAACCAACACCCTAACCCAAACTCCACCTTTAACTAGAACCCTAACCTCAATGCCAAACTCAATGCTAACAATAACGCTAAATAAACATAACCCTAAACATACGCAAAGCTAACCCCAATCCCAGCACTAACCCAAACTCTAAACTTAATATGAACTCCAACCCCAACAGCAGCCCTAATCCTAACTCTTCTACCCCATTCTAACCCTAATCCCAACCCTAACCCAATCCTAACCCTATTCCTAAGGTCAACACTGACCCCAACCCCAACCCCAACCGAACTCTAACTCCAACCCTAACTCTATCTCCAACCTAAACTCTAACCCCAACCCTAACCCTAACCACAACCCTAACTGGCTGGGCCTGGTGTTCTTTGAGCTCTCCATCTTGACTTTCACTGGCTCCACAGACCTGAATTTCATCTTTGACCTCTTACGGACCTCTGTCATAGAGTTGACTCATCCCTTAACAACTCAGCTCATTGGCAGGTGTGTACCCTCTACTCCCCAACCCCACATAGGAAACAAGGGAGGTGCAGAAGCATTGGCTCAGGGCCCTTCTCAGTGCAGCTGTGCTGGGCTGTCATTTTTGCTTTGCAGTGTCTGTGCCGTCCTGGTACCATGATGCCAGCAAAGAGAGTCACTTCCTGGAACCCACCATGAAGAGTGGAGTAATAAAGCCTTCCAGACCATTTTCCCTCCAATCTTTCTAAAGCCCAGGTCCACCCCCATGCCAAGATTTCTGTCCAGAGTAGGGGGAGGGCCTGGACCAATGGGTTTGACTATTTGCTCCCTAGACTTCTGTTCCATCAACTTTCTTTCAGAACTAGAAGGCTTTCTTTTACTTCCCTGTCTGTCTGGCATATCAAACCTCCCTGTGCTGTATTCTTGTTTTTCCTGGATGGCAATTCATTTCCCTTTTTTTCTGGAGCTATGGAATGTCTGCAGGGAATGTGATGTGGGAGTGGAATAAAAAAACCACACCATTAATATTTTCAAAATATTATTCTTGTTGGTGGCGTGTATTCTAGAGCTTCTAGGCTAGGCCTAGACCATCATGTACCCTCCATCCTCCATGAATGTTAGCTTTCCCCAGACTGTGGGAGCAGAACAAAGTGGGTGATAGGACAGCAGCTTCTCGGCACATTTGTCTGGTAACAAATCATTCCTGGATTTCTCCTGGAAACTCATTCTTCACTTCCCTGAGTTAGGAAGGTGCCCTCTAACGAAGTCACCTGCCTTGATCTTAGACTTAGAGCAGGAGTAGGGCAGGTCAACACCTGCGCACTGTTTGCCTGGTTTATCTTGTTTTCTATGGGAGAAGTTGCAGCTTTTCACTCTTAAGAAAGAGTTTTAACTGCAGTCACCTCATGACAGAGGCTGAGACTTTGATCCTGAGCTTTATTTAACAACCGTGCTCTATTTTGCAGATGCCAACTTATCTTTGGGAAATGTGTTCCAAGAAATCAATCATACTAGTCTTACTGTGGACTCCTGAAATCTTAAAATAAGAAAAGATATAAAAATATATATGTAATATAATAATAATATGTCTCTTAAGAAAACACTTTCATTACAATTTCTGATCTCAGTAACTATGATTTGGCAAATTTATTTTTCATTATATAAGTGGCAAAATGCAGTTAAGTAGTATTAAGTATAAGTGAAAAATTACGTTTTCCTCCACTAAATCCTTTAAGGAAAAACTTTAGGACTTTGCATTCTTTTAATGGCTTTTATAATTTAAAACCCCTGCTTATATTGCTTTACCTTTATGAGGGTGATTTAAAAGCATTGCTGGTCATTTTTATACATTGTCATTTTATGATCATCAGAAATACAAACTTGCAAACTTGTGTTCATGTTTATATGTCAACATCCTTAAGGCCAGAAGATGTTCTGTGATCAATAATGCACAATTTATATACATTTTCCTGAAGTGTCCTTGGCTGGAAATGATGGTTGGCAGTATCCAAATTATGGCTGAATATGAATAATGGTGATGAACAAGAAAGGTGGCTTCAGTATGGCCATTGTGGCAAGTTTTATTTCAGCAGGGGAAGTAAAGTAGCTATTGATTTCAATTAAGTTTTGTAAGCCCAAACATGATTTTCAGTAGACTAGTGGATCCATTTGGGAGTTCAATGGTACTCAAATGAACCTTGGTGTTCCTAGGGACATACAATTGCTAACAATCTTGCATTATGTTGCAGAAAGTTTGCTCCTTAAGTAAATTTAGGCCCAATAAAGTGTCTGAAATATATTGTTTGCATTTGCAGTTAGTAAACAAAATATACCAAACTTTTTTTTTCTGATGCCTCATAATCTCAGTCAAGAATAGATGAATGTGATATATTAAATATCTTGAGGTGGGGCTACTGTTTCATCTTAGGGCAATGGTTCCCAGCCCTGATTGGTATTAGAATCACCTAGAGAACATAAACAAAATAAAACAATGTCAAAAATCCACCAGACCAATTGAATCGTCTCTCTGGGGATGGGTTCTGGGCATTAACATTTAAAAAATATATATACAAGGTATTTGGGGGGAGGTGCAGAAGGGGAGGGAGAGAGAGAATCTTAAGTGTGCTCCGAGCTGGGCAGAGGAGGGGTTTGATCTCACGACCCTGTGATCATGTCCTGAACCAGAATCAAGAGTCAGATGCTTAACTGACTGCTCCACCCAGACACCCCTATACAAGGTATTTTTAATGTGCATCTTGGTATTAGAACTTCTGCCCTACGTGAACTATCTCTGACAAATAATCCTGTTGAGGAAAACTTGGAAGTATTGCAACTAGTTTGCAAACAAATTACCTTCTATTACAGTTTTATTTCAGCTAACATACAAGTGGTGTTTTTTAAAAAGATTTTATTTATTTATTTGACAGACAGCGATCACAAGTAGGCAGAAAGGCAGGCAGAGAGAGAGAGGAAGGGAAGCAGGCTCCCCACTGAGCAGAGCGCCCGATGTGGAGCTCGATCCCAGATCCTAGGATGCTGGGATCACGACCTGAGCCCAAGGCAGAGGCTTTAACCCACTGAGCCATCCAGGCATCCCACAAGTGGTGTTTTTTAAAAAATTAATGTGTGTAAGATTAATCTTACATTAATTAAAATGAGGGTATAACTTAGGTTATCCCTGTGTGTCCAGAGCATTCACAAAAACAGGTCCACCTTCTGGAAATATCTGAGTTAATTAATCCATCGAAATGATAAGGATCTGTGTTCTTAGTGGGATTTTCCTTCTTTTGCTCCTTGGGAGGGTAGAGTGATTCCTGTTGGGCTCCTTGAGAGTTAAAAGAACTCTCTTTCATGTGTCTAAAGAGTCAGGTCTGAATCTCAGTGCTGCTGCTTCTTGGTCCTGACCCAGTGCTGTGATGTGTAGACACCTAGCATTGCTTGAGGACAGGTTAGAAATGCAGAGTCTCAGGCCCCATCCAACCCAGCGAATCTGACTTGTGCATTGTGACAGGGTCCCCTGGGGGTTCTGGGCACGTCTAAAGCAAGTCAGTGGATTCTTTTGAGCCTTCCTTTCCATGTCTTTGCAGTGAAAGATCCTACTATCGCCTCTACTTCCCCATAGGGCATTTGGACCAAATGGATGATATGTAAGTATTTTTCATAAAGTGTTTTTTATTGTGGTAAAATATGCATAACATAAAGCTGATCATTTTAAGCATTTCTAAGTGTATAGTGGCATTAAGAACATTCATGTTGTTATGCAACGATCACCACCATCCATCTCTAGAACGCTTCATCCTCCCAAACTCAAACTCTGTGTCCTTAGACAGTAACTCCCTGTTCTCTCCTACCCCGGCCCCTGGCAACCACCATCTTATTTTCTGTCTCTATGAGTTTGACTACTTTAGGTATCTCACATGAGTAGAATCGTACAATATTTATCCTTTTGTGACTGACTTCTGCCAGTTAGCATGATGTTCTCAACGTTCATCTAGGTTGTAACAGGGTAAGAATTTCACTCCTTTCTAGGGCTCAGCATTATTCCATTATATGGATATGCCACATTTTGCCTGTTCGTTTTTGGGTTTTTGTTTTTTTTTTTTTTTTTTTTTTGCATTCAACTTTGCATTCTATCTTTGGCTATTATGAATACTGCTGCTATGAACAAGGGTGTGCAAAATTTTCTTTTTAGGTCCCTGCTTTCAATTTTTGGGGGAATAGCCCAGATCACATGGTAATTCTGTGTGTAATTTTTTTGGAGGGAGCTGCCATATTGTTTTTCACGGCAACTGCACAATCTTACACTCCCACCAACACTACCCAAGGATTTCAATTTCTCCACATTTTCTCCATAGTTAGACACATGATTTACCAGTTTTCTTTCTTTCTTTCTTTTAATACACTAGCCATCCTAACGAGTGTGAAGTTGTACCTCATTATGGGCTTGACTTGCCATCGACCCAGTGTTAGTGATGGTGAGTAGCTTTTTATAGTACTATTAGCTATAGACTATTTTATACCACGTACACTGTTGCCATTTTGAGATTATTCTACTGAATTTTGAACATACCGACTACTTTGTTCAAGAAATGCTACAGAATTCCGTTATCTATTTTTAGGATTAAATTAGCCACATTTTCTTCTGGAGACTGAGTGAGATGTAAACACCATCTGAGAATTGAATCATGCAGTCTGAAATACCTTCATGTTTGGCTTAAATTCCTTCCTCCATAAAGTGGAGGAAATAATCCTACCTTGTAGAGTTGTTTTGAGAATTAAGTGAAGTAATGGATATAAAATGCTTAGTGAGTAAACAAGAGGCATTGTTTGCTGTTCTTATACATAGTGGACAGACCGTTGCACCTTTGTTTGGAGAAGGGGAGGGACCCTCTTAGGGTTGGGGGATGCGGAGTGTGCAAGGTGACAGTGGCAGAGGAAGGAGAAGGGAAGATACGTCGAGGTCACTAAGTCAGCGGTGAGCTGTGTGCAGCGTGCTTGGTGGATTTGTTCATAAGAGTGGGAAGCAGTGGGAGGTAAGATTGGGAGCGTGGGTGGGGACCAGGTGGCAGGAGTATGGAGAGTGAATCCACCAAAAAGTGTGGGCTTTTGAAAGCAATGGGGAACCACTGAAGGTTCTGTGTTGGAAGGGACACGATCAAAGCCATCCTGTGTTTATTGTTCTTCCCAGGCAGGTATGACCCTCAAACCGTAATAGCAGCATGTAATAGCTGAGGCTTTGATCTTGACTAATACCATTGTTTGCCTTTTGGGGAGTACCCTGGATATTTACAAAGTGCCATGTAGTCAGTTTCATTAGTTAAGAGATAAGATTAATGAGATTTTTGTGGCAAGCGAAAGACTGAATTTGGCTTTGAAAATCACAGGCACTAAGGAAGGGCTGCAGGAGGCTTAGGGACTGGTTCTCTCTGCAGATCTGAAGTGTGACTTCCTCAGTAACATTTTTGGTATGCAGAACAGCATACCAAGAGTTTCCCAAAAGGGATAAACCTGGCTTCAAGAAGATTACAATCTTATCCACCAGGAGTGGGAGTGCTGCATTAATATAGAATGGAGTATTTTCAAATATATACTGTCTAATATTTATGGCAAGGGCTGGGTTGGGAAGGAGGGTGGTCGTCTGAGAGAGGCTGTCTTCTTTCCAATACATTTTGGTAGAATTGACAAAGAATGGCAAAGAAATTGTCCAACTTTCTTCTATTTTTAATGAATATACTATAAGAATTACCAATGAATTTCTGGGACTTTAAGTACAACAACACATTAACCTTAGATGGGAGAGCAATAAATATGTAAGGTATTTACGTTTCCAAAGTGAAAGGTTCTGTCTTAAGGAATGGCTATTCGTGGCTCTTAGTAAATAAAACCCTCGTTTGATTTTTAAGTATATGTTTTAGGGGCATCTGGGTGCCTCAACCGCCTAAGCACCTGCCTTCAGCTGAGGTCATAGGATCGAGTCCCATGTTAGGCTCCTTGCTCAGCAGGGAGTCTGCTTCTCCCTCTCCCTCTGCTGCTCCCCCTGCTTGTGTGTGTGCTTTCTTTCTCTCTCTGTGTCAAATAGATAAATAAAAACTAAAAAAAAGTTTGAGTTTATAAATTGTACTTTTCTTACCAAGAAACCTTGTTCATTTTATGTTTTATATAATATGATTCCATAATTAAGGTATTAGAGATGGTTATATTCCCTAAATAAATGATTTTACTTGAAGTGACAATGGGATAATGAACAAATTTTGCTAACTTTTCTTCACTGCCATGGACAACTCTGGTCTTCAGTTTTATGGGCTAGCCCTCAGTAATACGCATGCTAAAAGATGGCAACTGGAGTGATTAATTCAAGGATCATTTCTGCAAAAGGCACATTTTGAGCGTGAAACTTACACACTAGTGGAGATCACTCAGGGTTCAGTTAGTAAAACAGAAACCACCTTAGGTATTTCAAATAGGAAAGGATTCAACAGAAGGAATTTGGTGCTTGTAAAAAGAAATTGAAAAGTCTGAGGTTGCAAATGAGGTCAGTCAGAGGAGGCACCTGCTAGCTTTCAGGTTGGCCACCGCAGTCTCATTATTAAAAAAGCTGCTGCTACCGCCCATATCAGGAAAATTACAGGAAACTGCTGCCATGGTCACAGCTGGTCAGAGCTGTCCTGCAGCACCCAGGCTGGTAACTACAAAGGGAAAACTTATAAGTTGCTGGGAAATGTCACATTTGCTAAAGCCGGAACTTCCAAATCTCGCCTGAGGCCATATAGATCATTGTCAGAATGGATTTCCTATCAAGAACCATGACAGCAATGATGGAGTCTGGGACATGTAATTAGCAGCCTCCCAGTCCTGGCATATACGGATGAATGTTGAAAGGGGTGCAGGTGAATGCTGGTTGCCAGAGAATAATTGCCCAAAGAAGTATGGAGTGTCATTCCCATTTTATAAATGAGGAAACTGAGGCATGGATGTCAGTACATTACCCAAAGACTCAAAATTCTGGTTTCAGAACTAGAAGTTTTTAGCAATTATATTGGGAATTATCCATTACATGGCGTATGGCTCCAAAGCTTAATTTGCTTCCTTGGCTTTAACGCTCATCAGCTCACATTCCTTTAGGCTATATAATTCAAAACAGACTGTTACGAAACGATTATTTTGGCAACTTATTTGGTGGTATTTCCAAATTGGCTAACCTTTTCAACTCCTTCCAGAAAATGTGATCTGGGTAGCTCTTGCAATTATGGTAAGCTCCCTAGATACAAAATCTTGGGTTGGTGATATTTTAGGGAGTAGGGTGAAGAATGATTTGTGTCACAACTCCTAAGTCCATGCTGAAAGTCAAATTATAGCACAGACAGTATCTATGAAATCTCGAAAACATGTCCAGTTTTCCTTATTGAGTTCCTTATTGACCTTGGCTTAGTATGAAGTTATAAGCAAAGGAACAAAATTGACATTTACTGATTATGAGCCCCCCCAAACACAAGCCCCAGTAGAAAGAATGTATATTCAGTATAATTCTTGTAATTCATTCACGAACAAACAATAATTACTATGTACCTTGCTGGATTCAGTCATTCACTCAACACATATTCATCATGCTATGGTCGTTCTCCATTTTTCACCGACCCCTTCCTCCCCATGTTCACACAGATCCATTGTCCTCCCTTCTCTGCCCTGCTCTGTCCCCGGGAAGCTGACTCCTGCATGATCAGGGCGCCTGGGCTTGCTGGCTTCCATTTGGGTTTGGTTGATGGGAGGAATCAGCAGTCAACCCAAGAGACAAAGGTTGGTCCCAAGGCCCGAGAGGCAAGATGGGGCAGTGTTTCCTCTCTGTTTTCTTTCCACATGCACCTCATTTCTGACCTCATTTCTGACCATGGACATGTGCTTCCAGGAGTACAGATTCTGTTGGGTGGCCTGATGCCCTACAGTTCCCACCGCCACTGGGGGACACCAGGGACACTGTTTTCTCTCCTGTCCCTTCAGCCCTAGCATGACAATGGCTTCCCACTTTTGCCGGTCCCTGGGCGTCTCATAATCCATTGTTTATTCCAGTAATCGTGCCCTCACTTCTGTTAAGAGTCCCTTCATTAAATTTCCTTTATTTAAACCATCTAGGTTATCAGCAGCTGACTCTCCTATAAGACCACCAGAATCACCTGCTGATCAAACAAGCTGAGTGAGCACTTAGTAATATCTCCGGAGAATATTCATAGAGTTCCGGGGCTGAGTTTAGTGGTTTAGGGTGGGTCTTTAAATTCTAGAATCCATTTAGAATTGGGCACAGTGTGTGATAAGATTGCTTAGCGTCAGTGGATACGGCAGACAGGAGAGTTTCAAAGTGAGACTCGATGAATACATGATTATTTGAGAGGTTAGAAGATTTGCCCCATTGAGGGGACCACTGTCCTGAGAGGTGGGCTGTTTGCCCAGATAAATGACCTACTGTCCTGAGAAGACAACTGGCCAAGCAATCTTCATTCAGATTAATGAGTATTATTGGAAGATCTTGTTGGTTTATGACCTTATTTTTGTGAGCATAACTCTCCCAAACAAACGATACAGTCATGTTGATAGAAGAGCCACTGGGCTGCAGGCATCTGCCCAGTCATGCAGCGCCCACTGCGGTCATCCTGCGGCCTAAGCTGGAGGGCAGACCCTTGCCTTCCGGGGGGCACCCTCAGGCCAGGTTTCCTCCACCGCTTGAGTTCTGATTGTGCACCAGGTTTCTGGGGGCGCTCGTTTCAACCCGTACAGAGGCCAGATGTTCTCGTTCTTATTGCTGGGGGATCCTCTCGTAGCTCATTGAATGAGACAGTGGCCCCAGAGCAGCTGTAAGGTTTCCGGAGATCACACATACGAGCACAGCAACACAGACAAATACGTAAAGAACAATTATATTCAGAGTTCATAGTATACTTCTGTGCCAGGAGCCAAGAGTGCCCGAATTAAATCAGGAGAACAGACCAACCCTTGTCTGAAGAGTCCTCAGAGCCAGGTATGGGGGTATTAGCCAAATCACCTCATTTTATATTTTTTTTTATTTTGTTTTGTTGGCTTTCTGGATCTTTTTTTTTTTCTTTTCTTTTTTCTTTAAATAAAAGCAGAGATCCCAGAGGGCTCTGTAGGGATGTAAGGACAATATTCTTCCACTAATAGAGCCCCTATTCCCCTTCGAGAGGCCAAGAGCATATCTAAAGTAGCTCTACTTGGCGATGATGGAAGACAAGTTGTTTGGAGTGAAACGTTTTACTGGCTTAAGTGGGAAACAGAAGGGGCTGCTCATGGTTGTGTGTTTCCTTAAACTCATCTTGTTAAGTCATTTATCACAATGTTCTCTGATTTTCCCATTTTTAAAATGAGGGAGGTTGGGTGTTTTTTATTTTATTTTTTTTAGTGTTTTTCAAGCTGGGTTGGGACCCATTCATGTGTAGTGAAATCAATAAGGTACGTCACAACCAATTAAAAAAAAGAAATAGATTAGAACATAAATATCTCATGGTTTCACATGGTAAGGGTAAGTATTCTCTTGTGAGAGTACGTATGGCAGGCCAGGAGAAACAGGTTTACAAAACACTGGATTAAATCATCTTTCACAGCCATTCCTGTGATTCTCAAATTCCCATAATGAACGTGCTTCATGTACTCAGCGCACAGCGTAAACTTCTACATGTTTCTGAACAACGCTTTGTGTGTTATGTGGAAAATATAAACAGGCCTGGGTTTTGGAAGGTCCAGGTTGTGAGGGATTGAAATACCTTGCCTCAGCAGAAGGACCTTTCTAGATCGTCACTGGAGATCTTCTATTTTTAAATATTTGGTATGATTAAAACCAACCATTAATGAACATGAGCAATTTGATTTTTTTTAAATTTCCAAATTTTAAACGTTTACTTTCTTTTGAATTCTCTTCCAGTTGTTGTTCATGTGTGTTTACACATCTTACCTGGTTGTTAAAAAGAACGTGTATTTATGTTCAGGGTCACAACACTTTCTTTTTCTAAAGATTTTATTGGCTTATTTGAAAGAGAGAGAGAGTACGTGGGCAGGAGACAAGGGAGGGGAGGTCAGAGGGTGAGAGAGAAGCAGACTGTCCCCCTCCCCCACCACGGAGTGGGATGAGGGACTTGATCGAAGCACCTGAGCCGAAGGCAGCTTCTTAACCCACTGAGCCACGCAGGTGCCCCCTTCACGGCACTTTCTTATAAAGATTGCTACTTAGTGAAAACAGACCCAGGTTAGAGCTGTTACGGCTAGAGAGCATTCAGTTGTGTTCATATGTAAACAGTGTGATTTCAAAACACACAATGGTCTCTACCATCAGAAGTTTTGCACTGACCATCTCTGACAAACAGTTGGGTGTTTTCCTTGATCAAACCCTGTGCTGATTTTAAAAGCTGGTAATTTCTGATGCTGGCTGAGTCAAGTGTTTAGAAGGACAGGGATCCTCCGTCCTGCCGCGTCCTTATCAGTAACGCTGAGTATCAAGCTGGAACGCTGGCTGGGTTAGGGCAGGGAGGAATGCTCAGAGGTGAGCTGTGGCCAACACAGCTGGTTCTGGAAGGAAGAAAACCCTAGAAGCACAAGGGTCAGAGCCAGAATTATCTTTAGTATCTCCTCATTGAACCCAATCCCCATTTTCCATGTAGGAAACAGGCTCAGATGGTGACTTTCCTTGTTTATATAATGCAGATAACAAAAGTTGGATCTTCTGACAACACCATCGCTGACGCTACTTCTGAAGTTTCAGGAGAGGATGATCCTGCAGACACCAGAAATGCACAAGACACAAGAGAATACAAAACATATGCAATCCAGAAAAGCACAAGTCAGGGAGTGGGCCATTTTCATGGTCAAAGTGGCAGAAGAGGTTGGGACTACAGAGATCCCTCAACCCAGAAAGTGTAAGGCAACCACTTGCAAGTTCAGCGCTTAGGCAAAGTTTGGGGACTGGATGTTCCCCTGTACCGACAGGAGCTGGGGTCAAGGCATGAACGGCCACAAATCTGCAGGGACGCTGAGAGGCCAAGGAAGGAAAGGTGAATCTTTCTGTTACATGGCTCTGACAGAGACAAAAACAAAGACATCTCCCGGTGGGAAGCAGGGAGCAAATTATCATATGGAGTTGCTAGATAAAATACGGGACACCCATTAAGTTTGAATTTCAGATAGACCACAGATAATTTTTTAGTGTAAGTATGTCTTGTGCAATATTGTCCAGTATTATATAGTACATATATATAAGCAAATAACAATTCTTTGTGGTTTGTCTGAAATTCAAATGTAAGTGGTCATCTCATGTTTTTATTTCCTAAATCTCGCAACTCTACTCTCCCAGCTAGACTAGTAAGAAACATGATTATTCTCAAGGGTGCTAGACAGTCACACTCGGGGGTTTTGGAGCCACATAGCTCTCTCCGGCACCGGGACAGCCTACATATTTGCACACAAGAAACGTACAAACCATTGCCAGAGCTTCATCTTCCCTTCCGCATAAATAGGTTGTAGTTTTACGAAGGACTCAGTTATTAACATGATCTTGACGCTGAGTTCTCAGACTTCTCAACCATCTCTGTAAGTTTCCAGAGGCGTGCAAGTTCACTAACCGGTTACAGAGCCAGTGCATGGGTGGGGGGAAATAGTTCCCAGCGTGGAAAGGCCAGGGGATGATGAAAGCCTTGCAGGACAAGCACGTCCTGCCTCCAGCAAGGAGCAACGGCTGTCCCAGCTCTAGACTCAATACTGGCGGACAGTTTGTGGGCACTCCGCTCCGTTGATGTAAAAACATGCATTTGAAAAGGCTATTTCTATGCTCTATTAAGTTATTTCTAATTATTTTAAGGAAAACTGATATGGAAAAATCTGAACTTGGAAAGGAAGCCCAGGAGTTGCTACTCCTATAGGAAATGTAGCAGGAGAATGTCTCTTGCAGCATTGTTAGTGGTCGTAGGGGGAAAAAAAAAAAGACAAGGGAAAAGCGGAATGTCCATCAAAGGGACATGGTTGAGCAAAGCATTATGTATTTACATGTAAGAAATTTGTTAACTCTGGCTCTTATCAAACATAATTAGCTAGCACCGTAAGCAATTAAATGGGGGGATTACTGTGCTGTATAATCCAGTGGGAAAGAAGAAAGGATAATGTGTACAATAGAATTTGTTTTAATAAGAAGGTTGGGGCACCTGGGTGGCTCAGCGGGTTAAGCCTTTGCCTTCGGCTCAGGTCATGATCCCGGGGTCCTGGGATTGAGCCCCACATCGGGCTCTCTGCTTGGCAGGGAGCCTGCTTCTCCCTTTCTCTCTCTGCCTGCCTCTCTGCCTACTTGTGATCTCTCTCTGCCAAATAAATAAATAAAATCTTTTAAAAATAAAATAAGAAGGGTGAAAACAAGAAGTAAAATTCTGCCACGCTTCAGTAAGCATAGGTGTGTATTTGTGTATATTTTTATGAGTGGAGCATGGGAAGATCCACATTGGATGGTCAGTATCTGTTATCTGGGGTGAAGTGGGAGTTGGCGGAGAGATTTTTTGCTTTCTGCTTGTAAGTCTCTGGATTCTCTGACTTATTGCAACAAGTGTGTATTACTTATGAAACTAAGGAAAAAATTAATGTCAAATAAAACATAAAACATTACATGACATGTAGATAAAAAAGGCTTCACCCAAGGGCTTCTTTAAATAGTAGACTCCCTACAGAACTCCTTCTTCTCCAATTCAATGAACGTATTTAAAATGTATTTCAATTCACAAGATTTTAGCTGACAGTTTTTCAAGGAATGGAACTTGCACTATGGTATATTCATGCCATTTATCCATGGGAGCTAACCAGAAGAAGAGTTTGGAAAATGCTAGGTATTGTGAGAAAATTGAGATGAGTTAATGGTAATAAACAGCTTTATCAGGATCACAAAGCTGGGACTCAGTTATCTGTGAAGTTACAGAACACACACGCTCTGTGTATCTTTCTTGCAATGAAAAAGCAGTACATGTTTGTATGTATTTGTAAAGTCTTACTTAAAAAAAAAAGATGTTATTTATTTATTAGACAGAGAGAGAGAGGGAACACAAGCAGCGGGTGTGGGAGAGGGATAAGCAGGCTTCCTGTTGAGCAGGGAGCCCAATGTGGGGCTCGATCCCACAACCCTGGGATCATGACCTGAGCCAAAAGCAGAGGCTTAATGACTGAGCCACCCAGGTGCCCCAAAGTCTTACTTTAAAGATGTGTCCATTCTCTGCTTGTATCATTCAACTAGTGTCTGAAGGCCTGATTTTTGAGGTCCCCATTCTCAATGCTGAGCAGTGTTCTAATCTGACATTTTATAGAGTTACCATCACCAAGTCTGTACTCTAGAGAGTTTTATGTATTTAGATCCAAGAACAGAAAAGTATTAGGTGCTTTTTTATATCTCTGTATATTTTATATATTTGTATTAAAAAGGTATGTATATATTTCCTTTGTTTTCTACAACGACCACAGATTTTCTTTTTTTTGGAATGGGGTATGTAAATAAAAATAAATATGAAGTGTGTAATGATGTGTTTTTTGTTTTGTTTTTTGTAATGATGTTGTTTATGGGGAGAGGGCAGGTGTCAAATATGGTTGATAGGTAAATAGAATGAGGGTCAATCACCTTTGTATTTCCCTCAATTTCCAGCTGAATGGAAGTACTGAATTGGTTTCCATCTACAGGTGGAGGTCGGTGGGGAGGAGAAGGCTTTTTGCTTTGAACTCATGCTAGATCACTAAATTTGTCGGGCATCTGTCCTGTCCATAAAATTGTAAGAAAAGGATACCAAATATCCATACCAAAAGCAAAAATCATTGCAAAGACGATGAGATAAAATGCATGAATTGTTCTGAGGCCCTTGGAACTGGTGGGATCAGTCCATGGAATACCATTGTTAATTTGCTGCCTTGTTGGGCCCCAAACCAAATCGAAACAAAAGAAAGCCCTCACAGGTACGTATTTAACAATATTCTACTTTGTAAATAGATTAGTATAATAAAGTAATAAAGTATAATAAAGTAAAGATATTTTTCAGTTATGTGAGATTTATTGTTAAGACACATAAAAACTCTGGGCTGTCCCCAGATAAAATGTTTACAGCTCCAGGAACGAACTCATGGCATTGTAGCCCTTTGAACAGTGCGAGCATCCCATGTCTTGGCTTCCTCTAACACGTCATCGAGGGACTTGACCCAACCTGTTCCGAATGCCAGAATGGTGCCTGTTCTTCTAACCTGAGGGCATTTCTGCAGTCTCCTGGAGCTCCTGCCACTGGACCACTTCTGATCCATGGGAATTCTCGACATTTTGAAGCCACGGGGGGAAAACTATTCTTTGGACTGGAAATATTGGAGGAGATTGAAATGTATGCAAGTTTTTAAACGTGCTTTCCACATCTGAAACCGTTTTATGGACACAAGAGGATAATACTGGAATGTACATAATTTGGTTTCCTCATAAAGTTTGGTATTTTTGAGACCGAACTGAAAATGTTTTTTTGTGAGAAACGTGAGCTTCTCTTTTAATCACAAAGTCCAAGAAAACATTCGATTTACTTAATGATTCCATGTTTGCAAAAAAAAAAGAAAGAAAAAAATCATCTCAGGACTTCTTTCCTCTGTGAGAAGAGAAAGTTCCAGCAAGGCCAGTCGTCCTTCAGGAGAAGGCATGCCTCGGGTTGTGGTGCCCCTGTGAAACAAGCTCCACCTTCCTGTGGCCATATCTGCTCCGTAGCTCTAGTCACTGTTCCCTATTCTGCCCTGTACCCTTTAGGCTCGAAGGGTTTGGTGGTAAATCCATGGTCAAAACCACCTTACTATTAGTCCAACAGCTTGCACGCACACACATGAAGTCCAGAAGAAAGAGCAAAACAGCTCTGTACATCCATTCACGTGGATTACGGCCCATAAGCATCTATCAGGTAGAGATTTGAGAGGGACTGCTTTGCTCTCTTCGGTTCACGTGAGCTCCTCAGTGGCTCTGGTGCAGAGCTGCCACGTATCATAAAGGACGCTGAGTTACACTTGGACTTCACAGAAATGAATGCAGGCAATATTTGGGACATAGATTAATTTGGTATTATGTGCATGCATTGTTTATCTGAAATTCAAATGTCCGTGGGTACTTCGTATTTTATTTGCAAAATCTGGCAACCCTAGTCTGGAGCCTCCATTCTGGGCTTTCGCAGCCACTCCGCATTGCTTCACTCACTCACCTACACACTCATTCAAGAAACCCTTTTGGGTTTGGAGGGGTAGGAGAGGGGCAGAGGCAGAGGGAGAATCTTAAGCAGGTTCCACACCCACTGCAGAGCCTGGCACGGAGCTCAGTCTCACAACCCTGAAATCATGACCTGAGCCAAAATCAAGTTCGAGCTTAATCGACTGAGCCACCCAGGGGCCCCTGACTTGTAGTTTTAAAAGATCACTCTGGCTGCTCCAGGGAGAACGTATTTTAAGAAATAAAGAATAGAGGCTCAGAGGCCATGTAGGAGGCTGTGCCCCTCCTGGACCACGGTGCTGCAAGGAACACGGGGTGGAGGAGGGGGCGGATGGACCCGGAATTTGGTTGGAGATCCTTGCTGGAGGACTTGCTGAAGAGCCCTGTTGCGGGTGAGGCACACAGAGAATCCAGATGATACCCTTCAGCTTCTCAAAGAGGCTGTGCCCTTGCCCTTCAAAACCTTCCCGATCCTGCTCTTTGCTGGCGTGGAGGCCAGGTTTTCAGGGAGCTCCAGACCTGCCTTTTGTGGCTGTTTGGGGTTAGGGTGGGCTGGGGAGGGGAGGGGGGCCTGGGATTCTAAGGGCAGGGAAGGAGTGGGGGCAAGGGGTCCTCTCCCACAGCCTAGCTGCTGTTTGGCTCATCTTTTAGATGTTATTCTAAATATACTGGGTCTTCCTTTCCTTCCACTATTCTAACGTCAATCTATCATGCCAGGCTCCAGGAATGGACAAAAGCTGCAAACTTGTCCCATTTTGTAATTGTCCAAAGAACAGTTACATTTGAAATAAAAATTTCAGACAAGAATGAGAAAAGGGTCAGGGTGCCTGGGTGGCTCAGTGGGTAAAGCCTCTGCCTTCAGCTTGGGTCATGATCTTAGGGTCCTGGGATGGAGCCCCACGTTGGGCTCTCTGCTCAGCGGGGAGTCTGTTCCCCCACCCCCGCCCGCCTGCTTCTCTGCCTTCTTGTGATCTCTCTCTCTCTCTGTGTCAAATACATAAATAAAATCTTAAAAAAAAAAAAGAGTAAGAAAATGGTCAGTGGATGGCCCTTGTCCCTTGAATCTTATGCTTGTGGTAGTTCTGTTTGGATTCATGATTCCAACGGAGATGTTTCTTTGCATTGCCAAGGTTAGGAGGAAGAGTAAAGGTAAAAATGGTAACTAAATCTGCTCAAGGAATAATGTATGTTGGAGGGAAGGAAGCAGGGAAGAAAGGAGGAAGAAAGGAGAGAGGAGAGAAGAGAGGGAGAGAGAGAGTAACAGCAAGTTTCCCCAGAATAACACATGAACAAGAAGCTGCAGCTTTATTTTTTTAATCTAATGGTCACCAAACCCCACCAGCACAGACATAAAGCAGAAGTCATCTGAGAGCCAGTACTGATTCATATCTGGGAGAGAGGGAGGCCCTGACTTAGCGGGAAAGCAAAACAAAGCAAAACAAGAACAAAAACAAAATCGTCCTAACTTGGGTTTGATCTTGACTCCAGCAGCCGGTGCTGGGAGCCCCCGGCAGGCAGGGCTGCCTGCGTCTCCCGTCCCCACAGCCCTGTGTTTCCTGGAGGATGGGCCACGGCCAGCATTCAGTGCGTGTAGAAGGGAGAAGGGAGGCGCCAAGAACTCTCTGGGCCCCATTACCTCATGATTCGGGGAAGGGGTTGAACTGAATGAGCTCAAAGGTCCCTTTCAGCTTCAACGCTACGAGGTTCCCACACCTCTTCTGTTTTCTCGCCCCTGCTTCACGCTCACAAATTTCTCTGCAGCCAACCCTGTTTAAAAAACTTTCTTTTCCTTGCCTCTCTTCTGAGCCTTGGGCATTGAGCAGAGTTCCCAGCAGTTTCTCTCTTCTGCCGTTGGCTGTTTATTATATCTAGACCTTGAGGAGGACAGATAAAGAGATGGATTGGTGGGTCAGAGTCATGTACACTAAAATCTTCATATTACTGTAGAGTTAAGTGCCAGAGAAAAAAATCTGGGAAATTCAGATTTTAAATACTGGTTTCCAAAATGCAGCAACTGCAATTCCAAAATTGCATCAAGCCCCCTTCTTGAAGCCCCAGAAAGCGAATTCTAGAGACACTAACTACCAAGTTCTGCAAGGTTTGGAGCCCGGCAGCTGGCCTGAAAAATGGCTTCCTCCCCACCATGTACTCAAGGTAACTGCCTATGAGTTAATACAGAAACAAATCAATTCTGTATTGCCTGACCTGGGCCTACTCCTTAGTTACACATTGAAGAAAAAAAAGAAAAAAGGAAAAGAAAAAAGAAAGTGGAGTCTTACTCAGAAAAGGTGTTATCAAAACCAATTTAGTTAGCCACTGAGGATTTTTTTTTCATCATCTTTTCACAATAGATGATGGTACATTGGAATGGATCACAAAAGAATTATCCAAATAATTGCCTGATTTTCTCCTTATGTTTCAGAGAAAAACTTGAATATAAGTGAAGAAGAAGGATAGTTTAACCAGAGATCAGCCTCTAACACTGTTGTCTCTAGATGGAATGTTTTTGTCAGCAAGTAATAGGAAACCCATTTAAATTTGACTGTAATAACATATTATTTACTTAATGTAATACCCATGATTTTAACATAAAAATTCTGTGGGTTCAGAGGCTCTGTTGTGTCATCAAGGACACAATTTTTCTCTCTCTTTCTATTCTGATGCATTTTCTTAAGTCAGCTCTTCTTACGGTCCCAAAATGGCTGCTTTTATCCAGGCAGCACACTGTGATGTCAGCAACCATGGCAGAAAAAGGAATTTCTCTTGTTTTCTGTATGTTCCGTCTGAAGAGAGAGGAAAACCTTCTAGAAGCCTTACCATCAACCTGCCCCGATTTTCACTGGTCATAATGGCATTACATGCTCATACCAACCTACATCCTATATCCTTCACCTGGTATGGGAATAAGACCACCGTGATTGGCTTGAACACACACTATCTCCTAGAAATACAATGTGAGTCATATTTATTATTTTAAACTTTCTAGTAATCACATTAACAACAATAAGAAGACATAGGCGATATTAATTTTAATAGTATATTTTACTGACCCCAAATATATATAAAATACTATTTCATCATATATCCAACAAATGATTAATGTTATATTTTACATTAAAAAAAAAAATACCAAGTCTTGGGGAGCCTGGGTGGCGCAGTGGGTTAAAGCCTCTGTCTTGGGCTCAGGTCATGATCCCAGGGTCCTGGGATCAAGCCCTGCATCGGGCTCTCTGCTCAGCGGGGAGCCTGCTTCCTCCTCTCTCGCTCTGCCTGCCTCTCTGCCTTCTTGTGATCTGTCAAATAAATAAATAAAATCTTTTAAAAAATAAAAAAAAATACTAAGTCTTTCAAATCTAATGTATATTTACATTAACAGAACATCCCACTTTGGATTAGTCACACTCTGAGTGAGCGAGAACCACGTTTCCAGTGGTACTTTCTGGGACAGTGCGGGTCTAGATCTAACAGGATTTGGCTGTGTACTGGAAAGGGGTCCAGCCTCCCCTGAATTCATGGCCCCTCAGAGGAGGGAGAACAAAATTGGGTTCTCCCAGCAAAGAAGAAAAGGTGAAGGGCCACAGGGGTGGCAACTCTAACCTGTACCTCTTCTCATACTCCCTGGTTTGAGGAAATTACCACCACCTACTTAGTCAGCAAGAGAAATAGGGAATCATTCTGGACTCCTTTCTGTTCTTCATTTCTCGCACACAACCAGTCCTAAATGTTTCTCAAATGTGTCTTCTCCTCCTTATCCCATCTGCCATGGCTATGACTCAGAACTTTCTATCACAATCCCACCTGAATCTGATCATGTCACTGACTTCTGTAAGGCTCCTCAGGGCTCCCCAAATTTTCAGGACACAATTCATATCCTTTAGCACAGCATGTAACATTACGCTTGGCTTTGTGCCCATGGGCACTTTCCAGTCTGGCCATGAGGAGCTGTGCTTGGAATATATTTGCTCTTTTATGCCTTCATCATTCTTCTGTATTAATCCTTCTCTTTAGGTTACCCTCTTTTTCTTTCTCCTTTCCTTCTTCCATGTTCTTCTAGCAAGCCTTCCTTACCTTTCTTTCCAGGTAGGATCAAGCACCATAGAGCTATATGCATCCTCTGCTCTAGGACATGTCAAACTGAATTGTGCTTGCTGTACTGTTTCCATTAGATGGTGAGCTTCCTGAGGGTAGGAGCTGTGCTTTGATCGCTCTAACCCCACTGCATAGCACATATGGACTGCTTGTCACAATACCTGGTGAAGTAGAGGCTCCATGTCTATTGGATGGATGGATGGATGGATGGATGGATGGATGAATTCTATTCTCCTATCTAGTTTTTTTCCATCTATGATTGGAAAGCAGCCCTTCCCATCTTCCTGCCTTTGAAAACTGTTATTTTCCTATGGCTGTCATAACAAAGTACCATGAACTGAGTGGCTTAAAGAACAGGAATTTTTTGTTTTTCAGTTCTGCTGGATAGAAGCTAGGGTTGGTTGGTTCCTTTTGAGGATTGTGAAGGATAATCTGTCCCAGGTCACTCTCCTAGCTTCTGGCACTCAGGCATTCCTTGGCTTGTAGATGGCAGCCTTCTCACTGTGGCTTCCACCTGTAGATATCTGTGTTTCCACTCCTTATGAGGACACCAGTCAAATTGGATTGGAGCCCATTCCAGTGACCTTATTGTAACTTGGTAATCTGCAAAGACCCTATTTTTTTTAAATATTTAATTTATTTATTTGAGAGAGAGAGATTGAGAAAGAGCATGAGAGGGGAGAAGGTCAGAGGGAGAAGCAGACTCCCATGGAACTGGGAGCCCGATGCAGGACTCAATCCTAGGACTCCAGGATCATGGACCTGAGCCGAAGGCAGTCGCTTAACCAGCCGAGCCAACCAGGTGCCCAAAGACCCTCTTTTCAAGTAAGGTAACACTCGCAGGAGTTAGGGTTTCAACATCTTTTGTGGGAGACAATTTAACCTATATCAAGACTCATAGTTGAAGTCAGGTGTATTTATTTTCTATTGCTGGGTGACAAAGCACCACGAATGTAGTAACTTAAAACAACACACACTTAATATCTCATTTCCATAGGTCAGGAGTCCAGGCACCGCTTAGCTGGAATCCCTGCTCATTCTCACAAGGCCCCAGTCAAGGTGTTGACCAGAATGTGTTCCCATTTGGAGGCTTGGAGAGGGTCTGCTTCAAGCTCATTCAGGTTGTCCTGGTCCTACCCTTGTCCTACAGGACAGAGTGCTCTGGAGTCTGCCTGCCATTCCCTGCCCCACGGTCCTCTCTGTAGGCAGTTCACAGAGGGGGTTTTGCTTCGTCATGTCTTGTAGGGAAGAGTCTCTCTCTGTGGCTCCAGATGGAGTCGCTCCCTTTTTATGCTTTCTCTCTCTCCTTCTTTCTCCAGTTATGGGAGCAGCATATTCTACTGCCGTATTCTAGTGATCATAAGCAAGTCACAGGAGATTATATGGGGAGGTGACCCCTGGTCATAGTGGGTGTGTTTCTTTTTGGGTCTCCCAACTTGCCCATAGCAGCTTTGTTCTGCTGCCATCTCACAGATTCAACAAAATCTGCCAAGGATTGTGGGGAGGAAGAAGGAATGGGGGTCATGCTCAAGAGATTCCGGTGGCCTCAAAAGAGCATAATTTTAAAAATTAAGCACGAATTAAATTGATTTTCATCTAATATTAAATCAAATTAAATATTTAAGTTAAATTACTATTGAGTAAATAGTAATTACATTAATATTAAATATTGACAATATTAAATATCAATTATTAAATCAGATGGAGTATTTATATGCAACATTTAAATAACATTTATGAAAAAGCAATATTTAATATTGAAATAGTCGTACAGTCATCATCATCATCATCATCATAGCTGATAGCAAGGGCTGACCATGTGCCAAGCATCATTCCAATGCAGTGTAGAATATGGTATTTCATTTCATCCCTACCACTGACCTATGCAATGGAAACTATTATTATTCCCATTTTACAGATGATGATACTGATGTACAGAGGAGCCTGTGAAAATGTCCTTAAGTCACACTGAAGGTAGAGCTAAGAAATGAGTTTCAAATTTCTGAACCCCACAAGATTGCTTGATGGCAAAACCCACATACTTAACTGTTGAGCTTGACTGGCTGCCCTTGGAGTGGTGCTTCTCCAAGGATTAATGTGGACACTGCTAGCATTTCTCTGTGATTCTCTTTTCCAGTCTTTCCTTAGGACTGATCTAATTTTCATGAATGATTAACCCATTCAAATCACAGAAAAAGGTATAAACAATTTACAAGGCAAAAAGGATTCGTTTGTAATTAGGTATTTCTTAGCTGGTATTGCTGACATTCAGATGGTTCTCTACAGTGGGACATTTTTTCAAGAGATTTACTTCTTTGAGAGAGAGAGAGAGAAGATAGCTAGTCCCAGGGTTTCTGATTCAGCAGGTCTGAGATGGGAACTGAGGTTCTGGATTTCTATAACACTGAATGATAGCTCCAAATGATATGGAAGAACATAAAAGAGATGGTTATATCAATAAAGACAAATCCTGTTTAGTGTATGTTCTTGATGTACTCATGGGGCAGACACTGGGTTACATGTAAGGCAGCAACAGTGCCCAACTGAGAAACCAAATTGCACGGGTCACCTTGCAGCTGGTCCTGCAGCTTATGACACAGTTTGGGCCAATGAAATACGAAATAGAAGTGTTCGTGAGTATAGTCTTTTGGAAATACTATCATCTTCCTGGCTAGGGGGAAAAAAGAAGATTCAACTTGCCTTTGCCTTTTGTACATGGCTGTTCCCTCTTCATCCTGTCTGGAGCTTAGATGTAAGCCCTGGAAGGATGGTGGCCATCTTGTGACCACACATGGAGGATAGTGGTCTGGGAAGCTAGCAGGTGGTTGGTTTGTTGAGCAACTACACCAGTTCTGCACTGCCTACCTTTTTTAGTTGAAAACAAACAAACAAAAAATACTTTCCATGTCAAGTTTTAGACACTTTCTACATTTGTTTTAGTATCTACATAATATTCCATTTTTTGGATATACTGTAACTGAATTTTGTGAATCAATCCTTCATTGATGAACATTCAAGTTCTATTTTTTTTTTCTTTTTTGTACATATGAAAAAGAACACAACTTCTGAGGTTTGTTCTGGGAAAGGGAAGACTTGGCCATCTTCAGCGTTTCTGCTCACAAAGACTGAAGTATGCTTGTTTCCTGTCCCAGGATAATCAGTGTAGGAACAGGAATATAGACGTGTAGTATATGTCTGTTTTTTCTGGCTTGAATAAGGAAATTCCAATAATTGATTATAGAGTTCCCCAAATCTGTGTCATTTTAAGAAATACTGTATGTTTAGTCCCTTCTTATAGTTTGGCATAAAAAGAAGGTCAGAAGGTTTCTGGCCTCCCAGAAAAGTCCAGACTTCTCTCTCATAGGAGTAAAAACTTGGACAAAAAGACACACATTTACTGCTAAAACTAATTTTCAGAGCTGGTTTAGTCTAAACCATACAGAAAGAAATCAAAATTTAAAAGTTTTCCAAGGACATGATCTTATTCAAAATGAACCCAATTCTCTTTTTAACTCTTCTTAACTGAATGCAGTTTAACTTAACTGCATTTAGAGTTGACAACGCCCTCACAGGGTTGTCTAAAATAATGGTGGATATTGCTTTACATTTGTATTAATAGACGGATCATTTAAGAAATTTTTGTCCAAACAAAAGAAGCTGACTACAAAGGCAAATTGATCTCCTCTTTTTCTCGGATAAAAAAATTTGCCAGGCATTAAAAATGAAATGAAACTTCCTCAGTTTCAAGTATTTGAAGCCCCACCACATCCCCCAGTAAATAAACGTATAACCAGTTTCCCTTTTTGCTTTTGCTTTTCTAACGGAGTCTGGATCCCACTATTGAATAATCACAAAGACTTTATGGCACAAGATTCCAGAAGTTAGTGAGCCCTTAACTACAAGCAAGGAAAATTACTGAGCCTTTCAAATGAGAAAAAGCAATGATCAAACATCTTTTCAAAGGAATGTTAAAGACTCTGGGATTGTGTGATGTTCTAGGAATGCGCATCCTTGTTTATCTTTGAGTGGACCTACAACTGCTTAAAACATTTACAGAAAGCTGACAGTAATGCAAATAACCCTTGCCTATAAAGATACAATTAGTTTGTCTGCAGAACGTAATTGATTAACGCTCCATTGGTGGACCGTGTTTTACAAATGCATCTCAACATTTCTTCACTGTATTTTCCTTTGTGCTCTATTTGTAATCTGTATTTATAATTTGTTCATTCTTTTCTGCAGGTCAGCTACCGCTCCTCTCTCCGCTAACCATCCTCCATGCATCTCCTGTTGTCTTTTCTGGAGCCTCTTTCTGCCTGCGGCCTAATAACTTGGTATTCCCACTTGAGTCATTTGCTGAGACTTCAGGAAGGTGAGTGGATGAATGTGTGTATTCTGTCTTCTGGAAAGTCTTCCACGCTTTCTTCTTTTACATTTTCTGTGATAGGTTGAATCGAATCCCTTCAAAATTACTGTGTTGAAGTCCTAACCCCCAGGACCTCAGAATGTGATCCTATTTGGAAATAGGGTCCTTGCTGATGAACTTAGGTAAGATGAAATCACAGCAAGCCCCACGTCCAATAAGACGGGTGTCCTGAAAAGGGGGAAATTTGGATGCTGACGCATACACGGCAAGAATGCCATGTGAAGACTGTAGTTATGCTATGAAAAGCCAAGAGACCCCCAGAAAAAAGGAGAAGGCCTGGAAGAGATCCTTCCCCAGCTCTTCCAGAAGGAACCCACCTTGCCCAAACCCGATTTGGTACTTCCGGCCTTCAGAACAGAGACAATACATTCCTGTTGTTGAAGCCCTGCATCTTGCGGTGGTTTGGGATGGCAGCCCTGGGAAACCAAAACGCTTTCAAACTCTCCTTTTGAAGTGTGTATTCTTGTAGGTCACCTCAAATCTTTTAGGGCAGAAGGTTGAAAATAAATAAATAAACGTAAGATCGAGGCTTTGGTTACACCCAGCAGCGGTGTCCTGATTGCTGGTCGGTGTGCTGGGTTGGGCAGGGACTGTTTTGTCGCTCAGTGAGGCTCCTGGAGCTTCGCTCATATTCAGTACGTTGTTAGTATAACTGAATGTATCTGGTATTCTTCACTTTCTTTCAAAATTTAATTTGGAGAATTTTTATAGCATCTCTGATGGGACTTTTCCACCTAAATTTCTGAGTCTGCGTCAAGCAGGCTCTGGGCTCTATTCCTGCCTTGGGGGCAGGAAAACTCTAAACAAACATGAATCGGGTGTGGCTCCTTCTCGCCAATAATCAGCACTGTCTTCTGGGTTTTATTAGCGCCCCCCCCCCCCCCCCCCCCCGCGATCCTCCATCCCCTCTCTGGTCCTGGTGAGAGGTTTTAAGGAAGCAACACACATCCAGGAGTGATCTCGCATCGCTGGTGTCCCGTTAAACCGCCTCTCTAAAGGAGAAAGTTGGCTACCCTTGGAGATGGAGGGTCACGCTCAAAAATCCCTGCATGAAAGATGCTGCACATTCATGATGTGGCCACTTGACATATCGGTCATTTCTTAATGGTATTTTAATTTCTTCTTGAAACCAGCTCTGTGCTTGGGATGCTTTCCCAGTCAGGTAATATGGGAAGGGCAGGCTCTTCAAGGCAAACTCCCCGGGAGCAGCCTTCTGAAGCCTCAGGACGGCAGTGGCAGTCCTGTGCCCACTCAGCAGGTCTCGGCTCTGGACGGCAGTACCTGGGCGTCTGGAGCTGAGGCTAGAGCTGGGAAGACCCGGATGGGCACGAGTGTGCTCTGTGCCCAGCATGCACTCCATCCCTTGCTGTGCAGCTGGGGCCATTTGCATCAGCCTGTGCTATTTCTGACACTTCATACTCGCTCAGAAAGAACCGTCTCATTTTCTGCCTGCAGCTGCCCACACGGATCTGGCTGCCACCGGGGGTTTCCGGCAGGCCACCACGCTGCCACATCACCTCGGATCATTTTCCACGCATTCTCGGTGGTTCAGCCACCCCAGCTGAGTGGGGATTCATGTCAGCACAGTCATTCATTCAACCACTGCACAAGCAGCACCTACAGTGCGCCACACACACTGCTTGAAGCCCGGGGAATGCTAAGACAGATGAAGTGCAAATCCCCCCCACCCCCCCACCCTGAGCAGCTTGCAGACTACCAGGGAGCCTGGCAGGAGACTGATTGCGTGGATTCTCTGCCCTCGGTGTTAGACTCTACTCGCTCTTCTTTCTGTTTTCCAATGAGATCCTTTGCGGAAAGCTGCCACCCAGCAAGCTCGTCTTTCCATTCATTGTCAAACTTTACAACCAGACTGCACCTGGTCATTGAAGCTCCGCAGCGCGCCTTCTCGTCTACACACCCGCCCTTCCGGTAAGAGCCCGGGTCACACCTGCCCCTTCCCACTGAGGAGTCCACTGCCTTTCCTCGGGTTTCATTTATCTTTTGACCCAGTACAACACCTGTCTGTCTCTGCAGATGGTGCCTGTTCTGTCCTGGAAGCCTCGATTTCATCCTGACCTCCCTTCTTTCTGAACCAGAACCCAGTCAATTCAAACATGGTCTCCCCCAGCTCATGAGAGGTGTCATGGTTTCTCGTGCAGCATCTTTCATACTGATGCCTGGCAGTGTTATTTGAGTTGTATTGTGACTTGACTTTTCCTGTAGATCACACATGGTCCTTGTTCTCAGAGCTAATAAGTAACCTCTTCTGTTGAATTTGCTGGAACTGAGGTTAGAGTCCACCCCCACCCCCTTCTTTTCCGTTAGTTGACTAGTGTGCCTGGCCTGGTCTGTGAGCCCTCATACCCTTCCCTGCTCTGCTCTATATTGCAGGAGACTGACCCCTGCAGGCTGAGTTTCCTAGGATCCTGTGTCAGCTGGTTTCTGGCTGAGTTTGGTCAATGGAAGGCACCAATGGGAACTGGATGGTGGGAGGAAGGGAGAAGCCATGATATTTCTCCTTGTCCTTCCTTGAATCCATACATGATCCCTGATGGCTTCCATGGCCTCTCCTTCGTGGACGCAGCACCCCACTTCCTCCCCTAGTCTAGCACACTGTAATTCCTGCTTCCAGAGGGTGAGCTGGTTTCTGGATTCTGGTAGCACCATCTACTCCTTTTGCCCCTCTACCCTAGCGGTGGTAGCAAGTTCTTGCCACTGCTAATTTCTGGGTTGCCTTGTCACCTTCTAGCAGCTGCTCAGAAACCAAAATACTCAAAATGGTTTCTGCTTCTTGGCTGGGCCATGGCTGGTTTAATTATTCCTTCCTTCCTCCTTCCCTCCCTCCCTTCCTGAAAATAGCAGAAATTATAAGGGGATTATTTTTGGATTTTGTGCCACAGATTGTCTTCCCAAGGCAGAGTACTACTCTTTGAATCCTTCATACTTCTTTGATCTCCCAACATCATCACCATAACCCATGAATGAGATGTCTGTGGCCGGTCTGGGACCCTCTTATCCTTTCCCTACTGCATATACGGGCACCTATAGAGGACACTCTCTATTCCAAAGATACAAATGAAAAATTTGGAGATGATCTATTTGTAAATGGTCAACTTGCTGGAATAACAATAATACAGGCCTGGTCTTTTGAGAACTACTGATTATTAAAGACCAGAGAGGTTGCCATGTTCTTCCTGGCTGGTTTCACTTCACCTGGGACTGACATTAAAGCAAGTGTATTGTTTTGAGTATGGATACAGGTTCTTCCTCACATCTGTCTGTTGGGGACAAACTGGAGCATGAACATCAGAGAAAAGGCAATATTATTTCTTCAAAAGTACGTATCCCTTTTGGAAATAATACTTGACGACCTTCTTCTTCTTCTTCTTCTTCTTCTTCATGTCACGGAATTGCTAGTGTCATTAGCAGCAAATTTGGCTTGTGGAGCCTTCTATCTGCCATGCTAGTAGTCGTTCTGTGAAACGCCGCCTCCTTGGTAATACTGAATCGCACTGTTAGATGGCGTCACTCGAAGAGATAATGAGAAGTGAAGCAAACGTTATATACGCCATCCTTCCACTCAGCTGTAAGAGCTGTTCTTCTATTTTCTTCTGAGGACTGATTATTCTCCATCTCGTGGCAATTTCCATGTCATTCTTTGAAAAGAAGTAAAGCAATATAATGAGAAGGCAACAAGCACTTGTCACTGCTGATCCCTTCACAGACACAGGGATGGATTACGTTCTGACATATGTGCCACAAATACGGATATGGACGGAAGCTGCCCATTGCAAGAGTCAACATGTGTCTGCCAAAGCAAACACAGTGACGTTCTATTAAAGATGTCTGTCTTTAGAAAGCACTGAAGTGTACCACTTTTTAAAAACTGATTTTTAAAGGTTATTGTCAAATCTTTTGGTTTATTCTCCCTGTTCCCTCAGAAAGGAATAATTTCTTACTCAGTTGTCCTGGCAGGTAGGCTTGGAATAGGCATGACATTTACCATGCTGTGGCAAGCTATGGTAGACCAAGGGAAGAGGGGATAATGTTGCTGAGGGTTTTATGAAAGGAATTGGATAGCGTGGAAGCGGAGCCAGAAACCCACACTCCAGGGCAATTTCATAACGATCACAGCAGGAATTTCTGTGGTAATTTTGCGTATATATAACTTTCATACCTAATCTTCAGTGCTTTGCACAAGTGGCCCATATGTTTACCCCCGAAGCATTTTTTTGCCTCCAACTGGAACATGTTCAGAAACAACCTATGACATTTTCATGTTCATAAGCTAAAAGCACCCATATCTATTCCCCAGCATAGCCACACATGTCCGTTTACTTCTGGTTCATTTTCTGTTCCATTGCCATTTCACAGAAATAGGTTGAAAGGTGCCCTAAAGGTGATCTTCATGGCTCTCAGTCAAGTGCAGAAAGCCAACCTAAAGACAGAGGCCAATTGTTGGAAAAGGTCATTGCTGCTTTCATCAGCTGACACATGAACCGGTGAATGGGTGCCTTATCAATGGGGAAAAAAAAAAAAAAGCCACAGGCAAATTCAGCATGCTGCATCCTCAGTTTTGTATCCTGGGCAGGTTGGAGATCAGCCTTGTTTCTGGTGAGAGAAAGACAGGGAGAAGGAGAGAGGAAGAGAGAGGATTTGCTTTGGCTGAAGCAGATGTTTTGTGGGTTGTATTGTGTGTGTGTGTGTGTGTGTGTGTGTGTGTGTGTGTGTTTGAAACAGGATAAAATTGGGTGGAACAGGAAGACACACAAGCTTTTATTGAAGGAAAATATGCTGGTTGCTAAAATTTAGGGCTTCATTTTTAATGATTAAATTATCTCAATGGAAATACTACTTTTGGCGAGGTAATAAGGTCAGAGCCAATGGCAGTTACTATAGGTGAAACCCGCGTTGGGGAACCCTCCAGGAAGGATGGGCTGCGAGGTGGCTGAGCTTTGCTGAGGCTGCGCCAGTCTCTCACTATTGCTGGATGGCTCTTTGTCTCAGAGGGACCACACCCTCATGTTTGCACCTCAGTAGAGTCCCCTAGTGTCTTACTGAGAGGCCCCTTTTCACCACAGAGATGCCCACCAGCCCTTATTTGCCTAGGCTTACCTAAACATCATTGGAAGGACTCTGTTGCTCAGGCTTTTTGTTTTTGCATTGTAGATGTTCGTGCAGGGAAGCTTACATGAGCCAGCAAACTGGAGTCTAGTTGCAGCTGTAATTTCAAACATTCATAAAACAAACATACCATATATATATGTGTGTATATACATATAATTTATACAAATATATACTTATATATAATTTATATTTTTAAGACTTGTAATAAATATATAGTATATATATAATGAATACAATATTTATATTTCTCTATATATTTATATACACAGGAAGACAGCCCTCTAGACACCGAAGTTTCAACCGAAAATGAATTGTGTATGAGGATTTGGGCACTCTATTTATTTATTTATTTATTTATTTGGATGGATTTATTTATTTGACAGAAAGAGAGAGAACACACGGGGCAGAGGGAGAGAGCATCTTAAGCAGACTCCCCACTGAGCTCAGAGTCCAAGCTGGGCTGGATCCCACGACCCTGAGATCTCAACTTGAGCAGAAGCCAGCTGGGCCACCTTGGTGCCCGGACGGATGACATTCTTTTGTAGTTCTCCCTTGAGTAACTTCGATTTTCTGCCATGAACACAAAATCTATGTGTTTCTGTAATAGGGCACCCTTCAGAGGACTAGCACAGCATCTGCTCATTGTCTTGCAAGGACAGTGTTTATTATTAATAATTAGCTGAGTTAGACGGTTTCACCACCTGATTTTCATCCTGGTTCTGCCATCAAGCAGTAGCTGTGTAACCTTGTCTAGATCACTTATTGTTTTTTGACTTGGGTTTCCTGTTCTATGACCTAAGAGGATTAAAATAGATCAGTGAGTCCCAACCTGTAGGCTTCAGCCTCTTAGTGAATTATGAAATCCATTTACTGAGTTGTGATCAGCATTTTTTAAAATCTTACACAGGCTCTACGCTCAGCATGGAGCCCGGTGTGGGACTTGATCCTAGGACCCTGAGATCATGACCTGAGTTGAAATCAAGAGTTCAATGCTTAACCGACTGAGCTACCAGGTGCCCTGGTCAGCATTTTTTTTTTTTTAAGACTAGTATAAATAGTATTAGAGCGCATTCCTTGTTGTGGGACTAAATGTTATTTCCAAAAATTTTTGTTTCGGTTAAATCTAGGTTTACATAGTCATGTGTGTATAGCACTGCAATGCAAAAGTTTTTCTTACCATGAGGTGATGTCAGAGAGGCTTGAAAATACTGAAATAAATGAGGTCTAGGGTTAACTACGTTAACTACGACTCCCTGAAATGGGGCCCCGTAGTCACGCTGTTATGTGGAGCAGCGCATGTCATCTAAGGACCCAGAACATGGCTGGGAGAAAGGGAGTGGAGAGGCCTATGTATCTCCCCCCATGGGGATGAGCCTCTAGCTCACTGAGAGAAGGACTCTCCAGAGAGTGCCCCCTGTTGGCCCAGCCGAGGAGAGGAGCGTCCAGGGCACCAGTTCACCCAGAAGGTTCTTCAGGACACTGTAAAGATTCCTATAATACTACCTTCTCACACTTTGGTCCCTTCCCTTCTCCCCTGCAGTCTCCCGACTTCCCCCAAAGAGCTCCCAGGAGGGAGAAATGATCAGGTTATTTTTGGAATGGTCTCAGGCCCGAGAAGAAAGCACCATTGCATTTTTTCTCATGTTCTCTTTGAAAAGCCAAAGCACAAGACCGTCGCTAACAAAGTGAAAGATCCCTGTATGGCTGACGACTCGCAACGCATGCACTTGAAAATCAACAGCCCTGTCTCTTAAAAAAAAAAAAAAAAAATTCTCACACAAAATGCTGCCCTGGTTTCATTTATTCGGGAAGAGATTTGGTCTTTACATGAAAAGACCTCACTCCTGTTAACAAGATATATCTCACAACTGAACTTAACAAAAAAATGTTGTCGACCGATCCCTCTCCTGTTTCGTGGTGGAGGTGCGGGCTGAAGAGGAAGGAAGATGAATGTCCTCCTTGCCCTGTTCTTCTCCCTCAACTTGATAAAAATACATGGTTGGTAATATCCCACCCTTCTCTGACTCCTCCAAAGGAAGGGGGTGTCTGTGTCTAATTTACACAAAGGTGCCAAATGAGCTATATGGGTGTCAATTTTTTTTAAGATTTTATTTTATTTATTTTACGGAGAGAGAGAGCACAAGCAGAGGGAGCGGTAGGCAGAGAGGGAGAGAAACAGGCTCCCTCCTGAGCAGGGAGCCCAATGTGGGGCTCGATCCGAGGACCCTGGGATCATGACCTGAGCCAAAGGCAGATGCTTAACTGACTGAGCCACCCAGATGCCCCTTGGGTGTTAATTCTTGATGGCAAAACTCTGTTAGATGCTGTAGGAAGATTGGTTGGAAGTGTTACTGAAGCGTAAAGGGGAAAGCGACTGAGTGGTGCCTGGTCAGCCAAAAGGAGGGCAGAACTCCAAGCGAGAGGAGCAGAACGCTGGATCTCGAGGTATTGTGCGTCCTGCAAAAGGCTCTCCTGTGCTGGTGTCCCTGAGTCTTGCAGTCCCAATGCCATTGGTGAGTAGAAGTAAGCCTGAGCATCAGTACCAACTCCGACAGCCCAACTCATATGCAAGAAACAAAACCGAATCTGGAGCAGAGCTATCTGGGCTGTATAGGTTGGTTAATTTCAATGGAGCTGTGTTTACAATATACTCATCAGCTTTTGCTTTAACAACAGAGTCCCTGATCCTGGAGAAATCCAACACTATCTTGTGACATTGACAATATAAGGAGAAATAAAATTATAAAAAGTGAATCAACCTAGAAGATTAAATGAATTCCAGCATAGTCTCCTCTATTTCCCCTTCTTTCATTTTCTTGGAGAAATGAAGTTTCTGACTCGCTTGGAGGCTTTTAGAAAGTACCATATGATTCTGTAGTCAAAATAATATTTTTTAAAGATTTATTTATTTATGAATTTTTGCGAGAAAGAGGGAGAAAGAATGAGAGAGAGAGAGAATGGATGGGGGGAGGGGCAGAGGGAGAAGCAGGCTCCCCGCTGAACAGGGAAACCAGGGCAGGACTTGATCCTAGGACCTTGGGATCATGACCTGAGCCAAAGGTGGCTGCTTAACTGACTGAGCCAAACAGGAGTCCCTCTGTAGTTAATATTTTAAAAGAAATTGCTTAAAAAGGCATAGGAGCCATTTACATGGTCTTTAGTGAAGGTGACTTTTCTCCAGAAATAATAAAGTATTATTATTTAGAGGCATATCAGGTTGGCAGAGATTGAGACACACAAAGAAAGAAAAATTCATTGAATTTGATGATAGGAAAAGTGTATTTTATACACTTTAAATAAAAAGGTTTCACATATTTTGACTAACAGATTATTTCTTTAAAAAAATAAAAAATTCTCACAAAGAATGTATTTCTGAAAGCAGAAGCCATCTTTTTTCCTACTGTATTTAGGGGCAGGTTTAGAATGTTCTTGACAGTTTTAGTGCCTGCTGGGTAACTCTTTGCTAGATATTCAACACACTGTCACATGAAAAAGTACTAGAAAATTTCTTTTATGCAAGTTTGTCCTTCACTGTCTTTCTTTATATCATCTAATCTCAGCTCATTTATTGACTCATTTAACAAATATTTAGAGAATGCTGACAACATGTGTGTGTGCTGGTTCTCTGGAGACCCTCTGGGGTGAAGGACAAAGTTTCTGTCCTCAGGGAGCTTATAGTTACCAGGAGAAAGGGGAGACAAATCATGCAGTACGCAGGTCAGATGGTCAGAGGAAGGGTAAGGGAGGGTGGGAAGCTCTGAGTGTGGGGTGGGGGAATTATTTCATCTAGTTCGGGGCAGGGCTCCAGCAGAGTGAGTGGCTATGCCATTATTTTATCACTAAAAAAAAAAGCCGGAAAATGCCATAGAGTGGAGAGAAGCAAGAGGGAGGGAAGCCATAAAAGTCAGGAAAACAAATATGTCCAGACCCTTTAGCCTCAATGGCAATGAGGTATTAAGTAGATGGAAAATCAGGGGGAAAGGTTCTGAGAATTTAATACTAGCCTCTCTTTTGAGAAGTCTGTGCTATATGGTTTTCCTGAGTCCTTGGGCTTTTTGATGTCTCCTGGCAAGAGTGGCTTCTGGAAAAACAAGCTCTTCCTCATGTTAGAGCAGGGGAGCAAAACAGGGGGGCAGAAAACAACACAAGAGCAAGCACCTGGGGGGCTGATCAGGGCCCTCCATTCTTTGTAGGATGGCAATCAAGACCCTGTAGGACATCCCAGCTTGGAGAACTGATTCCTCAAATCTCTCCTCCCTCGTAAAGAAAACTGAAAACCTGGAGAAAAAGAAGAGTGATTCTACTAGAAATGTACTGTTACTTTCATGGAACACAAAACTGAGGGATTTCAAGAGAGGTCGAGGGTACTTAACGGTGTGGTTCTTCGATGCGGGCATAGTGGGAGGTTGATTTTCAAAAGGTTCTAAAGGTTCAAAAGGGGGCTTGTACATCTTCAGCAGAGTATTAGCAAGCTATGATAGGTTTCCCTTTTTAAGATCAGCATCTGAAGGACAAAATCAGCGCTGATTCTGAAGTTTAATGATTAGAAGCTGGGGGTTTTCTAACTATGGTGGTAGAGAAGTTAAATAGCTTGAAATTTGTAATAGAACTGCCTGGTGATTTGTAAATGGGAGATACACCTGATGCCATTTGATCAATATAGATAGATTTTTTAATGGGGGGGGCATTTGCACTTCACTTTGGCCTTACCTTCAGATGCTCTAAGCGAGCACTTTTGTGTGCAAATGAAAATCAGATGATCACCTATGTGACCCAGCTTCTCTACTTCTTTGGCTTGGAAATCACGATCTCTATTAATGTTTCGTTTAGAGCACTTTGTTTGGCAGAGAATCTTTAGGAAAAACCTTTCCCACCAGTGGGTTTGTTTCAGGAAAACCAGCAAGCAACAAGCAGGTCTGACCCGCTTCTGGGAATAAATCGCCTCCTACAGTCTCCCCATTCAGTTAAACTAAACAAACACACTGAATAAAGACAGACTAGCTGGACAGGATTTTGAGTCGGGTTTCTACTTTAATTCTACTTTAGATCTACTCCTCTCTGAAACACTGTATCCGACATCAACTATGAGATAAAGTTTATCCAGTTTTCTTGTTTCTCCTTCCCCCTCTTCATTTTTGATCTATTATACTGAGCTTTACCTCATGTTTATAAACAGGATCTGAAAAATGTTCCCCTTCTCATTTGACACCAAGATCAGATTGCATGGACACAGTTCTTGTAAAAATAACCTACGGATAGGCCTTCGTGTGTGTGCCTCTCTCACTATGTATATACACAATGCATATATTCCATGACATGCAAATATATGTATATTATTTATACATATAGATACAATATATATCTATATATACACTACACTACAATATTCATTTATATGTGTGTATACAAATATATACACATATATATACCGACATACACATATATATACATATATATATATTCTAGCTTAAATTCTGTACATTGTTTGTAATCAAACAATAGTCCCTTACAAAGTTTCTAATACCTACTTTAAGCCTTTAGCAGTAATGTACTTGAATTTTAACACCAGTCAGTCTTTGTGAATAACTGTAATGCAATGTCTTAAAATAATTTGAAACCATAATGAATTGCCATTCTTGTAGGTTGAAATGGGTCAACTATCAGCAACTTGATACGGTACAACCTAGTATAATATCCACTTGCTCTGCAAACACTCGCAAGCCTATGGTGTACATTAGGCCAGCTGCCAGGAAAGATTAAAAATTGAGAACGAAAGGTTCTCCCTTGGAGCCTCTAGTCTATGTATCACAACTAGGGTATCAGTTAGAAAGTGATCTGTTCTTTAGGAGGGAAGAGCAGCCTCCTGGTTTGGAGGAGCAGACCATGCTTTCGATGGTAATTCCCTAAATGATTACAGTACCTAGAAGTCTAGAGAATCTCATGACAAAGCCCCATCCTTAACAAGCTTTAGTGTTCCCCTCCCCAGAAATGGGGCACCTGGGTAGCTCAGTCGGTTAGTGTCTGCCTTCGGCTCAGGTCATGATCTCACAGTCAAGCCCCACGTCAGGCTCCCTGCTCAGTGGGAAGCCTGCTGTCCCTCTCCCTCTGTAGCTCCCTGTTTCTGCCTGCTCTCTTTCTCTTTGTCAAATACAGAAATAAAATCTAAACAAAACACAACCTTTGGTGTCCCAATGCCTCCTGAGTCAAGTTCAGAGCCCTTAGTTTGGCATTCAAAGTACCTATCCAACATTATTCCTTTTCCTTTATGTCTTTACCACTGTCTTCCCATCTGTTTCTGCTCTTCCTTCCTCCTGCAATGTTCTTTCCTCTGACTTGAATGGCAGTCAAGAGTAGTTGTTAAACGTGTGGTTGCCGGACTCATAGTGTTTGTGTTCAAATCTCAGCTCTCCGCTTATTAGCTCTGCAACCTCTGGCAAGGTGTTCGATCTATGGGTGCTTCAATGTACTCTGCTGTACAAGAGAGATAATAACAAATGCAACCTCATAGGACTGTGTGTGTTAAATAATTCATTATATGTAAGGCTCTAGAACAAAGCTTGATTCAGAGTAAGCACTCAATGAATGTTTATTAAAATTTCTGGAAGTCCAAATCTCACTCATCTTTCTAGGCAAGGGCCATCTTTTCCCCAACACCTCCTCCAGTTTCCCTAGTTTTGAGTTCTTTTTCTGGTCTCTTGTTTCTTGAAGCACATCCGTAACTCTTGCATAACTAGGCAGGTTTTGAACCCATGGCCCTGAGATGAGGACTTGAGCTGAGAACCAGAGTGGAACACTTAGCCGACTGAGTCACTCAGGCCCCCCCACCACTGCATGATGCTTTTAATTTTATTCACATCTATATCTTACCTTCTCTACTAATCCGTGAATTTCTGAAGGCATGAGCTACATAACACCGCAGTGCAGTTCTGAGCTCCTGAAGACTCCACAAGTGAAAAGCACAGTCAGTCCTCAACAAAACTATTCTCACTTTAGGTTCAAACACCAGCTGCCCCATAGGAGATCCCCAGGCCACCTGCCCTTCTGATCCACCAGCTACAAATTCAGGGGGTCTCATGAGCTCCTGAAGTTTGAGAATTCACTAGAAGGACTCATAGAACTTAGGAAAGTGGTCTGCTTATGATTACAGTTTTTAAAAAGATTGTAAATCAGGACTAGCCAAACGAAGGGACACATAGGGTAAGGGTCCCAAACACAGCTTTCGTGTCTTCTTAGTGTGGGCTTAGGATGCATCATCCTCTGGGCACACCGATGTGTTCACTAGCCAGGAAACTCATCTGAGCTTTGGGTGTCTAAAATTTTTATTGCAGTTTCATTATTTGGACCTGATTGATTGAATCATTAAATCTCAAGTTCTTCTTTCTTGCATGGATATCAGGTTGCTATCATCTGGATCAAAGACCCAACCCTCTAATTACATAGTTGGTCTTTCCCTCATGACCAGCCAGCCCCCTGAGTCATCTTATCATCATGAACTCAGGTATCTGTCTTCCTGAGGTCCACCATGAATAACAAAGGTACCCCTATCGCTCAGAAAATTCCAAGGACTTAGAAACCCCTCCCAGGAGCCAAAGACAAAGACCAAATTCTTCATTACAGAACAAAAGCCACATCTGATTTGTCTTCGAATTCCCTCCTGTGTCTAGTAATTTGCACATAATAGACACCTATATTTACTAAAAGGATAGGCAAAGGTGGAGTTTAGAAAGATAACTTTAGGTAGCATGGATTATAAAGACCAGCTAAGATTACTGTAATAGACCTCAGGTTATTTTGTTGACTTTTTAAATACTCTTTTGGTGAGACTGAAGAAATAGAAATCTGAACAAAGTTAAATCATTCTATCTCTCCCCACTACCCAAATACAAAGTCCTGCATTGCTTTTCCATATCTTGAATTTATTCAAGAGCTTTTGCAGGGAAGTTAAAGGTGGTCTTGAGTGTGAAGAACTTTGGCCTCTCATTATTTAACTGCTAAAAATAAATAGCTTGTAAATCATGTTGCAAAGAGAAATTGTGCTCAGTATTACCATTCATAATGCTCTCTTGGGATCTTTGAGCTTGCTTATTGTGATGATGCATTCCCAACATCTATACCCAGTGATACTGGGAATTTGTTTCAAAATAATCCTGAAGGGGGTGTGGGGAGCAAAATAACAAGGCCATTCATGAGTTAATAATTACTGAAACTGGTGATGGGTAACAGATTTCATTACACTCTTTGTATAATTTTTAGAAAGATTTTATAGAGTATACTTATATGGTATTCTTTTTCCATTTGTGTATTTTAGGGAATTTTTCATGATAAAAAAGTCAACAAAAAAAATAACTTCGCCTCCCAAACTGAAGACCTCACACAAAGTAGTGAATGAGTCAGGGGCCATTTCACAGAAGGTAGTGAGTCTTAAACAGCAGTACTCCACCCAGCTGATGTGTCTCTAGTGTCCAACGTCCAAAGATGGATGTAAGTGCCGATGTTCGGATGCCAGGTGTCAGTGCTGCTCCGAAGACCCCTCAGCCATCCTCCCACACACACCTGGCACCAGCTTCACTTGGCAAACCCAATGCAAGCCAGTCCTCCCATTGGAAACTACTGGTATTTAAGGCAGCCCTGAGTCCTGATAAGTGCTCTTCACTGAAGGAAGGAGAAAACCAAATCAACACAGCTGCCTTGTTCTTTGGAGACCGCGGCATCGTGGCTTCAAAGATGGAAGTCAAAAGTAACACAAATGCCAGGGCTCTGCAGGACTTCGACACCAAGCCCCTGGGGACCATGACCAGATGGACGAACCATATGAAGTGACTGAGGGCAAGTCAAGGGAACGGGGAATGGGATTCTTCAACACTGAAATCAGAACTGTAACGAATCAGGGGGGTAACCAATTCACCTGGGCTGGAGAGGAAATTTATGGACCGTGTATCTCGGCCCCTCCTGCAGAAGGTGTGCAAAATACGGCTGGGTCTGGGGGGCCCGCAGAAGACAAGCTACAAGAGACTTCTGGAGGTCCTGCTTCTGCGGGCATAAAACCCTTTTCGGGGCATGGATCTCAGAGAATAGGAGGTTCATTGGGAGCATAAACTGAAAACAACTGTTGCACAAACCCACGTGGAGGTGGCTGTTAAGAAGTCTGTTTAACCAGGAGGATTACAACTAGCAAATTGGCAACAGAGTTCGATTTTATTAGTCTGGAAGGAATCTAAGCTAAACTGTAGCATCAACTATGAGCAATAAAGCACCCCGGACCAGAATACAGAAGCCCCTGTGCACTATTTTTTTATATATATTTTTATTTATTTATTTGACAGAGACAGACCCAGCGAGAGAGGGAACACAAGCAAGGGGAGTGGGAGCCGGAGAAACAGGCTTCCCGCCGAGCAGGGAAGAAACCCCATGTGGGGCTGGATCTCATCAGGACCTGAGCCAAAGGCAGCCGCTTAACGTCTGAGCCACCCAGGCGCCCCAGCACTATTCTTTTTTAAAAAATTTAATCAAATGTTTGTACATACAAAAAATACATCTCACAGATATGCAAGTTATGAAGCATAATGAAATGAACACTTATGAGCCTGACCAATTTAAGAACTGGAGCACGACCAGTTACACGCCCCTACCTTCCTTCCCTCTACTCCCTCAGCAGTAGTCCCTATCCTGAATTCTCCACTTACCATTTCTTTGTTTGTTTGTTTGTTTTTTAAATCACTTATTAAGAATCCCTTAAAAAAATACATTGTTTGATTTTGCTTGTGTTTGACTTAAAAAATGGTATCATATTTGTACTCTCCTGGAATTTGTTTTTTTCCTACTTTTTTTGTTTTAAAGATTTTATTTGACAGACAGAGATCACAAGTAGGCAGAGAGGCAGACAGAGAAAGAAACAGGAGGAAGGAGGCTCCCCGCTGAGCAGAGAGCCTGATGCGGGGCTCGATCCCAAGACCCTGAGATCATGACCTGAGTGGAAGGCAGAGGCTTAACCCACTGAGCCACCCAGGTGCCCCCAGACTTGTGAATTTTTGCCAGCCTAGTGAGTATAAAATGGTATCTCACTAAACATCTCACTTAAATTGCATTTCCTTGTTACTAATGAGGTGTCACATATTGACCTATGCTTATCTGCTGTTTGTTTTTCTTCTTTTGCTTATGCTTTGTATCCATTTCTTTCTCCTGTAGGGCTGGCTTTTTTTCTTACTGATTTTTCTAGCATTCTTCATACACTAAGAACTGGAAGGACCTTGCAAAATATACAGTTCATCTCCATCATGTGACTGATGAGGAAAACTGAAATGCAGAGAGGTAAGAGAATCTGCACAATAGCACAATTTGTGTTAGCAGCTGTGCTGAGAGGAGCACCTAAATATTTTAACTCCAAGTTAAATTATTTCTTCATTATACTACAAAACCCCTCTTTATTCATTTGTCTCATTTTCCTTAAAATTTTTTAAAGTACCCCAAGTGATATGTGTTAATGGTAGAAAAAGGAAAAACAAACATAAGCAACAAGACTGTAAAAATTTAATCCCACCTTCTAGATGCAACTACTGTTTACAGCCTGCATTTCTTTCCAGATAGTAACTATAATAAATAATTATTAAGGAACACTTACCATAGGCTGACTAAATTGGAGTGCTTACTATATGTCAGGCACTGTACTAAACACTTGACACGCATTGATTCTTTGATGTTCTTCACAACCTCATGACACAGATTGTCACCATTTTCCTGAGTATGATAGATAAAGAATGACAGCTTCCCAAAGATGTCCACATCCTTATCCCAGGAACCAAGAATATATGTCATGTTACATGGCAAAGGAGAATCAAGGTATCAGATGGAATTAAAGTGGCTAAGAAGCTGATCTTAAAATAGGGAGAGTGTCCTGGATTACTCAGGCAGGTCCGAGGGAATCACAAGGGTTCTTAAATGTGGAAAAGGAGTCAGTATGGGTGTGAGTAATACAGTCTGAGAAGCCTTTGACCTTTGGGTGCCTGGGTGGCTCAGTCAGTTAAGCGTCTGCCTTCAGCTCAGATCATCATCCCAGGGTCGTGGGATCGAGTCCCACATCGGGCTCCCTGCTCAGCTGGAGCCTGCTTCTCCCTTTCCCTCTCCCTCTGCCTTCTGCTCCCACTGCTTGTTCTCTCTCTTTCTGTGTCAAATAAATAAAATCTTTAAAAAAGAAAAGAAAAAAGAAGCCTTTGACTTACCACTGCTGGCTTTGAAGTTGAAGGAAGGGAGCATGAGCCAAGGAATGCAGGCGGCCTGCAGAAGCTGGAAAGCTGGAAAAGGTGAGAAGACAGTGTCCTGTAGAGTCTTCAGAAAGGAACACAACCCTGCTGACTTCTTGATTTTTACCCAACATGGTAGCTAGAATAACAGCTGTAAAGATGTCCACATCCTACTCTCTTGAACCTACAGTAAGACAGTTAACAGGGTCATAGGAACTTTGCAGATGTGATTAAGAATCTGGAGATGAGATTATCCTGGATTTGCCAGGTTGGCCCAATAAATCGCAAGAATCCTTTTAAAAAGGAGGCAGGTAGGATTCATGGAGGAGATATGACCACAAAAACAGAGGCTGGACTATTGTGCTTTGAACATGGAGGAAGGAGCCACAAGTTAAGGAATGTAGGCGGCCTCCAGAAAAGGTAAGCAAACAAATTCATGCCTTGAACCTCTGTAGGGAGCATAACCCTGTCCACACCTTGATTTTGGCCCAGTGAAACCCATTTTGGAAATCTGATGTTCCAAATTGCAAGATATTAAATTTGTGTTGTTTTAGGTCACTGTGATATTCTGTTATAGCAGCAATAGGAAACAAATATACCTTGTTGACATCTGAACAAAGCCACACAGCTAGTTAATGGTAGAGTTATGAACTCAAGCCATGTGGCTCCAGAACCCATATCCTTTACCACTGTGAGACATTTATAAATACAGATTTAAATATTACACACATGGCAATAAATGCAAATCTTCCACATTATTTTAATACCCATTCAGCTCTACCATATTAAATAGTTGTGTTTCACACCATATACCATTACCCTATGATATTTACTAAGTTCCCTATTATTGAATACTTAGGTTGTTTCTAATGTCTCAGTATTTTAAAATCGGCAGTGATAAACATCTTTCTAGTGATATTAGTAATTTCTTTAAGAAAAGCTCTTAGAAATGCTAAGTCAAGAGAAGTGCATTTAAAAAAAAAAAAGAAAGAAAGGCCAAATTATCCTCCATAAGATGGCACTGGAATATAATTTAAAAGAAATAAAACACACACCCAGAGCAGGAAAATACCTACTTCCCATTTCCGCAATACATCCTATAATAATCCACTTTTCTTATCCACGCTATATGCGTGACTTAATCGCATTTTTTTGAAGGTTTTATCTATATTATTTTTTTCTGTACAATCATAGATGTTAGGCCATAGAGGAGTTTATAGAGATATTGGGTTTAATCCTTTAATTTATAGACAAAGCTCCTGGACTAGAGAAGCTTCCTTTGGTGGGGTGTGTGTGGTCAGCACCTCCTGGCCTGGCCTCAATTCCAAGGTCTTTCCACGTGGGCACACGAAGAGCCCTGAAGTGGTACTATTACCAATTTTTTCGCTTCAAATCATGCCAGAAATCTCTTGTCCTCACTAATCAGAAGCATATTTTAGGGGCTGCCTATTAATAATGATCTGTAACCCAGTAAAAAAAAAATAAACCCTAGCTAGCCCTTTCCTGGAGGAAGCCTCTTTGTTATTTCCTCATTGTGAAATCTGGTAGGACTGATGGCTTACAATAACTTCCTCCTCCCCAGTGTTACACGTAGGAGTTTTGAGAGCGGATAATCAGAGGTTCTCCATCCTTTCCTTTCTCCCTAAGAAGTGGATCGTTCTCTAACACGGCTTGTGTGTTCCCCAACAGCGCTGCGGTTCCTCTGTCGTGGAAGTTGAGGAACACAACCGTCCGCACCGCTCCTTCCTTCTCTGTGAAGCAAACAATGAAATAGGAAGAAAACACGCTGCCATTTTCTGACTGACCTCAATCGCCGAGGGTGGACCCCGCACGTTACATCAGCAGGCCGGCTCCGTTACACTGCCCTGGGCTGTGCTCGAGCTACTGAAATATTGATTTTTACAGAGCCGGCGCGCACACACTGAAAAATCAATATTCCAGTGCACACAACAGAACAGGAGGCAGAGCCGGGACCAACTCCTAGGCCCAGCGAGCACTGCTGGCAGGCCTTGGCCGAGGAGGGGGTGGGGGGCTAGAGGAGACAAAGCCGGGGGAGAGGCCCCCGCAAACCCGGAGGGGTCAGATAAACAACCAAGTGTGCGGAGGGAGGAGAGTGGAGAGAAAGATCCTTGAGGATAAAACAGTTGGAAGGAGCAGTGATTTATCCTTCCATTGGGGGGGGAAATGGGGAGAAGGACAGAGTAAATTAAGAAGAGAGGATGGGAGGAATTTTACAGGTAAGAATCTTCCCATGAATTTTTTTTTTTTTTTGGCTTTTCTGCATCATTCGGTCAGATTTAGAGGGTTCCCCTTATAAAGATGATACAAGATATTTCCTCACACAAAGGGAAGAACTAGGCCAGCCGAGAGAAGGCTTTATATTTTTAAAAATGCAGCTCCTTTCCTTTTTCTTGGTGACTGGAAGCTGGCAGACATTGCAATAACCATCAAAGAGTCAGTATTTATAATCCGGGCTCTACCTTTGCAATGCTGTTCCTTTCTTTTCCATGGGGAAGGGGGAGGGAGGGAAGGCATCCCGGTCATGTGGCCATTCATCGATTCCTTTTCTTTCTAGAAAAGCACCTTTGGCGTGCTTGGGGAACCACTTAAAGAACTGGTTCCTTTTACATGCCCCGTGACTTCTCAGGGAATTTGGGGCTCCTCAGAGTCACACCTCTACCCAGATGTGGGGAGGAGTACGTGTCCCAGGTTGCACTTTTGGTGTCCAGTGCTGAGCAGAGGGCGGGGTGGAAACGGTACCGGCCTTTCGGTTAGTCTATGTAGACGTGTTTAAAGACAAACAAACAAACCCAGAACTGGCACTTTTAGTTTGCATTTTGGCCTCTTTATATTAGGGGTGGTGGTGGTGGTAGGTAGTTAATTAAAAAGGGAATACTTTTAGCCCCGATGAATTCTTGATTTTGCTTTGTCCTAGAATTCTCTTACCAGGAATCTTGCTTTTAGTTCTAACTCACTGCCAGAGGAGGAAACTGCCCTCTCTCGGACGCTTCCATTTCGTCCTCTGCCCTGCAAGCAGCGTCGCGGCTTCCTCCTCCCTAGCCCAGGAAAGACCCGGGGCCCAACCTGTGTTTGGGCTCAGGTCTGGTCTGGTGGAAGGGGCTCCAAAGGAAGCGGGCGTTCTGAGGCACCTTGCAAAACGGGGGATCCTTAACCCTGCCGAGGCTGCCGGGGAACTGGGGCGGGTAATCTGCTTCCAGAGGAAAGAGCGCCCGGAGAGCGGAGGTGGGTGGTCAGGGGGGCGGGGCAGGATGCGGAGCCAGGTGGCTACCTGGACGGCCCCGCCCCTCGCATCCCCTCCCCGGACCGTCTCCCGCCTCCGCGCCCCGCCCACTCCCGCCCCCGCCCCCGCCCCCAACGCCGCGCGGCCGCTCTATTTGCATAAGGAGGCGGCTCCAGGGCCCGCCCGGGGCGCACGTGACCCCGGGGGAGGCGGAGGGAACCTGCTGACAGGACATGAGCCGCTTCGCGGCTCCCCTTGGCGCGGAATAGCGAGAGCAGCCGTGACCTCCGACCCCGCCCGCCGGCAGCCAATAAGAGCGCAGGTCGTCTCCAAACCCAAAATTTCCACGTCGGCAAAAGTCAAGATGGAAGGGAGCGGAGCAGAGCGCAAAGGGGGGAGCCCGCCCGGAATGTCTGGCGGCCGGCGCTGGAGTGCCAAGCTGGGGAGCTTGCGGCGGGCGCGGAAGGTCCACAGGGGAGGGCACCCCGGCCTCCTTCGGACGGAGCGCGACCACCCGCCCCCAGCCCCAGGCGCCTCTGGGAGCCCGCACTTTGCCAGCCTCCTGTGCAACCCGGCCCAGGGGACGCAGCCCACTGCACCTCCGGCCTTGGCTCTGGGGGGACGTAGTGGAAGGGACAGTGGCCGGAGGTTTCGGGGGGCGGGGAGGAGGTGGGGAAGACACTTTCCAGACCTGTTGCACGGGTGCAACAGCTGTTCGGTGCGGTACGTAGGGGGAGGGGGCTGTTGGGGTGGGGAAGGAGAGTGGTCTTTACTGCAGGGGCAGGGGGTGCAGGGCTGGGGCTACGAACGGGGGGCTGTGTGCAAGGGGAAAGGTGTGTGCAGACGGGTTCCATGGGAATCTTTCTGCCTAATGGGACAGAGAGAATCCCAAAGAGTGGATGGGTGTAGCGGAGTGGAGAAGACTGCATAGACGCGAATTCTGGGGCTGGGCGCGGGCTACGGGAAGACCGGGAATAAAGTGGGAGGGGAGACGCTGTGGCGGCCCCGCAAACGCTTGCTTTCCTGGACATGCCATCTGTGGGGCATTTCCCGGGCTTGTATTCGCCCCCGGTTAACTCTTTTCAGCTCCGAGAAATCGTCCTCTTGCGGTCCCCTCCCCCACCAACTTTCCGGATGGGAAGGTAAAAAGTTGCCACAAGTTGGATGGAGTTGAGTTAGCCGCTGGCAAAAGTTTAAATAGCAGGACCGAGGAGGAGGTGGGGTTCGACCGGGAATGAGTTCTAATCTGGGATGGGTGGGAAGGAGGGGGCGGGTGTGTGATTACTGCAGCCTGTTTGCTGTGACATTGCAACCAGAATTTGTCGAACCGGGCTGTTAAAACACCATTTCTGTTGGGCATTTGCTCCTGCTGACTGCGGCAGTAACTTTCCATAATTAATGACCCGTTCCATTATCGGTCGCATCCTGAGCTAAATTGCTTTTAACGAGTTACTCTTCTTTGTCTTAGTGGGGGGTGGGGGAAGCACACCTGCGGGAGGAAACTTCTGGAGGAAGACAGCTTCTTTGGTCTTTTGAGGCAAAGTTCTGAGACACTCCGACTCTGAATATGATAGAAGTCAGTGCACTACAGAACTTTGTCTCTAGAGACTGTGGTCGCCACCACCATCGCCGCTAGGTTTTCGGACGCTGGGCAGGGTAGCCCGGGTGGCCACGTAGCTGCGCCTTTCCCCTGGGGGAGGGGCGAAGCCAGAGAGGGGTCCGAGTGTTGCTCAGGAACTTGGCAGCCCTTTTCAAAGCCGCGGGTTCAACCCCATGAATGGGAACAAAATCCTCCCAGGTCTCCCTTAGTTCATTTTACTCGGGTGGACTCCTGACTACAGAGTTTCGGGGTTTAAAACAAAAACTTTGGGCTTTGCAAGGTGATTTAAAAGGTACTCAAAAGACCGGCCTCACTTTCTGGAGGAGGGGAGAGCCACAGGTTTATTAATTGGTGTGTGAGTGTGCAGTGCTTTACAGGAATTTAAACTCTCTACCCTTGAAGAAGGAAATGTATTTGTACAAAAACCATGGATAATGGTCCTTTTACTCAAGTGGCCTGCTAGATAAATGAGATCCTGCAAGGACTGAGTTTGGTGATCTGTTCTTAATTTTGCTTCTGATTTAGGTCTAATATACTTGTATTTTTTTTAATTGACTTTATTAATTGAAAGGAAGCACTTTTGCCAAGACAGCATTTTGAAGGACGTTGGGGGGGGGCGGCGGTATTTACATTCTGGGGTGGTAGAGATATTTTACACAGAGACGCCGCTCTTCGCATCCCTGCGGGAATGTGGGTTTTGGTTGGTGAGCTCCTATCAATAGCCTCCTCTGTGCCATGGGCCAGTGACTGGCACCGGATTTTAGTCTTGTTCCATTAACATTGCACTATTTTGATTTTTTTTTTTTTTTGAGCTCTTGGCGGGAGCTGATTGATCCAAGGAATCACAAAAACTCCTTATTAGTAAAGGCATCTATCCAGCAAATATTCATGGAGTGCCTTCTGGGTGGTAGGCACAAGGTGGTGAGCAAAAGGGGATTGGTTCCTGTGCCATGTTGCTGACAGTCAAGTGAAGGGGTGACTCCCAGTTGATACAGTTTGTGGGATGCCTCAGAATCCTTGGGGTTGCCTGTGTGTGACCCTGAGACACAAACATTTAAGAAAAATAGCTCTTGTTTTGAAAAAGCCACTTTTTACTTGGTCATATTTCAGCTGGCCTATCCGTGGGAGGGGGAGTTATCCATGGGGGGGGGCAATAATTAGTTGCCTGATAGTAGAGCTTAATGGCGGGACTTAGCAGTTGCTTTTCATAGGAATGCTGTGTCCTGATGCTAAAGCAGCCCCTACACTCTTTTCCGCGCCTGGGAACCAGCCTCCCGCCTTTCTGTCTGTTTTGCCTCAGTTCTTCAATCCTTTGCCCAAAAGATAGAAGAATTATGTTTGTGCAGTAAAATAAAGTGATTCAAATGCATGTGCTTGTATTCATTTGAGAGGTGGATTTGCTTACTTGTGAAAAGGATTCTTTCCACTGATTTTTGTGGCTAAATGTGTCCGTGAGATATTCTGAAAATTCCAGCCTCCAACAAAACGGAAAACCAACTTTGTAAGAGGATGCGGGGGGATCATCGAGGGTATGGGGAGGAGTGGTTGATGGGGAGAGCAGTCCTCCAACTAAAGAGAGGAGGCCAGTGTCTCCTCCAAAGAAGGGTAAGGTTTTGAGTTCCTGACATGATGATGGCTGGTTTGACTTGATGCTTAAATGCTTTGCTTAGAAATCTGCTTTGTCTCCCACCTGTGGCTACTGGTGAGGAAGAGGACTGACTAGATAAGAAGGCTCAGGCTTACCTTGCACTGATGATGATGGAGTAGGAAGTAGGACAACTGGTGGTCTAGGGGTGCTGCCTGTAAACCCTGCCTTGCCCCACAGTCATTCTGCAACCTGTGTATTGTCACATCCTGAATATCAGGTGGTGGTCTAGATGCTACCAATGTAGCAGTGAGCAAAGTAAGCCAAATTCGTGGTCCTTTTAGAGGTCATTCTCGTGCTGGAGGGAGACAATAAAAATATAAAATTAGAAGAGCAGAAAGCATGCCAGGAAAGGGGGAACAGCACACTGGGGAGGCAAGATGCTCTTAGAGGCGGGGTGGCCAGCCCAAAGGACATCATCCCCAGCAGCCTACTTTGCATGGCCTGGGCCCTCCTGTCTTTATTTTCAACATTTGAAGTGAGTAAACCAAATGATAGGCATATTGGAAAGCCTATGTATCACTACATGTTGGTGGCCTTCCACTTTTTTTTTAAAAGAATGTGTTTCCCCCCAGTGCAAAGGTTGGGAAATGTGGGAGATGCTAGAAAATCTTCCACGAAGAGCTGGGGAAGTGCATCATTAGATCACTGACACTTTCCTTGTATATGTACTGTCTAATCCCAATTTCCAGCAGCAAAATTCTAGGATTCTAGGAACCTTGCATCTCTAAGAGTGTTTCTTCCAAAGAGCCCCCTGTGCTCTCAAATGTCCTTCAAATAGTGGGGTTTGAGGGCGGGTGGGCATGTATTTCTTGTGACCCCCAGGAACCAGGGGAGTTCACTGTCTAGTCCGCATGTGATTTCAGGAACTACTTTTTTGCTAAACTCTTGTTATTTGACTCAAATTTTTCTTACTCGTGGGCAGTACACACAGGGAGCTTTCATAGGATAATCACTACAGACACAGAGAAACCTTACAAATACAAAAGCTGTGGGCAGGAAAAGAAAAAGGCAGAACTCATTGTTCACACTGCTATCTGTGACATGTAAGGAATAAAAATCTGTCACTTTGGGAGCCTTGGAGGAAGCAGATGGAAGGAAGATGATGTCTCGTCTACAGACCCCATCGAGGACCCAGGTCTCATGATTCTGGTCTGTGAATTTATTAAATGGGCACTAGGAGAGCTAAGAGTGGCTTCACTACAGCAAAAAGCCACTCCTGAAATGACTGATTGGCTCCTCAGCTGTGCCTCTCTTTTTGCCATTTAATAGGAAAATACAAAAATTAGCTGGTGGTTTAACAGTACCTAATTTGTGCCAAACACTGTTAGAATAATTTGCATATGTTAAGTCACTTGCTCTGAGGTTAGTACTGTTAATATCATTCCCATCATACAGATAAGAAAACTGAGGAGTAAAGAGTTTAAATAACTTGCCCAAGGCACACAGCTAGTCAATAGCCAAAGCGAGGTACAGACCCAGGCAGTCTGGATCCATCTGTGATCCCGGCAGCTATGCTGTACGGGTATCATTCAGTTGTTCAACAGGTTACATACAGCAGAGTTCAAAGCCTGGGATTCTAGGTTTAAAGTTAAAAGCACTGAACATGATTAGGACTTATCTCAGTGCAGATCCTGGGTATGTCTTTAGCATGTGTGGTTGGTTTACAGAGCCCTGAGATAGCACTGCTTTGGGGATTAATTTACTATTTTGAGTCTGTTGGTCACTTTTGCCACTGGGCAGAATTGAATGCTGAGAGGAAAAAAAAAAACAGCAGTTTCTTTAATAAACATCCTGGTTGATATGGTATGAGAAATGCAATAGAAACAGAAAACAACTGAATTGCATTAATGCATTCATTCCACAGACTTTGAGTTCCTACCATGTGAGCGCCCCTGATGTAAGCAGTTTGGGGCAGTGGGAAGTGCATGGGGGTGCTGGGAACTACTGCTAACTCAAGCCAGAATCTCCAGGAGGGCTTCCCAGAGGAGGTGATAACTGAGCTCAATATGGAAGGATGAACAAAGATAGCGGAATGAAGGGCAGAGAGGGCATTCTAGTTCAAAGGAACAGCAAAAACAGACTCCGAGAAACATGCAACAGCAAGACACGTTTGGGACTCGGCAAGTCCTCACGTGTGGCAGGCAGAAACATCATGTGTAAGACAGCGACAGGAAATGAGACTAAGGAGATTGGCAGGGGTAGACCATGAGGGGCCTTGTGTGGTGTGTTTAAAAATTTGAACTTTATCCTGACAACCAAGCGAAGCAACTAAAGGGGATCTTAAGCACGGAAATGGCCTGATCAGCTCTGCTTTTTGAGAAAATGTGTTCTGGCAGCAAAAGAAAGAGTGGATTATTTGGAGATGGACTAGCAAGTTTAGAAGCTGTCGGAGTCCTACGGGGAGAGACCACGAAGGCCCGCGGGATGCACAGGAGAGGTGAGGAGGGGCTCAGACCAGCTGGCCTGGGGCAACCCAGAAGAACTTCAAGACAGCCTGCTCCCCAGGCCCTTACATACTGCTGCCGGTACTCACCCAGGGAATAAAATTGGCACTAAGCTGCGTCGTGTATGATATTTCGAAATATTAAACTTGCTTGGCTACGATCCCAAGTTAATTCTAGGAGTGTAATATTGAAAACATCTTTTTAACCCTCTGTGGCATTTTGGAGATTTTACCCTAGTTCATCAAATCTGAGAAGTCAACGGTTGTGAGATGCATCATTACTTGTGTTCCACTAGGAAAGAAAAAAAAAATGCTGCCCATGAGACTATGGCACAGTGCTTATGTATCTACTTAGTTTTTCATTTTTTGAGAAGCTCTCTCTTCGATTTACTTGGATATAGATTTTTAAAAATGAGTCAGAACCCCAGCAGGAAACAGAGCACCCTTAACAAGGTGGGAGCACTAAAGAGGGTTTGATGAGAAGAATATTTGCAAAGTATGGGAACAGGGAGGGGTGAAGGCCCTCAGGGGCTGGTGACCGTGGGAAGCAGGTATCACTTCAGGCTGTAAGTGGTACACGAGGATCCTAGAGGGAGTTGATGGGGGGTGGGGTGTAGAATATGGTCCCTGGCAGGAGCTGTGGCCTTTGGCAGAGGAATGCAGTCATGTCTAACCCACTGTCCAGCAGGGAAGGAGCCAGGGGAGTGAGCACCCTGACCTTTCTCCTCTCTCTCCAGGCTCCGGCCATTGCTTCCCATTGGCTGACCCCAATGGGAAGCCAGACGCAAGGGCCCTGGTCACCACAGTCCCTAGAGGTCAGCCCCCAGTGGGTAGCAAAAGGTAGAGAGTACATCTGGAGGGTCAAATAGGGAATTGCCAGAACACAGTTGGGTTTTTTTTTTCTTGTTTATTTGTTTGTTTTTGCCTCCTGTCACTTGTGTATAGACACGAAAGAAAACTCTCAGAAAAATAACTGCTTGAAGTATGCCACCAACCTCATGTTCAGGATCCCCAATGTCTAGTTTTTTCCACTCAGCATGATCCCCTGTGCCAACAGGAGCAGATGTCAAGATACAGTGTTTCTTAGAATCGTGCCCCATGACCATCTCTGCATCTAAGCCGCTGACACCCTGCCGGGCTGCTGCTGGGCCTTTTAAAAATTTGTTGCAAAATACACAGAAGTGAAATTTACCATTTTAACCAGTTTTGAGTATACACTTCAGTAGCATCAAATACGCTCACACTGTTGTGCGACCTATCACCAGCCTCCATCTCTAGCAGTTTTTCATCGCCCCAAACTGAAACTCCGTACCTGTTAAGCAATAACTCTCCATGATGTTGGGACTTTCCTGACCTTACCAGAAGGGGCCAACAGAAGACTTTCAGATCGAATTCACGCAAAGGTAGAAAATGTCAGGAAGACGATCCCTGCTGCCTGGCTGACAGCATTTATAAGGTATGATTCACTGTAAGATGCATCCTAATATCAGAGATCTTCAAATGTGGAAAAATAGGTTGCTCAGAATCAATGGAATCTGACGAAGCTCTAGAAAAGCACTTATGTTCCATGAATGGGTTTCAGGTGAGCCAAAGTATTGTTCTCCTCCGCTCTCAGGCAGGCAAACCCTAAGGCAGTTGGAACCCTTAGGCTTGAAACCCTTAGCCTCAAGTATGGTATTGTTATGCATTTACCCCAATGTGCCCTTAAACTATTACCATTTACTATGTAACATAGGAAGAGGCTAGGAAGCACAGCTTTGGAAGATGCCCTTCTTTAGTCTGGCCAGATTTCTGATATTACATTTACTACCGAATCATCTGCATGCATCAGGAGGCAGGGGATACTGATGGAAAAGCTGTTCAAATACGCTTGGACAAATGTAGCAGCAAAGCCGCACCCTGTTCCAGAGGATAGAAGACACATGAAGCCACTGAGATCCTTTCTGCATTCATGCTATGGAAAGGTCAAGTAGAAATGACTTAAGGATGCTTATTGGAAGCAAACCCATGCATACCCTTTCAGCCAGCAACTGCATTTGTATTGGTTAGAATAGTTTTGACTCGAAGTAATATAAACCCAAACTCACCCGGCTGAAATGAAAAACTACTTCTCACACTTTAGAAGAAGTCCAGAGGGAGGGAGGCTTGGGGGCTGGTTAACTGAGCATCTCTGCTGTGCATGAAGGATGCAGGTTTCCCCTCTGCCCTCCTTGGTTTCTTTGCCTCATGTCCAGGCTAGGTCCTTTCCTGTCGATGGACAGGTTGCGGCAACTCCAGATGTAACAGAAGAATGTCCCCGAGCCCCTTATATTCTCAAGGCCGCCAGCTTCTTCCTGCTCCAGAATGGAATTGGATGCCCGGGTATTCACCGATGACTGCCAATGGGAATGGGACCACGTGACTGGCTAGACCAACCAGAGCTTCATTTGAGTCAGAAGGCATTGAGGGGGACCGGGAACCAAACCAATGCTGTTAGCAAAGAGATGGGGGCAGAGTGTCTTTTGGGTAGGGCAAGGGAAGTGTCTGCTGGCCCACTTTTAGGGCGCTGTCTCCTAAAGCTGCAACTCCCTGACGATTGTACACTCACTGTAGTATATTTTTAAAGGCAAACATTTAGAATTAACCAAACTGCCCATCAGTAGAGGATCCAACACTATGGGATGGCACAGCCATAGAGTAAAATAGTTATCTATTTTAGTATAGTTATATTATAGTTATAGTTTATTATAGTTATATTATTATATTATTATTATATTTAGTATAGTTATATAGTTATATATTTTAGTATAGTTATAGATATCTATACAATCAACAGGGAAGGATGTGAGATATGGATTTACTAAAGGAACTGTAGAACCGTAAAGGGGGTTTGATCCCATTCTGATCCTTTTATGTGCACTCATGTACACAAATACCCAAAACAGAGTTCGTGAGTTCTGATCTGAAGGGGATTCGGATGGGGTTGGTGGAAAAGAGGAACTTTCACTTAACAGGTTATATACTTTCTATTGTTTGACTTTTTAACTCAGGGTAATACTTTTGTAATTAAAAAAAGGAGTAAGTTTGCCACAGGGGAAGAAGTCAGATAGAATGCGACCCTGGCAATAGTGCATTACTCAGTAATGAGATAATACTCCTCTCCTACATGACAGCCACATGTATAAATAAATTAATCCCTATTTTATTACTTCTTTCTGGAAGCCTCATGCCCACCCTGGAGGCGTCTGTCTCTGTAGCAGACAGTATAGCCTTTTGAGTGGGGCCAATCAATCCCATAGCAACTGGGGTGCCTGGATGGCTCAGTGGGTTAAAGCCTCTGCCTTCGGCTCAGGTGATGATCTCAGGGTCCTGGGATTGAGCCCTGCATCAGGCTCTCTGCTCAGTGGGGAGCCTGCTTCCCCTTCTTTCTCTGCCTACCTCTCTGCCTACTTGTGATCTCTCTCTCTCTCTGTCAAATAAATTTTTAAAAATTTTTTTAAAAATCCCACAGCAACTAACCACACGTGGCTATTTGCATTTAGATTGATGACGATGAAATAAAACAATGGCTCCGTCACACTAGCCACATTTGAAGCCTCAGCAACTACGCGGGGCCAGCGGCTGCCTCGCTGGATGGCTTAGATTCTAGTGCGTCTGTCGCTGCAGAGAAGTCTCACGGGCTGTGTGACTCCAAGCCTGGCCGCTAGAATTCCAGTGCAGGCTTCATTTCTAGTAGCCATGTGGCTCTGGGCAAGTGAGTTAACATCTTTCTAACTTTCTAGGCATTGAAACAGGGATGATGAGCTTTACCTCACAGAACTGTGGAGCAGATTAAAATTCTCGGTGCCTGGTACCTGGTATATCGTCGATGAAGTTTCCTGTAACTGTGATAACTGTTTTTAGGACCGTTTCTACCACCGTTGACTGAACACTTCACTGAGTGTTGGGCATTTTCCTCACACCTTTATCTTATGGCTAAAACTGAGGTTTGACAAGTGAAGTAAAGCTACCTCTTCTCACTGAAACAGGAGGGGCTGAGTCTGAGCCTGGTCCTATCCCAAGGCTTGTGCTCCTCAGTGTTTAATCTGTGAGAGACCTTTTCTTAGGGGGTTGGGAGGACTGAGTAGTTAACCCTCCCTCTGGCATCTTTGCCACCCCCCCAACCCCCACCTTTTTCTTCTCTTTCCGAACAAGAGCTGGCTGATTCAAGAGGACGATAAGATTTGAGATTTCTACTACATTTTCTTTTTCTTTTCTCTTTTTCTTCAATGGTGGAAGAAAAGGTTAGAGATGAGATGACAATGAAGTATGTTAGCAGCCGAATACCCATTCTCTACGGTGTGCAAATATTCTCAGTTCCTTGTGGGTTTTCCTAAAGTCGAATAGTCCTTTTAAAAGGAAACCACTTGTGATCAAATTAAAGAAGGGGAGCTCTTGCTTGAAGATGAAGCAGGAAGAGACAATTATCTTCAACAGCTCCTAATCAAAGTTTAAAATCATCATATGTCTCCGCTTAAAGGTTCAGTTACACATAACCCTTGCTTGGGGGGAGGGGGTCTGTAGGAAAGCATGTGGGTCACCGCAGACAGTGATGAAAGAGGCTCATGGAAGACAGGAGGCTGGAGGTGCCCTTTCACTCATGCACTTGGGAGGAGACTCGTGTTGGACACATCTTCTCGGGCTGGACCTGGCTTCCTTTTCGTTGGTGGAAATGGCATCCTTTGCTGGGGAAACTTTAGAATTGCTTTCCTGGTGGTGCTGCATGCTGTCAAAAAGATGTGTTCTGTTTCAGCAGGGAGAATAAAACCTTGCAGCAGCACAGCAGAGAACTGGTATCTGCAGATAAGGTCTTGCTTTGTATTTCATTTCTTATGCTACAATTCCAGTTGGCTACTGTTTCCTTGTGAGTCAACATTTATATTGAAGTTATTACCATGAGCTGAAGTGCTATGGAAAACACGCCTTCAGGTTTTTTTCACTCTTTCTAAGCTGAGAGAGAAAGAGAGGGAGAGAGTGAGGAAGGCAAAGTGTGTGAGGTGTCTGTGCGTGTGTTTGCGTGTGCACGCGCTAGGGGAGAGGGAAGACCGCTAATGCAGCTTTTGAGAGGCCATTGCAACTGGCTTGTTAGGGTGTCCTGGTGTTGTGTCTGGGGATCAGAAGAGGATGGTTAAGCAAGACCATCTTGGGCTGTTAAACCATGTGATGTTAACCGTTGACCGGGGTTTATCTGTACCCTGTGAAAACCCATTATGGAATTTAGTTCACCTCTCTAACTTCCAAGTGGTGAATTTGAAATTATCGGAGGCGCTTCACCATTAAATGAACAGTGGTTAACTTACTTTGAAAAACTTGAATACAACTGGACTAGGAAAAAACAGGAACTAGTAGGAAACGTTTTCTCTTTTATACTGGATCTTCCTCTCCAATGCAAATCATGAGGGTTGTCTTTTTGTTGTTGTTTCTGAAAGTGATTTATTGAGAATAAATTGTAGCACAACGCCTGGAACATGGGCCACGCTGCCTTCGAGTCTAGGCTCCACCATGGCGGGGTCATCTGTGCTTGACTTATTGCTACATTCCAACACCTATCACTGCTCCTGGAACAGTGTAGCCATTCCATAAATATTTGAATGAATGGGTGTGTGGCTCCTAAGCTTTGTGTGTGGGTGTGTCTAAGTATCTTTACTTTGAGAGTTAATATAATTTCAATTTGCACTGATGTTGGCTTCTCGGATGTTTGATGTGATGATAGGTGAGATCACCACATCCTTCCACATACGTGCTTGCCAAGTTTTTCTCCTGTGGAATTAGTTAAAGCATATATTTCGTTTCCAACATTTCTTTTTGGGTTGATCCCGGATGGAGAAGTTTCCAGGCTGGAATGATTACAATTCAAAGAAACTTTTTTTCTTTATTCTTCCTGATGCCGACACACCCACTTCTCTCTTTTAAAAATGATAGCATTACATCTTGGATTAATGTAATGAAGCCCAGGGATCTTCAGACTGGGGGCTGCACATCCCAGGGAGTAGATAAAGACTTTGTAGAGGGATACTTGGGCATTGAAATGTGAGAATTGATTCTGTATCCTCAGTGTCCTCTTTGGTGATTTTCTAAAACAGACCTGCCTTAGGATCCTGTGGGCTCTGTTTTTTTCTCCTCTCCTACCGCTCCTTTTCCTAGTGCTCTTCTCCCACTCTACAAAAGAAAGGCTCTTTATCTTACCCTCACCCATCTCAAATCTTTTTAAAGTGTGTTGCCTGGAGTATAAAAATCTTTGAGATACCAAACAAAGGGGCAATTTCATTTGACAACATATATTTATTAAATACCAACTATGGGGATGCCTGGGTGGCTCAGTCAGCTAAGCATCTGACTCTTGGTTTCCACTCAGGTCATGATCTCAGGGTCATGAGATCGAGCCCAGCATGGGGCTGCTCACTCAGTGTGGAGTCTGCTTGGGTTTCTTTCTCCCTCTCCTTCTGTCCCCATCTCCCATCCCCATGCTCATATATATATATATATATATATATATATATATATATACATACATATATGTATATATATATATTACATATATCTCAAAAAGAGAGAGAGAGAGAACATTGGGACAGCTGGGTGGCTCAATCAGGTAAGTGTCTGGCTCTTGATCTCAGCTCAGGTCTTTATCTCAATATCATGAGTTCAAGCCCCTCACTGGGCCCCGGGCTGGGTGCAGCATGGGCCACTTTTAAAAACAAAAGAGAGAGAACACTATAAATACCCAAATTATTAAATAAAGAGCTTGTTTATATATTTTTAAAATGGCTAATTTGTTGGTATCAAGTTGCTATGACATTTAAGTTTCACTGGATATATATGAAAGAATAGTGTCACAATTTTATTTTAGAATCTCAATATTTACAATTATGAGAAAATGCATCCTATGAAATTAATTAAACTTAGGAAACATGTTAAGTACTTAAGTACTTAAATTTGTGTTTAGGGCACACAATTTTTCAAAAATTGCGATGGAGTGGGGCAGGGGAGCCATGTAAATAACCCTGCGGAGACCACACCAGAGCTTTTGTGTTTTGGAAAAGGGAGCTGCTAGGTGAGTGGCACAATACACATGTGACAACACGGCCTGGTTGTAACTGATATTTGTACTAAAGCTTTCCCTGAAGGGACAGGAAGAAAAGGGTGCAGACCACTTAAAAAATGTTGACTTAATAATCGCTGATTTTAAATGTCCAATGTAAATACGAATGATGAAATTTTGCAGTCATTCTGGATTGTCATCTGCAGAGGCCAGAAAAGTATGATAACATAATTCAGATACTAATCAAGGTTGGTGAGCCTCTCTGCAGTTATAACCTGGAAAGCCTTATCCTCAGGCACTAGCACTAGGGGGTATAGAGCCCCCTTCCCAGGGAAATGGCATGAACGCACTCAAGTTGGATAGAACCTTGCTCATGATGCACAGTCCCCTGTGTTGTCCAACAGGGAAGCCTGTTGTACTTTGCGCCTACTGCTAATATTAAGTGAGCACCTACTATGTGCCAGGTGTTGTGCTCAGGGGTGATTGTATACTGGCATGCAAAAGGACATGACCTATTTGTGGCTGGGCTCAATGTCTACCTCCTGGAGATGATCAGATGAGCTTTGCTGGGGGAAAGATAAGCAAGGAGAAGCTGAAGACACCATGCCTAGTGCTAGCATGCAGTCATCACAGCTGTTATTAATTAATAAAAAGTAAAGCTGCTACTATTGTTTACTGGTACCACCAATATTAACTCTAGCTCTGGTTACTGCCTCCAGGATTACTGCCTAGGTCCAGTACATCTTATTTCCAGAGGCACCACTGGAAAGAGCACCAATCTGGATTTTTTTTTTTTTAATGCGTCTGGCACTGTTTTAAACACTTTACAGACCTTGCCTCATTTATTCCTTGCAACTGGACATTATTGTGTCCCTTTCACAAATGAGGCAGCTGAGGCACAGGGAAGTTACATTACTTGCTCGAGAGCAAACAGCTATTAAGGAGGGGAGCCTGGATTCAATCCCAGGCAATCCAGCTCCACGATATTAACCCTTCCGTCTTAATCACAATAGAATTAAGAGTTAATATTTATGGAGCACTTAATCTGGATCAGGCCTTGTGCTAGGCACTTTACATAAATTATCTGATTTAATTTTCACAGTAAAGTAACTCCGGCTTATTATTTCCAATTTACAAGGAAACAGAGGCATAAGGCAGTTAAGTAACTTGACCAAGATCACGATGCTGGCAAATGGCAAAACCAGGATATGGAGCAAGGATCCCATCCAGATCCCCGGAAACCCATTCTCTGGAGCTCCATAGCAGCTCCTTGCCAGAGTTACTTCCACAGCTGATGGCTTTAATTCAGGGCTTCCTTCATTAGGGCCCCCGGGCCACCTTTCACCCTCTTGCTTACCCACCATCAGAAGCTGCCACAGTGCAGGGCACCTGGGTGGCTCGGTCAGCTGAGTGTCCAACTCTTAATTTTGGCTCAGGTCATGATCTCAGGGGTGTGAGATGGAGTCCTGCGTGGGGCTCTGCACTGTGTATACAGCCTGTTTGGGATTCTCTCTCTCCCTCTCCCTTTGCCCCTTGCTGCCTCCCCCACCCTCTTATAAAGAAGAAGAAGAAGGAAAAGGAGGAGAAGGAGAAGAAGGGAAGAGGACAAAGAAGAAGAGGAAAAAAAAAAAAAAAGAAGCAGCTTACGCAGTGTCTCAACACACCATTAAACTTCAAACCGCCTCGCCCTTAAAATCTTTAGTGTCACTGTTACTGAACGGTGGATTTGAAAAGTGCCAACGTTGCTTTAATGATCAGGGTGGGAGGTAGAGAAATCACACGGAATCTGAATCTTAATAGCTGCTATCTCAAACCCGGTTATGTCACTGTTTTCACGATGGTACATTTTAGAGATGGGGTCATCATCAAACGACAGGGTAAGAACTAAAGCTGGTTCTTCTTACTACACCAATCATAATCTGACTTTGAAGCAATTGGTGTGAGATGATGACTTTTGGCTGCTTGTTTCTACCAATGAGCCCTCACAAGTAAATAGAGATGCCCCCCACACCGCTGTCTCTGAGGTCCGCCACTGTTCAAGCAGCGGTTAGCACAGTTCACGGTTGAGATCCTGGCCAGAGAAGCAGCCAGCCACGGCTTAGCAGCAAAGGGACACACACAATGTAGGTGTGCTGGCGTGCTGCAAGGGCTCTGAGGTCGGGGAGTGACTCCCTCTTGGTAAAGGATTTATTTCATAAACATTTATTAAGGACCTGCTGCTCACCAGATACTGTCAGGTACTGGTTCTACAAAGATGAGTAGAATGCAGTTCTTGCCCTACAGAAACTTGGAACCTGAAATGATAGATAAAAGTCTACACAGGGGCCCCTGGGTGGTGCCATTGGTTAGGCATCCAATTCTTGGTTTCAGCTCAGGTTGTGATCTCAGGCTCTGTGCTCCACGTGGAATCTGCCTGGGATTCTCTTGCTCTCCCTCTGCCCTTCCCACATGTGCTCTTTCTCAAATAAATAAATAAATAAATAAATAAATATTTTTTAAGTGTACACAAGTCCCTGTCCCACACAGTGACAGGTAGGTATTTAAAAGGTTGGGGATGGCACCAAGGAAGCAGGGTACATCTAGTTTGAGAAGTGAGGATCTGGGGATACATCCTGAAGTTGGTGTTACAGATTGAATATTTGTGTCCCTCAAAATATATATAATGACACCTAATCCCTAGTGTGATGGTGTTAGAAGGAGGTGATTAGGTCATGAGGGCAGAGGCTTCATGAATGGGATTAGGGCCCTCATAAAAGAGACCCCAGAGAGACCCCTTCTCTCCTCTTACCATGTGAAGACACAACAAGAAGTTCACTGTCTATAAACCACGAAGCTGGCTCTCTCCAGACACTAAATCTGCCAGCACCTTGATCTTGGACTTCCCAGGCTTTAGAATTCTAAGGAACAACATTTTGTTGTTCATAAGCCACCCTCATTATGGTAATCTTGAAATTCTCAAAGGATAAACGGGAACCCAAAGATGAAGAGAAGGGAGAAGAGCATTCCAGATAGCGGCCTGAGGAAACACATGGCGTCACTGAGTTGCACGTCAAATCAGGCTCTCGCATGGCTGTTGTAACGTGGTCTTGTAAGTGTTGGAGGCCGGTGACCAGGCGAGGGAGGCAGGCACAGACCACACATCATGATGGGCTCCATATGCGATGCTGGTGGACTTGGACTTTCTGTTGAATGCCGTGAGGAGCTTCTGAAGGACCATAGGTAGGAAAACATGGGGTCAGATGAACATTTTGAGAAATAGCTCCGGCTGCAGAGAACGGTATGATCTGGAGCAGGTATGCGGGGCGTTGGGCAGGTACGGGGGAGCTGGGCAGGAAGTCTGGAGGACGACCGACCAGATGGGAGGTAAGGGTAGTAATCCTGTGAAATTGTGCGAGACCCTCAAGCAGTGGAATAAGCCAAATTTAGTATCGGCCTGAGTGTGGACAGTAAAAAGAAAAAAATTAAGTTTAGGCCGATCGATTTCTGGCTTGCAATGTTTCTGGGTTACCACATTGGGAGAGCACAAAAGAGAAGGGAATTTTCAGTCACATGTCAGTGAACCTCATGCTTAATTAATTCACATCATTTGTGGGACTGATACATGCTCTCATGTGAGGACTTGCAAATATTATCAGCTCCGATAAATCGTTTTATGGTTATTCAATGAAAAATCTTCGACACATAAGATTTCATTTCTGTAACTCTGGTTTTCACTTCTACCAAATTCTTAGAACAAATCTTCCTGGGTCCTGGGGAATTCAAGGATAGGATGAAATGCATGTTTGGATTTTACTTCTCACCACCTGTCTAATCCCAGAGAATCACAGCTGGTCTTCTGTTCGTCATGTCCACTTACTCTGTTTTTTGGTGCTTTGACACGCTGGAACCTTGCTAACTCTGGACAGACTTTCCTTTCCAGAGCAAGCTAATCCCTAGGGATGGCAGACAACTCACCTGGGAGCATGCCTTTCCTAGGCAAATCAACCAATCTGGGGCCTACACCTCCAACGATCTCCTGTTTTGGGGGTTCTTACTCATTGAGCCCCTATTCCCCTGCCCAAATCGCCCCAGAGCCAGAATACCAGATAACTAGAGATCATCTGTATATACCCGAGACCACTGAAATTATTCCAACTCGCCAGGACTAAACCTGCTTACCTTGCTTTGTCCATTCCTTCCTGCGGAAACCACAGTAAAGGCTCTTGCCTGTGTTTTCCCTGCTCTCCCTCTGCCTCCTACTGACCTTGATGCTTCCCCAGGGGGCCCTGCATGGCACGCTAAGCCTTCTGTTTCTAGGGATCTGATGGTATTAATAACTTCTTTTTTAATGGCAGGTCTTTTCTGTATCTGCCTGCCTCAGCATACCTAATTCAAACAAATCCCAGATACCCTTAAAGCAGTGTGTGCCCTGATTCCCTGGAAGATGGACCAGTGTACAATTCTTCATCAGGACCCACGGCTAAGATGTTTTGGAAAGGGAAAGACGCAAAAGCGGGAGGACCTGAGTAAATGATGTTCGTTGATTCATTCCCATTCATGGTGTTTGCTTTACCAAAGTGCTGAGTCGGTATTGCTGGGCATTTGGGTTTTAGATTTGATGCATCATTAGTTATTAATAAAGTCGTGTTATTGAATCCTTAAAGAAGTACCTACATACCCCTTTAGGTGCTTACTGTTTGTCTCCTCTGAATATTTGTTCTGTTAATTCATGTTCACGTAGCACTTGTAAACTGCATAGGGTACATTTCCACAGGTAAATTAGATGCTTAATAAGAAGTAAAATATATGCTCCTGGGAGCTTGTAGTTAAGAAAACTATGTTATTTAGAATTAATATTATATACTAGGTGGTTGTGACTCAGGTCACCTTTCATTGAAAAGGAAAGAAATCCTTTCCCCGGGAGCCATGATGGAGCACATGAGTCCTGAATGAGTCATTGCCACATGTGCTACGGGAGGGCTGATCCACTGCCTCTCTTGTTCTGAGCTGCTGCTGCTGCTGAAACAATCATGCATTGAGCACAGCGGTTTGTTAGCAGAAACTGAGGACTAAGTGACACCTAGGACCCATTCAGTTCCAGTGTATATACAGTTAAAGCCAACCCAGGATAAAAACATCTGTATTTACACAACAGACAGATTAAGGATAATAGTTCAGTTTCCAGAGGATTTACCACTGTATGCTCTTTTAAAATAAACTAACCCTGAGATGCCTGGGTGGCTCAGTCAGTTAAGCATCTGCCTTTGGCTCAGATCATGATCCCAGAGTCTTGGGATTGAGTCCCGTCTGGGGCTCTCTGCTCAGTGGGGAGCCTGCTTCTCCCTTTGCCTGCTGCTCCCCCTGCTTGTGCTCTCTCTCTGACAAATAAATACATAGAATATCTTTTAAAAGTTAAATAAAATGAACTAACCTTATATAAAGTGTGACTTAATTTTTTTAAAAGATTTTATTTATTTATTTATCAGAGAGAGAGAGAGCACAAGGAGGCAGGGTTGTAGGCAGAGGCAGAGAGAGAAGCAGGCAGAGAGAGAAGAGCCTGATGTGGGACTTGATCCCAGGACACTGGGATCATGTCCTGAGCTGAAGGCAGCTGCTTAACCAACTGAGCCACCTAGGTGTCCCATGACTTGATTTTTTAAAGCATCCCTCCTGTAGGCAATTTTGTGGTGGGGGGCGGGGGATGCAGGAAGGGGTGGGAGCAGAGTCTGTGGTACAAAGGAAGGCAGGGGGAGAGATGGTGGGGGGAGACCTGGAATTTAGCAGTTTGTTTTTAGGTTGTTTATGACTTTATCTCCATGTTCTGTTATCTTCCAAATTGAGATGTCCTTTAGAACATATTGTGGTATGCAGAGTTGGAGGCTTGATGGAAGAGTATTAAAAGGTTAACTGAATATATAAAGTTCTAGCATTCCTAATGTAATGGGAATGCTAACAGTCTTTGGAAGGGTCTAAATAACCCTGCCTTCAGTAGGGCAGCTTATAGATCTTTGAGCACGTGACATGCATGATCTCATTGGTCTTCGTAACAATCCTATGGAGAAGAAAGCAAGGTGATATTTTCATCTCCATTTCGCTGATCGGGTCCACAGTCACATGGGTCACAAGAGGTGGGGCTGGGACTGGAACGCAATCCCTCCCCGCCCAGTCTAGGGCATGTCCTATAACCCCAGGAGCCCCCTCTCCCACTGCCCTTGGTGTGAGTGAGCCAGAAACCCCCGATTTATCATTTCAACTCCCTGAATTTTCTATCATTTTCATCACCTCTGCAAAAAAACCAGTCTTCCTTGCTACTTCACCAGTGTGTCTCAGCCAGCTCTGAAATGTGGCTTTAGCAATTCCTGGTTGTCATTTGTAACTGCAGATATTGATAGCAGAAAATATTTACTCCTGAAGCCCTAAGGGAAAGTGATGTGAGTTGTGTGACTTTCTTGCCAAACAATCATTGACTTCTTCATAGTAAGAAGAAATGTTGAGAGATGCATTTACTTGAATGTTTATATAAAATGAGAATTTGAAAACTATTTAGAAAATAATCCAGTTTTAGAGAAATTATATTAATGGTGTCCTCGTTAGTAATATATGGCAAATACTGTCTTAGGAATGGAAAATTCAATGCAAACATTATTAAAATAATCCTGCTGTAATAAAACATATCTTCAAAAGAAAGACTTAGGGGAGCCTGAGTGGCTCAGTCAGTTGAGTACCAACTCCTGGTTTCAGCTCAGGTCATGATCTCAGGGTTGCAGGATCGAGCCCTGTGTGGGGTCCACGCTCAGCACTGAGTCCACTTGAGATTCTCTCTCCCCCTCTCTCTGCCCCTCCCACTTGTGCATGCTCTCTCTCAAATAAAGTAAATCTTTAAAAAAAATAAAGACTTTTAATAAGTCAGATATAATTATTGTCCAATGAATACGTATGTTAGGATAGGCACCTTAGGAAGGGCAGATATGCCTCGAGTGAGACCTCAGGGGAGAACCTCCTTCACTCAGAGGGGAATTCTCCCCACAGTAATGTATAGGTACTGAGCTCAAATCAATTTGACTCAAGTATGGATAACAACTTCTTCAATAGCAAGAACCTTCTGTGGTTTCCCTTTTCAGACAAGAAGCTGTCCCCTGGAATGAGCTGAACTGCTGTTGAATGCCTGACACCAGAAAGGGCACCCTGTCCTACTTGACTGGGTGCAGAGGGAAAAAATAAGATATGGTGAACACCTGATTCTTAGAAAAAGATAGAATCCCATAACTTCTCTGACCCCATCAGAAGTTTTCAAGACCAACATTACAGGTCATGTGTGATCTTCATACTGACTGAATTTTGTTGAACTTCACGCTTAGAAATATCTTTGGGATTTGTGGCCAATATACCTTTGAGTTCTGAGTTTTGATTTTGTAAGCAACCTTGAGTTTTTTAGCAATTTCTTGACTTCTTGACCAAACCCACTATAAATGCAAAATGAGGCAATGGAAGGGATAGCTATTGTGTAATTAATCAGTATAATGCAGTGGCAATATGATGTGGTAGAAAGGTTACAGGTGTTCACATCCTCACCTTGCTTCTTTCTAACCTTAGATATTTAGATCTAACCTTAGGTCTAACCTCAGATATCTAACTTTTGATAACATAAGATATTATTTAGTTATTTGTATCAAATTTTCCTTTTCTTAAACAGGATTACAGATGGATGATTTGCTAGGTCATTGAGTAGTACATGCATCAAATATATATGGCATTCTCATACGCTTGACTCACAGAAGGTGCTTAAAAATATAAGTCTGTGATGGGGCGCCTGGGTGGCTCAGTGGGTTAAGCTGCTGCTTTCGGCTCAGGTCATGATCTCGGGGTCCTGGGATCGAGTCCCGCGTCCGGCTCTCTGCTCAGCAGGGAGTCTGCTTCTCTCTCTCTCTCTCTCTCTCTCTCTCTCTCTGCCTGCCTCCCTGTCTACTTGTGATCTCTCTGTCCAATAAATAAATCTTTAAAAAAAAAATATAAGTCTGCGAAGGTCAAAGTAAGATTCAGCATGAGAAGATTCAACCTTGATTCATCCATGTAGTCTAAATATCCACCATAAGTTTTTGAGAGCAAACAAGTAACAATGATTTTACTTGCTGTATATTCAACATGGTTCAGCCAAACAGGGAAAATGCTGTTCCCTAAGACAGGGATGTTAAATAGGTTTCATCTAATGTGTCATCTTAATCTGCTGGTTGGTGGTACCTGCCCGAGAGCTGTATCAAGGAGACCAGGACTATGTGCGGCTTCAAAGGATCGATTAGTCATGTCTGATGCGGCGTTGGGAGTAGGGAGTGGTGGCACGTGGGCACGCATTTTCCTTGCTTGGTCAATGATGTTCTTCCTCATGCCTTAACCCACAAAAGAGATTTCTCTTTTTTCTCTTGTTGCTAAAATGCATGCAAGATACCCAGAAGTAATTCTTCATTTTTGGAAAGAAAGGCAGCTCGTTTAAGTGAGACTATGGAAGGGCAGAGAGCATGAAAACTATTCTCCCTGGTTTCATGTCTCCAAATGTCTATGCTCTGCACCTAGCCCTTCAGCCACATTGAAATGTCTCACATTTCCCAGGATGTCCTTTCCCTTTTGTAACCACACACCTTGGCATGTGCTCTTTCTGCTCCTGAGAATACGATTTCCCATGTTTTGCCACTTGGCAAATTCCACTTACCATTTGAGCTTAGTCTCAAGTGGAGGTTCTTACTGGAGGGAGGCCTGGTGGCTTCTGATTTTCCTTATGCCCTTGAAGCGTGGCTCAGACTAGGCCCATAATAAATAGATGTTGTTTGAACAAAGTACGTGGGTATAAAGAGGGATATGTGGATGAGCTAGAAATCAGGGATTTCCCAAGAAAATAACTATATTTTCTATGTGCTATATTGCTTCCCCACAGCATCTGTAAAAGCTTCTTTTTTGAGTGGCTTTGTATTTTGAAGGGGTACTAGCTCTGATTCAGGGTCAAGATACAAAGCAAAGTTAATATTTGAAATGGGCTTGCTGAATGATGATGATTGAGTCTTATAGGATATAAGACTAGCAAGATTTGAACCTTAAAAATATTGTGTCAAAGTACAGCTAACATGAAATTTACCACCATATCTATTTTTAAGTGCACGTTTCAGTGGGCTTAAGTACATTCACATTGTTGCACAATCATTACCACTACCCATCTCCAGAAATCTTTTCATCTTGCAAAACTGAAACTCTATACTGATTAAACAGTGTTTCCTTATCCTCCCTCCCCTCAGCCCCTGGCAACCACCATCTGCTCTCTGTCTCTATGAGTCTGATTATTCTAGATAACTCTGCTAAGTGGAATCATACAGTCTTTGTCTTCTCGCGATGGGCTCCTTTAGCTGACCGTAGTGTTCTCAAAGCTCATCGGCATGGTAGCATGCATCAGAATTTCCTGCCTTTGTGAAGCAGATAGTCCATTACATGTGCATTTCACATCGTATTTATCCATTCATCTGTCCACAGACACTTGAGTGGCCTCCACCCCTTGGCTATTGTGAATAATGTTGCTGTACCCAGGAGTGTACAAATAATCTTTTCAAGTCCCTTTCAGTTCTCTTGAGTGTGCACTCAGAGCTATAAGCAGCAAATTATATGTTAATTTTTTGAGAAACAACCAGCCTGTTTTTCATAGCACCTGCGGTATTTCACTTCCCCACTAATGGTGCACAAAGGGATCCAGTTTGCCCACATCCTTGCCAACACTTGTTATTTTCTGGGTTTTCCTGGACAATTGTCACCCTAATGGTTGTGAGATGGTATTTGATTGCACTTTTGATTTGCATTTTCCTCATTATTTGTGGTCTTTATGCGCTTATTCACTGTTTGTATATCTTATTTGAAGAAATGTCCATTCAAATCCTTTGCTCATTTTTTAATCAGGCTGTTTGATTTTTGTTGTTGAGTTCTAGGGTTCTTTATATAGTGTAGATATTAACTCCTTACCTTAAATGTCACTTGCAAATATTCTCTCCCATTCTTCCTGTTGCCTGTTCACTCGACTATGCCTTTTGGTGCACAGAAGTTTTAAATTTTTATGCAGTCCAGTTTATCTTTCTTTGCTGTCGCTTCCTGTGCTCTTGGTGCCAGACATCATTGCCAAATCCAATGTCATAAGAGTTTTTCCTCATTGACAAATTTAATGTCATAAAGATTTTCCTGTATGTTTTCTTCTAAGAGATCCATTTTGAACTAATTTTTATGTACGATGCAAGGTAAGTTACAACTTCATTGCTTCTAATATGAATATCGTTTCCTCAATACTATTTGTTGAAAAGGCTGTCCTTTCCCCCACTGAACAGTGTTAGCATTCTTGCTGAAAATCATTTGACCATAAATGTGAGGGTTTATTTCCATGTTATTGTATTCTCTTGATCTACATGTCTGTCTTTAGACCAGTACTGGACTGTTTTGATTTCTGTAGCATTGTAATAAATTTTGAAATGAGGAAGTATGAGAGAGTGGGAATTCTGGGTGGCCCAGAAAGGGCCATTCCGTCTCTTAATCTATCCTAATCAACTGTCTCCAGATACATGCATTTTGGCCTCTGAAAAAACGAACTTTTAGACATAACCTGCCTATCCTCTATTGATCATACCTGTGAATAACACTTGTTATTTCATAAAAATTCAATTGCCAGAGAACACCTTGGTATCCTCTAGATATAAAATACAAGAACAGCTTCAGTTTGGACATTTAAGGAAGTTTGGGGCCACCGTTACAGGCAGGCTGGATCTGATGGAAGGTATGAGAATTATTTTGCAAATGGAATGTCTGGAGTTATTTTATTTTTTTTTTCCACAGAGCGTATTTATTTCTCTTTGACAGTTTTTGAGGTTATGGACTCTATTTCTATCTGAAGGAAGAAAGTGGTATACAATAAAGTCTTGTGACATTAGGCCTGGTAAACCAGATGTACTGATTTTCTTTTAGATGAGGACACCCATTTCAATAACTGAGGGAACTGAGAATGTTTGACATTCTGTGAACATGCTAAGCTGACTTTAAGTGAAAAATGATCCCCGGTTCTTTCATTCTTGCTTTAAAAATAAACTATATAATTAAGTGGCTATAGATACTGCTTTTGTGGAGAGGAAAACAGCAGCCGGATTCTTTGCAATCATGCCAACAAGGCAGTAGCCTTCCTATCCCTTTGGCGAAATAGAGAATCAATACCAATCAGGAAAAAAATGCTAACAAAAGGGAAAATCTCATGGGAACCACAGGCCATAAAAGATTTAAAATGTGAATAAAACATCATAGGTCAGCATTAAAATAGACAATACATTTCTCTGCCAAGACAAAGCATCTAGCCGCTAAGCAGAGGCACGACACGGACTCAACCGGACTTAGGGGACAGAAAGAAAGACCTATACAACCATTTGCCCCTTCACTTCCATGAGGAAGTGAGTCTCCTTTCACAAGGAGATGGTCCCTCCAGAATCAACATTTGGCGTCAGACGTTTCCCATTTTGGGAAGGTAAACATCTCTGGGAATAGAAGTCTTGCCCGTATATGATTTCTAGGATTATTAGAACAAAGAAGTCAGACTTGTTTTTAAAAAGGGAAAGAGGATTACCTGTTGGTTAATTTTGTAAGGGAATAAGATGTTTTGAAATACAACCTGGAGAGATGATGAAGTAAAAAAGAAAAAAAAAAAAGACCCAGCATAGATAAGCTGTGTTCTGACTGAAAAGAAACTAAAGCCATCTCCAGTTAGAAGGGTTTTATGGACTAGTGGAGAGGAATGCTCAGTAGCAGATAATTCTTTGGGATCATCAGTTCTCACTGAGGGGCCTCTCATCATGGGAATTTCCATATTTCAAAGCCAAATTAAAAAAAACAAAAAAAACAAAAGCAAAACAGAAAACACTGTTTTGGCATCCAGCCATTATCAAGGGAATGCATTTGGAAAATATAGATAAATTTTATTATTTTTTGCCAAGTTATGGAGCGTGGGACTGTATCCTCCCCACTTGAAAGAAAGTGATCAACCTTCAATCAGAGGCAGTGGATGGGAGGTGACCCCAGGCGACCTGATCTCACACATGTCCCTTAAAGTTGCTGGTCTACCAGCACTCCTGCCCTAATGGTCTCAGCTCCAGAGTCAGGCTGGCCAAGATAAACTAAATATCTATGTTAATGACTAGAGTGTATTAGACACCCGCACATGGACAGCACAGCACTACAAATTTAGAATTTAGAATGTTTTCAAAGCGGTTCGTAGAACCAAATCTATGTCTTTGTGTTACAAAGAACTACAGAGTTTACTACAGAGGCATAGTAACAACATCTAGTTCCTGTTCCTGTTTTTCAACTGGCCATCTGGCTTTTCTTACTCTTTTGAAGTTCATGTAATAGTGGCTACTGCTTACTGAGCACACACGCATGTGCATGGCGGTATGCTAAACCCTTTATTGATATGGGGTTTTGCATTTAATTCTCATAGCATCCCTGTGAGGTAGAGGATATTATTACAGCCACTTCAGAAGTACAGAAACCGAGGCTTGGTGAACTTGGCCACGGCCACCCAGCTCTACCACCGAAAACGAGCCAAGGCAGTTTGAAGGCAGTGTGGGCTCCTGACAGGAGCTGCCCGCTGCTTGTCCTGATGAATTTCATCCCGTTTTCTTCCTTTTAGTGTTGTCTTGCCCATCTTTTTCCCCTTTTCCAGAATTGTCTGTCTTACAGGATCTATCTAGTTATCTAGAAACGCTTGTTTCTCGGTGTTAAATGGAACTCATATCAATATTTGATGTATTTATTGTCCTTGCTCTTCCAGCTTGCCGGGCTTCAGTGACAGCATTTTTCGTCCGGTTTAGAGGCAGCCTGTGGAGGAGATCACGAGACATCTGTTATTTACATATGAACGTGTGAGATCTACAGATTATAACGAGGGCATCTGATAATGCAGTGTCTCTACTGCCCTCTGCCTTGTTCTTCAAGTGGTGACATAGACCACTAGCACCTGACTGGGTGTTCTCCTGAGCAATCATAGTTGTGGAAAGATCTAGAAGGCAGGGTTTCTTTTCTCTCCTTCTCTCTCTCTCTCTCTCTCTCTCTCGCTCATTCTTAGTTTCTTTCTTTCTTTTATGGTTACTCTTCCTTCAGATAAAGTTGTTGGACAGCTGGCCTCCAACTGGGAATATTCTAATTAAGCAATGTAAGAAGAATTGAATGGTGCAAACAATGTTTGTGAACAATGAAGTAAAAATTTTATGTCTCCTGTTTATGATAGCATTATTTATCATAGCTAAAAAGAGAGAATGATGTAAATATGTCTAAGTAAGGGATTGGTTACATAAATTATATGCCATCCATGTGTTAGAATATCATGCCGCCCTGAAAAGGCATATTTTATTTTATTTTTTAAAAGATTTTATTTATTTATTTGAGAGAGAGAGAGCACGCGCGCACAGGGGAGAGGAAGAGAAAGAGGGAGAGAGAATCTCAAGCGGACTCTGCACTGAGCACAGAGCTCAATACAGGGCTGAATCTCACGACCCTAAGATCATACACAACTGACCCCAAATCAAGAGTCAACACCTCACCGACTGAGCCACCAAGGTGCACCCCAAAAGTCATATTTTAGAACAGATTTTAGAGGTATAGGAGAGGGACCCTGGGTGGCTCAGCTGGTTAAGTGTCCGCCTTTGGCTCAGGTCATGAGCCCAGGGTCCTGGGATCGAGTCCCACATTGGGATCCCTGCTCTGTGAGGTGCCTGCTTCTCCCTCTCCCTCAGCCCCTATCCCCCTGCTGGTGCTTTCTCTCTTGCTTTCTCTCGCTCGCTCTCAAATAAATAAATAAAATCTTTTTAAAAAATACAAGAGAAATGTTTATGATAGATTAAGTGACAAAAACAAATGATAAAAAATAGTATGAGTTATTCCTTAATCCAAGAATTATTTAGATGTGTATCTTTTCTTTTCTAAAAATGTTGTTTTAGGGGTGCCTGGGTGGCTCAGTGGGTTAAGCCGCTGCCTTCGATTCAGGTCATGATCTCAGGGTCCTGGGACCAAGTCCTGCATTGGGCTCTCTGCTCAGCGGGGAGCCTACATCCCTCTCTCTCTCTCTCTGCCTGTCTCTCTGTCTACTTGTGATCTCTGTCTGTCAAATAAATAAATAAAATCTTAAAAAAAAAATAAAAATGTTGTTTAGAAATTTTTTTCTTTTCTTTTTATCATGAGCCTATAGTTTTTACATTGGTGTGGATAGACAAACTAGTCTCCACGTTACTGATTCCTTGGAATTTGTTGAAATTTTCTTCTGAGTTGGTAGGGGTCTTAGGGGGCAGACCAATTTGTATACTGGTATAGTGGCTGGGTTTTCATTTTATATGATAGTTCAAAATTAACTCTCATATACAAGATTGAGCTCAGCATCCTGATCTTTCTCAGGTATCTCCCAAACCAAGGTGTATGGCTTTAATATTTGTGCTAGACACTTGTCTAGATTTTGGAACGTAAAGGACACGTCTTTGGGCAGTTCTAGTATACAATCCTATCAAAGCCTATGAGATTAACCATTTTGGTGGTCAGGGGTTGACATTTTATAATTTAAATATTAATCCACAAATATTGATCCATTGGTTGACTTTAGCTACAGATCAGGATTTTTCATCTTTGACACGAATGACATTTTGAGCTGGATAGTTTTTTGTTGGGTATGGGGGAGGGGCTGTCCTGCACCTTATACAATGTTTGGCTGCATCCTTGGCCTCTACCCACGAGATGCTAGTAGCAAAGCCCCTCTCCCCAACTGTGACGATTAAAAATGTCTCTAGGCGTTGCCAAATGTCCCCTAGGTAGCAAGGTCACCCCCAGTAGAGAACCACTACTATAGAAAATTGGCAAGTTCCCTTTTAAAACTAATGACTAAGTGTGAGTTTCACTGAGTCAGTAACACATTATCGAGTATTTAATGTGTGTATGGCGCTGTGCTCTCAGCTAAGTAGTTTTATTTAGGCATGGAGAAAGAAAGCTCTAGAAGCACCTGGGAGGCTCAGTGGTTAAGCATCTGCCTTCGGTTCAGGTCCTGATCCCAGGGTCCTGGAATCGAGCCCGGCATTGGGCTCCCTGCTTGGTGGGAAAGCTGCTTCTCCCACTCCCCTCCCCCCACTTGTATCCCCTCTCTCGCTGTCTCTGTCAAATAAATAAAATCTTAGAAATAAAAAAAGAAAGAAAGCTATAATCTGCCTTATTTTCCTGAAATCACCAGTGTACACAACAACATTGCAACAGCAGGCTTTCATCTATAGGACAGAGGCAATCCCTTGACCTTTACCTTCTTAGGGCTCTTGGAAGAGTACGTGCACAAGGGTCAGAGACTGTTTGGATGTAGCTGTTGCTCAATAAACTACAGCAGCTTTACTATTATTATCCAGTCTGGCCTATAGACCAGGGCCCATCGACCAGCTTGGCTAGTCTGCCCCTTCAGCTCATGAGACACGCCCCACCCACAGGGCTTTCTGAAATGTCTTTATTGAAACAACCTCAGTGCCCACGAGCAAACAAACAAGCAAACCAATGAGTTAAAGAAAATGGTGGAAGCAAACAAGTGCCTGGCTAATAGTTACAGCTCATGCCCCAAGGTCTCCTGTGCACCGGAAGAAGAGTGATCTCTGCATCAGCATGTGGCCCACGCTCGCTCTTCTGTCCTGAGTGGCACATAGCCTCCATCCACAGCTGGAGAATGAAGGGTTGTTAGGAGACTTCTTCAGCCTAGTTCATTATCTGTTTTAAACTAGGAGGGCTCCATCTGAGCGGGCCAACAGGAAGCCTGCTTTTGATTTAACAGTGCTCTGAGCAAGCTTCTTCTATGGCTTTCCAAGAATTAATTACAGAGCTTAGGAAAGGCGCCTGCCGCCAAGTCCCACGGATGGCTTTATGAGCAATCACAGCAGCCGCACTGATGCCGGCAGAATAAAACTTCCCTTGGAAGATGGCTCGGAACGAGGACCGGCTTGTGGAAATACAGACACAGGGCGTTCCTGTCTATAGCTTACAGGGGAATTTCAAGTCACAAAGCGAGAAGAGATCGGTGCCCCGTCGCACAACATCTGGGTTATTGGGCACTCATCGACTTGGGCTTGTGTAATGTGACCAAAAAAAAAAAAAAAAAAAAAAGAAGAAGAAGAAGAAGAGAGAAGAGAGACGGTTTCCATGTGCAGCAGTTGGAGCACTGTAGAGGGAAGGAAACACCCAGTGCTCTTGGGGGAAGAGGAACGTCGAAGAACGCTGGGCTCGCATTGCGTGGCTGTCGCGTGCGGAATCCCGCGGACTGCCCAGCTTGCAACTCCGGGGATGAAGCGCACACACACACACACACACACACACCCCACGCTCTTAACTAACTGTGGCAAGAGAGTGAATTCCCGAGTGCACATTCGCTTCAGAAGGGCAAACCCCCTATTGCTGGATTGCTTGCCCAAACGTTTCAATCCTTCGCGTCGGCGGCATGGGATGGCAAGGATGCAGAGGTGAGGCCGGTGGGAAGCCGCCTGAGAAGGTGGTTCCTTGGCTGAGCCAGGAGAGCAAGCAGCCTCCCTGGGACGGGTGCCAGCTGCCCCCTGCAGGGCGCGCCGCTTCTCCCTGGGCCGTGGAGGGGCGGGGCGGAGCCCAAGCGACTTTCCATAGCTGCTTTGGGAGCAAATGCAGTGATAAATGATGCGGCACTGGGAACCTCGCAATCCAAACTCCCCCCCCCTTTTTTTTTAAAAATCATTTTGGGGAGATTCTAGAGTAGTAGGAGAGCCTCCAGTCTCTGATTCATGATGGTGATGGTGGTAGATCTCAAAAGGATAGAAACTTTTATGTAAGCATTTGCTGGTGCCCTAGAGAGCACAGGGCAGTTACTTAGGGGTCTCCCCCCCTCAGGACCTGTGTGCACCCTCTCTCTTTTGCATACAGAGCCAGCTCTGCAGACACGAAACTTAGTCCTCCAGTGACAGTAACTAAAGAAAGCGGGCTCCGGGACTTTACTGCACTTTCTGGTTTTGTCTGATGCCAATGTTTTCATGCACACAAGAAATTCCATGCTTGCTTCTCGCCCAAACATTTGTGAGTTTTTTGTACAGACGCCTCAGGCCCCTGGCCAAAGGCTGTGACCGTAATAGAGAAAAATAAATTTAAAAATTAAATGCGCTTCCCTGGTTTTGTTTTTCTTTCAGGGGCTGCTTAAAAAATAAATCATGGCCAAACAATCCTTTTGCTCTTAATCATCTCTCCCTGTTCTTCCATCATGGGGAAAATGAAATTCTCTGTTTAGATGAGTGGGTCATTCTCATCAGCTTTTACCATTACGCTTTCCCTGGGGGGCTGACTCCCAAATTGACACCTTCCTCCTAAGACAGGTTCACACCTCCCACATGGCGACATCCCAGTTCCTGAATTCACAACTGGCTCTCCGCTCAGGCTCCCCCATCCAGGAAATGGTCTTCCAGTTGCTCAGACTGACAACCTTGGCATTGGCCTGCACGCTTCTCTTTTCCTCATCCCCTCCCCACACCAGCCAGGCTGCCAGGAAAATCTGTGGCTCTTCCTTCAGCATCTATCTAGAATCCAGCCCTCTGGATTCTGCCCTCTCCTCGGCCAGCCCCCTGGCCTGGGGGCACCTTTGTCTCTCAGCTGGATTACTTCTATGTCATGTTCTAGTAACTTCTCACTGGTCACCTTGTCTCTACCCTTGCCTCTGAAATCCGTTCCAGCACAGAAGGCAGAATGGTCCTTGGAAACCCAAATCTTTTCCTGTCACTGCTCTGCCCACAGTACCCCGGGACCTCCCCATCTGATATAGAGTAGAGCCTGGTCCTCACAGCGGGCTGCTGGGCCCTGCATCAGCCATCACCCCCACCCTGCTTAACTCCCTGACCTCCTTCCTCCTACTTTCCCTCTAGCTCACCTTGCTTCAGCAACACGACCTGCTGACTGCTCCTACCTTGGGGCCTGGCACTGACTGTTCACCCTGTTGTCATGTTCTCCCCCCGCCAGAAATCCACAAGCCCAATGGCCTCAGCCTTCCAGGAAGCTCAGATATAGTCAGAGAGACCTGCTCCGGCCATCCCATTGAGAATCGCAATCTGCCCCATTTCCCCTCTAAATTCCATACTCTGCTTATCCGTTGACATTTTGTTTTTCTCTAACTCACTTCACCTTTTAAAATATTATATAATTTACTTAATCACTGTGGTCATTCTTTCTTTCCTGCTTCTCCCAGTTAAGACATCATCTCCATGAGGGTAGATATTTTTGTCCATTTTGTTTAGCATTTCATCTCAACTGCCTGAAACTTTCCTTGCACACAGTGGGTCCACAACAAGTATTCATTGAATAAATGAAACACTTTCCTTCACCATATTTCAATATGAATCCATTACTATAGAACTTGGCAAAGAATTCAAGTGTTGAAAGGGTGCTCTGATAAGAATCAACACTTAGGATCAACTTCACTATTTTTTTCTTCTTGACCCCTGGTGTATGACAGAAGAGTCAAATCTTTCAGGTTTTACACTCATTAGGCTGAAAACTGCTTATATCTGCAGGGAGCAATCAGCCCAGTTTGGTACTGTCTTCTGACCCTGACACAGAGCTCTGCACACGGGAAATGTTCTAGAACATGAGCTGAATGAATAATGAATGAATCCAGGGCTTGACCTTTCCCCTACACAAGTCTAAATGACAGACCGCTAATCCTGGTCATGGAAACACTTGAAATTATTTACATATGTATTTTTTGAGTAAGAGGTAACTTCACTCATTTAAATTATTATTGTTGTTTTTCTTTAAATGAGGGGTAGAGTGGGGCAGGGGATACTGTGGTGGAGAGAATAGACCCGAGAGTTGAAAATCCTGGATACTGAGTCTGGGCCCCATATACTGTGTTTAGTTTTTATTTATTCAACTTATGTGGGGGGGGGTGACCTTGTAAAAAACCATTTCACGGGGCACCTGGGTGGCTCAGTGGGTTAAGCCTCTGCCTTTGGTTCAGGTTATGATCCCACAGTCCTGGGATGGAGCCCCACATCGGGCTCTCTGCTCAGCAGGGAGCCTGCTTCCCTTCCTCTCTCTCTGCCTGCCTCTCTGCCTACTTGTGACCTCTTTTTCTCTTTCAAATAAATAAATAAAATCTTAAAAAGAAACACACACACACAACCATTTCACTTGTCTGAATATCAGTTTCCTTTTCTAAAAATCGTGGAAAGTAGCTGGACAATTTGAAGGGTTGTTTCCAGCACTAAACCTTCTTTCTAAGAAAAAGAAGGATCGGTAATGTTGCCCACTTTCCTCCCCTTCTTTTCTCCATCCTCCGCCTTCCCTTCCTTACCATCAAAGGATGAAGCTGTGTGAAAAGGCACACTAGTGGGGGGCTTTTCCACCCAAACGCAGAAGCAGCTACACCGTGTTTGAACCCAGAATCTGCTTCTCACTACCTGCGTGACTTGGGGTTAATTATTTAACTTTGCTGAGCATCATTATCTTATCTAAAAAACGGGATCAAGAAATCCCACCCTACAGGACCACTGAATGCATTAACAGGAGATGGCGTGGATTGCGTTGTACAAAATCCCGCACAAGGTTCCCAGGGGTAGCTAGGAGCTGTCACAAGAGGATGCGTGGGAAGGGGAGAAGGCACAGCTGGTGTTTGAAAATTGGAGTAACTCAGAGTTGGGAAGCATGGGTGGGAAATAAGTCTTAAAAGTGTCCAAATGGACCCATAAGGTAGAGGTTCTCACTCACTGAGATTATGACACACATGGAAAATAATAAAAGAATTTTATAACTACATTTTTGTTTTGTTTTGTTTTGTTTTTAGGATTTCATTTTTAAGTCATCTCTACACCCACCACGGGGCTGGAACTCACAACTCCGAGATCAAGCATTGCTCACATGCTCCATTCACTGAGATAGCCTGGCACTCTTGTAACCACATTTTTGTAGAAAGAAAGAAAGAAAAAGAAAAACAAACCCCCCCCGCAAAAAAATTGTCACTGCCTTTTTCCTTCTTTTTCCATTGGATAACAATTACAGAAACGAATGTGGCCCTTCCGCAATAGATGGGAGTGTTTGACCAAATGCTCTCTTTCCAGTGATAGACAATACAATGCCTACCTGTGTGAGAAAGTACACGCCTGCCCTTTGAGACTCTAATCTGGACTCAGTATAATATAAGGCTATGATTTTCTAAATCAGAGGAAATTATTTTTTAAGTATTTTTTTAATACTTTTATTTAAGTGCAAGTGCATATTTTTCCTCAACAGCAGAATTCATGAACAAAACTGATGGCCTGAAGACTGCCTCATTCGTGGTGTCTGACAAAGTCCTCTCTCTCTCTCTGTACACGATCATTAGCCTCCTCTGTGAGATCTGAGGCCTGCGTATGTTTAATTAGATGTAATTTCTGGAGATAAAGAAGAATGATTAAATTATCCAGACTCCAGAAAAACAAAAGATCCTTATTTCAGCCATCTATCAGGCCTCGACATCTGGAGTATTACATGCTGTAACTCAAATGAAAATATTTCACCTAAAAGTACGGTGCCTCTGTCCATGATATCATTAAAGGAAATCATTAAGCATTTATGCAGCACTTTGTGCCGGAAAAGTGCTTTACAGTTATTTTTATTGCCCACCAAAACCCTCTGAGGCAGGTCCTTCTCTCCATCTTAAAACCAACGCTGAGAAGAGATGAAATTACTTAGGGTCTTGGAGAAAATAAACGACCGTATCAGAGTAAGACCTTTGAGTGCCAAAGTCAGCCATTTTATTTAATCCACTGAATCATTAAGTTAGCATTTTATTCACTATATAAAGCATTTAGCATATATAAGCATATATATATAGCATATATAAATATAAATATAAAATATAAACATATATATTTATATATATGCTATATATATAAAGCATATATATATATATAGCATATATAAAGCATATATTCACTATATAAAGATTTAGGATTGACTCGTTTTTCTTGAACACCTAGATCTCTGGCGGTGTAGATCTCTGGCGGTGTAGATCTCTGGTGGTGTAGCTACTTATTCACAGTCACTACACTCATCTTGAGCATCTCTGAAGAGCACCGAGCTCCTGAAGAAATGTAATTAAAAAGAAAAAAAAATCAATGTATTTTAAAGGATCGGCTTTATTGCACTAAATAATAAATAACCACTGGAATCTGTGGCTTAACCCTCAGACTAAGGTCTGCCTTCTGGGCGGAAGGGCATTTCTCCATCCAGGGACTCAGGGATCCAAGCGCCCTCCCTATCAGCATAGAGTGTCCAGGGGGCAGTAAAACAGGAAGCTGGCGAGGGCGGGGTGGGACCCCCTTCTGTGGATAAGTACCCTGGGCCACAGTGATGCACACCCTGTTAGCCCTTCTGCCCAGAAGGCTTTCGGCCAGAGGTAGTCCCATGGACGCCTAGACCAGCACTCAGAGGCTGGAAATGTCAGCAAGTGCCTGGGCCATCCGGATTTGACTTTAATTCTCCCTTTTCAACTTTGAACTCAAAATGTTAGCGGCAGCATTTAGCCAACTTTTGCCTGCGGTGGGCACCACGTTACCCTTGCCATCTCTCTTTCACGGCCTCACATCTCCTGACCTGCATGATGTTCAAAGTCCCTTTCCAGACTTCGTCTCATGGGATTGCAACAGCAAGAGAATTTCTGGTGGTCAAAGGGGTTGCTGTACTTCCTTTCCACTTCCTCCAGTCCAGCAGCTGTGAGACCTGGGAACCAAGGGCTACGGTGTGAGGAGGGCATATCCTGTTAGCTCAGCCCCTGGGACTGGTCTTCCACACCGGCTTCGAGTCAGGGGCGGTATTAACGTTACGCCTGAAACTGGGTCTTGGTGGACGGCCACTACATCTCTTGCTCACAGTCAGACAGGCTGCGCTGTCTTGTGACAGGCTGGGCTCCACCTCGCCCGTGTTTGTGGAAGCTGAGAAGATGGGAGGCTGGAAGGCAGTGGGTGGCATGGGATTGGCACGGCTGAGTGTGGGGGCCAAGGTTAAACTCTGCTGCTCCCCAAACTGTGCAGAACCACGTGCTGGGTGCTGTTCACACCCTTATCCAGAGTCTTCATTGCGGGGGTTGTGAAAAAAGTTAGGAGACGATTCTGAAAATAAAAGGGCACTGAACAGAAAACAAAATGTGCAATGACATGGAAAGAAAGAAATAGTTGGAAGTTCTGGATTACGGAATGATTCCCTTTGGGGGTGTGGCGAGGGCCAGCTGAAGATTTCAATTGGCCCTCTCATGTATTTTCTTAAGCTGGCAAAGCAGAGAGAGCCCCCGGACTGGTTTCTGAATAAGGCCAGTAATGAATTTGTTTACAGATTGACTGGTCAGAGCTCTCTGACTTTAGCCTCCAGGTCTTCAACTAATGCTGACAACTTTGACCTAATTTGGGGAGGCGATTATATTTGGCTGGGTTGCTGAGCTCTTTCTCAGAACCTCTTCTCAGGACACTTGCCAAATGCTCTTTTTGTAACTGTGTTATAAAGTCTGAGGAAAGTTGTCTTGGGTCATTGCCCAGGACCTAATGCCCCAATTATAGACATACATGCTTGCAATCTTTGTGTTCCATGAGGGCTGAAGCCAGGCACCAGCAGCCTTCTCTCACAGCTCTTCAAAACTGGGAAGGCTCTCTGAACACTATCAGTTGCCTGACGGGAAGCAAAAAACTTTACCTCTCTATATGGTAGCAATTCCTTTGTCCAGCGCAGTCCTTCTCAGTGCCTTTAAAACCAGGGTTCTCTTTCATAAATCACAGATTTCAAACTTGATGTGCTGGAAAAGCTGGTAGAGTTTGCTTCACTTCTATTCTGTCTTCTGACTGGAATAATTGGGGTAGCTTTATGTTTCGTACAATCACACATGTCCTAATTAAGCCTTTGGAAATTGGAACATACCAAGAATTGACACTGATATGTTATCACATTTCATCTCTCCAAAATGTGAATATGACATTGTTACCTTCAGAACACTTATATTTCTTTTGGAATCATGATTGTACTGAAAGCCAGCCTCTTCTTTAGCTTTGTTTAAAAAAAAAAAAAAAGAGGTGACATTTAATCAGAAAGGAGATATATATTTAGCAAGGAGGGGAGAAGGTGACTCAGGAGGAGTAGGGTGAGGAAAAGACAAGGAAAGAATAAAACTGCTCACATTAGCTTTTGCTGCTGGGCTGTGAGCTATTCTTACCCTGTCAGCACAATTAATGAGGGAAAAACAGTCCCCAGAAGGAATGGGCTGGAGGCACTGGTCTGCCCTCCCTGCTCCCCACGCCAAGAGAGACAAGGTCTAGAGCAAGTTTCCCTAGTGGGAGGTACTGGGAAGGTGACTTCTTGTCCCCAGGGAAAACTTGCTGTCTTTGTCAACCTCAGAGACAACTTGATTTAGGACCAAGAGTATACACAGAGCTGCAAATGCAAGGGAAGGATCTCGCCCCTCCAACTGTTGATGGTGTAGACAGGGAGGGAAGATTGACACACTAGAAACCAAAGAACGGAGTTTACAAAGCAGTGAGCAATCCAGAGCTGGCCTGCGGGAGTTCACAGGGAAGAATCTAGAAAAGAGAAAGCTTTCACCCAGGGTAGTTGGGAAAGATTTCAGGAGAAAGGGGATCCTGGGCAAATCTCAAGGGACAACAGCTAAAGATCAATGGGGAGAAAGGGAAGAATGTGGACGGCAGATCACGTGTTGGAACGATGGGAGCAGAGTGGCCTGACTGGGGGAAGGCTTCGTACTGAACTGTGTTCGTTAAGACTGAAAATTTTCTTGAGTTTCTGCCACCTCCACCGAAAGACCAATGATGCCTGAATTCACCTTCGGTAAAAGTGTCAACTCTTGGTTTAGTTTGCATGACTCAAGACAGCCAGCTTTATTCCGTACCTTACAGTGAGGGTCCTCTGAGATTTCAGAAACTGCATAATTTGTGTGTGTGTGAGCTCAGAAAGAAATGTGACAAAATATGCTAATAAGAAAAGTTATCTTGTTTTTTTAGAAAAGATTTTATTTATTTATTTGATGGAGAGAGAGAGAGGAGGGGAAGCACGAGCAGGGGTAGGAGCAAAGGGAGAGGGAGAAGCAGACTCCCCCGCTGAGCAGGGAGCCAAACCCATGTGGCTCAAACCCAGGACCTTGAGATCATGATCTGAGCTGAAGGCTGATGTTTAACTGGCTGAGATACCCAGGCACCCCACTTTCTCTTATTTTTTAAAAGAAAACTTTAAATCAAAATGTCCATACATATCATTTTTTTGTTTATGTTTCTTAGGTACTAGTAGCAATGGGTAATCATAATAGATTACAGTAATAAGAAAATGTTACGTTTTACATTTAGAGGGCATTTTCATATCTATTGTCTCATTTGGAGAGTTACTACCAATCCAAACGTTTATCCTTCCTGCAAAGGGTTTTCCACAAAGTCACAGAGGTGATTTATGGAAGATCCAAAATTCAAGCCCAGGTCTCTGACTACTGGCTGACCGCCCTCCCCACCGCTGGGCCACACCACCTGTGCCAACAGCAGAAGTATCCATTACACTGGCTGGGATGAAAAATAGCAGTCCTCCACATGGATGAGAACCCAGCAAACTGATACATCTCAGTCACTACTGGTGGGAGCATAAATTGAGAGGCATCCTTTAGAAAAAGCAATTTGGCAAAATGTATTAAGAAACTTAACACTAGGAGCACCTGGGTGGCTCAGTCATTAAGTGTCTATCTAGCTCAGGTCATGATCCCTGGGTCCGGGGACCGAGCCCCACATCAGCCTGCTTCGCCCTCTCCCTCTCCCCTTCCTTGTGTTCCCTCTCTCCCTGTGTCTCACTCTCTGTCAAATAAATAAATAAAATCTTAAAACACATACACACATCAACTTAACACTATTCCTATACTTTGACCCAATAATTTTATTTCTAGGAATCTATTGTAACTAATTACTGAGAGTTGTGGCTAATGACTTTCACAGAAATGAGTTTACTGGAATGCTACTTTTAATATCCACCAACAGGAGATTAGTTAAGTACATTCCAATGGAATATTATCAAAGTTATCAAGAATCTCATTTTTGAAGATTATTGCTAACAAATATTGAGAAGATATTTACGATATAAGATCAAATGAAAAAAAAAATTTCAGCCTGCAGATAGTGTAACTGGCAGAGAGAGAGAGACAGAAAGAAAAAGAAATACATCAAAATATTAGCTGAGCTTAAGTGTGGGTGATGAGATGATACATAGTATTTTTTAAAAATTTTATACCCATTTCCCATGTTTCCTATAGAGAAGATGTAGGAATTTTATACTTAGAAAAAGATTATACTTAAGATTTATAAAATGGTAGAAACGGTGGATTATACCCTAAAAATAAAGAGTGATGAAGGGATTTAAGATCATCATTTTACCTAGACTGGTCTATAAACTGCACATCTCCTGTTCAGGGGAAAAACCAAAACCAAAGCCAAACCAACCAACAACAACAACAACAAAAAAAACCAACAAATAAAAGCGGTGCAAACTTGTTACATTTCCAAGGAGAAAAGTAAGAATTCCTAAGATGAAAACCACAATTGCAGTGGAGCGTGTGGCAAATGTTTAAAGCTAGAAAAGTCTGGCCCGAGCTAGTTGACTCACTCGCCGGGTCTACGCAAGCAGTGTCCAGCACGTCTGCGTCTAGGCAGCCTTTCTGCGAGACGTTCTTCAGCGTCCCTCCGCCCTGTGGACATTTGGGCTCTTCCTGCATTGTGTCTGGCCCTCCTGATACACAGGAACAGACACCAGTGAGCCAGAGAGATCGCAAGCAAAAAAAAGCGCAGAGATATTCTGGAACTTTCTAGGCGGGAGAGAAAGCAGCACAGAAAGGGCGGGAAGCGCCGCCCCCCGCGCCCGGGGTTAACACTTTGCTTTTTGAGGAGCCTTCGGGCCCTGGAGAGCTTCCAGTCTGAACTCGCAGAGTTCGCCCACAGGAAAACAAATAGCTGGCGTGCTCCGTGTTTACTCTGCCTTTCTCAAGGTTGCAACATCAATTTCCCAACTGTGCAAGCTAGTAACGCCGAGGAGACGTCTTGTGAGCTCGGGGCCTTTCCTCCAGTCTGCATGACCCACGTGTGGCCCCATCCCGGGAAAAGCCAGGCAGCAGCCCTCTGGGTGCGAGGGAAGACAGTGGCCGCGCTGTGGGCTCTCCCGGAGCAGACAGTGGGGGCGAGAGGGGGACCTAACGATGGCTGGAGAACCTGAATTCTCCCAGTGAGAGCTCCCAGGCTACCTTGGAAAAAATCCACTTGGGCCACAGGAGCAGAAGCTCTGAGACCTTCTCGCTGGGTGAATTTATAGCCGGCTTGCCATGCAAAATACCCAATGGTGTTTTAGTGAAGTGGTGTCCGAGTTGTAATATAGCGAGATCAATTCTGGAAGCCACCTTCTTCAGCACCATGGGGATATTTGTGTCCTCACTTTCAACGTTTCCAATTAGCAGAGAGGCTAATGCTGGGAACCACCACATATAATCCAGAAAACAACTGTCAACGCAACATTATAAAAATTGAATATGTGTCAGAAGGGGATTTAGATTCTTTAGGTTAATATTATTTTTGCTATTAGGTAATGAACGGACATTAATTTACTTGAGCCATGTGATTAGGTTAATTTACTCCAGGATAATCTTGCATTTTAAAAATTAAAAATGGTAGCCGTATCTTCTCAGTATCAATCAAAGTAGCCGCAGGACCCCAGAAATATCGCCATTTTGTACTCAATTGTGCTCTTATAGACAGTCAGATCAGCACTAAAAATGACAAATTACCCTGCTCAGATAGATCTTCATGTTTAAATACCTACAAATAACTGTCCATTTGTGAATGGTTAAACTTAACCAATTATTTTTCCTATAAGCAAGATACCCTTTTTCCTAAAGAGAAATCTGAAAACAACAGTAGAGGAGATTAAATCTTATACAGAGGAATGACACAGCCTGGAAAAACAAAACAGGCTCACACACACCAAAGAAAGCTAACCGGCTTATCCTTTTTTGACCTTCACAAATATAAATGCTCTATCTAGGGCTCTATAAATTGTTTAAATCCTTTAATGACTCAAATGTGCTGATAATGTTCCTGCACTTGCTGGAACTATGGTTCTGTTAATATTTTGAAAATTACTTTAATTAACCTTATTTCATCTTGGAGTAGTTAGAGAACACTTTTATATATTTTAAGGATGCATTAATTTGTATCATCATTAACCTTGGATTTTGCCCTTGGTAATTATGGTAATTTGTACGTTGGGTTGAGCCAGGTGCCAGCGTCTGAGAGCAATACATATGGTGGGTGTTGTCAATAGCTTGAGGAGGCAGGATTCTTCCATTTACAAGGGGCAGAAAAATAACTTAGAAGGGTAGAAGTAAGGGGGCGTGGCTCAGCAGAAAATCCCCAGGGATGGATTTCATGGGGCCAATGGTGTGGTGAAGGAGGGATTCTTCTGGAATTCTGCCTGAGTTGGACAGGCAACCCACTACCCCAGCTCCTTCTCCCAAGATGAGAGAGGGAGGAACCCATTACAGATGAAGAGGGGAAGGAGGAACATCAGTGACTAGGCCCAAACAGTGTCTGCCGTAACAGTTCATCCAATTTTTTTATTATTTTTTTTAAGATTTTATTTATTTATTTGAGAGAGAATGAGTGAGAGAGAACATGAGAGAGGAGAAGGTCAGAGGGAGAAGCAGACTCCCCAAGGAGCTGGGAGCCCGATGCGGGACTCGATCCTGGAAGTCCAGGATCATGACCTGAGCCAAAGGCAGCTGCTCAACCAACTGAGCCACCCAGGCGCCCTCATCCAATTTATTTTAATTGTTTGTATTTTAATAGTAAGAGGGCCTTTCTTTTCTGACACACCCAGAGCAGCCAGTTACTGCCACTGTACGTAACCGAGTTTGGGATTTTTACATCTGTAGCACCGGCTCGTCACATTCTCAAAAACCCAAGTTTTGACCCTCACTGGCTTTCTAGAAACCTTAATAGTATCCAATGCAACAAATGCTTGCGATGGGCTCTGTGAGGCCTCGGGGATGCTGAGACCAAGTTCCCTGCCCTCAAGGAGTTTAGGGAGGGACGGACACTGCGATCAGCGGAGTAATCGGTTGACATGCACGCCTTTTGTCTGGAAGTGCCCTGGCAAGCCAGAAGAGGGCAGAATGAGTTTCAGCAGAGGGGACCCAGCGGTCATTACACAGCTGCAAACAGCACACTCCTTCCCTGATTTGGCTAGGAGTCTGTGTGATGAAAATTCTCCAGTTCCATCTTTCTCTATACTAACATCACCTTCCTTTTGAGCACGTCATGTTCAGAGACAGAAAACGATATCACACGAACCACTGAAGATACGCTTAACGTCTTAAGCTAAAGTTTTCCAGACGTCAAAATGACACCATTTAAAGAATCAGTGCTTTCAAAGAGCAGAATGCCTTCTACTCATTCTCCTCGTGCCCAACAGTTTTCGAGGTCTTGGTCAGCAGTCAGCCCCACTCTGGGCGGAAAGGGCTTATTGTTCCCTTGCAGACCACAGGAGAGCGCCGGGGAGAGCAGGACATGCCAGGCTTGAGCCATTGAAAGATGCCCATCTCCCTGACGGTTTAACTTACGTCTCTCATTGCTGCCATGGTTGGGAAGGGTGCATTTGTCCATAGCTGCCCAGCAGGTGGAGAAAAGGTGTTAACATGAAAAGGAAAACTCTTTGGTGGGTAGGAGTTTGGGCCAAGTCTTTCCTGGCCCAGACAACTTTGCTCTTACACAGAAGGATGAGTAGTGGGGGGTCAGAGGCTGCAGTGGGTGGGAACTATAAGACTTTCCCAGATCAGGATAAGGTCTTAGCCATCACTTGGTTCTATGCCCTTCTATTACTAATGAGCAGGAAGATAGTGACAGATTCATTATCACAAAACTACAGCAAGGCCTCAGGGCCCCTGATGCCATCATCTTTCCTTGTATATCCTGTGTTGAAGGCTAGCTATTTAACAAACAACCCAAGTCACAGTCACTCGCACGACAGAAGTTATATCTTGCTTGTGGATCCAATTTATTGTCAGTGTTAGGTGGACAGCTTCCATGTGGTGGTTCAGGGACCCGGGCATCTTTTGTTCTGTGGTTCTTCCATTCCCGGCAGCCTAGAAGTTAGTTATTGGACTGAGACAGGCAGAGAGGGGGAGTGAAAGACGGTGTAGCGGATGGGCAGGCCTGGAAGTGGGGTCCCTCCCTTCTACCCATATTCCCCTGGCTAGAAGCCACTCACAAGACCATACCATACTGCAAGGGGGCTTGGGATATGTAGTCGAGCTGTGCACAGAGCAGGGAAATAGACGGTTTTGTGAAAGAACACAGCAGTGTCATTTTTAGGCTTTGGGAGGTTTATATTTAGTAGCAGAGGACACGTGACCTTGGGAGGCGATCAGACTTTGGTTTGGATACAGGTTTTGTGGCCTTGGACACAAGTCTCAGTTTGCTCAGCTGGGGCAATGGGGGTATTCTGTGGGGTCACTGCAAACATTTAACGAGATAAGGGAGGAAATGTGTCTGGGTCACAGTACTCTCACCTTGTTTTTACAAGCCATTGGGACGAGACAGAGCAGGGGAAAGGAGGAGACAGGCAGGCTTCTTGTATCCCATTTTGACCAAGCCTGGGTGCCAGAGCTGCCAAGCAGGTCCCACATGAGTCCAGAAAACATGCTCCGTTAGATGCCAAGAGTGGGGGTACTTTCCTCCATCTCTTGCTGAATTTCCAAATACTGTAATTCATTCTAATCAACATGGGACTTTGAAAGGAAAAAAAAAATCCAGAAAACCACAAGCATCCATTTCATTTGATTAATAAAAATTCAGTCACTTGGCATGCAGTTCCAGAAAGAGAGCTTTAATCCCTCATGCTCCGTCTGAGACTGTCACATACAGAAAGCAGTGGTTTTATTATTTTCTTGTGGAAAGAAATATATTTCTGGAAAAGAGTGACAAGAAAAATGATCTAAACGAAATTGTTCCCTTTCACTTATGAGTTTTGTCCCTCTAAGGCTAAATCGGGCTCACAGGACTGAAGAGAATCACCTTCTCATCATGGTTAAGACCCTGAGGGAAGGGACGCAGCTCCTGTCTCATGGTGTGCCCGGGGAGTGGCACACTAAGGGCTTCAATAAATATTGCTGGTATTGAATCAATAAGTGAGTGAAGATAGTTACGGAGGCAATAACAATGAAATAAAAAACCGCTTGCCTGAAACATCAAGATTTTGTTGGGGAAATCCCCTGCGCCTTAGTCATGGATTCTCTGAATGGTTTCTTCTTCAGTTGTAAAGCTAACAATAAAACGTGTACACACACACACACACACACACACACACACTCCAGAGAGACATTCTGCAGCGAGGTAAAACAAAGAAGGTTGATTGTATCTTTTTTCAGGGCACTGTCCTTTAAAATAACCTTCCAAGCCCAGCTAGTTAAGATGAGTGGCAATAGCATATTGAAAGTAATAAATAAAATGACATCCGGGGCTCAGAAGGTTAACAGTTTTTTCAAGAAATTGTTTTCCCCGAGTCCAAGGGTAAAATGGCGCCTAAAATCACGAAACGTGGTCCTAGAGTGCCCCCTGGTGTCTCTTCTGTGGAATTGTTAAAGCCTGTAATTGTGCCCCGCGGGAGCCGTTAACAGGACTCTTGATTTATTTATGAGTCTGGGACTTTGGGGGCCAGGCCTACTGGAGGGGAAGGGAAGGACGCAGGAGGCTGGGGAAAATTCCTTCAGCCCTTTTTCAAATTGGTTACCACCACAACGTCAAAAGTAATTAGTACATTAACCCTCATATAAGATTTAAATACTGGAACCATGTGTTATCTTGAAGAGAAGCTCTTTCACCTGCAAAAAAATTATTGGCTTTTTTTTTTTTATTTTTCAGAAGGCAGATTATTAAGCAGTTTCTTTTGCCCGTTAAAAGGTTCTTTGTAAATCTATTGGACAGAGGACAGTTTTTAATTTCAGAGATTAATTATCACACTTAATAATGGAGCCATCCTTGATTTTTTTTTCTCAAGACCTATTCGTTCAAATAAAAGCTAGTCTATGAAATGAGAATGAAGATTGTAGACCAAATTAAAATACAGTAAAAGGCAGTATTTTGTCATAAAAAATTGTTGCTGAAATTTATTCCAGGGACACCTGGCTGGCTCAGTTGGTAGAGTGATCTCAGGGTTGTGAGTTCAAGCCCCATGTTGGGCATAAGCTCACTTAAAATTAAAAAAATGTGTGTGTGTGTGTGTGTGTGTGTGTGTGTGTGTGTGTGTGTGTTTAAAAAATAAGGATATTTCTATTCCCTGGAAAGGGAAACCAATTAAATTATACATTATTTGGCAAATGAAAAATGGTGAATTCGAGGTTATTAATGATCTATCGATAAATCTGGCTTAACTCTAAATGCTGCACCAAAATTGTGAAATACGGTGAAAAAAATGAATTTTCTTCTTCTACCTCTCTCTGTGATGATGAAAGTCAGTTGAATTCGACTTGCAGATATGTAATGTGTAACTCCAGGTGCCCGCACTGCTTGACCCGCATAGTAGAGTCCCTGACCTTTAAGGAGCTTCAGACCCAGGAGGGAGAAACATTGGCAACACCCACCGTTCCCAGTCTCTGGGATGGATGCTGGGCTAGAGAGGGAGCACAGAGGACAGACCTCTAAAGACGAAGGAATCGGGGGATACTTCCCTGGAGGACATGACCTTGGAAGACAGGGACTTGGTAGCCCACTGAGGGTGGGTTGGAGGGGAACCAGCTGAGGCAGAAGACAGATGTTCACTGGAACGAGTGTGGTGCCTCCCATTCTCTCTGAGAACAGTCATCAGTCGTTATGGAGAGCCTTGTAATCCAAAGAGGGAGTTCAGGGTGAAGAAAAGGCAAGAGCTTTGAAGCTCAACTATCCTCATTCACACCCTGGCGTGGTCCCTGCCAACCTTAGGCAGGTTTCCTGATCTCTCTCAGTCTCAATCTCTTTCACCAGTAAATGAGACATAATATCCACCTGAGAGGATTGGAGAATCCTGGTGCAAGCAATGTGATTGGCCTAGGAGCTGGCACATTGCAGGTGTCCTGTAAATGGTACTTAAGTTCCGTTAAAGTGAAAGCGAGTCACGTCATAAAGCCTCCAGATCAAGCCAGGGCACTATGGGCGTTCTCACAGCTTCTTGAAACCATCCCATAGTATGTGGTTCTGTAGCTCTATGTAATTATGCAACTGGAGTCTTTTCCTTTTTCTGGCCTGTAAGCCCCATGAGGGCAGGGGCTAACTCAGTCACCACGGTTCACATGTCCTGCAGGTGCTAAATTTAACTCTCAGCCCAGATCAGTCAGCACACAACCCCAAATGCTGGTGAGGATGTAGAGTGACAGGAACTCCCATTCATTGCTGCTGGGGATGCAAAATGGCGCAGCCACGTTGGAAGACAGTTTGGCTCTTTTTCACAAAACTAAACACGCTCTTACCACACAACCCAGTTAGAGCCCTCCTTGGTATTAACCTGAAGAAGTTGAAAAAGGGGTCTACACAAGAACCCACACACGGATTTCTATAGCAGCTTTATTTATAATTGCCACAATTTGGAAACAACCAAGATGACAACCCCAACAATGGACTATTATTCAGTTCTAGAAAGACCTGAACTCTCAAGACACGAAAAGACAACGGAGAACCTTAGATGCCTATCACTAAGTGGAAGAAGCCAATCGGAAAAGAAGACACACCATATGAGTCCAGCCAGATGACATTTTGGCAAAGGCAAAACTGTGGAAGCTATAAAAAGATGAGTGCCTGCCAGGGGCTTGAAGGGCACAGAGACAAATAAGGTGAGCACAGAGGAGTTTTAGGGCAGTGAAAATACTCTTATGATATCATCATGATGTGTACTCTGATTAGGCATTTGTCCAAATTCAGAAAATGTACATCAAGACTGGACCACAATGGAAACTGTGGACTCTGGACGATAATGATGTGTACTGAAGGTTCACTGATGGTACCTGCTGTCCTTCTCTGGTGTGAGACCCTGATAGTGGGGGAGGCTGTGTGTGTTGGGGGCAGGAGCAATATGGGAAATCTCTGTACCTTCCTCTCCGCGTTGCTGGGAACCCAAAACCACTTTAAAAAATTGAAGTCTTAAAAAAATAGCCACCAAATTGCCACAATTGGAAATGTGGCACATTTCCTTTGTCCTTCCACATTTGAAGGACAAAGAAGAATGTTTGGAGAGCCATCTTGCAGGGCAACGACAAAAGAAAAGAATGGTAAAGGAATCCCCCACTTGGGGCAGTATTTCCCAGAACCCTATGATCCTGGGGCTGATAACTTGCTTTGGAAACTGTAGTCAAATGAGGAGGGGCATTGGCGTCCTCACTGCGGACAGGTGGGAGGAGGTGCCGAGAGAGCAGGCTTCTTGGGCAGGAAGACCTGGCTTGGAGATCTATGTCACCACAGACTTCTCCGCCCCTCCTTTTGCTCATTAGCAGAGTAAGGATAATATGCTTTATTAGCAGCATCCTTCTGAGGATTAAACGAGCTAATCCAAAAAACCTGTAACATACTCACACCTGTTATTATCGTTCATCGAATTTACTGATAAAAAAAAAAAAAAAAAACATCTTTCAGATTCTGGTTCCCTGCTCTCTAGCACACATATTTATTCTTTGCAGTGAAGACAAAGTGTCCTGGGTTCAGCTTTAAATGGTAAAAAGAAACTTAAAAGTCTTAAAAAAAATAGCCACCAAATGAAGGACAAAGAAGAATGTTTGGAGAGAAATCTTGCAGGGCAATGACAAAAGAATAACAATATTACTTTAAAACAATAACTTCCTTTTAAAGATTTTTATTTTTTAAAAAAAGATTTTATTTATTTATTTGACAGAGCGAGAGAGCACCCTGGGGGAGCAACAGAAGGAGAGGGAGAAGCAGGGTTCCCACCAAGCAGGCAGGGAGCCCCATGCAGGGCTCTATCCGAGGACCCTGGGGTCATGACCTGACCTGAAGGCAGACGCTTACCCAACTGAGCCACCCTGGTGCCCCTAGACTAAAGCACATCTGACTGAAAATACTGCTGGGAGTGACATGCGTGTTAACGAGAAAGAAAACATCATAAACATTCAAGCCAAGATGTCTTCTAAAGGAGCATCAGAGGGGAGTGAGAGCTCTGTGCTCTGACCTTGACATTTCCTTAATTCCTGTGACTTTCCACCTCAGTTCCAACATCTATAAAAGAGTAGGTTCAACTACAGCTTCTTGGATGCCTTTCTGCTGAAATTCTATGAACCGTCTACCGCAGCCGTTCTTACAGTAAATTGGTCTCATTTTTCTTAGATCCTGCGAGTCAACTTCTTACATAGGCATGAATTTTTAAAAGTTTTTCATTGTAATTCCAGTATAGTTCACATGAAGTGTGGCATTAGTTTCGGGTATACAGTATAGAGATACAACAATGGTATACACTACCCAGTGCTCATTGTGAGAAGTTGTGTGAAAAGGCACAGATTTTTTCATACTGTTTTCTAGTAAAATTTCAAAGACACTTTCAAAAAATAAAGATCTGGCAGAAGCTGAAATAAAAACCTTCAATTTCTACACATCTACAGTTTTATGGACTTTTTACTTAGTGTAAAACCACGAAGCAGAATTTAATGAAAATGTATGGGTTCCAAATCCAGCTCTACCCATCTTTAGTTATATGACCTTCTGCTGGTTGCCTAACTTCTCTTCTTAAAATGGGAATACTAGTTATCCCTAGTGTCTATATTAATAATAATTGCCCGCAGTAAGAACCTCTAGTATTGTGACATTTAAATGAGATGATGCTTATAAAGCACTTAAAATACACCCTGTCACTCAGCTTTGCACGATGAAAAATCTCTGGGAATCTTACACAACGTGAACGTACTCAACACCACTGAGCTATATGCTTAGAAATGGCTAAGATGCTAAATTTTGTGTTATATGTTTCTTACCACAATTTTTAAAAATATTTTATTTATTTATTTGACACAGAGAGAGAGACAGCAGGAGAGGGAACACAAGCAGGGGGAGTGGGAGGGGGAGAAGCCAACTCCCCGCTGAGCAGGGAGCCCGATGCGGTGCTTGATCCCAGGACCCTGAGATCATGACCTGAGCTGAAGGCAGAGGCTTAATCCACTGAGCCACCCAGGTGCCCCTCCTACCACAATTTTTAAAAATTTATATATATATATATGATATATGATACTTATCTCATGCCATGTAGTAAGTGCTTGATACACACCCTGTATCCATTATTATACTGCTTCTTTCTGTTTCCAAGTGGGGCTCATTTTCTCATACACTCATCCCACAAACAAGGACCAAGAGCCTGTATGTAGGACACCAGGCTAGGCTGGAGACCTGCCGATACGATGTCACTGACCTCAAGAAGCTAAGCCTCAGGGTGCCTGGCGGGCTCAGACAGGGGAACATGTGACTCTTGATCTTGGGGTTGTGAGTTCAAGCCCCACTTTGGGTGTAAAGATTACTTAAAAAAAAAAAGAAATTAATGTAAAAAAGATAAAAGTGGAAGCAGCGTCTAAGGCTCTAGAAGGGGAGACAGGGGAGTAAATGGCTGTCACTGAAGGTGCAAAGTGCTCTGGGCTCAATGTGACTGGGAGGATATGGAAACTCTGAGGAAAAGCTCTGCACTCTCTGAGTGCTTATTGTGGGGAGATCCTGGGGCGGGAATGCAAGTAAAGGACAGGGAGGGTCAGCGAAGGTTCTTGGAAGGTTCAGGGACTTCGCCTCAGAGAACAAAATGGAGCCGACCAGGCAAAGATGATGCTTCTGGAATCTCTGGTTCAGGCCTGGGGGACATGAGCGCTGTTTCCACATGTGCTTACAACCAGGATAGAGGCAAACCTATGCCTTAAACAAGCTGCAAATGCCCCCAGGAGTGAAAAGACACAGCTTTGTTTTGCTCAAGGGAGACCGAACTCCATAATTAAATAAAAAAAGACACCCCTGTTTCTTCTGTGAAAACCAGGGTTTATCCATCGCTGGGGGCATATGTGGCCCAGGCAGGAGGCGTGCTGTGGCCACTGCTCGCTCGGCCCCAGAGGCCTGGCTTTCACACTATCCAGAATCTAATTAGGGTGGCGTTTCCATCTCCTTGCAATTCACTGACCAAAGTTGGCACAGACAGGCTGCCAGCGCTCGCCGCCCTTGCTGCAGGGACACGAGATCCTGTGGGACAGCCTTCCTCTCGCACCCCCAGGAACACCGGAGTCTGCCCATATCTGAGCCTCATGACTCAACAAATTATTTTGTGCATTTGCTTTATTGCAGACTAGTGGTTATAATGAAATTAGTTCTATTCCACATTATTGGTTCGTAATTAGAACTACATGAGCAAAACAGATACAATCTCACCAAGTCTTCTACGCCTGAACAATTGAACTGACTGCACAAATTCCTCTTTTTTTTTTCACTCCGCCAGCTTCCTATTCAGGTTGTTTCCAAGTCCTCAGTAAAATAAGACCTATTTCAGTTGGCTCTTTCTACCCTCCTTAGGCAGGGCAACTACACAATTTAGCATCCAAACTGGGACAGTTGTGAAGCTGAAAGAGAGACCATTTATAGTTAGGCCAGGATGATAACATAAGCCAGAACTGCCCCAGGCAAGCTGCCTACTTTTATGGGGACAAGCCACCCTGTCCAACAGTCATGACTTAGTCTTGCCAGGCAATGATGTTTTCCTAGTTGTCTTTTTTAAAATGTTAATTTGGGGCAACCACCTTTATACATTAAAAATCCCTTCCTATGGGGTGCCTGGGGGGCTCAGTGGGTTAAGCCTCTGCCTTCTGCTCAGGTCATGATCTCAGGGTCCTGGGATCGAGCCCGGAATCGGGCTCTCTGCTCAGCGGGGAGCCTGCTTCCTCCCTTTCTCTCTGCCTGCCTCTCTGCCTACTTGTGATCTCTGTCTGTCAAATAAATAAATGAGATCTTTTTAAAAATCCCTTCTATATGGATGACTACTGTACAATTTCAGAACAAATTTGAGAAATTAAAATGACAAGAAGCAAAGAGTATACTTACATGCAGATATACGAGATTGCTCTGGACTTTCTTTAAGTGACCACGGCAAAGGGTAAGGGGAAATCTGGGCTGTGGCATTCCTTTACTCCATGTCCTGGGACAACACATGGAAGTGTACTTACCGTCCCTTGAGGCGTGGGAAACTGCACAAAGTAATATTATAGTCCCTCTCCATTTCACAAAAATCAGATTTGGGCAAATGAAACGCTCACCTTTTGGCTTGAAAATGGAATATACATCAGTAAATATGAGAATGTGTTTTCCTGGGAAACAGCCCTCATTTAGAAATAGCCAGGTGGCATCCAGAAATTCTGACCTCAACTCCGGGTTGACTCAAGTGAAACTGACTATTTAGGATCCCTGCCTTCAAGGCTGCCACCAGCCATCCATTATCCACCCTTGGCTAGCCAAGTTAGGGTTTTCTGTATTAAAGCATGAGACCTTCTGCTTTAGGTTTCTCCAGTGATCCTGACATATGTGAACCTGAGGCAAAAAAAATAAAAAAAATAAAGCTCCCTTGCATCCTTGAAGCAGCAGGGATTTCTCCAAGCACAAGGGCTACATCTAAGATTACGCCCTGCCTACCAGCCTGCCTGTCACCTGGGCTTGTGTGAAGACCAGCTGTGATAGTGACACATATTACATGGATGTCCTTTGCTAACTGGAAAACACTGTAACGACATGATTTATTATTCTCATTTCGGTGTTTTCTGAATGAAGCTGAAATATCTGGGCAGTTGTAGAATGAAAGTTAGCATATCCAAATCCATGCACGATACACCGTGTTTTCATGGGGTTGTGCTCCACCGAAACGCAGTTTACACATCTCTCTAACTGTCACAAGCGACCTACACTTAGGTTTGTAGTAGCCTCCAGCGAAGACATAGATGGGATCTCACTGAGCTCTAGGGAATAAATGAATTCCAAGGAAAGAAGAACGAAAAGGAAGAAAGAGAGAGAGAGAGAACTCGTGATGCTTTCCATAGAACAGTTTGCAGTATCCTAAGAGCCAGGGACAACCACATATATGACCATCCAAAGGAAAACCTTGTTAGAACGAGGTCGTATTTTCCCTCCAAATAAGAAGATAGAAAGTGGCAGGGGAACTGGAAATGGAGGATGACCTTGCAGTGTTGGGGAGAAACCTGGTTTCTCTGCACAGCGTGATAGGTCTCAGGCGCCCGTGCTCACAGGGCAGGGCGAAACCGCAAAGGGACAGCGGAAGCCCACACGTTAGACACCTACTGTAAGGAACTGTTGACAGAACAGATTTTCATCAGTGTAAAAATTATCATCTTTTATTGAGATTGTTCACTCTCCTATCCCAAGATAAACCTGTCCATCGTGTGTGTGTGTTTGTGTGTGTGTGTGTGTGTGTGTGTGTGTGTGTGTAGCCGTGGATGCGGGCTGTTGAGGGAGCGCCTCTATGTGCCCGTGTGTGGGTTCACTATCTCATCAGATGTGATTAAGGGAAAAAAGCCGGGGGTGGGGGGGAGGGTGTCTGTTCTTTGTTTATTTTGCAGATAAATCTCATCTCTAATCCGGATGCAGAGCAATGTCTCTTGCAAAGGAAAGGAAGCCCCTCCCCCGCCCCATGGCATCCATATAAATCACAGGTTTTATTCCTCTGCTGTGAGGGGCATTACGGGATCTGTCCGACGTTGCGGACTCTCATTGGGTGATGCTTCATTATTTGGAGGAAAATCCCCAGGGCCAAAACGTTATTTAAATGTGCTATGAAAATAAATCTGATTTATATGTGTGTCGTCTGCTGAGCCGCTCGTCCCTGTTACTGCAGGTGTTGCTGGGACCAGGATTAGCGCCTGGATTTATCACCAGTTCGAGCTGCACACATGCTCCGTGACAGGACATTGTCTGCATCTCTGAAAGTTCCAGAAGGGAGACAGTGTTTGCTGAGTGGTGGGTTTTGGACATGCACTGGTGTGGTTGACTTTTATGGGCTGAAAATGTGTGCGCGCGCGTGCGTGTGCATATGTGTGCGAGTTGTGTGTGTGTGTGTGTGGCCTGGACCGTGTTCATTTGAAGCGTGCGGGGAACAGACACTTTGTACTCAGATGCATCCATTTCCAATGGCAGCAGAATGGTGTTTCTGGTCAAAAAGACAAAGAAGAAAGCACGAATTTCCTTTCAGCTCGGGGCTGGGGCCCATATGTTTAGCTCAAAGTGAGTGGAAATCTCTGAAAAGCAGGCTTGGGTTAATAAATGTCAGCAAGCCTTCAGCCCAAATGGGATTTGATTAGCAGGAAGGAGTGTGGTTGGGGTGTTTCCATGACCAAAGAAAGAAATGCAGGGAAGGGCTCGTGTTAAGGGGGTGCAGAGCCCCAGGGATCCCCTCCTTTCTCCGTGGGTGTGCACTTACACTCAGTAAACCCGGCTCCCACCGTGACCCCTACCACAGTCAGTGGGCTGCCACAGAGACTCACGGTGGGAAGGGGTGGCAGAGCGAGACTAGACAGCACGTATCACTCTGTAGGTGACAGGCCCAACTAAGACAAACCATCCTGTGTGCATTCTTAAAGCAGCTCTGCCTTTCTGCCCATTACAGATGAAGAAACCAAAGGCCACAGAGGTAACCATCTCATAATTCGGAATTCTATAGTCACAGAGAATCCAGGTCCTCTGCTCTCAGAACTCCTCTTCTCTGGACATGTGCTTAGCTGGTAGCAGCCTATGTTTTGCGGATCTTGTCTCCAGCTCTCAAATCCTCTAGTTTTCTTCAAGATTAAGGGTCCTAAATTATATCCAAAATAATAAGAACCGTCATCAAATCCGTTTCAGATTGTTGGGGAGAAACAAATAAAGGAATTTACAAATACTCTCTATTGGGCTTTTATTTTAAATAAGAGACAGCGGTGGTGGTAGAGGGCCGGCAAAATGGGTGAAGGGGGTCAAAAGGTACAAACTTCCAACTATAAAATAAGTAAGTTCTGGGGATGTCAGGTGACGTGGTGACCCTAGTTAGCAATAGTATGCTGCATATTTGAAAGTTGCTAAGAGTAGATCTTAAAAGTTCTCATCACAAGAAAAAAAATTCTGTAACTATGTATGGTGATGGATGTTGACTAGACTCACAGTGGCGATCACTTCGCGAGCTAGATAAATACTGAATCATTATGCTGTACATCTGAAGCCAACGTAATGTTGTATGCCAACTCTACCTCCATTTAAAAAATAAGATTAAAAAAATTAAATTAGAGACAGTAACTCCAGAGACCTCAATAGGAAGACTTTTTTTTAAACTTTCAGTTTTGAAATCATTTTAGATCCACGTGAAAGTAGTAAAAATGGTACCAAGAGTTCCTGTGTCTTCTTCATTCAGATTCCTCCAGTGTTAGTATTATACCATGTTTGCTGTATTATTTTGTGTGTGTGTGAATTAAGTGTGCATATCTCTGTGTGTGTGTGTGTGTGTGTGTGTGTGTGTGTGTGTGTGTGAATACGTTTCTAAATGGTTTGGGACTAAGTTGTAGACATGCCTTCCCTCTATTCCTGAATATTTTAGGGTCTATTTCCTAAATTCATTTCTGTAACCAGAGTGCAGATATGAAATCTAGGAATCAACATTACTACAATACTATTATCTAACTTGCAGACCTTATTCCAATTTCAGGAATTGTCCTACTAATGTTTTCCTAGAGAAGCTGGTTTTACTTCAAGTTTGTGTGAAACTTGTCCCCCACTTGTGTGGACTTGTGTGAGTTTGCTAAAGTTTTAGGCTATTAAACTAAAAACTGAATATTACTGTATATATACATATATATGTTGGTATGTAATATATATATAAGATAATATATGTAAATACACACACACATAAAAAATCCTCCCTTATCATTATAATTAAATGTCGATAACTGACAAATTAAAAATGTTTATATCCTTGCACCAAAAACTAGAGCCAGATTCTGAGTTACTCTGTGCATTCTTATTCAGTGTTAAATCGATATATGCCCTTGGTCCCCCTGGGAATCTGTACCTTTGGCTTCTCGAGGCTTTCTGCAAGGACTCTGGCTCTGAACCCACAGTGGGCAAAACAAAGGTCCAAAGGGGTTTTTCGGCAAAGTGTTACGAGAAAGGGCACTTCAGTCTGTAAACGGCTTTCTGTGAGACTTGGCTCCTAGCAAAGTTGGGACACTGGGGGGGTGTCCCTCATCAGAGCTGCGACAAGTAGGTGATCTGGCTCCCAAGATCACATTGTGTGTCCTAAGACCCAAAGATAGGCAATTGACAGGATGAAAAAACAACATTGCCCAAGGATTTAGTGCTGTCCACCAACAAGGATTAGTGGAACGCCTTTATAATGCCGGTGCTGACAGACAGGACTAGCAACTGTTTTATGGGCTATGGACTGAGTTATATCAGGCCTCATCTGTGGGTAGCCATTATGTTTAGCCAACATGATTTGACCTTTGGTTCATCCGAATTGGTGTCATAATAAGCTGAGTTATAAGGGTGTTTACTTTTCCATATATATGCTCGAATATAGTAAACCTGTTCTAAAACCAAGCCAATCGGGGCTTCCGTTTCCCCCCACTGGTGCACGGGGAGGATTCGGGTGTCGGCAACGCCTTCCCCTTCAAGACATGTCCATCCAGAACGTCTGTAAAGCTCTTTATTCCTCAGAGGGAAATGATTTTGGTCTTAGGAAGGAAACACATGGCTTTCTTCTTACAGCTTCAAACTCTGTCTTGCCAGCTGCATTTCTTTCCCTCGGCCTGGCACTAATGAAAGGAGACTTTGATGAGCCCAGTGAGTGGCCCATCCAGAGGGAGGGATGCAGAGAGACTCCACTTTCTGGAAGGTGCTCCCCTGAGAGCGTTTCTGCCTTATCTCTGACACACATCCTAGAGAAACATCATGGGCTTTGGACGAGGAGCCCCCAGGGGCCTGATTTACTTGCCAGAGTGAGTTTCTTTGGGTTCAGGTCCTTGGAGAAGCAGCCCCGGGAAGGCAAACCAGCTCCCACATTCTGCCGCCATGTCTCCCTGGTCCCTCCTGGGCCTGGCATGCCCAAAAGCAAATTCCTGCCCTTTTTTCGTTGTTGTTTAAATTTTTTTAAAGGTGTGAGCAATCTGTCCTACGTTCTCCCACCCCTGCTGGGATTTATGATTCAGTTCCCATTTTACTACATGATCTTGGCAGGCTCCCCTCGTTGAAATTCAAACCGAAGCAACTTGATGGGGGAATGGACATAAAAATATTAATTTGGTGGATATTAAAAAAAATCACACTGGTTATAAATCAGGGGCTGTCCACTGCTTCCTTCCATCATCTAAATGGTCCTTCTAACCAGACCACAAATCTTGCTGGGGAGGAGGAGGGGGTTTGGAAGGTGGGGGTTCCCTTCCTGAGGTTTTGGAGACAGCTTACATCCAACACACTTCCTCAAACCTGGCTTTGTTTTCCAAAGGTAATAAAAAGTGAGTACTTCTGGTACAGGCAGGCTAATTAGCTGGCCTCACAGAACAGACGGGGCTTAAAAGAAAGTTGGCTTGGTCTAAAAGAAATCAGGTTGTGGAAATGTCTAAATTTTGATTAAAAATCGTGTTTGAGAGACTCGGGAGGAATGTTCTACTTCTCCAAGGCTGTGGAGACCACTGTGTTGCGATGGTGGCAGATGGAGATCGGGTGAAGTAGGGTTGGGGTGGTGTGCAGGAATGGGGGATGGCAGACCAGGGCAGGCACAGGTACCTGTGACCAAGACCGAGGAGGAAGGCTTGCCCCTATCTCCATTGACACCTCCCAAGCCAGCCTTTGGATTTTAATAGGGAGCCATGGCTAGAGATAGCTAGGGGAGGGAGGGTGGTTACATTCCTGTGGGGTAGAATTCAGAAAAAGTGGCAGAGAATTTCTCTTCCTATAATGAGAATTTAATGGATTCTTTCATTTCCAGCTTATGGCTGATCTTTACAGTTAAAAGACACTTGATAGGTACTTTAAAATTTCAGGAAAACTCCGGTAACTGGTTTTGAAAAACTGTGGGTAGTTGGGAGGCTAAATACTCCTATAAGAAGGCGGTAATACAAATGGAAAGGTGTCCCCATTACGAGGGCCCACACATGCAAATGGGTGTGTAGCTATGATTAGAAGTTCATTAGCGTCCTAGAAGTCCAAGGGTCTATTTAATGCTACAAAATCTAATAATGCAAACAAATCAGAAATTCGACCAGGCCAGGCTCACAGCTAATGTGGGTGCTGTAACAGAGCTTGGAAGACATCTGGGTCTTGACATTAAAGAGAGAGAAACCTGCAGTAGCTGGAAAAGAGGCAACCGGTTTTCTATAAAAATCAATGCGAGGTCTCTGGGTGCCTGGGTGGCTCAGAGGGTTAAGCCGCTTCCTTTGGCTCAGGTCATGATCTCAGGGTCCTGGGATCGAGTCCCGCATCGGGCTCTCTTCTCAGCAGGGAGCCTGCTTCCTCCTCTCTCTCTCTGCCTGCCTCTTTGCCTACATGTGCTCTCTCTCTGTCAAATAAATAAATAAAATCTTTAAAAAAAAAATATATATATATATACCTATTAAAAAAAATCAAAGCGAGGTCTCAATTCAAAATACTATCTTAATAACAGGAAGAAAAACAACTGGAGACTGTTTTTTGAAGGGAAAACATTTCTAACCAACAATTGGTTCATTTTACTTTTCTACCGTCTTTATAGGCAATGTTAAAGAAGGGGCCTCCTTTCTGCCTAACGAGGATAATCATGGGAATTATTTCGTCTTGAACAGCTTTTTCTACTTGGTTACCGTGCAATCTAATACTGACAGTGCCTTGGACTTGAAAAATGATATTCTCATCTCTGAGAAATGGAAAATGGGAGAAGGTGCAGCCGTTCTGAGCCTCACTCTAAAGCAATTATGATCTCTTCACAACTCTCAGACAAGAATTGATTTTTATTTTTAGATTATTAAGCTGTGGGTGTAAGGAAGTCAGGATGTGTGACCTAGTTTTGACCTTGTTGATTGAATTCTGCAATTGATTCAATATTGGACAGGAAAGCTTTTTTAAAAAAGTGTTTCTTGCCTTATAATCTCCCCAAATTGACTTTACGTCTTTCCCACCTTTACCAAAATCTTCATGTTCATACAGAGAGACGAATAAACAGGGTAGTAATGCGAAGTATTGGAATAGAACGTATACATATCAGAATTAATTGCAACGTCCTAAGGAAAACCAGAAATAAGGAAAACTGCCAAAAGATGATGATGTTGGATATGTTCGATGCCATCAATGATGCGCTTCCTCTCAGACATCTACAGTAGTCAGGTATCCAGCTTTTATACTTACATTGTGGGTACTCACTCTACTATGTGTTTTGGGGAATCGTGGTGTTTACATGTGCTCTTATGTGCTGAACACAACTGTCCCACTGAGTCTAGAAGGGTCCTCTGGCTAGATTCAAAGCCCCACCCAAGAGGTAAAAGAACCCGCTTGACTGTATGTCCCTGTGAGTCACTATCCTTCCTTCTGTGACCACACTGAACAGCTCAGATATGCACCTCAGTTGGGCCAACTTCCAATTTAAAATTTAAAATTTTTCCAATTTCAATTCCAATTTAAAATTTAAATTCAATTAACATAGAATGTATTATTTGTTTCAAGGATACAGGTTTGTGATTCATCAGTCTTACACAACACACAGTGCTCACCGCAGCACATACCCTCCCCGATGTCCATCACCAAGCCACCCCATCCTTCCAGCCCCCTCCCCTCCAGCAACCCTCAGTTTGTTTCCTAGGATTAAGAGGCTCTTACGCAGCCATCAGAAAAAGTGAAATCTTGCCATTTGCAACGACGTGGATGGAACAAGAGGGTATTTCGCTAGGTGAAATAAGTCAATCAGAGAAAGACAATTATCATATAATCTCATTGTTATGAGGAATTTAAGAAACAAGGCAGACGATCCTAGGGGAAGTGAGGAAAAAATGAAACAAGACAAAACCAGAGAGGGAGACAAACCATAACCAACTTCCAATTCTAAAACCCAGCCTGGAGTGTGGACCCTAGAGTCCACCAATTCCCTGCCGTCCCAGCCTGGCCCTTGAAGCAGGCCGGCACCTTCCCTGCTCCTTGAGAACCTGTATTCATCCTTCGCTGGGCTTCTCTGATGGAATGTTTCCTCCTGCCCATACAGCTATCCAGCTCTCACCAAACCTTCCACGCACTTCCCCCTAACCCGTCTCCTCCAGCTTGAGCTCACCCTGCTTGCTTTCCAGCCTCTGTGGCATTTCTGGCAGGGACAGCCTGGCTTAGCATTTCACAATGAGATTCTCTGTTCAGTTGTATTTCTTCTCCCCCGGAGATAACGTCCCTGAGTTTCCCATTCGCCATCTGCAAAATGCTAATATATGCAGAGCTGCTGGGAGGATGAGACCCACAGAGCTCGGGGCTTGGCTCCCAGGAGGTGCTCAGGGAACGTGTTGGGCCCTCCCTTCTGCCTGAGGACCATGTCACGTTTCTGCGGTATCTTCCTCTCAACCTCACAGTGTCAACGAAAGTGTTCTTGTGTGTTGCGATTGTAGTTGAATTGTTAAGCAAAAATGGAACCCCTGTACTCTATCCTACTTACGTCTAGGCAGAATTACACTCCTCCTTGACTTGGGGGTGGGGAGGGAAGGGGAAGGTCAAATGCTTGGGTGGGGATGACCTGGTCTGATGTGGGTTAGCCTAGAAAACAGGAGAGAAAGCCGACCTCTCAGGGCAGAACAGTCCAGAATTCCGAGTCTCTGAGCTTGAGGGGCTTTGAAGATGAGCCAAAGCAAATGTCTCATATCGTTGAGCACTGCAGTCTCTAGGATACACTGTGGCAGGGAAGGCCCCAGTAGTAGACCAAAATAATCACCAATACAGTATTCACTACTGAGAGAAATGCGGTTATGACAAGGAAGGAGTCTCGGGATGTGTTGACCCCTCCTTAAGACAAAAAGGCAAGAAACCTGGAACAGCTTAATTTTCCGAAAAGAGCTGTGACATTTGCATCCTGACTATCTGTCGAGCTGGTGATTATCCCCAAACAAGCAGTCTGCTCCTTCCCTCCCGAAAGGACCTTCCGGCAAAGCAGAGCCACGGGGAGCACTCGTGATTCCACGAGATGGGACCATCCCTGCTAAGCGGGCTTCTGCTGAAAGCAGAGACCAGAGACTTGAATTCATATTTCACGCTCGTTGTATTTGGTTTAGTCTGGGAAAATGGACTAAAATGCGATGCATGTGCATACATAAATGCCATAAAATTAGTGTAGACAGCTGGCAAATCATTAATTAACAGCAGTAATGGTCTTCAAATAGCGCTCCGGGGAGGCCACAGAGAGAGGAAGTTTCCCGAACCCGGTTTCCGTTTGGTCCGTGATCTGAATCCATCTTCCTGAAAAAGAAGGCAGGTGGGATGAGGGAAGGAGCAAAAGCCACAGAAATGTCACTATAACACCTTCTGTCCGCCCTCCCTCCTCACCAGCCCCAAAGAGGACAAACGCTGAACAAACCACACCAGCCGTCTGTCTGCAGGGCTTTTCCCAAACCAGACAGACGCCAAATAAGCAGCAGGCACGGGAGCATGGGCCCAGCACAGGATAATTGTGCCATAAATATAATTAAAGTCAGCAGGAAGACCATTATGGAGGAAACCAAACTTAGAAAAAAATTAGTGCTAGTGAAGAAAATATCATACATTCTTTTTATTTCCATCTAATTTTGTTTACATGATTCATACAGTTTCTAAGAGGATCCCTGGAGAACATTAGGCCGGCACCACATGCATAAACATTCATATATAACATGTAAATTAGAAACAATCTCAGGATTTATATAGAAATTACAGCCACTTCTAGCAAATTAATTCAATGACAGAAAAAGGGTTACTGTCTCTCTTCAAATCAAGAGGGGGAAATATTGAGCAAAGCAGATTTATTTATTCAAGAGGCTTATTCCTTGCCAGGAGCTGATGTCCCCTTGGCCTGGAGATTTCCATTTTTTTATTGGATATGTTTTGGTGATTGAATTTACTTTGAATACAGGAGCAGTCAATGAGGACCATAATGGGTGGTTTTAAGTTATAGTATTGCTAATACAGTCATAAAGTCGATTAGGCTAGAAGAGTTTGCTGTGGAGAGATGATGGAAAAAGGCAAGTTGCTCGAGTTAAAATATTCAAGAATATCGAATCTTAGAGCTGCATGGCCTTGAGAGTATAAACTCACCATTTTATAGATGAAGAAACTGAGTGCCAGAGAAAAATTGATCTGCCCAAGAAAAAAAAGGAAATAAATGAACTACAAAGTCAGACTAGAACCCAGTCCTTCTCCCCTATAATTGATGCCCTAATCACACCATCAAGCCACTCCTCTTCTCTATTTGAATAGAATGGAAAAGTGACATTGGAGTGGGGTTTTTCCTGTAGGGTTTTTGTGCGGACATATTTTGGTGGTGATTTTGCCATTGGGGGTTATGGTAGGTTGATTGTTAAAATGGCCCCAATTCTCCATCTTCCTCCTATCTGTCTTTCTCAATGTGACTCTAGAGTCCTTGAATCTGGGCCGGGCTTGTGACTTACTTTGGCCAACAGAACCCATGGAGCCATGCATGTTTCCACTGCCCTTTCCCTACCTGATAAGAAAAAGCCAGGGCTCACCTGCTACAGAAAGAGAGACATAGTTGGGTTTGCAGCAAAAAGAAGTATGGGCACATACTTCTATTAAAAAATTCCTTTAACAAAATTCCTTTTTTAGTCACCTGAAATTCCTAATTGAACTTGCTGTCCTGTGTTTTATCTGCACGGGTGAGAGAAGATACTATTCTATATCAGTTAGCCAACTCCTAAACGTATGTGAGAGCCCAGTCAAGATCAGCACATCTGTCTGCGCAACCCACGGCTGAGCGCAGGTATATAAGTGAGGCCCCACAAGGCCAGCAAAACTGCCCTTAGACTCACGAGCAAAAATAAATATTTACCCGTACAGGACACTGAGGTTTGGAGATTGTTCGGTGATACTATTGTGGCAGAAGCTAACTAACTTAGGGAGTAGACAATAAAAAACATTCCAAGAAAAGGAATTTGATTTGGGCTTCAGATGAGGACAGTCTAATTGTTGTGATGTTCTGTATGCAAGCAGAAATAGCAGGAAAGAAATATCTTGACATACATTCCAAGGCTAGAGACTTCATGCATAAGTACATATTAATAGAATATGAGTCTTATGCATATTTTTGCCTTTTGGGGTCTTGCCTTTGTTCTGGTGTTTTCTTTTAAATGACCCACTTTGCAATTATGTCTTTGTGACAGAAGAGCTTTCCAGAATGAGATAATGTGGCTTTTTTTTTTTTTTTTTAAATTTCTTTAGGCTTGTGATAAACTCCCTGGCTTAGTGCTTACTTGTGCTCTTCCTTTCTTACCTTCGTGTATCTCCTTTCCCATCCTTCGGGGAGGCAGGGGGTAAAGGGAAGGTTCATCCTGGGGCCCAGTAATTGTGCTTGATATTCATTTATGGTGACATTTTTTCCAAAGGCCTGAGCCTCAGGTCAGAGGCCTGAGCTATATGTCTTGTCCTTGTATTTTGTACTTTCCAAAGCCACTCACACTTATTGCCCTCTCTCTGTGAAAGCCATCAGGGCGGGCATTGGAATCTCTCTTTTGCAGATGAGGAAACTAGGGCTCGCAGACTTCACATGACTTTCCCAAGGGCATACAGCCTAGCTCACGGCAGATTCAAAACTAGAGCCCAGATTCTAGTCTACTAATTTTGGACTCTTTCTGGCACACTCTGCTGTCATCCTCACCCTAGGGCTTTGGACAACTGATGTCGTGTCTGGGTAGTTAACGAGCACTTGAGTAATGCTTCTGTCCGCGATGAACGGGAGTGGAGGCAGGATGTTCTGAAAGTCGCTGCTAGGAATCCCCAGACCTGCACTAAAGCAGGGTTCAGTGCATATGACTGATGCCTGGATCAAGCTTTCACACTGTGACAGCCAATCTCAGCCTCTGTAGAACTCGAGAGCAGAGCTCTACATTGTGGATGATCAGTCCATATCTCTGTTTTCAAATTATGTTATGGTCTCTTAAAGGTATGCTTTGAGATGTAATGTTCTGCCTGGAGCCATGGTCCATTTAAAAGCAGGGCTGCTTACAGGTTGTTGGTTGAGAACAACTGAAGGCAGATGAAAGGAAAAATACCAGGACATTACCCCCAGGAAATTTCTTTTTCTCCAAATCCACAAAACAAAGGCATGAGCCACCCATGCAAATGTAACACTTGTCTTGATTCTCTTCTTGATTCTGGAGTATCAGTACTGTTAGTATTGGGTTTAGGATGAACAATTATCCTGATTTGCCCCGGACTAAGGTACTTCTTGGGCTGTGGGACATTCAAGGCTAACACTGGATCTGTCCAGGCAATCTGAGGTGCTGTCCCTCTCTCTGGTCTGCATAGCTCTTTTTCTTTTTTTAAAGATTTTATTTATTTGACAGAGAGAGACACAGCAAGAGAGAGGCAACACAAGCAGAGGGAATGGGAGAAGGAGAAGCAGGCTTCCAGCCAAGCAGGGAGCCCAATGTGAGGCTTGATCCCAGACCCTGGGACATGACCTGAGCTGAAGGCAGACGTGTAATGACTGAGCCACCCAGGCGCACCCCGCGTAGCTCTTTGAGATCAGCTGACGAAGAGAGAGCTCCTCCATCTCCACCAAGGGGCACCAAGTCACGTCTCCCACACTGTTGGCCTTACACACAAAGATCCTTCCACAGAGAAAAGACACCAAATGCCTATTTTGAAAGAACGAGAAAAGAATGACTTGTCCTGGCCTCTCAGAACTCATAGGCACCTGAACCAGGGAAGAGGACCGGCTTGGGAACTAGGAGACTGACTCAGTTACTAAGTGGTTGTGTAAACTTTTGCCAAGTCTTTCATTGACTGTGCCTCAGTTTTCTCATCTGCAAAGAGGGGCAGGGAGTAGAGGTTTCTAAGGTCCCTTCTTTGTTATATATTCTAGAGTTTTATAGTCTAGGGACCAATGAGATCGTTCCACCTCGCCTTGACTCTTTTCATCCTGATGCCACAGGAGTCCCTCACCGAGCTCTTCTGGGGGCCTCTCCTTGAACTCAGCCCAAAAGATGGAGCCTAGCTCAAGGTCAGACACGGGGCAGAGTCTCAGGGTTCTTGTTTGAGAGTAAGCCCTTCAGATCAATGCTGTCTCACAAAATTTTCTCTGCTGGTATGTGTTCTATATCTACTGTCCAACATTATGACTACCAGTCACATGTGACTATATAAATTTAAACTTAGTTAAAATAGAATGAATTTTAATATTTAGCTCCTGAATCCAAATAGCCACATTTCAAGTCTTCTAGTAGTCACATGTGGCTAATGGCTGCCATATTGAACAGCGCATATCTAGGTCATTGCCATCATAGCAAAAAGTTCTATTGGACAGCACAGCTCTAGAGAGCCATCTTGAGCATTTTCTCAGTAGCCTGAGAGGTATCCAGGGTAGAAAAAAAGAGGAGGAAGGTAGGGAATGGGAGAGAGAATCTCCTTCATCATTGGTAATTGTTATGTATTGGTGAGATTGTGGGAATGATGTAATCACATTACTGGAGATGGACCATCTTAAGTCTGGGCACAGGCTATGGCCTTTTAAAAGTTAGTAAAAAGGACATGAAAATATGTGCTTCACTGAAGCCAAAGCAAAAGGCCATGATAACTTTTCCCCACCCATATCGCTGACGGGGTTAACTTTTCGGTCAACTATAGAAAGCATCAAGAAAGAAAATTAAATGGCTAAATGTGAAAAGTTGTAGAAAATTCTCTCCCTTTGCAAGGATCATGGTTCAAAAGTTTTCCCAAGCATCCTATAAGATGAAAAACGCATGGAGACTGCTTTATTTATCACTGAGATTAAGCAAAAATCAAAACGTCTGGTAGAGTTCAACTCCTGGAATAGCATTACCATCCTTGTTGTGAAAGTGAATAAGAGATGCTTTGTGGAACGGAAACCCCAATGATGGTGGTGTGGGGAATGAAGAACTGGAACCCCAGGAGCACATTCTTGGTTCCAGCTCTGCCACTGGGGGCTGTGTGACCTTCAACAAGGGGGGCAGTCGCTCACTTGTTCGCATCAGAAAGCTCCCATGCCCCCTTTGGCTTTGGTGTCAGCGAAAAACATCTTTTCATGTCCCTTTTTTGAACTTGTAAAAGATCAGTGCCTCTGACAAGACTAACCCTCTCTGGGCCTCGGTTTTTATCTGCAGTTGGAAAAAGATGATGCTGGGCAGGGTCTTGGGGATCTTTGTTGTTCTCATGTCACTTTTGTGACCACATTGTTGACTCCCGCTGTGGACAGTAGAGCTACCTGTTTTATCAAACAGCTACCTGTTTAGCTACCCGTTTTACCAAAACACTTTCTCTTAACACTCATGAATGATCTGTGTTGTCAGTTGCCCTCACCGAAGGCTTCCATCATCACACCTCCAAGCATCTGAGACCTGGCAAATGTTTAGGTTTTCTGGAAGCCTCACACACAAGGATGTTCAGCATTTAGCTACCGTCTCAGAGCCAGGAGCAAACACTTCTCAGGAAGCAGAGGCTCCAGCAGTCCCGTATGTACACAGGTGAGGACTGAGGCTCTGCCATACTTGTAAATACAGCCGCAGGGTCAGGGAGACCAGATGATGGGGAGCTGCTTCCAGCTCTGCCTCTCGTCAGCTGCGACACTGGTGGCAAGTTCTTTCATTTCTCTGGACCTCAGCTCTTCACACTGTGAAGCACAGATACTGATGTGGTGACAGGCAAGGCTGGTTCATCGGGAAGCCGAGGAAGCTCAGGCTTCAGGGCCCCTCACTTGCAATGGCCCCTTTCAAGACCCTGTGCTTCATTTTGGTTTTTTTCGTGGTGGTTGCTGTTGTCTTCGTAATTTCATGATCTTTTCCTCAAAGAGGAACCTACAAATTGTATAAGCTTCAGACCCAAAAAACCAGGTAGTGATATTTAAAAACAAGATGGCACCCAAATAGGCTACCCTCTCTAAAGAGATTACCCATCAAACAAGCTTGTGGAGTCAGCCCAGTCTGCAGCTTTTCTATTTCTTCCAGATGCCATCCTCTCTCACAACCCAGCACACCTGTAGGCCATGTTAGTTTGTGCCTCTCAACAAAACAGGAAAGGGGACACCTACTCAGTCATGGGCATCTCTCAGGGACCACAATGCCTGTTCTTAGAGACCACATAATCATGAAATCCAAGGTCTAAAAATGACCTTCAGGGGTCATGTACACACTCCCCCTCTCAAAAGATATTCCTCCCTCTCCTTTCCTGCAAGTTCCCTTCCCAAATGGAGATTCCACAATCTCCTTTTAAAACTTGGTCTGGTCTTATGTCATCAACATCATTAGGAACGTCTCCCTTCAGCCTCCCCCTAATTTAATTTCTCTCTTAATTCAAATATGACAATGCCCTTGACTTCCTTTTTTGTCCTGTTTTATGCAGATCACAAAACACTTTCAAGACATACTCGCTTGCCTGCTGCATCTCAGAATTTGCTGCATTAGCCTTTTTAGAAAGAAGTAACTGAGGTTCAAGTGGTACAAGACTTGCCCAGAGTAGTAGATGGTGGGGTCAGGACCCTGAAAGGCAAGTTCTGCTCTATTATCCCCATTGTTCCCAGAGGCAGGTAGAAGGCATGGCAGACATGAAATGATTTTTGGAGGAGCTAAAGCTCAGGAACGGCTTGACTCCCAGGGGCTGTTTCTCCTATGGGATAGCTGTCTCTGCTTCTACCTGAGGCCACAGGCTCTGTCATTAGAACCTCCTTCCTCGGTCACTGGACTCAGAATGATCAATTCCTGTCCTTGGTGAGAATCCAAACTTCCAGCAGGTGGTAAAGAAGGTACTCATGCCTCATTACAACCTCAGGCTCCCCACGCCACCCCACCCCCCATTATTAAAAAATGAAGTCATAATTTACTCTTATTCATTCATTACAGAATTGCTCCGTGGGTGCCTATCATGGGCATGACAAAAATCTTACAGCAAAAACAAAAACAAAAAAATGAAAAAGAAGAAGAAGTAAGGGGGAAAAACACTTACAGAAGCTTATTAAAAAAAAAAAAAAAAAAAGAAAGGAAGAGGCTTATTTATGGCAAGTGACATTAGCAAGATGGTGGAGAAGAAAGCCCCAGGCCCTCACTGCCCCACAGAGACACCTGAGACATCCACTTAATATAAGGACCAAATGGTCTTTGTGAGAACTCCTAAAGTTTAAACATCCTGTTTTCTAGGCAAGGGGAATTTCTAGTTATTTAGTCAGGCTAATAGTCACTTGTATACTTAGCTAAGAAAAAAAAAATCTGATTATCACTAAGTGTCAGGCCACTAAGAGCTTTATGAGTATTAATGAAATTTTCACCCTGATCTTATGAGTTGTGGATATTATAATTATTCTCATAGTACTGACGAGGGGGAAAGAACCATAAGAAGCTTACAAAACTGGCCTAGGTTCACAAGGTGGCCAGTGGCTGAGCCAGGAAATCAGGCACCCTGGCTCCAGGACCTACGCTCCAGACTGTGTTTAAAATTGGAAGTTGGCACAATTTGGGCACATTTCTGAGCTGTTCAGATGAACAGATGCTTGAGTTATGCTGCTTTTAGGAATCTGCCTTTCAAAACAAAGATGTGTTCTTCAAAGGAGTAATTGAATTCACCCGGTCTTAACTCTTGATGTAATAAACAGAAGATGGTGGAAAGGAGCTGGTTTAAGTTTTAGGTCTCCATCTTTGATCCTAACTCTTGATGGATTTTGCCAGAAAAAGGAACAGAATGACCAGTTAAAGAGGACAGCAGGCAAAGATAGAGCAAGATCTGTAAGAATAAATATTTCTCACTGTTCTATGCAGTCTGGAATTTCACCAGATTTGCATATGGAAGGTGGGGAGTACTTGACCGTGCCAGGCACCTCCATATTAGCAATCAATACCCTCTGACACATTAACAAACATTTAAATTGCTACACATGGGTGGAGATAGAGTCATAGCTCCTTGATTTTTCTATAGCTCAGAAAGAAGTGGGTTTTAGATATTATTTAGTTAATATACAGAATTGGGACAAAAACTAGAAAAACCCAGGTGACTTTTTGGGGGGGGTGGGGAGGAAGGATTCTTGCTTGTGTTAATCAGGAAGATAATATCTCTGCTCCTCTGGGCGGCAGAGGTAGACCTCAAGAGGGATGCATGTGCAAAGATTTAGTTTGCTTGTAGACAATATGGAATCGACTCTGATGCCAGAACCCAGAAGTTCTGTGGGATTTTTTTTTTTTTTGAAAGACTTCATGCCTTTGTAAACGAGACTTACATAAAGAAGAGCCAGACGTTTTTTGGAAGATCAAATGTATCTCAGCACCTCTCATAGGCAATAATAATTAATTTCTCAGAAAGATAAAGCCATATAATTAGAACGGGTTGGGTGTCCTAAAAAATTTTCAAACATGGGATGAGCAAATGGATGAGAAAGGTTTCTTTCTTTCTTTTCTTCTTTTTTCCCCCCAGTCTCTTCCTTTATTTTTTAGAGTTTGTGTGAAATACTGAGAGGAAGTGAGCCCATCTGTTTCTGATCCTTCCAGGCTTGAAGGATCAGAATGTTTTGTAGCAGTTATTTGATGTCTAGTGTGCCTCTAAAGTATTTTCCATAAGCTGTAAGCCTGCGCTTTTACCGACAGGAAGTTTGTTTTCTTGGCGCTTTCGCATCAGTTTGACACTCAGGAACGGGAACGGAGTAATTGGTCAATTTCTAAGTCGCCCTGCGTTTAAGTCAACCAGCGAGAAAATTCGAGAAGAAACAAAAATGAACGGAGTTGCAGATTATCCTTATTATTTACATCGCTTTTCACGGGCTCCCCTCCCGTGGCCGCCCCGTGCCCCCCTCTCCCCATCCTAGGAAAGAGTGACCCTACGGGGGAGACGGGCAATGGTGGATCTCACAATAGAAGGAAGGAAGCGGGAGGCTCATCTCCTTGTAAAGGTCGTGGGGAGGGAGGATGAGGTGGCACGGCGCTGTCATAGCTCCATCCGACGGGGTCCAGCCTGAGCCCCGAGCCGGCGTAGCGCTGCAGAGGTGCTGGCGGGCGGGCGGGCGGGGCAGGGAGAGCCAGGGCTGGGCTGCGGCTCGGTGGTACCTGCCCCGGCTCCCCGCGCTCCGGCCTCCCTCCTCCCGAGTCCCTCTGCTTCGCTGCGAGGGTGACAACGCCACCCCTGCATTCCGCCAGAAGCTCCGTGCTCTCCGTCTCCCTTGGCCTCCCCGAATCTAGGGGAAAGAGGGGGCACGATTGAACACTCGTGCGGTCACGCTCACTTTCTGGGCAGGCGGGGGCTTCCTGACCCGCTTCTACTCCGCTTGCTACTAAGCTGGCTTATAAAAGGGGAAAAAAAGTCCCGGCTTGGTGTACATTTTCTACAGATCTTTTGGACACTCTCTAAGGTAATTTTTTGATGGTGCTCCTCAGGACACACAGGAGGACTGTTAGGGATTTGATTCTCTGGGTCTTGCAGGGGACCCACTGAGCGTCTCTGGGGATCGAACACACTGCGGGCTGACTTTGCGCTGAAGAATGGGTCACGAATTTTTTTTTAATTTTATTATTATTATTTTAAATTCTAAGCAGCCTTCCTCCAGTTGTGGAAAGAAAATAAGGAAGTCATTAACTTCTTTAGCTCAGCTGATATCTTCATTTTGCCTGATTACTGAGAATGAATGCAGATTGAATTACTATCACAATATTTAAGGCTATGTAGCAAAATGGCATATTTTCTCTATGTACACATATGTTACCTGTAGATACATAGAAAGATGACTGAAAAGCTACACACCAGACTGAGGAGGAGGAAGCTGGTCTATGGGAACCTTAGCTCTTTGAATTTTTTAATATCTTGATTTTGAAAAACAAGAAGAGTGCTTATGGGTGACTTTATTGATTAAAAAATAAGCAATCAATCTGAAGCCAAGAAAAAAAAGCAACCCAATACATACACACGTGTACATGCGCACACACGTAGAAGAAAAAGAAGAAAGAAAAAGAAAAGAAAAAATGAAAGGAAATGAACAAAAAGCTTTGAAAACATTCAATGCCTCAAATAGGAATTTACCCTACAAAGATACTCACAGCTGCGGACAAAGATACAATGTCATGTACTACAGTAGTGTTTATAAGGTCGGAAAATTCAACACAACTTAAATGGCTCATGATATACAATATGTAGAATAAAACCAGTTATGATCACTGAAAGTAGATCCGTCAGCCAGTCCAAATAATTTGTAGAAGAATCCAGGACCGTGGGGAAATTCCCATTATTTATTAAGTGTAGTAAAAAACCTCTACCGTTTCCAAAGCAGCGCGTACAATGTTCACTTTTTGAACTGCAAGTATATACACAGAAAAAGATTTCAAGGATACATGTCAAATCTGAACAGTGGCTTTCTTTGGTTATGGGTGAATTTTACTTCTTCCTCTGTGCCTTTAAAATTTTCTTACAATGCACATATGTTATTATGGTTGAAATACACACACACACACACATACATACATACAAATATATATATATATATATATATATATTTCAAAACTATATATATATAGTTTTGAAAATGCATTAGCCCATACATGGTAATTTTCATCCATGGATGACTCTTTAAAATCTGGACAACCCGATCCCAGATGTTCTAAGTTATTTGCCCATTTCATTCTTTAATTTGGTCATCAAGATATCATCCATTTGCTTCAAATATTCCTATGAATAATACTTGTATTGAAGAAGATAAACCAAATAGAAAGGGAAAAGACTACGTATGACGATGAAATATATTTGTTTTCCCAGGAGTAATTCCTCTCCCCAAAATATGTACCATTACCACCTCTAGAAGTTAAAGTACTATTTCACAATTTTTAAAAAAGAAATATAATGTTGCCTGGCATATTGTTGTTCACCATCATGAGAATATGCAAATCACTCTGTAACTGAGAAGCTGCTCCATGAGGGATACAGGAATTTTTTTTTTTGACTCAAAATTCATTTTACAATCGAGTTTAAAGCAATAAGATTGCTTAGATTTTTGGGGGGCTGAATATTACTTTGAAATCTCACTTGAACTCCCTGTATCTATGATGTGAAGGGAGAAAATCAGGGTAATTTTCAACATAATCCAAGTTTAAAAGAAAAAAAATTACTTTATATTTTGAAAATAGGCTGTTTCTTTATCTTTTCAAATACATTTGACCTTTGCATAGGAAGTTGGTATTCTGACACCATTCTGTTTTTACTCTCTATATTTCATGCTTATAGCAAATGGAAGTTTAAATATTTCACAACTGTTTCACACCTTTCGGAAACAGTGTTAGAATATGGGATCCTTAAATACAGTAATGATTAGTAAAGCAACTCATTTTTTTCGAGAGTCTGCTTTCATTACTTAATTATGGCACTCCAGCACAAAACACTTCTTGTTTACATGAAAAAATATATATTTATCCATTTCCAATGGTGAATTCATGCTGTTAAAATTTTTTAAAAAAATATATTTTTTTATGAAAGAAACCTGCAATCAACAAACACTCCCTACCAGGTTCTTAATTTCCTTTCTTATGGGTGGTGTTTATCCACAAAGGCAAATGCAGTCTTTTAAAATGTATATAAACAAGCACCTTCCAGCTGAGAACATGTAATTGGTCAATCAGTTCTTAGATTTTAAAATGCCACTGTATATTCTTATGCAATTCTTGGATTCTTGCATCCATAAAGAGTGGCCTACACTGTACCTTCTGTGGGGCATATCCATTTCCATGTCTTTTTCTTATAAAACTACCCTGGAAAGATTGATGAAACTATCCATGTCAAAAATATCCATAATTTTAAATAAAATAAAGTAACATAGAACACAGATTTTGACTTTCTCACAGTTGGCAATTTGGTCTATATATTTGGAAAAAGGTTAATTTCTATCACTTGAACATTTGTTTAAATATGTTAGAGTTGGATATTACAGGAAACTAAAGGGAACCAAGATTTAAAAACAGATTTCTTTCCATAACAACCTGCCACCACAAAGAAATGATTTGGCTTAGAAATTTACAGGATATGTGACACATTATAAAGGCTGTATTGCTATGAGTTTATGAATTAATGATTAACAGTTCTATTTGCTTTGTTACTAGAACCATAATATCAAGACAAGGAAGATGTAAATAGTACGATGACTAAAATGAAATGGTGAGATATGAACTTTTGCTTAATTTAGACACCGCAAACATAGCTAATCATGCATTTGGTTAAATACTTGCTTGATGATATTCTTAATTACATGTCCTTTGTGGCTTGCTGGTATTTTCAGGTGCTATTAATAAAAATCAGTATTCCTAAAAGTGTAAGTAGATTGGAAGCAGATGCTGTTAGTAAAACATAATTGGGCTAAAGGAAAAAATTTGCAATTTGGAAACAGACCAATGTATTTAAAGTGTTGGTTTGCTGTGAGTATGCATTCATGCAGGATTTGAAACAGGAATAATCAACAAATACATCTTAAGAGAAATAGAAAATATAGGCAAGGAGAATTTTTGTAAAACTCAGAGGTAATATTTGCATGAACAATATTGGAATTGTTGGCATATGCTGCAGAAAACTCAAATCAGCTTCTGCTAGATTAGAATATGAAAATAGAACTTAAGCAAATAATTTTTTAAGGTATGCACAAAGGCAAATTAATTTAGGGTTATTGTTTTGTTTTTAACCCAAAGGTCCTATTATGTCTAAAAGTGATAATATTCTATTTTTTAAAAAATGCAAACAAGTAACATGGGAGTTATTTATGAATAGATCCTTATATATTTTATATATATTTTGGTTGTATTTTTTGGTAGTTACAAATGGTTATCTTACAAATATGTACTTTTTATAATAAAATGAGGTTTTCAAAAAGTATAAATGTTATAAAACTATGAGTTCTTACAAGTTTAAATTATAGGTCAAGCAGGAAATAAAAGCGATATAAATCTGAGCTTTGAACAGTGAGTTCTTAATTTAAAGCCCAATTTGAATTTTGTAACAAAACAAAAGGAAAGAACAATCTTAGCACTTACAAATAGAAAAAGGTAGGAAGGAAATATAAGAAAATATTAATTTAATTCTTGATTTTGAGAGTATGTATACATTGTTTTTTCCCCTTATGCTTTTAAATATTTATCAGGTTTTTTTTTTTTTTAGGAATACATATTGCTTCAGAATTACATAAGCCTTATTCATAAAGAAAAGAATTAAATCCCCTCAAACCCCAGGGTGATAGCTTGGATTAAGTAAATTTTCATTTACATATCTTAAATTGGTATTTTATTCATCACACACAGCTTATTAAAACAGAGCCAACATACTCCTATAGCGCTTACTCCTAAAACTGATTAATCTGATCATATAATTTTTTGGCCATTAGGCTGTAAAATTAGCCACTTAAAATTACTAAGAATCAAGTGTGTAAAAGTGCTAATGTTTTATTAATCTATTTTAGGTAGGTTTCAGTTTCAAAAACCAATTATGACAAATTATCAACTGACATGCTTCTTGGCTTAAATTTGTATTATTTTAATTGCCAGGAATATCATAGGCACTGACATGTATTTTTAATGTTAAACTACTTGTTAGCAATGGAATAATATTTTTGAGTATTATTTCATTGAGGAGGCATAAAATAATATTTCAAGCCATTTACTTTTAAGACTAAAAAATTAAGTATTAGTTGAGTTAAATGTAATGAACACATTGATATAACTCCAGGAAGTCAGTAATTAAGCAAAATTTCTACCTCTATTACAGGTGAGAAAGTGTTTCAAAGAAAGAATTTAGACCACATTGACGTATCAAACTTTCCCTTTCCCCTTTATCTTAACTTTTCTGGAACTATTATTCTCTGTTGAGAGAATGTTCAGGTTTTTATTACTGTAGAAATTATTTAGCAATCTCTTTATTTCTGCGCCCTGGGACTAGGAACTGGGGAATCGGAAAGGTGTCATTTATCTTCCAGGAGGGAGAAAAAGACAGAATTTAGGGATAGGATTCTGCATATTCGTTTTTGCTATGGATTTAGATTTTAATTTCTGTTTAAATAAGCCTGCAAGCCTGTCCTCCCCGCCAAACCCACCCGTTTTCCATCTTTATTTCATCAAAGGGCGTTGTTGACTATTCAGATTTTACTAAGTAATCTAAATTAAGGAACAAACACTCCCAAATTTTAGTTTGGAACGAACACGCTACCGTGAAAGCCATAACACCTATTATCCAATGTAAAGGTACAGCTAGTGTTTTAACACTCAGTTTCCTGGAATTCTTTCATTTTCCAATTATTTGTCGTCTGACAGCTTATTTCACAAGTCCTGAAAAGTAACTTTATGTTCAGCTGGACATAAAACAGAAGAGAAATTTTCCTAAGAAAAACAAAAAACGACAAATGAATCACAAAAATAATTCTCTTATTTAAAAAAATGTCAACCTAGTATCCCCGGGGCATATTACCGTTGGAAACAATTTTAACACTTGCATCATTCACAAACAATTCACAAACGCTTAGCCAGCAAGAAATTTCCATCCTTTCTCAGCTTCTTACACACTTCAACTCGGCTTTCCCTCTACCCACGAACAGAGAATTAGGAAGACAGGGAATTCATAATAAAGACAAAAATGAATTCTCATGAAAGAGTAATTTGTTACAAAAGTGGGGGTGTTCTTTTTTTCCCCGCCCCACAAAAGGACCCGAGAGAGCAGCTCTCTTTACGCAGATTGAAAGGAAATTAATTTTCTTTTTGGATTTTTGGTAATCTCTTATTTCATGACACAACCCCAAATAACTTGTAAAAATAAACGAAAAGATAAACTTGGAAATATATAATTACTTTTTAAAGGGTGAATTAAAACGAAATTAAAACGGTTTTTAGAAAACCGTTTGTTTCCTTAACTAAATCCAGGGCGAAAGCTGGGCGAGGCTGGTAAAGACCTACCCGCGACCCGCCCACGCCCCCCGGGAAGAGGGGCGGGACACTCGGTTCTCCGGTTGCGAGCTCTGGACGCCCTGCCCACTTATTATGCAAAAAGAATAAAATCCGCCCCCGCTCTCCTCAATCCAGCCAATGACCAAACCGCATCTCCCCTGGCAGGAGGTGGAGCCAGGAGGTGGAAGCTCAGAGGTAAACCTAGTCCCACGTGTCACGGCTCTCTCCGCCTCTTCCTTATTCTCATCCCGCCCCCGCCCTGCCCTGGTTCGACCCCTCCCACTTTGATTCAGCCCGCCCCAGGAAGAGGCGGGGAAGTAGGCGGAGCGAGAGACTCTCGCATTCTCTCATTTACATGCTGCCATTCTATTGGCTAAGGCTGGCGAAGCGTACAGGGAGGAGGGGCGGAGAAGTTTGTCAAAGTGAGCTTCACGGATTGGCTTAGCTGTACGATGACGTAAAAGGGGGCCGTCTGATCAATTGAGAGCTCCGGGCGAACGCCTCTCCTTTACGAAGCTCCTCCTTCTTGCCCCACCCCGGTGAGCAACCCAATGAAAGACGAGCCTGTGCGTCTTATTTCTTTTAACATTTAAATGAGAAATCTAGAAATTTAGCTATTTAAATATTCATGAAGAGGCGGGGAGATGTGCCGTGTCTTCCGGAAACGCTTCTGATTGGCTGGCTTTCTCAATAACGTGTTCGCTTTAGGAAACCTGTGAACCCTTCACCTTAAGGGATTGTTTCCCGCATTTTTTTTCCTCAAAAGCGCCACACCATATACACCTATGTTTTTTTCCTTGGTAATTGATTTCATGTGTGGTCCGCCGGCTCAGCTTTGTCACTCTTTCGCTCTCAATATATTTTCTTTTTTGTAACCCAAGTCCCACTTTCATCAGTTTTTAAAATGCAAAGATCTGAGACAGATGGAAACAATTAGAACCTCCGCTCTGCTGATGTGTATAATCTTATTAGTTTAATGGGTCACAGGGCGCAGGACCTATTTCCTATGGATCAAAGTGAAAACAAACACGGTTAATATCCCATTTTGTTTTAGAACCACATCGGATCGGGTTCCCTCTGTTGGCTGTGGTAATGACAATATTAAGAGATCTTGGTTGCCTTGAAGTTTAGCAGGAAAATGGAGTCATTGAAATATTCTGGCTTAAAAACGCATTAATATTAACACCAGGTAGCCGGTCACCAGTTCCCGGAGCTCTCTTGAGTTTATCACAATGGCATGGCTATTAAAGGATTTCAGTGTTGCTTGTTTTGATCTATTGCCTTCAAGCGAGCGAAAAATCTTGCCCACTTCGCTGCTAATTATACCAGCTTCTCAGATTTCGTCTATTCAGGCTTAATGCAAGCATCAAGCTCTTCGCTCTTCATGTAAATTTCAATTTAGGGCTCCTTAATGAATTTTTCTTTATCTGTGGGTGGTGGTCACAAACTTTCTTAATTCTTAAGACGTTAAAGAGCCCCATAACTGCCACCCAAATTTAGTTTTTAATTTCAGGAAGTTCTAACTCCAGTTCACAGACCCCCACTAAGCATCCTGGACCCTAGTTAACAGCCCACACCTTAAGAAAATGTTTCTCATATTTTGGGTGTTTTATATATAATCTTCTAAGCACCTACGGGGTTGGGCCACGGCCTCTCTCTTCGTGGCAAAGGCCCCCTTTGGAAACCTCCCGCAATAACTTCTCACCCCAATAAATTAAATGCAGCCACAGTGTGGTCCATTACCCGGGAGTGTGAGGTGACGGCGCCTGTCAAAGGTGGCTGGCCGAGTACAGACCCTTAAATATTCCTACAGATAATAAATATCTGTGCAAGGAACGGATGTAAATAATAGGTTCATATTCGTTTAGAAAGCTCTGAACTACAGCAATGAATAAATGCACTGCAGACTTGATGAATGCCCCCAAGTCTTTCACAGAGGTGGGGGGGCAGGTCCTGAAAATATTTTGCCCTGTGTTGGGAGGCTGGGCTGTAGGAGCTGAAGGCACCAGCGCGGGTGCTAGTTCCTCATCGGGGCCTCTAGGAATGTAAATACCACGAGTTGAGACAGGTCGGCCCGGGAAAGTGCGAGCAGTGATTATTAGCAAATCATGTTAATTCCGAAGCTGTGGAGAATATTTGCTTTCACTTGGCCGCACCGGGTTGGAATCACTGAGAAAACTCTGTTCTTGTCATCCTCTCCTTGTGGGCTGAGAAGCAGCGTCCCTGAGTCTGGGCTCTTCTTCCCTAGGCTTTGTGCAGAGTTCACACACGCAGGTAGAGGCGAAACCTGCCTTGCCCTGGAGGCTGCAGGCGCGCACTTCCCCGCGCTGGTTGTTGGGCCCAGAAACCGAAGTTAAAACGCAAGGAGCAAGCTGCAGGGGAGTCTGATGTCTGGGACATATGTGACTGCTCCACCTAGAATGGGGCTGTCCCTCAAATAAACGTTCATTGCTTTCTTTTAATTTGCCCTTGAATTTCGTTATTTCAGCATCTGATCTTTAAGCATGCCTCAGTGCATCACATAATCTTTTTTCCCCCTGATTTATCTCTTGAGGTCCTCTAAAAACAGGTCTCCTGTTTTTATCAGTAGTGTAGTCTTATTTTGAAAAAGGATAATTTTCCCCCTCAGAAGTGGGGAAAATGGTCAAATCTCCAACCCATCTTTTCCTGGAATTTAATCCTGCATTTACTCCTGGATCATGAAATATTGAAACCGTTAAAGACATTCATCACTGGTCAACTTTAGAATTATTATGTTTTTTTTAAAAAATGGAAATATAATCTTGGTGTGTGTGTGTCTTGTTATAGACCGACCATGCTAATATCCCTAACATGGAAAAAAGAATATTTGCATGTGTGAATCTAAGTAATTGTTCATCTAAAGTAACGAGTTCTACTGGGTTTGATTTTTCATTTTCGGATACTTCTTTGCACCTAATATTCAGAGATATTAATAACATTCAAAACCAAAACACCTCTTCCAGTGTAGGGGAGAGACCTCACCCACGTCCAACAACAGATGCCCTTTCGTATTTTCTTTTTTCTCTCTTTTTTTCCTTTAGTCCCCAGTCTCCTCTAGTTCTTTATTTTAGCCGGATAAGCCCAAGCTGTAAACTCTATGTAAACCAGAGCCACGTGGGTGGGTTCTCCGACAGTCGCGTCCCAAGCGCTATCTGTTATCTGTCGCACAGCTCTGGGATACGCAGAAGCACAAGCTGTCATTTTCAGAGGAAAGAAATCCCACGTTAATGCCTGCTTGGGAAGAATCCCGGAAAGCTGAGAATTCCAATAAGAGACCACCGGGACTGCAAGGATCACTGCCTCTTAGACTTTTGACAACATGTTGCTTGGCCTTATTTTGAAAACTTGTTTATTTTTCTGCTGGGAACGTGGACCTTTATGATGAAGACCTTCCTGGCCTTCCGGGGCAGGTCGGCTCCCTGGCCTCCAGGGCGACGGCTCTCATTTAGGGAGGGCTGGCCTTCAGGTGACGTTTCCCCCAATCTAACAGTCAACTGCAAAGTTGTTTGGTCCGCATCTGGGCTTTTCGCGCAGAAAAGTCGGTGGAAAAGCCTCGACTTGACTTTTACCATCACACCCCAAAGCGGGCCCCCCTGCAGGCTGCTCGCCGGGTCCAGTCGTGCCACTAGCGTGGAGTTACAGCAGGGACCTAGCCAAGATCAGAGGCTGCAAGGCTCGCCGGAGTTTAAAAAGAGCTCTGCTACCGGAAGTCATTTGACAGATTTCAGACAGGCCTTTCTTCTAATCTTTACTGCTCTGCGGAGCTTTGCAAATCTCTAAACACGCTGTAACCTTCTTCAAACAGTGCTCCAGACACACTTGAGGGTGGGGTTTTACTTTAGGGCCGGGTGGAATGGAAGTTCCATCTGCAGAGAGTCTGTACCGTTTCCAGCTCTTCTCGAGACCCTTACTTCCTCCAGTAAGCCGATTCCCGCGCATGCATCCGCCCACCCAGCCCCAGGAGCCCTCCTGTCCCGGGAGGCTTTAGAAGACCTCCTGCTGGAGAATCACCCCGCGCCCCTGCGGCGGGCGGGCGGCAGCTGGAGGACCCTTCGGGAATTTAGCGGGACCGGCGGGGGCGGGGCAGGTGATTTATGACCCTGATCAACTTTTTAGGAAGCAGAAATTAACCTGAAGGGGATTAGGTTTGAGCTTTGAAGTTCACGGTTTTGTTTTCCTTCAACTCAGCTCTGCAATCAAACAGTTTTTGGTTCTTTCCACCCGCCTCCTCCAACTCCTCCCCAGGTCTCTGATCACCCCACTCCTATCCCCCAGCAGCTCTCCTTATATGGATTTTCATATTTAAAAAAAAAAAAAAAGAAAGAAAGAAAAAAGAAAAAAGAAAAACTCCAGACCAGCGACTTAAGTTCCTGACTGTGACCTAGTGAACAGAGGCAACGTACTGTCCCTCTGACTTCTTGGAATCATGTTTTACGTTTTAAACTGTTATTTATGTTTGGAAGTTGGGAGTAGTAAATTTAAATCTATCTTTCTTTCTTTCTTTCCTTCCTTCTTTCCTTTTTGCTCCTTCCTGCTTGTTCCATTCTTGGGGATTGACCTTCCCTCGAAGAGCAGAAGCCCAGTCGGGGTTGGGGTGGTTAGTGGCTCTGTGGATGACCACTAACTTCTCTGCGTGTCCTCCAGGTACTGCAGGTTTGTGAATTCCTCCCCTAGTTGACTAGAAAATTCTAATCCAGACGTGAGAGACCTCCCTTGCCGCCTGGCACTCTTACCTTGGCCGCTTTATTTCCATACCTCCAGACTCCGCTCCCTGCCCCCCCCAACCTTCTCCCCCCACCCCCGCTTCCCCCCACCTCCCAAACTGCAGGTCTCCAGGGAGAATCTGTCTCCTGCGGTTTTTTCCCGCAGGCGCCTGCTGAAAAGGCAATTTCCTTGGGGGTGTGGTTGGGGCAAGAGAAAAACAGAAACCAGGATTGTTTGGGGCCTGAAACCATCCAAGTTTTATTGCATCCGCTACAAAGTCAACTAACTCTTAATGAGCATCCAAGCGGAAAAAGGCCGAGGTTTACTCGGTGTTAAGGCAGACGAGGTGATGGGGGGTGGTGGTGGTGGGGGAGTTTGATTATTTCTTTTTCTTGCAACCAAAGGTTACAACACCTTCCCGAGGGGCTCTCCCCAACGCCAAGAGTACAGACAAGGAAGTCGAAAGGCATCAGGTTTCAGCTCCCTGAGATCGAACATCATTCGGCCACGAGGACCTTCCAAGTTGGCCCTGTCTACAGCTTGTAATGAAAAGGATAATCTGTCTTGTAATAAAAAACAGGACTCACACAAACAAACCCAGCATCCAACGGCTTTCCAGTGCGCCTCACTCTTCCCTAATAAGGGCCAGTGACAAAATTGCCATCCAGTTCCACCCAAAAAAAGAGGAAGCAGTAGATCTTCCTTTTAATAACTTCCCAAAGTGTTACAAATAATAAAAGGAACGCATAAATCATCGCGGGCACGACCGAACGTGGACCACGGAAGGATTTACTCTCCTGAAACCTTGACTTCCAACCGCGTTCTCATTGGCTGCTTCCTCGTAGCCCGGCCCCCAAATCTCCCCTCTTATTGGTCTGTCAGGATGGGTGACGCACGGAAAGGGCGTGGCGTCGGTTGGGGCTGGCTTCCAGCAATGCGCATGCTCCCTATGGCGTGAGTGTGTGATTGACAGCAAGGGGAGGCGTGTGCGCGTGCGCGAGAGTGTGTGGCGGTGGGGTGCTGGGAGTGTGGGGGTGATGGTGGTGATAGTGGTGGCGATGAGTGCTCGAATTGAGACTGCTTCTCCCCTCCGTGGGTGTAGTCCTCTTGGAGGGCATTTTCCGCTGAGTCAGAAGGGCTGACAGTTACAGACTGGGACTCACGGGCTCGGGAGACAGTCTGGAAGCGATTTACTGAGGAGGGTCTCCCGCAGTAGGTTAATTGGAGAGGGAGTAGAGAGAAGTAGAAGGCTTGCTTTACTGTGCTTGAAGAAGATACTTAAAAATACCCAGGAAGAGATTTAATATTGCCGCTGTGTCAATTTGTTGGTTTCTTGTAAAGCACACACTAAATCATAGTCCAGTCTTTCCATGAGCCGCGCACCTCTTGCCCACCTTTTCTTAGCTCCGACCAAGCCCGGTCCGGGTCCCCTACAGTCCCCGGTACAAGCACATTTTAGCCTCCCGTAGTCATGCAAATCAGGAGGAACTTTCAAAAACACCCGAACACTGTGATGATCCTTAATTAGAAGAAACAAACAAACAAAAAAGTTGAAAGGAAGAAGTAAAGAAGAAAAAAATGAAAGAGGAAAGAAAAAGAAAACCAGAAATATGTAGCACCAGTTAAACAATACTGTCAAAAATAAATAAAATACCAACGGAAAAAATCGCTAGTTACTGAATGTAAACTTTAAATTATTTTCCCAATTTGACTAATGTAGAAACAGCTCCTGCTTATTGCACTGGTGGTGTTAACGCCTAGTACAAAATTCTTCAGAGGCGAGGGCTGGCTTAGCCGAGAGGAGAAACGTTGCTCCCCGTTGCCCTGTTGCATCCAAATTCTCGTTTCGGACAAGTTTCTCCGGCGTGTTGGAGCTGAGCAGACAGGCTGCGGAGTGTTTTCCTATCACAGGCTGTTAGGTCGTTGCTTCGTGTTTGCATATATCTTAGGGAGATAATAAAGGTGTTAACAGCGCTGAACATGTTTTAATTTACAGTAGCCTTGCACGAATTTTGTAGCTGGCAACCCAAAGTTTCGGTTTTACGAATTCTGAGATTTAAAACTGGCAGTTACCTCTTAGCAGGCCCTGAGATTTTTTTCCCCCTTTGTTTTCATTTTGGAGTGTGTGGTGGGGGGAAGAAGGAAAGGACAAATAAAAGTATTACAGATGATCCATTCAAATACTGTCCTGTCTGTGAGTGCACAGTAAGTAAATAAAAAGCAGTGATAGAAATATATGATCCTTAAAAGCAAAACAAATTTCTTTTAAATTTTCCCGTTGGTGCATTTTTTCCCTTTGAAACAGTGCTTTCAGCTTGCCTAAGTCTTGAAAGCCGTCTTTTTATAAAAACTCTATCCCAGAAATTTTATTCAGAAGCCTTATGTTCACCTTAAATTTGGAAATAATCATTTACGACACGAAATCATTAGCATGCATATTCTCTTTGCTTTTTTATTTTGCCTTTGACGACTTATCAAAATTTTAAAGCAGCAAACATCAAATAAAATTAGTAACAAGGCTTTGTTGTTGTTTGTTTTTGTTTAACTGGATGTCTTTATTTTATTAGGTAAATATATGCTTAAATTTATTCTAGAATAACGAGCAAAACAACACTTTTCTTTCGCATTGCTAGAACAAAGTGATTTTTCATTCTTCTCCGTCGGTTTCTTTCCTGTCCAGCTGCCACAGTCGACTGACAAGCTCCCAGCGATCCGAGGACTAGTATGCAAATTTCAGATGATTGACACCTACAGTAGAAACCAATCACGCTGGAGTCAGTTGCTGATTGGTTGACAATTATTTGACGTAAAATTGACGTTTTAAAAGCTTAACAGCCAATCAAAGCAATTCATGCAAATGAAGGACGGTGTCGAATTACCAGGGGGGCCAGAAATACTTGAGCACGCCCTCACGTGTTCAGTGTTGGATATTGCACAGTTGCCCGCTCCGTTCTCTACAGCCCGTTTTGACCTTTCCCAAACTTCTGTGTCACTGGAATATAAATGTATCCTTAAAAAAAATATAAGACCGTGTATGTCGTGCACAAATATGATGGTTTAGGCTGGAAATCTATGTAACCGTGGGCTTCCAACGCACAGAATTTCCCGCTCCGTTCCCACCGACACAGGGAATCTGTTTTTTAAATGAGTCCTTAGTGAAGGAGGCTGTTTCTCCCCCTTGATTTCAAAAGGAGGAGATTGACAAAGCCTTTCCCTGGAGAAACCCACTCTAGGCACAGATGGTCAGTAAATTTGGCTTCTTCAGCGAAATTCCGCATGGCACCGCCAGATGGCATTAAGGATCTCCTTCCAGTCGCCGTTCCTCCCCGACCTCCCCTGTCACCCTCCGCCCCGTGCCCCGTAATTTAGAAAAATTGAAAACCAAACACTTTTATATTTTATAGCTAAATGAAGTGAGAACGTACTCGCACTGTTAAGGAGCTACATGTTACGAAAATAAGCTTTGTTGGTTGTTGCTTTAGTGTGAAACTTACTCTTGAGATTTTGCCCCGGGGAAAGTTGGCGAATAGAATACTCATCCAGGGAGTGTTTGCAAGCACATTCCCTTCAAGCAAAGTGCTCACCTTAAGAACAACTCCAAGCAAGTTAAAAAGATGAGAGTAGGAAGCGGCTGGGTTTCTGAGGGTGTCTTTTCAGGGTCACCTAGACATTAAAATGAGATCGAAGGTGCAGCCAAATCTCCCACCTAAAGGTCCTCCCGGGTGCGGAGTTTGGGAGGGGACGCATGGGTTCGAGGTTGGATCGCGCTGCTGTAAAAAGCAGGGTAGCTCTAAAAAGCAGGGGCTTACTTCGGGATCCCGATTAGAGATAGGGAACACGTTCCTTCCATTCGCGGATCTCTGTCATTAAAAGCAATGCCTTTGTTTTGCCAACTCGGGCGGCGGCTGTGGGGAGAGGGCCTGGAAAGGATTGACTCCCCCATCTCCTCTGCCTTCCTTTTTAATGAATATATCTGTTTTTCTGTTTAAATTTGTCAGAAAGAGAGCGATTCGTGCCTCCCCTACCTCAAGGCCAGACTAAGAGCTAATGGTATTTGCACAGGGGAGAAAGGAAGAAAGAAGGACATGCCCCAGAAAAGTAGCAAGTAAGGCCATTGATGACGCTGACCGCTCTCTTCTTGGGAAACTTCATGTTTTCTTCACTCATTTTTACAAGCAGAATAATTGTACATTTGCTTTTGATCACCCTACTCCATAATTATGCATTTTAAACTTCCAGCCAGGAGTTAAAAATAGATCTTAAACGGGCATATTTATTACTTAAAAAAATGTTTCTTAAAGTAGTCATTAAGCCCTCCTCTTACAAAAAGGCAGATTCATTCGGTTTGTTGCTTGTGCTTTGTCTGCTGACTTTTGTTTAGCCAGAAAGTAATGGTTAGGGTGCCCAGGAGTACTCCTGTCCCTCCTGCACCCCCCGCCCCCCCCCCCCCGCCCATGCTAACTGTGGTTAATTGTCTGGCCTAATGTCATAACCTAGTGCCTGCAGCACAAGGATCCGCACGTTTGAAACTGTAGGTAGGAAAACTCATCACACCCAGTCACACACACATACAACATTAAACACAACTATTTATTTATTTATTTATTAACCTTAGAGCTACCCCTTCGGATTTGTTAGTTCAGGTTGAAACATACGTTTATTTTATTCACTATCTGCACCACCCCCCCTTTCAAAGCAAAATTATGATCGGAGAGCATCATGGACAGGCTAAAGGTTATGTAAAAATTTTAGGGATCGCTTATTTCTCTTAGGTAGTAAGAAGAGTCACGAGGAGAAGCAGAGAACACAGCAACCTAAAGTCTTCGGCGATTTAAAAGAGAACGTCAGGTTTTCTAAGCACAGTCTCGCTGCTCTCGAGTTTGTTTTCTGCGCCGCAAAAAAAGGGAGCGAATTGTGTTTAAACAAACAGAAGTGCGGCCTAGGGGCCTCTCCAAGGCTTCGCCCGGGACCTCAGGGAGCTAGAAGCTTCTCTTCCTGATCTCGGAATCTCTTTTGCCCCCCCCCGCCACGCCCCGCCTTCTAATGAAATCGCGCCCAAAGCTGCGAATGTGGCGTCCCCCGCGCGGTGGGTCCGCTGCGCTCTGGGGCTTGGCCGCGCGGCGTGGAGAAGACCCGGGGACCGAGCGGCGGGAGCGCGGGCCGAGGTCCCGGGGGCAGGGAGTGAGGGGTGCCCCCGCACTCCAGCGAGCTCCGTTCCCCGCGAAAATGTGGGCAGAAGGCGCGAACGGCGGCGGCCGCCTCTTCCCGAAGGCCGGCCCGCGCGGGGAGTCGAGGCTCGCCTGCGCCCCTGCCCCCGCCGCCCTCGCCCCCACGCCTCTCCCCTTTCAGGGCCTCTTCCGGGCTGAGCCTGGGGAGTCCGTTTCCCGGCCGAACTGATTTCGGCCGAGTCGGTCCGGCGCGGCTGTAAATCAACCCCCCGCAGCCGGCCCCGGAGGCCCCTCCGGAGCTGGGCGGGGGGGCGCGGGGACGCAGGGGCGCGGGGACCCGCCCGCGGCCACCCGAGGCCCGCGGCCGCAGCTGGACCGGCCGCCTCCGGCGACGCAGCGGGGGTTAAGCGGCGCAAATCAATCAATCAGGCCAGCGCCGCCGTCCCCGAAGTCGCAGCGCCGCCCGCAGGGCCTGCTTTGTGTCTCGCTCGCCCGCCTGCCCCGGGCCGCTTCGGGGTCCAGGGCCGCGGCGCGTTCCCACGGGGGGCCGAGGTGGCCAGAGAGCCGCAGCACCCCGTCCCACGCAGTAACGTGGGGCTTGGAGGCCCGGGACCGACCTCCCGCGCCTGCCCGCCCCCGCAGCGGCTCCCTCCCGGCCCCTCCAACGGAAGGAGGCCAACTCTTTCTTTTCCGGCGGCTGGGACCCCCAAAGACCATCGTCCTAGAAAGTGCAATGTAACTGGGCGGATCGGGGTGGGGGGAGGGATTCGGAGATTAGTCAGTGGCAACCAGAGACCCCGAGCAAGTCACAGTTCGTCTCTGGGCCTCAGTTTCCCGTCTTAACACCAAAGAGCTGTTTTAGGATCTTTGCCTTTTTGTTATTGTTTAGGTCTAATGTTCTTTCGTTTGAATGGGTTTTTCCGGCTGGGTTTCCAGAAGCTCCCTTTCCCTCCCCTCCACGTTTACTGTTCTTCCAGCCCCCTCCCCGGGACACAGCCGAGCTGGCACCTGAGTGTCTTGGAGCACAGCCGGGCCCCCAGGGTCAGGGCCCTCGAACCTTTGAGGAGCTGAGCCCCGGCCTTGTTCGTTTCGGAGAAGCCACCAGGGGGCGATAGAGCCCAAGGATAGAGCCGCCAGGGTGCAGGAGATGTTTCCAAAAGTTGGTCAAACTCGTCATTGCTTCCTTTTTCTATTTGTGCGACTTGTAAATGGCGCAGAGTTGTTTCTTTTAAGATCTCAGTTGGTCAGCCCTGAGGTGCATGAATGCAGCGAGGGGCTCATAGAGCATGAAGTACACAAGCATTAACGAAGAACAGGCTTAGCATGCCCCCAAGACCAAGCACAATGGAGTGAGTGCAAAAGGCTAACTTGAAGTACAAAACTTTGGTTCTGATGCCATGCATACGAAGTGGGTTTTCAGGCTCGGAGAAAGAACTGGAGACAGGAGCCAAAGGCATTGAAACAGTGGGGATGCACACTAGTGTATTTTTTACCCGATCTTTTGCAAATATTGGGTTTATCTTGTGATCAGGAATGGGGAGTAGGCTGATAGGGTGTGAGCACACGGGAAGAAAACAGAGAGACATTCTCTGGGTGGGGGAGGAGATGGGGATGGTTTAGCTTAGAGAGCCCCACTGCAATGACCTTCATCTTTGACTTCGTAAATTCTAGAAAGATTCTGTTTGCGAATGAGAGAGAACTACATCCCTGCCCCTGTCTCCAAATGGCAGTGTCGGATTGTTCTTTTATTTGTTTCCTGCGAATGTTTTACAATACGGATTAGCGGGGCCTCAGTGGAAACTGGGGCTGGTTCTCTGGGAACAGCCAAAGGATCTTCAGGAGAAAATGTGTTAGGCTGAAATAATCATCTTTTCCCACATGTGCAAGCCTCTTGGACTGTGTTTGCTTTCAAAGTCCATAAATGTTTTTATTAAACTGTATCTTTCTTGTAGCCCCTGCGCGTATAAAGTACAGCATATGTAAACGCTTCCATTTTGGTCCTCCTTTAGGAAAACTTTGTAACTCGCAGTAAATATTTGCTCTAGGGTGAACCTTGGCAAGCAAGAGCTAACGTCTAAAATCTGTTTTCACTGTATGTGTTTGCGTGCACATTTGTATGTTTTAACAGTATCTATACATATATTGGAAAATGTGTTGCACAGCTCGGTATTTTTACTCCTTTGCCACACATGGGGAGGTCTAATGACTGTAATTACTTGGATGACATTTAAAAATTAACAAATTCTCTTTCAAATTTGATTCTTCCTTGTGTGTTGTTGGCCCTCTCCCCCCAAATCATGTCAATTAAATGTTCTTACAATGTCACCCTATAACAACCCTCTTTAATGCAGTGATTTCGGAGGTATATTTTACTGTATTTTTTAAGATTTTATTTACTTATTTATTTGAAAGAGAGAGACACAGCAAGAGAAGGAACACAAACAGGGGGAGTGGGAGAGGGAGAAGCAGGCTTCCCACTGAGCAGGGAACCCAATGTGGGACTCGATCTGAGGGCCCTGGGATCATGACCTGAGTTGAAGGCAGAAGCTTAACAATGGAGCCACCCAGGCGCCCCTTTGGAGGTATATATTAAAGCAGTCAAGCGTAGTTCTTGCTTCCTAGTGTCTATCTTAATAAGAAAAATGTAAAAATCAAATCACGATCTTCATTGTTCTCCTGTTTATACTTTCAGTTCTTTTAATGTTTTGATTTATAAGCCATACCAAAAAATTTCAGAGAGAAAAATGAAGACAGTTCAGAAGTATGACGCATATAGAGTTAGGATTTTGGATTCTCAACCCTGGAGGAAAATTTGACTTGCAGCTACTCCTCTGTCATGAAAGGGACTTCAGTTTCATGAAGACGTTGAATCCGCTGAGGCTGATGAAAGAGAATGCTATGGAAAATTATTTCAAAGTATGAAAGCTGCTAGACGAGGGCTGTGTGTTAGTCATCTTTGAGGGAATAATCGGGAGTCATTAACTCAGATCAGCCTGACGAGCCTTGACATGCGTACTGCCATGTGTGGCTCCCGGGTGTGTCCTGCGTCCCTTGGGCTGGCTGGAAGTGGGATGGCCCTTGCGGGAACCCCAGCCTGCCCTCATTCTAGAGACATTCTCTCCTTTCTTCCTTTCCTTTCTTTTCTTTCTTTTAAGCCATAGACACTAAAGGGAGAAGGCTATGCTAAACGGCATATCCAGAGTTAAACTCTTCCCTTCTGTTCTAGAAGGACACAGATTTGCCTTTTCCATTGGAGGCCCTCTTGAAAGACTATAACTCATTGCTTTTGAGGGATGGGAACAGAGCACTGGGCAAGCTTTGTTACTTGTTTCTTTTCTTTCTCTTTCCATCATCCCCTTACCTGCCCCCCACCCCCGCGCCCACTGTATCACAAACATAGTATGTCCTCTGCTCCTCGTGTTGATTTTATTTATTCCAGTGAAGCTGCAGAGAGAGAAGGCAGCTCCGAGCAGGGAGAACAAGGGACCCTAGGTACATGTTTGCTGTGGGCTGGGCTGGCTGTTAAAGTTGGAGTAGGCTTCGTCCAGAGAGCTGAATGCACAGCTCCCCCTCCCATGCAGACGGCGTCCCTGGAAAACATCATGCGGATCTGAGTCACTCTCTGGAGGACCTGCTTCTCAGAGTTTGGTTTGGCAGTTCGGGCACGTGTAATCCTTCCTTTCATAGTTTCCCTGCACTTCTGAGAGCAATGGTTTCCAGATCACGTGCACAGGGGTGCCTTAAGAGAGGGCCTAGAACTAAAGGAAGGGGAGGCCTTCGGGCATGGCCTTCTGGGGGCTGACAGTATCTGAGGCTGTCCCAGTTGGGGACTGTACCCTTCCAGTGAAGTGTCACACAGATGCGTGAGCGAATCCATGGGAACGAGGGGCTGGCCATAGCACATGTCGGGGAGGTAGAGAATTCTGAGCCACGGGGGCTGGGAGAGTCTGGAGGAAAGTAGGTTCCCTTTAGGGGCAGCTGGTAAGGGCTGTTGCTTTGGTATCAGCCCCCACTCATGCACCCTGGCCAGTCACTGAAGTTCTCGGACCACGGAAAGTGCGATATAACTGAGAACAGCCATAGTTAGGTTTGTTTTATGGGGACTGGAGATACGGCTTGGACAAGCAGCCTGGGCATCTTTGGATCCTATATTATTCTAAAAGATGGTAGATGGATAATTGAATCCAGTCCCGCTGAACTTTATTCTAGTCCATTTTAGTCCAAAAGAAATACGATGTGAGCCACATAGGTAACTTTACATTTTCTAGAGGCCACGTTTGGAAAAAAAAAAAAAAAAACAAACCCAGATAAAATTACTGTCACATTTCTTATTTAACTCAATATCTCCAAAGTAGTTTTTCAGTGTATAATCAATATAAAGTGGGTGATGAGATTTTTACAGTCTCTTTCTTCTCCCACGTCTTTGGTATCTGACAGGTAATTGACAGAGCACATCTCAGTTTGCATTTCAGGGGCTCAGGTGCCACGTGTGGCCAGTGGTTATTGTATCGGACAAGGCAGTTCTAGAGAGTTCTAGCTCTAGGAAGTCTGGATGCATATACAAAGTCAACAGCGGATTTCCTCCCACAGTTCTGTTAGGGTCAACAGAACTTTTCACTGTTGGAGAAAAGATCAAAGACAATAGGTTCAGAAACTTTTAACAGGGCCCTTTCGGCTTGAAAAAGGAGAGTCCTAAGCCCCAGCCCATCAATCTGAGGAACATCCGGTGTTTCAAAGAAGTGGGTGTTGCCTTTCAGAGATTTTATTCTATTTCAAAATGTTTATTTTTAATTATGAAATAAATCCCTATCTGTTATAGAATATCTAGACAACATGAAGTATAGGAGAATAATAAAACTCATCTGTAATTTCACCAGCTATCGGTAACTGCCATTCACATTTTGGGATATTGCTGTCCTTATATGCAGATCGTTTCCCTAGCTGTGATTATACCGAAAATGCACTTATCTAGCTTGCTTTTATCCATTTACTGTTATATCAGAGGCATCTCCACATGTTGTTAAAAGCTCTTCATAAGAATAATTTTTAGCGCCAGGATGGGTGGGCCATAGTTTACTAAAGCTGGTGACTTTTGGTAGAGTAAAGCCTGCGGTGCGTTCATTATGGTGTGACCAGGACAAACAGACCACTTCAGGGAAAAGTCACCCCACAGGGTGGCCGTCCTTATCCCTTATGTGGGAGTGCATGCCTTCCATGGCTGTCTCACCATAGACAACCAGAATGCCTTCTACACCCATGCTTATTTTTTTTTAAAGATGTATTTATTTATTTTAGAATGAGAGTGCATGGGGGAGGGGCAGAGAATCTCACCCAGACTCCCCACTGAGCATGAAGCCTGATGTGGGGCTCAAACTCATGACCCTCAAGAGCCCAAGTCGGTTGCTTAACTGGCAGTGCCACCCAGGTGCCCCCACCATGCTTATTTTTTTAGAGAATGGATGTAAATACCTTAGAAAAGAATCGTCCTTCTTGTGCCCACTCACCCACCCAAATTTGACACATTTGGACTGTGACAGAAGGGTGAAAAGTCAGTTTTTCCGAAGAGATTTAGAACGTTATGACAACAACAACATTATGAAGATACTCATAGAACATTTTCTTTCTGTCTCGTTGAATCCATGCCCCCTAAGATATCACAGTCCCCTTGGGCACAGGTACTCGGCTACCTTCAGTTGAATCATAGTTGGATTTCTTTTTGCTTCCCTTTTGGCCCTCTTTCCCACCATTTGTCTTTCACTCAGGCTTTTGTGACATAAATCTTGTGGAATGTTGGCTATGCACATAGCGTGAAGGATTCAAGCTCTCCCATTTCAGGCGGGCTAGCCAAGGTAAGCAACAGAGAGTGGTGGAGATTGGGGACAGATATGACGGGAAGAGGCTGGAGTAGCGGGGCTCTGGAAAGCACCCATGATATATGACAACGACAGCTTTGAGGTTACTCCACTCCTGGAAGTTTAGCCAAGGGTGACTGCAGTTGACTGACGATCACCAGGTAATAATAAAGTCTACCAGAAATGGCACCATTATGGACTGCCATGATTACTTTTTCCTCTCTATATGCAAAGGCCTGGGGGCCATCTCCAACCATGGTCTGCTTCTCTTGACACAATCCTGCTTCAGTCTGGTGCCAGGATGTGACCGACTTCTCATCTGGGAACCCAGAGACCTTCCCTGTAGGGAAAACCCCAGGACAGAGTGTTCCTGTAGCGCATCTGTTCTCTTGCCCATGATGGGTTCCCAAACTTCCAAGCACAGTTGGGCTGCCGTGGGTGGGGGTTCTTTGACACCCTTCTCTTTGGCTTCACACCTTCTGCCACAAAAGCATTTCTCCTGACTTGTCGCAGATTCTGCAAGCACGCAAGTGCTGGGGGGATTTTATTAAACTGGCAAATATTCATACACGTTTACTTCAAACCAGTGGCTCTTCTCTTTCCCAATCCAGCCGAGTTGCTACTTTTCTCCTCCATCTGGAGCTCTCGTTGGCCCAAGCAATTCAGGGCAGGGAGTCTGAAGGGTATTTTGTTTCGAAAGTGGGCAGTCCGTAAAATAGTGGACCTTTTAACATTGCACTGACAGACACTTTCAGAGCTAATATAATTGATGTATTCATAGGAGCTTAAGCGAAATAGCTTTGCAAAGGGGAGAAAAAAACCTCGTCTTTTCACCTAAGGACTGACCGATTTGTGGTTTGGATGCATACACCAGATATTAAACAGACTCGATGGAAAAGGTTTGTTCGCCTTAAGTTTGACTTTCCCTCATCTTGTAATTTTTGGCCCCGTGTCAAGTTTTTGTCCATTCCCCTGCACGCCTTGGGTCGAGGCCAGCGCCACGGGCTTGCACTCTCCGTGGTGTTGACAGAGTGTTTTTCAGCTGTACCAAAGGCCACAGATTTTATGTCAGACTTCAAGATGCACAGCTTGATAAACATGTCTGCCTCTGGCGATTGGCAGCATTCTTTCTGGAAAAGAAAACAAAAATTGTTTTACATAAATAAGGGAAGTGGTATGAATAGCATAGAATAACACGATTGGAAGGTGTGCCTGGGTCCTGAGCCTTTCTGCAGTGTGTTGTGCTCTTTAGATCGATTTGGTTTTGAATTCCGCCTTTGCCTTCACCACCATCCGAAGGCTTCCAGCAGCCATGTGTGTCTGGGTCTTTAACGAATAAACAAATCAACAACTGATTTGTTTGGGAAGTCGGAGAGTGGTAAATAACTCCAGGCTGGGGTTTTGGAAAAGGATCTCGGCTTTCTGCAGCTATTCTGTTTTCCCTGCTGGCTGGAATGGCGGACCCCAAACACCTTTCATTCACTGTAGTTTATTTTTTTTTTTTAAGATTTTTCAAATTTATTTATTTGACAAAGAGAGAGACCCAGCGAGAGAGGGAACACTGGCAGGGGGAGCGGGAGAGGGAAAGCAGGCTTCCTGCTGAGCAGGGAGCCCGATCCGGGGCTCCATCCCAGGACCCTGGGATCATGACCCAGGGTCATGAAGGCAGACACTCAACGACTGAGCCACCCAGGCGCCCCTCATTCACTGTAGTTTAGAGACTCTGTGATGCTGTGTCTCTTTGGTATTTTCTAATAGTTCTCTTTGCCTTCGCTTCTTTCTCTTGGCTGGGTGTCGGGCCACGAAAATTGGTAGGGGATCAGCACACCTGTAGGACACAGAGCTCTGCTCCGCCTTAGCTGGAAAACTCACCATTTTAGTGCTGCAGGCAGCTTGTCACTGATGCCCACAGTGACTGGGGATTGGAGACTGGGCACTGGGTACCATCTGAAAGCTTCTGATAACAGGCTTATCACCTGGACTTCCAAAGCTCCTGCCCGCCCCAGGGGCAGTACATGGAAGCTGCTTTGCCATGGAGCAGATGCCCTGGAAGCCTGAGGATGATGCCGGCTCCTTCATGTTGAACCTCCCTTTGTAGGATCGATGAGACGCTGAAGGGGTCTGAGCAAGCCTGTGTGGGCAAGCGACCTAGGGCCAGCAGGGGAGTCTCTTGGGAACTCCCTGCTCACGTGGACGATGACCTCTGAAAGACGCCGGCCCTTGGGACATCTGCTCCCAGGATTCCTCGTTCCCAACCACCACCCTTCTCCCCCGAGAACCCGCTCGAAAGCCCAGCGCCAGACCTCTGATGTCACTGCACGCCTATGATTAAACACCAGCTCGAAGAGCAGCCTGATGACAGGGAGGGTCAGCAGTAATGGGTCTGAGAGGGGTTTCAAGGCCCAGGGTAATATTTTATTCATTATCAGTGTCGGCCGAGGAGCTGTGAATCTGTCTGTTGTTTGGTAGCGCTCTATCTGACACCTCCCCAGGGTCAGTGTAGAAGCTCGAGGTTGCTGGAGTGCAGTTTTTGTTTGAGGAGTGTGTGTGTGTGTCGAGGGTTGTAAACACTGGATAGTGGTATCTTATCAGGTAACAGAGCTGGATAGTGATGAGATAGTTCATCTGTCAACTTCTGAAAGCTACATCAAAAATAAAAATGGCTGATTCTAGACATGGTGCTGTACCCATATGTACATCGAGAGACCGATATACATATGCTTGAAGGTACACACGTGTCTGTGTTGTTTTTGGATGTTTTAGAATGAGCTTTGAATTTAGGATGCCTCCCGTCCATGCCGAAGAGCCCTTATGTGCACCCGTTCTGTCTGTGAAGGTCAGTTTTCTAACCCGGGGTGGATGCCCAGTGGCCCATGGTTGGAGGAGGGCTTAGCAAGGTCTGGGAATCCCTGTAATTGTAAGTCAAGGTTTATACAGGGGGGCTAAGTTATGCAGCCTCTCCAAGCTCTTTTAGGCATCTGTAGAATGGGGGAAAATAATTCCAGCCTCATCCTCTTAGTGTGAGGGTTAAAAAGAAAATGCACGCCAGGGTGCCTGGGTGGCTCAGTTGGTTTCGTGACTGCCTTTGGCTCAGGTCATGATCCCGGAGTCCTGGGATCGAGTCCCGCCTTGGGTTCCCAGCTCCATGGGGAGTCTGCTTCTCCCTCTGACCTTCTCCCCTCTCGTGCTCTCTCTCTGAAATAAATAAATAAAATAAAGAAAAAAAAATTGTACGCCAAGCACTTAACACAGTACCTGGCCCCAAAGTGTTCTCTGAATATTAGATGCCGTTATTATAACTATTGTTATTATGATGTGCCTGTGTGACTTTTAAGTGGGTATAAAAAGCCATAAATTTTTACTGATTTGCAGAGGGAACTTTGGGCCAAACAGGGCAATAGCCACTGTCCCTGATATGACTACCAGAGAATAAATCTCTTACCGAGTCTAAGTCTGTTTGTCAGAAACAGGAGAGGAGGGCATGTGATTTGCGAGGCTGACCCATCTGGGGGAAATTCTTAGAGTCCCCGGGAAGCAGGAGGACTCAGCAAAGTTTTTATGTCACTCCTGTTTTTCTTCCACCTACTATTAATTAAAAACAAGTTTTTTCCCTTACTCTTCCCATTTTTTTTTCTTTCCTGAAAGAAGTCCAGGGGGCACAGTCCTCTTTTCTGCACATATACAAATCCTGTTCTCCCTCTTGTTCTTCTGGGGTCTCAGCTATTATTATAACAACGATAACTTTTTAGCATTTAATTTCAAAATTACAAAATAAAAGTGCCAACCCTACACTGCAGCTTTTCTTGTGACATAAGGAAATGTGGCTTTTTCCACTTTACAGGTTTGCAAACTGAGCCAGAGGAGGGCATATTTTTATGTATGTACAGAGTCAGAAATACTTACTTTCTGTTCAGGTCATGCAAACCCATGTGCCAAGTAAAACATCACAAAGGGGACTTCCTCCAATGCAGTGGCCCCAGGAATCCAGTTACCACAAACTCTGTGGGGGAGAAAGTGTCTCTCTCCTGTCATAAATCTGCAGCCCCTTAGCCACGGCTGAGAGAGAGGAAACTACACTCCTGATCATCTCCGTGATTTTTCACATAGAAATGAAGACCAATAGCTGTGAAAGTTACAGAATACCAAATTACATGTAGTAAAAAGAGACAGTCAAGCCCTTCATCTAAAAATTAACTTAACTGCTTGAGGAAAGATACGGTTATAAAGTTAAATGGCGTAATTTCGTGTATGGAAATGGCTGTCCTTTCTTATATTTAAAATTTACCTTAGGACATAATTACCTCTCCACAAAGCCAATTTCTAAATGGGAAACATTCCTCTGGCTGGATGTTCTTTCCATTTCTTGGGGCCCCAGTGGAATAGTGCTGCTCAGCGATCGGGGAGGAAGTGTCAGTGCTCAGAAGCAAACCTCCTCAATGAAAGCCTCCCTGAAAACTGGCCTCATTCATCATTATCTCTTCTCATCTCGAGGCAGCACGCCAGCTTCCCTTCCTATGGAATTTGGCGGGAATTCTCCGAGAAGGATGTTCCAGGGGGTGAGAAACTGACCCAGTGTGCGGAGAGGTCTCTGGTGGCGTTCCCGAGGAGGAGACCAGAGGGGTCTCAGTTTAGTCAATTCATGTTGTCTTCTTTGAGTCTTCCAGTTGACAGGAGGGCCCACCCTTGTTCTGATGTGACATCCCACTGTACACGAGCAAAATGCTAATTTGGGGTCATTTGGCAAATGGCATTCTCTTTTCCTATTCGCAACAACACTGTTCCTTTCTGGAATTCGGTTCACCATTCGGTTTCTCATTTCCACAGCTCTTCATCAGCTCTGTAGAAAGGTCTGATGTGGATTTTGTCCGAATTTTTGTTACTTGTAAGAAGTGAAGTCTTTTGTGCTCTTCGGATCTTAATTGGAAGGGAATCCCTATGCAATAATATTGTGACTTATAATGCGAAATATCTGTGCTTCTGCTGGTTCCCTGAGTCCCAGAGTCTAGAGACCAGGGTCACTTTGTTCATTCATGACGCACTTGTCCAGCCCCGGCTTCACTGAAAGCAGAGCTCTGGGTGCTGTGGAGACTGTAAAGATGGATGGGACCTGGGTCCTGCTTTCCAGGGTGTAGACAAGGTTGTGAGGATGAGGCTTGTGCATATGGAAGCAGGAAGGTGGTGTGTTGCAAAGGTGCAGAAGGATTCCCATGGAAGGTCAAAAGCAAGAGAGATTGTTTCTGAATTTTAGTCGGGGCAAGGCTTCTTGGAGTAGGTGGCATTTAACTAGGTGAATACTGTGGGCAGATCCAGAAAAGATGACGTAAAGGGGGAACGGGGTTCTGACTTTATGTTCCTTTAAAGAGTAATTCTCGGAACTTATTTTCTTTATGGACATTAGGGTTAGTGATGATCCGAATGTGCCTTTCTTTCAACCGCCAACTTTAGATTCTTTTGTTCAAGCCATGTGAACTTAAGGCAAGAAAGTATAAAAATGAAAAATGCAAAGACAAGGAGCAAGTCGACGACACGGGCATTATGGATGGTAGAGAGCTTCGCTTCCACACTGGAATAATTCACCAGGTCATCGTGCCAGAGAAGTATAATTTCGAGTTGAAAACAGAACCAGGGTTTCAAAGTCCTGAATTTACAAACGGCAATCACCGGGCCTTTATCTGTTTACAGAAGAAATCACAGCAGAATAAGGCAATCACCCTTTCCCAGAAAGCAAGAAGAAATACAGTGCATTTCCTCGCACTGTAAATAGAGCCTCTGTGAGTCTGGCCACCCCCTCTTCTCAGGAGACTGCAGACGCTGGACGGTAATAACGGGTCTCTCAGGCAGGAATAATTAATGGAGTAAGTGTAGGTTTGTGGCTTGTGAGCAGCCAGGGTGAACCGGCTTGTCCATTTCAGCTTTCGCCTAAACCACCGGGACGCTTACTTCCTGAGTCAGTGGTGATCTCGCAATGCTAACAAAAGACCCCCATTGATCATTGCCCTCTCGTAATTGCTGCCAGTGTGAGGCTGTCCCTCACAACTTGTTGACATCTCTTGACAATTTAAATATGGCCCGTGCTACAGGCCCAAAGCCGTCTTAATGCAGGGCGAAGAATGAAAAGGCAAATACGGACTCTTGCAGCAAACTCAAGTTCAGGGTGCAACAGTGCTTCTCCAGTGATGACATTTAATTGTGCACTGGCAGCCTTTCCACTGGAGCCTCCAAGTTCTGCTTGAGCTGAGAGGCTGCTGGTAAGCTAACTCTTAACTAACCCCATAACCTTTCAGAAACAAGAAATCAGGGGCGCATGGGTGGCTCAGTGGGTTAAAGCCTCTGCCTTTGGCTCAGGTCATGATCCCAGAGTCCTGGGCTCTCTGCTCAGCAGGGGGCCTGTTTCTTCTTTTCTCTCTCTGCCTGCCTCTCTGCCTACTTGTGATCTCTGTCTGTCAAATAAATAAATAAAATCTTAAAAAAAAAAAAAAAGAGTATCTTTCTAGAAACAAGAAATCAGGAGGCGGTGTGTATCCAAGAGCACTTGGGTGTGTTAGGAACCTCTGGAAGGAAAGGTCTCGCCCCAGGGGTGGGAGTGGAAGTTGGCAGCCTGTGTCCAAAAAACTGCTTTACAACTCATCCAGACTCATGCTCAGCAAACTGTTGTGAGGGCTCAGCAAACTGTGAGCGTGGCCAAATCCAGACCAGTGCCTGTTGTAAATAAAGTCTTACTGGAGCACAGCCACACCTATTTGTTTACATAATGTTTATGGATCTTTGGCTTTTGCAAGAGCAGAGCTGAGTGGCCAAGACAGACTGTATGACCCGCAGAGCTAAAAAATCTTTCCTATCTAGCCTTTTAAAGAGATTGCTCTAATGTATATGGCCAGATGGCAGTTTTCATATGAAATCACTGAACTGGGTCCCTGGGTGGCTCAGTCGGTTAAGTGTCTGCCTTCAGCTCAGCTCATGATCCCAGAGTCTTGGGATCCAGTCCCACATTGGGCTCTCTGGTCAGTGGGGAGCCTGCTTCTCGCTCTTACTCTCCCTCTGTGCTCTACCTTTCTCAAAGGAATAAGTAAAATCTTTAAAAAAGAAAGAAAGGAAAGGAAAGGAAAGCAAAGCAAAGGAAGATAACACCAAACTGAGCCTTCAGTAGAAGGTTCTGTAATCTTAGAGAAGCCTTGCAATTAATTGTGCTTTGAAGCCTAGAGAGCTGGACCCGAGACACTGAGGCCACCATCTAGGCTTATTATGAAGCTTTCTGGGCATTACTATGGTTCTATTTCCCTAAGACATCAGTGCCTATAGCTAATAGTCTAGCCTTCTGTGATTTCAGGAACATGGCAAAACTGGGAGAATCAGAAGGCCCTTGGAGCCCTCAAAGTCTAAATGGCCGATTTCTGAAATGGAGGTATAAAAGTTCAGCACAAGCCTTCGAATCACATTTGGTTTGGATGACTATAGAGGTTTCCAGGGTCACACGTAAATTTAGCAAAACTTAGGCATGCTCTTTCTAGCATTCCATAGTTAAATTCAAATTTCTGGATTGCTTAGAGAAAGAATTCTTCTTTATAGTTGAGAAGGAATTAACCATCAAGGCACCAGATTGCTATGACTGTTAAAATCTAGTAGTTGTTTGGGTCAAAAGCTCTCTAAAATGTACTATGTACTCTTAGTATGAAAGTTCCCGATTTAGGTCTATTGCCAACATGGGTGGCAAACTGAGACCCACTCCTAGGAGCTCCCCTTCCTGTTGTCATCCACATTCTACCCCCAGCTTCATCAGCTCTCACACACTTGGAGAAGATGTCCTTTGCCTTGAATCAGCCAGCAGGCTGATGTGTTGAGAAAGATTCTGAGGATGCCTCTAGGGGCAGTAGAAAAGAGCTCCATGACCCTGATTGGTGTGGGTGATGATTGCAGAGACGAGGTTAGGTATCATCTACTTCCCCATTCTGATTCTTGCTCTGTGGCTTGCAGACCCTTCGAATGACAAAGTCATTTTTTGTAGCTTTGTTATCAGCTCTTTACTCTGCTGATGGTGGATCTGGGACTCAGCGTTCCTGTTGCTGGGTCTCAGCATCATCTCTCCTTCTGTTCCTCTGGTTCCTTAACTTCACTTCTCTCCCCTCCTTTCGTACAGTCAGTCATCTATCTTCTGGGCTCCTCTGACTGTAATGATTTCTCTTGAGAAGTATGTCTTTAGATACTCCTGGTCAGGAAGATGCTTCTTTCTGTTCCCCAGGGCCACTGTTTATAGGTGTGCAGACGGGGACCTGGACAAGGTTGCCTGGGCAAAGATGGGAATGGAGGCTTCCGGGCAGTGTGTGCCCTGCCCCTTCCACATTGAGTCTTCTGCCTTCTACTTCCCATCTCCTTCTCTCTCTTTTTTAATCCACTACCCCTGCATTCTTGTTTTAGTAAATGGATGATCATCCGTTTGTTTTGATGCTCTGATTGGCCCAGATTTGGCCAGTAGAACCCCTTTCATGTCGGTTCCTTTGTTCTTTTGACACATCTTTATCCTTTTTGTGTGTGTGTGAGTACTTCCTTCCTTTTTGCAAAACACAAAATTACAGATTCATCTTTACCTTCCTTGCCCCAGCCCTGGAACCAGCTACTTCTACAAGAAGCCCTGGTTCCTTTCAGTTGGGGATGATATTTAGAAATCGAGACCAGGCACTATGCTGGCAGTTAACTGGGGGTGTATTAGCTTTTAGAATTTAAAAATGTTTTAAAAGTTATTAATGATAGCATGAGTTGATATTGATACTTCCAAATCCAATCCAATCCCCTAGGTTCTTCTTTGCTTTTCCTATTCCATTTTTGTAATTTTCTTGACAGGTAGAACCTTGACTCTCAATAGTACATCCTATCTATTCACTTGATCAATTCTATAACACATTTAATTTCCATTTGGATTTGTTCTGCCTTGGGCATCTTGTAGTTTCTGAAATAGTTTTGTCTTTTATTTGTGTTTCTTTCTTTGGTAAAATGAGTCTCATTATGTGTCTTCTTGTTACTTGTCTGTTTTTATTCTTAGTTTTTGAATATACTTACTTACATGTTTATTTGAAAATAATTCAATTTGTCATATTGTGTTAGAGGTGTCTTCTGCTTCATGGTTGGATTTTGGGGGATAGTTTTTATTAGCTGAAATACTTTTTACACTTTTTACTCCTTCTAACAGTAGTGTTCTATGCAATTGATTAGATTTTTTTCTATTCCTAGGCATTTGGTAGGTGAGTTTTCTTTTTTTTTTTTTTAACTTTTTTTTAAAAGATTTTATTATCTATTTGACAGAGAGAGAGATCATAAGTAGGTGGAGAGGCAGACAGAGAGAGAGGGGGAAGCAGGCTCCCTGCTGAGCAGAGAGCCCGATGTGGGGCTCAATCCCACGACCGTGGGATCATGACCCAAGCTGAAGGCAGAGGCTTTAACCCACTGAGCCATCCAGGTGTCCCATGGGTGAGTTTTCTAATTGAAATCACCATTTTCTGTGAATATAATAAAGTTCAGTATCTTTATTTTTTTAATTTTTAAAAAAGGTTTTATTTATTTATTTGAAAGACACAGAGATAGTGAGAGAGACCAGGAGTGGGGAGGGGCAGGGGGAGAAGCAGGCTCCCTGCTGAGCAGGGAGCTGGACGTGGGGCTCAATCCCAGGACCCCAAGATCATGACCTGAGCTGAAGGCAGACACTTAACCAAATGTGCCGCCCAGGCCCCTCAGTTCCGTATCTTTAAGGGATAACTTTGATGATGATGGAGGTGGGGTGGAGGGGAAGTGGCCACAAAGTCTTCACCTTTTTATTTGCTTCAGCAGGTTTCCTATCTTTAGTTTCTTTCTTCCTTTTTGGTCTTCATTGTTGCATATCCAGGCAACACTGCTTCTTGCCTGTTTTTCTGATTCTTCCCCCTACAGGGGTTCTTCAAGGCTGCCATTGCTGTCCTGTTCACTTTCAAGTCCCTTCTTAGTAACAGATTCGCTGAACTACCAAGTCCCTGACCACTGTTTAGTATTTGGGTAGTTAGTGTTGGACTTGCTGTTTCTGAGACTTTCTCTTATCTTCAGACCTGAGATTTTCTCCTGACATTCCTTCCTGCCCCTAGATCTGTAGGTCAGCTCTGGCTTGGCTTGGTCCTAGTGAGTTCTGCTCGACTGAAGGACCAGTCTCTTACTTGAGCCACAGTGTCCTCATATAGTACAGGGCAGGAGCAAAGAGGTTGACCCAAATTATTCAAGCGCATTTGAAGCTTCTACTTAGACAGGGTGTATATAACATGCGAGCATATTCACTGACAAAGGCAAGACACATGGCCAAGCCCCCCAATGAGGCCAGGAATTGATTGCCTTCCACATGGAAACACAGCAAAAGTGCGGAGTGGACTATACTCTTACGGGGAAGGGGAATGTTAAAATGCTCATGTGCATAGTAAATCCTTAAGTGGGAGATTTTAAAAAACAGATTGACCCAAATTAATTGACCACAGGGCCCTTTCCTTGAGGTACATCTCAAATTCCCCAGAGAATACTTTGGGAAATGCTGCTCGGCTCCATCTTGAGATGTGTGAACTAACCTTCCAAAGACATTTCTTTGAAAGTCCGGGTAAGTGGAGGATATAGAGTTCTGAAATTCATGTTTCAATGAGTGAGAGCCAGACTTTAAAACCTTCCCATGTCACAAGTCCTGTACCCCTTTGTAAGCTAACACTTCTTCAGCCCTGAAGTCCTAAAAAAAGCAGATTTGGAAAATAATTAAGTTCTCATGCTTTCTTATCCTTGTGGATATCAGTGATCTTGTTAGGAACCATCCCCTCCCCCAACCATGTTTTTTTCTTCCCCTCAAATAATCCATTATTAAAGAACCATTTGTGCTTCTTCAGATAAGAAAACTAAGAGTCTCCCCGTCTGATTGTTTCAAGTCTCTCTCTGTATGAGTGGTATCTTTCTCCGATTCAACTCACTAACTAGCAGCAGTTAGCATGGTCTCCCATATACGAATAGTAAATTGCTTTGAGTGATGAAAAATTGCCGACTGAGCAGGTGATGTGCTCATGTGGGTGACGTATCTTCACTCTGTGGGCTTTGGTTCTATGGAAAGCAGAGACATAACATTTAAATCAGGAACACATATTCTGTTTTTGTAGCATAAGGTAAGTGTCTCATAGCCTTGGAGTGAAGAGATACAGGTCATTGGGCTAAAAGAGGATGGGAACGAAGGTGTCCTCATTCACGTACCCAACCTGGTGTTTGCCTTGGGCAATTTACTGTCAGTCTTCTCACGTGCCACAGAAGAGACACTGCATGAGGCCTGAACAAAATTCTGCTAATGATGCTTGCAAAGATAAGAAAAGGGTTGCAGAAGGTGGAGATGGGCTGTACCATACTGTGTCAGTGGTGTGCTTTCTTTTTACCTCCAGTATGTGTCTTCTAAGGTTTTTTACCCCCCCAAGGTTTTCATTGTGGTAAAAATATGTAACATGAAATGTGTCATTTTGATAATTTTAAATGTAGAATTCAGAGCATTGAGTACATTCATAGTGTTGTGTAAACGTTCTCACACTTCACTTATGGAAATTTTTCATCATCCCAAACAAGTCTGCCCATTAAACAAATCTGTCTCCCTTCCCCACAGCCCCTGGCAACCTCTATTCTACCTTTTGTGTCTGTGAATTTGCCTATTCTAGGCCTGTCTTGGGAATGGAGCCCTAAGCTATTTGTCCTATTGTATCTGTTTCTTTCAGTATAATGTCTTTCAGGTTCATCCATGTTGTCACATTCATCAGAATTCCCTTCATTTTTACATCCAATTAATATTCCATTGTATGTATACACCATGTTTCGTTTATCCATCCATCCGTTGATAGACATTTAAATTGCCTGTCTTTTGGCTACTGGGAATAATGTTGCTATGCGCAATAGTGTGCACGTGAAGCCTCTTCTGGAAGGTTCTGGTCCACCTCTGTAGCCTTGAAGTCCCGACACTCAGTTGGGTGGAGGTATGGCGTCTAGCAAATAGAAAAGGGCAACTGGCAGCAGGCAAATGGTTAAAGTTCTGGCTTAAAGTTTTATAAGCTCAGCTCTCTTCTCTTTTTTTCCTCAGGGCAGACCTTTTCCTGGAATCGAGTTCAGCTCTTAGAACCCCTCCATGGGTGGCTGATGGATAAAGCAATAACGCTGACCGAGTCTTGCTCCTTTCCATATTAATGGGACCATTTGCTGTTGTGGGATTGAAAGTATTACAGTTGAGTGACAGTTGTTTAATATTCTAATTACATAAACTTTCTGTGTTACAGTTTTGCCATTTGACATATGAGATTTCATAATGTGATTGAATTTGTATGTTGGAACTATGTTTATTAATGGGGACTGACATGGTTCTAGTAAGAATTTATGTTTAGCTGACTGAGTGAGTGATGTGGGAAATCCACAGTGATCGTCTGGGGGAGGCTGGAGTACAAACTGACCAGAGTCTTTTCTGTTTCAGTTTCACAAGAACATTTCTTGGAGACGAAGTTCACGTTTTCACTCATTTGGACACACTGAGAGATGATTGGATGTGAGATGAGGGAAGACTGGCTCAAAAAACGGGAATTTGCGGAGGTCTGAATTCAAAGGAGCTGCTCCGTAAAGAGATTGTCCAATGGGGGGAGGGCACAGAAACACACTTAGACCATCTGATTTTATTACCTTTTCTTTCAAAAGTCTTTTCTGGCTGCGGGTATAAATACATACTAGGTAGCAGAAGCTTTAGGCTTTTTCTTTGGAGAATAACTAAGTTCTACCCATTCCAGCCTTGATAACTGGGTTGGGAGCCATTTTTTCAGAGCGGCTGTGGCCTCAGAAGGTGGCAACATGATTTTTGCCTTTGCACTCAGCTCAGATCTGAATCAAACTGGGCCTCAGCCAGGAGGTTTCAACAATTTATAATTTAGTGAGGTTAGGCTCATCCTGGTCTCCAAAGGTAGTTTAAATTGCGCTTAAACAGATTTATGCAAAACTCCAGCACAATATTATAAGATCCAAATAAATCAGAAAACTATAGGCATTTTCATCTTCTAGGATATTACAATTTTAAACCGGCCAAGAGAGTTTATATGCTAGCAAGTTTAAAAATTATAAAGCAAACAGATGAGTTCGACCCCCAATCAGATTTCAATTTTTAAAAAAATTATTGTATATTTATTTTTTTAATTATGAAGGTAATAGAATTATCTTATAGAAAAAATAGAAAAGACAAAAAATTTCTCCTAAGATAATACCTTTAAGCAGCCTCTAATGCATTTTGGTATAATTCTTTATAGTCTTTTCCCTCAGCATAACTATTTATCTTTTTTTCTTTACATATTGGTCATCATAATTTAAGGACAAATTTGTATCTTATTCTTTTCATTTAGTATTGCACAAAAACATTTCCCAGGTTTCTATACTGTCTTCATAGCCATAATTTTAAATGACTTAATTGAGGGAAAACAAGTAACACAGAGCATTTATATCACTTCCAATTTTGTAGTAAACTAGACCATGGGCATTTGCAGAGTCATCATTCAAGATTTCAGCCGTTTGCAAGCAATTCCAAAGGCCCAAGGCATGTAACAATTAATAATTTTATCAAAGCATTTTGGGGAATTTGAATCATAAGATCAGAGTCCAGAAGCTAGTCAGTCAGTCTGTGAACTGATTGCCCAATATGAGGGTATTAATGTAGTTTTTCTATTTTCTGTTTGTCCCATATGTGTTTTATGGGAAGTTACTATATTCGTTTTTGCTGCATAACAAACCACTGAGGAAAATGCTTAAAACAACAAACATTTTATTATTTAGCTCATGATGCTAAGGTTGGCTGAAAATGCTGGGAGAATTCTGGCCTGGGATGGCTGGCTGGAGCTGGGGGACCTAGGAGTCACTCAGTCGCTCACGTATCTGGAGTTGTCGGGGTGTTGGCCAGAGTGAGGGGTTTGGCCTTTTCAGCACATGATCTGTCTAGATTCAAATGCTGGTGGTTCCATGATTTTAAGCGCGGAAAGAGAAAGCAAAATCTATATGCAAGTACTTCTCAGTCATTTCTCAATGTGCTTGCATCCTATTTGCTAATAATGTTCCATAGGAGAAAGCAAGCCGTATGGCCAATCCCAAATCAAAGTCCATTAATAGACTTTACCTTTGATGGACAGAGAAATAGTATCATATTGCAAAGAGGCAATGCATACTGGAATAGAAAAAAATATTGTTTGCAAGTGAACTACCACAATTTCATATCCAGTGTATGATCACATTTGGGAATCTGCAAAAGTCTGGCAGAAGTCCAAGGGCCACACCATTTGTGATTTATGGGGAGGAGGATCTTCTATTTATGGGCAAGTATTGTAAATAATACTTTAATACTTCTCTTTGTATATATATTTTCTAAAACTCTTTTGAATTATTTGGTTAGGATAGATTCCCAGAAGAGGAATTACTAGGTCAATGAGAATGAGTATTTTTATGTCACTTAATATTTATTTCAAGCTTGTTTTTCCAAAAGTTGTGTTGAATCATGCGCTGTCAGCAATGTATGTTTGATTATTCACAAGATTACCTGTTTTGCCACACTTCTGTTAGCACTGAATGTTATCATTAATAGATTTTGTTAGTCAAAAGCTAAAAAGTGGTTCTTAACTTCCACGGGTGTTTGTCTTCTAGGGTGGCCATACCAGATTGCCACACTGTGGCTGGCTTAAACAACAAAAATTTATGTCCTCACAGGTTAGGAGCGAGAAGTCCAAGATCAAGATGTTGGCAGGTTGGGTTTCTCTGAGGTCTCTTTTCTAGACTTGCAGACGCCCACCTTCTTGCTGTGTCCTCCAGTGACCTTTTCTCTGTCTGTGCACATTCCTGCTGGTTCTTCCTTTTCTTAGAAGGACATAAGTCATATTGGATGAGGGCCCCACTCTGAGGACTCACTTAACATTGATTACCTCTGTAAAGGCCCTCTGTCCAAATGTAGTCACACTGGGGTTTGGAGCTTCCACATATGAATTCTGGGGGAATACAATTCAGTCCATGACAGGGTGAGTCTAGGACATGTGAGGCTTGAAGATTATCTAATTTGGGGACTCTCTTTAAAAAGAATATAGAATCACAAATATAAAATTGTTAGGTGCTCTTCCTGGTCTTGGAAGGGCACTAAGGGTTAGGCCCCAGAGTGGCACAGTTAGCCCACCTCTGCTCACTGCTGTTTTGCACTTTAGTTAATAGTGGGCATAAAGGCTACTCATTTGTGTATCTGCCAGGTATACAGCTCAGGATATTGGTTTTGAATAAAAAGTGGCAGGAGAGGAGAGGTACCATTAAGTACCATTAATGGTAAATGTTACCATTTAGCCTGGAAGGTTCTCAGGTTTGAAGCTTTGGGTTTAAGCAGACATGGTAAGGTTTTTAGGAGAGGCCTCAGTTGTTCTGGCTGAGCAGCAAGCCACTTATGTGGTGTGTTTGCCTTGGTGACAGTGAATGTGTCTTATTGCCTCCAGTATTTTACCTTGGACATCTGAGCACACGGCTGGCCCATGATCAAGAGGGAACCAATCTTCATTCTTTAATTAGACATGGGGTTCAGAATCTGAGTTCCCTGGAGAGAGGGAACACGCAAACATAAGTTGACATTAAGATAGAAATGCTTTATGCTAGATTCTCTAGAAGTAAGTTCTCATTGGCAGAAGGGAGGTGGCACTTCTCCAAAAGAAGGTATTAAAAAATGGAGTTCGGGATGCCAATGAGAAGCTTCACTCTTAAAAATGTTGGATGTAACACTTTTACTGGTCCTAGAGGACATGATACTATCTACAGAAAACCCTGAAGACTCCAGAGAAAAAACTGCTAGAACTGATAAATAAATTCAGTAAAGTTGCAGGGTACAAAATTAATACACAGACACCAACTGCATTTCTACACACTAATAACGAAGTAGCAGAAGGAGAAATTGTCTAGGAATGTCTAGGAAAATGTCTAGGAATGAACTTAACCAGGGAGGTGAAAGATCTGCACTCTGAAAACTACAGAAAATATGTTGGATGGGCCAGTGTGGCTATGGAGGACACAGATGTTGTATCCTAGCACAGAGCTGTCCGCATGGAGAATCTGTTGTCTTAGGAATGTGCTTCTGCTACCATTCCTGCTTCCTTCCCTGTCAACTACAGGGGACTGAACACAATCAGGGACTTCTGGGAAGGGGCAGGGCTATGCTGTGACAGGCATCGCCTTAGACCAATGACAGTGTAGAAACGGATCCTGGGGGGAACAATTACTCAAGCATGAGTCTTTAAGTAGAGGTTGTGGGGAGTTTGGAAAGTTGGTTTGGCAGTGGGCTGGTTGGAAAGCAGAAGTCACATGGGAGTGGAGGTAAAAAGAGAAATTAAGAAGAGAAACCCTCGTGAAATGACACATTAAAAGATATTTTTAAAGATATTTTAACTACATCTAGAAAAGGTAAACCTAAATTCCTTTCCCTCTTGTTAAATAATACAGATAATTCATAGAGCTGTGGAGATCATTGTTCAAAATCACCATGAACCTTCTGGTTCCTGGAAGACAGCCAGTGAAATTCCCAGAGCTGAAAGGGGCCTGTCTTAACTACCAGCCTGAGTTACCACTGACACCCAGCAAAACATGTAGGAAAATATTAGCATTTCCTATTCAAACAAATAGGATATAGTCTGGGGACACAGGTTTATCTAATCTGCCTTTGAAAAGATAACATATAAGAAAGCACAGAGCTTAAACAGGAAAATCACTTTGCACAAAGTCACCAGTGATCCGAGGTGGGGTAGTCCTCTTTGCCTCCGAGAACAAGTAGAGCATTGTCTCATCCATGAAAAGAAAACACCCTCTGATTTTCTAATTTTGCTCCGAACTAAATTCTCAGTTAGCATCTAAGGATGTATTTTCTTTGTCCTTCTCTTGCCTCCCTTCTTAATTTTCTTAACCTCCGATTTTTAATGGGGCTATCTAAGTGGATGTTGAAACAGGCTGAATGTTCAGAAAGAGTACATTTCCTATGTAAACAAACAGGGCCCAGCTTAGAGAGAAAGGAAAGCAGTCTTGTCAACCCGAAAGGACACACATGGTAATTTTCGTAACTGAAGTATTCCAGGGATCGCAGAGTACAGGAACCATCCATAAAACGGGAACTGGACCACACAAAAACACACCCATGGCTCCAGGCGGGCACGTTTGAAAGTAAGCAGACCTTGAGGAGTAGGAAGCAGGGGGCTTGCATCAAATGATCTTTATAAATGCCCCTCTAAAATTAAAACCCTCTCTAAGCGTCTTCCAGGTAAAAATGTTGTTGTCTGGGGGGCTGGAGGCCATGAAACCCAAGCGCTGTGGAGAGGAAGACAAATAGACTGCTGAGGTCAGGGCTGGAGTGACGTGACCTTGAGATTTTTGTTTCCTTTCTCAAGGTCTTTTGACATGCGTCATTGGATTACAGTTTCAAGTCTGGGATTCCGATAGAATTTGCCTCCACTGAGGATTTACAATGCTTTAAGCACAGAACTAGATGGTTGTAGACAGTCTCTTGTTTGAGTTCAAAGACAACACCTAATTATCCCCAGAGAAATCATGGCCAAAAAGACGGGATGGTGAGAGTTCCTAAATCTAGACATGATTTTCTTTGGAATATCTATGCTGCTGTCAAAGGTGATTTCTTGCCCACCTGCTGGGAAAATTTTTGACTCTCTGAATAATAAGTGTTATTGGAGCAATCATGATATTTTAAAAAGATTTTATTTATTTATTTGACGGAGAGAGAGATCACAAGTAGGCAGAGCAGCAGACAGAGAGAGAGGAGGAAGCAGGCTCCCTGCCGAGCAGAGAGCCCTATGCAGGGCTCGATCCCAGGACCCTGAGATCATGACCTGAGCTAAAGGCAGAGGCTTAACCCACTGAACCACCCAGCTGCCCCTGGAGCAATCAGATAATTTTTTAAGACAGTAGGCAAGATGTTCGTGTTTTAAAATAGAGTCTATCTGTGATTCTCGTAGCTTCCATTCTAATTCCAGATGAAGTGCTGTGGGTGCCAACGTCCAGAAGAGCATTTTGTCACCTCTGAGGATTAGCAGAACATGGGGAGAAAAAGAGACCCTGTTATCTCTCCATAGCCGCGGCCATTTAACGTCCCAGAGATGGAAGTCAAAATTTCCTTTGGTGTAAGTGGTAGCTTTTGACTGGCTGTAAGGAGAGCCTGAGTTTGTTTAATTTGGAGTAAAGTTTTATGAGTTAATCTCCAGTGAGGGAAAGCAGCAGTAAACACAGAACATATTGGTCATTATTCCAAGTATTTCTACATTCTTTCTCATGCATGAAAGGAGAAACAAATTTCAAGAAAACGGGGAGGCACGGTGTTCAAACGTGTGTGTGTGTGTGTGTGTGTGTGTGTGTGTGTAGGTGGCTGTGTGCGCGTGTACGCATAATTTTGTTTTGACCAAACCATCTGGTGTACAATATACTTCAGTAGTGTGAAGGCAAACATTTACCAGGAGATTCACATGGTTTCTGCTGTATATAAACATACTTGCCAAAGACTCTTACATTTCTAGAAAGTGGAGATAAACATAGATCTCTTTAGGCATATATTAACTCAGTTCAATCCTTTACAGACCAAACTGTGATTTATTTTGGTGGCCCTTATAAACTCAGGTGGGTTAAAATGCCAGAGAGACATACACAATCTGGAAATGATCACTGTCGTGTCTGAGGAAAACTACCTTTCTCCTCAACTTTAGTAATAGAAGCGAAAAATTCAGGGCTATTGTGATATGACTGTGTGCTGAAAAGTGGATTAAATCTCGATTAAATTACAACGTAAATAATATCTTAACTAAGAATGGTAAAAGTGAACTTGAAATGGTCTTAAAAACAAAGGAGGTAATTTGCCTGATTTATTAGGGGAGAGAAAAAGTAGCTTTGTGTGTGTTCTGTGGATTTCATGTTTAATGGGACAGACTTCTAGGGAAACTGCTGGGATTTGGGGAAGCTAGACCAAGAGCTCCTAGCATGCAGGCTGGATTTTTAAGAGGCTAGAGGGAGGGAAAAAATCACCCGCCCATCACCCAAACAACCAGCCACCCAAACAAGCTAAGTGCCCAGGCCCTGGGAACATGGCCACTGTTTCCATAGGGGGTCCTGGGTATCAGAAGAGCACTAAACGAGGGAGTACTTAAACTTCAAAAGGAAAAAGGGGATTTATTAGGTGGTTGGAGGGGAATGTTCCCGTAACTGGGGCCCCTGCTGCTCTCATTCTCAGGCTGGCGGGTTGTTGAAAACCCTCCTGTCAGATACAGATATGGCTTTGGCTCTTGGGCGTTAGCGGCAGCTTGAACATTTTGCACTTCCGTTTCTCTGAAAAGTCCAGGATGTAAGGTGCTTCCTTCGAAAGCCTCTCTGTCCTTCACCAAGAATAGGCCACATTCAACTTCACTATGGGGTGGTGGTGGGGGTTGGTGGGTGCTGGAAGACATGCTTCTGGCTGGTCATGTGTCCGTAGACAAGGGTGTCCCCTCTGGGGCCCTGTTCACTCATGTGAAATGGGGGAGTTGTTCCTTAAGGAACTTTCCAGCTCTAAAATCCTGTGATTCTCAGTGGGCCAAGAAAATCCAGCTTCTGAGCAAACAAAGCTCAGAGTGGTGGAGTGGAGTTGTTTGTCAAAGGTCCCACAGCAACTGATAGGTCAAAGAAGAACTTGAGACCGTATCTCTCTTCTGACAACTAGACTCTGACATCCAATAAGGCTGAGGGCTTTGGGAGGGCGATGACCATGCCTATTTTGTTCACGATTGTATATCCCATATTCCTGGCCACAGCCAGCACTCAAGAGACATTTAGTGACTCAGTAAATGAAAGGATGAATAGAAAGCAGGGACTTCCTAGGAGCAACCTGGTTTTGAGGCTAGGACTTGCTCAGTTCTGAGGTGTGGAACCCCATGTGATCAGCGAGCCTGAATTTCATATAGAGGAGGGCAACCTCCCTGGCATGCTGGGAGAGAGACGGCCAGAGAGGCTGTGTGGGAGACTAAAACATTGCTGTCATTAATTCTGACGGCAAAATCTGGCTTGTTGTTTCACAGACGCATATGTCAAGTGTCACACTTCTGGAGGCAATGCAAGGAATGTCGGATGATAGCTCTGAATCTGGATCTGGGTGAGTCAAGAGGCAAACCTTGAACTGTCGAGGGTTGTGCAACACAATCGCTGTGATCGGAAGTGTGGAGCAAGTAGGTTACCTGAGGAGTCTCCATAAAACATGTCACAAGTCTTTGAAATAGTGCATTGTGACCCCATGCATACTCACCCAGTGAAGATTACAGATTTACGAGATGAAACTTTGCTTTTACTCTGTGCTTGTAACCTGATATTTTAGGATAATTCCATTGTCTTTATTTTGTTGTTTAAAAATGTGTAATGCAATGCACTAAAAGTTGATTTCATGTACTAATCCATAATCTTCAAACAATAAGGGATATATGATTGACGTGGGACAGTTTGGGGCACGTGTGCATTAGGTATTGCCTTTGTTTCATTTTGATTTTAAAAAAATAAAAGTTTTACTGAGATACAGTTTGTGTGTCAAACAATTCACCCATTTAAAGTATGCAATTCCATGCTTTTTAGCATATTCCCAGAGAAGTGCAAAGACCCCCCGCGATTTTAGAATACTTTCATCCCCTCAAAAGGAAACCCCACATTCTTTAACTATCAATCCCCATCTCCCCATTTCCCTGGCTCCCTGGCCCCAGGCCACCACTTATCTACCTTCTGTCTCTCACAGATTTGCCTATTCTGGACATTTCCCATGAAAGGAGTCAGAGAAAATGTGGCCTTAAGTGATCAGCTTCTTTCTCCGAGCATCCATGTTCTCCAGGTCCATCCATGATGGCGCATGTGTCAGCCGTCCGTTCCTTTTTATGGGTGAATAGTGTTCCGTTGGGTGGGGTCTACCACGTTTTGTGGACCCCTTCGTGGAAGCATTTCATCTTTATTTACAGAGGCTGCTGCCTGTTGCTGCGTAACTCTTTGTGGAGTAACGAATGTTGAGGTCGGACAGGACCGCAGGGTGGAAGCCCGGGACCCCCGCACCGTGAGAGTCTCGCGGTCCCACCGCCCCGCCTCCCTGGGTCCCCCCGCCTTCCCACGGCAGTCGCGAGACGCAGAGGGAGCGCGCGGGCAAGGACTGCTGGTGCTGCTGGAAATGGGGGGCACAGAGCCCGAGCTCCTCCCTTCGGGTGGCGGGGAGCCACGAGCCGAGCGAGGGCAGGAGCAGCGCACGTGTCAGGGCCCACGAAGAACGCTCTGGAATGTCCCTTCCGTCCTGCGAACGGCCCTCGGGGCGCGGAGCCGCCGGGCAGGAAGGAGACCTTGTCCGCCCGCAAGATTTCAGGTGAAACCCCTTCCGCAGAAGGAAGTTGCTCCCAACCGAGTTTTATCACCTCTCCTTCTTTAAACCTGCACTTTGAAGTTCCTCAGTCTCTCCAGAATCACAAAGACAAACGACTCAGTCGCAACCCGAGCCCCTTCTCAGGTCAGTGTTCCTGGTTTTTTTTTTTTTGAAAAAAAAAAAAAAAATTTTTTTTTTAAGATTTTTTTTATTTGACAGACAAAGATCACAAACAGGCAGAGAGAGAGAGAGGAGGAAGCAGGCTCTCTGCTGAGCAGAAAGCCCAATGCAGGACTCGATCCCAGGACCCCAAGATCATGAGCTGAGCTGAAGGCAGCAGCTTAACCCACTGAGCCACCCAGGTGCCCCAGTGTTCCTGTTTTTTAAAGCGTGTCCCTTCCCTGCTTGTAAATGAAAACTCTAGAGGATACGTGTGCAGATCCCGCAGGTGGAAGACAGGGGGCGCACTCTCGCCCCCAGGGATCTTCCAACCCTGAACAGAGGATTTGATTTCACGTTCACCGCCATTTAAAGGCCGGCTTTGGCTCGACCTGATTTCTGGAATTTTCTGGGGGTACTGACGCTGGGCAGTTTTTCATTTTCTTGGCCTCGGCCGTGACATTCCATGCTGCCATGGCTGCGTCTGCCTGCTCTGTGTCTGAAATGTTCCTAGCGTTTTCCGTGGGTGTCTGCTCACCCAGCGTTGCGCAGATGGCTTCAGAGAGGAGAAACCGGGCCCCAGAGCAGGGGGGGAGAGGAGGTGGCGCCCCTGGGAGGGAACCCGGGGCCTGCCCACGCAGCCGGCGGTAAGCGGAGCAGAGGGCCGGGCGGTGCGGTGCGGGGCCGGGTGGGGTGTCTCAGCCTCACCCCGAGGCGCCAGACGCTGGTTCCAGACAGGCCTTGGCCTGTCTGTCTGAGGAAGACCTGGGGGCGTGGGTGGGACTAGCTTTCTCGGGCAGTGAGCCCCGGGAATCAGCCACAGGGATGGTTCTCGAGAAGGTGCAAGCGAGGGGCGCTTTTGGAATCGGGAGGATTTGTGTTTAGAAGGTGTTTACTGAATGCTCAAACCCAGTAGGTAGCCCCGTGGGCATTCAAGGTACATGGCAGGACACACTGGAGATTGTCTCTAACTTTATGGTTTCCTTTTTTCCCCCGGAGGTGGGAATCCCGTGATCAGATATATAGGAATAATATGATTCAGGCTTTGAAAGAAAAAATAAAGCAAATACGGAATGTAGAGTGAGGTCCTCTCATTAACACAGAGGTCGGGAAAGAGTCTTTCAAGGAGGTGATGCTTAGCAGGGATCCGAATGGAGCCAGAAATCGAGCTGGTGGATTTCTAAGGATTTATATTCCAGATCGAGGAGGTGGAAGGGGCAAATGTCCTGAGGAAGGTGCTTGCTTAGCATGCTAGAGGAGCAGCAGAAGGTAAAGTGCAGCTGGCACCAGGCAAAGAGCAATGGGGGTGGAGTTGCAGGGACCCCATTATATAGGGCCTTGCAGAAGTATGAGGCCTGATGTGAGTCTGGTTCATGCCTCAGTTTCCTTATTTCAAGCTGCTTGAGATGATAGGATGTAAAGCGAAATGTCTGGATGTAGGAGGCACTTAGGAAAGTCCAGTTATCATTCTCGTCTCCTAGGAGATGGCAACAGGAACATTTGTGATGCCTACAACCTCGCCTGACTTGTCCAGTTCACCAGATTATCACCCTTTCATTTTGCCTTGGGTTGGGTATTTAAGAAGTCTAGTTTATCTCTACTTTTAACTTTCCCTAGACCCCCTGGGTGTTGACTTTGATTATTGTGGAGAAAGGAAATGGAAGACCTATGCCGTGGGAATGCTTTCCTTGACTAGCCAGCATTTCTAGTTGGTCAATATATTTCATGCCCATAGGAGGTAGAAATGTATGGTGCTTCATGAAGCCAGAGAAGTGGCCTAGTGCTGGCGATCTCTTGAGCTCTCTCTTGTGATTCTAAGATAGAATTCTGAATTTTCACTTTATGCTTCAGCACCTGTTTAGTTGGTTGGTTTTTCTCTGACAATACAAGACAAAGCTCTTCAGAGACCAAATGATAATGTAAGTGGAGTGTCATAGGACCCAGTAATGTAGCTAGGAAGACAGTGAGAATGTTGGACCATCAATTATGATGGAATAACGTATTTATTTTGTCAAAGGTCTGGAATCATCCTGTTGCACTGAACCCCGTGTGTAATCTACAGAATCCATAGCCCTCAGACCCTCCCAGAGGGCTTTCTGCCAGCTTCCAAAGGAGTAGCTTTTAGGTCAATGGTTTCCAATTGGGTGGGAAGGGTAGTGTCAAAAATTCCAGAAATAATAAAAATTAAAACCAGGTCAGTAAGCTAGTATTTAGTAAGAGCTTATTTTGCACAAGAAGTACAGTTCGCGAACTGGGAATCTTCAAATCCAAACCTGATTCAGAGCCCAGATCCATGTTATGGTGATAACTTAGGACGTGATGAGGAAGACGTCATTGAACTTGAAAAGGATTTCTTATCACAGCCAGAGTTTTCAGATGGTGTGGGGTTGGTGAAAAGTGACCATCTTACACCATTTTAGGAAGATGAGTTTGAGTTTTTGTTTTTATTTTTGTTTTATTATCAGAGGCATTTACAAGAAATAACCCAAGTTTCTCTTACATTAAGTAAGTTACATTTAGTGTTTGAATGATTTTGTCTGCCTGGGGAATTTTCAGTGCTGGTCTCCATTTTATTTTATTGTGATGGAAGGAATTCCCCAGGAGTGGGCAAGATGACAGTGTCGGGGGAGGCTGGAAGAAGATGGTGAGAACTCTGATTTCAGTTTTAAAGATCTTATCCTTTGGCAGTTCCTCAACTCTGCCTCCTGAGGTCTAGCCTGTCCTTCCTGTACTAACTTACTAGCTGAGAGATGAACTTTAGAACCAGATGACCAGGGTTCAAATCCCAGCTCTGACACTTCCCAGCTGTTTTCCTTTGGGTAAATTCCTTGCTCTCTTGGTTCCTTAGCTTCCTCATTGGCAAAATGAAAAAAATACTACCCTCCTGTTCGGTTGTTGTGAAGATCAGAAGTGTGAACGTATGTAAAGTGCTTGAAAGGGGGCATGAGATACTGTTCTAGACTGCTTTGTTCCTATTTTCCTATTATTCTAAGGTGATAACTTATTGGTAAACAAAGATGAAAGTATTAGGTAGGTGTCCTACATTTTTTTTCAATGATGGGGTGGATGATTAAAAAAAATTGGAGATCACTCTTGAGATGATAAACACCTATGTGTTCATCTAACAGCTATGACATTAACCTTTATAAGGATATCATTTGCTAGTGGCTATATATTTTTTTAATAAATGGCGCAGGTTTTTGTATCAACACTAGAGATAAAACATTTGAGATACAAAGGACCAAAGCCCCAGAAGAGCACCGAGTTACTTTCCAATTATAGATCTATTTTTCTGAGGCTTGTCTACAAAGAGCTGAGCTGCCTTGAGAACATACGGATGTTCTAGTCTCAAGAGCCTGGAAAAGCAGATTGTTCTGGAATAATTGCACTTTCCGTACTTTAGTAACAGATCCAGAGAGGGATTAATTTTGAAAATCAAGATCTTGGAGATCCTTCAACTAAGAATGTCTATTGGGAGTGTTGGGGAAGAGAAAAGAAATAAAGTAAGATTTGTTTTAATTCAAGATATATTTGCCAGATACTTCCATTTTTTTGGCTCTCCAGTTCTCAGGGCTTCCATCCTCAGTGTTTTATGTTATAAGAGCCCTAGTTAACCCGTTGTTTGCCAGATGCCTGACAGATACCAGCATAGACAGAACTTTCCATTTTTGAGCTGAAAGGAAGAATTCCCTTGAGACCTAGGCGTCCCTCCTGCCCCTCCCTCCCCCTCCCCCCTCTCTCCCACTCTCCGTGGACCTGAGCCTCTCCTCCTCCACCAGGTCATCCTCTATGAGTCACTTGCTGGTGTGGGGTGGACAGGCCGAGGGCTCTCTCCAAGTGGTCTTCTATAAGCAATAGATGGAATTTTGCCTCGAAGGGACTCCTACAGTATGGGTTTTATAGGACTTAGTGCTGGCTTTGGCTCACAGATCAGTAGCAGCATCTAAAATGAAGCGTCTGTACCCTGACTCTGTTTGCAAAGGGCCACTGAGCTACAGCCATCAGAGTGGACCAGACTTTAGCGTAGGTGTCCAACAGCAGGTCAGTTCTCCAACAGGAAAGGGAGGCAACAACCAAACCCCAAACAACAACACCATTTCCAAACAAGAGTATTTAAATATCTTTCGTTATGGGAACTTTTGAATATAATACTCAGCCTTTGTACCCATCACCCAGGCTCCAAAATTACCACCTCAGAGCCAGTCTTATTTCACTTACAGCTCCTTGATTTCCCCCATGCCTGGGAATATTTTGAGGCAAATCTCAGACATTGTATCATTTCACCCCCATACATTTGAAAAAAGACCGTTTAAGATAATGAACCACAGGGTGAATGGTAAGAAGCAGAGAAAAGAAAGCATAACCCAACTAGAAGCATCTAGTGTGTCTGTGAACTCAAGATGGGCCTCTATAAAAAAAATTGGGTGAAGGAACGGCCAAACTGTACTCGCTGCCCCATCTCTGAGGCAGCTCCTAGGGATGCCTCTGACCATGAGTCTTCAACTTGTTCACAGTAGCAGTGGACTCAGAAGTAAACTTTATGCATTCAGCATTTGATTTCACTTGACTAAATTACCACCATGACAAAGAGCATGTTAATGGAGGAATAAGCTAGAATCTGGGAACTGGTTGTAGTCTAAGAGGAGATCCTGATGTTCCTGTCAGCTTGGGGAGTGAGTTACGGATTCTCAAATCTATCGACCAGGGACTTTCAAATTTCTGCGGAAAAACGGCAACACTGGTATAGAAAAATAAATAATGCCCGATTTGCCTTCTACAAAGGAACCCAGGGAAGATTTCGGAGGTCTTTCAGTTGCTTTTCATTGTCACCTTGCTGGAGAGTGGGGTAGGTGCCCATTCCCTTTCCTCCCTGAGGATGCTGGTTACGTGGGGACAAGCCACTCAGGTCATTTTTGAAATGTCGCCCACTCCTGATAGAGATACAATCTGAATGAGGAACAGGAAGTGAATAACTCTGTTGTTGTTGTTAGGAACTTGAAATTCTAGAATGTTTTATCCAGCATTTCTACTCATTTTTTTGGCGGGGGGTGGGGAGGATCCTAAACAATTTCTCTATATCACATATTTTGCTCAAACAACTCTATTCTTCTCTTTTACCACTATCAATACATCAGGTTCAACTTCCTTTTTCTTTCTTTTTTCTGTTTTTGTTTTGTTCTGATGATCTTCATTTGGTAATCAGTGCCGCAGGAAAAGACAGTTTTAACATTAAAGCGATTTCTCTTCCACCAAAGTAAACCGTTAAAGACAATGGAAAGGAGAACAAATGTGCTTTTCAAGAGCCATTTTTCCTTTCCATTGTATCAGCTCACAGCAGATGGCATGTGTACAATTTACTTTTGACTGAATCATAATAAATATGAGACAATATGGTATAAACCACTTTTCATAATGTGATGCTCACCAATAAATTCCAGTTCTAGCCTTAAATCAAATCAGTGCAGATGCAAAAATTATGTAAAGTTGGTGGTACCTGCTCTTGACCTTGTGCAGATGCCCCCCTCCCCGATTTGATTCAATAAACTTCTTCTTCCCTAATGATCTGGCAGTTATTCCTATCAAGAGAATACCGTGGGGGTGCTGCAAGATGGGGGAGGGAAGCAGTGATTCAGAGACCACTAGGGCCCTAGAGAAGATTAATTTGTATGAGGAACCTGAAAAGTTGGAAAAATCTCAGTGCGTTTCTGAATACACATATTCATTTTGACCTGATTTCTGTTCCTCTGGTGCCCTGTAAAATTTCAAGGAATGTAGTTGAGGTCTGGAGATTTCCACAAAGAGATTAAGAGAGGCTATAAACTGAAGAAGTAGTCGTTTTGTATGATTGTTGGGCATGAAATATTTTCAGTACCAAGATGCCTTGATTTTCAGTGTGGAAACTGAGTAAACACCTTATAAACATTTAGGGAACATTTCTATTAATGCTCTTAATAATAGGACTTATGAGTTTAAGTCTAAAAAGGGTCTGCATCTGTTATCTTTACTTGGAACAACGTATAAGTCTCTTCTTGTCTTATTTCATGAACTAGTCAGCGAAGTGGCTGCATTTTGTGGAGACATCTTGGTCCAATTTTGTGTTTTATTTAGGAGCCAACTCATTGGGGAATCTAAATAAACACTTTTACTTAATACTTGTTGGATTTCATTATACTAACCAAATATTTTTAATCTTTCACTTTTAAAATAAGTAGGGTCTGCCTGGCTGTATGGAACCCTGGAAGGTTCTCTTGCAATGAGTCAGGCAGTCGGCTTTGTGGCAGGGGCGAGACAGACTACTTCCAGTCTCTTCTGGCAGTCTAGATGTTGCCCCGATTCTGTAACTGCTTGGCAGAGGGAGAGCTAATGGAGCTCACTCAGAGTGGTAAGATTAGGGGATTTCTTGGAATCTTATCCCAAATTTTGGGTATTTCTAGCTCAGAGAGGCCCCAGGGGGAACGAGAGCGGGGCAGGATGGGAAGAGGAACAGTTAGGTAGGTGTAAGGTGCAGCCCTTCTTGAGCTACATAAGCTACGTAGACTCAGGCAAGGGATGTCCTCTCTTTGAACCTCTGTTCAACCTTATAAATTAACTATAGTATTATTTACCTCTGGAAGAGACGTTAAGATATAAGGACTTCACAAGTTGGTATGTAAAATAGAAAATTATTTTATTATCATCCTGTAGACAGAGCTGCCTAGCATCCTGAGGAATAAATAATAGTGCCACAACTTTGAATGACAAGAGGTTTGATCATTTCAGTACCCTTGGCCCCATCACAAAGTAATCTTAATTCCAAAGATATTAAATAAATGGTCTCTATGTGCTAAGGAGCAATTTTATTTTTTTAAACAATAGTAATTTAATCTATCATAAGCTATAATAGATTCTAAAATATATAAACTATTACTCTGGTTAATGAGACATGGAGGATGTCTATGGGGACAGATTTACTTCCGAGACAAAAAGTATAAAACGTGTTTGGGAGAAAGCCTTCTGATCATCGCCTTCTTTGTTAATAGCAACAGTTATGGGAAAACATGATGCTAGAGCTCTCGCAGCCTTCTTGCAACCATGAGGTAATTAGCAAGAAAAGTCAAAATGCTGAAGATGGTGGAGCTGAAGGAGGGAATAAGTATGACTTTTCAATAATAAATTTGAGCTGCTGGAAGTGTTGAATTTACCCACTTCTAGACTTCATATTCGTGCTTTGGTCCAAAGCACATTTGATAGGTTTTCCCTATTAGATGGGTTTTCAGTTATTTGTACACAAATCTACTTGCTACCATAGGCATTGTTCAAAGTGGAATGTGAGAAGTGAAGCAGGGGGAAAAGATAGGAAGCCTTTTCAAGATGAGCCAGGTGAGGAAGAAAGTTAGATGAACATTTCAGGTATAAGGAATAGAATAGACAGTGATCCAGAGGCACAGTATTTCATGGAGCATGTCAGAGGCTATCAGTAGTCTAGCTGTGGTTAAATTCAGGTCTTCTCAGCAGGCCTAACCCTCAGGGAAAATTTGGAAATGTTCCAAGGTCCAGGAGGTGACTCTGGCATTTGGTGAATGGGATGCTAACTGTTAGGGAGTTGGAAGGTTTCGGAATGAGTACAAACATCAAGCAGGATTCCATATGGAAACGAGATCTCAGTCGTCTTCCTTGTCTGCCTTGTGGATATAACATCTCCTTCAGGGACAAGAAGATTTCCTTTCTTCAAATATTGAGATTGAAGGGGTGATTTCATTTCTTACGGGTGAGAGACTGTAACCATGCTTATAGAGCAGGAGGGGAGCTCCTGACCACCACTCTTTCGAATGTCATTAGAATTGTCTTCTTCAACCCTTCAGTCTCTCATTCAGAAATTTATTATTCTTTTTATTTTTAAAAAGATTTTATTTATTTATTTGACAGACAGAGATCACAAGTAGGCAGAGAGGCAGGCAGTGAGAGAAAGGAGGAAGCAGGCTTCTTGCTGAGCAGAGAGCCGGATGCAGGGCTCAATCCCAGGACCCTGGGATCATGACCAGAGCCAAAGGCAGAGGCTTTAACCTGCTGAGTCACCCAGGCACCCCAGAAATTTGTTATTCTTATCGTTAAAAGACAACTACCTAGGAACAAGAAATAAACAATCCCCACGAGTGAAAGGTTGTTCCTATGTTTAGAATAGATCCGCTCTCTGTGCAATAGGTTAATTCTAATAGGAAGCCCCCGGCAAAACTCTGCAGCTAGCCTAGCTCATTCTTGTAGAATTTTAAGGACTAAAGGGTGGGCATATTTACAAATGTGAAATGTAAGGTTCTTTACATTTACAAAATGTGAAACAAATGTTGAAATATTTGTTTGTTTTTCTGATTACAAAATAATATGTGCACCTGGTAAAACCATGCTGTTTATAAAGTGAAAGTTTCCTACAGGTTCCCTCCTTCCGGAGAAACACTATTCATAAGTTGATGAATTAAAATGTTTCTATGGATAAAGCAATGTGTTTACTTCTACACATGAATGGAGAAGACCCATTTTTACATTTTGGGCAATGTGCCGTGTAAGGGAAGCCATCTCTTATAGGCTTTTTTTTCCCCCCAGAGGAGGCCAAGAGGAGAAATTTTGCTTCTTTTATTTCTTCCCTTTCACGGGTTGAAGTCCTAACCCTAGCTTGGCTGTATTTGGAGACTGGTAATTCACGTTAAATGAAGTCATGAGGGTGGAGTCCTGATCTGATGAAATTTATGTCCTTATAAGAGGAGAAACCAGAGATTTCGCTTTCTTTTTCTGCCTCTCTCTTTTCCATCACGCGAGGACACAGCTAGAGGATGGCCGCTTGCAACCCATGGAAAGACCTCTCGCTGAACATGACCCCTGGCACCTTGACCTTGGACTTCTCACCTCCAGAGCAGTGAGAAACAAAGTTCTGGTATTTAAGCCACCTGGTCCATGATACTGTGTTATGGTGGCCCCGGCCAGCTAAAAGATCCTTCTAACAAATATTGCTTCTCCCTAGAAATTCCAGCAGCACATTTAGTCATTATTAGGGTATGGTAGCTTGGAAGAAGATTTTGTGTGTGCGTGTGTGTGTGTGTGTGTGTGTGTGTGTGTGTGTTGGTGGCCATTTGTAATTTGTCCATAAGTAATGACATAAAAATAGATTTCACACTCAAATTTCAATAACACCCACTTTTCAGATTCTGTATATCCAGGGCACCACCTCTGTCTTCTATGAACAGCTGTGGGCAGAAGGAAGCCCCACTCAGGAAAATTTCCTCACATAATTACCAGCCAGGGGATAACCCAAGGCCATAGTCTATAGACATCTTTCCTTTGCCCTCATCCTCAAGATCTTAAAGCTTAAATAGGAAAAAACCAAAATCTTCCACATGGAAATATTGTACCTCATACTTTATTATCCAGAGATAAACCAAATAATAATTTTGGGCAAGTGTGCTCTGGAGTGGGCCACAGGAGCAGAAGGGGAGAGACAGAAAAACATTTGCTTCAGGCCATAGTTGTTACTGAGATTTGTATTTGCGCTTTTTTTTTTTTTTTTAATTAAAAGTATCTGCTTCTCGTTGTCCATGAAAGATATTTTCCTTCTTATGTTTAGAAAGAGGTGTTTTCTGATGTGCATTGACATAATAGGACATGCATAAGCTAGGTGTTGTTGGGACTTTTGGTTTGTTTTGTTTTCAACTCAGGTTTACTTGAAATCTTGTTGTTTGACAAACTATTCTCTGAAAACAGTTGCTTAACTTTCTTAGGAAAAGTTGGACCTTCTCATATTTTCCTGAAGATAACTTTATTTTACAACTTATTAGATTTTTTTCTTGATATGGCTCTTCAGTATTTCTTACAAAAACAGTTTATTGGTTTTTTTCATTTACTTCATTTCAAATAGCTTTTCAGAGGCTTCTTATGTAGATATGAAATTTCTTTGGTTAGATTGAAATTTACGTTAGCACATGATACGAAGCTACTTTTTACTCGTTATTGGAAAAATCTAGAGTAGTTTATGATGTCAGTATCCCCGAAGGGTGGGGCAGACCCAGGCCTCAGTTGTTTAATAGAAATTCCTGTTTTTCTCCTTGCCAATGTTCTTACCCATTAGGATTTGTCCAGAATGCCCTTAAGATGCCTGTGCACCTTGTTCCCCAAAAGGACCACACCATGTCTAGAATGGAGGGAAATTTTCTTCACCCCTGGAATTTTCTGGTGTGAGAAGAATAGAGAAACTGGGTTGTTCATGCCCATTCCCTGAGCAACGGGGCAAGTTAAGGTAGAAGCTGGATTATATTTCATGGTCATTGTGGCTTCACCGTTATGACCGGTTGTCCATGGCTCCCTTCAGGAAGATCATCAATGGGAAGAACCCTCATTTCCCTAGTATCAAATGGCCTATTTTTCCCACATCCCTTTCAGAGAAAGAATATATTTCATGTATTCTCTTTCTGAATGCAACAAATTATAGTTGAAAACCTCTATCATTTATAGGCCTTTTATCCTTGTGGAGAGAACAAAGCCACAGAATCTCAATGCTATGAGCCTGTGGCTTCAAACCACGGTGGGTTTTTTGGGAAAGTGCCAGAAACTTGTTTCTGGAGGAGAAACATCAGCATTTTTCTTGTGGAAATTTAATTGGAAATAGAATGGTGGTTCAGCCTAGACAAGAGATCAGAATGAAACGAGCTGTGTTTTCATCCTTGTCCCTTAATGGACCATAATCCTGGTCATAAAAACCCACCACTTAAACTTTGGCAGTCTTGCTTTCCCAGGAAGCTTTATTATTAAGTATTAGCTTGACTCAAGACATAGCTTCTCCGAGCCAGGTTTGAGCCAAGGCCACGGGGGCGAGTCGGGGCTCCCCTACGGTCCTGCAATAGCTAGACAGTGGTCCTTTGATGACATTTTTCTGGGTGGAGAGACTATGCTTTAGGCCATTCCAGACAAACTATACCTTAGGCCAAGGACACAAAGGGAGGCGTAGAGAATTTTGGGCCTCGGGTTCTTCTGAGAATGGCAAGCCAATACATAACTGTAAACCACTTCAAGAACACCTCCCCCCTTCACGTGGATCCAGCATGCTCTGGATAATCTCATGCAAAAGGGTCAGGACCTGCAGGCCACCTGGGGATGGTGTTCCTAACCAGCTCTTGTTCATTTATGCCTAGTGTTCAGTCTGTTTATCTTGGTGCCAATCAGTCAATTCTGGGTGCTCTTGACCTTGGTGCTTGGCCCTGGATGTTTCCTGGTCAGGCTGATCTGTTCCATTCGTCCTGCCAATCAGGTCTTCTCCTGTGTAGGCAGTTGCATGTGGAACAAGGGTCCAAGCTTCTTGCCATCCCCCTCCACTTCCCCCCCAATCGTAAGAAATGGAATTTGCTTCAGCAAAAACCCATCCGTGACTGCTTTAGGTAGCTTTCATGTCAAAAGTGGATCCACGCCAGGGGCTGCCTAGATTGGGGATGAACCATACTTCTATAATTCCAATAAAAGACAATTTGTGTCCAAATTAGACTTCTTCCTTCTCTGCTTGCTCCTGTAGCTTAACAAAAATGCAGTGGAGATGAAGTATTTTCACTTGAGATGACTAAGTCTTATTTTTCCAAATATATTATTGAAACCTTTAGATCTCTGTTGCCCACCCTTCTGGTCCTCGAGCACTTTGCAGATCCCCCAGAGGAAAGCTGCTTTGCTACCCTGCGCCTGCTCCGCAGCAGTGGGGTGAAAAGCCAGCACAGTCCTGCCTGGCTAGCTTTCAGAGGGAGAAATGAAAATCATTTCTGGATCTACATTGAGAGGGGGGGATATTGTGTAGGCGGGAGGTAATTATCCAGGTTGGACTTGGGCCAGGCCAGTAAGGTTCAGTTGCTCCTCTTGCAAAAATTACCATCTGGTCTTTAATGACCCAGAGTGGTCAGGCTGGCATTAATTTACACCTCATCTCAGGAAGGCACCTCTGAGAATGAGAATGCCTCGTAACGTAATACCGTTCCCTGGCTCCAAAGGAAGGGGGCTGGTGTTAAGTGGCGATGGAAACTGTTTGTTCACAAAAGAGTGTATTCTAGAATGAGGGCAAGAGTTCACAAAGAGGCCACCCTTTGAAACAGAAAGCAGTCAGAGCCAACACAAAAGGGCGGAGCCTAGACCCTAGTGACCCATCCTAAGGTGTGCTGGGTCCATTTGTATCATTTACCAGTTCATTTGGCAAAGGCTTATGGGAAGCTCACTAAGCATCAAGCCCTGAGTGTCGTGCTGGCGAGCACGGTGACTCCATGGCATACGGCGACCAGCAGACAGTCCAGAGGGACGTAGATGGAAACACATGCTTTCCTAGAGGTCTTTTCAAGGTGCTATCACAGTACAAGATGGGCAAGGAAGGACATTTCCTGGGGTTCAGGGGGTGGGTGTAGAGTGAATCAAATTAAGGAGTTTTCAGAATCCATTGAAGGTGACCTAAGTGTTGAAAGATGTGCTTTAATGCAATATTAAAAAAAAATTATAATAGTAGTTTATATTCATTTAAGGCTTACTTTACATCAATTGGTGTTCTAAGCACTTCATATATATATATTATGAATAAACTAGATTAATCCTCCCAACAGCCCTGTGAAGGAGAGGCTGTAATTATTTCCATTTTCCGGTTGAGGAGAATACAGCACAGGGAGGTGAAGCTGCTTGGCCAGGGCTACCCAGAGGGGGGCAGAATCTCAATTTGAACTCAGAACAAGACAGAACATTAAATAAAAGAATATGATAAATTAGTGTAAGCCAAAAGATCGCCTTGTAAATGATGAAATTTGGTTATTAACGATGAAATACATCTTGTTAATATTAAAAATACCCATAAGGAGACTAAACTACCTTGTGATTCTTTCTGTTTGACCCATGGAATATTCCTTACCATGTTGTTATGAAGGGAAAAATGAAGGAATTAACACCAACTTTGCAGAAATCTTGTTTCAACAGCTGTTGAGGATCATTCTGCTCAATACAAGTATCTGTAAACCCTATAAATAGTTGAAAGAAACCAGTTTTAATAAATTAGTCAATTTGGAAAACTCCGTGGATTGGGCATTCTGATAAATGGGTTCTTTGATTTTTAGCACATTAGTTTTCAATGAACTGATTCTCTGCTGCTGACTTATAGCTGATTTTCCCTCCTGAGAGAATTTAAGGTAGGGTCCTTCTCAGACCTGTGGTCTTCAGGCTGCTAGAACCGTCAGAGATCTGCCAATGTGTCATGATAAAGGTGAGGTAAGGTGGATTCTAGACAAGAGAATTCAGTGGCTGCTAGGGGTCCCCCTGCCGGGGGCCCTGAATCCCAGTGAAATATTAGCAGACCAAGTTCTGAAATCTCATTAGGGCTCCTTGCTGAGGTAGCTTTGCGGAACTATACTTATGGTGTCTTATGTCTTACTGATTTCATGCAAAGAGGGTGGAAACAAATGGGAAGGAAATCAAAAAACAAAATAAAGCGAAGTAACTAGCGTACCCACAGTCCCAAGGAGAGTAATGTTAGAAAACACGGTGCCAACTCTCCTGCTACGCTGCTTGAGGAGGCCAGACATGGGCTAAAGAGAGCTCCCCAAGCCCCCCTGGTCTTGTCCTCTGACAGCTGCTGGATTTTGTGGCATGTTGATCGTTGGTGGGATCGATGACTCGGCCATACCGTCTGCAAGTGCTGCCAGGGTGTGACCTCCCTGAAACGTTGCCATCAGATCTTTCCCCCTTTGCATTTGTGGACCCATCCTCTTTAGAATTTCCTAGAGAAATTCTTTGGAACAGGCTCGGCCCGTGTTTCAGCACGTCATTCCAGAGAGCCCGAGCTGCGCCCGGCATGACCACACTACATCAAATAGGTGCTGATGCTCGGTTGGCACAAGTTCAGCACTGCTCTGGGCCCACTGCACGTGTCTGGTTGTAAACAGAGCAACTCTGAGCTTTCATGAGGGTATGAGGCAAGTCCTGGCACTTCTCTTCCTGCCAGACTGCCTTGATGGCAATAAACTCGAGGCACTAACATCACCCTGGTTAGCATCTCTCGAAGACAAGCCCTTCTTCCAAGGATGTTGTAATGTGTTGGCCTTCCTCTTGGGAATTTCTGTGTTTGATATCTATTACATGTGCCCTGTCGTGGATCTCTCCCTTTTTTTCCCCATGAAGCTTCTCATAAAGTATGACGTTCTTAAAAACAAAGGGTGTTTCCTTCAAAATCCTCTTTGGTGGCTATCAAATGTTTTTTTCTTTTTTTTCTGCTAAAGCATAAAAATAGGCTGTTAATACTGGAGGCATTCTATGAACAGGGCTACCCCTCGCTGGGACCCTGGAGGATTCGTATTTCAATTGGCAGGACTGTTGAGGAGAGGGAGCTTTCAGGGATGGAAGAGCTATTCTGCTTTATAGTTGTGAAAACTTGTTTTTGAAACAGGTTTTTATGAATTCACAATTTCGCGTCAGCCTGGCGACCAGAGCCGTGTGTAGTTTTGCGAGATTTTTCTCCCTTCCCTTCTCCCACTATTGCCTTCATCATGGGTCACAGATAGCTCCAGGGGGTCCCCATTTCCGCTGATGTGGCAAAATATGGTACAAATTAAACCACCCTGGTGGTGCACAGAGAGCTGCCAACATTTTCTTTTGTGGTGCTTTTATCTTCCCAAGGGCAGAACTGGCCCTAGCCATGTGTATTTTATTTACATCTCGTACATACAAGGACAAGAATGGTTAACCAGAACTAAGCCATCTGCCATTTCTCACCACACATTTGGTCATCTATACAGTACAAATGTTGTAGCTGCTCACAGGTCTGTTTTGCTTTGCAAGCTATCCTGATGTACAAAGTTCTCCTTTCCAGCTAACACTTTGTTTTCATTTGTCAATGAAGATTTAGCCTTATGATTACACTTACAAAACTGAAGTGTTTTCCTAGTGCTCCAAATAGAACCATCAGGAAAAAAATTGCAACTGTTAAAAATTATCGTAGGCCTTGAGTTCCAAGATGGTAATTAAATGGATGTTACCAACTTGTTTTTCATCTCAGAGACCTTTGGTTTAGTTGTTTAGTGCTAGATTTATTATCTGAAAGTAGAAAATAGAAATGGCTTGTGTGATATCTTTTGGAAAGAGATCTTTCCATTAATGATCTGGGAAATGGTGATGAGTTGGTTCTCATTGCCAGTGAATGGGTGAATGGATATAAAAATGTTTAATGTTCCTCTGAAGTAATAAGTGTCTCTGAACTTGAGGAAACATAGAGAGGGTTTGGGAAGGTAGGGAGGTGAGTAGAGGCACCCTACAAGACAAGGGATATCTCAGGGCAAACAGTGTGGAAATGATTTCATCTTTAGAATTCCTACAGTGATAGAGGCATGACTGAAAAAGAATGGTCGTGTGGGTGGAGGGATGAAAGGAAATAATCTGGGGTAGATGAGTGTTTTAAAATGTTTATGCATTAAATTGTTGGAATTATTAAAGAATGGTTGGGTTTATTAATAAATCACGAATGAGGAATGTTCTCGTGCACAGTAATAGATAGGAAGTGTGGTTTGTTTGCCAAAGTCAGCTGTGTCCAAGCCATGGTCTCCCTCTAAAAAGTTTGTTCTAGAAAATCAAGGGGTGGAATTCCTTCCACTTATTATCGAGGAGCAATGCTGGAGAAGAGAACACAGCACTTGTCATATGCTTTGAACATCAAGGAGCTAGGGCCCCGCTGCAGGGTGGAGAGAGGCTCTCTGGGGACCTAATTTCCAAAGAGAATCTTCTCTTACATCACAAGTGGTCCCTAACCACAGTAATGCATCTTTAGCTTTTAAATATTCTCGAAAGAGTGCTCATTTTTCACAACAGAAACCATTTTTGCTGCATTTGAAAATAGGTTTTATGAATTAATGAGTCCTTGTTCTATATTTCCCAGCTGACCTGGATATGTTCTCTACACAGCACACTCCCCTTTTAAGTTAGAAGAGGGAGTGATAAACTTTTTTTTTTTTTCCCAAAGGAAATCAGAACTTTTATTTTATTTATTTATTTATTTATTTATTTTTTTAAAGAAAGCGTTTTTTTTTTTTTTTTTAAGATTTTATTTATTTATTTGACAGAGAGAGATCACAAGTAGGCAGAGAGGCAGGCAGAGAGAGAGACGGAAGCAGGCTCCCTGCTGAGCAGAGAGCCCGATACGGGCCTCGATTCCAGGACCCTGAGATCATGACCTGAGCCGAAGGCAGCGGCTTAACCCACTGAGCCACCCAGGCGCCCAGAACTTTTATTTTAGTTTTCTAGTGGCAGACCTTTTAAAAAGTTATATACATTTTTAAACAAAAAAATAAAAGTGATACCAGCGGGTGATACCGAGCTTCCTATCCGGCTGTCACGGTCATTACCGTTTTGCTGATCTTGTGTCACGTCTTTATAAAGTACAGGTATCTGGTGACATTTTTGCAATTAGACACATTCCTCTGAAGGGGCATGTGAATTGAGCTACTGTAAAGACATTTGGGATTCTTCTCTTAAAAATTGTTAAGGCCAATAAACACCCCCTTATTTTGTTTTGTAAGCGGAGTGTCTTCTATCTTCCCACCTTTCCTTTCTTCCTTGCCTTTTTGATTCACTAAGGAAGACCTCTTCCCATATGTCAGACCAGGAGGTTGTCCTTCTCCACAGGATCATGTCATCTGACAACTTTAATGAGGAAGTGAAGGGTGTTATTGAGAGGTTTGTGGTGGTGTTATTTAATAACTATGTGTTTGGTTCCTGTTTTATGGTCAATCTTGTAAGAGAAAATCTTGAAGCTACTTGCTTGCAGAATTAATAACCTTAATCCCATCGTTGCTTGCTTTGCACAAGGCATGATATAACTCAGGATTTAACTTCCTAGGAATTGGTCAAAAGTGCCCCTTTTATTTTTGTCTATTTATTTTCTATTAACATATAATGTATTACTTGTTTCAGGGGTACAGTTCTGTGATTCATCAGTCTTACACAATTCACAGCACTCACCATAGCACGTACCCTCCCCAGTGTCCATCACCCAGCCACCCCTCCCTCTCACCCCCCTAGAGAGTGAATGCCTCAGGTACTCACCAGAGTCTTGGGGAAGTTAGGGTGTGGCCCTCTCCCCTGGATAGAGACGGGTAACTCAGGATGCACTGTGGTAGACTCCTCTGGAGACCTTCCCAGCACCCCCCTTCCCCTTTGCCTCACTTGAGAGAAACCTAATCCTATTTGGGGTGGCGATGGACCCAGCTGCAAAGTGTTTCTGCCTCCCCAGTGAGATATTAGTAAAAATTTGCTGGGGATTGAAAGGAAAGATTTTGCTCTTCTGGCGTAGGCTGCTGTCACTTTCTTCCTTTCCCCTTTCTTTCAGTCCAGAACAGGGGGCTGGAGGTAGACTGCCATCTTGGGACCATGGTAAGAATCATGAGATTGAGGTGAGCAAGTTGGGGACTGGCTCACATTGAGGAGTTGCTACACTTGCCCCGATCAGCCACTTCAGGACTTCTTGTTATGTCTGGGAAATAATTCCCATTTGATTAAATTGGTAGAATCAGGTTTCTGTTGCATGTGTAGAAATGCAGTTTCAAACACAAACACACACACACAAACACACACACATACACACAGAGCATATAGGAAATATTACCACAACCTCTTGGGTCTCTTAAGTTTGAGAAACTTTCTCAGAGAAATGTGTGACCAGGAATCAGCCTTCCAAGCAGTGAACATTCTCCTTGAAAATTTTCTCCATTTTCTATGGAGGACATGCTGAAACATGTACCTAAAAAAGGGAAAAAATTCTTATTCCCAGTCTGTACTGACAAAGTGAAGCAGAGCATTGAGGAAAGTGCCAAGAAAAACCTGACTTCACAGGTTCCTCATAGGAACGATTCATGCGATCAAGTCACAGATGATTTTTAGGCATTTTATGGGATCATTTTTTCCTTGACAGGTGTAGATCTGCTGTTAATGTCTACATTACTACTACTATTGCATAAATAACCTGAGAAAGATTTGTATAGCTCTGTATTTTAAAATGCCTTTGTTGTTTAGCTGAGAGGGTACCACACAAGGGTGACTTATTCTGAGGTGAATATGCAGGGCGTCGTATGGTATCCCTGTGTCTTCAAATACTTGGAGAGCAATATGCATGGGAGAGACATTAAAGATTGGTCTTTTTGAGAAGTGACAGATTACCTAACACAGTAATCCATGCTTTCGGACAAATTGGTTTGAAAGGAAGACAGCTGGCTGTGTTCCAACACCAATAATACTATTAACAGCAGTGGCGGAGCAATGCCAGGAGGGCAGGGGGAGGCCTGCTTGGCAGACCTGGATCTGGAACATATGAGGGGAATAAGCTCAAAGAATTGTGTTTTTTTCTTGTTTTTCTGTTTACACTTGGCATTTGACAGCCACATAAGGGCTGTTAACATTGAATGTTGCATAAATCTATACAGCTAAAGAACAGAACCAATTTTTAAGATAGAGAATTTTCCAGCAATTCATCTTGAACACAGAACTCCAGCATCCCTCATTCTCTGAGAGGCCTCCTGTTCCACCAGGTAATTTATGACTCCCCCATTTTGGCATTTCGTTAAGACGCAAAGCATTTGACAAACTATATTTTTAAAAAAAGTTTTCTGTGAGTTGGTTTCGAGCAGGAGGAATTTATGATGAGTTGACTTAATCCTTGCTTTTCAGAGACTTCTAAAAAAAAGTTCATTCTCTAAACAACGGAATTATGTGTAGTGGACTGTAGACCAGGCAGTGGGTAAGATGTCAGCGTTGCCGTGTGAAAGAAATCTCACCAAATGACTTCTTAAAGGCCCCTGTGTGCAGCCCAGCATTTGCGTCTGCCCGTGGAGCTAATTGCGTTGTCTGGGGATTGGCAGGCTTCCAGCTTCACCTGCACCACTTCCGCTCCCGAGCCCAGCCAGGCTGCCTCTGTATTCACTTACTACAACTAACCACTGTGAAATCATTCGCAGACCTTGGAAATAACATATGTAAGGTGATTTATTTATATATTTTGACTAATAATCTTAACTTGTCATTTCACTTTTAAAATTTGATAAACGGACTGGGAATTTGAAGAGGGAGCTGTTTGTGTTAAATTTATAACCCTGCTTCCTGGCATTTTGGAATTGGTTATTGCTTTTGGATTCCTTTTTTTGTCAGAGGTGTGTGCGCACACGTGTGTGTGTGTGTGTGCGTGTGCACATGCATGCATGAGAGTGTGTGTGTGTTTGTGCGTGTGTGTGTGTGTGTGTGTAGGGTCCCCTGCTCACTCTTTTCTGGTTTTTCTGATATATGTGTATGATATTACGAAGAGAATATTTGAGAGGTGTAGACTTCATTGGATGCATTGGTGTTTTCCAAATCTTTATGCACTGACAAAGAGGAAAACTGAAAAATGTGGGTAGTGTCTTATTCGTGCAATTTTGGCCTTTTCTTGCCATGCTACCCACTATAAAATAAAATAACATTTCAGGAACTGTTGTTATTTGACAGACAAATAGAAAAGTCAGACCCCCAAGTAGATGTGCTTGTTTGTTTCACCAGCCATTGCCAACTGCATGGAATTCAGTGATGTTCACAGTTACACTCTACTATGACCTGAATAGATATTGTTATCTCCCTAAGCCCTGTCTACTTCTATGACCAAAGAGCAATGTGTGGAGAGCTGTGACACACGTGTTTGGATATTTCATATCACAGTTGCAATTGCTCAAGGGAAAAATAGGAGGACAATTATTTTGACTGAATGCAGTTGACTGATACATTTCCTGCTAGTCTCTGCCTATGCAGACACAGGTTTTTGTGGCTTGGGTAAACAGCCAACATTCTGGCAAAGAAAAATTAGAGGTGTGGCAATTATCTACAGATAAATTCAGATTCAAATAAATAAATTCAGATAAAAAACTACTTGCCCTTGAAACACTTACAAAGGGAAAATGGTTTTGTGGGGACTTCCTTAGATCAGAATCTAGCAAACTTTCTGTAAAGGCCAGAGAGTAACTATTTTATTTTATTTTATTTTTTAAAGATTTTATTTATTTATTTGACAGACAAAGATCACAAGTAGGCAGAGAAGCAGGCAGTGGCGGGGCAGGGGGAAGCAGGCTCCCTGCCCAGCAGGGAGCCCGATGCAGGGCTCGATCCCAGGACCCTGAGATCATGACCAGAGCCGAAGGCAGAGGCTTCAACCCACTGAGCCACCCAGGTGCCCCGAGAGTAACTATTTTAGACTTCGCAGACCACATCAACTCCATTGTAGCCGTGGGACTACTGTACCCAGGCTGAAGCAGCCACAGAGAGTACATAAAGGGATAGGCATGGCTGTATCCATAAAACTTTATTTATAAAATCAAGCAGTGGCCTGGATTTTGCCAACCCCGGATTTCGTCCCACTTCCTCATCTTACTGATGAGCAAATGGACGCAGCAAGATGGGGCAAATCGCTCAGAATCACCCGGCCAATCATCTCTCACCTCTGGCTCCCGGATGCCAGATTCCTCACCCAGACGGCTTCCCTTCGTTACTCCCTGAGGATCTTCAGTCTTGAAGTTGGGTAAACCTCGACCACCAGTGATCGCTCTGCCTCGTGGGAGTAGCACGTACATGTGTAAGGATGTGTCCGCGGAGAGCTGACCGAGGCTATTTATGGATGTTCAAATGAATCAAGGTATAAGAAATCTGAAGTGTGTGCAAGCTACTTATTTTTTCAAAATCGGTAATGTTTTTCATGGTCTTTTCTCCTGTCAGTCTTTTCGGTGGCCCACGCTTTCCCGCACTTGTGCTGGTGGAGACCAGAGTCTGGGACTGGCTCAGAGTGCTGACAGTTCTGTGGGAAAGGTCTCAGGCAGAGACTGAAACATGGAGAACTGACACCGTACAGAAAGCAAAGAGGATGACAGGGTCTGCGATGGCTGAAGAAGGGAATAAATGGTGTGTTAAAGCTGAATTAGGCTGTGAGGCCTTCTGAGGTTCAGAACTCATCTGTCATGGGCACTTACTGCTTGCCTGCCCCGTGCCTGTTCCTTAAGCCACCGTGACTAGGGCAGGATTGTCCCATGTCACCCACCAGGTGGATCAGAAAGCCTAGTCACACTGTGAGAGCATGGTTCTGGCTGTGAAGGCGTCCTTCCTCAGGCCAGAGCTTTCTGTGGCCATGCTCTCTATAACAAAGAAGGCCCCTTGGCAGGAGAGAGAATGGCACCAACGGTATATCACCCAGAGCTGGGATGAACAGAAAGAGTTCTGGTGTCCGGCTTTCCTCGGCGATGCCCAGATCAGCTCTGATCCCTGTGGCCCTTCTCTGGCTCCGTGAACCAGAGCAGGACCTCCTGAAGACTGCCACCGCCACCCTCAACTTTGCTTGATCTATTTTTAGTTGAATATTTGACACTGCAAATCAAACAGTCCCGTTTTTTTTTTTTTTTAACCATATCATTGGTAAAAGTATCTGTCTTCAAATGTCAAGTTGTATATAAAGTGTATATTTTCATATAAAATCTGTTTCTTTTTAGCAAAACTGATGCCGCTATATTCCTCTGACATTCCTTATGCTCCTAAGAGAAGCAAAAGATACCTTTGAATGTCTTTTTAGGAAGAAATGTGTAATTGTATCCAGAACTTTATGAGTTTATGTGCACACGCTCATAGGACACACACATACCATGTCTATCCCTCCCTCTCAGTCTGAGAGCAAGGTTGTTATTTTGAGACACAGCTACTTTTCACAAAAATAAAACTTCACAGAGGTTTAAGCCATGATAGAAGGATTGAGCTGTTGTTTTAAGAGTGCTTTCATTGCATAAGGGAATTCTTTGAGATTTAGATTCAGAATAGCTATATAACTGGGCTCCTCTGATAAAATGAAACAGAAGCTCCATGACAGAAAGCCAAGTGGAAAACTGGAAGAGAATATAAAATACTCAGTGTTCACAAACCATACATTTCAAGGAAAAAGATTCCATTTGATATACCAACTCTGCATGAGGCAATCCATAGCAATCTTGAGAAATAGCATATTTTCAAGTATCCTGTTGACTGTGTGCAACCAGACCAACAGTAGAGACAAATCTGTGGAAGAAAATGTCGATCATGCGGATTCCCCATAGTCCAGACATAAGACTTCATATACATGGAATCAAATGCCATGCGCTCTTTGAAGCTTGGCTTTTTTTCACTCAGTGTATCTGGTGAGAATCATTCATGTTATTGAATGAATCAACAAGCTTTATTGTTTTTGTTTTTAAGATTTTATTTTATTTGGGGCATCTGAGTGTATCAGGCATCTACCTTCAGCTCAGGTTATGATCTCAGGGTCTTGGGATCCAGCTCTGTATTAGGCTCCCTGCTCTGCTTCTCCTCCGTCTGCTTCTCCTCCTGCTTGTGCTCTCCCACTCTCTCTCTCTCTGTCAAATAAATAAATAAAATTTATTTATTTTAGATAGATAGAGGGAGAGAGTGCATGTTTGTGAACCTGGCAGAGAAAGAGAGGGGGAGAGAGAGGGAGAGAGAAGGAATCTCAAGGAGGGAGGTGGGGCTTGATCTCACGACCTGGGATCGTGACTTGAGCTGAAACTAACAGTTGGTCACTTAACCAACTGAGCCACCAAGGTGCCCCTGTTTTTTTTTTGTGTGTGTGTGTTGTGTTGTGTGCGTTGTTTTATTTTGTTTTGTTTTTGTTGTGGAATATTCCATTTTATGAGTATACCATAATTTATTTAACTATTTTGTTGCTGATGAAAATTTGGCTTTTTAAGTTTGGAGCTGTTATACATTAAGGTGCTAAGAATATTCTTGAACATATCTTTTTTTAAATTTTATTTTTAAGTAATCTCTACACCCAACATGGGACTTGAACCTATAACTCCAAGATCTCGAGTCAAATACTCCACCAAATGAGCTATCCAGGTGCTCCTCTTGTATTTATCTTTTAGTGGACACATGTACCCTTTTCTCTTTGTTAATATACCCAAGAGTGGAATTGTTGGGTCATAGGACAGGCTTATGTTTAGATCTGGTAGATAATGCTAACCAGTTTTCCAAAGCAATTATACAAATATACACCTGCCAGAAATCTTCATATCTTCATTAACACTTGGTACTGTAAGTCCTTTTAACTTTAGTTCTATTGGTGGTCTTATACCGATATCTCCTTGTGGTTTTAATTTGTATTTCTTTGAAGACTAGTCAAGTTCAGCTATTTTTATATGCTTACTGGCCACTTGGTTAACCTTTTGGAAAGTTCAAGATTTTTTTTTTATCTTATTATCCTTATTTAAAAAAATTTTTTTAATTTTTTTTATTAACATATAATGTATTATTAGCCCCAGGGGTGCAGGTCTGTGAATCACCAGGTTTACACTTCACAGCACTCATCAAAGCACATACCTTCCCCAGTGTCCATAAACCAACCACTCTCTCCCTATCCCCCTCCCCAGCAACCCTCAGTTTGTTTTGTGAGATTAAGAGTCTCTTATGGTTTGTCTCCCTCTCGATCCCATCTCGTTTCATTTATTCCTTTCCTACACCCCCAAACTCCCCATGTTGCCTCTCAGCTTCCTCATATCAGGGAGATCATATAATAATTGTCTTTCTCTGATTGACTTATTTCGCTAAGCATGATACCCTCTAGTTCCATCCATGTCGTCGCAAATGGCAAGATTTCATTTCTTTTGATGGCTGCATAGTATTCCATTGTGTATATATACCACATCTTCTTGATCCATTCATCTGTTCATGGACATCTAGGTTCTTCCCATAGTTTGGCCATTGTGGACATTGCTGCTATAAACATTCAGCTGCATGTGCCTCTTCATATCACTACATTTGTATCTTTAGGGTAAATACCCAGTATCATGATTGCTGGGTCATAGGGTAGCTCTATTTTCAACTTTTTGAGGAACTTCCATGCTGTTTTCCAGGGTGGCTGCACCAGCTTGCACTCCCACCAACAGTGTAGGAGGGTTCCTCTTTCCCCGCATACTTGCCAGCATCTGTCATTCCCTGACTTTTTAAAGTCCAATATTTTTGTTCACTTTTATAAAACATTGGGTTGTCATTTTCCTTATTGATTTGTAGGGGCTCTTTGTATATTTTGGGTACTAGTCATTTGTCAGACTTGTGAATTATAAATAATCTTCTCCAAATCTATAGTCTCTCTTTTTTTTTTTTTGAAGAAATGATACCAATTCTATTTTTTAAAAGATTTTATTTATTTATTTGAAAGAGAGAGCAAAAGAGCCAGAGAGCACAAGTGGGGGGAAGGCAGAGGGAAACAGAGAGGAGGCTCTGCAGGGAACCCCCTGTGGGACTCAATCCCAGGACCCTGAAATCATGACCTGAGCCAAAGGCAGATGCTTAACCAACTGAGCCACATAGGTGCACCCAAATCTAATTAATGTTGGATTATGATAAACAGAATTTCTTAATATTAAGAAAGTTCAGTTTTTCAAACTTTTGAAGTTAAGGCTTTTTGTGTTCTGTTTAAGAAATCTTTGGCCACCCCAAGGTTATGATAATATTCTCTCATCTTTTCTTTTAGAAGCTTGATTGTTTTGATCTTCATATTTAAGTCTATGATCTGTATAGAATTAATTTTTTTATATAGTGTGAGGTAGGAGATCAGAATTCATTTTTCTATATGCAGATCCATTGACCCAGCAATATTTATTAAAAATATTCCTTACTGAATTACAATGTACTGTTACAGTAGATCAGATGACAATATATGTATGCATCTATTTTTGAAGTCTCTATTTTTTTCCATTGGTGCATTTCTCAATGCCTGTGCTTCCATAACTATCTTTACTGCTATAGCTTTATAAGTTTTGTTATCCAATTACATAAGTCTTCCAGATTTGATCGTTAAGATTTCCATGGCTAGTTCCTTTGAATTTTCATATACATTTTAGAATAAGCCTGTTAGTTTCCACAAAAAGCCTGCTGGGATCTTGATTGGGATCACATTGAATTTATAATCTTATTAAGGAGAATCAACAGTCTAACAATATTGAGTCTTCTAATGTGTGAATATGGTGTATCCTTTAATCTATTTAAGTCTTTCAGTATTCCCATCAGTGCTTTGTAGTTGTTGGTGTATGGGTCTTGCACATTTTTTGTTAGATTTATTCCTAGATATTTTATGATTTTTGGTGCTTTGTGTACGGCATTTAAAAAATTTAATTCTAATTGTTTTTAGTGTTACCTAAACATACAATTTGGTATTCAACAACCTTGGTAAGTTAACCTCTAATAAATGTAATAGTTTGTAGTTTCATTTGGATTGTCTCTGTATACATAATCATGTCGTCTATCAATACTGATATTTTGCTTTTTTCTTTTCCAATTATTTTACCACTTATTTCTTTTTCTTGTCTTATTGTACTGGGTGGGACCTCTAGTATAATACTGAATAGGAGGGATATGAGAGTGTTGGATGTAGAGTTCTGCAGATATCCTTTATTAGGTTAAGGACTTTCTCTGCTATTCCCAGTTTACTGGGAGCTATTTTTTTTTTTTTTAAATCATGAACAGTTACCAAATTTTATCAAATGCTGCATCTTTGAGTATATTTGTCATATATATAGTCATATCTATGAGATATGACTATTTGAGATGAGCACATTTCTTTGTTTATTCTGTTAATATGATTAATTATTACTTTATTTTAGAATGTTAAATCAACTTTGCATTCCTCAAGTAAATCCAATTTGGTCATGATCTGATATATATATATATTTTATCTACTGTTAGATATGATTCATTAATATCTTGCTTAGGATTTTTGCATCTGTAGTTTTCTTTTGCCAGCGTCTGATATCAATGTTAAGGTCTTCACCAAAATGTTGCGAAAGTCTTTCTTTTTTTTTTAATGTTTTGTGCAAGAATTCACAATTAAAGCCACTTGAATATGTGATTTGTTTTGTGGAAAGTCTTTATATATTTAATTTCTTTAATGGATGTAAAAATATTCAGATTTTCTATTATATTAATTTTGGTAAAATGTGTTTTTCTGGAATATGTTTATTTCATTATATTTTCAAATTTATTGCCATAAAGTTCTTCATAATATTGTCTTATCTTTTAAATACCTGTAGGATTTCTACGGATATTCTCTTTTTAATCCCTGGAATTGTTTACTTGTGTTGTCTCTCTTTTTCAAAACTAGCCTTGCTAGGTACTTATGAATTTTATTAATATTTTCAAGCTATCAGCTTTTTGGTTTGTTGATTTTTCTCCATTGTATATTTATTTTATCATTGATTTATGCACTTACCTTTATCATAGCTTCCTTCTATTTTTCTTGGGTATAATTTGCTTTTTTACCTCCAAGTTTCTTAAGATGGAAAATTCTTACTTTCAACATTTCTTCTCTTAAAATATATGCAAATAATATATTCATTTATATTTTAATATTTGCCTTTAATTCTGTAAGTATGACTTTAAGCACAGTTAGCTGCATTCCAAAGGTTTTGTTATACTGTATTTTCACTTCACTCAAAATATTTTTTCCATTTCCATTTAGATTTCTTTGATGATCTGTGAGTTCTTTAAAAGTGTGTTGCTTAATTTCCAAGTACGTGGTGATTTTCTATTTCACTTTCTGGTATTGATTTCTCACTCAATGCTACTATGATCAAAGAAAATACTTTTATTTCAATCTTTTGAAACTCGTTGAACCTTCTTTTGGTCCAGTTTATGGTTTATTTTTGTACGTGTTTCATATGCACTTAGAAAGAATGTGTATTCTCCAGATGGTTTTAAATATATCAATTAGGTCAAGTTGGTTAATCATGCTTCAAATTGTCTGTGTTTTTTACTGGTCTTTTACCTGTAGTTCCATCAGTTACTGAGAGAGGTGTTTCAAAGCTGGTGCTAGTCTGGCTCTGGAGAATGTGGACAGGGCTGCCTTCTACAGCTGCAGAGGCTGTCCCTGCCATTATGGAATATGTGAATGGCACCTCCTGGAGGTGTGGGTTGGCACTTACGTTGAAAATGAATGTCAGCCTGGGCCCTGATAGGTCAGACAACGTCAAGATGAACCAGAGGCCTGTGTTAAACATTTAGTGCCATATTTGAGTTCATAAGTCAAACTGTGGTTTATATACTTGGCTTCTGTGGCTATTTTCTTTGCTCTGCTATGTCTTCTTTAAGTAAGGCCATAGAAACACCAACTTTCCCCTTCCAATTTCCCTCAACTCCCTTCTCCTCTCCATCTCCCCATTACCTCCATGTTATTTGTTATGCTCCACAAATAAGTGAAACCCTATGATAACTGAAGGGAGTTGAGGGAAATTGGAACCATGAGAGACAAGGGACTCTGAAAAACAACCTGAGGGTTTTGAAGGGGCGGGGGGTGGGAGGTTGGGGGAGCCAGGTGGTGGGTATTATAGAGGGCACATATTACATGGAGCACTGAATTCTGTTACCCTGAAAAGAAATTAAAAAAAAAAAAAAAAGAAAGAAAGAAAAGAAACACCAACTTTCCCTAGGCTGTAGAGCACACACGAAGGTTCTGGCCAAGGTCTATGTGAAGACCTGAGGAGTGTGAATGTCCATAGGAATAACACAGATGCTGGGAGATACATGGTAATTACTTTTTACCTGTGGAGATTTACCTCCTTAGCAGTTTCTGATTTGGGAAATGGGACTTGACACTGGCTGAAGCATGGGTTCAAACATCTCCCCCAAACTTACTTCTGAGCGATGAACACTTCCAGATGGGCGAATGAATGTGCTGGCTCCACACTGTGGCTCCGGGCTTGGTAATGGTGAGGGTACTTATCGGTGAGGGTATTTACTTAACAGGTACGTGTAGACTTCTTTGGAGCACGGGGTTGGGGAAGAACAAAGATTTTGGAATTCAGAAAGACCTAGAATTGAATCCTATTTTTTCATTGTCTTGCTCTGTGGCCAGGACAAAATCATAGGTTCTCCAAGCCTCAGTGCTTCTCTCTGTAAAACCTGATTCATGTGGTCTGTGGTTAAGATGAAGTAAGTAGGAAGCTTCTAGCAACTGTGCTTGGCTATAGAGAAAACTAGCACATGCTAGTTCCTCCTCCTCTTCTCCCAGTGTCTCAAGTGACCCAACTGAAGAATGACACTATTTTTGGGTTAGGGTTGGAGATAGACTATGGGGTTGGCTGAGGAGCTCAGCCCTGGAATAACGCTGGGAGTAGAAAGGATTGGGGTCCACAGGACTGAGAGGCCTGTTGAATAACAGCCAAGTTTTTTCACGAAAGGAATGAGGACGGGTCCACAGCCATATTAGATTCTACCTATTGTTGTCATTGATGCTGCTGTGGGTACTAACCTCAGGAGAACTGTGAGCCAGCTAGGAAAGAAAAACCTGACTGGCACTCCAACTTCTGTCCAAACGTGGAAAAGGTCCTCACACATCGGAAGTCGGCCCAGATGTAATTCTCCTGTTTTATTTTTGCACAGGACTGGGATCTGTTAGCACTCATCGCATTCTGAGATTTGTAGTAAAGCACCTCAGAGGAAAAAGTTCTTGCCAGTGACTGAAGGAGGCCTGGTCGTTTGGGCTCAGCAGGAACTCCAACAGGAGTGGAAGCGTCGACTCAGGCTAGTGGAGGGCAAATCAGGTAGGAAGACTCACTTTGAGGGCTTGTGTGGGAGGCTCTGGGAGCCCTAGCATCTCTCTGGTAGGGTATCCAGGTTGACCTGGAGTAATGGAGAACAGGCATTCTGAGGGCATTCTGTAGCTATGAGCCTGTGTAAATTGTGAGAATAAGTTACAGGCTAAGCATGAGGCATGTATGCATTTTGTAAGGTCTAGTCCTGGGACGGACTTTGTCTTTGGCAGGTTGCATTGAAGATTCCAGAGGTTTCTCCTGCTTTGATGGGAGATGAGGTAGCAGGTGGTTAGTGATATCTGCCGTAGCACAAGGAGGGGCTGGTCGACCCAAGGAGGGCTCTTTCTTTTTTGATTTCTTTTAGAATTTAATTTTTCTCAAAGGAATATATTTACATGATGGGAAAAACGTTGATACAACAGGGCATTCATGAGAACAGCCACCCCTGATCTCACCTCTCTCCCCACCCCCGAGTCCTGCCTCTTTCCCCCACCGCCCCCTCCCCAGAGGCAAACCACTTCCACTTTTTACAAGCTATAGATTCTTATGTCCGTATTTTCTCTTCTTCTTTTATGAAGGAAGAATTCAAACAGACATGGAAGTTGGGAGAATAGTATGAGAAACCCCTGATCCCATCACTTGCCCTCAATCATTATCATCACATGGCCAGACTCTCTTCATTTCTCTCTCTCCACTCCCAGATGAGTCGTCTCATCTCTAAGTAAGTTACTATGACTCTACAAATAAGGAATCTTGTTTTTAACATAAACACGTACCATCATCTCCTTAGCCTCGTCACATATCTGGTGTTTAATGTATTTGATCATCTTATCATTTTTAAAAGATATTTTGCCTCACAATTTTTAAATAACATGCTTTTATTTGAGCTGCTTATTTTCAAATCCAATAGCCTGGTTGCTCTCTTCCAGGGATCCCCATCTATTTTAGAACAAGTCTGCGAATCACTGAAGAGCACAAAGGTGGCCATAGGTGGCTTCTGATGGTTTCCCAGCTGGGGTCCCTCCCCTGTGGCTATCCCACCCCCCTCCACCAGCCCCTGCAGATGCGGCATTCAGAGCAGCTGTGTCCTGAGATTAGCTAATGTGTGGCTTTTTGTTTTTACTTTGTGAATGAGAGTGCAGTTGGAAACCAGTATTGTAAAGCGAACTTACGTAATCACGCTCATTCACTCTGGCCACTGGGAAAACAGCTCACTCTGGCCACTGGGAAAACAGCAGTGGCGAGGCGAATTATTTCTGAGGTAGCCAGTGTGGTGTAATGGAAAGACATCATGACTTTTGGAACTAGAGAGTTGGGGTTTAAAGCCATGCTCTGTCACCTAGCAGCTATGTGACCTTGGAAAAATGACATAATCTCTTTATTTCTCAGTTTTCATATGTGTGATACAGGGATAGCAATACTTATCTCTAAGGGAAGTTGTTGTAAGGACTCAATGAAATGACACACACAACACACTGGAATGGTACTTGGCACATAGTAGGGGCATAATAAATTCGCATGCTTGCTGTCTCTCAGGATATACATGTATATGCTGCATATATCTGGATATGGGTGTGTGAATATATATATTTCCAAATATAGTATTTTACTTTTTAGAGTTAGATGGATAACAAACCCAACTCAGTTTTATTATACATATTTATCACTGTATTTATTTAAAAATTATCTGGCCTTTCTGTTTAAACCTCCACTTATGACTGCCTAAAATAAAAAATATAAAACAACTCCTTTTAGTAAAACGTCCTTAATTCAAATTAAGATTTCAAATGATAGAAGTTAAAAAAAAAAAAGCAACTTATTCGTTTCATATAATGCTAACTAATTGAATGTAAATCCCTTCCTCTTAGCTGGGCTTGCTTTAATGGATGCATGACTCACGTAGTTAAAAGTGGTTTAGTCAGGGCTCTTCTGGTTGCAAGGGACAAAAGCCCGTACCAGCTTGCTTAAGCATAGGGGAATTTTACCAGCTCACAGATGCCGGAAGTCTAGATGTGGAGTTGTCTCCAGTTATGTGTCCTGATCCGGGGGCTCATCAAGCATTGCTAGATTTCTCTTCTTCCTTTTGCTGTCTCTCAGCTCTATGCATTGGTATTAGTTTGTAGTTTCTTCCAATTCTCAAAGGTGTTCAGAGTAGCCACCTGATGTCTCTAGTTCCTATTGTCCTCTCAGTCCTCAGTCCCAGGGGAAGAGGATCTTTTCTTCCCCAGGATCTGCAGATCACCTTTCAGGGAAGACTCATGTTGGCTCTCTCCAGTCACGTGCTCTGAGGGAGAGTGAGAGCACAGCATGGGAATAGGGTCAGTTGCTAGGATAGACAATCTCACCGCGACCAAATAGAGGGACAGAGGTGATTCTCTGGAGGAGAAGCAGAGCGTTGATATCATATAAGAATACGGTTTAAGGAAAAATAATTGTATCACTTACACAGTTTATTTGTGAAATGGTTATTGGTCATACTAACACAATCAATATATGATAATTTTATCAAACTGAAAAGGTGAGTTTTAAGTTGGGCTGTAAGGCAGGAGCCTATATGGATTCGCAAAAACTCGAGCAAAGTCTTTGCTCATAGGAAGCAATAGGCGTGACGGGTGAGATTTATTTAGGCTGCCATGTACTAGGCCATCTGCTGACCCTTCACGTGGCATCTTATATAATCCTCACACATGATGACACAAGGTCACACAGCTGGCATTCACGCTGAAGTCGGCTTGTTCTAGAACCCTAATTCCCATCTGCTGTGCTCTGAGATATATCCCATTAAAAACATTCTCACTGAAGACATGTTGAACTCTACTGGGCATCAAGCACACCGGTGGGACTGATAAAGCATCCCTTTGCTTGTAGGCACGGGGAGATTCCCTTGGGTGTCTGGTGCACAAGTGTGTGCTGGGTTCCACTACCTAGCTGACCTAGCAAGGGACATTTACAGGCACAAATAGCTCAGTGAGATTGACACCAAGAAATGCCCAGGCTCCATTTTTGTGCTGGATCGTTGCAGTAATTTCCGTGGGTGTCTTTCCTGGACCCATACATTATCAAGGCTCTGCTAAGAAAGTGAAGGTTGGACTATAAAGTATCAGTCTAACCTTAAACCAGTAGAGCAGCGAGTCAAAAATATTCAGTCTGCTCACATCAACATAATCTGAGTGAATCAACCCCAAGGACAAGCCAAAATGAGCAAAGAAAGGCATGTAAATGACATAGGATCATCAGAGGCAGGGGAAAAAAAGATGCAAAATTGATGAAGCCAGCTATATGATATCTTCTAACCTACTTTCCGTCATCTTTTTGGCTACAGGGGCCACAGGCGCACCCCAAGTCCCCAAGTCCTTGAAGCTGACAAGGAAGAAAAAGGATGTGTGTGTTTATTCTATGTGCATGCATGAGAGCGTGTGCGAGTGTTTAAATTCCTGGCCAGCAACTCTGTCGTATGTGTTAAGTGGCTGAAAAATTAGGAGAGTGCCAGGCTCTGCTTTAATTGGATTTTCTAATGCATAAATAAAAGGAAGGGGAGGGAGATTCATTCTTTGATCGATGTCTCCCCTCAGAGTGTGCCCAGCTGGTCCAGAGTCCCTCTCTTGCCTAATTAAGGGGCCTTATTCAGCTCACGCTCAGAGCTGCCGCCTGTGTGCTGGTCTGGAAGCTGACATCAAGCCCATGGGACCAGAAATGCCTCTAGGGGTGGAGCGGGGACAGAAGACTGGATCCCTAAATTGTTCTGGAACCCATACAGGAACAAATGATGACATAATGGACAGCAGAGGAACATGAAGTCCAATTCTGGTCTGGAGAAAAAGCCCCTAGAAAAATGGCTTCAGTGGAGGCTCAAAAGTATACCCCAAACGTTTACCTGTAGGAGGCTTAATGAAGATCAGCCCAGGAGGCTTTTGGAGATCAGCCTGTTGTGGGCTGGGACCCCAGGGAAGCAAGCTGGGTACTTAGGGCACAAAATTTAAGGAGACAATCACTCTCCGGTATTTGCGATGCTACAGTGAGAGGGATCTTCCAACCATATAAATATGAGTGCCCTGAAGATGGAGTCCAAAGACCTTAAGGTTACAGAAGTGCTTCTCCCATTTTTACGTGCCTCCAAATCACCAGCTGAGCTCTTGAACATAAAATGCAGATTCTAGGTTAGTAGGTCATGGGCTGGTCTTGAGATTCTACATTCCAACAAGCTCTTGGGTGATGCTGAGGCTACTGGTCTGGGAACCACACTCAGTACAGTGAATATTCCAGCTAAGTAAGGCCATGAGTGATATCCAGTCTGCCACCTGTTCTTACACACAAAGTTTTATTGGAACATGTTCACTTCCATATTGTCTGTAGATATCTTCTTGATACAGTGGCAGAGTTGAGAAATTTTGACAAAGATGCTATTGACAACACAGCCTAAAATATTTACCATCTGTCCTTCACAGAAAAGTTTGCTGTTCCTGGTTTACAAAATCTCTTTTTGTTTTTTGCTCATATTTCAGATAAAAGCCATGTACTTCAATTTCTAGAGTTTCCAAATGAAGTTACTTTTCTTTTGATGTTCTATCCCTTCTCTTTCTTACCTCTTACTTTGTTATTCTGATCTCAGCATAGATATCATTTTTCCCATGATGCCTTGTTTGATGTCCCAAAACCGAGTTAGGTGACCCTCATATATATTGTCAGAGAGTCTTGATCTTCCTATTGAGACACTAATTGCCCTGGGCTATAGCTGCCAATTTCATCATTTCTCTTTCCCATTAGGAAATAGACTTCTTAAGAGTAAGGGCAATAGCTGTTAGTTCTTGCATTCCAACCACCAGGCACATAGTTTCCGGTTTTAAATTTGATAATTTTATGACAACTTTGGACACCTTTCTTATTTTTAAGTTCCTTGAATGGAGAGAGATCTCGGCATTCCAGAGGATCTCTACCCAGTCTGCTTCCCATTACTGGTCTCCTTGAAGAGGAGGAAATACTCAGTGGTCATCCAGTCTAGTGGGAATAATGCCAACACACACAGACACACACAGAGACACAGAGACACACACACACACACAAGTGGTTGTCAGTTCAGATTCCTGCATTGGCCCGAGGACCTACATATCTTTTGAGATTAAAAATATCTGACAATTGAAATTGAAGAATCGATCTGGTTTTCCTAGACTTTTCTACACTGGGTTGCTTAAGAGCTTCAATAAAAGTGTTAGCTGGAGAGGATAGTGAAACTCTTGCTTATGGTGATTCTTGAATTATAGTTATCCCTGCTCTCCTTTAACAGAGAGAATGGAAATCCAGTTCAACGGATCATTTTGAGAAAATAAGCAACCATGAGGTCAATTGCCTCTTTTAAGAGGCCAAGCAGTGGTTTTCAAAGCACATTTCCACTCAGCAGGGCCAGTGGAATCTTGGTTGAAGAGCCGAAGTCTGCCCAGTGAGTTGCTGTGGGCCAGCCTCAGGTCTGGCTGCTGCAGACAGGCCCCCACAGTTCCCTCAGATTCTTCCTTGAACAACACAGCGTGTGTTTCCAGGGTGGCCCTTCGGCAGCAGGAAGTGGTGTCCAGTGGTGAGGCCTGAAGACGTTAAGCCAACCATTGACTGAAGGTTGGTAAGATGATCTGGGTGAGATGGGCCGATATAACCAGATGTACCTCAAACCACTGATTGTTCCATTCTTCCCTGAGATGTTTAAATCATCACCATGATGTTTGCACATCATGAGGCATTCACCTCCTTTCCTCACACTCTTCAATTCTGCCTGTTTAGGGCAAGTTCCACCAGGCCCCAGTCCCTTGAGTTCATAGTTAACTATCAGAATCTATGTACATCTAGTGCCGCGGCTTTGTCCATATCACAGATGAGTACTTATGACTTTTTAATATCATAAGCATTTCCTCCGCAATTTCTCTCACTTTTTTTTTTTTTTTCCAGTGAGAGAAAAGCTCCTTAGGAGAAACTGTGTAATTCTAGAAACACCAGCCAGCATTCGAGACATCCTGTGACAGTGAAAAGCCAAATTCCAGATGTTGGGTTTTGATTCTCCAAAGCAATGTGTGCAGGGATCACGGGCAGGTCAAGAACTAGTTAGAGAACTCCTGGTCCCCCCCTAGCCCTCTGATGCACTCAGAGTTAAGAGTTCAAGGCAGACAGCTGAAAAAGACTTTAAGGGACAGGTCAAGGAGGGAAGCACCTTGACCCTCTCTGCTGAGCAAGCAATAATCTTCCCACTTCGGATACCTGGCTGATCTTCCTATCTTCTGCTCTCAATAAACTTGTACCAATGGCCATCTGAGGCAGGGCAGATAGGGCTAGGTGCTTGGAGAAGAGAACGTGTTCATTTTCATTTTCCTTGGTGCAGTCTGAATACGTTGAATGAGTTACTTCTGGATTTTTTTGAAGTTTGACTCCCTCTTACCCACTTTAAAATATGAAATAGCTGCTCACTTCTCTATTTTGGTTTTGTCATAGCTGAGATTTTTCAGGCCACACACAGACATACTTTTTAATTTTGGCAAAGAGTAAACAGCCAAGGCTCATAAATTACATCCATAAATATTTGGTGTACTTAGATGTGTTGAGGGGTTTCAAAGGGAAGGAAAGAAAACCAAGAGGGGGTAAAAATAAGCTTTATCTAGAGGTAAGTGAAATCCTTTATTGTATGAAGACTTGAAAGCAGTCACCAAGAGACAAAAACGAACTTTTGAAGTTTTCAAAGGAATCATCTTCTGCTCCCATTGTGCATAGCAAGGAAAATATCTCTTGATTTCAATATTTTTGGATTAAGTGTCCCAATGACAGGGTGAAGAAATAGTTGCTTTTAAGAGTCAATGAATCATGAAGAAAAAGAAACCGGTCCTGGAACTAATCAGTGATCTAATATGGAACTGCTCTGGGGTCAGACAGTGGGCAGGAGTCAAAGAATCCGGCTTCTCGTCTTCCATTCCTTGGGGGAAGCCTGCACTGCTCTCCTGGGTCTGAAAGAGAAAACTAGGTGTGTCCTCTGTTAAGAGACTAAAGCACAGATCTTCGCATACAGCAGAAAGGATGCTGGATAGGAATGGTGCTTGCATCGGGAAGAAACTCTTCACTTCCCAAGAGTATTCGCCTCCGGATTTATCTAGCAGATTGCCTCAGTGTGTTTAAAATAGGATTTAATTCCCAGAACTTCAATTGCCAGAAGGTTTTTTAGGGCTCTCTTCATTGCATTAAGGGAGCCATTCTTGTGCTGGCCAACTTCTCAGGCTTATAGAGGTATCTGCTCCATAATTATGTCACTTCTCTGCTCACAACCTCTGGTGTCTCCCCATTGTCTCCTGTAAGCTTTCTCAGTCTTGGCATTCTTGATATTGGGCCGCTGTCATGGGCACTGTAGGCTTTTTCACAGTGTCCCTGACATCTGTTCACTGGCTGCCAGTGCCATCCCCACTCTCAGTTGTAACAATCAAACACGTCTTTAGACATTGCCAAATGTTTTTCCATGGGGGTAGGGGTGAAGAGCCTCCAGCTGAGAACCCCTAGTCTATCAAATAAAGAGTGTAGGTATTTCTTTCTCCAGCACAAAAAGTTTGGTCCCCACCTTCCTCACCCTCTCCTTGAAGCACATTTGTCTCCGAGGCCCCAGGATACAAACTTTGTTCATTATTGTTCTTTGTCCATGTGTCCTCCTCCCTTGATGCCTTTTTTTTTGCTTGTTCAGTAGAAATTCTTCCCCATCTTGAAATAGTATGTCTCCAATCCCATCTTCTTCAGTTCTCAACTCACTTTTTTTCTCTTTCTAACACAGGCAGTGTTTATTGTCTCCCTTGCGTTATCTCGGCCAATAGAACTCCAGATATGGTTAGGGCAAGCTGAGAGCAGGGAGATTTTGAGCTCTTGGGGACAGCCCTGGAGAAGAATCAAGGACCCGGAAATGACCACCTGGAATAGCCCAAGAGTTTCTGTTACTCTCAGGGGCCCAGATGTTGCTGAGAGTGGACCAGACCCTATGAAGCTTTACAGTAGGTTAGGGGTGATGCCTGGTGATCACTTCAGGAGATGATTCTAGAAATTCAGATAGGGGACAAGGAACATGGTGGGGATGGGTGCCAACACTGAGGACTAGTGTTATCGTGTGCCAGCATCTTGGCATCGCATAACCTATTTCAGATAGTCAATGGTGACACCAAGTGGATAGCTTTGAAGTGTAAGTACCGCACGATCGCATTGGCTTCTCCTCTAGCCACTTATGATGATGATGATGATGGTGATGGCAACAGTAATTTTATTACTTAAGAGTGGCCAACTATCCCAATTTGCCTGGGATGGGTTGTGAGGAGAGCCTGGAACTTTCAGTTTTAAAGTTGGGAGAGTCCTGGGGATACGGGGATGAGTTGGTCACCCTACTACCACTATCACCACTGCAACGATCACCGCAATCATTACTGCAGCTTCTAGTGTTCTCTGTTACATACGATTTAAGTGATCTCAATTTTATGCAATGTAACTGAAAGTTACTTTAGAAAAAAAGACTTTTTAAAAATCTGTAACATATAATCCAAGAAAAAAAACCTGTGCCTATCACCCCAACACCTTTCACCTGGAAGTCAGTCCCATTGAGGCTCCTCCTGTGTGGAATTCTGGAGTTCCCACAGCCAGTGGGGTTTTCATGGCACTGTCAGTGATGCTTTTCCATCTGATGAGGGTCAGAACACGTGTGGTCATAAACTGCCAAGGTCATGAAAGAATACGCAGATATTGGAATGAATAGCTTAGGTCTTCTTTTCCATTTCTGCAGCTCAAGCTTCATTACTGATTAAGTCAATGGGGTGACCCCACCTGCACGGTTGTGTTGCTGTTGGCAGCTGTCCCATTTAGAGAACACCTTTTGTTCCAGATAGTTGGTTAACCAGGATTCATCAACAAAACAATGCAAGCCAACAAAATGAATTTAATTGTGTGACTCTGAGTAGAGTTGGCCAGAGAAATACTTGTCCTGAATTCCAGTCTCAGACACATGACTGTCAGGCCTTACACCTGCACAGACCAGTTAATGCTCCCCAGCCCTGGCTTTCTCATCTGGAAAATGGGGATGATATTGTTTCATTTCTATCAGATGAGGTGAAAGCATGCTGAGAAGTGTAAAATGTTACGCAGATGAAAACCTTTGTACTGAAAATGCTTCCTTTTGGTGACTTTTGAAAAAGATATTACGTTACCCTTATGCTGGATTTGTGTTCAAAATCTTATGATGCATTAGCACTCAATTTCGCATGTGTGGTACTTTTGGCTAAAGTCATTATTCCATGCACTGAGCAGTCCTGAAGTTTGGGCCCTGAGGCAGCACATGTGGAATGGAGACAATGGAATTCTCTTTCCTTGGGCTCCATTAAATGCCTTGGATGTCACGCAGGGGCCCCTTGATGCGAACTCTGAGCCATAGAACTCCAAAGAATGAGCGACCACAAAGTAGTAAAAGCCTTGTTCCAGATGGACAGAGGAGATAGCACCAACACCCAACCTCAAAATTCAAGGTCAAAAGAAAACCATCCAATTGTGTGATTCCTATGTGATGTTTCAGTCTGGGTTAGGAGGGCCAGGTGTCAAGTAGGATATAGGGTGGGGCCTTTTTTTTACTATTTTAGATAGTATATTTGGTGTTGAGAACATCATGGAGGTCCTTTGAGTGTGTGTGTGTGTGTGTGTGTGTGTGTGTTTAGGGAGGATGAAGGAGTACATTAGCTTTAGAGTTAGACTACCCTGGGTTTTAAGAGCTCTTTACCTGTGACTTTGGATGAATAATTATTAAATTAATAATACTAATAATAAATATAATTATTCCGGCTAAGTTGAGATGAAAATGTGGTCTTTGCTTCAAGGGTGTCTACCTGGTTGCCTCATCTTAAGACAAGCATGGGAGGGTGCTTGAGAGAGGATGATTCGGGACAGGAAGAATCAACTTGGGCCTCATCTTGTTAGCTTGACTCTCCTACGGGAGAAGGATTGCCTGGGAAGTAGAGATGTGGAGGGAAGTAGAGATGTGGAGGGTTCCCAGCAAGGTCTACTGGCAAATGGAAGAGGAATAGAGGAAAACTGTCACATAATCATCAGGCAAAGGGGAGAATTCTGCAAAATGTGTGACTGGGGAAAGAGTCTCCAGGAGCCAGCTGCAGCCAGGCCCAGACCAGGCCCGGGGAAGAATGAGGAGGTGGGCTTCAAGGTGATATCTCTTGTTCCTCAGGAGCCCTGTCTGCCAACAGCTCTAGGCTGCTCAAGGGTACTCAGACAAACCTTACTCTAGGCTGTGGATATAATGTCGCAGTCTTGCTTCCCTCCTGGTGCCCTCTCCAGGTTCCACCCACATCAAAGTCATTTCCATCGGTTGGGCTCCAACCCATCCTTTGAGGCCCGTTCACAGAGGATTCCTTCTCCATGGAGTGACACAGCGGAAAGTGCTCTCTTCCCTCTCCAGCTGTGTTGCCTGGACCACTGGGGTGAAAGCGAAATAAAAACAAAAGAGGAAATAATGTGAGGATTTGGGAAAGGCAGATTTTGAATTGACAACTTGTATTTTACTAAGTAAGGATGCTTAAAAATGTACAAACAGAACTGTTTTCTTTTAATTTTATAAAAGTTAATATCTTATTCCAAAGATAGGAAGGATGTGTTTCCAGAATTAGCAATGCTTTTGGAGATACAACAAAATTAACTTTACACATGAATCTGTTGTGTTGTCCTTTTTTTTTTTTTCTTTGCCTCTTTTTACCTTAAACTTCCGAAAAGTTCACTGTGGGCTTCTATTTCCCTGCGGATCATATTTGATAATCTTGACCCTGTAACAATTTATTGGTTCTTCTTAAGGCCCCCATTATGCCGACATATTTTGGGTTCATGCCTATTTTATCCTAATCTCCTTTCTGTAGGATTCCATTCTTTCTTATTTCGTATTCTTTCTTATTTCTGTATCCTGTAAAACTCTTCGTGTAGAATCAGTCCCCGTTAAAGTTTGAATAGATGGGTGGGTAGGTTATGCTTGAACAAGACGCCCTTCTGGGTGGACCAGAACAAATGACAGGGGCTTTCCCAGGTGACCTTTGGTGCCCCTGTTCCAAACTGGAACCAGCGCTATGATAGATGGATTGCTTTAGCTGTCTTTGTCCTGTAAACTTACAGTGCCCTACAAGGGGCCCAGCCATAAGACATGATGTAATTGGGTATTAGTACACTTGATACAAACAAGGGCTTGAAAAATGTTACTTGCTTATTCCCACTTGTGTTCTCGCACTCTGTTATTGCCTTGAGAAGAACATGTTGGAGCTACCTGCTGGGAAATGGGGTAAGAGAAGAAAGACAAGTTATCCCAGTTAAAGCCGACCTACATTTGTTCAGCAGAGAGCCAACACTCAGACACACTAGCAGGAAAACTACTATTTTCAGCATAGGCAACTGGTCAACCTGCGGCTAAACGGTGGCTCTTGAGATTTCAACCAAAATCAGCTTTGTTAAAAGCTGAAATGAGCAGAAAGAAGACTGACCCAGAAGAAGGGATGGAAAGAAAAGGAAATCTGTAGGGAGGGGAGAGGTCGGAGACCACCTTTGCCCACTCAGCAGTTATCCCTGGGCCTGGACTGAGTGGCAGCCCTCAGATTCCTAGGACCAGCCGAGAGGAGTGTGGCACCTCGAATGTAGGCTCAAGTTCCTAGGAGATGCTCCTGTATTCCCCAGGCTGCTATTCCAGCCTCCAGCAAATGATTTTGCTGGTCTGAACTACCCAAGTAAGTGCTCACCTACTGCTGTGTTTGTTAATTAAACAAATATAAAATGTATCTGAAACAAATAATACATTATACATTAATTTAAAAATAAATAAATAAAACGCACCTCAATATTTTCAAAACAACAACACACCATAAAAAATACCAAAGTTTTGGTATTTGAACCTAAGCCAGATTAGACACAGACAGACACACTGCCTCTTGAGGCCTTGACTACGTCATGTTCCATTGTTTCAAATCTCTCATCCAACAAGCCGAGGGGGCAGGCTTTTAAATTTTGCAAATATATGATCAGCCAGTACTATCAGCTTTTCTGAATTCACTGCTATAGAAAAATGCTTTGCCCAGCTCTGGCTACAAATTTCCCTGCCATCTTGGTGAGATTTATTGCCTTTTAACACAAGCTTCTGGTATCTCCTGTCAAGCCATAGGTCAGGTACAAATGAACCATTTCATTCTGGCTTTTCCCAGGTTTTAAAAATTCAGCCTTCCCTAGGAGATAGGGAATTCTGCTTTGAATGTGCTTGGGAAGAGAACAAATAGAATAAATATTGGCCATTCACCAGAAATCATTTGGAACCTGAAGTCAAAGTGGTCTGTGCAAGATGTGATTTCTGTACCTACCTTCTAGAAAACATAGGACTACAACTCTTGGCTTCACCTTCATCTGTACCTATAGAAACTGCTCTGGTACTTTCCCTGAGAAAAACTACCTGGTTTAGACAAATACCTCATCTGTCTCTGTCCCAGGCAGTTGGTTCATGGTGAGGCAATTTTTGGTGTTGAAGAGACTGTAAGCAGTTGTGAGTATGTAGCATGGCAAATTAGGGGTTCTCCGAGACCCAGGCTGTATAGAAACAGCACCTGCGAAGCTGTGAAATGACCCATGATGGTTAATTTTATGTGTTAACTTGATTCTTCCCAAACATTTGGTTGAATATTGTACTGGATGTTTCTGTGAAGGTGTTTCTTTGATGGAAGCAAACAGTTCTCCACAATGTGGGTGTGCCTTATCCAATCAGGGGATGGGTGATGGTCTGAATAAAACAAAAGACCTAACTCTCCCAAGTAAGAGGGACTTCTGCTACCAGACAGCCTTTGGACTTAAGGGTGCAACACTGGCTGGCTGATTTTCTGGCCTGATGACTCACCCAGTAGGGAGGGGAGATGTTGAAGACCATCTTTGCCCAACTTTCGTCAGCCTCCCTAATCACGTGCATCAGACAGTTCCTTAAAATAAATCTCTCTCTTTACATATACCCATCCTGTTGGTTTCTGTGGAGAATGCTGATGAATACAACCTCTGTATCTGAGCCCTTTCCTGTCCTTCTGATGTGGTTGTCCTGTGGTGGCCTCAGATGCTCTTTTTAGAACATCTCTGGTGAGGTCCATGTGACTGGTGTTGAGGACTACCGCCAGGGTCCCTGTCTCCCCATTCCACATGAAATCAGTCCTGACCCAGTCATGTCGCTGTCATTTGAGTCCTGGCTCTGACACTACCTGGCTGAACAACCTTAGACACAGAATTCCAAAACTTTTGAGGCTTGGTGTTCCTACCTAGAAGGGACCTCAGATTGCTGTGATGTCAGAGGAATTGAGGGATGGAAAGGCAGGTGAGAGTGAATGTGCATGTGTCCCGCGCCTGGTACTTTGATCATCTCTGTGGCTGGAAAACACAGGGGTCTGTAAGCAGGAGAGGGGGCTTTTTCTCCCTCTGCAGTGCTAACCTTTGGCCTCTCCACTCAGACAGGCAGCTCAGTGTCAGCCTTTAGCCTAGCGTGGCTGAGAGCCCTGGGTCCGACCCAGCTTCAGTGCAGCGGGGGCCAAGTCAGGATGGGGGGGCGGGCCCTGGATATTCAAGTATCAGCTGTTGTAGTGGATTTGGGGTCTTTGCACAGGGGTACTCTCTGGGGCTTTGGGTGAAGCCAGAGGTCGCTTCACAAATGTTGGTGAAACGAATTGAAATATTGTGGTCAAATTGAGCCATGTGAGAGACCAGGAGACACATCGGAGTAATTTTCATGGTCAGCCAAAGGTGCGGCATCGTCGGGGGTTTGAGGCTCGGGTCATGCTTGGCTGAAACTGATCCCCCTCCAGCCTGGGCCCAGTGGGCAGCCTGTAGGCGGGGGCGGCTTCCTTCGTGCCGGCCTCCGATGGCCCGGCCGGGAAGCATGCCCCTAGCTGCAATTTCATACCGGGACATTTGAGAGGGTTATGGGAAACCATTTTTCCCTTCCTCTGTCATCTCGAGTGAAACGGATTTGGGGCATGTAAAAAGCGTGTCCTTTAATTTATGGCAACATAAACAAACCTGAGCAGCCCGGACTGAGAGCCAGAGGTGAAGGTGACTAAGAGAGAAGCGTGGGTGTGGATAATGCCGTTAACATCCTTTCACCTCCTGCGGCCTGGGTCTGGGAGGGAGGGCTTGGGCATTTGGGCTATTTGGAACATGCTCTGCTCACATTAACGTTGTAGAAATAGTTGGCTTTGTTGACTTCCTGCATAGTGACGGAGTATTTTTATAGCTGAAGGTAAGTGTTTGATTGGCAAGGATTGGAGAATAGGAACTCAGCCTACATTCAGAGACGCGTACAGCAGGTAAGGGGATTTTTGCCTTATCCAGGGAAATAAACTATTCAGTGGCCACTAGGGAAACCACCTAGTAAGGTCGTGAAATTCTTGATGGTTTTAGGTGTAATCAGTGCATTTCAAGATAAACTTTTAGGCTGCCTCTGGGTAAGGTTCTGTGCTAATCTCTGAACAGGAAGAAAGATGCATTCATCTAATGTCAGCCCTAATGGGACTTATATTAAAATGTAGTGATTAGCACACACAGTACAGGAGTTCCATATTTCACTAGTGCAGTAATAACATGCAAAACTACTTTAAGACTCAGTCTCCCCATCTGTAAAATGGATTTGATGGTGGTGATGCTGCTGCTGCTGATGATTTTAACAAAAACATATGGAGCACTGACTGTGTGCTGGGCTCCTATGAGCTTGGTTGTGAGACCTTTCCATGCATTCCTTATTTAGTCCTCTCAAGAACCTGACTGAGTAGGCTATTATCTCCATTTGTACCTCCTTCATAGGATATAGTGAGGATTAAATGAGTTGGTGTATTCAGAGCACTGAAGACAATGTCTGACATCTGCAAACCACAGTAAATGTTAACAATAATCATAATAAGTATTACACTATAATTGGTTGCTAGAAGCCAGTTCCCAAATAATTGTAATAGTTACTCTAAGACAGGTATAAGCAAAATGTGATGAGGGTTCAGAATGGGGAAGGAACACATCTAGGATGAGTAGAGACTCCATGAGAGAAGTGCTCTTGGAATTGGGCTTTCCAGAAAGGATGTGATCATGACATACAGTGTGGCCTCAAAGTCATGGAGGTAGGGGCACCTGCAAGGACATGAGCCACACAGTAACCAGGAAGCAGGCTGATGTGGGGTGTGTCAGGGGCAACGGTGACTAGGACAGTTGGCCAAGGGCAGAGGAAACCTACAAGTTAAGACTGAAAATGTATGTCATATTGTGGAGCTCCTCAAAGCATTGCAGGAGTTTACCCCAAACTGGGTAGGCAGGGAAGCCACCGACGGAGTCTAAGTGGCAAAATCCATGGTCAAAGCTGTTTGGGTCTTGAATAGTGCTGCTCCAAGAGTTTCCGAGCTAACACATAAAATACTGGCAAAGCCATCAGTTCTGAGATTTAAAACAAAAGCAGAACCAGGCCACAGTTCAAAGTGAATGTGAGTTTGGCTTTAAGGATAGGATTAAATCAGACCTGAAAACTCACAGAGGCCAGATTTGGCCCCGGCATTGGTGGCAGTGCCAGTATTTTATCTGGTTTTGAAATGGATCCCTCCCACCTTGCTTTCACCTCTTGTCCTTCTGATAGAGACAGTCAGAAGGAACAGCACAGAGCACCAGCACAGAACACCATACCTGAAACCGAGCCATGTTGGGTGCAATTTGTGTAAAATCTGCCACTAAACATTATAGTATTTTCTTCCTGCTCCTTATTACTTCTAAGTGGGACAAAGAGTGATTCGAGGACAATCAATTCCTTGTGTATTTCTTGTGTGATTTCAGCACGCAGGCACCGAGCTACAGGAACCCTGTCTTCTAAGAGCTTAGAGTCTTGGGGAGAGCCCAAGACCAAGACATGAATATAAATAACTGGAAGATAAAGTGAAAAGGAGGTGAGAGCATTTGAGAGCGTGTGGACAGCGTGCTTGGGTGGTGGAGGGGGTGCGGGGGAGGATGACTTTTCTTTGCAGAAAGGCAGCATATATCAACCCTCCCCCCTTATTTTGTCCTTTATCCTTTAGCACGCCATCTGCTGTGGGCTGTCTGGTATAGACGTGAAGCTAGACCTTGGTTTGAATCTTGGCTCCACTTTTACTAACTGGGACTCCTCTGGTAAATTTTTTTAGCTCCATTTTCTACAAAATGGTAACAATATTACTTACCTCCATAATTGTCATTGAGATACAATAAGGCAACGTAACCATTAGGATGTGCAGATAATTTTGTCTGCAAGTAGCAGAAAACCCAAGGCCAACTGGCCAAATGGGGAATTCACTAGCTTCTAATAGAGGCATCTTTGAGTGGAGGGACTCAGGTGGGACCATCCCGTCCAGGGGCAGGCTCCTTCAGCATCTAGCTGGCCATCCACTGTGCAGTTCTCCCCAGGCCTGCCCCATTACACTGTAGCACAGATGCCCACGTGCACAGACTTCACCCACATTCACTACAGCTGGGCTCACGTGGCCAGTGCCTGCTTCTGAAGCAGGGACCATTGTTGTAGGCTCCTGTGAATTGCTGGAAGTTGTGAAATCTTATGTCAGTTACTTAATCCCTCCGTGCCTGAGCTTCCTTATCTGTCAGATGGACTTGATGATGGGGCTTAGCTCATAGGGTGGTGTTAGAATTTGATAAATGTTGGTTACCTTAGATCGTTTTTCTGAACCAACCTACTGGTAGTGGTGGGGGAGCGAGGTTCAAAACTCCACAGTCTGGTTCTAGAGTCCACATTTTTACTGCACTGCACTGAGAGTCCGCAGCCCAGGTTTACTCCCTAGATTGTCAGTGTTTAGCACAGGGTCAGGCACAGAGAATAAGCACTCCATACATCTAATGAATCAACATTCATTAAGAATGTTGTTCTGAGAAGACCAGTTTGCAATCATGAAATGCTTTTCCTAGGTTTCTCTCCAGAATGAAAACCTGTAGATTAATCCATGGGAGCGAAGGAAGCTTTGACTTTCTACCCAAGTTGTGTGCTTAGTAAAGGAGAGTTGTCTTCAAAAGACCTTTTAGGGAACAGCCAAGTTTTTCATTTTTTAGAAGGTTTTTGTTTGTTTGTTTGTTTTTAAGGCTTATTTATTTGAGAGAGAGAGAGAGAGAGAAGGCATGAGGGAGAGAGCAGGAGGAGAGAATCACCACTGAGCACAGAGCCCTGTATGAGGCTTGATCTCAGGATCCTGAGATCGTGACCTGAGCCAAAACCAAGAGTCTGAGTCTTAACTGATGGAGCCATCCAGATGCCCCAGGGCACAGCCAAGTTTTTCAAAAGCTGTGTGTGTGTATGTGGTGGTACTGGTCAGTACCAGTACCATCAAAATGGGCCATCTCTGTCACCCTGAGCTGCATTAGTTGATGGTTTCAATGGTACATCCAGAAATACATGGTGCTAGCCTCTGAGAGCATGTGGATGAGGGTCAGTGTGGTTCTTGGATTTAGAAGATGCTCTGATCTCCTCCTACGGCGTCAGGAAGGGAGCCCGGAAGACAGAATGATCTGCGAGTGCCCTGGTGTAGGTGGGAGCAACAAAGAAATATCCTGAAAGAATCTGACCTTATTTTATACAGGGCGTCTAATCTAATACAGCCGAGGAAGAATTTTTTAAAAGAGTCCCAAGAGGACTAATAAAATGGCTTTGAATTTCATTACGTTTGAGAGGGAGCCGCTAATTCAATTAGCCCCAAAATGAGAATTTTCCTACCCCTTCTGTTTGGAGCAGCTCTGCAGATAGACTGCACCCGAGGAAGTCCCGGGCTGCCCTTGGATACAGTCTTCCTTGGGAGGAAAGACCGTTCTCGTCAAATATCCAAACCTTTATGTTTCTGCCCTGTGAAATTCTCGTGGGCGAGGCTAGCGTAGTTGAGTAAGGGCACAGAACTTGGAGTTGGCTCTCTTGCTTTCAAACCTCAGCTCTGCCATTTACAGGTGTGTAACTGTGAGCAAGCTACTCAACCCTTCCGACCCTCAGTTCCTTCACCTGTAAAATGGGAATAAGGAAAGTGACTGTCATTGTCCTAGGACCATTAGGAGTATTAACTTAGTTAATACACGTTCGAGTATTTAGAAGAGTGTCTGAGGAGGTCTCTACTCTTCCGGTCTCAGAATCAGTAGAAAAGCACACAGAAGACACCACACAAGCTGTCAGTGCTCTGACATGGCAAAAGGCCCAAGGAAGAAGCAGTTGTCTCTGGAATATGTGGGGAAGGTTTCACGGAGGAGGTGAACTTGGATCTTGAAAGGTTCACAAGAGGCAGCAGAAGTAGGACTCAGGAGTAGCATACCTGAAAATAGGTCTTGCATGCCTCAAGTGTCTCCAGGGATTAGTGGGCATTTCCCAGGGGGTGAGGCCAAGGATTTATGGGGTAGGCTGGTGAGGTATGAGGTTGGGAGGTCCCTGGGGGCATGCAATGAACAGGACTGTTCATTTTGGCAAGACAAGATCATTCCATTAAATTAGGAGTTTTTTGAGCTTTACAGAATTCAATAATTCTTGTCTAGGTTTTTTTCTTGGATAGAGGATTTCAAATACTTTTGGAGAAAACTCATTCCACAGCGAAGTAGTCATGTCTTGGGGTTGACATTAGATCTTTCATTGGTGGCCGCTCTGGTGATACCCTTCTCCCCCTGCCCCCCACCGCCAATGGGGAATTTGGTTAAAAGGATTCTGGTTAAAAGGATTCTGTCAGAATCACAAAGAAAATGTCTGCAGTTTGTTGCTCTTAAAGCTGCTAAATTGTTAAAGTCACTGTTAGAATTTGATACATGGAATACGTGGTTTTTCATTTTGGCACAATGTGACATTCCGCCCTTAAAATTTTTATTTGTCAGTTTAATCCTACTTACTGCAGAACCCCTACGTGTAAATGGGTGATATTCTAAAAATTCATTTATAAGTCAGTTGTGTGGACCACAAATTGCATAGTTCCATAGAAATAACCATATAATTTGTTTTAGGTCTTTGGGCAACTTGGCCAGACTTAGTGAACACAAAACATAGTTGAATAGTAGCTGCCGTTTATTAAGCCAACAATATAATAACAATAGTAAAGACTTCTGTTTAAAAAAAAAAAATAGGAAGACAGTAATATTGTGTAGACACTTTACATTTCCATTTTATTTAAAACATTTTTCAGCCTTCCTAGATTGTTAATCTATCATATCCCTGATAGTTTATAAGGCACTTTTGGATACATTGTCTGATTAGAGCCTCAAAACCAGCCCCTGAGGTCAGGGCAGATGAGGAAATAGCAGTTCAGAGAGGCACACTGGCTTGTCTGAGAACATACAACTTTGGTCAAAACTCTCTTTTTAAAAAATAAAAGTACAATATAAGCAGGCAATGAAGGAAAGTTAGCCTCGCAGTGTCAGTTGCATAGAAATCTTGCCTTATTTTGATTAGAGACTTTGGAAGACATGTTGGTTATAAGATGACAAGATCTTGCAACTACTTATCTAATCTAACAAATATTTATTGAACTCCTACTAATCGGTCCTGTTTGTTTTTTTGGGATGGGTGGGTGGTAAAGAATCCCAGGTATTTAAGGCATGGCTTTAGGTCCTTATTAGTTGTAGTGGTAAAAATCCTGGAGTGGAAGGTCTCTTATCTAATACAGTAGGTGCCAGGAGTCTCTTGGTTAATCCAAAATCAGGGTTTAAGGTAATCACGAGAACTAGAAAATACATGTTTTCAATAACAAATTTTGCTGTGTCTATTTTTTTTCATTTTTAAAAAAATTTAATTTCTTTTCAGTGTAACAGAATTCATTGTTTATGCACCACACCCAGTGCTGCATGCAATACATGCCCTCCATAATACCCACCACCAGGTTCCCCCAACCTCCTACCCCCACCCCTTCAAAACCCTCAAAAGATTTTATTTATTTATTCATGAGAGAGAGAGAGAGAGAGGCAGAGGGAGAAGCAGGCTCCCCAGGGAGCAGGGAGCCTGATACAGGATTTGATCCCAGAACCCTGGGAACATGACCTGAGCCGAAGGCAGATGCCTAACCATCGAGCCACCCAGGCTCCCTGCTGTGTCTTTCTAAAGAAACCAATTTACCAAAAACAAGTCAATGCCTTTGAAAAAGATAATAGAAAAAGCAAGTTGCTTAATAGGAGAATGAATCTCTCTTGGTATTTCTGGACCACAGAAAAAAATGAGAAAATGTTAGGCTGAGAGTATGTGACAAGGAAAGAGTCACCTCCTAAGAACAAGCAACTTCCTTATGCTGTGGTGGCAACTTTTCCAGGATGCATTATTCTGTGATTTTTAATTTGCATGAATACTTCTTAAAATCCGAGACCTTGCATTATGTTTTGTAGTCCATGGCAGCTAATTCTGTGCTGGGTACCTACTGCTGGAAAAATGTTTGATGACGGAATGAAAGGATAATTTAACACCATATTAGTTATGTTAGTGGAATAATAACCTGAACTGGGGGCCCAAGAGTCCGCTCTTCTTTCTCATGTTTAACTGTCTCCCAGAGACAGCCTTAGGCCCTGGGAGATGAATCAGCTTTGGCTGACTTTTCAAATGACATGGCCGGCTTTCTTAAAAATGGATTTCCATTCCATTCCATTACACACTTTGTTCTGATCCTTGGCCGTCTTCCTGCACCTTATGACAAATCCTCCCAGAGCAAAAATCCTTCTGCAACAGGGACAGGTGCCAAGAAGGAGAGAGGTAGAATTCTATCCCCTGCCATAGTTTCTTTTTTCATTTTGAGGATTCTAAAATTTTGAGGATGGTAGGACACTTTCATCTTACCTCCAGGTTTCTCCTGGAATTTATTTTTGCCGTCTGTGATGCCTTTAAACTCTTCTCGTTCCCAGTGCATTTATTTGTAAAATGGATTTAATTCTGTTCTTGTAAAGCGTTTAGAAAGGTCTGTCAGGGGCACGCATGGGTACACAATGCTTAAGAATGATGTTAAAGTTTTAAAAGAGATTTATTTGACCCCGAGGCCAAATGGCACAGCCTGCAAATGTGATAAATCTAGCAAATAAATAAACAAATAAATAAATAAACATAAATGCCTTTGAGGAGGCAACGGGCCAATAGGCAGCTTCACAGTTGGCATTTACTTTTACAAGAGCAGTTGTTAATCCCACCTGCCCAGGACAGTTATAAAGGTTGCATTTCCTCTGCAGACCTTAGTTCCCCCGGGTACACGGAGTGGAGCACTTTATTTGAGACTGGAGTCGTGAACGGACTCCCTGCGAGGTGATGACTTCATGTATATTGATATTGCCGGTAGGGGTTTATTTGCTTTCTTGCAAGGCTGTGACCCTTTGAAGTCAGGAACCACGACGAGCCCAGCTCTTTGCACAGAGCTTTCTGCATCGAATGTGTTCAAGAGACGTTCGTTAAATGGATGGGTAAGAATATGTCCTGTTCACGGCCACATCTCCAGCACGTGGGAAGCCCTCAGAAAGTATTTGTGAGATGAACGAATAAATGAATGAAAGGTGCAAATCACTGTTTCTATCTTCAGGACTCTGGCAGATCGGAAGCAAGGCCATATCCAAGTCTTTTCGGTAGCCAGAGTGGCACATTGCCATCATCCGAAAAAGTCAGTGTCAGAACTTATCTGGGTGACATAAGGCACTAGATCATAGGAGAGGGAGGAGAGAAAGAGGAAAGAGAGGAGAGAGAATCAGAAGCACAAATGCCAAACATATCTGTCTGTCTGTCCATCACTCGTCTACGTATCATCTGTTGACACAGATACACACACATATGTAAAATGAGCTGTGGACTTGTCTTAATCAGCAGGGAAAACCTTAACATCTACCATCTATTTCTATCTCTGTCTATTTATATATAAATATTGTCTGGGCCTTTCTCCTGAGTGTAAGACCAACAGCTGAACTGCTGGCAGACATTTCTACTCGTATGCCCACTGGCAGCCTAAACTCTTTCCTTTGTCCTTGAGCACAGAACAGGTGGGCTCTTACTAAAGGCAGCTGCATCCATCTTGGGGTGCACCATAGGTAAGGCCTCTATCTCTGTGACCCCCTCCACTCTTTTACGTGGAAATTTTCTATGGGCTCCTCACTGGCGTCTTGTAGATTATCTGTGTAAAGCCTACTCTCACCTCCAGTTCTCCTGCTCAAAGTCTTTCAGGGGCTCCTCATTATCTATAGGTTAAAATTCAAATTCGTTAGTCTTATTTTCAAGGAACTATATAACCTGCTCTTGGAACTCCGTCTTAAGACTCTATTTATAAGCCCCCTTTTCCAGCCATGCTTGTCCTGACTTATTCTAGAGAAATGGCTGTTCATCTCCGTTTCCCCTCTGTGGCCCTCCCTGAGCACCCTGCTAGGTACCAGGCTCTCCATAACATCTCGTTTGTTTCTTCAACTGTTCGCTGGACACGGGATGCCATCTCTGCCTCCTCCCAGTTGAGCCAAATCCTGACCATGCTTTCGGGCCTGTCTCCCATTCTTGGTCCAAGTAGCCTGCCTTGACCATCCCAGCCTTGTCCTCTTTCCCCTATTTGAGCTAGTCAGTTACTATTTTGTACTGATAATTGCATTGTTCCTGTAATTGCATTGTAATAGAATGGTTCTGCTCCCATGAGGGAAAACTTCCATCACAGCCTGTGTGTGTGTGTGTGTGTGTGTGTGTTTGTGTGTGTGTATGGGTGTATTGTTTGCTGAAGGCACTCATTAATAGGTGGTCAACTGATTGTGTAACTGCTTTCACCGTTTTGAACCTCTTATTATTTTCTAAATTTTTACCACTTTAACAAATGTGCCTCTGAAACACACATTATTAAATAATCATACTAAAATTTCAAATATCAATATTAAAGTACATACCATTTTAAACATGGACATTTAAACATGAATTTGCCCTTTTAACTCTATTTACCAACTTTTTTTTTTTTTTCTGGAATGTTGGTAAAAAAGTAGGCTTATCACACTGATTATTCTACTTTGTGAGCTCGAAAGGATTGAAGAAAATGCCACCTCGGGCTAAACGTTTCCCTTGTCCCTTGTGGAACATTTGAAGGGTCGTAAGGGAAGACTATTTCTCAGGCATCTTGTCACTTCTCCACCATGGACTGACTCTGCCACCTTCCATGCGGTACCCACTGCTTTGTGCTTTGCTGTCCTCACATATACAAAGGGGATGATACCAGCTGGGCCTGAGGCTGTGTAATGCTCAGGAAAGTGTTCTGAGAACTTTAAAGTTTTTTCTGAATGTTAGGTCTTATCACTATGGTCATGCCATGACCAACATGGCCATCATTTTCTTACCTCGGCCACCATGGGCCCCCAGGCATCGAGGTGGGAGCTGCTGTTGGAGCTGGTGATTTCTTCTAGGATGGGACAGTCTGCCATTTTCCAAATGTGGGTGGTTTGCAACCCGTGCCTTCTCCTGAACTTGGCAACTTTAGAGGAAACAGGGTGAGATAGGCCATTTTCCTCCCCTGCGGCCCCGAAACCTCTTCCGGTTTTTGTGACTCCTGCTCCCATGGCCACAGTGGGTCTGTTGGAATACAAAACGTCTCTTGGGCATGGACAGGGAGATTTAGCTTAACATTGTGAGCAGGTAGTCCGAGTATAGTATTTTGTTGAACATAAAAAAAACATCGATTGTGAAATACACCTTCTTTCAAAAATCCCCAAGAAAGGAAAAGCTAACAATTTTCGAGTATGACACTCCACAGATTACGGATGCATGCCCATTTCAGAATTGTTGAAAGGTGAAAAATGAGTGTCCGGGTACTAGTCACATGCAGCAGGGCCATTGCTACAAGGGTGTGTTTTGAGTCCTCTGAGCCCCAGACATGGTGGGTCCTGGGATCTCCCTGCTCCCTCCCCTGCCCTGGCTTCCTCCACAGACATAGGCAGCTAAGCACTCCAATGCTGAGTTGCAGCTGGCTGACCTCCTGCTTCTCCCAGATTTTTGGTTCTGTGTCCTGTAAGGGCGGTGGGAGGAGGAGCTGGTGTGGGCAGAGGTGAAGGAGAGGCAATGCTACCCTCTCAGCCCCCTGTTGCTGTGTTAACTCAGTACGGTAAGAAGTTTGCCCCAGCGGCAGACCCTTCCAGTTCAGAAGAGGCACATCGCCAGGCTTACATGCTCTCTTACCCAGAGGCGCTAGGGGATCGAGTACCCACTTGAAGCTTTTCCCAGCCCTGAGTGCCTCCTATTTGGTAAGAGTTCATCTTGTGTTATGGGCCTGCCCAAGTGATGCGTAACCTGATGCCCTAGCCTTGGGCCTCAGCAAAGTGGTTTTCTTTTTTCTGCAAGACAGAAGCAAGGGCTGGGGGTGAACAGAAGGTTCAAAGCTATTTGCAGCAAAAGGCACGGTCCCTGCTATTGCGTGTGCAGGGTGGGGACGGGGGGGGGGTCACCCACCGTCTCACGTGTCACTGCCAACTGTGGCTGCTTTAGCACCCCTTTTCCTTCAAATGTCTTTGGTTTCAGAGAGGGAGGTAACCAGACCCTTCACATGTGTCACAGTAATGCTGTTTCAGGCCCTGCTCCTTGACCTTCGGTGTCACCTGCTCCTCTTGCGGTACTGTCACCCTGGGGTTTGAGACAGCCACCATCCAGAGTTTGCTGACAGTATCAGCAATAATGTGTGGCTCTAACTCGTGCCCTCAGTTAGTGTGTATCTTGGGGTAGGTTGCGTCGTATGTCGTTCTATAGTGGCTGTAGAACGGGTTTAACTTCTTTCATTTGCATAACGAATTAGAAGATTCCATGGCGATTGCCTCTGCTGCTGAAAGGTTGCGTCATCTCTCCACAGACTTTGTGTCTGCAGTAGAAGTCTGCTCGCTAAGCACTCACGAGGAGAGGCTTTCAGTGGCTTCCCAGCCCTGCCTCAGGAGGTCCAAACCCTCATTGCTGTACTGGACAGAACTCCTAGCTCCAGCTGGCTCGAGGGAAATCAGCTAATGACTCAACAGCTGAGAAATCCAAGGGTGGACCTAGAGTTTCAGACAGAGTTGGACCCAGGGCCCAATCCATGCCTTCTGGGCCCTGTCTCCCTCATGTCATCCTCTGGCTTCCGGGCCCTCATTATCCGGGCTTCACGCCATAGGCACGCTCTTGCCAGGTAGTGGGGAAGATGGCTGCCCACATGCACACTGATATCCTTTCAGCCTGGGAAAAAAGAGGTGCTTCTTTTTTCTGGTACCGTTGTATGAATCCAGGGAAGCCCTGACTGACCTTGCTTGGATCTTGTACCCAGTCCTGAGCAGTCCTTATTGCTGGTTCCACCCAAGCCATGTGCCCACCCCAATGACTGTGGGTGCCTGGACACAGTGACAACAGCACCACGGGGACCACACACAGTGGAAGAGGAGCAGCTGTCTAAAGACAGTGTGGGGAGAGGACAGACAGCACCGTATGTCCTCTGTAAAGGTCCTAATGGTTTGGCCCCTTGTATCTGTCCAGCTCCTTCTAAGATTTCTGTGTAGCCTCTTACCTGCCAATCATATTGGACTATTTCCTTTGATGAAAATCTGACTTCAGCTTAACACCTTATTTATTTATTTATTTACCCTCAGCCTTCCCTGGACCTTTTTCTTTCCCTTCTATATTTGTCAAAATTCTCCTTGGTCTTCAAAGTTTAATGAAAATGTTATTTCCTTCCAAACTTTCTCTTATATTTCTAGTCCTTCCACATTGCAGTCAAAATATGTCGCGGACGGTGCATTTATGGAGTTCGCTCTTCTTCCCTCTCCCTGCACCTGCTTACGTGTCTGTCCCGGAAATGCAAGGAGGAACCTTTTTAGTATTCTTCCAGTGTCATATGGGAGAGATGCAATAAATATATGTTGGATGGAGAAATGCTCTGTCAAGATCTTTTTGGAGAGGATTGTGGATTGGACTTACCCAAAGACACAAGCACATACACTGTTGGTGTAAATACATGGCATTTTTGTATAGTCCCAGCAGCACTCTGGGAATGACACTGTTATTTTAGTTACAACTATACGGTGTTTTTGGGGGGACTTTTCTATCTCAGATTAAGGAGCAGACTGAGCCGGAAATGGGGTCACAGAAGCAAATCTGTCAAGCCAGAACGACTGGGTGCATGATAGGATTGAAGCTCATCATCTCTGGGAAAAGGGTAAAAGCTGGGGGAGGTACCTGGTTATCGTGGGTAAGAATGCAGATTTGAGGCCAGGTCCCACTGCTTGTTGGCTGTGTGATCTCGGGCAAGTTAATATCGCTGAGCCTCATTTTCTTTGTAAAATAGAGATAATAGGGTTTCCATGTGGCAGGATGATTGTGAAAACAAAACACGATAATGCATGTAGAGCACCTAACATAGCACCTGGTTTCTAGAAGGTGCTGCCCCCGCCATCTGCCGACACACACACACACACACACACACACACACACACACACACACACACACATATGCATGCACTGGGGTGCAAATAATTGCATGATTCTTTTCTTCAGGGTGACTGGCCATGTTGGGTATTATTCCCAGCCAATATTGGGAATGCATTAAGGAATGCTCTCTCTCTGCTCTGATGTGGTTATCTGGCTAATACTGTCACTATCTAATGACCAGAATGATGAATGCACTGAGAGGCGGGACTAGGTGGACGGCCAGAAGCCTGTCACCTCTGTTGAGAGCTGCCATGGCGGCCGCAGCAGCAGCAATGGATGATGGGTTTTTATCTCCACTGCATCTGAAATATGTAGTTAGCCTGGAGAGTGAGGAGAGCAGAAGCCCCCTTTGTCCTGATGACGCCTCGTGTGTGGAGGAACCCCCATCTCTGGCTGAAGGATCTGAGTGTTGAGGGAAGGAGACTAAACCATTCTGCGGATTAACTCTGAGCTTATTTGTAGTAACCTAATTGTAGGCTCTACAGGAAAGGAACCCCACAAAGTGATCCACTGCCAGAACGATGACACCTCCAGGAAATTTCTCTGATTCTGATTACCCCGCCTATCTACCCATCATCTTATGTATTCAAGTGCTTTTTCTATTTGTATAGAATCGCTACGATGCTTCACCCAGACCAATGCACCTCACATCAGAGAGGAGGACACATGTGTGATTCATTTTGTCGAGCCTCAAGTCTCAGGATTTACCTAAGGACCCAGGAATGTTGTGAGGTAAGTTTTGGAAGTGTCTGAGGTAGTGCGGTGATTATTGACGGGCAGGCTCACCTCTTCCACTAATTGGCCATGGGCTTGCACATACAAACTGTCACCCACTGTGTTAATCATCGGATGGAATCTTCTAGGATGCAGAGGAAGTTACACTGCTTTCCTAGTAAATGGACGGGGCGGGGGAGGGGGAGGGCATCCTTATGCCCTGTGTAGCAGCCCTGGACGCTGAAGGGAGGCCGTCAGGAGCGAATGCTTTCCTGAACCATGGAGTGTCGGGATGTAGTCAAGGTTGGGGGACTTTAAAAGTTATCTGTGCAGGAGCCTGGGTGGCTCAGTGGGTTAAAGCCTCTGCCTTTGGCTTGGGTCATGATCTCAGGGTCCTCAGATCGAGTCCCCATTCAGGGTCTCTGCTCAGTGGGGAGTGTGCTTCCCCCCGGCCCCGCCTGCCTCTCTGCCTACTTGTGATTACTCTCTCTGTCAAATAAATAAACAAAATCTTAAAAAAAAATAAAAAATAAAAGTTATCTTTGCAGACCCAGTCATTTTACTGATAGAGATCCAAAGAAGAAATCCCGTCTGTCCAGAGCTCTCCAAACCTTTAGTTTCTATCCTCACTTTGGGATTCAGCACGTTTGCGTGGTGATTGCTTGTCTTCCCACATTCGTTTAGACTCTTTCAGCTGCAAGTAACAGAAAACTCAACTCAAACAACTTTAAGCAAAAAGGGGACCTTACTGGTTCTGTGACCCAAGAGTTCAGTTGGATCCAGAGGCTTTAACAATGCTTTTAAAGATCTTTCTAATCTCTCTCCAATTCTCAGTCTTGCCTTTATTGCAGTTGGCTCTGTTACTCAGATGTGCTTTGCCAGATGAGGACAAATGACTGTCAGCAACCCTACAAATTGCTCTCCCCAGCTCCAAATCCAGAGGAAAGAAGAAGACACTGCTGCCTGCTAAGTTGGCTCACATTGGCTGTGAACCATTCGTGAACAAATCATGTGGCTCTTATTGGCTGGGCCCAGCACATGTGCCCTGGAGACTGGGGTATGGTCAGTCTTACCCAAACTGCAAGGAGTGAGGGGGAGGGTTGTTCATTTTTTAAGTTTTTTTTTTTCTTGTTTTTGTTTTTTTAAGATTTTATTTATTTGAGAGAGAGGAAACATGAGAAGGAGGAGAGTCAGAGGGAGAAGCAGGGATCCCAATGTAGGGCTCTATCCCAAGACCCTGGCATCATGACCTGAGCCAAAGGCAGATGCTTAAACCTACCCAAACTCCCCTTAAGAAGTATCCTAATTTTGCTCTTTAAAGTCAGAAATGTCAGTAGCTTTGGTTTTTGCCAATGCAATGTACTTTAGCAAACCGATTGACCCTTTGGTAGTTTTTGGTAACTTACAGGTGTGCCAAACCTGTAGTTAGAGCAGGGATTCTTTTCCTATTTACAAGATGAATACATTGAGACACACAGTGGTTGTGACTTGCTCGACATTACATGCTTAATCTTTGGGCCGCTTAAACACAGAATCTAAATTTCCTGTCTTCCCACAGAATGTTCTGCACCCAATCACAATTTAAGCTTGGATTTGCACATACAAAGTGTAGAGAATAATTGAGACAATTATCCAAATCATTCAAACCCAAAATAGCTACATAATTGAACTCAATGTCTCCACCTTACATTGGACCTCTGGAAACAGCCAAAGACATGCTACCCCAATCTTGCCATTGTGTTGTTTTAAGCGCTACTGATGATGGCGGGTATATATTTTTAAATGGTTGGTTCCATTTCTTGAAGCATTTTGTATTATGGGCCAAATTCCTCCTGCTTTTTAACTAATGGAAATGAAAATGAAGTTCCAGCAAAAATAATAGACTCTTGACAGGAGGAGAATTGTCATAGTTATGACTGATACATTTCAGACATGTGTAGAAACATACTACAAACTTGAAGGTAAGGTTACTTAGTAAGTGTATACTTTGTGCTCTGGTGTCATACTGATTTCAAAGTGATTCTTTGCCATTGTTCTATCTGCTTGAAACACGTTTTCTTGTCTTGAAGATTGGAATTATACTCAAATACTTATAGAAATAATAATAAATAGTAATAAAAGTAATAGGGGCACCTGGTTGGCTCAGTTGGTTAAGCGTCTGACTCTTGATTTGGGCTCAGGTCATGGTCTCAGGGTCCTGAAATTGAGCCCTGCCTTGGGCTCTGTGCTGGGTATGGAGCCTGATTAAGATTCTCTCCCTCTCCCTCTGCCCCTCCCTCCACTGGCTCGCACATGCTGTAAATAAATAAATAAATAAAGTCTTAGAAAGGAAAAAAAAAAACCACTAGTAATAAAGAGGAATCTAAAAAAATTCTGGCAATAGGATAAGCTCCAATCCAAACTCAAAAGGAAAATGTTATTGTTTCTGGCCTTTTCTCTGTGTGGTGGCTGATATTTAGGGTAGAGAGTGGGAGCTTGAATCGGCCCGGTTTATATAGAAATTTATTACATTCATAATTGTGTTATGTTGGGGATCCTCCCCTCTTTCAAGTATTTTTAAAGTCCCATTGAGGAGCTGGTCACTGAGGATTCTGTCACTTCCGTGTACCGCTGCAGGCGGGTCCCACGGAGTCCTCCACACTGCCATCCGCCTACAAACCGCAGGGCCTCCGCTGAGCATGAAGGCCTCTTGTGCACGTTAGCAGCCCAAACTGTGAATGTCAGACCCACATAAAGAGCACCATAGTGGGTTTTTTGTTGTCTTTTTCTTTTTTTAACCATTTTATTTATTTATCTGACAGAGATCACAAGTAGGCAGACGCAGGTAGAGAGAGGAAGGGAAGCAGGCCCCCTGCGGAGCAGAGAGCCCAAATGGGGGCTCAATCCCAGGATCCCGAGATCATGACCTGAGCCGAAGGCAGAGGCTTAACCCACTGAGCCACCCAGGCGCCCCACCATAGTGTTTTCTGACCCCTATTTAAAAGTGTATGAGTGGTGACTGTCTAGAAAAAGAGCCAAGTATATGAACATCTCACATACTTAAAGAAGAAAGAGCTCTCGGTTTTAATGGAAGTGCTTCTAAAAGAACTGAAGAAAAGTTTTAGTTTGCTTGATGTTGACAAACACATCAGTTTGGAAAAGATGGTTTGGGGTGTATGATTGGCTCCCAGCTTGGATTTTGAGTTTCCCTGTAGCGTGGGTCATGAAACAAACAGGGGAAAGATCAAGACTTTGTAGAAAATCTTGAACAGGCATTCAAAGAAAGGCCATAAGTTTACACTATCCTGGCAAGATCCATATGACGTACTATTGACATTATATAGTTGGGAATTAGAGAGGGGCAGGGCCTTAACCATGGGGTCCTTGTGGGAGAGACAGTAGGAGAGAAAGGCGGGACATCTTTTAGCATCGTGAGTGTGTTTGTGGCTTACAACATTCTCACTGGTCAGCCTTCGCTCGAGTTCCACGCTCACACATTCACTTAGGAGATGACTAGGAAATGGGTCGAGTGTTGATAGATTCTTATGGAAAAACGGAGAATTTAAAATGTTCTGATTGAGTGTATGGAACAAATGAAAACCAAGATGAGCTAGAGTTTTCTCTCTTGATTCTTTCATCGCCAGTGACTTCGAAGAAGCTTGGAGGTTTCCAAAAAGCTACCCATTTCCCAAGAAAGATAAGGAGGTTCCAAAAAGGAATAGGAATTGGCTTTTTAGTATTGTGAACTTGTCAACACCTCTTGACAGAGAAACAAATGGTCAGGGCAAGAAAACTGAGCCTTGGACCTTGGAACATTTTAAAACAAAGATCTTCTGCCAAAGATTCTTTAATATCTATTACTCCCTCTAAAGTTATAATAAATATATCATGAAATTCAATGAAACACACTCATTTTCAATATACAAACAGTGCTAGGCGTTTGGTCCCAATGAAAGACATGTTTTCCCAGGATGTTGTGATTTGTGAGAATTTGTTTTTTCACAAAAGGTTAAACGGCACTTTCGTGTAACCTTCTTCAGTTTCTAAATGCATAGGATGTAATAAATGTTTGAAGTTAGGGGAAGAAAAGGTGTTGGAACAGAATTTGTTTGATAATTAGCTCCTTCAGGCTGTGTGTGGAATCCCCACGGTACTCAGTTTTCTTTTGGAACAAGCTAGGCTCGCTCTCATTGTGTAGTTTGAGCATTAATTGAACATAACCATCTTGAGAAACGTCTTCTGTGGCTGGTTCATTTTTGGGCTGCTCCAATCCATCTTTTGGGCCCCGTGGCTTTTTCAGCCCTCAACCGAGCTGATGATAAACACACATTTCAGAGATGACTCATTGTTAACCTTAGTAACAATCTGAGCTGTGTTACTTTCTTACATCTTCTCTTGTTCTGTTATCTCCTCCCATTCCTTCTCTGTCTATATTTAAGAACAAAACAAGTGTTTGAAAGTTCAAGGGCACAATAATTTTCAAAGCCAGTCAATTGTGTAAAAGAAACAAGAGAAGTCTATGGTCCACTGCTCTTAAGGGGGCACTCAATGCTCAAAACACAATACTTCCAACCAGAGTTAATTTTACCTTTAGAATGACTTTACTTTGGAAGTTCCCTTTTAAAAAGCCAGTCTTCTCCTATATAATGATTATTTCTAGTAAAGTCATTATAATCCATGGGGTCTAAGAAGGTGAAGCCAAGATTAATGTGTCTGTGTGTCTTTAATCCCTGGTCTGAGATCATTGCTGAGGTTCAAGGTCTTAACTTGGAAAAATGTAGCCTAATTACTGTTTAAGGATCTAACAGCTGTCTCTGTACTTTTAATAGAGAAATTCCATTCATCTTTTCAAATGAGTTTTTCCAAAATGCTTCTGTGCAGTGCCAAGAATATACTTCTCATATTTAAATTTAAGGCAGATATATTGGATATTTTTCTTCGTCAATTATTTTTGTTTTTTTTTTCTGCCTCGTTCTGTATCCCAATTCCTTCAGAGTTAGTGCTGTTTTATCATGAGAACTGTGGATGTGGCTAACAGAAAATGTGGATAATTTTGAAAAATAATGAAGCTTTATATACCTTTGAATATGAATATATGTGATATTTTAGAAATTCACAACATCCCAAAGAGCATGTTAGACTTATTCTCACAGGATTTGTCCCATTGGGGATTACAGGTGGTCATTTAAACCCCTACTTCTTATCCCAATGTGGAGAGAGACAGAAAGATGTAACTGTTAGCACAAGGCAAGACGCTAAGCATTTGTATTCCTGGCTCAGCATTATCCTCAGTTAGAAAGTAGGGAAGAAGTTAGGTACTTTTTGTTAGGTACCTCTTACCGATCCTCATGGTTTGCATGGGAGTAAAAATGAAAGATTAAAGAGTGGTGTTTATGATTGATTGTAGTGCTCTTTTAAGAAGCTGGGAGGAGTAAGGTGGTTCACAGTTGGGGTATCCTTTCACATAAGTGAGAGAGACTTGTATAAACTTATATTTAGACTAAAATAGCAGCAATCGGTTATTCCATTGAGTTTGAACCGTAACGAGTTTGGTTTAAGGTTATTTCCAATGCAACCAGTCAATGGGAAATACTATGAGAATGTCCAAGTCAAAGAAAGTTGATACCCAATGAATATTATATACAAGCAAGGAAGCCTCACTGTCACTGAGGACCCAAACAACCAGTTAAGTCCTGTTAGCACAGTGCAGAGAAAAACAGGAGAGACAGGTGCCTCATAGAGTAGAAGCTGAGATGTGGGGCCAGAGGGCTATGCAAACCCAAGGTGGATGCAAACAGTCCAGAATTTCTCTAGAAAGTAGTCAAAAATGATGCTTGTCTTTCCAGCACAGACAATTTGATATTCAGATCTTATATTCCTGGGCCTTCCACTGAGAAACATTTGGAAACCATTGCCTACGGTAAGGCCAGAAATGTGAGCATCCCACAACACTAGATCTGAGATCCTTTCAAAGAATCAGGAAGAGAAAGGATGGGGTTCTAGAGCTTTGGAGAGTCACATGGAGCCCCAGGATGGGAACCTATGTTACCATTCAGCACTCAGGAGCTCCAAGCATCTGCTCACTTGGGGCTCCCAAGTGATGTTTTTGAAGCAATCCATCTTGAGTGAAATGCTCTCAGTATCTTTTTATCCAGTGACTGAAGTCCCTCTGTGGTGATGCCCCCAGAAGGTTAGAGCTTTTTGTGTGTACTCCTGCCTACCTCCCCAATCCTTTAGGTTGGTTTCTTCTGGGCTTGAGTAATGAAATTGTGCCACAATCACAACCCATTTGGAAATGTTCACTCATTAGTGAACCCTCAGTGCCTCTCACGACGGCTGCCATTTCTGTTGGTGCAGATGGCGAAGGGCTGGCTTCTGTGCCTTCCTGAGGCTGTAGAGTAGAGAGATGACAATCAAGTCAACCTCCTTCTCTCTGATGATGCTGTCCACTCTGCCTACAACCCGAGTGCCAAAAATTCTGAAATTCCCCTGGCATGGTCTTCATGGGGGTGATACAGATCCAAGCCCCAGCATCTGGATGAGTGAGACTGGGGTACTGCTGTGTGGACAGATTTCAGCCTCTCCAGACAGGGTTGATGTTCGGGAAGTATAGGACCCCTGCAGATTTCAGAATGAAGGAAGAAATATGCCACAGGAAAGAGATACACCTCATGGCCCTGGCAGCACGGAGAGAGCTTTATGAACATGCTCTTACAGGGTTTGGCTAAACATTGTGTACGGTTCATGTGAACGTGTGAAGGGCAGCAGAAGTGTTGCAACACAATGGCCAGCCACGGGGCTTGGCAGCGGTGCTCTCCAGCACTCAGTTTGGTACAAAGTGCTGTCATTACCATTTGGAAGTAGCTCTGTGTAAGGTGAAAAGGCTACCAGGGAAATGTTCGCAGTCACAAACACGGCTATCACCGAACACGGAAAGGCAGCCATGTATCTTTAGAACCAGTTAGCATCATGGCCGCCATTCACCTCCCTTGTCTCGGGCAGAACCCAGAGAGGGTAGAGAGAGGAGAGGAGGAGGTAGGAGACAGTAAGGCAACTTTTCCCAGCCGAGCCAGGAAGCTCAGGTAAACTCACCCCTTTTTAGGCTCGGGTATTTGGGGTAATCCACTGAGGCCAAGGAGTGTTTGGGGCAAACCCGAGTTAGCCTGTGTGTGTCTGCCTTGGGGAAAGGAGAGAGCAAGGCAGAAAAACAGAAAAGTGGGAAGTGGTTGCTTGGTGCTGAGTTTGGCTTAGAGTTTTGAGCTCTGTTTGAGCCTTTGGGCTCCAAACAAAACTCAGAGGGGAGTGAAAGCCGCAGGAACCTAAGCAAGGTTAAGGCTTGGCAGGAAGCCCTTTGTGGGGCCACACTGCTTTTCACACAGCTCTGCCTTCGCGGGCCTTTCGGGTGGTTAAGCCACCTTTCACCACAAATGGCATTTCTCTGGGCTCATGTGAACCAGGCTTTGAATGCATTCAGTCAAGACTTCAATTTTCCCTGAAGCAGAACTTCTTTCTAACACCCAAGACCATGTCCTTGGCTGGCGAGTTACTATTTATCCCATAGCCCAGCCAGGCAAGGGAACGATGTTGTTTTTGTGAGGAAATTCACCCTAGGGTTGAAGAGATGTGGGGGGTTGTAAAAGGAAAATATGAACTGAGATTTGGAGCTGAGACTCTTAGACTCTGTTGGGTGAGGCCCCCGCCCCCCTTTCTCTATAATAGTCCTAGAAAAACAGAGGTGATGTCGTCATAGCAGCTGCTGATGGCCTGACAGACAGTTTCCGCAGCGCTACATGAGGCCCTTTGCTGTCCCTGTCAGGAGATTGGCAGCTGAATGACACCAGTGAGGCCAGGCCTGTATTCCCTCTGGGAACGCTGCCCTAATTGATAGACAGAAGGCAAAGAGAAGGATTGTTTTTGAACCTGAAAAGAATCCCCTTTTTTTCTCCCTAAAGCTCATGCCCCCACTCTCCACAGCTCTATTTTCCCCTCCCCCCCGACACTTTTTTTTAAAGGTGTTTTGTTCCAGAGCAGTTACAGAGCTTAATGGAACCGAATGACTTTTACCCTTCACAATCTGTCAGTCAAAAGCCCGACTCCAGGACTGTTAAATAAAGTCCTTTCAGAGGCAGACAGGAGAGGAATGTGTCAGTCAGGCAACAGACCCTGTTGTGTTTTCATCTGTCAGAGGGGTGATGGGGGAGGGCAGCAGGCCCCAGGCAGGGCACATTCCCAGCAGCCGTTAAGAGGCCTTGACAAATCCAGGTGTGGAGCCAAAATGTCACCCAATCACCAACATTCTTGAGGTGTGGGCTCAGAGTCCCTAGGCACTCGGGTTTGCAATCAGCTATGAGATGTTTGGGCAAACTTTCAGCACAGGTTTTCAGACTAAGCATTTTTAACATAAAACCAACCACTAAGTGCTGGGTATCGGCACAAGGCATGGCTTTCAAATTAATACATCGCTTAGCTGCGAGCCCCGCAGACAGTAATCCTCTGGCTGAAGGGCCTTCACCGAGACTCCTGTTCCAAACCAATTTTGTAGAGCCACTTTCGTTTTTTTTCTAATACTTTCCCTTCACATTATATGACAATCCATTAATCTTGCCCATTAACTTAAAATTGCTGGGCAATTTTTTTTTTTTTTGAGGATTCTGAACAGTTGCTTTTGTTCGGTATGGATTCAGAGCTTTACACAATAAAAAATGTCCACCTTTGGACATACTAATGATCTATTCCTTATGTTTTGGTGACATTTCCTTTAAGGATTTAAAAAAGAAGTTGGAGAAGGATGAGAGTAGAATGGAAACGGTGCTGAGGGAGTGGAGAAGTTAATATTGAAACAAGCAGGGCTTGTTCTTATCAGAAGGCTACAGAGTACCAATGCGGATATTTTTACCCAGGGCTGCAGGCCTGGGTGTTCAGGCAGGAAAGCCACCCACCGTCCCTGACCAGTGGCTTGCTCAAGGCCATGGGGCTGGCAGGAGAGGAGATTGCGAATGTCTTGGCTCTCTTGTTGTTTTCTCTCAGGGCTACACATGGGCCTGTTATTTATTACCTGCTTGCCTGTTTCCCTCTCCTTGAGAGATTTTTGCATAAAACAAAGGAGTTTCTCCCCATTTCCCAATTTTCTTTCCTTTGAGATCTGCCTTCCACCTCCTGATACACTACACTCAAGATAGGCAGCATGAGCAAAAAATTCTGTCTCCCTCTTTCCTCCTTTTCACCCCATGCCCAGATCCAGGAACGGGGGTGTCCATCCCCTAGCCCTCCCTGGGACCACTTTTGATATTTGTGTTTGTACATTGCTACAGTAAACAATGAGAAACTCCCCCCGCCCCTTCTCTCCTTCCATCCTGCTGTAGCCAAAATGGAGATGCTGTTTTTCCTTCTATCCATGCCTTCGGGCCTCTAGGGGTAAATGGGTTTTAGGCAGAGTAAAATGAAATTGGAAAGGCCTCTGGCATGGGCTGGGCTGAGAAACTCAGGCTGAAATAGTTCTAAACGTGGTTAAAAGAAATTCGGCACATTCTGTGTTTTTAGAGCTAAACATTTCCCCCCAAAATGGATTTTCAGAATTCTGCAACACTATTTAAGACGGGAGAGTCAAAAGAGGCTAACCCTGAACTGATTAACAGCCAAGCAAAAGCAGCTCGTTTCTGCGTTGGGGTGGAGAATCGCACTTCTCTTTCCTCCCCTGATAAAGTTCTGGGACTATCTTAGGATCTACCGCTCCTGCGTCGTTTCCGTGGTGCTGAGTCGTTTCCGTGGTGCTGAGCTGGATGGCAGGCCCAGAGGAAACTTCACGGGAGCAATATTCCTTCCAGAATATTAATGAAGTCTTCAACTTCAGCCCTAGAAATATGTGCGCTGAGGCTTCTTGGGTCCATCCTTCACCGATTATTAATGATCTGCTACACTTAGAAAAAAGCCTTTTCTCGGCTCACTTTCTGCCTGCCTTCCTTTCCCTCGGCCTAAAACAAACATTGCATCTGGGGCACTGCTGGAAACAAGGAGCCTTCTTAACAAGGGAAACAGTTTTCCTTTATGCCTGGAACGCAAGTGGATGCCATGGCTTCTGTTTTTAACATTAATGGCTACATAAAAACTTGCAAGCAAAGCCTCACAGCTGATAGAAATGCTCCTTAAAATGGCGGTAGGTACTCCAGTGGAAAGAAAAATCTTTAGATAAAGCCCTCATCCCTGCAAATTCTCTTTGGTGGCCCTCAGAAAGTTGCTCTGGTTAAAACGCAAATAAGCACAGATGAACCAATAAAAGTAAACCCAAATCCTACTCATTTCTCTGGCAGTCCCCATATTCCATGAAAGCCCAATTCAGAGCAGTTTTGCATCCTTCTTGGGCCATTTCTATGGCTGTCTATGGGGAGAGGCGGACAGAGCGTGTGGATGAGGCCTGCTCGGCCGCAGAGTGCGGACACTCTCAGCCTTGGGTTGGCTGTGCCCACAGGTGAGCAAAACCTCCCGTCCCCCCAGTTACAGGTGTAGCATGTGCTGTGGTTCGTCGGTGGGTGGATAGAACACGCACATATCGGCCATGACATTTCTCAGCCTTCAGACTTACATGATTCTTATTAAACATATGTCCAGATAGGTTTTCCTTCAGTTGGCTGCTTAATCTTTTATCTTGGATGGACGCGAATATGACACAGTTTCCTCCCTCGAGTTGTACATGGAAGCAGCTGGAAGCCACATCTGAAAGGGGTTGATAGGGCTGCCTGGGTGGCTCAGTCGGTTAAGTGTCTGCCTTTGGCTCAGGTCATGTTCCCAGGGTCCTGAGATTGAAGGACTCCCTGCTTAGTGGGGAGTCTGCTTCTCCCTCTCCCACTCACCATGCTTATGTTCTCTCTCTCTCTCAAGCAAATAAAAATCTTAAAAAAAAAAGAAAGTGATTGGCAATGTTAAATTCATTTTTTTGGATTGATTTTATTTCAAAATTCTTTTTAAAAAGTTCTATTTTAATATTAGCAAGTTTATTGCCAATTGTGCAATAACGTACTCTTGGAGTTTCATTTGAAGATGTCAAAGCCAGGTCACCAAAAAGGCTGAGGAGTTGGCTCTCTAGGCAGATCCTAGAGGTGTGGGGTGCAAGCCTGTAGATCAGTCCCTCAGGGACTGGGGGTTGGAAACAGACACAGAACCTTGGCCACCACTGGTCCAGTTCCTTTGTCATTAGTTCTTATGTGAGTTTTGATCAAATGAGATCATCTTTACCATCAATTATGTGAGATAATAATTTTAGTAATGATTACTGATTGTAATATGTTGATGAGACCTTATATTATTGGTGTAACAGTAATGACAGGTGCTGGGTGCCTTCCACACACATTCTATACACACGCTCTCACTTACAGGACAAAACCCCCCTGTTTGGGGCAGTGTTTATAGCAATTATGAGCATGACCTCTGGTGACAGACTGTGCGCTTTCAAATGCTAGTCCTGCCACTTATTGCGTGTGATCCTCCTCTGTAAAACAGGGGTGATAATAGCCCGCCCTTCCCAGGGTGGCTGTGGGACTAAATGTGTTCCCCTGTTGGAAAGCCTTTAGCCCTGTGCCCAGTGCATCGTGAGTACTGTGGGATGGTTCGTACTCGCTCTTGTTTTGTTCCACCGTGTGCAGCCTACATGAATCTTTCGGGGGGTGCTTTCCACCAATGTGTAACAGCATTCTTCACCAACAACAATAAGCAACTCGTTGTTCTCTTAGGATACCAGATGGCCCAACCCTGGAGGCCGTGAATGCCTAGTGAGGATGTGGTTTATGAGAAAGCTTCTGGGGAAAACTCACTTGTGAGTGGACAACCCCAAAGGGAGGGTTTTCCCCCTCTGAGCAATGCTGACTTCGTCCCGGGGTAGGATGGCATTCTCTACAAGCGACTGAAAACTTCTGAGGAGCCCCAGGATGGCACCTCGTTCCTGGGAGCCCCGCCCGGCCTGCTCACTGGGCCATCTCAGAAGTGAGGCGCTTGGCCCCCTGAGGCCATATTCTTTCAAGATGTTTGACCCTTGTCTCATTAAACCTGTCTCGGTTCTCCCCCGGTGGCTCTTGATCTGCACCGGGAAGGGCCGAGGCAGGATATTGAGGTGGCTGGCAGCGCTCTGGTAAAAAAATACCTGGAAACTGGAGAAGACCTCCTCACAGGGCACACGGCTGAGCGGGGCTGCTTCATAAGGGTATTCCTGAAAGCCAAAACCTCCTCCCTTGGCCCACCCTGGGGTGTTGTCAGGCCATCTCCTCCAGTGGATGAAGTCACACCTTTGGGTTGCAGCCACAGGCGAATTCTGTCAGGACACTCTGCCCACTGCTTCCTAACTGCTACCAGATCGGCCACTTTCCTTCCAGGAAGACGGCTAAGTTCACTGGTCCCGGCGTGCCTGCCTATATAATTGAAAGACCAGACCATCCTTAATTTAATCCAGTTTAATTCCATAAATATTCATTAAACACCTATATATGCTGTTAATCATTTATTTTCTTTCCTCTTGATCAGTCCCTGGGTACAGATTGTCATGAAACGAGAAAACCTGCAGAACCAAACTGCCTTAACTTCATTTGCTGATAAGCTTGGTCCTCCCCAAATTTATTGTGAAATGCCTATGATTTTTGCCTCATTCTAGAACTGCCATGTAGCTTGCTTTCTGGCTCTCACCTCTAGGGGTGGTAGGTTTGTGCTGGTGCCCCCACACAACTTTGTTTGGTTTACTCTAAAGTAAGGGGTGCTTGATTTTGAACCTTGACTAGGTCTGTTCTGGCTACGGTAGAGTCTGTGGTCCTTGCCCCTGACAGGAAGCAAGCCATGGATCCATCCTCTTCTTCAGGAGGTGGCCGTGGGTTGGGGAGGGGGAGGGTGGCCTTATCCAAATTCGAGTAGGTAGTGAGTTGGTCTTTCAGCCTCCTGGATACCAACTTTGTCACATGAATATAGTTCGTTAACCAGCAGATGAATTGTTCCTGAACTCACAGGCAGGATGGTGAGCACGTGGGTATGGATGGACAAGGCAAGATTGGACATCTGGGCTTTTGTCTGCCTCCCTTCTCCTTCCATGGGGAGATGTCTTCTTCTCTGTCCTAGATGGTTCTGCTGGATTATTAATAACTGGGCCTCCTCCCTGGCTGTCTTAATCTGTCTTCTCTGTTATAGCTGTCTTCTCTGCTATAACAGAGAACCAGAGACTGGATGACTTACAAGCAAACAGACATTTACTTCTCACAGCACTGGAGGCTGGAAGGCTGAAGTCAGGGTGCCAGCGTGGTTGGGTTCCCGTGAAAACCCTCTTCTACACTGTAGACTGCCGATTTCTTGTACCCACATGGAACAGAAAACAGAGGCAAGCAAGCTCTCTCATGACTGTTATAAGGACACTCATCTCATTCATGAGGCCTCTGCCCTCACAACCTCATCTCCTCCTGATTACCTTCCCAAAGCTCCACCTGATACTGTCACACTGGGCAACAGAATTTCAGGATAAGAGTTTTAGGGGTACATGGATATTCAGCCCATTACGCTGACCCTGGGGGTAGGCTCATGACTGGGTTTGGTCAAATCCAGTCTTCCTCTCCTCGGGGATTGGGCATGCAGCCCAAGTAGGTCAGCTGGATCTTTCCAGGGACGCCAGGGTGTGGGCCCCGGGGGCAGGTTTAGGGCCTCTTGCTTTTGTATGTAGCGAAAGCCTGTGATTAGAGAGAAGGAGGCCAATATACAAAACAAGACAGGTAAGCAGAACAAAGGGATGGAAAGAGTGGGAGAAATTAAAAAAAAAAAAAAATATTGCTATTATTTGAGTTCCTGTACCTGAAAAAAACCCACCCTTAACTTCCCAGTTTATGAGCTACTAAATCTACTTCTCTACTTAAGGTTGCTCACTTTGGGTTTCTTTTGCTTGTGATGGAAAGGTGACTGGCTAACATAGAGGGTTTAGGGAGCAATACAACAACATTTAGCTACTCCTCCATGAACTACTTGGCTTTGGCAATGCGTTAACTAATCTACATCTCTTTCTTCACTTGTAAGTGGAGGTAGGTATGGCTAGAGTGGTGGGCACACAGCACCTCTGAGGAAATGTATGCGGAATATTAGGAATAACGGATGTGGAAAGTCGCTAACAGTAGAGGGATAGTGTTGGTTTTGACCTTGTAAGACCGCCAATATTTGTCATTTTTGTCTTACAAAAGAAGCAGTTTTGTGTGGTTAAGCTAATAGCATTTCTAGTTTGCTGAGAAAGTAGAGCCACATTGTCAGTCCAAATTTGTTGAGGCCTACTACGCACAGGCCTGGTGCCAGAAGTTGTGAGGGAATTAAAGATGGAGAAGACCAGGTCCCCATTCTCAGGGAGACCACAGCCAGTGAAGGACACACAACTTAGTAAGAAACTATTGCTGTAGTGTTGGCCTCATTCTGTAAACTAACGAAGAAGAATAGCATTGGTTTTATTTATTTATTTTTTTAAGATGTCATCTTTCTCAATGAAATGTGCCTTGTACAATCTAAGAAGCATCTAGATAGTGTCAAATTCAAAGAAGAGATCTGACACTGCACTTCCTAGAACCTCTCTTTTTGCAGCTTCTCTCTTTGAATCCTTTTGGAGCTGTCACACTTCAGCCTGAAGAGTCAAGGATCAAGGAAAACGCTGAACACAAGACGCCTTTTCAGTCATCTCCATGCTGATTCACCCTGTCTGCTGAGAATTTCCCCCTTTGTCCCTTTTGTCTGGGAGAGGACCAGCTTAAAATCTTATCTGTGCTGCATCAAATCCTGAATTTACATCAAGCAGAAGCTGAAGGGTAGGGGACTTAGCTGGAAAATAATGCAAAATTTGCTAGGACTTTAATTTGCCCACGTGTTAACTGTGGCCTCTGAGATGCCCGTTTGTGTCCATATTTCTTGGTTTCGATTTCTAGATATGGCGCGGCAGTCGGCTGAGATGGCTGACTCTAAGTGTCTTGGTTTTAAGGTGTTTGTCTGTTGACTCTCCTACACATAAGGTGTACTTAAAACAGAGCCAGAGCCTTGCAATTTGCTGATCCCATGTAGAAAAACAATCACCCATCAAGGGCACAGTTCTTAACCTTCTTTGAGCAGCCATTTTGTTGACTTTCCTTTGCCAACTCCCTGGCGCCTGATGACTTCTACCCAGGAAGGGAGTGCTTCCCAGCTTTGAAGAAAACAGCCTTCTCTTCTTCCCTTCTTTATGTTAGGTCCTGCTCCCTCCTTTGACTTAAAGAAAAAACAATCACCCTCACGTGAAATAACTCGCTTTTTGCCAAATCTGTCCAGCCATGTAAGGAGGCTTGGGACTGCCTTGGTGAGCCTAGGAACAGGGGCCCTCATGTGTGTCCTGTGGGCTGATGGAGTCCAAATGCACGTGGGAAAGGCCATAGTCGTTAGCATGCAGCCCTGATGTTTGAGTTTATCTTTTGTAAACAAGAGAGCTGTTTTTCTTCTACGCATACATAAACACAACAGTTTAATGGAATCCAAGCTGTGGCCTGTGTGGCCACAGAGCTCTTCCGGCCCTGGAAACCCTCACGCTCGTGTACACACACGTGACAAGGGGCCATTCCCGTTGTTAAAGGAACTCGTGGCCCTTTATCGTGAATGTGTTGTGATTGGCAGGAATGCTGGCTGTTGTAAGTATCATATTGTTCCAAGCTAGAGAATATATTTTATTGCTAGTTCAATAGCATTTCACAGTTATTAAACTAGAGTCATTGTCCCAGGAAAATCCCAGAGGCTCAGAAACTTTGGGGCACCGGGAAAGAAAATACACAGGCACAAAAGCTGTCAGTTATCCCCCATTGTTCCAATGTGGCTGTCATACTCCGCCTGTGGTGTTGAAAATGTTTTGGGGGAAATGTTGAGAAAGTGGCTTTCTAAACATATCATTTATAGCCAATTTTTTTTCATAAGTAAGGATTTATGGTACCACGTTTGATCACAGAATTTCTTTTGCAATGCTTAAAAATAAAAACTCCTAAGGAATGGCACACCTATGTAAAGCATGCAAATAAAAAAATGCTCACAGTATTAGCAGATATGGCCAAATAGCTCATAAACTCCAAGATAAATGCCTGCCTGAAATCATGGCTATGCCCAGACAAGAGGATGCAAGCCCGAGATGCTTGGATGGGATTGGGGGAAACATGTGTATTTCTCTGTGAGTAAGGACTCCCCCAGCTTATCTAGCAGATAACAAGTCTGCCAGCTAGATGACCTAGTACAACCGGCAGGTGTTAGATGACACCTGAGAACTTGCCAAGAAACAAAGACAGCCCCTTTACCAACCTAAGTGCTCATAGGGGGAGATAGTGCAGGGCCTTGGCTGTTCTGTAGGGCTACTACAAAACCCCAAGAGGAGCACCTTGCCATATGTGGGTCACCCCAAGTAAGAAGCACTTCGGGTCTTTCGCAAACACCCAACTTCTTGGACATTTGGCTAGCACGTCGTTATTTCTCCTGACAGCCCTGAGCCAGCCAGTTCTTTCTGTATTGTTCTCTGTTTCTTCTTCAGAGCAGAGTTTGTGAGGCCCCGAGGACCATGCCAGCACTTCAGTTGGCAGATGCACGGTTAATCTTCCGCCAAAAGAAAAGTGTATTATTTCTCTTCAAGTGTCTCTGGTAACGACTGGGTGTAGGCGGAAACTTGGGTTTATCTAAACAAGGACAGAAGATGTATGACTTCTCTTAGTACTTCTGGCCAACTCTTCTCTCATGATGGCACTCTATGGCTGGTTTCTAAGAATCTTCTATCTTTCTAGAAGTAATTGCCGCTTCAAAGGAAAATACTCTGGTTCCTGTTTAGAGGAACATGGCTGGATGGATATATACCCAAATGGTAGCATGGTTCTTTTCAGGGGATTTGGGCCTTTTTTTTTTTATACCTGTCTGTATATTCTGAGTTTGTACTTACACCAAAGAATTGGTGGGAAGATATTTTGCTAATAGACCTTTCCACAAGCATTGGGGTGATTTCTTAAGGGGTTACTTGTAAAATGAATGTGCCTCCAAAGAGGATCTGAGCGTAAGGCCCGAGTCTGCTATTACACTAGGATATCACCTTCAGTAAGTCAGGTTTTCTCATGTAAGATAAGGACAATAACGTTCATGTGCAGAAACTGTGGTAAGACTCCAATGACGTGACGTATGGAGAAGACTTTGGTACAAGTGCTACCCTTACAGGAAGGATGACAATAGCCATCATTTGTTGGTTGAGTAATCGATGGGGCAAATGTTGACCAAGGCATCTGCAACAAGGCAGTGTGAGTCCTGGTGACCTGAAACATGCGATAAGTTACTTTCATTTGCATGAATGCAAGAACCCTTCCTGGGAGCTTTCGAGCTTGTGCAAACAGTTTTATATTGTTAGTGCCAGCTTCCAGCATTGTTTTGTGAGAGGAAAGTGTGTGTGTGTGTGTTAGTAACCAAAGTGCCCACGTGTACTATGCAGTGACATCAAACTACATTTTAAAAGTAATCATCAAGGTACCCCTATCACCCCACTCCCAACCGATTCAAGATTTTTCTCAAGACCATCTTATGTGGTGACAGACAGAAGAACAGTCTCTACAGAACAGTCAGCTGAGCCAAACAGCTAGTTGGTGACCCCAACAGCAGTGGTGTTTTCTTGCTTCTCTAGCAGAGGACAAAGTGGAAGACAGAGTTTGGCAGTGTGACCACAGACTGCCTTTTGAGGGCAGAGGCAGGTGAAAAAAAACAGTGTGTATGTGGGAAGACCTTGACCGTCCCTGAAAACACTGCACACTCCTGGGTCTGGGTGATGACGCGCTGTCTGTACCGGCGCAGAACCACGTTCCCCACAGCTCAGGTGCAGGAGGGACTGCTCATCGCCGGTCTGGACTGTCCAGCAGGGAAGGGGTTACGCGTAAGAGTGATCAAAGATTTAAACTGTCATGTCGACCGTAAGCTGGGAAACAGGCTGTTCAGGGGCCTTAATAAATCTGCCCTTGACTTATGGCCGAACCTCATTCAGCAGAAAATTATTTCTGCAGCATATTGAGTGCTGGGCTCTGATGGAGACCGAAATAAAAGCAAGGTGGAAATGGGGAGAAGAGAATGGAAATTCAATCCACATGTGGCGGGGAGGACTCTTCTGTAAATTCTTTCTCAGATGAAATAAGAAACAGAATGTGTAGGACTCTCAGAATATGGCACATTCCTTTTCCTAAGATGTCTAGGGGAAGGAAACGGACGGCAAGGAGTGATGCTCAGGGAGAGACTCACATGGAGGCTGGGGAGCTAGAAGGAGAGAGAACATCTTAGTGATTTGAGACATGATTATTCATCCATTCATGCCTTGGTTTATCCAGACTCTACTGAGCCCTTACTATGAGTGAGACGCTGGATATGGAGATGAACATGATCTTGAGGAGTTCACTGCGCCTGAGATGTATCCACACGTTCAATGTACACCTGAAATTTGTCCCCCACCAGCTCGGGTTCGAGCCAGCACGGTGGAGATGCTGTGCTGTCTTGAGGAGCAAAGGGCTACGGGAACCTTCTTTGAAGAAGACATGAGAATGGCAGGCAGATTTTAGGTATCACAGAAGGGTCAGCTCCTTTCCCTAGTACATTTCCCCAATTCAGTGTAAAGGATAGACTTTGCATTGATTTGAAAGTCTGATTTAAAAAAAAAAAAAAACAGACATTGCTTTTTTTTGAGGATACGTGATTTAAATCTTCTTGTTGCTTTGCCTTGTGGCGTTTTAGAAAGAGAAGAAAGGGTTAAGGTTGGGGGAGGCTGCATTTTTCAGTCCAGTTCATAAAGGCACGAAGAATCCTTGCAATCCCAGACCAGAGATAATTTGAATTCAAGAGACAATTTAGGAGGCAGGACGTATCTTTCTCTATCAGTTTTGAAGCTATTGGGAAAAACTCAAGAAAATAATGAAAGCTTTTTCTCTTGTAAATAATTTATTCGCTGTTTGTTTGTTTGTTTTTTCTCCCTATACTTTCATTCCCAGAGCTGTAATGAGTTTTAGGAACATAAGGTGTCAGATATTGGCTTGTTACTCTTGTTGAGATCTCCAAATTCATGACCCCTCCGGGCATTTGAGGCGCAGATAATATGTAATTTACAGAGATCTGCAGCTTTTGTATTCTCTTCCCTCCAACTTTTGGAGTTTTTTGTTCTAAGGGATGATTTGTTTCTCTGTAGTGGAACCAGCCACATTTCCAGAAGTTTGAACATTGGACCTGACACTCCGTGGTATCCCGAGGTTTAGCAGAAACTTGGTAATGAGTCTCTATACTTCTGTGAGCTGGGCTTGTGGATCCTTCCTGTCTAGGGGAGGAGAGGGACCAAGGCAGAACCAGCTGTTTGTCTTAAGGCCTTGAGGTGAAGGCTCCTGTGGAAAAATAAAGATTTTCATCTGTTCGCAAGCATGGTGCTTGGTTGAACCGGAGTTAAGGGTATGGTGGGCAGAAAGGGAGGAATTATGCTTGTTTTCCTCTCTCAGTGCTTTGGAGAACAAGGATATGGTTAGCCCAGGGGTGTTTCCATGAAAGACTGGACGATAAGTTAATAGCTGGGTGAACCATCCAACATGAAACACCCCAGGGCAATTTGTCCCCAGTAAAGGCTGTAAGTGCCCGGAGGCAGAAGCTATGCAAATGACCTTTTCTGAGTTTCCTGTATCTGTATCTGTATCCAAATTCCTGTCCCTCTCTCCATCTGATTTTCATCCCTCTTTCTCTTCTGAAAAAGGATTGTTGAACTCCGAGAGGCCCAAAGGGGCGAGGGATTGTGGTTGGCTCTCCCAGGTAAACCTGGATAGAGCCTTGAGGTTGCAGATCCAGAGGGGCTGATGAAACCAACTCTTGCCAAGAAGAATGACTGATAAGCTTCTCTCGCCATGTTATGTATGGAGTGATGTATTTTATTGCTTGAAGAATGTTATTCATAAACCCAATTTAATATCTTCTTACGTGTGCAGTTTTTTTAACCCTACTGTCTGTTTAGCTATACAAGTAAACTTCATTCTCACAGGGTATCCTGGTGAAGAACCTAATACATGTGGATGTTCAGAACCTTTTTACTACTTCGCCCCCCCCACCCCCACCCCACTGTGTTCCTGGTTTTCCCCACTAGTGCAAGAGAATAATACACCGCTTTTACTTCCTGCATGGTGTGTAAATACTGAGAGGATCCCCTCTTTACCCTATCCCCCTGAAGTCTTAAAGTTCTCTGTGAAGCTTCTACAGAAGTAAAAATAATGACAGTTTAATATTTTTTTCCGTTATAATTTGACCACTTTAATTTAGAACCAGAAACAAAGTTGTAGACATTGGATGGTCTCATGAACGGTGTTTAAGTTACAGGTTCTACGTTAATTCATGACCAATGACCCCATTCCTGTTGTCTCCCTTGGAGGCCATTTATCTCTTTTTGCCCCAATCCTGAGTTCTTGGAAGACGTTTCTCTCTCTGCTTCAAAGATAACTGCTAGCATCTTGAGCAGGGGTCAGGGTGGCTGAAGCCCCCTTGGGCTTCCCTTTTTTCCCCTCTGGCTTCCCTTTTCTTACCTAGACCAAAGTCCTTCTCTTTCCACTTGAATTCAGAGAGTTCATGCTGGACAAAGGGGTTGCAGAGCTCAGAGGGAACTTCTGACAAATATCTTGGTGTGAGGGGTGAGTAGGAGGTGGGAGAAGCTAAAGGGAAAAAGGAGGGGGAGAGGTGCAGGGGATGGGGAGGAGGGTTTGCTCTTCAATTCTTTTTAGCATTCCTGCTTGGGCAGGAAACAAAGACACCCAAAACACTCAAAAAAAGGGAAAGCAATGGAACTCAAACAAAGCTGGTAAATTAGAAGAGCTGGTGTCAGGCTGGTGGGTCTTCTGAGGGTCTGAGGGTGGATGGAAACCGCACCCCCCCCACCCCCCCCGCATCTTGATTCAACCTCTGGAGAAAAGGAAAAGAAAGGAATGTGCCCAACGACGTTTTTTCCCAAATGCAAGCTTATTTTTTAGCTTGCTGTATCTGAGATTGAAACATCGCCAAATAATTGCAGGGAAAATATTTGGTTAGGTTTCAAAAGACTGTTTGGAGAAACTGACAAGTCGTAAAATGGAATATTTGGGATGACCTTCTGGGAAAGATAAACTTCAGAACTGGAAAGGTGCACCCTATAGGCACGAGAGAACAGAAAGACAGAGAGGGGCGCTCGGCATTTTGGGTATTTTGTATCTGTGAGGATGAGAGTTTGGGTGTCTAAGCGGTAGTTAATTTGCCGCGTTTTGAGTTGTGAATGTCCTTGATGTGGCTTCCAGGAAGGAGTCTGACGTTAGTCTCTTATGCAAAGTGGTGTCTTATAATAGAACAAAAAGCAAATAGCCTCTGGTTATGGCATCTGAAATCCCGAGTTCTGCATCAGGCATCCATCTCATGTCTAGTGAACTGTAGAAATAAAATTGGAGGGAATTTGGCCTTCAGGTTATAGGGCTGGAAAACGCTTTGAGAGGCCTTCTGGTTGGATTACTTCTAAACCCACCCTGACAGATGAAAATTTATCTTATTTTTAAATGTTCCCCAGAGGAAGAGTGTCCACCAACTCTCTTAGTAACTCGTTCCAGTTCTTAACGACCTCCACATTCAGGAAATTCCTTCCTCTGTCTTACCTAAACTTGATCTGCTCCAACTTAAGTCCATTTTCTTTTGACCTGCCCCAAAGTAAAAGGAGAAAAGAGGTCATCCCCTTGCATAAACAAACTTTTGCATAACTAAAAATTTCAATTTTTTAAAATCTAAAAAGTTCTGTATCTCCTCTTCTTGATCATGTCAAATCTCCCTCTGTTGCCTGGAGACTTGGCTGTGGGCTGGAGGAAAAGAGAAAACATGGCAATGCATTTCTTCTTTCCTTTCTGTGGCCTTCCTGTGCCAGAGCTAATGTCAGAGCTAAATGGACTGATAAGGTAGAAGTTTAACATTTTTCTTGTCTACATAATATTTGTTTTCAAAGTCAAGTTTTCTCATACATGAGGTCTGTGGACATTTTAGAGGGGTACATATCTTTAGTTTTTGGAGGAGGAAAAAGGAAGTATGATAGTACGTCAATCCAGTATACTAAGATTCATGAAGTATAATACAAGGGTTTTCGTGATGGTGGCTTTTAGTTAAGAAAAAAAAATCTACTTTCTCCCATGGGGTCCTTCTACCAGGGATAGGCATTTCACAAATTATCCTTTCAGCTCTGCCTAATTTATTTTTGAAATTTTCCATGTATCCATTACTATTCCTTGGGTCAAACTACTGATCTTCCCCTTGTTCCTGGCGGTAAAATCCTAGAACCAAACTAGATGTTGCTGTTGCCAAAACTTAACTTAAATACTACCAGGGCAGGGCAAAGTCTTGCCTTGTTTTCTTGGACATCAGAACTGTCGACTAAATAAACTAATGTACCTTTTATGATTGACTTTTGCATGAAACTAGACCTGTTTCTTTTCTGTTTGTACAGAGTTTCCAACAAATTTAGATATTCAAGGTTAGGGGAATCTGAGATGACTTTATTATAATTTGCATTTCTAATTTCTAAAAACTCCAAAAACAATTTGAAGCATTCTTAGTTTCCCTTATAGTTTTCAACATATGCTTATGAGGGTGTTAAATAGGGAACAGGGGCTTTAAAAAGCCTATTGGTATTTTTATGACTCACATGTTTACTCTTACTTGTGTCTTAGCAACAGATCATAGAAGCAGCCAGGGTGAGTTGCTTGTCAATCATTATGAAGAATGAGTTCAGAGCAAACCAGGGGACAGTGCCGGTCCGGAGAGGGAGTCCCAGAGCTCTCTAGGACTCCACATGTGTCCTCTGGGATTCCATATATTTGCTTATTCTTGTTCTTATTTATTAAGGGATGCCATGTCAGGCCAGACAGTAAGCACCAGGGTTATAGCAGAGAATTAAAAGAGGTAAAATCACTGCCCTCAGAGAACCTACACTGAGTTTGGTTTTATACATTTATCTCCCACAACACCAAACAGATTTGAAAATTTTACCTTTCAGAGTGTATCTCTTGTTTTATAGCCATGAGAAACTTCTAATAATACAGAGAATGTTTTCTGGGTTATAATGTTAAATGAAAAAAGGATACAAAGATGTATGTATGCATTCTAAGTTAAAACTCAAAACAATGAGACCATCTCTTTAAACACACACACAAAGATTACAATAAATAGGCATACAGAAAAGATTTTTTAAAAAGTACAACATAATGTTAATGGTTTTTGTCTTTGGATGGCAGGATGACAGGTAATTCTGCTTTGTACTTTTCTCCATTTATCTTTTTTTTTTTTTGTAGTAATCACATATTACTTTTAAAAGAATGACACATGTTCATTTAAAAAAATATTCTCTTGAATCTCTAGAGCCTTTAAGATTTTGCAGATTCTCAAGGTGCCTGGGTGCCTCATTCAGTTTAGCATCTGGCTTTGGCTCAAGTTATGATCCCAGAGTCTGGGGATCAAGCCTGAGGGGTCTCCTTGCTCAGCAGAGAGCCTGCTTCTCCCTCTGCTCTCCCCTGTTGTGGGCTCCCCATCCACCTCTCTCTCCTTCTCAAATCAAATCCTTAAAAAAAAAAAAAAAAAAGATTTTGCTGAGTATCTCATTAAAATGCATATGGGGATGTTGGTCCCTAAGCCCCTGTCAGCGAAGACCTGAAAGACAAGCACCTGGGGAAAAGAGGTGGCACTGACAGAGGAACATGGGAAGGAAGCAAAATCAAATTTCAATTGCACACACTTTCCCCACTCCCAGAGAGCTACATTCTGGACACTCTTATGGTCTAGAGGGCACAGGTGTTTTTTCACTTGGGGGTAGAAGGAAGAAATTAACATTTAATAAGCACACCAGGCATTGTACATTCAGTCTCATCTTATGAGTAAGGAAACTGAACTTGGGAGGCATTTTGGAGTTGCTTAAATAAAGTAAGATGAGACATCAAGATTCAAATACAGCTCTGCCTGGCTGGACAGAGATCATCTGCTTTTCCAGAACTCCCAGAAATGCCCCTTAGACCACAGGGGCAGAGCTTCCCAATGTTCTGGGTGGGGTTTAGGTTTGGCAACTATGTGCCTTGAGTGGTCAGAGTAGTCCTGATTTAGAAGAAAGAAATTATATTATTTTTAAGAAAGATTGTTTTTAAAATATGTAACCAAATGGACTATAATTTTGGTAGATTTTGTCAGAATTTTTTTCTATCAATTCATTCATAAATCAGAAAAATACTGGTGTGACATCACCAAGATGGTGGCATTATGAGAATTCCAGATGGAGAAGAAAAAGAGAAAGAAACAGAAAGCATATTTAAAGCAATAATGGCAAAAACATCCTAAACATGGGGAGAGAAATGGACATCCAAATTTGTGAGGCCCAAAGGATCATAAGTAGGTTGAATCCAAATTGAGCTATGCTGAAGCACATTATAATTAAATTGACCAAAGTCAAAGACATAGGGAGCATCTGGGTGGCTCAGTTGGTTAAACGTCCAGCTCTTGGTTTTGACTCAGAAAGTGAGATTGAGCCCCAAGTTGGGCTCCATGCTCAGCATGGAGTCTGCTTGAGATTCTTTCCCCTCCCTTGTGGGGTTCAATCCTGGAAACCAAGGATCATGACAGCCACTTAACCGACTGAGCCATCCAGGCACCCTAACAGAGAAAGAATTTTAAGAGCAGCAAGAGCAGAGAAAGAAGTTACATATAAGGGAACTCCCCCACAAGACAGCAGATTTCTCAACACAAACTTTTCATTTCAGAAGAAAATAGGATGACATATTCAAAATATTAAAAGAAAGGAAATATATTTTTTTTATTTTTTATTTTTTATAAACATATATTTTTATCCCCAGGGGTACAAGTCTGTGAATCGCCAGGTTTACACACTTCACAGCACTCACCAAAGCACATACCCTCCCCAATGTCCATAATCCCACCCCCTTCTCCCAACCCCCCTCCCCCCAGCAACCCTCAGTTTGTTTTGTGAGATTAAGAGTCACTTATGGTTTGTCTCCCTCCCAATTCCATCTTGTTTCATTGATTCTTCTTCTACCCACTTAAGCCCCCATGTTGCATCACCACTTCCTCATATCAGGGAGATCATATGATAGTTGTCTTTCTCTGCTTGACTTATTTCGCTAAGCACGATACGCTCTAGTTCCATCCATGTTGTCGCAAATGGCAAGATTTCATTTCTTTTGATGGCTGCATAGTATTCCATTGTGTATATATACCACATCTTCTTGATCCATTCATCTGTTGATGGACATCTAGGTTCTTTCCATAGTTTGGCTATTGTGGACATTGCTGCTATAAACATTCGGGTTCACGTGCCCCTTTGGATCACTACGTTTGTATCTTTAGGGTAAATACCCAGTAGTGCAATTGCTGGGTCATAGGGCAGTTCTATTTTCAACATAAAGAAAGGAAATATTAACCAAGACATTCTATACCTGATAAAGCTGCCCTTCAGAAACAAAGGAGTGATAAAGACTTTTCTGAACAAACACTGAGGGAGATCATTACCACCAGACTTGCCTTACCAGAAATGTTAAAGGGAGCTCTTTGAGCAGAAGTAAAGGAACACTAACTAACAAAATAAAAACCCCAAACACAGCATAAATATTATTGGTAATGGTAAATATAATCATAGTTAGGTTCTATCATATGGTCATGGGCTGCATAACTCATAACTGTAGTTTGAAAGTTAAGAAAATGAATGTAGCAAAACCAACCATGAATATAATAATCTCTTATTATTAAAAAACTCATGAATTGTAATAGCAATAACCTAAAATGTCAGGGGAAGAAGTAAAAGCGTAACTATTTGAATTCTGTTGAAGTTAAGTGTTATTTTATTTTATTTTATTTTATTTTATTTTTTTAAAGATTTTATTTATTTATTTGACAGAGAGAGATCATAAGTAGGCAGAGAGGCAGGCAGAGAGAGAGGAGGAAGCAGGCTCCCTTCCGAGCAGAGAGCCCGACGCGGGACTCGATCCCAGGACCCTGAGATCATGACCTGAGCCGAAGGCAGCGGCTTAACCCACTGAGCCACCCAGGCGCCCTTAAGTGTTATTTTAAAAGAAAGCGTTATAGTTTAAGATATCTTATATTTGCCTCATGATAACCACAAAGGAAAATCTTGTAGTAATTACATAAAAGAACATGATATAGAAGTTAAAGCATACTGGTACCAAAGATATAAAACAGAAAAAAGAGAGCAGCATAAGAAAAGAGGTGTGAGAGATCTACAGAACAACCAGAAACAATTAGCAAAATGACAATAGTAAGTCCTTACCTATTAATAATTTCTTTAAATGCAAATGGATTAACTTCTCCAATCAAAAGCCATAGAATGGCTGAACAGGTTAAAAAAATGTTCCAACAATATGTTGCCTACAAGATCTTCACATTAACCTTAAAGACACACACAGACTGAACGTGAAGGGATTGGGAAGACATTTGCTGAGTGGCAACTGATACTGCAGAAATTCAAGGCATCATATCATGAGAGACTATGGACTCTGAAAAACAATCTGAGGGGTTTGAAGTGGCGGGGGTGTGGGAGGTTGGGGTACCAGGTGGTGGGTATTATAGAGGGCACAGATTGCATGGGGAGCACTGAGTGTGGTGAAAAAATAATGAATACTGTTTTTCTGAAAATAAATAAATTGAAAAAATTAAAAAAAATAAAAGATTAAAAAAAACATTGCTATGAAAAAAAAAGATACTACTGTGAACAACTATTCACCAACAAACTGGACAACCTAGAAGATATTCAAAAGTTCTTAGAAATGTACAACTTTCCAAGACCAAGTCAAGAAAAAATAGAAAATCAGAACAGAACAATTACTAGCAAGATTGAATCAGTGATCAGAATCTCCCAACAAAGAAAAGCCTGAGACCAGATGGCCTCACTGATGAATTTTACCAAACTTTCAAAAAAGAATTAACACTAATCCTTCTTCAACACTACCAAAAATTCAAAAAGGAGCAAACACTCCCAAGCTCATTTTATAAGGTCAGTATTATTCTGATACCAAAACTGGAAAAGGACATTACTAGAAAAGAGAACTACAGGCCAATATCCCTGATGAATGAGATGCAAAAATTCTTAGGGAAATCCTAGCATATTAAAAGGGTCATTCAATGTGAACAAATGTGATTTATCCCTGGGATGCAAGAACAGTTCAATATTGCAAACCAATCAATGTGATATATCAGAATAATAAAATAAGAGAAGAGAATGATATAATCATATATATGTAATATTTCAATCTGAGTTCAAGATTTGTGCTGAAAGTCTCTTATTTCTTGCAGTCCTCATATGGCCACAGAATCTTTAGGGCTGACTGGGTTGTGAGTTTAATCAGAATTCTTGTAAGCTCGAGAAGTACTTTCCTAAGGTTTGTCTTCGAAGGACCAGAGGCTGTAGAATGAACGAGCTAGCATTTTGTTCACTCTTTCCTTTCTCAGCTTTAGGCCTTAGAGGTTACTGATCACCGTTTTGGAGATTCTCTGACTTACCATGAGAGAGACGGTAGAGTCAAGAAAGTTAGAGTTAATCTGGTTCTGTATTCAAACAGCCAGAGATCACACAGCATTGGGAGGTTTGTAAACTACTGCACTTCCAACTTGGGGATCCAAATAAAATAGCTGTTTTGCACACTCAGCCTCGGTCACTCAGGAAACCAGGGTTCCAGAACCCCTTTTCAACTCCTGTTGGAACATCTGAAACCACCATAACATCAAACATTTGGATAGGAGTTAAGGAAGGAGCAGAAGCTGCTCGGGTGATTTTTTTTACTTTTCCTTTTTTAAAATAAGGAAACACAATCAAACTTTTGCATAAATATATGATAAAGTTCCATGGCTCAGCTTTAATGATAGCATGAACTCTAAGTAAACATGGATGAAATACAACTTGTCAGCACAAAAATACCGCCTGTCATAGTCATTTGTGTATAAAATATGACCTGCAGGTTTGGACCATATGGTTACACGAGTTCTAATTTACGTGGCATCTTCTTAAGTCAGCAGAATGCGTCCCGGCCTGCCTGTGGGAGGCGGCGTCAGCACCTCACCCAGCGAAGTGGAAAGGGCTCCCAGGGGCTTCAGTCAGTCTTGGCTGCTAGAGTAGAGATTGGAGATTTGCAAGGCCCATGGCCCCTGCCCAGGCCCCCGAGGGCCTCCCTTGCGATGCCATGGCTGTCCCCACAATCATCCCACAGAGTTGGACATGCGAAATTGAAGTCTTAAACATCACAGCTTGCGACTTAGGCGTTCCTTCTGTTCCCACTGGCGGGGGGTAGGGGGTAACACAAGCCCCTCTAGGTGCAGTGGGCAGAGCGGACATTTGGATGCCATTTTAAAGCAATGTTTAATGAAGTGAGAAAACGCATTTGTAGCGTTGTGCTTCGTGGCACATACAAGTGAGCCCAGAAGTGCACAATGGACACATTCTGCGATTTAGACATGAATGGGAACAGCCAAGGAAATGCCAGGAAAATAAAAATCAGACTCTGAAAGCTAAGCTGAGCCAGAAACAGATGTACTTTTGGCTACTTATAAAAGAACTTCTTCTGTCTTCTCCTCCTGTTCCCCCTCAAGCTGTGTCCTCTCGCTATCTTAAGATGACCTTTCCAGGAGGGCTCCCTGAGATGCTTTCAGTTAACTGGTTGGAGCAAGCGACTCTTGACCTTTCTGCAAATACGCAGGGAGCCCTGGGGTTCTCTGGCTGCCCTCTGGGTGGTCCCTGAAGACATGGTTGCAGATGTCTGCTCCTGATAAGTCTGGAGACCCATCCTGGGCTCTGGGGGAGGCCACTGGAGCAGCTGTGCTAAGTGCTGGGCCCTAGAGCAGCTGCTCATGCTGGGACACGGAGGGCTGCAGCTCGGGCTTTCTGGTTTTCTGTGTTTTTGGCAGGTGTGGGGGAGGTTGCTCTGGCTTTTTGTGGGATTTCTTTTCCCCTGCCACTGTCAGCTGACAATAAAATCTTTCTGGTGTTGACATTCTGCTAAAGGACACTATCAACACTAAGACCAAAAATAAGGCTTATTCAGTCCAAGTAAGTCTCAAAGCCAAGGCTGTGATTCACATCGCTTTGAAGAATATACAGAGCCGCCTTCTTAGGGAGAGATCACTGACCAAGCACACGTGTAACACAGAAGATCTCTAAATCATTGCTTTGGTTGCCAAAGCATGAGGAGACTCCATGTTTAATGAGTCCCTGGTAAGTATCAGGTAGGACCCCAGCACTTTCCAGGACATGTGGCCTCGTACAGTGCTCACCACCACACTGTGAAGCTGGTAGGATTGCTCCTGTTTTCAGGATGAGAAACTGAAGTTCACAGAGTGAACCCAGAGTGATCACAGAGTGAACACCCCCCAAGTGTGCCCTTGGGCCCAGAGCTGATACACGGGTGAGCCAAGGGACCCAATTTGTCTGAATCTCAATCCTGCCTTCTTTCTCTCGTACCAGCCTAATAACAGCTGGGCCAAGGGGTTAGGAGGCTGTTGTTTAAAATTAAGAATGTGTTCTTCATTTCCAGTACAAGCTGGAATTCAGCTACTGTGACCTGAGATGCGGTATTCCTACCTGGGAGTTTTTCTGCACAAAGAAGTTCATCCTGTTTTGTCCCTTTAGAGGGACCCTCTTTCTGTTTGTTTGCTCACTTGTGTCAAATCCCCCTGAAACATATAGATTTTGTCTTTGGATTTCATCTAGCCCTTTTACTGATCGTCGCTCTGTTCTTTCCTGCGCACAGATTTCTTGTTCTCGAACTTCTCCTTCTGGTTGTTTGGATTATGTGTCTTAGCTACTGTTCTCTCTCTGCCTTCCTCCCAGGAACCTGATTTGGCCTTCTTCTTTGGGTGCTGACACCGTCCCTGCCCACAGAGGTCAGAAGTGCCTGTGCGGAGTGCCTGGTTCTCGAGGCAGCCGCTAGCTTCCCGCCTCCTTGGGCAGCCCTTTCCCTGCACCATGGCTTGAGTGCAATGATTTGTTTGTGCATGGAAATACCCTGACAGTATAATACATGCTTCTGTTTCTCAAGGAGGGATATTAAAATTATTATAACATGGTGGAGCAAGGTCATAATATGGCCAGGCCATAGAGAAGGTCAAGTCCAAGAGCCTCTTGACATTTCTGCTACTTTGTTTTACCTCTGCTTCTGCAGATAATATCTTGTCTTTCTGCTATCAGTGTAACTTTTCATGTGCAGTTGTCTTAGTCAAACTTGAAGGTACTTTTTATCACTCCTGAGGTAGGAAGCCCATGGGCTTTTGATAAGTCTCTCGGTTTTTAAGGAGACCTCCTTGGCTACTTACCTCTCTTACTCTCTGTTCAACATGATTAAGGTTGCCTAAAGTGGGTGGTTTGTTATCAATGAAAAATCCTGCCTTGAGGAATATAATATCCACGGCTCTTAAACTTTCTGCCAACTCTAAGTACTTTATTATTTTCTTTTCTCAACCATCCAGTATTTTGAAAGATTTGATCAGCAAATTGCATTTGTTTCCCCGCTATTCTATTCATTTCCCAAAAACACATAGTCATGCAGTGGCAGAATGAGATTCCAACCCTGGTCTGTCTGTTAACTAAAACCTGAACTCTTGGCACCTTTGCTGTAGGTCAAATTGAGACAGCACTGGGTTGAACCATACGCGATTATCAGCGTTCCACTCTTTTCTGACCTACAAAAATGGCAGTGGCACAAGGCTCCACCAAACAATATTGTTAGACTTAATGAATATCATTTTAGACAAACCCAAGGCTTTATATGTCAACTGGCCTAGGCAGATTTATCTTGGAAAACATACAACTTCTGGGAAGACTTTTGTAGTCACTGCAGGAACTCGAACACTGCATTCCCCGCCATGCACACTTACCTTCCTCTCCCGTATTCCGCTCAACCTGTAGACTTCCACAGACTCCTTGGGACTGGAGACACTAGCTTTGAAACACTAAATAAGGTGTATAAGACACATCCTCCTTGATTTTTTTTTTTTTAAGCTTAGTACTCACACATAATTAGTATTCAAATAGGGAATTTTTCACTTACACATTGTCTAGTTCTTTATCCTTAGTCACGTAGTAAAGCAGAAACCTTGAAGAAGAAAGAGAGAGCATAACATTGGAGGGAAAAAGCCTCATGGCTTGGATGTGTGTACACTCTGAGTGAAGACTGAGATGGCTTATTATTTCTACCTCTATGAAGGCTTCCCATGTAGGAGCCATTCATCATCATCATCACCAAAATAGCTGATATTAGTTTTATAGCCTACAAAGAATTCTTGCATACCTTGGATTCTCTTAACATTCCTGTGAGACAGATATTATTAGTTCTTATTTTTCAGATAAGGAAATTGAGAGAAGCTCAAAGTCATGGTAGTGGCATCTTTGAAACTGCAACAGAGCTGTCCAATAGCACCTTCTGCAATGATGGAAATGTTCTGTATCTGCACTGTTCAATAGGGTGGCCACTGGCCACACGTGGCTAAATGTAACTGAATTCTAAGTTGGGATAGCCACATGTGCCATAGTAGTGCACCTCTAAAACCTGCATTTGTGTCCTTGCCATGTCTTCTCCATTTGGGACAGGGATTCTGAAGACAGAGGGAAAAGAAGGAACATAAACTCTAGCATCTGATTTGATAGATATAACGCTTTTCCACCGCTGACGGGAATTGCAAGAGGTTGCATGTGAATCTTACCCAATTTCCTAGTGTGAAACCTGCTAGACCCTATGATATTCTGATTTGTCTGGGAGTCTTAAACTGTATTGTACCCCAAACCCCTCCAGGACAGGCTAGAACCAAACTCTCCCAGTTTCTTTCTAGCCATATGGTCTTAGGACAAACATGACTAATTCCTGCTCTGTTTGGTCTGACTCTTGTTAATCTGCCAAATGGTTGGTACCCAGTATAAAGCAGCTTTCATCCAGAGATTCTCATTAGCATGTGAAATTAGTCTAAGCCTAAACTCCATTTTGCCAAATCCCCTGTCAATCTGCTTTTGAGATAAAGTCTGTTCACAATAGAGGTTTTGTTTCTTGAGTGTCAGGCTATCTTCCATGAGGTCAGATCATTTGCTTTAGAAATTAAAAAAAAAAAAAGAATTTAAAAAAAAATTTTCAGATACATAACACTATTTGCAGCAGCCTAAATTATGGTAGAATTATATAAATATTTAAAAGCTTTATGTCTGCTAGAGAGAAAAAAATATCTTCCATTGCCCAACAAATGAATTTCTTATGGCTTCATAAAAAATCAGTTTAAATTTTAATTTTGTTAAATTTCACTTTATCCATTGATGCATCTAATTATTCCCTTGTCACTAAAATCTCTCAACATTTCCAAGAAACCTTGCTTTTTTACACTCTTTTATCAGTGGTTATAAGTAATACAAAGGATCAGAAGTGGAGAGATTAAGAAAAAAATTAAAAAATAAAGTTATACCAAGGAGGTTAGGGGTGTATATGTGGTTCCCCTAAAATTTGTGGTTTATTTCTTTCAAAATTATTTTTATTAGTTTTTACAAAACAATACATACGGACCAGAAAAGATAGAAAACTCAGAAACAGTTACCCCAAGACTTTCTTAGGAGTAAAAGTTTTTTTAAGAAAGTAGTTGTGTGGTTTTTTGTATTTGTTTGTTTGATTTTTTTTTTTTTTAGCTGATACAAGGTGGCCAACTCTTTATTTGGTCAAATAAAGAAAACTTTTAGAGAGAAAGAAAAAGAAAATGAACATTTTCTATTATCATCATTTCTTAGAAGAAAGGATTTTATAGTACTAAAAAAAAAGAAGGAAACAGTCTCAGAAGGGAGAATAACCACTTAAAGTAAAGCCTTCTAAGGCCTTTGCAATGTTTCCTTTTCCTCCTCTCGACCCAGACCTGGGAATGTCTTGCTGGAAGGAAGGCATTTGCGGAGAAGATATTGGTCCACCTTGCAAGCTGTTCAACGATTTCATTGCACTTTATGGGAATAGTGATGACTGTCTGACAGAGGTCTGCATTTCCATTAGTATCTCCTGCCCCTCTCTGACTTGTCTCTCTCTCCCTTTCTAGCATGTTTGCAAAGCCTGCCCAAAGGACAAGCCTACAGGAGATAGTATGACAAGCCATACTGTCAGTACAATCTTTAGAAACTCTTGAGTCACATTCGTTTTTCCCATCTTGTTGACTCTCTTTAAAAATTATTTATTAGTTCAACCAAAACAAGATGGGAGATAGCTTGAATAGGAAACGTGTGCCCTAGTTTCCTCTGTCCCAGCCAAGATGTCACCAAGCCATTGGGAAGAATTAATGGTCTACTAGTCAAGAGCTTGGGTTTCGGAGCCCACTTCTCTTGGCACATCCATTTACCAGCTTGGTGATGTTCTGAGTGTCGGTTTTCCCATCTGTACAATGGGGATACCTATGTCTTCCCACCTCTTGAAGCTGTCGTGAGGATAAGCTGTCAGTTGGTTAGCCCAGATCTGGGCCGTGGTCAGGGCGCAGAGAATGGCAGCTGCTGGTATTTTATCTGCAGGACACTGGGCGCTGGGTGGAAGGTAAAGGAGCTTTTGTGTTTCTCATTGTTCGGGGTGCATTGTCACTGCTCACTAAGTATCAATCCTAATCATCATAGAGAGTGGGTGCCTGCTTTTTGGAAAGGGCATGGAGGGTCTGTGTGGGGCAAATGTCAGCCTCTTTGATGTGCTGCTGGGTCATAGCTAGCTTCTTAGAAACGCCAGCTGAATGTCGATGTTCTCTGAGGTGCAGAATCCAGGAGGGAGAAGTTGAGAGAAAGCTCCAGTGTGGGTGGGACTCCCTGCAGCAAAGCAGCCCCAGGAATGCAGGGGGCTGGCGCCCAAGTCATCAATCCTTTGTGAAGGGGCCCAAGACCGCAGATGCTGCCTGGGAGGGCTGAGCTCTCTGAGAAGACAAGTTCTAGGAAAAAGTCTGTCGCTTGGGGGAGAGTAAATATACTTGTATTTCTTCATCTTTATTCTGATTTTGTTTTTACCAACGGGGCAGGGTTGGACTGGGGGAGATGGAGTGGGCCACAGAAGGACAGAAAAACTCCCCCACGAATCTACGAGGCTAAAGCAGCTCACGTTCCAAACGAGGATTATATATTTTTCTGTCCACTGAAATTGGCTGGGTTTTCGTTGGAGGGTTTTTGGTTAATGGGAGAAGAGGGATTTTTTTTGTTGCAGATAACATTTTCTTTTTTCTGGGCTATTCCTCTCACGAGGAAAGAACCCTTGACAGCTTGTGGAGTGTCAGATGGTATTGTCTGAATCCAGAAGTCATTTAGCTTGACTAAAATATTGGGGCTCTAACTTTAGCAAATTATTTAACTCCCCTAAGCTTCCCTTTCCCCATCTCTCGAGTGGGGATAATAATAATACCTCGCTTCTAAGGCATTTGAGAGGAACAAACATGACGACGCTTGCAAAAAACCTGAGCACTCTGCCTGAGCAGGGTCAGCCCCGAGGAAGTGTCAGGGGACAGTGTAGTTGCCGTGGGACAGGTAGAGCCAGGATCCATGGGTCACAATTCATGTCACGGATTTCTTCCCCTGGGAACTTGTGGGTGCCTGTCTCTCCCAGCCCCCTGCCCCAATGAGAGTCAAAACTAGGGTTGATGGTAAGAGGAATCATTGCTTCTCCTGAACACTGTCTTAAAAGAGCCATGTGTTTTCAACACACTTTAAGGTAACGTGTTGACTTGAGATTTATTTATGACAAAAGGATACTAGACGAAGCCATGAGAAATATGTTATTGGAATGCAATCCAGTTGGACAGAATGGAAGCTTTCTTGTGTGTTCTTTCTGTCTCCTTCCCCCGCCTCCTCCTCACCCCTGTGTAGGTCCTTGTCCTTTTTGCCCCCAGCTCAACCCACTGTTATTTGAACACTTCTACCCTTCTGCCTCCCAGTATTGGGGTCTCAGTGCCCCCTTTGCTCCCTCTGCTCTTCTAAGGGTTAAGTCATGCTTTATTTGGAACCTCGAGTTACATAAGCTCCCTTCTCCCACAGCGGTTGGAACTGCCAGTACAATGACACAAAGGCGCTCAAAGACTGTAATAGCACTCAAGAAAACAGCCTGTCAGTAAGTGGTGCCTTTTCGAGTTCTCTAAGTGTTCTCTAAGATTGTGTTGCCTCTTCCACATTTTCACTTTTGTGATAAACACTTATTAAATGGGTGGTTAGGCTTGGGGCTGCCATGGAGTTTGTGCATTGACTTTTGTTTTTCCTGTTTAAAGCCAACTGTTCCACTGTGGGGACAAAGCGTATGCCTTTCAATCTGGTGAGTAGTATTCTGTCTTCCAGAGGCCTCCCAAATCTGGCCGCCTATCAGAAAAAACTGGGGGCCGTGGTTTTCAAACAATTCTGGACCTTGCCCTTGAAGATAATTCAGTGGCTCTGGACTGGGGCCTAGCGGTTTTCATTGTTATCATCTATCCTGGGAGATGCTGATGGAATCAGCTCAAGGACCAGCATTTAGGAATTGCTCTATCAGTGATAATCACCCCCCACCCTGCCCCAATCACACACTCTTGCTCCCCAGCAGATAATAAATCCCACCATAGGATTAGAAGCTCAGGGCCTCCCTTTTCCAAAGGAGACAGCCCTCAAAAAAGATTCTGAATGATAAGAAGCCAAGCCCGGTCAAATTCCCAGGGATGGAATTTAACAGTGACTGATTACTCATCATCTGCTAGTTGAGTATCATAATAAAGATGAATGGGAACTTGGGAAAGATCTCTCCATAACTCACCTCCAGCAGTCAATGCACTGGAGACCACAGGCCAGGCTGCTGGGCTCTGAGAAGGGCAGTGATTAGTTAATAGGTACACACTGAGCTTATAAAATGTTTTATTAAATGACAAAATCCTAAACATTATACCGAGTTCTATTTTGTGGTCCGTATGCTGACTAAATCCCCAGATGACTTTAATGAGCAAATGGCAGCCCATTAAAATTACAGTAGTTTTGCAAAGAAAATAGCTCCCCGGAGGAGGAGAAGAAAACCACCAAGCTGCTACTGTGTTGATAGTTGTCCCGAGAGCTCCTTTCTCTTGCCCAAAGCTCGCTGGTGGAAGAAAGTCGGCCGTTTAGAAGAATGGTCCTTCGCGCCTGTCCTCCTGTGCCTGGGAGACATGCTTTGCTCTAGCTCATCAGTTCCCAGCCTGGCTGACCTTGAAGCAACGGAGAGAACAACACCTTGTGTGCATTTTGCTTAGTAAAGAAAATACAGCTAGCCCCTGGGAACAAATGTATTTGTTTTTTCCATCTTGGTATAGAAACCTCAGCTTTCTTTCTGAGAGACGGTCTCGTAAGACAATCACATCTTCTACTCGGTTATCACATTGGAACCTCTTGTTGATGTTAAACGTCACTAGAATTTTGCGTTGTTTTGTCCTCGGAAAATACACTGTTCCATGCAGACCAAAGGGACAGTTTCTGATTTCCTCTCTTTTCTCTCCTGTATTTTTCTGAGTGCCCATGTAATGTCCAGACAAGCTTGGGATACGGCTCCCACTGTCTTAGCGCTGGTCTTTGGAGATGGCATCCTGACTATTTCTTTTCTGTGTATGTCGCTGTGCAAATGTCTTTCATACTGAGCGAGATGTGGGAAGAATTGTTAGTAATGCCTGAGACGAGAAGGCTTCTGTCTCAGCTCCCATAAGTGGTTTATGCTCTGTGCGGCATTCTAGAACCCTAGCCATCATTGGTCCTTAAGTGCAGATAAATGACAAATTCTCTGAGGCAACAGAACAAAAAAGATATTCACTATATTGAATCATATTACAGGACACTGTACGTACTATATACTGTGTGGCAGTCCTATCCAACAGAGATCTCCGGGATGATGGGAATGTTTCATATTTGTTCTGTCTGAGAGTAGCCACCTATGGTTATTTAGTCCTCGGAATGTGGCTCGTGTGACTGAGGATCTGAATTTTTATATTAATTAATTTTTTGAAGATCTTGCTTTTTTTAAGAGCAGTTTTAGGTTCACAGCAAAATTGAGAAGGAGGCACAGAGAATTCTCATATCCCCCTACTCTAACTCATGCATAGCCTCAACCATTAGCATGTTCCTCCGTCATAGCAGACCACTTTTTACAGCCAGTGAACCTACACTGACCCATTAGTATCAGAAAAAGTCCATATTTTACACGAGGGTTCACTCTTTTTTAATAAGAAGTGGGCTCCATTCCAACGTGGGACTTGAACTCCCAACCCTGAGATCAAGAGTGGTGTGCTCTATTGGCCGAGCCATCCAGGCGCGCCCCATTCCCCCATCCCCCGGAGGTTCACTCTTGGTGTTGCACATTCTATGGGTTTGGACAAATGTATAATGACAAATATATCCATCACTATAGTATCATCCAGGGTATTTTCACTGCCCTAATAATCCTCTATGCTCTGTCTGTTCATCTTGCCTCCTACCCCCTACCCCCAACTTCTGGAAGCCACGGATCTCTGCTGTCGCCATAGTCTCACTTTTTCTAGAGTGTCATATAGTTGGAAGCATACAGTATGTAGCATTTTCAGATTGGCTTCTTTCATTTTGTTATATTCATTTCAGTTTCTTCTATGTCTTTTCATGGCTCGGTAGTTCACTTCTTTTTAGCACTGAGTAATATTCCACTGGATGGATGGACCACAGTTTATCTCTGCACCTATTGAAGGACATCTTGGTTGCTTCCAAGTTGAACTAGCCATGATATGAGTAAAGCTATAAACATCCATGTGTGGGCTTTTGTCATTTGATGACATACATCATCAAATACTAAGGAGCAGGATTGCTAGATCATAGGTAGTTACATTTAATTTTAATGAATTAATAAATGAACTAATAAAATTAAAATAGCCAGATGTAGCTGTTAGCTACTGTATCAGATAGTCAAGTATGTGTGTGTATATATATATATATATATATATATATATATATATATATATATATATATCAGATAGCCAAGTGTATGTATATGTATATGTGTGTGTGTATATATATATATATATATATATATATATATAAGATTTCTCCAGAATGAATTTGAAGCAAAGTAGGACATACAGTCATACCTTAAAAAGAGGGATATAAAGGATGAAGAAAAGCAAGAGGCAATGGGGAATGAAGAATAAAGTTTTAAAATACATATCAGAGTAATCCACCTCCTTTATGGACGAGGCCTGACCTGAACTCTGCGTTTTCTAAAAGAGAATACATAAAAAAAAAAAAAAATCAATTAGCCAAATGAGGATATCCAAGAGCCCAAAACAAACCGATCATTTAGGAGAATGACAGTAGTTCTAAGATTAAACAGAAATTCTTCCTAAACACTCTGGGCTGTTTTTCTGCTTAAAACCCTCCAGTGGCTTCCTACCGATCTTGGAATAAGATTCAAAGCTCTGACCGTGTTGTGTCGGTCCAAGTTCTTGGTTGCAAGAAAAGGAAGTGAATTTTGGATAATTCCAGCAGCAAAAAAGGTTATTGAAAGGATATTGGAGTGGGAAGCCTAGAACCCTCAGAGAGGCTGCAGGAGAGGCTCAAAAAGCAGTCAAGAGCAAGGAAGGAAAAGTGGAGTCAGGACCACAGCTAACATCTCCGCACTGGGCTTTTAGTGAGCACACTGCTCCCACCATGGTCGAACGTTCCAGGCCACCACGTGATGGCCACCCCTCCTCTCATGAGATGCTGGACTCTACTCTCAAAGCGTGGCCTCGGTTGCCCCTGGAAACCTACTCAGATGCAATGCGGCATCACCTGAACTCCAAGTGGATTCTCTAGGATTCATTCTTCTTCGTGTCACTAGCTTCTGGTTTTAAGACTGGGGCTTGTGCATCCAATTGGCTGTTTATGTAGATCATGGAACAGCACCCAGGCACAAGGGAGGCTGGGAGAGTGTCTTTCCTGTTTTCCAGTTTATACCAAGATGCAGTATGCCTCCCATAAAGACTAGAAGCTAAGAAATCCCAGAAGTTCCTGAAACATAAAAAAGGGGTTCAGCCACCGGGTAGATGCCAAGAAGGAAAGGAAAGAAGGGAGGGAGCAAGGGAGGGAGGGAGGACCCACCAGACATGCCACGTGTCCTGCTTGATCTGGCCCCTACTTGACTCTACAGTCTCTCCTTTGACCACTATTCCCCAGCTGTACTGACTTTCTTTCTTTCTCTTTTTCTTTTTTCTTTTTTTTTAAAGATTTTATCTATTTATTTGACAGACAGATATTACAAATAGGCAGAGAGGTAGGCAGAGAGAGGAGGAAGCAGGCTCCCTGCTGAGCAGAGAGCCCGATGTGGGGCTCGATCCCAGGACCCTGAGATCATGACCTGAGCCGAAGGCAGAGGCTTTAACCCACTGAGCCACCCAGGCGCCCCTGTACTGACTTTCTTTTCCATAACACGCTTCTGCTTCTGCACTCACCATTCCTTCTGCTGCAAAGCTCTGACTCTATTTCTGGTCATGACTGACTCTTCATCATGTAAGTTTCCTTTACAATGTCACCCCCTCAGTGAAACTTCCTCTGACTAGCAGCTCTAACTCCTAGTCATCCCGGCTTGTCACTCTCCATCTCCTCCATCTTTACTATATCATCCTGTCTTGTCTTCACTCTAACACTTGCCACTAGGTGATACCATTGTGTTCATTTACCGACTTACTTCTGTTTGTCTGTCCCATCTCTGACCCTGGAATGGAGGCACCATGAGAACTGGGACTGCCGACAGTCTTGTTCACCACTGCATCTCCTGCACTTAGGACAGTATTTAGCTCAGGGTGAAAGAAGATGAGGTTTGTGGGGTGAGTAATCAATGGAAATCCTTCACAACATCACATCTGATGTAACAGTGTGTTTCATTTAACCAGTTACAACAACTTGAGTACAACTACTATTCGAATCCATTATGTTGGAAGAACGTTTTACAGTTTTATAGTCCCTCTTCATTATTTTACTTATCCTTACAAAAACCCAGTGATAGATATATCAGTATCTGTGTAGCCCAGGGCATGGAGTCAATCACACTTGTGTCTGCTACCCATCAGCTGATCCTCAAGACCACAGACCTGTGGTATCTTTTACTGTTAAATTACGGGGATTGCCATAATGTTTTGATTGCTACGATGTTAATGATCTTAACACTAAGAATTTTAAAAATCCAATTTAGTAGGTCCCATATAGAAAAACAATTGATAGGACTTTAAAAAGGAAGTGGTTTCCTACCCCCTGCTGCCTGTTCTGATCTGTCTGCCCAAAGTGGAGCTAACTGCTAAGTACTTGAGCTCCTCAGTCTCTACCCCAAGATGTTAAATAGAAGACTTCCCACAAGTTTCATTTTTGACATTCTCTTTCCTTATAGTTGATATTCCACTTTTTGAGTGACAGAAATGGTCTCCCACTAAATTTCCTTCTTGAAGCATTGGTGCCATAGTTTTTTTCAGGTCAGGGAAGGTCTGCCAATAGCTTTGCTATTTTGAGACTTGATGTCGTCTAATGGGGAGGTTGTATCATTGAGACTAACTACAATAAAAGATATTGACCAAGTGAAGAAGAGGAGGAAGTTACTTTTTCTTTAACCACATATAACTGTCCTTTTTGAGAATCCCAGAAAGGAAGTCCTGTTGCCTGGGGTGCTGGCTTGTTGGCAGTAGAAACCTGCATTGGGGGTAGGTGGTTGGGTGTAGGGTGCTACCATTGAGCCCTGTTGAAGGATATTGAGGATCCACAGGTTAACTAGATTAGGTGAGCCATCTGTGTGTTCTAAGTCTCACACTGCCTTTAGTCTATGACATATGCATAGATATTGGAGTGAAGGACGAAGTTTCAGGACAGAAAGACCACTCTGGGTGTGCCTTAGAGGCTATAGGAGGTGCGTGGTCCTTGAGTCTAACCCTATAGCCTAGAGAGTTTAGGAAGTGATGGTGTATGTGACAGATGCACAGAGTCACACTTGTTCTCGACCTTCAGGGCTTAGCCATTGTCCCAGATGTAAACTCTGGCCAAATTAATTTTACTGTAGAATCTCTTAGCTGGGCTCAGAGAATGACAAGTTCTTGAATCATTTCCTACCATAGTAGAAGCACATCTAGGAGAAGGTACATCAATTTCCCTTATAGCTCTGCTATCACAAGGTAGTAGACTACACTTGGCATGTAACCCGTGTGTACTTCATTCCACAAACCACAAATGAAACCTGGTTTTGTCACTGTGTAGTTACACCATACCAAGAACATGACTGTTATATCTTGGAAATTATTATGGTGTTTTAAAGGGAACACTTGTATATAGACGTATAAGGTTTTGATCAGAAGAAGGCTGGTCAGGGATGAGAAAGCTGGGCCTTCCTTGATCCTTGCCCATCCTGGTCCTTTTTTTGGTTCACGAGCAATGTTGCTTCTGTCTGAGAAATGCCTTCATGTTCTTGGCATTGACGTGTTCCTTGTTTCTAGGACCGTTATCTCCACTCACTGTCAGTTTAGGTGACTGTTGATCTCAAGACAGGTTTGGGTGAGAGACACCAGGAACTGAAAATCTGGGCTTTTCATTTTATGAACGAAATTGACTTTTTATTTATATATACCCTCTATATACCCTTAACCCTCTGAGCCACCCAGGCGCCCCTGAAATCAACTTTTTAAAGAGTGAGTGGAAGAAAACGAATTTTTTTGTCTGAGTCAATTTAACACAAAATGGAAAGGGGATGTGAGAACCAGTATAAACTCAATGTAAATACCTCTCCCAATCATTATAGGTGCTATCAGGGACAGGACACCGTAATGCGCTGGGGATACAACATGAATAAAGCAGGCATGCCAGGAGCTCATAGGCCAGTAGATAATTATAAGTAATTAACACAAAGGTCTCCATAAATTTCTTTTAGAATTTAGAGAATTCTAGGATTTAGAGAAGGGGTACCTGAAAGATGATGTCAGGCAAGGGGTGGTGGAACAATAGATCCAAGTCTTTAAAAAGAATTAAGAGGAAGACACAGGCAGAAGGAAAGGGATTCTAGACAGGGAGAAGAACACCTGAACGTGAATGAAATCAGAGCAGTTGCAAGGGACTGGTCCAGAGAACACAGAGCTGGAGAGGATGGAGAGGAAGGTGATGTCATCTGAACTGCTAGACTTTCTGAAGAAACAAACATGGCAGCATCGTGTGAGGTCTGAGTCTGGCTTGGGATCTGTAAGATAATTATGCTGACAATAATCTCACAAGGGTTGAATACAAGATGCATGTTACATACATCAACCTCATTCAGACATGTGTTGGGGGAAACTGAGAGACTTAAGTCCAAGCAATATTGTTAATATTCTCCATCAAAGATTGGACCCAAGCCAGAGAAAGTTTTCTGTAATAAATTTTTTTTCTTTGGATTTTATCCTGTGTGATATATAAAGCTTAGGGCTGTCTGTTGAGACACATTCTTTTTTTTTTTTTTTTTAAATGGTTTCTCTTTCTTTCTTTCTTCTTCTTCTTCTTCTTCTTTTTTTTTTTTTTAAAGATTTTATTCATTTATTTGACAGAGAGAGATCAGAAGTAGGCAGAGCAGCAGGCAGAGAGAGAGGAGGAAGCAGGTTCCCTGCTGAGCAGAGAGCCTGGTGCCGGGCTCGATCCCAGGACCCTGAGATCATGACCTGAGCCGAAGGCAGAGGCTTAACCCACTGAGCCACCCAGGGACCCTGATATACATTCTTTAAGACAAAAACAACTGATATTTCAGTCTTGTAGAAATGCAATCTGAAAAGGATGGAAATTATTTTTATTCAGCAGAGCATCTTTGTTGGAGAGATTATAAAGCCCAGTACAAACATTCATTCCTTGAGCCTTCCTCTTTGCATGCAAAAACGTGCTCTGTTGGCCCACGGATGCATCAGTTTTCTTGCCTGAAATGGCAAAGAGGCAGTGATACGGAAATTGAACTTAATCAGTTTGGAGACATACACCAGTCATACACCAGGTGCTTTTCTAAAGACTGGCCTAGCAAGTGCCATCTTCTTGAACACACCACCAGTCAGCCTGTAGCAGTCACTCAGGAACTCAGTAAGTTATGACTGCCTTCATGTGGCAGGCTCAGCACAAGACTGTGGGTCCCAGGGGCCAGCAGGACTGAAATAGGCCCTTGTTCCCACAAACCTCGAGTTCTGGTTGAGGGACTTAATCATAACAAAATTGTAAACAAGAAACTACCAAGAGGTGGTTCATGCCTTGAGGACAACATAATAGAATGATGGGAGAGAGAGAGTGCTGGAAAAGGTCAGGGAAGGCCTCCCTGAGGAAGTGATACTGGGCAGAGGCTTGAATGGTAAGGAAGCAGCTATGCAAAGACCCAGTGGGAGGGAAGAGCAAAGTCCTTGAAGGAGGAATGGATTGGCAAGTTCACAAGTGTTATGGGGTGGTCCAGGCTGAGGGTTCTGAGACCTGCCTGTCCTGGTTTGATCTCAGCTCTGCCGCATAAAACTGTATAACTTTAGGCACATTACTTAATCTCTCCAAACTTTACTTTTTTTCTCTGTAAAATGGAAAATGTTAAAGTAGCTGTCACAGACACTTTTATGAGATAAAGCTAGTAAAATGTCTGACAAAGAGTGTGCACAAGTCTGTGTCACCCTTCTTTCTTAATTATTAGTTCAACACATTTTTATTGAACATCTACTATAGTCCAGGCATCATCCTGCAAACTCATTGCTGGGTCCTTCTGCTGCTGTCATATACTCCTAAAGTTTGGGGAAACATTTCCTTTTTTAGGCCATGATTTTAAAATTGATAGAAGACATATATGTAGGGGAAAAGCTGTCTACTATAACATCACATGTGGTACTTTTGAGGTAACCAGGTTATTGTCCCTCAAAACACTTATTTCCCCAATAAATACTTACTGTGTGCCTGCTCTGTTAAGCAATATTTTGGGTGCCAGAGACAAATAGTGGATAAGCTAAAGTATTAGAGCTCATGGATTTCATCACTGAAAACTTTTGGAAAAGACTTTTCAATGTCTAATTTAATTAGAGGTTTCAACAAATAATCCTAAAAAGGTACGAGATGCTCTTGTAGCCTTTTTCCGGGTAGAGCTGAACACACACACACACACACACACACACACACACACACAAGCAGTTCCCTTTCTGACCACCAGCAAAATTGCAGTCATGATTCGGGCTCGTGGTTGATCATAATAATAAAAACTCTGTTGAGGCTAGATTTGAGACATCATTTAGGGAGCTGTCATTTCAGGTGCCCGTCACCTGCTAACCTGAGATACAGGTATTTTTTTTTTTAATATTTATTTATTTATTTGAGAGAGAGAGTGCACATGTATGTACCTGTGGGCAGGGGAAGGGGCAAAGAGATAAGGACAGAGAATCTTAAGCAGATTCCCTGCTGAGTGTGGAGCCTAACTCAGGGCTCAATCTGATGACCCTGAGATCATGACCTGAGCTGAGATCAGGAGTCAGACACCTCATCAACTGAGGCACCCGGGCGCCCCTGAGATGAGTTTTCTCATTAAAGATAGGGAGAGTGATGGCTGCTGATGGCAGTCATGTGGGCTGGTTGTGCGGAGGAAACAGAGGGCACCGTACAGTGCTGCAGAGAGGAAACAAGAACCATGGCTGTTCCTCAGATGCAGAAATCTTGGGCTGGGCATAAAGTTCCCAGACTAAATTGTCATTACTGAAAAAAAAAATTTTTTTTTTTTAATTAAAAAAAATTGTCATTGCTGGATGGTGTGGGGAAAGGACCACACTCATGGGATGAAAACTTGCTTGTTCTAAGTTTGAGGCTGAGAACAGACAGTGCAGACTTAACCTCATCTACTCTTGGCCAATGGCAGCGTGCTGTCTCCTGAGACAGATGTGATTAAAGTATTACTTTGGACGTTGGACAAACATGTTGGATAAGTATTATGAAGCAGAAACTCTTGGGACGAGTTTTCTTCTAGGATGCAAATGGGTAGAAAGTTAAGGAAGATGAGACTATTGAAGAAAAATTCACATTTTGTTTTTCTAAATGAAACAGAGTTGAAAATTTGAGCCGTATGAGACTTGAAAAACATTCCAAGCATATAACAAGCTTTAGAGAGATACATATTCATCCAACAAATATTTATTAACACACTCTATATTCAGGCCATATTTTCTGATTTTTCTATTCTAGGATCCTAGACCTCAAATTTATTGTGTATCTGGTGTACTCATCCCAAGTGTATTCTGAAAGTATAGCTAAAATTTATCCAATTTCCAAACAAGTCAATGTATTAATAGGGAACATGTGAGTTTTCGTTTGATTAAACTTTGAAATTTAGTTAGTAAGTCTCAGGAGAGTGCAGCTGAAATTATTGTCAGTATTATGCAGTAGCTGATCCAATAAGATCTTGGCCAAATTTGTTCTAATTGTAGAACAGGGAGAAGAAGTCTATGGACTTGCCAGAGTGAGCCATCCCCAAGCCTCCTCTTCTCTAGGAAAGGACAGAATTCTGTTTACACACCAATTTTGTATAGATAGAGACATAGATATAATTTCTACACCATTGGCTTTTCCATCTTTATATCCTACCCTTACTAAAACCCAAATCAAAATATCTAGAGATATTACAAGAAAAGGAAACCACAGACTAATATCTCTCATGAATGTAGATGCAAAACTCCTCAGCAAAATATTAGCAAATTGCATGCAACAAAATATAGAAAGGGCAAATACATCAGGAGCAAATACGTTTTATTCCAGGAATGCAAGTCTGGTTGAACACTCAAAAATCAATGTGTACTGTTTACCATATTAACAGGCTAAAGAAGAGAAGCTATTTGATCATTTTGATAGAAAACAAGCATTTGACAAATTCAACAATCACCCAAGATAAAAACTCTCAGCAGATTAAGAATAAAAGGAAAATTCTCCAAAATAATAAAGGACATATATGAAAAATCTATAGCTAATAGTAAAAAAAATAATAATAACTAATCTATAGTAGTGAGAGACTCAAAACTTTCCCCCAAAGTTTAGGAACAAGGCAATATTCTGTCCTTTGACCAATCTTATTTCATGTAATTGAGAAGCAAAAGAAAGAAAAGATGCACATATTGGAAAAGAAGAAATAATCTATCTCTGCTTTTAGACAATATGATTTCCTGTGTAGATAAGCCTAAAGAACCTATAAAAATGCTCCTTGAACTATAAAGTGAGTTTAGCAATGTTGTAGGACACAGTATCAATACATAAAGTCAATTATATTCCTGTGTACCAGCAATGAACAACTGTAGATAAAGAGAGCTCGGTTGTAACTGTGGATGGAGCGTTTGTAGAGAAACAAGGGAGTAATGCTGGAATGAACCCAGTGGTGCTGGCTAGGGATCAGAGTAATCAACATAAAGTCCCATTTGTTTTCACAAGTATACCATCGAACAGACACAGAAGTAAATATATACAGGTGCATACACATGGGTCAGTGTACATACATATGTGTCCTAGCCCTGTCCACTAATAGCAGGGAACATCCCCTCAGCAATGAACACACCTGATAAAGTTAATTTCTCCAAATATCAATCTCCAGATTAACCATTAACACTATTAATTGATCTCTAAATTTCCTTGTTGTTCCGTGAACGTTCTTCCTCTTCGTTGGCTCCCAGATCCGACCTACAATCTCACATTGCATTTACTATTTCTTTTTCTCTTCTTCCTCTCCGCTGATTTCTGATACTTCCTCAGTCTTTCATGGTCTTCGAAGACTATTGGCTGGTTATAATGTGACTGTTTCTGAATTTGTGTTATTCCAAATTTGGGTTTGTCTGGTATTTGATGCTTTTCTGATCGCATCACTCTTGATTAAAATAAAAACACATAACTCAAAAAATGTTTTCTCTTTTTTTAAAGATTTTATTTATTTGGGAGACAGAGAGGGAGTTGGGGGAGAGAACACAAGCAGGGAGGAGGGGAAAAGGGTGAGAGAGAAGCAGACCTCCTCTGCCCCCACCCCATCACCACTGAGCGGGGAGCCTGATGCAGGTATCGATCCCAGGACTTTGGGTCGAAGGCAGATGGTTAACCGGCTGAACCACCCTGTCATTTTTTTCTTTTTCTTCTTTTTTTTTTTTAATGGACATTACCTGGGCAATCTTTTCTGATGTCAAATACGTTCCTCTGTCAGGAATTAGTTTTTATATATGAAGCCTTTTCTAAGGCTCTTAATGTGAATTTCGTTTTCTCTCTGGTTTCTTCTTTGGTGAAGGTGAAAAACAACCCTGATTTCTAGCCCCCTCCTCAAGATTCAAGCTAAGAGCAAAGGAATAGTAGGTATGCTTCCCTGGGGTCTGGAAGGAGAGCAGCCACAGAGGCAAGACCCCATTTGGGCCCTGGCAGAGGTGTCTCAGGGTTTGCTGAAATGAGGGTAAGCCTCCTTAACCAAAGGTTCTGTCCCCTGTCCCCCAACACCGGCGCTTCTCCCCTCTGTGGCTGAGCACTTCGTTGCCCACCTCTGCAGGTCTCTGCCCATCAAACACTTACTTTTGGCTCAGTCTTAGCCTCTCATTCTCTTTAAACAAAGGGAATGGAGCCCCTCGGCATCTCAAATGCACTCTCTGCCTTTTGAAGCTTTGAGAGCCCCTTCTCCCCGGCATAAATCAAAGGATAGTGAACCTACTCATTTAGCTCATCAGAAAAATCCCACTGTCATCATGTCACATTCAAGAGTTTATTCTTTTAATAGCTTTATTCTTTTCCCGTTAAGGAAGGAATTGTTCCAGGGCCCTCATTCCATGCTGTATATTAGCCATTTCATTTTTCACGAAGGGAAAAAAGTACCTTTCCACACATGATTAATACTGCAGTTGGATACCAGAAGAGCCGACCATGTGCTGGCTTTGGGCCATCCATCAGCGGTTTAACATCTGTAATCTAGCCAGTGAGTCACTGTCAACATCATGAACGAATCATGGCTGCTCCGTGGTCAGAGCAGTTTATGGACTTGGTGGGAGCAGAACACGCGTTCTCCCCTGGGATCTGAAAAGGAGGATGGTCTCATGTAAGGAACGCCACGGATGAGAAGAGGACCTACAGAGTTTTGTCTTTAAAACATTCCTATTATATTCTTTGCCAGTGGGAGTTCAAAGCCCTGCTCTTTGCCCCTTCAAGGAGATCAGGAAGATGAGAGGAAGGCTCCTGTTTTAGAGATGAGGGGACAAGCTCTGTCCGAATGGGGCAGAATCAGAAAAGAAGAAATAGACCGATCTCGATTTTTTTTTTCCTTCCTGGGTCTACATGGTGAACGCACAGAATTCTCATCACACTTCTCAGTGTAAAAACTCTCCATCAGATGCTCAGGCCTGATGGAAATAGCCCGATGTCTCTTGGAACGAGTGGACTGGGTTCGAGTCCCAGCCCACACCTTAGTGTTTGTCTTTTCTCTAAAGAGAACAAGGTGTCTTGGCTGGGATTAACCTATCAAGACAACTTTTCTGGAAGTTAGTTGAAGGGCAGATCCTTTAGGGGAACACGAACAGCTTTATAAATTGCCTTCAAAAGTCGCACCCAATCCTTTAGTCGATTTTAAAGGAACTGTTTACCACTGCATATGGCAGTCATTATTTGGAATAATAAACCCTCAGAGAATCTGAACATTCATGGGCCAACAGATGGGTCAAACTGCTTCGCAATTTAACAAAGTAATTTATTTCAATCACTGGGACAGGGCATGTGAAGATTACTAATTCAGTTCACAAGCAAAAGGAGCAAACACCAATTGTGGCTGGATGGCGCAGCCGTTATGGAAATGCACACCTGTTCAATTGGTTTTGAGACAGTCTTCATTTCGATTAGTCTTTCCTTTTCTTGGAAGGTGTGTATTAAATTGCCGTGGATTCTTCTGCTGAAACTCATGTGCTAATTGGTGTCAGGACAAGATAAAGATCTCTGGGAAAATTTATACCAGAGCATCGGTAAAATTAAGGTCATCAAAGTCGGCTTTGGGAAGTAAAACAGGTGTATCAGAAGTATATTCTTATAATAATTGGGCAATGTGTTGTTCTTTCTTGTTGAAGCAGTCTGCCTGGAGTTTAATAGGGAAAGAAGAAGCCAGGATCTTTTATTCTTCGTCTTCAAATCTGCTGAAATTTTCCACATCTTGATCTAGTCTCTCTCTCTCTCTCCATCCATGCTCACTCAAGAGCCAAAGGGAGCAAGAAATAGAAAGGGTGGTCAGAGAGGTTCTCAGGAGAGGACTGTATGTGCTCAGAAATGGAATTTAAGGTGTTAAAAAGGAACTGGAGCAGAATTTCCCTGATATTCCCATCTCTTGATCCCACACCCTCATCCCGAGTTGGACACAACTTCCATGATTCTGTTAGGAAGCTTCCTACAGAAGATGGCATCTGGCTCGCATTTAAGATCTGCCATATGCTAGAAAAGTTTACTAATGCTCTAAGGTGGTTTTGTTGCTCTTTTTGAAAGGAAGGTGCTTTTCTTTCTTCTGTATAAACTTCTTACACCGTGAGGTCCACTGTTATTATTTTAAAATAAATGGCTTCCCCTATCCTCACCATCCCTCCCCAAATATTTATTTATTGAGTTGCCTTCTCTCTGCCAGAGGCCAGGCTGACTACAGGGGTTCTAACCTCATGCCATCCCTCAGGCAATGAGGAGACTGGGAGGGACACAGCGATTACCATTCAGTGGAGAGAGTGCTGTACTTGGAGGTAAATGCAGGTTAGAAGACACCTCACCACAGCTATTAAAAGACATTTCTATATATTAAAAGCCTCTGCGTATATTAGGACAGTGAATAAACATCCCAGTAGCATTGCAAAATTGTGGTGCAATTTGCAAGTTTATACTTACCAAATTTCCAACACCCACACACATTCAGGGACTGTATATATGAACTCATGTAAAGGCAATGTCAAGCTTCAGTTAGAGAAAGTGCATGAATCCAAGGTGTGGGCCAAGGGACCCCTCCGTTCCCACCTGGCCACCTGGCCCTCACTGTTCTTCATCGCCATGATCCCCTTAGCTCCGTCTGGATGTCCTACCTGCCCAAATTCCTACCCTGCCTCCCCCAAGCACTTCAAGCTCAAAATGTTTCAAACTCATTTTTTCACCTTCCCTACAACCACCAAATCACTATTTCCCCCTTGAGCTCCTCTTGAGGGGGCACCATACTGTCATCCCCGTAGCACTCCTGCCTTGTCATCGTTCCTTGGAATCTAGCCTGTTTTCAAGAGCTGCGGGCTCTTCCTCTGCCTGCACCTGAAACTCCACCCGCCCCAGCCCTCCTGTCGATGGCCCCAGCAGGTGCAAGTCCCCTGCGGCTTATTGCAAGAGGCGTCTGCTTCTCCTGCCTCTCATCCACACCCTCCTTCCCTTGCCCACTTGGCAGATGGCATCCCCCAGCACCCAGAACTCCCCAGCTCCCTCTTTCCCACACAGTACATTGAAACTTGCCAGCCTGAGACTCACAGCCTTTTCTAGAACAGTTGCATTGCATTCCCATCTCTCATCCCTCCCTTCACACACTCTAAGTGCACGAGAAACAGGAATACAAGCTGTTCCTCCAACTCCTCTTTGCCTTTCCGCCTCTGAGCATTGACGTATGGTGTTCCTCTCTTTGCCGCGCCATCGCTGCGGCTTGGTGAAACTCTACCCTGCCTTTAAAGTCCACTTCAAATGCTTCAGGAAATGGTCCCCCCTTTCCCCTCCCCCCTTCAGCCAGATGCATGATTCTCTTTTTTGAACACTAGTAGCCCTTTGATTCTTTTACTGTCTTATGGAACCCATCATTTTATAACTTACATTCAACTCGATCCTTTTTCACGCATGTTTAGCAAGCACCTATGTGCAGCCAGAGACTGTGGTATGTGCTGGGGATAAACAAGATAGAGAAGGTCCCTTTCTTCATGGAGTTTATAGTGTAAGGGAGGAAGCTGGCAGGTAAATATTCAGTGATAAGAAGACGATCAAGCAGGATGTTATCCGATGGTAGCACAGAGAAGAGCTACTGACATCGACTGTGGAGGAGAAGGAGACACAGAGTGGGCAAGAAAGAATCTAGAACAACTTTCAGTTATTTATATTTTTTTCTTGGGGGATATGTTCATGAGGGAACCTGGCTCATAGGACGGCATCTTCTTTAGGTCTGAGTATTGTGCCCACACATAGGCAAGTGAACGATCGTGGAAAGACATTTTTTGTAAATAACACTTAAGTCTTAAATTTGAAGGAAGTTCCCCTGAGGAGAAATAATAGTCTTGGGAGTAAAGTAAAATAGAAGAAAATGCGAAGAGGATTTTTGACACTGAAGCCTGTACTTCTTTCCAGAGCTCGATTGGTCAGTGTGCTGCCCTTTTCTCCACCATCAGTCCCATTTCAACACTTTCACAAATAAAGATACAGCCTTTGGAGAGCTGAGATCAGGAAAAGAGCATCTGGAGTCCAGTGGCTTTGCTGCCCCATTTGTCACCCCAGGAAACTGCCAGGACCGTTAGCAGAGTGAGTTACCCTAGGGGTTGGTTAAGCGGATGCTGAGCACCAAACATGTTAGAATTGGGGGGACGTTTTTAAATTTCGTAACATGCTGACTGGGATCTATAGACTCTAGCTGTCTGCCAAACCCTTTTCTTTCCTTCCTGGCGCTGGAAGTGCGGTTCCCGCCTCACTCAAGGTTAGCTTGGTCCCGCAACTGGGTTCTAGCCCAAGGAACGTGAGCTGCCCTAACGGGCACTGCTCCTGTCTCCATGCTCTGTCTTTGCTTCAAGGCTCCCTGTGGAAGACACCGAGGCAGGAAAGGAGACAGTCTGCGTCTCTGCATTTCCATGTGAAACCTGCCAGCCTGCTGGTACACCACATTGGACCCTTGGGTGAACAAAAACCCTTCTACCATGAGGCACCTGTGGAGACTGGGGTTCACTTGCTAGAGCTGCTGGCGTGGCCCACCACCCTAATGACACAATCCACATTGCATTGTGTTCAGGAAAGTGAGGACAAAGAAACAACACAGCCTCACGAGCTGTCTGGGAAACAAGATGGGCCTTGAGGTGGGTTTGCTGCTTTGTCTGTGACTGCCCTGGGCAGGTGGGGGGGCGGCGGCGGCTGAAAGCCGTTGCTTGTAGATTTGTTCAGTAGTAAGCTTGAAGTTGTTCTGCATTAAATTAAAAAATCAGTAGTTTGAATGTGGATGCAAATTCCTAATAGCTTTAGCAACTGAAGAAAAATTTCCAGATGTTTCACAAAGCCCTAAAATACTGTACATTGTTTTCTTTTTCAATGGGAAATTATTCACAGGGCAATAAAAAGTTGTTTTTTCAGTAAACAGATTATGTTTCGGTCTGCGGTGTGAACACTTAAATAGAACGATGCAATACACCACTTTTTAAAAGAGGGTTTTAAACATGTCAGTACAAACCTTTCAGTCCTCTGTCCCATAAATTCAACTTTTTAAAATGAAATCAACCTGCGCCTTGTGAAAGCTCGCACTACTATATCAAAACCAGCGAATTCTGCCTGTTTATTGCTACTGATGGAATGTGGCAAAGAGACATTGTTTTCACATGGGACAATTTCTTCAACTTTACACCAAGTGAAATTTAATTGCTTTCGCTTCCTGGACTCGTTAGGCATTAGTCCTGCTGGAGGCGGAGCCAAAAGGGGAAAGTGACAAGTAAGTCTGTGTTTAATACATTTCACCTTGGAATTTTATCCTTCTTCCCTCCCTTACTGGTTAGGCAGCAGGTTCCAGCCTGGGAAGGCACTTGAGAAAAATTTAAGGAGGAGGGAAACTATAAAGCCAAAGAAATGACAGGTGTCCCTTTGGGCTGAGGACCCCTCTGTTCCAAGCAATTACTCATGATGCCTCAGTCGTTGCTCTTAATCCAACACTTGGAATTTCTGATTCTTTCAAGTTCATTTTTGGTGTGGTTTTGTCTTCATACCCCCCAAAAAAGTAGTAAGTGCAGGAAGAGGTGAGCAAAGAGAAATACGGACACCGCTGGCTCTGGGGTCTGGCTGTGGCCCAAGTGGGACAGTCAGAATTGGACAAAATGAGGACCGTGCAAGGTTTGGGTTCAGGTTGCAACAGGTCATTCCACTTTTCAGAGTGACTCATGGATCCTTAATTTATATTTCGTTATAAACCATCTATGAAAGTTCTTTATGGAGGATTTGAATGACTATCACGGTGAATACTTGACAGATAGGAAGACAAACAGGAAACTGAAAGGCTTTTGTCAAAGTCACCGTCTGAAATGAAGGTGAACCATCTCTTCCCAGACAATGGAAGACAGGGGGAAGTGGGAGCTCTCGGGGACTCGGTACTCTCAGATCATGTTCGCCTTGTAAAACAAGGTCTTCCCGTGTTACACGCTGTAACTATCCTTCTTCAGTTTTCAGAACCCTCATCCCATGATAATCTGCAGAACAGGCATTATAATCATAAGGCGGGACATAATTAATAGATGACTGAGACCTGACATCACTTTTGGGAGACACCAAAGACGGAATATAGAGTTGAAAAATGTCCAAGGGGGGAAAGGAGCAGGACTTTTTATGGGGGGGATATGAAAGGGAAAGAACAATGAAGTGAGAACAGCAATATCTTTACAAGCAGGAATTTCCTTTGTACACATGTTGGTTTCACAGTTCAATAGAATTGGAACTTGAGCATCCTAGAAATCAGTTGTTTTATCTTGTTTTGTTTTGTTTTTTCAAAACAATGGGCACCGTTCTTTCCTAATGGGTAACTGTAAACTCTGTGTGTGTGGTGTGTATTTAGACAATGAAGAAAATAATTATTTCCTACTAGAGCATTCTAAAATGTGGGTAATTTGGGTACAGGAAACCCAACTTGATTAAAGTCGCTGTATTTCACTATGTTTGAGTACTTACAATTCCAGTTTACTTTGAAGGAGTGTTTTTCAAGATAGGAGGTTGGAAGGTATTTCATCTGACTGTTCATTAGCCATTGATTTTAAGTTTATAAATATTTAGATGGGTGGTTTTGGGGCCTCCATCTGTCCTGCTGAACCAGACCACACAACTGTTAGCAGAGGGACCAACCCAAAAGTCCTCAGCCTCTTCCTATTCTCTCCCTTACCTCCAGCAGATTGTAAAGATTTTCCCCTCAGAAGCCCCTTTGAATTTATTTCACTGGCTTTCACCCCAATGTAACATTTGGTTTAGGGGAAGTTTCTCCATATTAATTACTTTGTCCTATAAGGAAGTAATGCTTTCTGAGGGCCTATATGTATATTTTCCCTTGTGGACTTTGGGGAGGTCATACTAGCCAAACAGACCCAGTTTCTGCATTTATGTGGCTTAATGGGGGTGGGGGGGCAGACATGTAAAAACAGACCCCCTCAACACCTGCTTATCCACTGTGTGGTCAGTGTGAGGGGTCCTGCGAGGAAGGCTACAGAGCCTGTGGCTGTGTATGAGGCAGAACTTGGCAACATTTCTTTACTGACTCTTTGGCGGAGACTTTTTGACAATTGACTAGGGTTTGATTGGGAAAAACAGACATGGAGACCAATTTGGGGCAGAGCCTTAGTTCAGGGAGGCTAGAGATGGGCAGTGGTTGGGAGAGGAGGCTGGACCAAGTGATGGGGTGGGTGATGAAGAGGCTAGTCTTGCAGGCAGGGAGAACAGAGTGGTGGGAAGTCAGTACCCACTACTAGGGCAAAAGGTCTGGAATGGGCCTTGCTTAACTAGAGGTTGCCTGCAAAGATTGAAAACTGTCCATCCTTGCTGGAAGAGTCCCCAAACACTTTTTTTTCCCGCCTGGGCTGAATCTCCTTCGATGGGGCAGTCAGCAGAATGCTGTGGGCCACGGAGGGACTTTATCCAGCCATCTGAGAGGAATGGGAAGCCACCAGAGGGTTTTCAGTAGAGGAGTGTCTCAGATTTTTCAAGTACCACCAACTAAACTGTTGTCTGGACCCAACAAAATTAGTAGCTCCCACGGTTGAGACTTAAAAGTTTTACAAAGAACATTATAATGTGTGTGTTTACAACAAGGCATGACAATTAATTTTTAGAAACTGCTTAAAGGGGGATGGAGCTAGTTAAACCTGAAGACACTTGATCTGTCTAATGGCTGTTCAACAGCACATAACTACGTTAAAAGAGAATTAAACTCACTATTAGCATCTGACTTATAACTGCTTGGGACCCACAGATTTTTTGCAGTAATCTCACTCCTAAAAAAATTGTGTTCTTAAAAGAAATTCATGGTGAGAGGAGCAGAAGCTAATGCTGACATGTCAGTCTTTGATATGGAGGTACAGTAGGCAGACATGAATTTTCCCAGATTAAAAACAAATGTGTAATGGAAGTTGAAATATAAAGAATTTCTCCATTTATCTTCTTGACTAAAAGGAGAAAAAAAGCATCATACACATTGTAGATCATTTGAGTTTTAGGCTGATGATTTGAAACATTTTTATAATAATTCAGCGGCTCTTTTTGAATATCCAGATGTTAATAATGGTTCCCTGCTATGTGATTAGGAATGAATCTGCCAAGGAAAAATGAAACCTTTTCTCTTGGGGCAAGTTGAGTTACTTCTGTTATTTTCCCAGGCTTCCTGGGGAAGTCCATCAACATATGAATAAATGATGGGAATGGGAGTCTGGCTGGTCACCATGGAATTAGCAGCCTTGTTTTTTGAGTTAGACCTTTATTATTTACACACTCAGTTTGAAATACGACAAATGTAGTAAGCTTCCAGTGATTTTATTCCTTGAAATCTAGCAGTCTGTATAGGTTTTGAGGTTGAAAAATCTGTTCTAAGAAAAGTTTCTGTTGTCATTGCTTGTGAAAGCCATGACTGTTGCCTAAATTAAGAAATAATATGATTAACAATGGGGCGGGGCTCCCTCCTTTAGGTTAATTTTTTTTTTTTGGAAGAAAAATACTTTTTTTTTTTTTTAAGAGAAAAGAAACGTTTAGAAACCAAAAACCTCTCTTAGAGATGTCTGTCAGAGTAACTGGCTTGGATCATTTTTGTTTTATTGCTCTATGCCTAATATCACACCTCCTTGAATTTTCTCTTTAATATTGCAGGTACCATGCTAGGGTTTGTCATTTCTAGAATCATTTTCAGAAAAAATTCAAGCATTAAAATACTTCATTCATATGGTCTTTATTTATTTTTACAATCTTCATTTATACTTAGGAGCTGGAGCATTTCTAGTATAATACCTAAAAAATTGAGATTTTTTAAAAAAAAGAAGAAGAAGAAGACCTCTAGATCAGAGCCTTTCAAGGCATGGTCCATGGACTGCTTCCAGGGAATCCACAAGATCAAAGTGTTTTCATACTAGTAGGAAGATGTTACTTGCCTTTTCACTGTGCCAGCATTTCCATGGGAGACGCAAAAGCAATGGTGAATAAGCCTGCTCTCCTTAGGATAAGTTAAGGTCAGGCATCAAATTGTACTAGTGTTTCTCACCACCATGTACTTACTATAGAGGGGAAAGAAAGCCAATTTTACTTAGGAACACCATTGATGAAGGTGTAATAATCATTTTACTGAAATGTGACACTTAGGTATGCATTTTTTTAAATATTCTGTGTGACAAAATAGGACAGGAGCATAAAGCCTTTCTCCTGCACACTGAAATTCAATTGTCCCGAGGAAATCTCTGGTGAGATACTTTGAGCTGAGAGCTGAACGGTCACCTTCCTTCAGGGAGTCCCATCTTCACCTGTGGAGAATGCACCAGGTGGATATTTAGACTTGGCAGAGTTAGTAGATCTTTTCATGAGAGTAAACAAAACGCACCTTATTATAGCAAGAAGTCACTGATGGTATGTGTAGCCAATGAATAACGAATTTAAGCTTTCAAGAGAAAATTGGAATTTTGGAAGACTTGTGTTCACCACCATGAAATTGATAAGTTCGGAGCACTTAAAAGACACTTCTGATGACAGGCAACTTTTTGGATGTTGTAAAATTAAATGAGGCAACATTTGGAAGAGGGAACCAACATTTCCCCAACAACCCGTAGTCGAAGTGAAGGAATCATGCATGGTCCAAGAGTTATATAAGGTGCAAAGAAGAAAATAGATTTTAATGTAAAAAAGTATCAAAAGTTAATTTGTATAGTTTCAGATTCTACATTATAACTAACCTTTAAGAAACTACTACTTGGGGTGCCTGGGTGGCTCAGTGGGTTAAGCCTCTGCTTTTAACTCAGGTCATGGTCTCAGGGTCCTGGGATCAGGCCCCGCATTGGGCGCTCTGCTCGGCAGGGAGCCTGCTTCCCCCTCTCTCTCTGCCTGCCTCTCTGCCTGCCTCTCTGCCTGCTTGTGATCTCTCTCTGTCAAATAAATAAATAAAATCTAAAAAAAAAGAAAGAAACTACTACTTGTTGAATTTTGGTGTGATATCAAAGGAGAAGACCTGTGACTATTTGATAAAGTTATCAAAATGTTTTCTTTTTTTAAAAAGTTTTAATTAATTTATTTGACAGAGAGAGAGATCACAAATAGGTAGAGAGGCAGACAGAGAGAGGGGGAAGCAGGCTCCCTGCTCGGATGTGGGGTTCGATCCCAGGACCCTGAGACCATGACCTGAGCTAAAGGCAGAGGCTTAACCCCTGAGCCACCCAGGTGCTCCCTGTTTTCCCTTTTCATCACTTAATCATGATGGTGAATATTCTTCATATACTTTGATCAAAACAATATATTGCGACAGAATGAATGTAGGAGCAGATGAGCGATAACCAGCAGTGCTAAGTTAGACAAAAAGAAAAATGAGTTCTCCAAAACAGTAAAAGGGTGCCATTCCTATTTCCCTGCTCAATTTTTTAAAAATTTCAATCATGGCAAAATATGCATAACATAAAATTTACCATTAAAACCATGTTTAAGTGTATAGTTCAGGGGTGTTAAGTGCATTCCCGTTGTGCCATCAGTTGGTACAACTCTTTTCATGCTGCATAACTGAAACTCTGTGCCCGTTAAACTACTCCCCACTGACCCCCATTCTGTCTCTGTGAATGTGCTACTCTAGGTGCCTCATAAAAGTGGAATCACACAGTATTTGTTTTGGTGTGTCTGGCTTATTTCACTTAGTAAGCTCTTTTGTTTATTTTGGGAGATAATAAAAATGCTACTTATGTTAGTGTGCACTTGTTGTTATTTTTAATGAGCAATAAAATCTTTAAAATTCTCAGCTTGAAACTCTAATACAATCAGGACTGATAGATACAAATCACCAACTCTGGGCTGCTCAGTACTTTATCAGAATGTATAGGGGCCCTGAGACCAGAAACTTTGAGAGCCACTGTTCTAGATACATTGTATCATTGCCTGCTTAACATTCTGTGTGGTTTAGAGAGCTGGAGCAATTTCTCAACATTCTATATAGTTAACAAGTGTCTGAGCTCAGATGCCACCTCTTCTAGGAAGCCACCCCAGCAGAACGGAGCACTTTCTCTTCTGCTCTCCTAGAGCCTTGTACCTGCCTCTTTTGCACCAGCCCCAGCCTCGCTGTAATTTTAATTCTGCTGTTTGTCTTCCCACCCTATCATGGCTACCATGGTTGGAACTAGATAATATTCGTTTTGTGTCTCTATTTATTTTATATTTATATTAATTGAAAACTTCATAAGGGGATGAATGATGAAGCTCGGACGGCAGCCAACGAACTTTGAAAGTGACAGAGCAACTCTTTGTCCAGGCGCATAATGTAGCATTTTAAGGGGCTCCCAACTGAATATTTTTAATGGTTATGATATAGTTTGATGTGTTTGAGAAGAAATAACTTACATATTGAACTTGTCATTTCACATATTTTGTTGCTTAGTATGAGCTTAGAGTTAAGTGTTAAGTAAATAATACTGGAGTAAGTGCCATGGAATGGCCCAAAATTGTGAAGGTGGGACCCTAATGCGGAAATTTATGTTAGCTGCAAATTGTGTTTCCTCTAATGAATATGTTTTCTTGCTATCTTCCTTTTGTATATCAGCTGATCAGAATAAATCTATTGGTTGAGATTCCTTGAGATTTTTATAATATGTGCCAATATGAATTAATATAGCATGTAAGAATTCCATAGTATGGGATTCGAAAACCCATGCTAATAGATGCTAATACCTATTTTTTTCATCTTTTCTTGACAATGACTTTATTTCTCCTTTGTTAAAAACATGCTTTAAAGTCTTTCTCTTGATGGATGTTCTGTTTCTCTAAAGACATGGAGCCATCAATAAACTTGATTCAAAATCGTCTGTGTTAAAGATTAAAAACTTAGAATGACCCATTAAGTCCTCACACTGTTCATCTTTCATTAGTAATAATTACAGTTAATACCTATAGATACTGCCATAATAAAGAGATTTTCAGTGCTGTAAACATTGTTTTCTGATTTACTGTGATTTGAGTATTTATTGATATAGGACTATTTTTCCAGCATGAAATTATGAGGGTTTGGGGTCTAAAATAGGCAAGATATCAGAAGACCTTAAGTTCCACAGGGAAGAGTGTCTGGGAAATGTGCCGTTTGCTGGTCTCCATGGAGCAAAACTTTTGATCTTCTGCATTCTTGGCTTTGATTTACCTGCAAAGCCACGTTGACCACTTTGGCGTGCTCAGCTAACTCAGAGTCTTTTGACGAGAGCAATGGGACAGGCTTCCATTCCTCCTGCATTCAGACCAGATGCAGGTCCTGTCTCCCCCTCCCCACTTGAAGAGTGTGGGGAGGATGTCTTATGAATAATGTCTTCCTCCTGGGGACCTGGTCCAGGGATCAGGAGTTCTTGGAAGTGAGTTGGCCCCGCTCTTTTATCTAACCCTGTTTAGTTCTGAAAATCACAGATTGTCTGAACTGAAAGGGCATCAAAGACAAAGCTATTCAATACCCTTCTTTCATGATGGAAGAAACTGGAAGCTAGAGGGACTAAGTCATTTGCCCCAGTCAGTCATGAATTGGTCACAGAGTTGGGGCTGAAACTCGGGTCTCTTATTAGCAGCTCACTTTTCTTTCAGCTACCCATTAATGGAGAATATTCCTGGGCTTCTTGGAACTCAGTCCTGGAGTGTATAGTGAAGTGGAGTCAGGCCCACCCCAACTCTCTCTCTCTCTCTCTGTGACACACACACACACACACACACACACACACACACTACTAGTCTCAGGTCCAAAAGTCAGCAGCTATGTGGCTTATGAAAATTAAGGCTCAAGGGGGTAATTGGCTCCACAGAGATGCTAATCCTTGTGCTGGTTGCTGCCTGGGTTGCCTGAGACTGTGTCTGTGGAAGCCTTCTGTGAGCTGTAAACTGCTGTGAGTGTGACAGAGCGCTACTAACAGAAAGCCAAGCTCTGAACTGCTTCCGTGTGTGTGGTTCTGTGTACAAACAAGCAACCTCGCGAGCTTATGAATCCCGCCGTCCGTTCTCCTTGGCATGATTCACACTCTGTGATTATAATATTGTTAGGCGTCTCCCATTGCCTCCTCCTCCCTGGCAGCCTCTTAAACCGAATTCTCCATTTCAGACCTTGCAGGAGATTCCCCTTGGACCTTCGGTTTGTTACTTCAAAGTTATGATAAAAAGAGTTTCAGGGCATGGACATGTTTTAGAGAAATATACTTATTGCTTTGGGCCTTTCCTTTCATTCTGTGATCCTTGGCAAGCTTGTTATACTTGCTGGAGCTGGGGGCTGGGTTAGTTGGGGGAGCGGCTGGGTTTTGACCCCTGCTCTGCTCTGTGTCGCCTTGGATCACTGTGAAGAAGGCCGGCCCAGAGAACCACTGTGGGCCCTGTCTTAGCAAGCTCAGGCTGCCCTACCCACATACCATGGACTGTGTGGGTTAAACAACAGGAATTCTGGAAGGTGCATTCTGAGGCCAGGGTGCAGGCATGGCTGGGTTCTGGTCAGAGCTCTCTTCCTGCCTTGCAGAAGGCTGCCTTCTCTCTGTGTCCACACATGGCAAAAAGAGAGAGAGAGAGCGAGCAGTTTGAAGAGAGTTTTGTTTTTGTTGTTGTTTGGTTTTGTAACTCTGCATTTTTTTTTCCTCCACGAGTTAAGAGGCAAATGCATACAAAATAATGATAAATATCTGTGTTATGGAGCACACGATTTATACAGAGATAACGTGTCATCAGTAACAAAAAGGGAGACCAGAGCTTTATAGGAGTAGAGATTTTGTACATTACCGAAGTTAAATTGGTATCAGTTCACACTAGATTGTTAACAGATTTAGTTGCTTAATGTAACCCCCATGATAACTATAAAGAAAACATTTAATAAACATACACAAAAAGAGGTGAGAAGGGAATCAGGTTCACTACCAAAAATCAACTTAACACACAAGACAATCAGTAATGGAGAAAGCGAGAGACACAAAAGGTAGAAAACATAAAGAAAACGAAGAACAACATGGCAGAAGTTCTTCCTTATACGATTGACTTTAAAAGCAATAGGCTGAAACTCTCCAAACAAAAGACAAAACTTGGCCAGATGAGTAACAAACAAGCAAAGGAAAACTATCTGTTTTCTTGTAAGGCTGCTCATCCAGTCACACACTGTCTCATCGGCACGTAATTATTTCCCCAAAGCCTCACCTCCAAATACCATCACACTGCGGGGAGGGGAGGGCTTCAGTTTATGAATTATTGTGGGGGGCGGAGATACAGTTCAGTCCCCAGCAGGCCTCTTCTAATCTAAATGCTGCGAATCAATATTACGTGTGAAATCTAATGTTAAGTACTGAGAGATACCAGAACATTCTTGGTACAGAAAATCGAAAAAACCGCTGACTCCAGAGGATAGCACAGCTCATTTTGGAAAGCAACTGCTGTACAAGGCCACGTGAGAAGACTCCCACAGGAACAGAGACAATAGGGTCTGCAGGAATTCAGAAGAAAGAGAGGACACTTAAGGCTGGGGGAATTTGGAGGTCTTCCTGGAGGAGGTGGGGTCGACTTGGATTTTGAAAGATGGCAAGATGTCCATACAAGATGATGGGTGTGCAGTGGGTGTCAGGCGACGAGCACACAGATGGAAAGGAGGTGTTTTTCTTGGAGAACAGATGAGTCAACCTGCTCGCCCTGAGTTTAGCTGGAGATAGTCCTGGAAACACTGCTTCCACTCAGACTCTTCTATAAGCCAAGCTAAGAATTTTGGAGCCTATGTGATGCCTGGAGAACCTCTTTATTTTATTACCAATCAAAGAGGGCTTTTGGGAAGTAACCCCGAGGTCTGCGTGGGGCAGTGAAGAGATGAACAGAGAGACCAGTTAGGAGGCTGGAGAAGGGGTCTTGAGTGATTCCACCCTTCCTGTTAAATATCTAGGCTGTCTTGTTGCATGCAAAAGAACAGCCTTGGACTTATTCACCCCTGGAACCTGCAACCTCCCTTCTGGTTTTGGCTTCTGCTTTGGATAATCACATTTATTTCCTCTGGTCAAGCATTATATTCTGTTGGCATAGTAGCCAGAGGCTCTGGGTACATCCTGATTAGGGTCTCCAGCCAAGACAAGAAAATGTTTTTAGGAGCAGCTGACACAGGGGAGGGCTGGCATTTCCCTGGTCCGGGTAACCTCCTCTTTGACCGGATTGGACTTGAGGGGAAGGAAAGCAGGAAACACAGCATGATCTGCAGGACATCTCGGGAGCCATCTGCTTGAAGGAGAAAAGATTCTGGCCCCGTTTTCAGAAACCCTGACTCCTATGAGTCGAGACAGGCGATCTGTTTGCCTCTGAACCCGAAGTTCCATAGGTTTCTCCCACTGGTGAACTTGTGTTTTAGGCCGCATGGTGAGGGCACCGGTGCCCTCCTGTCCAAGTCTCCTGATTTTATTTACGAGACTGTTTCCCATGGGTTCACACAGCTCTCGGGGCCCTTTGTGGTGTCCATTTCCTGCAAAGGACCTTGAGAATGATGACTCCTGGGGAATATCACCTCTACTCCTCAGATTGTTCTGGACACTGATTACTGGAGCTTCCACAGACCTTAGAAGCTAGAGGCCTCCTTCAGCTCTTGCTGTGCTGGAGCCACTGTGTGCTCAGGGAGACATGGGGGGACAGGTTCCACGGTCTCTCCTCGGGATCTTCTTTGGTGCTTGTGGTTGGAGCCTGGAGCACAAAGCTTCCTTCTTGCGGGCCCACTGCTTCACAAGATTTTCAGAAGCAGCCCGACTCTAAATTCCAGAGCCCCAGGACCCCCACGCCCCACACCAGCCTGGACCCGGTTGGCTTCCAATGGGCCTTGCTTCCATAAGCTGGAAGGTGGCTGGACAGCGCAACGGATGGCTGGACACTGGTGGCTGCTCCCAGGGTCTGGGGGTGGTTCTGTGGCGGGCCAAAGGGTGACAGAGAGTTGCAGGTATCTGAAGTGTCTGTACATTTCATTTGCACGAATACCATCAGACGGGCTGGGTTTTCATGGGTTAAGGACAGAGCTGGGGTTCTTAGAGGAGGAGCTTTGTGAACTAGCCCGCTGGCCGAGGGCACTCGTTGCCTGGGCAGAGTCAGGGGAGGGCGAGGGACAGTGCTGCGGGTCGGCCATCCCAATACACCTGCTCCAGACGCCCCGCACACTCTCACCACACTGCGTGTGGTCCACCTAGACCGCATCCGCCTCTGAGTCCAGCTGCGCTCATGAGCACGTCCCCAGTCACTACAGCTCTTTATTCTTAGGGGTACTCACATGACAACCCCCACCCCGGGGGCCACAGACATTTAGGTTGCTTTTCATCTCGTGCTGTTTTAACCGTAGCGCATCTAACCTACCTCTCATTTCACGTATGAGCAAAGTACGCCTAAAGGGCGAAACCTTTTTTCTGAAGTGGACTTGCTGGATCAACCTGTAGGTCCATTAAAGGTAAGCTAAATAGTACCCAGTTGTTTTCTACAAAGGCCATCCCTCTTTCCCCTGGCGCCAGAAACCTAGGAGAGTTTCCATTACCTCACACTCTTACCAACACCTTCTATTTTTAAAACTTCTTGGTCTTGCCAGAGGGATTGGTGCAAAAATGCTTTCCCGGAATAGTTACAATTTGTTTCCCATTATCTTGCAAGAGGTTGTGCACCTGAAGAAAGCACCTTTAGAAGTCATGTACCAGGCAGCCCTTGCTGAGGAGGCAGAGGACAGAAGGGAACAATAATTCAGAAACAAAGGTCTCCAGCAGCTGAGAGATAATTGCAACACGTTCCTTGAGGACAAGCACGTGCCGCTCCCCGTTTCATCTTCGCTGGCCCTCACAGCTCATCATAAATGCGTGTCAGGTCGAATTTGTGTCACCGGGGGGTAAGAGGGGGAGCATTGTCCATATCTGCCCTTCAAACTTTGATGTTTCCCTTTCAAAAGTTTGGAAGTGCTTTCCTGAAAAATTCTATTCAAAGAGTTCAAACTTCATTCCTCGTTAGCGTTTTACCTCCTGAAGGCCCCCTTAAACAATAATACCATTATTTCCATGACTTTGTTGTTGTCTTTCTAAAAATCACGGTGGGTCTGGGAGGAAGGTGTTGGAACCTGTGGGCAGAAAACACAGCGCAAACTGCCTGGACTCTGAAGCTTGAAGAAAAGTTTCTCAACAGCTGGCATCTGCCACCAAAGTCTTCATACTGCAGAAGGGTCAGCGACTCAGAGCTCTCTGGCACATTCACCTTAAGTCCAGCATGTTTACCGAAAGAGTTCTGATGGCTGCCTCCCAAAGGAAACATTAGTATTACAATCTGTATTACAGCCAGTATTGAAAACTTTATGAGGATATAGCATTTTTTAATAAAAAATTCTATTACTATTCATATACAGGAAACACAAATGTGTCGATCTGGAGCTGATTTCTCACTCTACCATGTCAGGGACCCAGTCTCCTTCTGTCTTGTTGAGTATGTGGCTTCTACCGTGTGACCCAAGATGGCTGCTCAAGCTCCTGCCATCACATCCTTCCAGAAGCAGAGAACAGAAAAAGGGAAAGAAGAGCATGCTCCCTCGCTTCAGGCACAGTTCTTAGGTGCTGCACACATCACTTCCTGCAGTTGCACACGTAGCCGCAAGGGAGACTGGGGACTGCAGATTACTCAGAATCCCTTGGCGCCCAGCCAAAAATTAGAAATTCTTTTATCAAAGAACAAGGTGAGAAAGAATTGTGTGGGGTAACCCTCAGTCTTTGCCATATGAAGGCCGACAAGAGGACCCTCTTGAAGTTCTGTGAGTAGTTAGGGTTGGAATCCCCGGGCCAGTTACCCCAGATCTTGCATCTCGGGCATTACCAGAACTGCTGTATGCATGCGTGTTGAAGACAAGGCAGAGAGGTTGGAGAGGGAGCTTGTTTCCCAAGGCATGGAACATGCAAGCATTTGGATCCTAGGTGGACCTACCATGTAGGTCCCACCATGTGAACCAGTGACATCTCCAGGCGTGTGCTCCTCAGAACAATACTTCTGCACAAAAGAGGGGTTCTAAAAGAAGTTTGTACTCAGAGAAATGAAGCAGGCCTCTTTATGGTAAGTCTCAGAAATTTAGTGTGGATGATAAAATATTGTGGAACCCCAAGGGTAGAAGAGGGAATTTCCCCCTCCCACAGTGCATCTCCAGGGTCCTGGGGTGCTTGCCTGTGTACACAGAGACAGGCAGGACAAGAGACTCTGCGGGTCAGTCATCTGGCGTTGTCTCTGGTGATGTGAGTGATTGTAGACTGGTGCTCTCGGGGGGCGATGGGAGAGCAGCAAAGAAAGCAGAAGAGGCTGAAGTTCAAGTTGAAAAAGGAGGACTAGATGAGACGGCACAAGCATGAGGATTAAAGTGGAAACTCTCAGGACAGGTGTGGAAAGAACGCTGATCGATCCTCCTTCTAGGATGGCAGAGAGAGAGAGGACCTGACCCCTGTGTTTCGTTATGACCATAACAAAGATCGGCAGCATGTTTAAACCCGCAGGAGTGAGGGCTCTCCAGGCTTAAGGTACGGGGCAACCGTGAGAGAATGACAGCTCAAGAAAGCCGGAGGGACATCAATGTCTCCTTCCACAAGCCTTAGCTCTTCCGGATAAAGGGTTCATCACAAACACTGCTTGTAAGCTGAGACGTAGTCCTCCAGAAGGATGGAGAATTCTTTCTCCCGGATTTAACACTTTTCTTTTAGGGAAAACTTTCCCCTTTCTCCAAAAGGTGTAGGGAAAAGAAACTTCCGTAGTCGTGACTGATGATGGTGTGATGGTGAGGTTTGCAGGTGGTGGGGAAGTAGCGCCGGCCTCCCCTCTTCCCCACTTTCTCTACGGGGCTTCTCCACATCACCTGCTGTGTGGAAACAAGTGTTTGTTTGCCAAGCCCACCTTCAACAGGTGGAGGGACAGAGAAGGAGGGACAAGAGGAGCAGGGCGAGAAAATACCATTTTTCTCTTGCAGCATACGTCCCTACCCCTTCGCCGTAGGTTCTCTTACCTCTGACTCTTCCCACCATTACTGAAATTTGCTCTTTGGATACCATCTTCTGGATGCCCCTTCTCTCTCTCCATTTGGGGTTCCCGTTGTGTACTTTGACTTTACCGGAGAAATCAGAGCTTGGCCACTGGCTTTTCGAGACATTGAGAGCACACAGCCATGGCTTTGTTATAATGGGCACCCCAGGGGAGCCTCGATCCCGGTTTGGGCTGGGGCTAGGATGCACTTTCCGGGCTGTGATTGAGGGCCAGGGGACGGGTCTGCCCACAGGTGTCAGTAGAGACCCAAAGCCCCTAGCACACACACCCGTCCAGTTATCTTACACCTCCTTCAAGCTGCCTTTAAGGATTATTTTAACCTGATCTTATTTGAATAGATATGCTCGAGATCCAGTTAGGGGTCGAGACAAAGTAACGCTAATTATCCCTTCCCTCTGCCCATCAAACGAACCATCTACTTGGCACAGAGTGGAACCGAAAATTCCTTAGACTTAGTTGTTCCCATGTCCATTGGAATTTAAAATGCAGAGTGATTGTCGGTTCCAAGGGAGACCCTGCTTCCCCTGTTTGAAGGGGAGTATCACAGTGTGTATTTCAGCTGAGTTGCTGAAATGGTACCTGCACTCCCCTCGGGACTCCATTATTCTAGCACGAGCACATCCCCTAGCCTTGTGCTAATCTGCCCCAATGCTGGGGAAAACAAGCAGAGGGAAAGATGAGAGAAACCACTAATGTGTGACTGACGTCGGGGCCGATATTTATTGGATTCATAAGCCTGAGTTATTCATAGAGAGATGGGGGCAATAGAGTTGTCAGTGGCATTAGTAGTCTGTGCCAAGGGATAGAGGCACGCACACACTGAAGGACAGCGATAAAAACACGCACACCGGGCAGGAGGAGGGAGACGTCCAGTCACCTCTGGCCAGCGCAGCTCGAATGAAATCTCTACCGGACCCCAAACTGGAGACTCTCACATCGAGACTTGATAAATGTGCCACTTCATTTCCCTGAGCCGTGCATCCCCTATGTGGCTAAACACGTCAACACTTCCGACCACATCCTTGCAGACTTTAGGATTTTTCCAACCAGAGTGGGTTTCAAAACCTGACATCTTGGATGCAAGAAGAAAGCTTTTGTGGACGGACCAAGCAAAACGTTCAGCTGGCCGTGGCTGCTGAGAAGGAAGACAATATAGGCATTTACAGGCTGGACCTTCTGGAATCCTCGTTGAGAAGTGCTGGATGTGAGCTCCAGAGAGGTCTGCCCACCTCCCCATCCGTACTTAGCCCGTGTTGCTCCCTCTTTCAAATATCACACAGCAACATCAAGAGGAACAGAGCCGCTTTCTTTCCCTGGGCGGGAAATGTCGTCTCAAGATGTGTGATTTGTCTGGGGCAGGGTTTTTGTTTTTTGTTTTTGTTTTTAAATTATTTTTACTTTTTACCATCATTAAGTATTTTGGAATAAACTGACATTTGGTACCCCACCCCCATCCTTGCCTCTCTTGGCAGCAGTTAATTTCTAGGTCTGGAATACTTTCAAAACCCACAAAGAACTAACTTCTATGAGCCACTTGGCTTTCAATCATAAATGTCACACACATAAACAATGTGTGTAACACTGTCCCACAGAACACAATTAAAAGATGTAAATACAGGGTCTTTCAGACAAATCGACTGTGCAAATAAATATCCTGCGGAATGTTTTACGTATGCGCATCTCTGAAATGATAAACACACACGCCCATCTGTTTAAATCGTGAATGTCCGAAGTTTACACACAAGTAAGAGTTGGTGATACTATTTTTTTTCTTCCCAGACTATTAAAATGAAAGCGCATTTGCGTGCAGAAAAAAAATAAAATTGGGTGCAGTCTAAAAATGATGTGTATTTCCAATGTATGTCTTTATATAAAGTGAAATTAGCCATCTTACTTGGCATTTACATTTCCCTTCTTCATGAGCGAGGTTCTGACAGGATTGCGTGTCTACCGTATCTGCTGAAACCTGCTCAGTGTCACTATGACTTTTGAGGGACTGAGGTAAGAGCCGACCTGGGCTGTAAGCTCAGACCATCCCTTCCTCTGAGGCGGCTCTATGAAGTGGGCAAGGAAGAAACCGTAAAGTGAGGTGAATGGGGATTCGTTAACATGGAGGCCCGCTCGGCCTGTAAATATTAGCACATCTGTCCGGCCTGTCACCCTGTCGTTTACATGGCAGCCGGCGTGTGGGGGGTGCGGGGGGGGGCAGGCTGAGGCCAACTTTCTGTCATGCAGCTCAGCACGTGAGCTCAGACACGGGTGTAAGAGGAAGACATTTTAATTCTCACATCTACTCCTTAAAGTCAACACTTTTGTGGATGCCAGTTTCTATCACGTTGCAGAGTATTTCGTGCTGAAAAACACGCTGTGATAGTGCTTGGAGAGGTGGGGAATGAGTAACTATTCTAAACAGACAACAGCCACAGCCACAAGCGCATCGGTACTTGGGCCCTCACATACAAATGACCTCATGCACAAGAGGGAGGTGCCATCATGGATCTCCATCCCCTGCTGCAAATGTCCAAACCCACAGGGGGCTGATGTTTATGGCCCTGAGGTCCAAGCACCCTGGGTCTCTCTTCCACCCTCCAACAAAGGGAGATTGCAGGGCACGTTCTGTCAGAGTCATGGAATGTCTCAGGGTGGTGGGCCCTGCCGTGAGGTATTGACCTGGAAGACCCCGAGAGGCTACGATGTGCTCTGAGAGCCAGTTAGGGACAGAGCCAGGTCTAGAATCTGGGTCTAGTCCAATAATTTTTTCTTTTGTTTTTTTTTTGAGTAGTCTCAAGGTTTATGGAAGAAGATTGAGGAAAAATTACAGACAGCTCCCATATGCCCTCTCTTTGATTCACCTCCGATTTCCCCAATTTGTAAAATACCATTTCGCATTAGTGTGGAACATTTGTTACAACTGATAAGTCAGCATTGATAAGTTATTGTGTTTTTAAAGATTTTATTTACTTATTTGTCAGAGAGAAAGTGAGAGAGCACAAGCAGGGGGAGCAGCAGGCAGAGGGAGAAGCAGGGTCCTCGCTGTGCAGGGAGGACTCGATCCCAGGACTCATGACCTGAGCCGAAGGCAGATGCTTAATTGACTGAGCCACCCGGGCACCCCAGGTGCCCTCCTCCTCCTCCTCCTTATCACTGTCATCACCACCTCCCAATCCAGAACTGATTCTGCCTCCTCTGGATTCTTTCCTGTGTGTGTCCATGTCATGTCTCCAAACTAGAGTGTGTGTGTGGGGGGAGAGTGCGCACGCACATGCACACGCATGTGTGCACAGTAGAGTATGGTGCTTAACCCTTTGGCACACACAGGGCTAGGGGCAGGGTTTTGAATTGCATTCCTTTTGGTATTAAATGGGCGACATTCAACAAGAACAACCCCTGTGTTTGTGGAATCCCGTTCCAGCTAAGGTCTTTGTCTCTGTATGGGATGTGCCAGTGTCCCGAAACACCATTTTTGCTGGGGCTGCAGGAGAACACTCTTCCTGGGTGTCCAGAGGATTTCTGAAAGAATAAGAGGACAACCATCTCAGGGGAGGGTATCAGAGAGTGGCTAGTGTTCGGTGCTCTTCCCTCCATTACTCAAGGCTAAGGATCTCTTTGGAGGATAATCCAGACCCTCCTCCCTTCAACTGCTGCTTTCCTGCCCCAGATCCAAGCTAACCCTGGGGATGCGGACTGAGACGAAATCGCAATGATGGAAGTTTTATCGGGAGTGAGAAATCTATAAATGAGGGGGAAAATTAGGAAAACAAATAACTTGTATTGAAGTGGATCCTACAAATCTGATCAGATCTGGGAGTATTTTCTGTAGAAATAATGCAACGTGATTATGCACATAACCCAGTCGCTGATGGGATCTGTTACCTCCAAGGAATTCTTGAGTCTGCTGTGCAAGTCACATTATTGGTCTTAGGTTTAACAGTATGGATCAGCAAACCTTTTCTGGGGAGGGCCAGATAGTAAATATTTTTAGGTTTTGGGGGCCATAGAGTCTCTTGCAATTAGTCCGCTGCCCTATTGCAAAAGGAGCTGCAGATTAACATGTAAACAAATGGGATGGTTGTGCTGTACTGAAATGTAAGTTTCATATTATTTTCACGTGTGACGAAATATTATTCTTTCTCTTTTTTATTAACCATTTAAACATGTGAAATCCACAGTCGTAGCCCATTGGGTTTTCAAAAACAGGTGGCAGCCGGTTAGGCTGTAGTGGGCTGTTCCCCTGGATTCCAACATCACAGAGAAAACTGGCTGAGGTGGAGTTGGGGTGAGTCAGGCACAGCTCTTTGGCGGGTGAAGTGGAAACAATGAATGAGAAATTCGGTAGCCTTTTGTCTCATTGCTTTCATTCTGAACCCAAATCCATAGATCTACCTATCGCCTCAAATTAAGTTGATCAAGTTAGTGCAGTATTTCTCAAACTTGGCACCATTGACATTTTGGGCTAGATGATTTGGGGTGGGGAGGAAGGGGCGTGTCCTTTCCATTGTGGGATGTTCAGCAGTGTTGCCAATTTCCATCCACTGGATACTAGAGGTAACTCTCCCCTCTCTAACCAAAAACATCTTCGGATATTGCCAAATGTCTGCTGAAGGCAAAATCGATCCTAGTTAAGAGATGCTGAGCTAGCGAACCTCGGAAGTCAGTGTCCCCTTAGCAATCGACTAATTGGGCAAGAGAAGCGTGTGCATGTGCGTGTGTGTGTTTGTTCCCTGACAGGGCAGTCTGCCCCAGATTCTCACACAGGAGGGAGAAGTGACTAGTTGGCCTTCTCAAAGACAAAAATGTCATCACAAGTAATGCTCCCCTGAAGGGGACACTCCCTCAGGGAAGATGACCCCCTGGTCTAATCATTAGCAATCAAGTCAGGCTCCACAGCAAGTAAATAGGACTCCTGGTGTTTAATAAGACCTTTATTTCATGACTATCTTTGAATGGCAATGGAAATGTCTTTTTAGTGAGGAAAATGCTTCCTCCTTTTTATAGAAAAGAAGCCTCAGAGGGAATGGAATCATTTCACTCCTTGACCAGGAGGAGGGGAAAAAAAAAAAAAGATAAAAGAAAGTAGGGAAGGGAAAAGGAGGCTCTTAGGAGGTGGTGGGGGAGTGCTTAAATTCAAAGGAAACTTTGACCTGCTTTAACCTGGGTTTCCAGTTTTAAAATGTTGACTAGAAACTGCTGTGGTGTAGATCTGGACGCTGTTCAGGGTCTAGCCCTTCGTGTACTATCGAGAGCTATTCATGATCTTACATTAAGAACCTGCCTTGTGAACATACAAGTACACAGTCTAAAAAGCACAACTGAATAAAACAACGGGCACAGCTATTTACATAGGGAACACCTTTCTTCCCTGGTTCTTCGCTATTTCTGGCGAAACTGACATAGCGATGTATAAGTATTAGTTTTGCTGAAATGAGTATCAACCTTATGAGCATTGTGATTTCCTTTGGCTATGGCTAGGAACACAAGTCAAGGTTGAGCTGTTTGCCAAGAGCCTCCACATCTCCCCTTCCCACAGCCTGCCCCCAACCCAAAACTCTAAAGCAAACTCAAATAACCTCAAGCCCTTCAGCCCTGTGGAGGAAGTTAATTGGAATCACCCAAGTGGGTTATTGCTCCTCCTTCACTCGTTTGCCACAAATCAGTTTGTTTTTATTTTCCTCAAAACCCCCATTAAATAGAATTTGTCTTGTAGCATACAAATCATTTCCCATGACCAAAATGCAGATCTGTCTCCTTTTCCTAGGAAAGAATCTGAGCTATGTTTCTTCTCAACAAATCCCTATTCCCCAACCTCCATTATGCATCTCACCATGTTTTGTCTGCTTGTCTTCTGATTCCAGCTGTGTCTTTTTCGTTATCGTGCCTCTGTGTCTCAGGACAAACATCATCAGGTCGGAGCAAGGTAAGGATGCCGGGCGTACACTGTGAACCCGAACTCGGTTCTTACGAGCCAGCATCCTTAACCAGTGACCTACACCCCCTCACTGTTGACAGGAGAATTTTTTTTTTTCCTAATGCATATTTTAGTCTTGATTGACCATCAACCATATGGCATGATTGTCCTGTGGGTAAGTTTATTATTAACAGCTCACAGCTGGAGTTAGAATAACTACACGCGGCTGTGACATTGCACTAATTGACCAAGACACGTCTGAGAACAAGATGCAGAAAGTGGCCATTGCCAATGACTTCAAGCACAAATGGAGAGCTTAGTGGGCAAGTCCGATTTCACATTAAAGGCTCTGTATGTGAGGACCAAATCGGTCAGGGGACAGGGGCTGGCAAGAAGAGGTGGATGAGTCATGCAAAGCCTTCTTCGGAGCTTCCATGAGGTCCTTATTCAAGTGAATTATTTTAAACAGATTCCCGTTAATGAGAAAGGAGCAGCCGCACTTGAAGGGGCATTAATCCTGAATTTTTAAGTGCTCTGACAATTAAATCACTAAATCCATCGGGTGCCTTCTGTCCGTATTTCCTCGGTCTAATCCCTCTGTCACAGTGAGGCCGGGCAAGATTTGAGAACAGCGTGTGCTGTGTTAGATCCCTCATTTAGCATTTGGGTCAAAGAAGCTGAGTTTGGAGGGGACCCGGGTATTGTCTGGGACTGGTGAGTGGGGTGACGGGGCACAGGGACACCGGCTGAGGGTTGTGCCTACGTTAACAGGCTCCCCCTGGATCCCCCGGGGAAGACTCCTGAAAATTTTGAAGTATGAATAGGCTGTTTGTGCATCTCTCAGTAAATTTCTTTCTCAGATGTTTGCAGCCGGTACAACTCGATTGAAAAATGGCTGGGGGAGAACAGAGGATAGAGCCAATGAGTTCAGTGTCTTATAAATCAGCAGCACCAAGCTGAACTGAAGCTGTCAACCAGTGGAAAAACCTGCTGCCACACAAGCTTGTGAGTCTTTTCAAAAACAAAAACTCACCCTTGTCCTGCTCTCTAGATGGGAGAGGGCTTAATTAGAGTGCATGGAGGAGTGAGGAGTGGAAAAAGAAATACGGTTTGCTAAGAAAATTTTAAAAAAGCACCAACTCAAGGTAGTACATATGTAACATGTCCCAGTTCTGATCTTGGCTCAGGCACAGAATTACAAGTGGGGTCATGAAAAAGAGCTAAGTGCTGTCATTAGTAAATCCTGCCAAGAGGTCCAATAATACTCTCTGCTCCAAAGCCAGGGAAGCCAGGGAACTGAATAACCCTCTAGTTTACCAACACCATCATCCCCATTTCATGGATGCGGAGACTGAGGCACAGAAAAGGCAAGAACCTTGCCTAAGCTCCTTTAGCCACCTGGACCGTAGACCAGTCAACTGTGTTGGTGTCAGAGTCCCTGCTCCCAGTCACGGTGGCACTGGTCTCCCTGTAGGGACATCAGAGACGGCAGGCTGTCACCCTCTCCGGGCAGGAGGCAGGGCTGACCCTGCCCATTCTCATTCTAAGGTCTTGTTCTGCCTTCCTGTGCCTCACATGCATTCAGATTCTGAAGTTGCGTCCACGTTGCTGAATCATCCCACACTTAAACGCCTCTGAGATTATCTTACTGTTTTTTTAAGCCTTTGTAACCAATTGCTGAAAAACAGCTTTAAATCTGGAAGTGCAGGCTTTAGGAGGACCCCTTTGGGTTTCCAGCAGCGGGTGTAATTCTGCCAGGTGGCATTGTCTCCGACGTGTGAAGGGGTTGGGGTCGGCCCCGCTTGCACCGGGAACAAGTCCTGTGCACCCAGCCTGAGCTGTGTTCCTGTTGCCGGGGGAACCGTAATTGAATTTCCTGAATTATACACAGTGCGATAGGACGTTGAATAACCGTATTTATTTGCCTTCTAGGCCCTGTGGCATCTGTTGTTTCGCTCACAAAGTTCCTATTGACTGAAAAACGGGTTTGTTGATCCAGAAAGCTGGGATGGGCGCATGAGGCGGCGAGAGCTTGAGGACTCCTGGGTTGGGCCGAGATCCCTCCCCCAGTTCTGCAGCCTCCAGACAAATGGCCTGGCTCGCCGCCCCTCCGGCCCGGGGCCCTCGTGTGAAATCGATCCCCCTCTTCACTGATGCTCTCTTTTTCTCAGCTGAGGAGAAGAGAGAGGCAGCGGGAAGGAGGCAAAGGGGCTGGGAAGTTAGGGACGGGTGGTGGAAGGGGGTTGCAAAGCCAGAGGTGAGCTCCTCTGTTCTGTGGCCACAATGTGCAGGAGGGAGTGGCAGGGGAGGGGCGTGACTCGGGTGGACGAATTTGCGGGTGGAGGACACACGTTCCCACCACTGAGGGGGCGACCACCTCGTCAGGGCTCTCGATACTTAAACAGATTCTGGAAGGGTCTACAAGCAAAGATCTGAGGAGATTAGAGGAAGGATCCTTTAGCGTTGATGAGCAGGCTGAGCAAAGATCTTGGAGCTTGGTGGCATCTAAAATTGTTCTTAAAAGATGAATGGGATTTCGGTGGGAGATGGGCTTCTTGAACTCGGTGGCAATATAAGTGAAAATACAGGCAAGAGGGGATAAAAGCCTCAAATGGACCCTGGGTAGTCCCCGAACTGGTCACCCCCAGCCACCAACTTCCCCCCACTCCTCGTCACCACCACTGAGTTGACCAACAAATGGTGACATCTCTGGGGCAGAGTGGGGAGGAAGGGAAGAGAAGCGGACTTCCAACACGGGCCACTGAAGCCCGGAGCCCTCCGTTCAGCCACCTGCTGAGTCAGACTGCCGAGGGCCACAGGCCTTTGCTGTTAGAGCTGAAGTCTGGGAGTGTCTCGGATTAGAAATAGTTTCTGAGTGAAGCTTTCTTACCTGCCATGCCTTGGGGTGTGGGTGATGTCTCCCCTGCTGCTGGCTTTGCTTCAGTGTTTCAGTAAGGAGGGAACAGCAGGGGCACCCCCGGGGCCCCAGACATGTCTCTTCAGATGCTCCAAATTATCCGTTTGTCCTGCCTACTAAAGAAGGCGTTTTAGAAATCTTTTCTTCCAAAATAACAAGGTGAAGGAAACAGGACTTACTTTTTTTTTTTTTTTTTTAAAGATTTTATTCATTTACTTGACAGACAGAAATCACAAATAGGCAGAGAGGCAGGCAGAGAGAGAGAGAGAGGAGGAAGCAGGCTCCCCGCTGAGCAGAGAGCCTGATGCAGAGCTCGATCCCAGAACCCTGGGATCATGACCTGAGCTGAAGGCAGAGGCTTTAACCCACTGAGCCACCCAGGCACCCATTTTTGTAAGCTTTTTTAAGGGAATATTTCAAACACTTATAGAAAGCAGAGAGCATTGGGAGAAGGGGGGTGGGGTTATGGACATTGGGGAGGGTATGTGCTTTGTTTGGTGAGTGCTGTGAAGTGTGTAAACCTGGCGATTCACAGACCTGTACCCCTGGGGATAAAAACATATGTTTATAAAAAATAAAAAATTTAAAATTTAAATTTTTTAAATTTAAAATTTTAAAAATTTAAATTAAAAAAAGAAAGAAAGAAAGCAGAGAGCAGGGCCCAGGGACCCTCAGGTTCCCATCCTCCAGCTCCCTCCTCTCTCAGGGCTGATTCTCTCATTCTCCACAGGCCACTGGTGACACCTCCGGGGCCCAGCACCCCGTCCCCCGGATTATTCTGAAGCAAACACCAGACATCATAGCATGGCATCAATAGATGCTTTAGTACTATCTCAATAAATAGCAGCTTTTAACGACGTATCATTACAACGTTGTTATCAAGCCTGAAAATAACAATTTCTTAATACGGTCACATTCCCAGTCAGTGTCAAAATGCCCCCAGTTGCTTCATAAGTGTCTGCTTCCTAATAAGCAAGATGAAGGCTTCACAATTCAGTCAGTGGTTGTGCCTCCTTTAGTCTGTACCTTGCCCTCGCCCCTTTTCTCTTTACCATTTGTTTGTTGAAGAAACTAGGAGATTGGGGCTGTGGAGCTTGCCTCATTCTGGATTTTTCAACTCTGAATGAAATAATAAATCTAGGCAATGGTCATTGCAAAAGCTTTAGGTGAGTGGGCAACAGGAACTTCCAAATGGACGTGACAGTTGGTGGTACCTGACTCCATGGACCAATCCTAACATCTCAGAATAACCCGAGGTTCACATCCCCTTTAGGATGCATGCTTACCACAAGATTCAGCTGGAATCCCACGGGGCCTCCAGTTCTAACTTCCAGTTTATAGCAAATACAAGGGACAGAAGAATATCAAAATCACATGATAGGCTTCTTTAAATTTCTATTTTGATGTAACCAACATTTATTTAAAATTTGTTTAGTTACTCTGTTATTATCAGGCCTTAGACTTTCCTGAGGGTTACTGAGGAGTAGGGTGTGTTTATGTCTCACTACCTGAACCCAGATTGCTAGGATATTTTGTTCTTTTGCTGGCTTTTGTACACTTGCCCCTACTTCCTAGGGCCGCTGACTGCCTCTGTGAGCTTCCCATCCTCTTTCCCTCGAGCCCCGTCCCACAAGGTTCTTTCCATTTCACTGTGCAGTGAGAAACCAAACACCAACTTTTCCAGAACTTCTAAAATAAAGGTTCTATGTAAAAGCTAAGGAAGGGCTCCTCTTAGTAAAAGCACAAATAGTAGTAGCAAGATTTTAGTAGTAATAATCATTACGTTTTGGGTGCCTGGGTGGCTCAGTCATGATCCAGGAGCCCTGGGATCAAGTCCCACATCAGGCTCTCTGCCCAGTGGGGAGTCTGCTTCTCTCCCCACCTCTCGTGCTCTCTCTCTCTCATTCTGTCTCTCTCTCTCTCTCAAATGAATAAATAAAATCTTTAAAAAATATATAAAGTTTTTCAGGTTTTTTTCTCACTAATTCTTGAACACAGTCTGGACAGCAGAAGCCCCTGGATAAATGAGAGGTCACCAGTGTTCTACACTAATCCCATTGGATAGAAAGTTTGCTCACAACACCCAACAAGAAATCATGGTATGCATAGGAAAAATGGCAAATTTCCAATTGGGAAGAACCCAGCACTGCACACATTCATGAAGGTTTGATGGGAATGTCACCTTGATTGGGTCATTAAAGACAAGGAAATGCAACAGCCTCGCTGTTGACCTTCCTTTTTTCCCAAAACACCCTCTTTTGGATTCCATGACCTAACACTCTCCTAATTTTCTTCCCCATCTGGGGATTCTCCTCTATCTTTCTCCTGGCTCATCTTAAATATTGGAAAATTTCAAGGCTTGATCTACTGCCCTGTTCTTCCTTCTGTCTGCGAGCTCCTCCATGCTTATGGTTTTAATTATTATCTATATGCTGATGACTCTTAAATCTGTATCTCCAGCCTAGACTTTCCCCAGAGCTGCCAGCCATAAATCCATTTGCGTATTCAACATCTTGACTTGGCCATCTCACAGCACCTCAAACTCCACATGGCCAAAAATTGAACTCATACCTTCTCCCTTCATCCTGTACCTCCCCCAACATTTCCTGCTCTCGATAAACAGCACCACCATCCAAAGATGAGCAAACAGACAATTGGCAAGCCATTCTTGACACCTCCTTCTCCCTCGTTGCCAAATCCGCTGCCTCAGTAAGGAGTGATGATCCTCATTTCCAAATCTGTTCATGACTCTCTATCTTCACGCTGCCACCATGGTCCAATTTCTCACACTTCCACTCTGAGATTACCTCTAAAGTCTTCTATTCTCACCATGTCTGCTCTGTGTCTAATCCATTCTGCAGCCACTGTTCTTGGAAATTGCACAAAATGTGCGGTTTATCAATGTCTCATCTTCCCAGTGCCTTTAGGAGAGAGACTGAAATCCTTATCATAGCTAACAAGGCCCTGTGTTACCAGGCACCTACCTCCTTCATTTTCATTTCCTCATTTTGCAACCTGCTTCCCTGTTTTCTGGGATCTGGTCATCCTGGTTTGTAGGAGTTTGGGCCTCAGGACCTTTGCACATACAATTACATCCGGTAGGATTTCTCTCTTCTCTTTTCCTTCTCTACCTGGTTAACCTCTCTATGTCTTTCTGAATTCAGTTCTTTTAGAAAAGTCTCTACTGCCTGCTGGTTTGTCTCCCTAGTGCCATGTTCACAGTCCTCGTTCTTTATGATGGGAACAACTTCACAACTCAAGAAATGGAGGCCCAGAAATGTTATGCAACATGCTTAGGGATCATGTATCCAGGTAGTGGCTGTGCTACAACACACACTGGAATAATCTCCCTTTAATAACAGCTGGATCTGTTGTCGAGTATTAGAGTTCTGGGTCAAGTTTCAGTCTCTACATGATATGTATAAGCTGGAATGGGTTGAGAGAAAAGGCATCCGCTAATTAAAGGGGAGGCAAGTTGGACCTCTGAAGAGAAGTTAAAGGAGACAGGGACTGTTTAGTCTAGCATAATGTAGAGACATGGGGAAAAAAGGAGATTTAAAATTCCTCAAGTTCGGGAAGGTAGAGACGACAACAAAAATATTTGTTTGAATGACCACAGGGCACAAGAGATTATATGAGGTTGCACATCTCTGTAGGGACGAAGAAGACTCAGCCAGAGAGGGCTTGGTGTGACAAGAGAAAATGTGACAAAAGATTTGGACAAAACACAGAGTTAGCTCCTGCATGTCTTCTGGCGGAAATGGTGAAAAGCAGGATCGATAAAGGTCTAACTTCCCTGGTGGTTTCAGTGTTGACCCACCTGGGGCGGGAAGCTGGGCCGGCTGACCTCTTGAGGTTTGTTGGAATGAATAAAGGGAAAGGATGAATGTGAAAATGAGCCTTGCGATCGGTCACGGGCTAGATCGTGCTCCCACCCTGCCTGGTGTGGAAAAAGAAATACTGAGTGGCATGCGTCCCCAAGGGCTCCTCAGCTGATCACATTCAGTTGGCCTTATCTGGCTCCCAGGTGTTTCCATTTATCTCTGATAAACTGTCAGCCAAGAGCCAGCTTTGTGATGGGAGGTGGAGGGGGCTGAGCGGAGGGGAGGCTAATACCCCAGATGTTTTCCGAGAAGATGGGAGAACGTTATTTTTTGGTACTAATGCATTTCGTCATCCCCTCCGCGTGCAGATGTTAAATTTGGGAACATTTCCAGGTTCTTTTTCTTTCTTAAAATAAAATTAGTTGTGTATTTAAAACACTCAGGACCCAGTCATCCCTAGGGATGTTTCTCTTTTGCATATGGATAAAGTTTGGGGAGTGGAGGAGGATTCTAAATTTTACTGGCTGTGTTTGTTCCAGCCCGAAGGATCCTGTGGGCTACCTCCTTTGGAAAACGGGAAAGGTGATAGTAATCAGACGTTCCCTTTACTGAATGCCTACTGTATGCAGTATAAAATCTAATCTTGTGGCAACACGGCCAGGGTTGTGTTAAAATCCATTTTATAGATGAGTAAGTTGCTCCCAAATTGTGTGGTTTCTCCAAGTTCACAGAACTGCTAAGTAGAAGAACCTGTTTAAAACCAGGACTTCAACTAATAATTGCAACCTTGTAGAGCTTTCTCCTGAGCCAATCACTCATTAAATCCTGCGGAGTAGGTGCTGTTGAGTCTGAATTGCAGGTGAGGAAATGTAGGCATAGAGAAGTCCAGTCGTGGGCTCAAGCTCACGCACTTAGCAAGCGGCGAAGTGCCAAAGGCAAACAACTTGGTTTTGGAACTTGTGTTCTCTCTGTCTCTCTCTCTTTGTTTCTTTCATTTCTTCTCTCTCTCTCTCTTTTTCTTTCTTTCTTTCTTTCTTTTAAAATTTATTTATGAGAGAGAGGGGTGGAAGGAGGAGCAGGGGGAGGGGGACAAGCAGACTCCCTGCTGAGCATGGAGAGCCCAACACGGGGCTCGATCTCACCACTCCAAAATCATGACCTGAGCCGAAACCAAGAGTCAGATGCTCAACCGACTGAACCACCCAGGTGCCCCTGGAACCATGACCCTGGACTGATTTTAATCCCCTTTCTACACTCTGTAGAGAGTTAGGCTTGGCTGGATGCAATTTTTGCACAAACTAGCTGATCTGAGCTTGTGAGAGCTTGCAGGGACAAACTTCTCTCCCTTGTGTTGTCTTATCTTTCCACTGATTTTCTGCTGTTGGAGCAGCTGCGGTCTCCCCACTCCGGGAGAGCCTTTTGCACGCTATGCCATTGGCTACAGGTGGCAAGGTGGTGGCTCCAGTTCAAGGCTCTCCCCCGGAGTTGGATGTTCCAGAAAGGACACCGTGTTCTGTGGAGCTGTCTCTCTGGCGCAGGCTTTGATCTGGGAAAGGGTGAGCCTCACTGCAGAGCTGAAGCTGTCTCCCTGCTTTGTTTATGCGAGCGTCCTTCCAGGACTCTGTCTGCTTTTGGGGAGGAAGCGTCCTGCCAAAACCCCCCGGCTCTCCATGCCGGCTGCATAGCCAACATTACCTCCCGCCTTTTTGATGAGTCCTCTGCCCTGGATAGACAGCAGTTGTCTGAGAACAGTTTGGAAACTACAAAAGTTTCCCTGGCAGGATGAATGATCTACTCCAACGTGCTCTTGCCTCTTGGAGTTGCCCTCCAAGTTTTCCAGCCCCGATCCTGTAAATCATTTCATCTTGTGCAAATACTGGACTGTGAACGCAGATGACCTCAAAGGGGAGGATTATTTAAAACTCCATTTAAGAATCTATCCTCCTTTCAACAGATTAATGCAGCTTGAATATGTGAATAAACATGTTCTCCCAGGCACAACGCACAGGTAGCTCCGGGGCCTTTGAGAGGAAGTAGAATGTCCTTCTCCTCCAGGAGGCTTTGGAAAAAGTGACTCGCTGTGTATTGACAACTGATTTATCACTGGGAGTGTCTGAGCTTCGACCCTGCACAAGCGCTCACGGGGTGGCTGGAGGCGATGGGCGGGATGAAGTGGGGAAAACTGAAATGTTTTGAAAGAGATGCGTAAGACTGAAAAGGTCATTTAGAATATTCTCTTGCTTTCTGTCATCCCAAGGAGATGGAAATCTATTGTGGTTTTCAAGGTAGATTCAAGCTCAATAACTCACGGAATTGAGAGAGTGTTTGGGGTAACTCTCCGGAGTCTTTTGTGTTGTAGTCTGTCCTTACTTGCCCTCAGTCCAACAACAGAAGAGCTGGTGGGAGGCGGGCTGGGCCAGAGAAGGTCCAACAAGCACAAGGTGGAGACTCTTCCCTCCGAGAGGAGGCTTCTGGAGCCTCTCTGCTGCCTTCCACCTCTCTTTGCCCCCATGCGGGGACCGTATGCATTCCTAAACACTCCTCAGGCTTGGATGTTAGAAATTATCTTGCTGGTTTTCGGAGTGAAGGCAGAACTGCCTCCTCTCAGCTCACTTGGAACGGAAGATCCAACTTGTTTTTCTGAGGTTGAGCACATGTGATTGGGTGTGAGGCCATGAGTCTAACAAAAGGTAACAAAACAGTTCTGTTGAAACTCTTTTTTCCTTAGGCTAGGAGACTCTTGCGTCGAGCTACACCTCGGGAATGGGATTTCAGAAGTCATGTAGCAGAGTTAGGGAGGAAGGCTTTCCCGGAGGTGACTGAAGCTGACGAGCGTGGGAGGGAGACAGCAAGAGTTGGCAGCCTCCTGTGAAGCTTCGCCAAATGTCATTTCCTGTACGTTGCATAAAGTTTTCTCCTTTTCACAGATGAGGAACAGAGACTTAGAGATGTTCAGAAACATTTCTAAGGTACGGTTCATCTGCAGTTGAGCTTGTGAAGGAATCATGGTTTTTAACCTCTGAATCTAGTGCCCCTTCAGCTCCCAGGCTGTCTCGATACTGCCCGGGGAAAGCATCGTGGAGGGCATCCCCCCGCCTCTTTGCAGCAACTTCTGACCAAGGCAACAGTGTCACGTCGAGGACAGGACGTAGGCTGGGACTTGCATTAGGCTGCCAACTGCCACTACCCCAGCTCTGTGGCTCTCTGGCTGCATGGCTGGTGCAAATGACTCAAACGCTTTGTCTCTCAGTTTCACAATCTGCAAAGTGGGGATATGACTCCTGCCCAACTCATAGGGTTTTGTGAGTAATTACATGAAATGAGAAGTGCTTCACCCAGTGTCTGGGGGGAAAAATGCTCACCATATCAATATATTTTCCTGTTCTATTTGGATCTTCTATTCTGTTTAGTTATCAACTTCTTTATCATAAAACCACCCAGAATGAAACATGGAGACCCTTATGAAAGGCAGAGGTAATCTCTTGTGAAGAAGATTAGCTAGACCAAAGAAGATGCAGACAATCCTCTATAGAGAGCATCATAAAATGGCCGATCATTCTCGGTTTTCAAGAAAAATAGAAATTCAGAATTAAGGAGCAAGACCAGAGCAAAGGTGAGAATAGTAAGGTATTTCAGTGAAGGCCAGTTCTCTGCAGTAACCAGGAACCCAAGGGCCACTCAGGGCAAGGAACCAGACTAATGCAGTGTGGCTTTGTTACAGATAATTCCAGCAGGGCCTTTACCAGCAGTGTATTTTTTTTTTTTTAAGGTGAGTTTAAGAAAAGACTCAGTTGTGTTAAAAATTAGGTGTCGGGTAGCCTCCAAAATGAACTATGAAATCCAGTCTTAAGCCAGAAAAAAATGTTAGCCATCCTGAGTATTCTTGAAAAAAATCTATAGACGTTTCTTATTTATTTATTGTTTTTACTATGAACATTTTGAATTTTCCATCATGTGAAGGGTCTGAAGTCTTTTGCCAAGAACAGTGATATTTGTTGGAAGGAAGGAAAAAAAAAGCTCACAAAACACTTCTTTGTATATCAATTCCTTTAATTTCTACACAATCAGAACGCCTGTTAGTTTTCTCTGCACCACTGGAAAGCATGCTGACAGACGGAGTCCGTCCTGGATATGTCAAAACAGGACCCTTTCAAACAATTTCAACAATTTAAAGTTTCTTCTTTAAAACAGCATCTTATTATTATTATTTTTTTCCTCCGAGATCTCCCTTAAAGAGATTGAGCATCTGACTGTGCTCACTCCATACAGTCGTGCATCTCAGGGGGATTTTCTTCCACACTTCACCTTGGTGGTGTTACCATGCCTCTCTGTTTCTCGGGAAAAGGGAGGGATTTGTGAAAATAAAGCTCAGCGCTTCCCTATCTCCTTTCGGACCATGTCGTCTTAGTTTTGATCACTTCCCCCAAATTCAGATTTCTCCTTAAGCCCCCCATGTCTGTATTTGGCTGGCAGTTTTATGGCTGACCAAATTTTGCACTGGCCAGGGTTCTGGTTGGCTGAATGTTTACACAGGCTGTTAATCAGATGGGGAGTGGGGGGAATGGGTGTGGGGACTGTCTGCGAGCTGGAGCGGTCCTGTTTGCTGTCGTGTGCGAGGGCCTGCACTTTGTTACTACAAATTACATAATGACATGTTACATTTCAAAGTGTATTTTTACTTCAGGGAAAATTAAACCAATAAACAAACAACTCTGGTGGAAAAAAACAGAGGAAAAAAAATAAGATCCCTGGTTTCCAGATCTTCCTCTTCGAAAAGGTTCTTAATTAAATTGTAGCTATAAACAAATCTTTGTTTTATTGAAAAGAGAGCAGTTGCATATAAAAGCTATTTTTAAAAATTAGGATTCGAACGGCTGCTGGTCTAGGGTCTGGCCCATGTTATGCGTTTTATGATCTGTCCAAAATGAAAAGGCAAGCTTGTGTAGTGATGGTAGATTTTCAATTTTTGATTGCTAATCCCTCTCAAATGTTGCTCCTGCCCTGCTTGAAAGGAGTATGTAAACACAGGAATTAGCCTAGTTTTTCCAGGTACTGATTCAAGCAAAACCGCTTAGGGTTAAAGATGAACTTGCCGACTCTGGAGTTTTGGTCATGCAGAAAATCAGGTCTCTTCGGCATACTACCCACAGTTTAGCAACTTTGAAGCAATTAAAAAAAAAAAATCGATCCCTCTAAATCGACTTCCAAATCTTTCACTGCACACCTACAAATTTAATATTAATTTTTTTCCTATAAGCTGTTGAAATTAAGTAGAGGCTCAGGTTCCAAAGTTATGGCGATAAGCTCTTTTGGGGACTAGCCATGGACATACATGGTTCGATTACACACACACACAGGTTTTCCCTTCCCCCACTATCTGCAGGTACAGCATTCCTACGAAACCTTTCAGAAGCCAAAATGTTGTTAAAACAAAGAAGCAATTGCCGGTAATTTATATGGAAAAATTTTTGAACATTCCCAGACCCAAAATATAACCTCTCTTAGGTTTTTCTGATGCCGAAGGACACATCTTGCTAGTGGATGCACAGAATAAATGGCGATAAAGCAGAGATGCTCACAGACCGTTCAAAACTGCAGCAGGAGTCTCAGGGAAGGAGCTTGGAAGGGCCATTCTTGCTGCGGGGCAGGTGGGGAGGGAGGGGGGCATGTGCACACTACCTCTGTTAGTGGCTCCCTGCAAGCCAACACTGCTATTTTTGCTTTTTCACATTTTGTTATATAAAAATGAAAATCCCCTTTGGATTTCTTTTGGTTAACGAAAACAGGTACTAAAGGAGGTCTTTGGTAAGAATGAAGTGATGTGATGCAAACTTTCCGAAAGTGCGGGAGAACTTCATGTGCTGGTTCCAACTTTTTTTTTTTTCCAACCTAAACTATGTTATCAAAAGAGAGAGAGCCCTGACTCACCCCCTCCATCCCCCACCTCCCCGGCTCTGTGGAATACTGAGAATAAGGACACTTCTTAAACTGCACTTTAAATGAGTGATTTCCCAAATCAGTCTCTCCTACATCTGCTGTTACAGGAACCGTCTGACCCGGGGCTCACTGGGTCTGTTGGGGTGCTCAGCGGCTAACCAGGAATTGCAGCAGCCCGGTAACTGGCTGCGTGAAGAGTGTCCCTTTTATATTTTAAACAGGTCCCGTGATGCTTACATTTCTTAGGCAAAATTATGACATGATTTAGGATACTTTATCAGTGTAATCCACCACACGAGAAATCACAGGAGCAACAGAGATAGACTGTCCACCTCTTCCTCTTCAGCTTCTTTCTTTTTAAATTCAGGATGTTTAAAAAGAGAACTTTTCTCTTCAGATCTTAGAAACAAACAAATGAGGTTTTGGAACTCACCATTAAAACTGCAGATTTCTCAATGGCTGGGAAACTTAAGAAGAAGAAAGGAGCACAGAAGAAAGGACAGATACGTTATGTAGGTGTTTTTTGGACCAAAGGAAACCATTTTAGACAATGCTGTTTGCTAAGGATAGCCTTGCAAATGCGTGGCACCCTCTTTTTTTTGTGGCAAGAAGTATGCTTTCCTCCATCTCATCTTGGATCCTTGACAGTTCCATCTGAAAAATTTAAATTAGATTCTTGCTTCGGAAGTTTCTTGACTCCGGAACCAAACTAACCATCCACTGTCCAAGTAGCTTGTTTTTAGCTTCAGGTAACTTAATGCAAGGACTGTCCTCTGAGGCATTCTATTGGGGCTTGGCCTTGACTTCAGAAGGAGCAAAAAAGACCACTAGATTTTTCACCATTGACTGTCACCAAATAACAGTTCAGAGTGAAGAGCCAGACATTAATTCAGGACTTTCATTCTATGAATGATTAATCCAGTAAGAAAAACGATTTGAGCAAAACAGTAGTCTATCGATGGACCCATAAACCATGGTCGGTCTGTGAAGAGGTGGGATGTCTTCCTCTTGGTTTTTTGCTTAGCGGGCCTCTGAAGTGATAGACGGGGGAAGGGGGAATCACATACCTCGTAGCCTGTTGAATGAATGAATGAAAATGGGTATTGAAACAATAATAACAATAATAATGAGGCCCTTCCCTCTCATTCTTTGAGAATGGATGCTCTCAATTTACCCATGGAGACCACTTATCTCTCCCACCATATTTTGCCTTCCTTGTCATGGTTTGGGTCAAGGTCCAGGGAAAGCCCACCATCAGCCCTGCAGCTCCTCTGCACAAAGCCAGGTGGGGGAAATAGAGAGGCCTAAGGTAGAAGGAAGGGTGAAAGGTCAATTCTCAGATGGCAGCTCAGATGTAGAAAACAGAATGAGAACGTGATGGCAGCCGTGGCCCTTCTTTCTAGCTTCAACTTGGAATCTAAGTCCTGAAACGTGTCTGCTTCTGTGTCTATCAATCTATACATCTCTCGGCCACCTATCACCCATCCATCCATCCATCGTCTCCCTATCTATTGATCTATCTATGGATCTGTCTAATCTATCATCTACCATCTATCTATCCACCAACCATCTATTACCCATTTTTTTTAACCTATTCTTCCCTTTCTCTCCCTTCCTTTCTCCTTTTTTGCCTTCCTTCCTTTTCAAAGATAAAACCAATACTAATGCAGATGTCTGAAATTAGACCAGAGCTAGGACTACTCTTATTTTAAAGGGGTGGAGCTGTTTCCGCCCCACCCCTTGTCTGGCTTTAACTCTCTTATTCTCTTCTGATACTTGTCCTTATTGTGACATAACAGAGAACCTCCTTTGAAATTGCTTCTGTTGCATGGGGTTCTGGGGGATAGAAGTCTACCTTAAAAAAGATAAAATGAAGCTCTCTGATATGGACTTAGTAATTAATTTCTGTGGGGGTCTGTTTTCATAAGCAGGCAAACCTGTTTATATGCTGTTTTAAATTTTCAAATCACGTGCACATATATAAAACTCATTTATGTGTTTTTAAAAGCTGTTTGCAATTTTAAAGTGCACATGCACACAGAGCTTAACGTGCATTATGATAGCAAGCAAACTGAGAAATAAGAGTTTACTGGAAAGCTGAACTGGCTTTGCAATATGCAACAGACTAATCAAGTAACGTTTTATGTAATGTGTATGCCTCTGAGTGCAGCACATGGATGTGCTATTTAGAATATTTTCCTGATTGAATGAACAAGACCACAGGTTCACCATTTTATATTTGTTCTCTTAAAAACAAGAAACTCATTTTAAAAATGCTGGTTTAAATGGGCATTATTAAGTCTATATCAGTTCTGAGCATTTCAGCCCTTTGCATCCAGAAATTTCTCAATCTGACAGAATAAGAAATGCATTTACATGGCCTAAGCTCTTAAATTGTCCCTTTCAATTAATGCCCCATCATGGAGCAATCTGGAAACCATTACTCAGTAACTCTTCATTATAATTGCTTGCAGCTGAGTATCCAGCCCTTGGTAATATAAGAATAAAAGAAAACTCAGTTAGTAACAAGTGCAATTGATTCCATTCAGAATTCCCCTGGTGCTTTGCCATGTTTGGCCTGCTTGAGAGGAAACACGAGGGTTTTGGTTTTTTTTTTTTTTTTTTTTCCCCTTTTGGGGCCAGGAAATGAATTGGCAGACATAAGATGGTTTGTGTGGTGCTTGCCTTCATTTTTCAGCTGGTCCTAGTTAAAAATGAGACGATGGGGCTCCTGCTTTCTCCCCCACTGGCTATGTATTTTTTTGGTTGTTTTGTTTTTTTTCTTTTTTTAAAGAGGGCTTTTCTGGTAATAGATAAGACTACAAAACTTCGATTTGCTGTAAAGTAACAGCATCCAGAAACTTCGCCCTCTGTGGCCAGAGCCGATCCTGGGACTTACTTCGGAGGAGGGGTTTTTAGAATTTGATTCACTCCCATCTTGATCCTGCCTTTATGAGAACAAAGTCCCTGGTGCATTTTGTGCAGGTGGAGAGTGTTTATGTGTTTGGAGGCTATCAATCACCAAATCCAGAAATGTACAGATCTAAAATTATGATAGATGAAAATGTGAAAATGTAACGTGGTAAACTGTCCCCATCCCCTGCACCTTCCACAACCCCCCATCCCCTGTATAAGTCAGGAACTCGGCTTCTAAAAATGGTGAAGGAGAATATTCTTATGTACACATTCCCTTCAGAGATCACGCGGCTTGGGGCTGACTCCACGCTCTGGTGTCCCGCATCTGTGCCCTTGGACTTGGGGCACCAGGCACCCTGGGGACAGTCAGTTTGTCATATCCTACCCACCTTCTGTCCTACACATGATTGAAGCCAGGTGACAAAGATGCCCTACTTCATGAATTTAAAATATGCAAATTATAAAGTACATTTTATTATAAAAAAATTGATGTTCAGCATAGAAAAGTAGAACCCAATAAAACTCTAACTGCTCTTAATTAATTTCCAGTCTTTGATTTCATAATAATGGGGGGGGGCTCTCTATGAAGTTCAGTAGCATTTCACTTTGATTTGCTATAGAAAGAAGATTGTAAAATCTTCCATGACTAAGGAAAGTTACTATAAATATTTTAGTGTATTTCTTGTATTTTTTCTATGCATTTTTTTAAGGGAGGTTGGTTTTTAACATGGTTGTAATTATTCTATATTTTCTTTCCCATTGTAAACTTTAAAAAATTGTTATTTTTAGTACTAATTATGTATTTGGAAAGCCCACATCAGGGTTTTTACACTAGAGAGAAGCACTTACATAATGATATCAAGCAGGAAGAGAAGTAGAAGGAGGAGAACCTCCTTGACCTTCAAAGGATCCAGGATCTCAAATGCACAGAACCAGGAATGCTGACTTTTCTCAGACTCACAAGCTCCACAGTGGTTACCAGAGACTACCAACAAGCCTTAAGGAGAACATTTTTTTTTCCATTAAGAATTAAATAAAAATGAATACATAGAGGCAGCTTTCATGAGGGCAGGGAGCATTGGATTGTTTTTTGTGACTGATTTCACTTTTCCCTGAGATATAAAACAATCAACTGAGTATCTTGAATTTATAGATGCTTAAAAATCATCAATTTCTCTGGTAGTATTTAACATTTTTTCCAATGGCCTTACTTTAGGAAGAAATGTTGTCCTATTAAAAACTAGATTCATTAAAATCATTAATTAAGTAGATAAAAAATATGTGGTAATGACGTCAGGTGATGGCAGATGAGCTTGTCCAGTAAATATGAATTCAGCCCAGTTACTTATGGAGGTCATGGCTCCTGACCTAGGACGATAGTGATAGGTTGGAGGTAAAGCCCATTTCCAATAAAGAAGATATAAGCATTAGCTTAGGCTTCCATGTTTGAAATAATCCAGCCCCAAAGTCCCAGTGTTATATGCTGGTCTTGCCTAGAGCTTCAGCCAAATGGGCATACAGCAACTTGTTTGTCTACCGATTTTTCCCGTTGAAAGACTTATCCCTCTTTCGTGGGAACTGGTCACGGATAGGTGCTGTTCCTTCATAAACCAGACAGGCTGTCTGCTCAGTTCTCTAGACTGTTTACAGGACTTTGGCTTTGTTTCAGGCTTTCAGCACCTTTATTCAAATCCTCTCTTCTGTCCCTGCTGAGGTAGTATTTAAGCAATTCTCCCTTTTCCAATCAATCAACAGATCTTTCTTGAGGTCTAATTGAGTGGAATACTTCATCCCTACCCAAGGCTGCTGATTAGTAATGTTTGTGGCCTGGCTTCCCGAGACCAAAATCTTGGATGTCATCCATTCCCTCCACCCACCCCTGCCAACTTTTTTAAAAATTGTGGTAAAATGCACGTAACATAAGATTACCATCGTAATCATTTTTAAGCGTGCAGTTCAGTGACATTAACTACATTCACATTGCTTCATGGCAATGAAGATCTCTTTTCAGTAAAGATTACATCAAGTAATAGTGAGTGGTTTAAAATGACAAGAAGAGATATTTTGTTTTTTAGAGGAGGTGAAACACACAAAACACCTGTACTCTCACTTCTCACCGTGAGAGGATTTGCATTGATTTTGATTATCTGTATTTCCTGTGATAAGATCTACGGTTCAAGGCTGTACTCTCTCTAATGGTAAGTTCTGAATGTGGGTTGTTTTAGTTTGCACATGGGCATCCCATGACCTGGAATTGTACCCGTGGACAAGAGGAGCATGTCCGTGGTAGCTGGCTCTCCATTGTTCCCGGAAGGGGACACTTGCAGGGTTGCCCGCCAGAGGCCCCGTGGGCATCTACCATCAGATGTGCTCGGTTGAGCCAGCTAAGCATTTTTAGAAGTATAAATTGGTTTCCTCCTGGCAGAATTAGAATAATCCATATAGAAATATTCATTCCCACTTTTTCTCGCAACTTGGCAGATCTGGCTACACAGGCCCATACGGGGCCTGGCCGCCATCAACAGGAGATGCAGAGCGGTGGTCCCTTCGGAGGGGAAGGCCAGGTGCTCTTCTCTTCGCCCCAAGCCCATTCACTTAGCTCCACTCTTTATTATTTTGTTGAAACTCTGCCCCCCACCTTTGAATGTGTAACCTCTACCATATTGTGGAGCTTCAAGAAATTCTCTAATTGCCCTCTTACTCATCCCGGATGACAAAACTCTCCTTATTGCTGCTTTATAGGCATTTTGGTGTTCACTGTAAACCAAAACCTTCCGGATCAACTTGGAATAAAATGTCTGTCGGGGAAAAAAAAATTAAGGAAGGTCTGGAGGAAGCCCCTCTTTAGTCACTGAAAGAAGGAGACAACTTCTTTTATTTCTTATGTCTGCCCATTGACTATGAAGATAATTCCTGAAAGGAACATGAGGTGGGAGGCCAGGGAGCCAAAGAAAGGAGCAAATCAAGAAGCCTCACAAATCTGTGACTAAATCTGGAGCAGCTGAACTGCACAGGGCACTATAAGAGAGTCACAGAGAGTCTTTCCAGGGGTCTGAATGGCACTACGCATTCTAATCCAAAGAACCATATAAAATGGCGCAAACGCTTTGTCCCCGAGGGGACTAAAGGCCTCCAGTGAGGTTTCTCTCTTAAGTGATGATACATTTCTGAGGTAGCCTGAAGGCCATGGACTCTTAGCTCGGGGAGAGAAGAACATCTTCAGATCTCCAGTCTCTTTTGGGAACCAGCTGACTCTATGTTTAGGGATAAGGAGTAAACCCACATAAGGTGGTCCTTCTCAGGGGTCTCTTAAGAACGCAAACTGGATCTAAAGGGGAAAACACAGCCCTTTCCTTGACCCATCTCTGTTCCCTTGGCCTTTGGTAGATAATGTGGGAGAAGAGGTGATTGAATTTGTGCGTTCTCCCAGCTTCCAGATTCCTTCTCTCCATGGAATTCCCAAATTCTGTTTGTATTGACAAATCTGGCTGAATGATGACCAAATCAAATCTGAAAATACCTTTCTCAGTGTTAAAGGTCTCTAGCCTTTAGAGTTCATAAAAGCAAACAAGATAAAGTTACACTAAAAATAGGAACAGTAGGGAAAGGGCTCTTCTAGGGTTTACCATAAAGATCAAATGGCTCCCAGGACCTCGGTGACTATTAACTCGCTGGGATCCTTGCATCCCACAGAGCCATTACCACTGAAGGGTCTCTCTTACAGTTCTTCAGAAGTTTTGTTGTTTGTATTCCCTGGGCATTGGGCAGCTGCTGCCTGGACCCGTCCTATGCATGGTCCTGACCTCTCATGGTTGCTAACAAATGAGATGACACAAAAAAATTGCTTTGTCTAGCGCAGCAAAATCAAGCTCCTCAGATGAGACCCCCTCTGACATTGGAGACCAGGGACAAAAAGACTAATGAGCAGGAGACTTAGCACGTTCGGCACAAAGGCCAGCCCCAGCTGTGTGCTGAGGGAGTGTGAAACATGGTAGGCTACCAGTTCCTTCTCTGAGCTTCTCACAGGGAACTCCTAACTTCCTGTCAATTCTGCTTAATTGTTTCAAGTGTATGCACACATGTCAAAGGTAACAAAGGAGCTGTGATTTCTTGGTCGTTATTTTGTCATATTTTTGTCTTTCTTCTCTTAGAAGAATCTCCCCATGGGTAGGCTGAAGATTCCCTTTACTAAGAAGTCTGAAAACTAGGAATGAGAGAGGCTGCAGACAGCTGGTCAGCCATGACCCTTCCCTAACCCCATTTGCCTCAGTGAGAGATGGTCCAAAGGCTGTAGAAGCCGCAGTGGCAGAGGCTGTCAGGAAATCACCCAAACTTGCTTCCTCTTCCTCCTGGACTTACACAGATAACTGCACATCTAGCCTCCTTGGCCACTGGGGAGCTGCATACCCGGGCTCAGCCTAGAGCCATGCGAGCAGCGTGATTTGCTCCACCTCCAGGCTGAGCCTATTAAACCTCCCATGAGAGGTTACTCATGCTCGTGCCCCGTTCAGCTGCTTAGGTTGGAAATGACTTGTAGGACAGTGTTGGGAGTTGCCTAATGAAGATGCTGAGCCCCAAGAGGGAAAGATTCTGGTCCGTGAATTGTCTTATGGAGGGGACACTTCCCATGAGGAACGGTCTTACATGCCATGGTCTGTGACATGAATGAGAAATCAGTTGGTGAAACCATTGAGATTTCTAGGTTCTTCTAATATAGTAGTTAACATTACTTTGAAAAAACAAAACAAAACAAAACACAGACATTAGTTGGGGGTTTCTGAAGAAGCCAGTAAGGAAATAAGTTCTGGGAGTAGCCGGTAGGAAGTGGAGAATGGTGCACACAACAGACAGAGAAGGAAAAAGAAACAGCACAGGTCCTCCCCCAGGCTTAGTGTGGGTCAGTCTAGAGGAGCAGAATAATACCTAGGAAGGATCAGAGCCCACCTCATAGTCCCCAAACATTAAATCCTTGCTGCTTGGAGATACTGACTTCTCTCCAGGCAATCAGGAGCCAACCATGCTTGGGGATGGTCACTTGGGAAATGTCAGAACTTAAGACCATGAAATTCTTAGAAAAGCTTGTAACTGGCACAGAGTGCTACATGGAGTAAGTAATTAAGTCTATTCCAGAATTACAGCCTTTATCCACGCAAAGCTGGAAACAATAGAAAGTATTTATAGCTGGACATTTTAATCACAGAGTAGGAGGAAGGAAAATATATCGAGAAAAGGGATGTTGCAGTATATTGGCTACAGTATTCTTAGAAAAGTAGGAAGAAAATTCTGCTTTCACAAAAACTCTCATTAGTTTCCTGAATTTGAAGGGAGAAGATTATGGATATGGGAGAAGTGACAACTTAAATTACCCCAATGTTATTAGTGTAGAACATTCCTTAAGTCTTCCCTGAATAATTGGATCCTCTAATAGGCATATCAATTTGCAATCCGAAGATGGGCTTGAATTTACAAGGATGCTTTTTCAGAGGCTCCTGTGCTCCAGGGAGACAGTATCTGTAGAAGTCGTCACTATGTAGGTGACATCTGTTTGGGATGGCATGAAGCCCTCACGACTCCCAGCCTCAGATCCGGAACATTCTAAAGATAAACACACTCACACAAAATTACTCCATCCTTCCTTCCTTCCTTCCTTTTGATTTTATGTATTTATTTGAGAGATAGGAAATAAGTGAGAGACAGAGCATGAGCTGGGGGTGGGGTGCGGTGCAGAGGGAGAAACAGACTCCCCGCTGAATCAGGGAGCCCAATGCGGGGCTTGATCCCAGGATCCTGAGATCATGACCTGAGCCGAAGGCAGAGGCTTAACCAACTTATTTGGCTTAACCAAATGCCCCACAAAATTTCCGCTTTCAAATATCAAGAAAACAATCCTTCATTTTAAAAAACATTATAACTGTTGGTTAAATTTGATAAGATTAGAGATATATAAGAAGTGAATATATACATGTTATTTAAAAAAATTTAAACAGCTAAGCACAAAACTAATCTCAACTAAAATTTCTTAAATGATTCTGGGCAAAAGACAAAAATTGACTCTGAATTCTTTCCTAGTTTGAGAGTTCTGGACTCTGGGAAAGAGGATCTTCTGGTGCAGATGAGGCCACAGGTTAGGTAAGCTTGTGCGGTTTCTTTTTCTTTCCACTGTGTAAATTGGCTCACATCGCCTGGGACAGAACTTTGTCAACTTCTGAAGCCAGGGAGCTAGAGGATAGGTAGACAGCTGTCTTTCTTATTCTTCTTTCTATAAACGGAGTGATCTCTATTTTCCTTATAGTAAAACACAGTAAAAACACACTCCATGGAACACATCAGACACAATTTATGTGATTTCAACTACACACTCTGAGTCAATTTAAGTCTAATCTGTGAAGGACCGATGTGTTTTAACACTATTGTCTCTGAAATGTCATATAAGGAAATGTCACATATACAGAAATGTCATATATATATGTGTGTGCACACACACACACACACACACACACACACACACATTTGTTTAATCTGCACATCTGTGTACCCCAAATTCGGCCACGAACCGGTGATTTGTTGCTGTGCCATATTAAGAAGCCTTTCTCTGTCTTGAGTGCATTCTGTTACCTGTGTCATTTATTCTCCTGGGTTTTTTTTTTTTTTTTTCCCCCCTGAGGGTACATTTGAACTGATAATGGCCAAAAAATGTATGCATGTTGATTCAGCTCAGAGAGACAAAGGAAGATTATTGCCCTACCTATAACAATATCGAGTGTTCTGGCAAATCAAGGCACTGTTGGTGAACTGATGAAGAAAATTGCAAACTAGCGTCAGCAAGGAACTAAATGAGGTCTTTTGACAGTACGAAGGGCAGCCTATGTTTGTCCTCAGCCTGCAAAGACAGACCAATGGTAGGATGATGTTCAGTTGGGAGAAGCTATGACCAGAGACTGTCGACTGCTTGGGGATTAGAGAAAACAGACCAGTAGTTGCAAGTGTACCAGGAACGCATCATGGCTGCCCAGGGAAGTGGTTGGGACAGAAAGTTCTCCCCAACCAGCCCACAAAACAGGGTCTGCCCTAAGGCGACCGTCCTCAAAGTGGTTTTCTGGACCCGCTGCAGCACCGCTCGGAATGCCAGCTTCCAGCCCCACCCCCAGACCCTCTGCCTCAGAAACTCTGGGTCCATCAGGCCGTCGGGGCTGTAGCCAGCCTCTGGCCATTCCGATGACGGCAGAAGTTTGAGAACTGCCATGCTATGGTGCATGAGGAGTGGGAGGTGTCCCTTGGCTGTCCTTGCAGGTGATGATGTCGTCTTCCTGTCTCCTCTGGGCATTGGCCTCTTTTTGTACTCTGTGTCATTCTGGTGCTCATGGAAGTGCATTTTTCATGCCAAGTAATCCCAAAGACATTGCCAGAGAAAATCTAGCTGGGGCAGCTTTACTGTGAGGCGGGTATGTCCATCTCCAGTGGCCACCGCACTGAGCAATAATTTGATTATGGTCAGTTTCACCTTGTTGTGGTCCTGAAAGCCCGGATCGGTCCTATTCTGTTGGGCCCCATCCTCCATCTCACTGTTTTGGCTTCTAATCAAGCAAGTCTCTGCCTTGGTCACCCCGCACACACCTAGCCCCTTCCTGGAGATTCATTTAATGCTGCACAAGCCCGCCGTATTCAGCTAGGTGACCTGCAACATGGCAGATTTTTAAAGGGCTGAATACTCTTTTTAAATTATTCTGGGTGCTTGAAACACAGCAGAGTCTCCCCCAGCAGTTGCTGTCCGATACTCAGATGATCATTCTGTATCAGAGTTGGTCTTATTATCATTTTTTAAAAGATTTTATTTATTTTTTTATTTCAGATAGAGTGTGTGAGTGAGAAATCATGAGAGGGAGAGGGGCAGAGGGAGAGGGAGAAGCAGGCTCCCCACTGAGCAGGGAGCCGGATGTGGGGTTCAATCCCAGGACCCCAGCTGGGCTCATGACTTGAGCTGAAGGCAGACGTCCAACTGACTGAGCCACCCAGGTGCCCCAAGAGAGTTTGTATTATTAAAAGGCTTCCAGTCAGGTTATGAGCCTAGAGATCCTAGGATAGAAGCTGATCTACAATTCTTATTCAAGTCCAAAGGTAACACAGAGAACACCTTTTCTCTGGTATTATTTCCTGTAGAAATAAATACTCACGTTGTTGCTCAGAAAGAATGCAAGAGAATCCAGTTATTCTGCTGCTGTGGAGGACAAGGAGGACTTGACTGAACATTGCTTATTTTTTTTAAACTCTTTTTTTTTTTTTTTATTTGAGAGAGAGAGAGAGAGAGAGAGAGAGAGAGCAAGGGAAGGTGTGGAGGGGGAGAGAGAGAGAGAATCTATAGCAGATTGCCCCCAGAGCATGGAGCCCAATGTAGGGCTCTCACAAACCTGAGATCATGACCTGAGCTGAAACCAAGAGTCTGATGCCCCACCGACTGCACCACCCAGGCGCCCCTAAACATTGCTTTTTATGTGGGGGCTCAGCTGCCTGCCACGATTCCCAGAACTTGTGGGGTACAGGCTGCTTTACTGGGTTTAACTAGGTTCCACCAACAAGACAACTGGAGATGGCTGAAGAGATAGGCAGAGAGCTCCAGCAAACAGGGAATTGAGCCTGAAAGCCTGTCCGGCCCCTGAGGCCACCCTCAGATTTTACACTTTATAACTGCCATCGGACGTTGGAGGTCTCACAGATGATAGGTCCACAGGGATCTCGAGAAGGCCACCTACACAAAGGTCCGTGGCTGGCTCCTTCGTTCTGACTGCTGCCCAACAAGAAACCAATAGCAGGGAAAGATTTACAGTTCAGCAGGCAAAAGATAAATGATTTCAGTCTCTGGATGCTTTAAAAGCAAATTTTTGTACATCATATGGTTAAAATTGATCACTCCATTGACTTTCGGATGGGCTGAGCCCAAACTAATGATGTTAGGTAATCAATGAGAAAAGGCTGTGCATGAAGAATTAAAAAGCGCCATAATGGATTGCTGTTGCAAAAGGCCCATCACAGCGAGCAAGAAGTGAGGGCTGGTCATGTTCAAAGGAGGCTGGACCAAGAACGGCCTCCCCCAGCTCCAGTGCTCCGAGTGGACTCTACAATGGACCCGTCTAAGAGCCATGGCTTCTGAAGGCAGCCCTCTGACAGATTTTGATTTCTCTGTCTATGATGGCATTGCCTGGCCCTGTAACTTGCCTTTGGCTCCTTAGAAATAGATCTGAGGGTACTTCTCTGTTATAATTAACTCTTCCTGTTTAAGTAAGAGTGAGGGGACCAGACCTCCATTGTCATCCACTCAGAGGGACAGGGCATTGCTGCTCGCTCTTTTCCTGACTCCTAACATATGCTTGGGCCACAAGCCTCCCTGTGTAACTGCTGTACATCTTCAGCATCTGGACCTATGAGAGCTTGCCCCCACCCCTGACTTCCCAGCAAACATGTGCGGAATAATACAAGGGCATTAAATTAGACCTCATTACCTAGCCAGTTGGGCCGTCCGGCTCTCCCGCACATAATAATGAGGTCTGATTTATTGTGATCATTATTCAGGCATTACAGGTCACTAAATAACATGCTCTGCCCACATGTGTCTTCTGGGCTAATAAATACCCTGAGAGGAAACATTCTTGAGGACGTGAGTCTTGGGTCTGGATCGGTGACTCCAGGCTCATTAATTGTGTGAAGGCACTTTGCCTATTGCCTATGGAGATAGGAAAAATCTAATTAACGACCTGGAGGGATGTGAATGAGAAACGAAGGGGAAACTGTCCTCTGCATTCTTTGACCCATGGGACACAGGCCCAAAAGGATACACTGGTATAGGGGACAGAGCTGAGGCTGACCCCAGGCCACTCAGCTGTCACACCAATCTCAGAGCTCAGCATCCAAGATGTGAGGCCTTTAGGAGCTGGACCCATATTCTCTCTCCTCCTTGCACCACGAATTCCTAACCCACAACTGGGAAGTTCCATCATGTTGCTCTCTCTCACCTCCGGGCCTTTGCACGTGCTTTGCCTCTCTGTCTAGAATGCTCTACCCCACTTCTGCCACCCCTTTTCCATGGTATTATGTTTGGAGACTCAGCTTAGATGTCTGCTTCCCCAGATGGTCTTCCTTGGGTGTTTACTCTTACACAGCGTATCATGTAGTACCATTTTCATTTTCACTGTAAACCTCTCGAGAGCCCAGTCTGGATCTTACTGATGGCTGTCTTCCTAATACCCAGAGTGGCATCTGGTACGTAGCAGGTAGCTGCTAGGTGAATGAAAACACAAATACCTCTGCCCAGGAGAAGGACACGGAGAATAGTGTCTTTGTGTGGTGATGGTAGTAGAGGCTGGTGGCTCCCTCCCCAAGATGATCTCCACTCAGAGTGAAGAGGCCCTCAGCCCCCAGATATCACCTTCCTGAGCCTCTCCTATCCAAACGTATGGCAACTTGGAAACTTCTTGAAAAAGGGAATAAGATCTTGGCTAATCATCAGCCATCACAGACTAGCCTGGGTCTTGGCACATAGTAGGTGCTCATTAAATGTCGGGTTAAATTGCTGGCACTAGTAGCCGGGCTTTTTGAACCACCAGATACTGCAGCCACGGGGACCGCTTTCCTGGAGCGTGCGGGGAGAAGTTGGCGCATGGGTGGGGAGATAGGCTGCTTTTTGGTTTTACCTCTAGGTAGAGCTTTGCCAGCGGGCAGGGGAGAATGAGGCTCTGGCAGGCCAGGCGTTCTCTGCAAGTCTGGCTGCCGTACAGTCATGCTGGGACGCCCGGCTTAGTGCTTCTCCTTGTTGCCATAATCTCAAATCACGGAGTATTGAGGTTTCAGCTTTAGATATAATAAAATTACAAGAAAATGACAAGCATCAGTGGATTGTCACAAGTCCTATATTGATAGGGTCCATATTTATCTTTTAAAATTGCAATATGTTTTTTTTTTTTTTAAAGGCCCCCTTTGCCTTGAGGAAGACACTGGGGATTGGGAAAACAGGATTAAAAATAAACCTTTTTTTTTTTTTTTCGAACTCATAATGCAAAGTGTGTAACCAGCGAATACTAAGCAAGTCTGACCATAGATCTACATTATTTATGGGAATAATTTAGGATTATTTGCTTTATAGAAAATTTGTTGGAATGCTTTAAAAATTACTGAAATTAAATGAAATCAGGCTCCTTGAATTATCCATGAATGCAGCTTCACGTAATCAATACTTTAGCCATTCTGGGATGACATTACATCTCAAGACTATTTTCTAACTTAATAAGATTAGAAATAATAAACTGATATTATTTCTTTGTGAATTGGGGCCTCTGACCTGGTAATTTAATGCCTTCATTATTGCACTCGAAGAACACCGAGAGACCCACTGAGACCCACGTCCTAGCAACTGCATTGTGTCCAAGTGATAGCCAGATTCCTCTCGCTTTCTTTGCATGGTGGGTTATGTGCAATTGACAAATACCCTTAACTTATTTTTAAAACACCCTGAGCATTATTTGCAGGAAAGTGGTGTATATATTTAAAATGGAAACCTTTCATTGATTCAATAGCAAAGACCGGTAGAGAACAAGATGACTTATTCCCGAATTATGTTATTACAGATATTTTATGCTGGCGACGGGGGTGAGCTCTATAGCACGAGGCCATGGGAGAGCTGTTTGGTTTGTTTTTTCAGCCCAGCCCAGGCTCGATGCACTGCTGTGGCTCCGCTGGGCTTTGCGGCTCTCTGGGAGCAAACACAGGGAAGGGCGTGAATCTGAATGTGTGGTGGGGCTTGAGGCTTGAACTCATCTCCTGTTCTCATGAGCTCTGCTCCCGCCCCTCCTGAGTCGAACAAGCCCCCGAGTGTGCCTGTATTCCAGCATTTTCTCACGAACCCCAGCCATTGCCTGTGCAGCTCAAAGGGAACCCCTCCCTGCTTAAAGCGTGTTGAGCTCACAACTCAGCTCAGGAGATATGTCGGAGGCCCTCTGTGCGGCCTGTTCCCAGAGAGTCACCTACAGTGAGAAACCGATGGGGGATGTGATTCCCAAGGCCATGAACTGGCCTCTAAAGTGGAAAATGCAATGAAATGGATGGGAATGTTCTAGGAAAAGATGGCCCCGGTTGGGAGGGGTGCAGCTAAAAGAAGATGGAATGTGTTCTATTTATGGAGCATGGTTTAAAATGCTGAACACTACGGGCAGGAGGCAGTTATGAATTCTTTAATTGAGCAGGAAGATAGGAAATTGAAGTCCCTCTGGGAGGATGGGAATTATTTGCCCACTGGGTCTGTTGATTGTGGGTGACTTGTGAAACCAGATCTGTCATCGGGAAGCTCTGTTGAAAGTTATGTGGTAGGAATGACTTGGGCCCAATTAGTTCTGGATTCTGCCGCGGTAATGACCGTGACAGCCCACTGTGCTCCAGATGCTGTTGTAAACACTTTGCATTCATCATCTCATTTATTCCTTAAGTCAACCACAATTGCGTGAGGTGGGCATGACTACTTCATCCTTAAATGCTTGGTGACACTGTGACTTGCCCAAGGTCACCCAGTTGGAGAGATGGAGCTGGGTCTTATATCCCACTTGTCTATCTTCAAAGCCATGTGCCCAAACTACTAATTCTGTACCATTTGGACATGCATGAAAGATGCAGGGTAGGGTCAAAAATACGCAAGACGACCTTAAAACCAGTTTCTTCCTAGGGAAAATATTTTCTTTTGTTCAGTCTCTCTCTCCTTTCTCTTATAACTGACCTCAGCTTTATAGCGGAGTGTTTTGGAAATATTGCAAGTAGGGAGCAAGATATTACTAAAAAGTTGTGCACACTTCTGGCCTCTTCTAATAAGGCTCTGAGTGCTCTGGGAAATGCCTGGGCTCCGTAAAGCCTCATATTGACACAGTGTTAACATCATATCTGAGCTGGATGCCTTTCCCCAAGGCCCCAGGGATACCTTTGACCAGGGGAGCTGGAAGGCAATGGGGAGGCACCTGGTTAGTTACTCAGTCCATTGCCATATCTCCTCCATGGTAATGAACTCTGCTGAATGACAGAAACAATCTCTGAATCAACCGTGAGAAAGTCATGTTGCCACATGGTTGTAAGAACAGTGGAAGATTCATAATCAGTCCCAGAATTAGTACGAAATTGGAAATCCCAACAGTAACGATGACTGCGACCAGCCTTTATTGTGCGCTCAGTGTGAGTCAGACACGGCTCTACATCCTCTGCCTGCAACGCCAGCTCTGTGCCTTCCTAGGGCAACCCTATGAAGTGGGTGTTACTGTACAATTTATTTCTGCTCCTGTGTTATTCACCGGAGTGTGTCATGTGACACAAACTGCTGCAAGGGAGGCCAACCTGAGTGGCTGGTGACCAGGTGAAATTCTGGTCATTATTAAAAGAAGAAAAAAAAAAAAAAGAATCTGGGGGACAGCAAACAGTCTACACTCCACCACACCTCGAGCTAATGAACATATCCTCACGTTGACCCCCCCCCAAAAAAGCCTTTCTTGCCTTTTCCTTCAACGAGATTTGCTAGGAGATGACCTCTAGAAGATTCCACTGAAGCGCTGGGCATTCTGAATAGGCAAAAGGTGGGAAAGGGGGAGTGAGGGAGAGGCAAGGCTGGAGCATTGCTTCTTCTATAATCTTCTTCCTTGGAGAGCACCAATGTTTTTGTCCATGAAGTTCTCACAGCGCGTTCCCCGATTCTAGAAGCTAGAGTAGTTGTTCACTTGTTTATTCAACAAGTGTTTATTGAAAGTCCATGATGCTCCAGGCCCTTGGCCTACAAAGACACAGCAGACAGACAAGGTGCTTGCTGCTGTGGAGTTCATATATACTCTGTTTGAAGGAGACAGTGGTAACAAGCAAACAAGTGAGCCACATCATTTCAGAAGCTGATAGGTACTAGGAAGAGTATATGAAAGAAACCACACAAAACTCAGTAATTTATAATTACAAGCATTCATTTCAGGGGTACCAGCTATATAATTTGCAGTCCTAGCATAAAATAAAAATGTTTTGAAACAAATTAATAATTTCAAAATATTTAATAGTAGAGCAATTCGACCAAGCATGGGGCCGTTTTAAGCAAGGGCTTGTATGACTAAACAAGCTATCATAACAGTTTATTAATAGATTTGAAATCAGCCAAGTTTTGTAATATGCAAGTTCATCACCATTGCCGTGCTTAGTTATTAAGTAAATCAGTATGCAAGCAGGAGCTTTTTGACTCCACATCTCTAAGGCAAAGTTGTAAGAGCATTTAAGTTTCATTTGTAAATACATGGATTTCTATAGGAAGTCCCAAATCTTCAAAGAGAAAAATGTGCATATTTGGCTATGCACATTTGTGCATTTTCCTGGTACAGAAATCAAACTTGGAAGACCTGTTTTTACAGTAGGAAAAGGGTTCAAGGTTAAGGTGAAAACATGGAAATTGCCATGGGAACCAGCTATGTTTGCAGGTGTGCAGGTAGGTGGCTTCTGGCTGGGCTGATACCTGCTCTGCATGTCTTCGCACGCGTCTTCCCTGGACTAGGAGTTCCCAAGGCATGGTATCTTCCTTGGGCCACAGGAAGACAGGGGCAGCCAAACTGCACAAACGTGTTTCTAGACTCTGCTTGCAAAGTGTCTGCTAACAGCCCATTGGCCAAAGGAGTTACATGACCAGTTTCAAGGTGGGGGGGGGGGAATATATTCTTCCCACCAAGACACCATGGCAAGGATATGGATACAAAATTCTACTAAGGGAAAAGAATGAGTATTGAGAGCAATGATGCTGGTAGTCACAGTGAGTGTGATGGGGAGCAACTGGTTTTAGGAATACGAGTGACATGTTTTCATTTAACAAGAAGAATGGGGACGCCTGGGTGGCTCAGTTGGTTAAGCAGCTGCCTTCGGCTCAGGTCATGATCCCAGCGTCCTGGGATCGAGTCCCACATCGGGCTCCTTGCTCAGCAGGGAGCCTGCTTCTCCCTCTGCCTCTGCCTGCCATTCTGTCTGCCTGTGCTCGCTCTCTCCCCCTCTCTCTCTCTGATAAATAAATAAAATCTTTAAAAAAAAAAAAAACAAAAAAACAAGAAGAATGGATTTTAAAGGACAAGAGTGGAAGCAGGGAGACCAGTGGGTCAAAGAGAGAGATGCTGCTTGGATTATACGGGTAGAAATGAAGATGAAAATGAAGGATATAATGATTTAGAGGTAAACTCAATGGGACCTTGTCGGTTTGGATGACATCGGTGAGTGAAGAGAGGAATGAAGAAAGAATTCTGTTTTTTCAAATTTGAGCAACAAGGTAAAGGGTGGTGTTATTTATAGAGGGTGGGGGGCAGGAGGGGATGAATTAGTGGGTGTGTGTCCTCAGCAGACTACACTTTCATAAGGAAAAGACTAGATCTTATTATCTCTAAAGTCCTGGAGATTTGTATAGTGATTGGCACATAGTAGTTGCTTGATAAATGAAACAAGGAAGGAAGACAGCAGGTACTTAGTATAGTGAGGACATCTGCACTGATTCATTCATTCAATTAGTTCATCAATCATATTTTGATCATGGTCCCAGTAAGTCATTTACCCCACTACGCTTTACTTGTTAGATCACAGTTGTGCTCTATGGACGTGATGCTGTTGGACGCTCCGGGATGCATAATTCTTTGTTGCCGGGCTGCTGAATTGTACACTGTAAGACATTGGGCAGCATCTCTGGACTTTCCCCACTAGACACCAGTAGCAAACCCCCAACTATGACAACCGAAAATAACTCCAGATATTGCTAATAGCCCCTGGAGGGTACATATCCAAGAATAATTCTTTTCTTTCCTTGGCCCCTCTCAGCTATAGTAATGATAATAATAGCTAACCATGTATTGAATATTTTTCCATGTACTCTCCTGAGAATGCTATAATGTTATTTGAAATATTTTATTTAATTCCCCTCCTCCCAAAATTCTATGTGTAGGTTTCTATTTGTTTCCCTTTTTATAGCAGAAGAAAGCAAAATATGCAGCTGTCTCTTTCCAGTGCTGAGATATCAAGAGGCTTTCGTTTTGCCACTGTATTCTAGGTGAATTTCAACCCTGCCACCTAGAAAGCTGAGAGTATCTGCCCAGTATTTACCTATCCATTTTATGGAAAAATTGATATTGGATTCTTGAATATTTATTATATTTTACTAGCACCTATTGTATGCCAGGTCCTGACCAAGCACTATCCAGATGATAACTCATTTGATTCTTATAACAATCTCATGGTGCATGCTCTATAATCACCTGCATAATATGGGTGTGGAAATGGAAGCACAGAGAGGTTGAGTAACTTGCCTGAGACCACACAGCTAATAGGCAGCGGAGGCAGGATTCAAATCCACACCATCTGGCTCCAGAGTCCAGCTTTTACCTCGTACCCTATGCCCAGTGCCTGGTAGTGGCAGAGGTCAGTCGTGCTCTTGGGTTTGGGGGGATATCCAGGAGCCATGAGGAAGCCAGGAAGGCAGTTTGTACCAGTGTGTCTTTGGAATGGTTCATTATATATAGTGTGTGGACAGGAGATGCCACACAGGTGCGTTAGAATTCATCTCAAGGCACTTGACTCCCTTCCCGGTGGCTCTTCTCGCTCCAGACCCTTCTGGCTCTCAAGCACCTTGGAGAGTTGAATCATGTTTATGGGGAGCTCCTGTAGTCAGAGTGGGCTACGGTTCCATCCTTCCGGTCCAGATGGAGGCTGCCCCATGTCAGTTATGCCAGCCAGCCCTTCAACACTTTCTCCATTATTATGTCTATTGAGGGAGGAAGGAAAGAAAGCTTAGGGAAGCCCTGGTAGGCGTGGTGCTCAGAGCTGTTCTCAGCTACAGCTGCTGTGGGGGCAGACACAAGCCAAGAGTCGGGAAGGTGGGCACGAGGGGACTGGCGTCAGCCGACTGGACAGAAAAACAGATGCGGTTGGCACTGGGCCATAACGGGCCAGTAACCATAGGGCTTAAGTGACATCAGGAGAAGCAAAACATCCCGGCGCAGCCTCCAAAGGGGCAGGACAGAGTGATGACAAGACGACCAGCGCTGGGGTGACCCAGGAGGGCTGCCTTCCCAGCTTGGGGCGACCTAGGATGGGGAGCTTCAACAATGACCTGACCTTCGACCCAAACCGAAGCCAGACTTTCAGCGGGATGAAAAGAAGGCATTTTCAGATCATCATGGCCCTTCCTTCCCCGCTTCTACACCTCAGTCAGTCCTATGAGGGTTCAACTGCCTTAGAGCCCTCCTCAGAGGGGCCCTCTGTGAGCCTGCTGGAGCCAGCCCCCCAGGAAGTGGGGATAGCAAACAATCCACGGTCTCTTCCCTCTGGAGAGGCTCACTGTGCTTTCTAGACTGGAAGAGTCTGGAGAGTCAAAACTCTGGGCATCCTGACCTTGCTCAGTGTTCCCCAGATGGCGGGTGGGGGTGGGGGTGGGGGGTGGAGCTGAGGTGCTGGTGGTTGGGGGGTGGGGGACACACACAGCAGTGAGCCGGGCTCACTAGGACGCGGGAGCAATGGCCTACAGATATGATTCCAAAAAGGTTCCATTTCGTCAGGAAGCTGGGGGTGGAGCGAAGGCTGGGCGTTGAGGAGTAGAAGAACGAGGAAGCTGTCGCCCTATCCCCAGGGGTCCGAGGGGCTGAACACCGACCCCGGGCCTGAGCAGGGGCTCTCCGTCGTCAGGTACGCATAGCAGGCCAGCTGCCCATGACTTGTACCTTCTCTGAAATTAGCACTATTCCCTCCGGTAATTGCTTCGGGATTCGAACCCAGGTCTGGCTGACCCTAAGTCCTTGTCCTGCCACGGAAATCTGCGTGTGCGATCTGCTCCGCATCCGCGGCGGGCGAGCCGGCGCCCCTCAGCCGGCCCCAGGGCCCTTCCCTGCCCACAGCCAGCTCTGCTGAGTCCTTCAGAGTGGGGGGCTTCCAGCGCTGCTCGTCCCAGCCGCCTGCTCCCCTGACCCACTCTGCCCAGACGGGACAGCTTCCTCTGGACGCACACTAACGAGCTCTGGAAGCCCAGGCCGCCGCCGCTGGGGGGTGCGGGATTAGGGCCTCGGCGGGAGGCCGCCGGGAAGGTAGGCGGCCTCTGCTTGTTTTGGGAAAGCACCAATTCTGGACCACCCAAACAGCTCCTCACCCGGCCTCCACTTGGGAACTCTGACACGGAGTTGGCAGCCTTCCTGCTCCTTCTCTACCTCCTGATAACTCCCCTGGGCCAGATGCTCAAGTGTTGTAAGCTTCTCAAAGCCCCAAGACCTGTGCGCTGCTGGGGCTGGGGACGCTGCCTGGCCAGAGACGCCCCGTGGCCCCTCCGCCGCCTCTGTGCGGCGAGAGCCGCCTTGTGGGGGCAGCCTGACTGCACGTAGTGGTGAGGGCGCCTTCCCTCCAGGCCGACCTGCCTCCACCATCAGGCCAGCAGCGAGCTTCAGCACGGAGCCCCGCGCTTGCTGCCAGTGTTGGGGCTACGGTCATGTGCGGATGGGTAGGAGAAGGTGAGACTCGTGTTGCGTCTCTAGGCTCGAAATTCCGGCTCTGAATCTCACCTAAGCCCCGCAGGAGCTAGAAGACCTTAGGAAAAGGCACATTGCTCACCATGTTGGTGTCTCTTTATCCACAATGCTGCATGCGATATATCTAGAGCAGGGCTTGACACCGAGCAGGTCGTCCGCAGATGGAATTGCGGGCCTCCTCTCGTGCCCACTCCCACTTCTTCCTGCTGCCTCTGGTCTCTCCCCCGCAGGGAGACCTCGGGCCCATTCCCCAGCCACCCTCATGCCACGTCCACGTGCACACGGATGGAAGGCCACATTTGTAACCATGGCTTCCAGTGGCTTGGGGGACACAGGACAGCAGGCCAACTTCTCCACACAGAAAGCACAGGTATCAACCCCTCTGCTTAGCCCTGGAGGCACCGACCAGGCCCCAGCCACAGTTTCCCACTCATCGTGGATTTCTCCCCTTCGTGCTTCCCACTAAATGCTGCATGCTTGCCCACGTCCCCACGTGGACATTCTGCCCTCTCTATTCTCTCTGGAACACCTTTCCTTCCGATCCTTGTCTAAAACCCAGTCCCTTGACGTGACTTCTGGGTGAAGGTCTCTCTTAGCATCTTTTTGTAGAGGTTGGAGTTGCAAATACATAATAATGAAAAGCATCTCCTTTGAACTCCCGAACTAGAAGTTGTCTGTCCTTCTTCCATCCCTCCTGGACAGTAGTGACGATGATGACAAGTGCCAGAAGCCAGGGCTGGGTGAGGTGCCTTGTAGGACAGCTATTAGCCTTCTTGTCCCGTTCTTTGGGAAGACAGGAAACTATCTTTTACATATTTATCAACTTTATATTAATAGGACATAATCTAGGCCAGGGTTTCTCAGTCTTGGAATTATTGACATTTGGGACTGGATAATTCTTTATTGTGGCACTGTTGACTGTCCTGGGCATTGTAGGACGTGTAGCAGCAGTCTTGGTCTCTACCCATTAGATGCTACCACCACTCTGCCTCCCAAAAAATGTCTCCAGACTTTACCAAGTGAGTCTAAGGAGGAGTCAAAGGACGAAATCACCCTTGGTTGGGAACCACTGCTCTAGACTCCTAATCAGTACATTTAAAGATATTCTATTATAGGGATGCCTTGGTGGCTTGTTTGGTTGAACGTCTGCCTTCGGCTCAGGTCATGATCCCAGGGTCCTGGGATCGAGCCCCACATCCGGATCCCTGCTCTGTGGGGAGCCTGCTTCTCCCTCTGCCTGCTGCTCCCCCTATTTGTGCACACTCTCTCTCTCTGATAGATAAATAAAATCTTTAAAAATATTTTATTATTAAAAATTGCAAGCATATATACAAGTAGAAAGAAAGAAGGCGTAATGACCCATACATATCCACCATACTTCTTTAATAACTATTAATATTTTTCTGGAGTATTTTAAAGCAAATCTCAGGCAACATGTCATTTCATACTTAAATATGTATCTCTAGAAGATGAGTACTTAGAAAAAACATCACAATACCATTACAGCTAACAAGATTAGTGATTAGTTTTAATCTTATGTAATACTCAACCAATGTTCAGATTCCATGATTGCCTTAAATCATGAACTTTTTTACAATTGGTTTATTCAAACCAAGATTAAATAAGGCCATGAGGTGCATTTAAATTTCTTTTCATTTATCTTTTTCATGCCATTTATTTTTATAGTTATATATTTTTTATTTATATTTTTATTAAGTTTTTAATTTAATTCCAGCATAGCTAACATACGGTAACACGTATATTTAATTACTGAAAGTAGGAGGTGCTGAAACATATTTTGAGGCAAAGGGGCAAGGTTGTTGAAAATTGGTAAAAAATTTTCTTTCCTGAAGATGTAATGTATATTCTTAAGGTCGTTGGCATTGGTTTGGTTCTGCTGAGAGATTCTGCTGACACGCTCATTGCCCAAATTACTGTTTACTTCAGGCATTTATAAATAAATATATTATTTTTAATTCTAAGTGTATTGATAATGTTCAAAATTTCAATTCAGCGCATTCTCTTAATAAAGATAATGCTGTGTATGGCTCAGAGAAGAAACACGGTCTTCCAATTCAAAGTCAAGTGGAATTGGAAAGGCATCTCCTGTTGATTGCTTCCTTCTTTAATGATCAGAAGCAGATATTTAAAGTAATTGCTTGGCCAACGGTTCCTTTGACCAGTGGTGTACTCGTGTTTAAGCATGTTTCTCAGATTTTAGAGAATGGCTTTCTCTTCGTGTTTATGTGATTATTTCCACAGCAAAACCAGAGGACAATTTATTTTTCTCTGCAAAAGTAACCTCAGGGTAATAGGGAAAATTATATATCTATCACAGTGCATTGTTTGCTTGTAGAAATGGCAATTTGTTTTCCTCTTTTGCAATGTTTGCTTTCTCTGTGACATAGAGAATATTTGGAGATATATTATGTATGCATTTGTTATATGCATATATTCTCGCCCTTGGGTAGAAATCTAGTGTCCATGGAAGAGCGTGGCATTTGATTGAAAGCCAGCGAGCCTGGTAGTTTTCCAACAGTTATAGCTCACAGTTCTGCTGGAGGCAAATACCTCCAACTGTGGATAATGGACCTTCCTTGAGAACCTGAGACAAGTTGCTGGTTAATGTCTCTGAAACAGCCTGTTAAGACTGTTACTACAAATTAGAGTCTGGATCATTCCGAAACCCAAATAGACTTCTTTCATCTTCCAGATGGCCGTCTGATCGGGAGCTGGGCAGGATCATGTTTCAGGTTGTGACTTAATGATTCAGGACAATATTTATGGTTATTACTTGACAGAGGGCAGTGAGGAAAATTAAAGCACAGCCCCATGGTTCATTTATGACAAAAAACAAATTCATGGCAGGGTTGGAGATTAGAGATGGCATCTCCCAGCTCCAGGCAAATCTCAGGCCCAGCTCTGGGGATGAGCCACTTGACCAGGTACAACGCGGTAAGGCTGGTGAGTCCTGACCCCAAAACTTCAGCCAGCGCATTCTCTCTCAAAACAACCAAGGGAACTTCGAAATGGAAGTCTTGGGAAAGGTATAGCGATGAGTGAGATCTGAGAGGAGACAACGCAATTATGTTCTTTCCTGGTATGACAATTACATGCAGCTGAAATATTATGTTTTGAAGCACGTTTTTAACTTTATTATTATAATTGGTAATACCAACAGGAGAAAATAATCGTGCCTGCCAGTGGTGGGCACTCTGTTTATGTAGAGTATAATTTCTGCATTAGCTTTTCCTTCTAAAACAATCTCTACAGAGTATAATATTTATCTCTTATATTACCTAGAATTTTAGGAATTCTGTATTTGGCGGCTATGGGGAAGAGAGAGACAAGAAGAAGACAAGACATAGGAAGGGGGTAAATAAAGCTAGAGTCAGTTAATGAAAGTGTAGATTGTCTAGAAGAAAAGCCATGAGAAAGTTTATCTTGCTCCATTAATCCTCTACTCTGTGAAATGAGAATGCACATATTGTTCTGGGGGAAAAAAAAGAAAGAAAGAAAACGAAACCATATGCCATTAATACATTTGACCAACTGTGACATTTTTTAAATAAGGTTTTAACTGGTTTTATTACACCAACTGTGTAATTTCAAAATGACTCTGTCATCTATTATATCTATTATAAACAAGTACTTCGTTTAACCAAGCCAATAATAACCTTCACAGACAGAGAAGGTTGGGATTTGAGAGAACCAAATCCTCTGATGGTTTAGATATAGGGAAAGAAATTCTTTGGCTAGATACAAAAAAGGACACTATCTTGAAAAAACTTTTTTCAACTTATCACGCTACCCCCGATAATTTGATATGCTCTTCTGTGATGCGTGGAAATGGCTTTCTAGTGCCCAAAGCCCACCTTCAAGTGTGCGCCTTCTTGGTTCCACATTCACAGTCTAATTGCCAAAGGTGTGGCAAAGTCGGACAGTGTGAACACTGTCAGGGGTGCGATAACAGTGTGGGGGGAGTTTGTCAGAGAATGTGTGACTTACAGAGGAGCCTCTTCCTCCAAAGGTCTTTGGCCTGGTTAGCTCAAACTGTGAGTGAATACTGTTGCCCGATTGACTGAAGGACAGAACAGGGAGAGGTCTCCTTGCCTCTCTATATCCTGCAGGGTGCCCCCAACACCCTCCTGGATTCAAAGAAGAAGTTTCAGATCCCCGAATATTTTTCAGCTGCTGGTCTGCCTTCCTTTTGATATAGTCTTTTAACTCATTGTTATGTGGATTGTTTTTATTCCTTTCCAAGCATTTGGCTTTGTTCCCACAAAGAAGCTTGGGCTCTCTCATTGTGCGGGAGGGTAGACCAGATGCTCCCTCAGTGAGCTGTGTGTACCTGTCGCTTTCCTTCGCAGGTGGTGTTCAGTGAGTGAGTCCATAGTTGTCTCCTTTAACGCAACACTCACTGGAGTAATGTTGAGCTGACTCAGAGTGGAACACTGAGGCCTAGCACCGTGGCTCTGGGGGAAGAGTGTGGGCTTTAGGATGGATGAAGCCAGGTTCACATCCTGCTTCTATCCTCCATGGGACAGAGGATATTAACCCTCTGAGCGTCCAACTTCATCTGTGAAATGGGAACAATAATGCCCATTTCACGGGGCTGTGGTAAGGACAACATGAAATCACATGCCTGAGATGGAGAAAAACACTCCCTAGATGGAAGGTTGACCTCTGATTTCCAAACTACCAGGAAGATGCACCATCTGTACCTCATACCACATGGTTGCCACAGGAACCATCAGTCCAAGGCTGTAGGACCAGTGTTCCCAGGTGGCACAGGCTCTGGACTGTGACCCCCTTCCCAGCACCAGCGCTCCGTGTTGGCCTTTTCCTCTGAATAGACCTCACGTGTGCAACTTCTTCACATTCAATCTTATGATACTTTTCCGTTGTTTTCTTCTATTGTTGGAGTCACACGTTTATCAAGCTGAAATTGACCTAATTTCCCTGCTGGGTCCTTGCTTAACAGGGAAAGTCCTTGAGGCCCAGGAGGTTGTGCAACTTACTAAATATACCAGGGCTAGCTCATGGCAAAGCTGGGTCTCCATGCACACAGGCCAACAGAGTGTTCACTCCCGAGTCTATGTTGTTATTCAACCTCTGTGTTTTCATGTCTGATTCCCACCCATGTCTCCACCCCCTAATGCACCCGCAGCCATCCCTCGGATGTAATGTTCCTCGCCGGTGTATCCGCTGGCAGGTGGTCTTGCATTCAAAGGGGGGCAATCGATAGAAACTTGCGGAACTGAGCCAGTTGAGGGAATTCCTGGACATGTCAGTGAACAAACACTTCATCAGTAGCCTCCCCTTCAGTTTTACAGACATATTGATCTGAAAAGCAATACTGATAAAATTTTCATGTAGGAAGAGGAGCCTTATCCTGAACCAACGGTTACTGCATTCCTTCCCCCGGGAGCTCCCTTGTCCTCGTCCTGGTGGGAGCTGGGATGTCTGAGTTGCTACGCAGGGTGAACGTTTCCTGCGTGGAAAGATGGGGGGTGGGTATTTAGTGTTTTTTTCTGCACCTTGTGATGAATAGGACCTATTTAGGACAGACGAACTTTCAGCCAAGCAGCAGCTCCGAACCTGGTGAACTTTAAAACATGGTGGCGGGGGGCGAAGATGTAGAACCAAATGGAAGGCCTTGCATGAAGTCAGCGAGGGAGGTGGATGCCGGCAAAAGGGGCAGCCAGTCTGCCAATTAGGGGAGAAGGGAAACACATGGCACGTGACACCGGGTGGAGAAAGCAGGAGGGTTTCAGATATGGGACAGATTCCGTTTTCACCACGAGGTCAGCTTTAATCAAGTTCCCAATGTAAATATTACCAATATAAACCAAATCAGGAAGGTTAAACTGCCGCTCTTGGGGTCAGGGACTCTTGGTCAGGCTGGAAGATTTCACATCAAATGGACCTGCTGGAATTTACCTGGAGGGCCTCGGTGCTTGCGAGAAACCTGATCCCGCCGGCTGCCCCGGCTATGGCCCGGGCTCTGCTCTCAGCTCCGGGCTGCAGACCCAGATGCACGGGGAGCACAGGCAGCTGCCCTTTCTTTGGGGCTCAGAATCAAAGCGAAAGTCCAATGCCCAAGCTGACGCATCCTGTCTCCTGACCTCACCAGAGAAAGAGCCCTGGTGGCCCTGGGAGGGGACCCTTCTCCGCTTTGTTCTGAAGCTGTGGTCGCTGATGAACCCTCAGGTGACCCTGTACGAGAAGGGCTGAAAGTTGGGTTACAATATCTCGCCACAGAGAAAGGCTCAGTATGACGACCTGGAGGCAAGCCTGGCCAGGAAGTTGAGGCAGCTTGACCCTGCTCATCTGGGCATTTTTGCCAATGTTCTCCCCTCCCACTGCCCTTTTTTTGCTTTTGTCTGGCCATGTGGAGTCACAGTATGCAGCATGGTTTTTGCTTTTTTTAAAAAATATTTTATTTATTTATTTATTTATTTATTTATTTATTTATTTGATAGAGAGGTAGAAAGAGCACAAGCAAGGGGAGTGGCAGAGGGAGAGGGAGAAGCAGGTTCCTCACAGAGCAGGGAGCCGGGTGTGGGGCTCGATCCCATGACTCTGGGATCATGACCCGAGTCCAAGGCAGATGCTTAACTGGCTGAGCCACCCAGGCACCCCCATGTGCAGCATCATTTGTCTCTGCCTTCTGTTGTGCCTGCTGCTCAGGTCCCAAACCATAGTCTTCATCCTTCTCCCGCCATCTGCAAGCTTCTGTGCCTCTGTGTAGTTTCCAGTCTTCCTAAAAGAATGGGACAAGAAGACAAATAGCTGTCCTACAAGGCACCCCACCCAGCCCTGGCTTCTGGCACTCGTCATCATCGTCACTACTGTCCAGGAGGGATGGAAGGAGGACAGACACCTTCCAGTTTGGGAGTTTAAAGGAGATGCTTTTCATTATTACTTATTTGCAACAACCACCTCCACAAAAAGGTGCTAAGAGAGGCCTTCACCCAGAAGTCACGTCAAGGGATTGGGTTTTAGACAAGGATCGGAAGGAAAGGTGTTCCAGGTGAAGAGAATAGAGAGGGCAGAATGTCCACGTGGGGACGTGGGCAAGCATGCAGCATTTAGTGGGAAGCACGAAGGGGAGAAATGCACAATGAGCGGGAAACTGTGGCTGGGGCCTGGTCGGGGCCTCCAGGGCTAAGCAGAAGGGTTGATACCTGTGCTTTCTGTGTGGAGAAGTTGCCCTGTTGTCCTGTGTCCCCCAAGCCACCAGAAGCCATGGTTACAAATGTGACTTTCCATCCGTGGACCTGGCATGATGGTGGCTGGGGAATGGGCCCGAGGTCTCCATGCGGGGGAGAGACCACACAGTCTGGACTTCTCTGGGGCCTGAGCTTTGCATTCTATTTTTTAAAACAAAACGTATCAGTCACTTTTCCCCCTTGTAGCACATGAAAAAATTGTTGCCTCTGTTTCTTTTGTTCTTCCAATGTGCCAGTCATTAGGCCAAGGGACTTAACGTGGCTCACTGCATTTAATCTTCATAGCACCACACACAGCAGAGTCTCTAAGCATTCCCAACTTACAGATGGGGAAGCTGAGGCAGGAAAAGTTTAAGCAACTTGCCCAAGGTCATACAGTGGTGTGGACAGGGCTTGAACTCAAGTCTATCCGACATTAGTCTGTACTTTGAACCATGATTCCTGTTGCTTCCTTAAATGAAATCACTATACTGTATCTTCTCGGCATTCATAGTCTTAACTTTTTACTCAGTTCTAACCCGGTTCTGACCAAATACAATCCACCAACTGAATATCCTAGTTCTTTCTTCCAAAAATGGGCTTTTAGTCAGAGCTATGAAAAGATCCCTGTGCTGTGTACCCTCATAGGTAAATCTAAGCGTGAAATACCATGTGAAGAGGCAGTGTGTCAGGCTCACTAACTTGAAAGCGTGTGGAAGGGTCGTTGCTGGAAATTCTCCGAGCAGAAGTGCTGTGGGATCCAGGAGCTACGTGACTCTCCAGGCGGGTGCCTTCCTCCTCACCGAACACACCCAGGAGGGAAACACGTGACCCCTCTCATCGTGTTAGCTTTGTGCTTCCCCTCATTCGACACAGACGGCAAGGGACCCGGAAGTCTGCTGCCCGTGGAATGCCCCTCTTGTCATCTTTATGGCCACACCAGACCATAAAACCCGGAGAGATATGACTGGAATAACCACATTATCTCTTTCAAGGCAAAAAAGAGAGGAGGGTGAACGTGGAGATTGATGTACAAAGCACGGGTCTAAATAAACAATCTACATAAATTTGCATTTGCATGGGAGCACGGTTATAAAATGTGGTCTTCATTAAAGAGAGAGGCTGGGGCAGCCCCTTAGCAGGGCCTGACACGTGTGATTTCTGATCATCTGTTTCCCTTGTCTCTTTAAAGTCACATCCTGAATATGGAATTTTTGTCTTGTTTCAATAACCTAAGCAAATCACCTGCAATGAAAGCTGATGAAATCGATAACACAAAAATATTATGCATAAGGTATAATTAAAGGGATTAAAGATGTGTATTCATGTGCACATTTTCTGGGGCGCTTAGAAACAAATGTGTCCCGGGGATATGTTTTGGAAAAAATGACTGAAAGCGGGTATCCTGGTAAAGAACTAATTGTAACTCACTTATCCCAAAGGAAAAAGGAACAACGAATAATCAGGAGTGTCCTAAAAGAACATCTGAATGGAAAGAAGGGAGGGAACAGTTGTGTCCTTTCTCTCCCCACCCATGACTAAATCAATAGAATGGGAAAATGACCTTGAACAACAGCATGGGGGATGTCAGTTAAAAGGGTGACAAGAAGATTGTTCTGTCCAGGTTGTGATCTGTTCATGGAAAACAGAGGGAAAGAGAGTAGGGTGGCTTGGGATTCTTTCAGTCGAAGAAATAAGGAAGAAAAATCCTTTCTTGCCAAAGATGTTGGAAAATGAGACCGTATTGTGGGCCAGGCACTGAGGTTAAAATGAAAGGACAGACATTTCAGATTCAGGGTTCAGTCATTAGCTGTGTGACCTTGGGTAAGCTACATCACTGCTCTGGACTTCATCTTCCTCATCTGTAAAAGTGGAGTGTGGACCCAGAAAGCATGAAAGGTTATTTCCAGTTCTAATAATGTTTGACTTGAGCTTCCTATGGCGAGGGATCCGTATGTTGTGATGTGCCTGGGACGGTCCCAATTTATGCCTATTGCCCTGGCATCATTATTAAGAGTGCACATTTTCACTCTCTCAGTGTCCTGGTTTCGACCATAAATTATATAGTCACCCACCGAGAGCAGTTAATAATAATTTTCACTTGATACCAGCTTAGATTGTGTCTCACAATACTGATATGTGCCAAAAATGAGACAAATACTGGGCCAAACAATACTAATGGTAATAATAATAGTTCTCATTTATTGAGCTGACTGCATGACTGACCTTCTTGCTTAGGGCTTGCCAAGTATTAGCTCATGTAATTCTCACTTCAACTCTAAGCGTTCAGATGCTACTCATTTTCCTTTTACGGTTGGGAACAATCAGACATCAGAGGGTAAGAAAACTCACCCCAGCCAGGATTTGAACTGAGGTCTCTCTGAATCCCTCCCGGGAACCAGCATGTAAGCTCTCAACTGTGTTGCCTGTCACACCATGCATCTTACTGATATCCACGGTACCCCAGCTCTGCAAGGGCCTTGACTGGTTTTAGCAGCCAATCTTCTTGGCTGTGAGCAGAAAGCCTTTGCAAGTTCTAAACCATCCCATATGATATTTAGACTTACAGATGAACATCTTCCAAAATCACAATGATTTCATATGAACAACAGTTTTTGCTTTCCAACAAAGACACTCAGACCCCCTGGGTCATTGTGAAAGAGCCTTTGGAGCTCTGTGCTTTTCTGGTATTTACCAGAGAAGGCCTGCCCAGAGATTATTGGGAAATTGTGATGTTGATTAAACCATGATGTTTGTGTTACCCGGCAAGGCGAACGCTTGAGTGATAAAACAGTCCGGTGTGTTCTAAAATCATTTTCAAAGAAAAAGAGGGTTTGAACAAAATAAATGATTTGAATGCAAGACATAAACAACCAAACAGGCTTGTAAACGAGACCAGTAATGAGGCATCTGGGACACCAGTTCTGCTCCTGATGACTTTCGGGCGAGCCTTGATGCCTTTCAGATTTTCAAAGAAAAATAAACTGGTGACAAAGGAACAGCAGCTGTGGGCACAATAAGGAAATTAGTTGGAGCAGATTTGTAATTAAGCACTGAAAATGGATCAGGATGGCCCCTCCCTCTTTAAAAGTACCTTTTGCTTTTTGCCTCTTTTCAAATCCTGTTTTTTTAAAAATAAACACACACTTAAGCTTCAGTCATGCATGTCCCAACCTGGGATATTAGCTAAAGATATTACTTTTCCTGGGGAAAACACAAAATGCGCTCATAAGAAACACAGAACCCCATGAAGTAAAATAACATTGACTTTGGGTTCCCATTTTGTTTTTCTTTTGGTCATTTTTAACTTTGGAAAGACGAAAGAGTTGTCTCTGCTCAAAAGTTTGTATATTTATGCCTAATAAAGGAAGGGGGAAGGATCCTGGGGCATTGTGAAGACAATTAATTTTCATTTGCCGATACAAGATGAAGATGAAAATTTTACCATCTCGCTCTTTACATGATCTAACAACGGCATCACAGACAAAGTTTACAGATATCATCACCCACTGAAGGTCTTAAAAAAATATAGCCGTATTTTTGCATGGGACGAGCTCGAGTGTTAAATGTATTGATTGTGCCTTCTGGGCTAGAGATGGCCATCCGCTCCCATAACCCCCAGCGAGATTTACCCTTGTGGGTGTCATGGCTGACATTCCCCAGCAGCCAGTAAAGGGGAACAGACCTAGACCCTTCTTGAACTGGAAATTAGTGTGTTTCTCAGAGGAGCCGATACCTACTTCCTGGTCCACCCTAGAGAGTCGGCCCTTCCTCCTGCCTTCTGGATCCTATCCCCTCTTCCTGTAAATCACTCTGAGCCCAGAGAAACATGGGGGGGGGGGTCAGACCCAGGTGTCCTGAATCATTAAGCACACTGGCTCCTCCAGGGGCTGGCCAGCCTCTCTGAGCTTTGACAGCAGTGAAATGTGACAAGAAAGTAAATATCCCAGTGCCCCACTTATCCAGAGGTCAGGCGTCCCTCAACCTCTGCCTTCTGGAACTCAGTTGAGAAGCAGGAAGGAAGCAAGGCAGGCTTGAAGCCCCGGAAACACCAGTCACAAAGCAATGCACTCTAACTATGTCTAATTGACTCTTAATTAACACACACTCCTAACAAGCCCATTTATGTAGACTCCCAACCCATAACAAATTAAAAGCAGAAAGGTAGAGGGGAGATGAGAAAAGAGGGAAAAGAGATTAGCAGTGATCACACTGAAGGCAGTAAGAAGTGGTGGCAAACAGCCTGACATCAAAGGAAGAGATAAAACCAAACCCATGAGAAACAGCCCCAGAATTAGTCAAATCAGCAACCCACAGCCATTTATTTCGGGTCAAACCGCACGGCACATCTGTTCCTGAACCCCACAGTTCCTGCTCTCAAAGCCATGACAACCTGCCTGGAGGAGAGAGCCTGGCACCGGGAGCTCGGGAACCTTGGCCAGGTCTACGCCTTCCACTCCCGCAGCCCCCAGAGGGCTTGGGGATCTCCCCGGAGAGTTTATTGTAAACAGGGAGCCTGGAGCTGAGGGGGCCCCTGGCCCTGGAGATTCGGATCCAAAACGTCCAGGTCCTCAGGCCAGCATTTTGCATTTCCACAAAGCCTCTCCCACTGTGATGGTGACTCAGAATCACACTTTGAAAAACATTGCTAAATCCTTCACCAGATTGGGATAGGGCTTCGGCAAGTCAGTCACTGCTCTGGCCCTTGCTGCTTTGGCAAAAGAACAGATCTAGTCTATCATCTCTTCATTCCCTTATAGACCTTACCTTCATTCCCTTACAGCTAAGAGCTTATCGGAATTTTATGAAGAACTTCCAGGCAGCTGCTGAACAGCCAAGGAAGGGCTCATAATGACACCAGACTAAAAAAGAAGGCCTAGCAAGGCGTGTTCAATCCTTGTCCCTAACCTTTCTGAATTGCAACACCCTGTCAGCAAAAACTTTGGGGGGGGTCCTCATTTCCAGAGTGGTTGTGTATTTTAATTTATAATTTATGCATGTGCTGCTAAACTGGGAAACAGACACAAGATAACAAATTAGTAGAAGTTCTAATATTTTCTTCACCTATGTCACTTTAAAGACCACTGAGATCAATTTTAGAGCAAATTCTATTCAACATCCAGAAGAATGTCAGCTCTTTTGAGGGCACATTTGGTTTTATTTGTCATTGTGCTCTCAGGGCCCAGCACAGTTCCTGGCTCATGGTTCAGGAATGGTGATGAATGAATGAATGAGTGTGAGGGAGGCAGGGAGGAAGGCAGGTAGACAGACTTGGAACTTGAAGTGGCTCCGGTTCAGTTAGCAGGAGCCTCCGTCGGCATGGAATGTCTTTTCCCACCATGGCGGTCGGCGCTGTGACTGAATATGGAGAATGAAGAGTGAAGTTGAGAAGTATCATTCATATTTGAGGAAACTGCCTGTTAGAATTTAGGGCATATGATCAATATTTATGAAGCTCCGAAAGCCCTCTCTGGGGCAGAATGACTCACAGTTCATGAAAAGGTAAAAGTGTTGGTTGCGCTATAACAGGTATGCATTAAATACCATATGTGTCCCTGACGGGTTTCCTCTGTGGGTGTGTGTGTGTATGTGTGTGTGTGTGTATGTGACATTCTTTAGGGAGTAGAAGACATTTCCTTTTCCAGGGATATGCCCTGTTGGAAGCAATTGATCTAACTTTTTAATTAATTAATTATTAGTTATTAATGGCTTGGGAAACTCAGTTATATTCTTTAAATGTACTTGAAAAATTAATGTATACTGGGCTGTTCTTTATGCAAGGGAATTTTAAATCACCTTGCTCATGTAAAGCGTGGCTCGGGGCTTGTGTCATGTGAAGAGTCACTGTGCAGAGCCTGGTCTGTGTACACATCCAGTATTCTGTCTGCCAAAGTGACCAAGGCTGAATTATACTTGTCTGCCCATTGGTCATGAACATGGCAATCTCCTTAGTGAATTAAAAGGATCATTGGAAACTGCTGGGTCTGGGAGGAAGAATGGACTTGGGAAGGGGAGAGTAGACCTGGCTTTGGAGAAATGGAAAAGGTTGTAGGTACCCAACTTCACTTAGTCCCGCCCTCAAACGTTCTGGACTTGGGACCTCAAATTATTGATGATCTAAGAGAGATGGCATTTATATATATTAACTGTATTGGAAATTAAAATGGAGAACTCTTTAACATAGAAGAATACCCATTCCATTCCTTAGCTATCAAAGAAATCTTCATGTACTAGAGCTTCTAGAAAGAGACACTATAAACTTACGAAAGAATGAAAGTGAAAAAGGCAAATAGTATTCCAGTGTTATTAAGAAAATGGTTTTAACTGAATGAACCCATTGGAAGGCTCTCTAGAAGCCCCAGAGGTCCCCGGATTACCCTTTCTGAATCACTCACTTAGTCAATTCCACAGGCAAAAGCCCAATCCATACCCTCTCCTAGAAGAAGCTGTCAATGAAGATGTGAGAGTGACATCTGGTTGGTGAAGACTAAGAAATTTCCTTTGGATGGAGGCTCTGTCAGTGACAGCTGGTGGCCCACCAAACTGTGACAAAGCACGTACTGTGGTGTGCTGAATGTGAAGGATATGGTATTTATACGAATGACCTTTCCACCTCTAAAATATTTGAAACTGGTGACCTTCTCTTCTTGACATGATCCTTGACACAGTGACCCACGTTCCCGTGAATTCTTTGCAATGGCCACCTCTGGAAATCATTAGCTCCTGGGTATGGATGAAGAATGCTGAGAGATGGTTCTCCTAGGACTCTGTCCCCTGTTTTCTAGCAGTATTCTTCTGAACTGAGATCTTTCCATTGAGGCAGGACATTTCTGCTACGTCAGAAACGGGTGGGTAAAGTGCTTATTCTCTTGGGCACATAATTAGCATCTCATTATTTTAACTATATAAACACACAAATATTTGTTGAATGAATACAATATGAAGAATGGAAACAATTGGATACAGGAACCATGGCTTTGGAAGGACAGATCTCTTCCTGGGGCAAAACAGCGACAGAATCTTCCCTTTCTTCCAGTGAGACAGAAAGTTGGGTGAACTCACTCTGGTTAGAGATAGGTTGGTCATTTGGACATGGGCCCAGGGACCGGAGGCAAAATTGGTTACAGTGTAGATTAGTGAAGCTTCTCATTCCAAGAGCAAGAAAGAAAGGGCACTAAAGGTACTAAAATAGAAAAAAGGTTCTTTTCTTCACAGTCTTTTTCTTAACTTGTCATGGTCTTTTTCTTATTTGCCGTCTGATGTCATTTTAAGTCAACAAAAATTAAAATTTTAAATTATTAGCATGAATTATACCATTCATCTTTGTATCGTGGAATGCCAATTTCAAATGGGGATCGAAGAGCACTTAACTTGTCTCTGCGAAATCACTGAAATTATGCAATTTGTTTTTTGTACTGCGTACATGCGTACGAATTTAATTCTTACCAGAACAGTGGAAACGCTTCACAAAACTCACTCAATTGTTTTTATTTCACTTCTTAAAATGTGCACGTTCTACCACACTCTGGAAGCAGATGGCTTCCATAACACGCTTACCTTGTATTCCGTTTGAGTCTCGTTAAACGCCAACACATGCTTGGCCCGCCGGAATGCTGGGCCCATGAGGCATTGCCAAAGCTATGTGTGAATAGGGGAGCAGGGAATGGGGGACCCCCATACTGTGCATGCCTCCTCTGCTCAAGTGCATCTTCCTCTGTCCCATTGGACCTCACAAGTTCAACGATAGAAATTTGAGGAATTTCAAGATGGTGACATCTGTGCTCTCACCTTCTGAGCAGTTGTCCTGCTTGATGACACAGGACACTTGCCCACAGAGCTGGTCTGACGTGGGGTGGATGTTCCTGTGCTGAGAATGGGGGCTCATGTTCACCGGTGGACCTGCTCTTGGGCCTTTGGAACTGCTCGTGTGTTTTCAGAATGCCCAAAGCATATCAGCAGAAGAGTGGGGATGTATAATGTATAAGTCTGTAAGTCTATGTTGGTGTTTGTTCTCAAAAAAATGCTTTACTGAGAGGAATACCTGAAAAACCAGGCAAAGGGCACCATCCTAGAAGGCAGCATGAGGAATGAGTCAAGGAGGAGAGTCTAGAAGCTGAGGAGACCCCACCTTTTGTCTGTTTAGCGATGGCTTCCGAGCAGGGGTCAGTCCATACCCCACACCCCACCTTCCCCTGGTGGGGGATGATTAGGCCCAGGTGAGCTCTAGCCAGGTAGGTGGGACCTGAGTTGGTGTGAGCCCCTTGACCAATAAGCAGAGATTCTAAGTTGTGTCCATGGAGGAAAGCTGAGGAGGAAGCCAGGGGCATCACTGGTTTCTGTCAGAAGTCCACGAACAAGGGAGAGACTGAAAACGTGAGTCAGAACTCGAGAAGCCAAGTCTAAACAAGAATTATATGCCTTTGAATTCACTATGAGGTGGGTCTTCTTCCCATTTTACAGATGAGGAAATGGACAGCCAGAGAGTGAAGGGACCAGTTGCGGGTCACAGAGCCAGCTACAGCCTTGTACGGCTGTCACGCTGCTCACCTGTAGGCTGCAGCAAGTTGAGTGGAAATACCCCCATGAGGCAGGAACTCATACTGTTCTCACCCGCATGAGGAGCCCAAGGTTCAGAAGAAGGTGGTGGTGATGAGAGCTTGTTCTGGACAGAAAGCTGGTCATGTGGTCCACGGTTGGGTCAGCTTGGGTCAAAGTCTGGAGACCGTTACCATGGCTGTAGTAATGGCCAGCATCCTGTTCGGGGTGAGCTCAGTTGCCTAAGGGGCTGGAGGATTCTAAGGGATCAAACAGTAATCCCTGGTTTTAGAAACGGGTGGAAATAATCTTCAGCCGCTGGACTAGAAATTAGAAATGCAATTTACTTTATCTTTTAAAGCAAGTTCAAGGGCATTAAGAATCACTTTACAATGATCTCTTTGGTATTTACGATATCCCTAAAAGGTAACAAAGCTGCTTCCTCTCATGTTTCTATCTATGCAGCTCTAAGGAGCAGGGACAAGGCCATCCCCCTAGGATTGAGGGAGCTGCTGTCCGACTCCAAATCCCCCACCAGCTCTGACACGACGCTGCATATAAGGCAGCTTCCCACTGTCCTTCCATTTCTTGTTTTACCTCATTTGGTTAAACCACACAAGCTCCGTGCTTGGAACTTCCGTTGTCTTATCTTGAACATCATGCACCGTTCCAGTTCCAGCCAGCCCCCCAGGAAGGAAGCATTCTGTTCCCATTAGACAGAAGGCCTGGCAGGCAATGGCCTCGCTGTTGAAAAGCTCTGTAAGTAACATTATCTCTATGGCCTTACAAAGATCTATCAGAACTGGAAAGTGCACAGCGGTAGAGTTTAATAGTATCTCTGGTCTGCTTATCTCACAATCAAATATGGAAAGGAAAACCAGAGGCAAGAGAGGGAGGGTGAGGACGAAGGGGAGAGGTGGAGGGGAGGGAGAGAGGCAGAGAGGAATCGAGCACGAGGCTCCTTTCTGATCCACTCTGAGTTTTCCTGAACCCAGTCCTAACTGAACAAATCCATGTATCACGCCTCAATCTTTGTCAAACTTGTTGGGAACTTAAACTGGGCTAATGCTTTATTGTAATCAACTTGTGGTTCAAATTGCTATTTTATGCTTGTCATTCTTAGTATTACTTGAAATGTGTTTTTTATTATTCTCTCTCTTTTTTAACTTTGATAACTTGGTTAAGTATTCATTAAATATGTAGATGTTGCAGTAAGTGCCTTCCTTTGGGCTGGGAGAAAAAAAAGAAAGGAAATTTGCATGGCAAGTTCTCAATCTTGTGTTTTTATTTTCCCAAAGCTTCTGGTTTCTCAGAACTGATGCTTTAAACAAGCTGTTTCCTTTTGATTTACACTGCAGAGAATTTTGAGAAGTTCTAAATTAAATGGGTAAAAGAAATTTTTCAAGTGGTGCAAAAATATTTAAAAATGTGCCATGGAAAAATGTCTGAATCTATTTTGCTTAAAACGTTATGCCAGGAATTAAGCTGTAAATTGGGTGGAAAAGACTCCATGCCCATTTCTTTCTGCTGTAGGAAATTTGAAAGTCGCCATTGAATTCTAGATTGCGAGGGTCACGGAAGGCTCTTGGACGACCTGAGACAGCGTGCGTGCCTACTCCTCTCTGGTGGGGGCATTTGCGCAGGTACAAAGCAGTGTAATAGTTTTACTCAACACTGGATTCTGGGCAACTGAGAAGCTCTTCCTCATCCTGTTCGGCTCGAATCCTCTCCCAAACCTAGAGACGGATTGCCGGGAATTCCTCCGTCTTCCTCCTCCTTGCTTTAGTATCAGATCTTTTGTCTCCTGTGGAGAGTCTCTGAGAGGGGCAGCAAACGTTCCAGCAAGAATAGGAGCTGGTGCCTCCTGAAGCTCTAGCCCTGAGCTTTTCTATTCACCTCTTTAGATGTACTGTAGCATTTAACCTCCACCGTAACCGGGTCTGGTAGTTCTGAGAATCCCCCGATTTTAAAGCTGAGAAAATTGAGACAGAGGAGTGAAGTGACTTGTGAAAGGTATGGCAGGATTTCGGCCCAGAATAGCTGCCGCCCTGGGCCCAGGCACAGACAGGAAGAAGGAGTGTAATCGTTGAAGGGTCGGTGAGTCGTGGAGGGCACGAGGGAGGCCTGTGGGTTGGAAACGATTTGATCCAGAGGCTGAATGTGTAGAGCGGAATGGTTATGTGCTTTCATGTATGCGTATTACACTTCCTTTATATTAAAAAAGAAAGGAGGAAATGGGCAAAAATAAAGAACTAAGGTGTATGTATCTCATGGCAAATTGAGTGCGTGTCTTGCCACACGGTGGCTTTGGGGTAATGACTTGATCTCTGTCCAAGTCTCCATGTACTCATCTGCAACGCTGGGGAGACTACTCCTACTCCAGAGGGAAGGATTAAATGTGTACTTTCCATGGAGATCCAGAAACGAAGCTAATCTCTTCTTCGATGCCATGGTAATAGGGCGTCCCAGCTGGTTCAGGGAAGAGAGCGCTCAGCTTCAGAGCTAGCAACCAGGATCCTTCTTTCTAAATAAAGAAAGTGTGGGTGTTCAAAAGCCATTTCGCTGGCCGGATCAAGGTGGGTCCTTCTCCAGGTAAAGAGCTCTTCCTTTCACAACAAATTGTATGACCAGATCCAGGGTGAGCCAACCTGACACTAATAAATCCACTGGCTTCCCCTACGGGAGGTGCGGACATCAGAGAAGGTACATTTTCCCCGCCTCTGGTGTAAATCTTGTGTTTCAGAAGTAAAAAGCTGAACCGAAAATGAATGGACCTATGTCATTTAGGACAAAGACAGAATTCCAAGGAGAAGGACACGAGGAAAGAAAGAAGTTATACTTCTTGGATGATAGGACTGTATCTGTCCATTGGCTAGCTGTGCCCCAAACCTGTGAGGCCAGAAGCCTTCGTTCCCTTCACTTCTGCGCCATCCCATGGAGCTAGCCCACAGGCACGCGAACGATGCTGGCGCGTGGACCCTTCACGGTGCCCTCCCATGCCTGATGGCCGGCCCTTCATCACAAAGGCCCATTCTCATTTCACCAACGGTCCGCTCTGCTCGCCACAGTTCTGTCAAAGCAGACAAATTAAACTTGTCAGGTGACATATGGAAGAAAAGGCTTTCTGATTTACTGTGGAACTGTTTATGGATAAGAGCTATTTCTCTTGGCCTGGTACCTGCTCTCAAGGCTTGATCACATTTCAAGGTGCTCAAACAATCGAGGTCCTCAGATGGCTGCCGGCGCGTGGCCGTCTGTGTGCGGAGACATCTGAATATGGACAGAAAGCCGTAGCAAATGAAGGGAGACTTAAGTCTCCATCCAGCCCTCTCTCACTTCCTTACTCCGTGATCGGAAGCCTCACGATGACTGTGTCCATTGAGGAAAGGACCGGGGGTCACACCTCAATGGAAAAAAAAAAAAGAAAGAAAGAAAGAAAAAGACATCTTCAGTTTAGAGTGGATGAGTCTGAAAGCATCATACTGTTTGTTGAGCCGTGCGTACACAAAGCTCTATTCCCTCTCCCCCAGACTAGACGCTATCATGTCTATTTCTGGTGGTGCAGTCCTTTATAAGAAAGAAAACCCTAGCGGTATGGGAAGGTCAGATTGGGGGTGATTGTTCTCCCTCAAGCTTTTCAGATGTCACAACCAGATGAAGGATAATTTAAGCAGCCCAGAGCCGGGTGATGGGTCTTGCAGAGCTGCCTGTCTGGTGGACCTGGAGGAAAGCTTATCCCGGCAAGGTAATTTACGACGGAAGACAAGCGGGGCTCCCCGCAGGCAGTGCCGCCGAGGCCCTCTGAAGAACCCCTGCTTTATTGGAGAGAGCTGTAAGGCTGAAGACAGGATGACTTACGGCTTTCCAGTGGCTTTCCCCCTTTCTCCTCTTCCTTGTTGTGATTGTTATTTATTATTTGTGGGCAGGGATGAGAGGGTTCACTTTGCCAACTTTTGAACCCTCTCTAAATTCATGGCTCTGAGTTTTGAACCGTCCCTGAACCTTCCTGCATTGGAGTTTCTATTCTTCTAGCATTCTGCAGCTTCCCGTGGTGGACAGAGAAAGACTCTAGAAGGTTTCTTTTTAAAAGGTGGAAATAATTCCTTAAACATCAAATAGCTCTCTTTAGAAAGGCAGGCTGGTTTGATGAGTCAAGTGTAAATGAATTGAAAACATATGCTCCAGATCTCCCTCAGTTTCTGTAGCAAGTTCAGGGCGGAATTCCTGATAGAGCTTCATTGGGTTCAGAGCTGTGATGAAATAATGGGCAAGGGCTGGGCCAGACCCATTAGTTCTTTTGGTTTCTACTGCTTTGTTCCTTATTTAATATAAAATGGGCTTTGGTTGAGCTCTGAAAGCTGGAGAGAGAGGAGGAGACGTTTATAAGCAGTCTTTTGCCAAGTAAGAAATCTGTATTAGGAAATAGAGCATTCTGGCGCAGGACTGAATTCTTGGTTTTAATGGCTGTAACATTAGGAGGCAGAGAGAACTTTGAAATCCGGGCTGTCTAATCCTCCACTCGGTTGAAGCCCTTCTCATCACCTTCACACCCGGGGCTAATTTGGCACTTCCTCCCCACCCTTCGAGTCCTGTCCTTAAGAACCCTGCGAGGTTATTTGGGTCTAGTACTTTCTACGGCCAATTGCCTTAAGTATGTCCGTTTGAAAGAGTGCCTCGCAGAGGCGGGCAGCTGGAGCAAGGCAGCCTGGGATCACGGAGAGGACGGCCGAGGGGATTCTGCTCTTCCCATGGTCCCCGTGCTCCGGGCTGCCCGCAGTTGCTCTGGCCTCGGACCAGACAGGCAGCAGAGCAGACGGCTGGGAAATGCCTGCCCAGTGCAGAGCTCGGGAGCTGGGCAACAGCGCTGGTCTGATGCCCACAGATGGTACCTGTGGTGTGTGTTCTGGACAGAGCGGCCCCAAGGCCCCATACCAGACAGAGCCACGCAAGGAATGTTGACTTTCGCTGCTCACATCCTCCATACATGCTTGGGAAAACCGCATGCTGGGTTCTGTGCATCTGCTGTGTTTCCCCACCTGGCAAAGAGGGGCTTGTCTTTTGCCACCCACCTGGTGGCATGGCCACGGGGCGAATGAGAAACCCCACCAAGAGCTTACAGATCCCTGGTTGCAAGTCAAGCACCCCTATAAAGTCCCAGGCACTGGTGAAATGTGTTCTTAGCGTCAGAGCTCAGGGAACAAGTACGTAGGTTTGGCCTGCAGTTAGCAAGCAGCGCAAAAACATGCTTTCTTCTTTGTGGGATGGAAAACACAGTTGTTACAAGTTACTCTGTCATGACAGAATGTGCTGGGAAGGAACTGCCAAGAAAGCCAGTCGGCCCAGCCTGGGGTGCCGGGGTCCCGGGGCCAGCTGGGATTATCTAAAGTGGGGCGCCCTTAGAGAAAGCAGGAATTCTCTTCCACGACAGACTCTCGATACCTCCCCTTCCAACTGTTTTAAAAGCTGCAGAGAATTTAAAATAGAAGCTTTTTGGAGGGAGGAGAGGGTCCTTTGGGGGCGTTTTTGTTTGCTTTTGTTTCTATCTCCCTCCCTGGAATGCTGTGAAAACCTGGAGAAGCCAGCACTCAGAGAAGGCCTTGCAGAGAAACAAAACCCCCTCATGCCAGAATGAAGGGTGAGGAGCCCTTTCTGGGTTCTGGTTTTATAATCAATTCTGTTTATAGTAGGAAAGCAAGAGCCCCCTTCTTGAATTCAGCACATGTCGTCTCTTCTGGACGCTGCCCCTCCTTATTCAAACATTATAGGGCCTAGGGCTTCAATAGGTTACTATTAAGCAGCTAATGCTAAATACAGACGAATATTGCTAGTTGAATGGGGTGACTGTCGCTCTGGTGGTAAAAGCGCCATTCACATGAGGGAGGTGAGGATTGCAAATGGCAGCCACGAGGGACAAAATGGCTGACTGGACGGGTGGGGGCAGAATGACTTGTAGGCTCTTCTGAAAGTTCAAGAGAGGGTAGGAGCTGGTTGAGGGGGGATTGAAAGGCAATTATAGGCCACTGGGTCCTAAGAAAATGGGGAAGGGGGAAAGGTCTTGGGGCTCAAGGCAGTCTTTGGCTTTTCTCTCTCTCCCTGTTTCTCCCTCTCTCTGTCTCCGACTCTGACTCTGTCTCTGCCTCTCTCTCTCTCTCTCACACACACTTGGGCACACACACAGCCCCATGGCTTATTCTTCTGGCTCAGATTATATAAAACACCAGACTATGCTAGGAAAGGAAGAATTCCAAGTGTTACTCCAGAACTATCTAAAATAAAGTTTTTTATGAGGGATCCCAGTGGGTTGTCTGACCCTGGGACATTCATTCTTTTCTCAGAAATCCCTGTGGGGAGGAGTCCCAATAAAAAGCAGTAAATAAATTTAGAGATTTTGAACATGTCAGTTTAAAGAGGGAGGTTCCCGCCCTCCATCCCTGCTCTGGCTCCACAGAGAGGCAGGGGCCCACCTCCACTTCCTTCTTGCTCCCACCCACCTGGCACAGAGGCCGTTCTGCTGCAGCCTCAAGGACGCTGTGGAGAGGGGTCTTTCCCTCTTCCAGAGTCAGAACTCTGAATGGAATTTATTCGTGCCCAGTTGAGGTCTATCTACCAGACAAGACACTGAGACAGATACCCCTTAGTCATGCCCATGCAAAGAAGCCAAGTGTCTCTTGTCTTTCTTCAGTGAAAGGGGGATTATGGGAAACGTCCCCGCTCTCTTTACCTCACAAGGGTGATATGAAAATTAGAAAGTTAATTTTTTTGACGGGCGCTGTCATACTCCGGTGACAGGCAAAGCAATATAATGTTTATTATTATGGTTATCGCTGTGTTCCCTGTGCATTCCTGGCTCTCTCTCTCTCACCTCACAGGGGTGAGTATGGTCTCCCCGGGAAAAGACAACAGTACTGGTTGCTAATTAGAAAATTCATGGGGACTACACTAGACAACCACTTCAAATTATCGTTTCCCTGGGCATTGATCACGCTTCATTCCCAAATGAGATCAGAGAACCCGGCTACTTTAAAAAAGTAATGGGATGGGGATAGAAAGGGCTGAGATTGACCTAAACGTTTTAATTAATATTTTGAAAAATGCAAAACTTTGCTAGCTCATGAATGTTTGATTTATGTAGACCTGTGCTGTCTGGTCGCCCCTGACCACATGTGGCTAGTAAAACATCTGAAATGTGGCTACTTTGAATGAAGGCATGCTGTGAGTGTAAAATACACCCGGGCTTTTGAAAGTTTGTAACTACAAGGAAAAGAAAGAAGAATATAAATTGCCTTATTAATTCTTTCATATGTTACGTGTTGAAACGTGTTAAACATCTTACTAAAATTAATTAAGATGTTTAACGTGTTAAACATCTTACTAAAATTAATTGTAACAGCTTCTTTTTCTTTTTTAAATAGGGAGTAGGGTGGCCCTCCCGGATAGTGGCTACCAGCAAAGGTAAAAATGACATGTGGCTGCCTTTGTGGCTTGCTTTGTGTTTCTGTTTGGGCCTCCCTGGTACAGACTTTACTAATCGACAGTGGCAGATTGCTCTCTGGAATTCAGCATTTCTTCCCCAGTTCACAGTATCAGGGATATGACGGACCTGGACAGTCTCTGATGTTACACACAGTGTCAGGAAAATTTGTGAAACAATATATGGCAGATGGAAGAGAAGTTACTGAGTGCCCTTTCTGATGAATCTGTACATTTATCTCCTCTTTTCATTGCTTTCCAGCTTTTTTTCTTTATAAATAATTCTGCGAGTTGTAAAAAACTGGTAATAATGAAAACGACTCTTATCTGTAGAAATGCAGATTACTCGTGTCTGTTAGAATGTGGTTGATCATGGCTCTCTATGGAAGGACCTATTTGCCGTTCTACGTACATTTATCTCAGCATACTCTTTTGCCCATATGTGTGGGATTCCTTGAATTTTGGCCCAATGGCATCATCTTACTTATTCCCTCATTAATCACTTAAAAAAAAAAATCTCTGACACAAGTTCTTTTTATATTCGTAAGAAAGTCATGATTTTATCTTCTTAGACAATCCTAGAGAGTTTAGGAGTTCACAGTCATCAAGATTAACCACTGTGTGTCTCCCTCCTCCCGTAACCCCCAGCCACTTGTAGGCCCACATGGTGGAAATAGTGAAGCCCTGAGATGGGATGGAGACTGAGTTTTTCTATAGAAACTGTTTTACCTGACAACCGTGTGACCACTACTTGTACACAGAACAAGCTAAATTGTGGGCTTTTCTGAATTTTGTGAGCCAGCCAGGGACTCCACCCACCCAGTGGAATATTCGATTCTCATAGAGTCGAGCTGAGTTCCCAAAAAACGAAAGAGAAACCTAGCATACAACACATCGGTAAGGGGGCCGCTGTAGGTGTTGATCAAGCACCCATGGCATAAAACCCCTGAATGTAAAGGTGAACATATAAAAGAAAGTGGGCTGTCATGGGGCTTTGTCCTCCCCACCTCTTTTTGTTTGTTTTGCTTTAAAAAAAAAAAAAAACAGCCTCATTCTTATTTTACCTTACTGTCATTTTTTTCAAACAATAACTGTTTTCCTTCAGAGCAAAGCATGACAAGATGACCCAGGCACATCCGTAGGTAATTCACATGCCCACTTATTTCTGTGAATAGAATTGACCTTAAAAACATGAGCAAACTAAAAATATAAAGTAGGTGATTTCACACACTCCACTCTACGAAATTTGGAAATACTACACTTAGAATGTATACGTTTTGTTTCTTTTCCTTAGTTTTTTTTTTTTTCAAGAAGTTGGCTTTTATTAGCAGAAAGATCATTAAATTTTGTGAGCATTGGCCTCCAGCATTTAAGTTTTTACAGAACACATCAACGTTTACTGGTCTTTCACCAGCAGAGACGCATGGTTTTTATGTATCTGTAATTCTGAAAGGGAAACATTCCCTCTACAAATGCAGAACAGTCCACTTATAAAATTTATGTTTGTGGCCTCCTTTCTTATATAAAGCAGCCACCTTGGAGACTCCATTTAAAGTACAATTAAACAATATTCTCGCCTATATAATCTGCCCAAATGTAATTATTTTTTCTTTTTTGGTTCTTTGGTAAATAACACAGGAGGCTTTGTGGCATGAGGAAATCCCTTGACCCAGGTATTTTCAATACCATAATTTAATTGATGAAAATGAAAACCAACATATGCCTTTTTATAATTTTTGGTTGCTTGAAATTAATTCTCAATGTTTAAATTGGCTGTGAGATGCTTTTGATTTTTTTATACTAAAAAATACTTTTTAAAATTGTTAACAAAGAAGAGTATGATTTTATGCAACTATTCACTCCAGAATAATATAACATCTTTCAAAAAGTTGATTTATTTAAGTGAAAACCTTTGATAAAATGTTAAAGAATTTTATGTGCTTCTGACATACATTATAAAAGAGTTTCATATATCTTAATTCTCAAAAAAATGGGAAGAAATGCTGGCATATTACATCTTCTATCATTATTCAAAAATAACAGAACACTGCACTTTAAAAATAAAACCCAGGTTTCATTTGCATGGAAAATTTGTTTCTTATGGAAGAGATTTAGTCTGGAGTCATTTGCTACAGAAAAGAATTACTTTATGCTTTAGCTCTTCTCTTTATGTGGGATTTTCTAACCCGGATTATCCTCCCCAGCTGATTTTACCTGTTTCTTTTCTCTGAAAGAGTTTGTTACAGTCATGACCGAGAAACGAACAGATAAAAAGACACAAAGATATAGATCCTTTCTGGAAAGCAAAGAATCGGGGAATCCTTTCCAGAAAATAGATTTCTTTTGTATGGAACTGATAATATTTAAAAGGCAACACAGGGGTGATGTCTTTGTCATCTGCTGTGTATTTGGGGCTAAAAAAGCTTTGGAAACAAAAGTTACTATTTATCACATATGACCATACTAATTATCAATACTATTGCTCACATAAAGAATATCATAGACTCTTTATAACATATGGCTTTTTTTGGGGGGGGGGGGGTCAGGAGATATTCCATGGTTAACATGTCCATAATTCATGTGAAAAGTAGCTAAGAAGGGAATAAATTCAGGAGAAAGAGAAGTACTTCGGGTATTTGTACTCTGAAATCAAGGCAGTCGACGAAATGCCTGTAGTTGTCGGGCAAAGTTTTATATTTGTTTTTATCTAGACAAGGGATCTTTATCAACATTTCAGAAGCATCCCCGACCATCCCCCTCCGGAAAAGCTTCAGAATGCTTTGCTAGCAGGATTGCAAAAGCAACTGTTTGTCTCTATAACATCCAGATGAAAATGAAAATTTTTAAGAGCATCTCATTACTTTATCCATATGAGGCCCAACTCAATCCAAAGACTGTGCCTTTCATACGGGTTTCTGGCAGTGTGCAATCTTAAAAAGATATAGTTCTTTAAATAACATGCCAGCTCAGATTCCTTTTGTCCAAACTCAGGGCGCGTTTCTGTTGAGTATCACACAGCTTGTTTCCTGCCCCGTCTTTCCCACCCTCTCCCGGTAAAGTAACCAGAGAAAACCTCCGGGTACCCCCGCCCGACAGAGGTGCGGGTAATTCAGACCCTGTGGGTAGATGTGCAGTACTGTGATCCATGTAAGCATGTGACCAATAGATGTTCATACAATGGATCTGTGTCAGGAATAAGTTATCAGAGGAAGAGTGTGCTGTCGGTAAGGGGCTTTATTAATTTAGAAACTCAGGACTCCAGTAATTTTTTTTTCTTTACAATAACATGAGTGAGTGGTGAGAATCATTTACAATTGACCGTGATGAAGACGATATTGTCAACGTCTATTTTTGCTGGTGCTATTCCAGAACGTTATCCACAATTGACTCCAATTTCTCATTCTTCAAAGTTTTCCCTATACCCTGAAAGAAAGGCATAGTTTAACCTGCAGGAGAGCAGAAATTGAAGGAAATTGCAAAGCAACATCTGAATAATGAACATCTTGCCAGGAAAATGTGTCTGATCTTCCAGGAAAGAGTGTTGGAAGAGATGAGAGACGGCAGGGGGATTTTCTCTGACGTGATTTTGAATTCTTTGACAGGACTATCTCCCTGTTTATGAAGCACAGAGAAGTATGCTCGAGGACGTCCTGGAAAGGTGATCGTAAGGAGAATGCAGACAAGGAAGTTGTTCAAACCAGCTCCCGGCTCATCTCAGTATTTTCAGTTTTTCTCTGCATCTCATGCTAATGACCAGCCCAAACCAAAGACAAACCTTTTCCAGATGCTTCGGTGAATTTACTGGGTTTTCTGTCCTCTTACAGATAATAATAACTTGCGATCAGAGCTCTACAATTTAAGAAGCATTTCATTTTCATAATAATCATTTAAAGTTGCCACCACCACCACCACCATCATCATTATGCTGATTGGTATAGATAAGAATACTGAAGTTCAGACTCATTTTTAATCATTCAAGTAACAGGTGGAGAGGCAGGGATTTTTTAAACACAAACCATCAAACCTCCAACTTTTCTCCCTGCTTTTCTCCCACCTTTTGGAAGGACACTGGGATAGAAAAAGATATTAATCTCTTAATAATTACATTTGCTTTTTTGAGTAAGAACATGAAGAGATGTAATACGCCATTTAAAATACTTTTATGTTGATAGACTTATGCAATATTCATACTGTTTTGCGCTATTTAAGAAAGCGGAAGTGTAATTCTTCATAAAAATAAACTAATATCATCGGGCTAGGAGTTGCCAGCGACCAAATCATCCTGATTGCTTCCAGGCCCTGTTGGGGGTACGGATGACAGTTTGGCGTTTGAGAGAGTGGGACCAGCACCCTGTAGGCTTCTCTGTGAAGCCTACACCATTCCTCCAGGGTGCACCGGGAACTTGCCTCCTGCTCTTGCTTTGTTCCCCTCCACTGATGACTGGCTAATTCATCCAGAGCAAATCCAAAGAGAAAGTCGGGGTCTCCCCACCATGCTGTGGACTTGCTTCAGAGGACCTCACCAGATGACCTTTCCACTGAATTCAAAGACAAAAATCGGAAAAACCAAACCAAAACAAATCTTTACAGCTGTCTTTATCTCAAGGACGGGGCTCCCTTTCCAACAGAGAATGGCTTCTCCCTGCTACTGGGTTGTTCTTCAACAACAGATGGGTCTGTAAGTGAAAAGAGACCTCATTTGTCTGGTGGCGTGTGGACTTCTTCAAATGCACATGTGGTTCCGAGTGCCGTGGAGGGACCACACGACATTAATGCAATTTCCTCTTTATTGGGCCCCCTCTCTACCAGCCCTGATGCTCAGGCGTCCACATTCAAGACGCAGGCCTCCATCAGATCAGCATGAGTGCCACGGAGCTTTGTGGAGCTCCGCCAAAGTAACAGGCCAGCATTTGGGAGAGGCTAGTGATGATGTGATTTCAATTTCATACCATCTGTCCCCAGATTTCTTTCACTATGGGGCTGGTCACTGGCTTTGAAGAACAGTCAGAGTGCCAGGGCTCTGGAAAGCTCTGTATGGAGCAGTTGAAAAAGGACAGGAGACACTGTAAGCCCCATAGAGTGCTACTCCTACTGGGAGATGGACTTGAAAGTCCCAGTGAAAGCAGTGTCAACCTTAAACAGCTGGCTGTGTGTATGAGAGCCTGGGTAGGAGATGTCACGTTGTTTCCTGGGTGAGAGACAGACCACAGGCAACTAAGGAAGAAGGGGTAAAAGATTGGCTGGCATTCTTTTCAGCAGGGAATATTCTTTCTTCTTGGGAGAACAGAGCCTTACCACCTATTGTGGAAACGTAACCCCCTCCAACCCCTTTCTCCAGCAAGATCTCACCATTCCAATAAGAACTTAAACTGGAAAACAAAAACAAGGGGGAAAAATGGTTTTTTTTGTCCAGTGCGTCAGAGGTTTTTCGTTTTTGTTTTTGTTTTATGGTGGATTATTTTACACAGGCCCTTGAATGATTATTTTCTTTGCTCCCAGGCAATATGGATTAATTGATACAATAAAGGTCTGGAAGCCCTAAAATGTTGGTTTAATTCCCAACTCTGACACAAAAGAAGCTAAACGACTTGCAAGAGAATATGTTGAAAAATCAACAACAATTTTCCTATCTGCAAATAGTGTTGGAGTGCCACTGGGACGCTGTGTGGCATTCAAAAAAAATTGTGTTCCAAATGCTAATTATTCACCAGTTGGCGTTCCAGATCGTGTCTCTTGACATCAGTAAGCTGATTGCTAACAGGATGATAATACTGGTTTAACTTTTTAAATGTGGGTTTCAAAAGTAGAAGTTTTCAAAGTCACCAGAGAAGCAGAATATTGAATGGAGAAAAAACAAAAAACAAAACAAAAACCATAGGCAAGAATCAGGATGTCAACTGGTTTGTTCTAAAGTGAGAAAACTAGTGCCCAGCGAGGTTAGTGACCTGGTCAAGGCCACAGAGAAAGTTAGTGACATGCCAGGACAGAATGCTGGACTTGACTTTGATCAGTAGCACATTCTAGAAACCATTTGGCTTTTTATATGCCTGCTTTCTATGATGATTCCTGGAAAGGGATTTCTCATGACGTGGGTCTTTCACGGCTCTACATGGGTGATTGGGGGGCAACGTGCAAGGGCACTTTTCCACAGAGCTGCTTCCCCACCGTGTGCAACGCTCATTCCTCGATGACAGAATTGCCAGTGTCTCCTATCAGTCGCTGAAGCCTTAGAAGGCAGGAAAATAAACAAAGCCTGACAACTCTGTTCCCGTGTTATGACCTGTTCACCTCCCTGCCACTTCCAACTTCACTTCTCCCTGAGTAGCCTCCACGTTATTTAAGTCAGCAGGACTTTCAGAAATCAGGCTGCGTGCATCGAGGCTGCCAGAAGGAAGGGTTATGCGACCGGCATGTGTGGGTCTGAGCTCTTTAAACTCCAGGTGATGCCTGGAGTTGAGAAGGAAGGAGTTGAGACTGCTCTGAGGGTAGCTTTTAGTCTCCAAAGTTCCAGATTTTTTTCCTTTCTCTTAACTGCTTCATGTCCTGGATTTACTAAGGTTCTCACTCTTGATAACAATTTCTTAAAGTACTTGGGAGCCTACTTTATTCTGGAATGTTCGAAAAGGTGGCTTGAACAAAAGCCTGGGTAACTTAACCTTAAATGAATCCAAAGCAAATCCCGATTTACTACGGATGACACTAACATTCACATTCATTTTATTTTATGTTTTCCAAATTCATTTTAAAATGCTCATTTGTACATGGACATTCACAGTTGCATTTTTCATAGTGGCCTAAATGTAGAAACAATCCAAACAAATGTCTGCCGATTTATGACAGACATGTCATGGCAACTGGTTGAACAGAGAGGCAGGGTAGCTGTACGATGGAATATTTTCCAGCAATAAAAACAAAGTGCTGGGGCACCTGGGTGGCTCAGTGGGTTAAGCTGCTGCCTTCGGCTCAGGTCATGATCTCAGGGTCCTGGGATCGAGTCCCACATCGGGCTCTCCGCTCAGTGGAGAGCCTGTTTCTCTCTCTCTCTCTCTCTGCCTGCCTCTCTGCCTACTTGCAATCTCTCTCTGTCAAATAAATAAATAAAATCTTTAAAAATAAAATAAAAAAACAAAAACAAAGTGCTGATACATACTACAGTATGGATGAGCCTCCAAAAGTTACAGCAAGTGAGAGAAGCCAGACCCCTCCCCAAGAAAACCCACAAAAAGACCCACATATTATATGGTTCCATTTATATGAAACATACAGAAAAGGTGAATCTGTAGAAATAGAAAGTGGCTTAGTGACTGCTAAAGGCTGGAGGTGGGAACGAGGAATGGCTGCAAATGGACACAAGGTTTCTTTTGGGATGATGGGATTGTTCTAAAATTAGGTTGTGGCCGAGGTTGTGCAACTCTAAATTTGCTCATCATTGAGCTGTATACTCTGAACGAGTAAATTCTGCGGTGTGGGAATTATATGGCACTAAAGCAGTGAGAACCAACAACCGTGCACCAGATGCCCCAGCTCTTCGTATGGAGGATGTCCCTTGGCGGTGGGGAGGGAGGGGTGTTTGGTGCGGTCTGACCGCGGGACTGATTCAGCCTTTGCCTTTCCTTCAGCCCCAAGGCTCCTCCTGGAGAGCCAGCGACCTGCAAGTCCTTCAGGAGCCCTTGACATGATGCAACAATTTACAAAATCAACTGTCTGCCCTTGTGAAGTGAAGTCTGACCAAAGTCTCAGTTCAGGGACACATGCATTCAAAGGGAAAAAGCCCATGGCCACGGCAACAATTTAGGTCTGCAATTAAGACACTTCAAGTGTTGGGGGCTGACAAGGAGTTAAAGTAAATGTTGATTTAGTTGTAAAGTGTTCAGAGATGTAGCCTTGCGAAAGGGTCTTGCACAACCGCAGGCTTTTGTTTATGTATGCGTTGTTGTTGTCTTTAAAATATTCTTTTTTTCTTTCCCTCCAGAAAATTTCCAGCCAGCACTGGGACCCTTAGCAGGGGAGACTGGAAGTGAGTCTGAATAATTCATTCAAGATAATTTCAAAAAATCACCCTTTAACGAGTACCATATTCCCTCCAATTTTCCCTTATATATGATTCACCGTTTTGCAAATACTGATGTATAAAGAATGCATTGAATGTGGCAAAAGTTGAAGATAGCCCCTGCGGATAAGACCTAATGGACGCCCATCCTGAAGTAATACATACAGCTCAGCCTCCAGACATGTGTCTTCAATTTAAAATAATTCAGCAATCATGTTCAACCAGAACCTGATTACACAAAATGGGACTTTTTAACTCCCAGACTTGGATCAAATTTTGAGGCCACAAAAAAAGGGGGGTGGTGGAGATAATATGTGCCATGTTTACATATTCCAGATACTGTGATTAAATGATCCACACTCAGATTTAACTGTTTCTTTGAGCTTATCAAGGTACCTTTAACCACTTCTCACGTATAGAAACTTTCCAAGCCTTTATGAGAACTTGTGTCAAAGTCCTGGCCCAAGAGGTAAAGGGAAGAAAGCGGAAAATCAGTTGAGTTCTTCTGTCTCAATATTAGAGTTTCCCAAGCTCTGTCATGTTCTCCACTTTCTTGGAGACTCGGGAAGAAGGAGCAGGATTGAACGGAGTTGGCTTTTCCTGGTGTGACAGTCTGGGTAGCCTGGTGTGTCGTGGTCCCCGGAAGAGGCTTTGCCCCGTCTTAGATCTGTTACCTTCCTGCCCACTGCCTCCCTTCTCCCTTATCACTATGGCTGGTCTCCTTTCTCACAGGCAAATTGGACCTGTACCCTTATGGGATTTCTGAGATGCTAGGAAGTCCCACATCCTTCTCCTTTGATAGACTGCCCAGTGTGTGAGCTGCTACCGTTAATATATTACCTCCAATCCCTTTGCTCAGAAGAAATGGTGGCTATAATAGTGTTTGGTGAATCCCAAGCAATGGTCTCTGGTGATAAGATTGCCAGATAAAATACAAATGCTTAGGACAATTCAAATTTCAGATACACAACAAATAATTTTTAGTATGCGTATGTCCCAAATTTGCGTAAGACATACTAAAAAAATTATTTGCTGCTTAATTGAAAGTTGAATTTAGTCGGGAATTGTGTACTTCTACATGCTGAATCTGGCAACCCTATCTAGCTTATGACCACCACGGTGTGGTGTAAGGGTAAGGGCGCCCGTGGCTGAGAAGGAAGGGAAAATCAGACTGTAACATGAGCATCTCCACATCACCGCTGAAGGGCAAGGAGCCAGTTCATTTCCCCAGAATTATTAAAGGACCTGATGGTTTACGAATCAAGCAGCCAAAACCTGAGCATACTGGAAATAAAGGGTTTTGTGTGTCTTATTTTTCAATTAGATGAACAGATTTAGTGTGGGTGATCTTCTCGTTAAACAGGTATCATCAATAAACCTGTCAACAAAAGGTTGACAGGTTTTGTTGACAGGTTTATCGGTATTTTAGGAGTTAAAAGAAGAAAGCTGGGTACCATTTTGGATACTGGGTGAGGGAAGAGTTCCTGCTGCTTTGGGTTCTGTCTTCTGCATCTGACCTGGGCAGGGAGGTGGCGGGGCGGGGGGCGGGAGCAGGTAAGATCCGGTGGGAAGTGTGCTGGGAAGGGCGCAGCTGGTGGTGTGGGGGGGGGGGGCAGTCTACAAAAGGGGTCGTCTCAAGAAATCCATTACTAACAATAAAAGAGCAAAATTTGCAAGCAACTGGCCTTTCCCGCCATAAGTGAGAGTGGATTCAATATCATCTCTTTCCATCACTCCACTTTTAATCACTTGCACACCAGGAGAGAAAAGTAACTTGAAAGTCAACACTCTGGGGATTCTGGGTGAGTTGACTAGGTCCCCAACCATCTGTCACTCCTGTGAAAATCAACTGTCACATGCGCTGCGGGTGAAAGCTTCGGTTGAGAGTCACTGCTCCTGGCTACTTCTAGGAGGGAAGCCCAAAGGGGGACTTTCTCTGCTGTCCAAGCTACCATGTCCTGCTGGTGGCCTGTCCCAAATTCCTCTCAGGTTAGTAAACTCACAGAATCAAGAAGAGAGGTTGTCTGCTCTTCTTTCTCTTCCTTTCTTTCCTCCTTGATACAACATTTATTTGGGGGGGGGGGTTGCTCTCTGTCACACAGGCTCAGTTCCTGCCTAGAAGAGTTTGGAGTTCAAAAAAAAAGGGAAGGTAGCGTTGTATAAGGAGATTGAAGGGGAAGGATTCTGCAAACCGTTGAGAGCACCGGGAGGGTTAGGGGGAAGCCGAGCAGGGAAGAAGGAGGACAAGGGTCTTGGGATGAGAGGAGGGATGTAAGCTTGTTCCTGATAGGACCTGTCCTCAGATAGAAAACCATGACAGCAGTCCTAGGAGGCACAAAGAATTGGGCTGATGATGAAGTTTCCAAAATAAATAGTCCTCCCCTCCCCTTCCTCTGTGCCAGCCCTGGAAAGGCTGCTTTGGGACATTGTTCTCAGCATCCCCTGGGGTCTTTGTCTCTGATGTAGCCATGTTTCAGGGGAAACGGAGGAACCTTCATTTTGTTTTATTTAGAAGTCATTGTACTGCTGTGCGGTGACACAGATCTCCTGTAGACATCCCTGGGTCTTGAATACCTGACTTGTATTCTTCCTTGTGTGAACGTTCGTAGTTTACAGATTTCCCTTTTCTTTTAGGTTGCAAGTCTTGTGAAGGCAAAAGTAATACCTTATTCGTTTCTGTCCCCTAACAGTGCTTTGTGGTGTCAGACCCACCACAGGGACTCGAAAAACGTTTGAATGAATAGTATTAACAGAAAAACCTTTCTTTCGCTCTGTTAAAAACAATGCTAACTAGTTCCTACTGACATACTATCGAGGTAGCCTCAGAAACCATCTCCTCCAATTATGGCTTCAACAACGGATCAAAAATCAATTTCCCAAATAAGTTTCTTGGTAGGAAGACCTACACCCACACAGACACACACCCTCACTCTGTAGCCATAAAAAAAGTCATTTGTGAATTTAGGAACCACGGAATAACAACAATAGATAATCTACACTCAGTTATGATCTGTTTCTCAGGCCAGGGATGGTGTGAGTAAATGAAACACACAGATCATCTTCAAATCACACAAGGATCCAGGACTTCTCTCTCTCTCTCTTTTTTTTTTCCCTGAAAGAGCTGGTAAGTGGAAAGTCAGCCAGTTTGGGAGTTTTACCTTCTCTAATTTTGCAAATTCCTCTTTTCAGTGAAAGCAGAGAAGTTGAGGACAATGTAGTATCCTGTCAAATCTAAGAGGCCATTGGTCGGGGGGCATGGAATCACGTTGGGTACCACTGAACAAAAAAGGCATTACCATGGAAACAGCCCAAGTTCAGAGACAATAAGATGTTGAAAAATGCATGGCTCAGAATCTATGGAATACAGATAATTCTGCCTCTCACTTGGCCCAGGGCTTTGCATATTATAGGCGGTCAATAAATATTTGTTGAATGGGGGAGTGAATAAAGGGGACAAGCAGAAATCCTTGGGTTCCGTGATGCCTAAAGTCCACTTCTGAGAACAGTGGACCAGATCTCTTTTGCTGCTTTAAGTAATCACTGTGCAAGGACAGGGGCTGGCTCTCTGATTGCTGAAAACCAAACAAAATGCAAAGAAGCAAAAAACTAGATTGTAGACTGCATCCGACCCATCTACCCCCCAGAGGAGCCAGGCCTCGTGTGCTATTCAGGAAGGAATAGTGAGTTTTCATCCCCAAGGGTTTTTCTTTGAACAATCAAAGAAGAGATAGTGGTGTGCAAGAATCACACTGAGGTGTGCAAGAGTGTCCAAATGAGTGCATGTGGGTTAAGGAAGGCAGGTGAATATAAATATATAACCGAGAGGGAAAAAAAAAATCTCTTTGCAAGAAGCTTGCCGGGTTTAACACATCGATCGGAGAACAGCACACACACATGACTGAGACCTCACAGCTCAGAAATGCAGCTTGCAACTGTGTCCCCTCTCTGTGATAAATATGGGCAATATTAATGTCATCTTCTAAGCCTCCAAAAATATAGGCGACTCTGTTCAACAGAGCTGGTCAGACTACGGCAGGTAAATCACTACAGATCAGAAGTCCATGTACACATAATCTTTGGAGCCTTTGCAAAGTCTGGGGCCACGGAGGGACAGATCTGGAATACTGATATGACCCATCGCTTGTCTTCCTTGAGTGTGTGTGCGTGTGTTCTTTCCCACCAGTAATAAGGAGGTATTTTCTGACATGGACCTCCTTAGGAACTGTCTTTCAGTCCACTTTTTCAGGGGTCCTGCCAGAGAACAAAGAAGCTATCTTAATTCAGACTAGAATTCAATTTTCAGAACACTGAACTACCTTCTGAAACACTCCTTTTTTTGTGTGTACGTCTAATGCTGGTGCGAGGCCATCCTAAGACCATTTCCATTTTCAAGAAGATATTCATTAAGTGAAGGCATGAACGACTGACCTTGAGAAGCAGACACCTGCCACCTCAGGGCTTCAGGCAGAGGCTGTGGATGGTACCACCGGGGAGGTGGGGGCTCCCCGCTGTGCACACTGAACACCTCAGAGAAGGGCTGTGCGCCAGAAGGAATTCCTGGCCTAACAGCAGGAGGAGTGGCGGGTTTCAAGGACTTTTCAAATTCTTGTGCTTGTGTCTCCCCTGAAAGGATTTTGAAACTTGTGTACCCTGGTCACACGGTTAGGCTGACATCTAAATGGTTTCATCCCAAATTGTAACAGTTACAGAGAACAGAATTTCTGGTATGTTTTAAATACTGACATTAAAAAATAAAACTGTTATATTATTCTTTTTTTTTTTTAAGATTTTACTTATTTATCGATTGATTGAGAGAGAGAGAGCACACGCCGAGGGGAAGGGGCAGAGGGAGAGGAGAGTCCCAAGCAGACTCTCCGCTGAGCCCAGAGCCAGGCATGGGGCTCAATCCCAGGACCCTGAGATGATGACCTGAGTTGAAAATGAGAGTCGGCTGCTTAAATGACTGAGCCACCCAGCTGTCCCTACAGTATCCTTTAAATGTATGGACAGAATCTAAGAACCAGAGCAGGTGATACCCAGCTCACTATTTTTTTTTTTTAATGCAGAAACTCTTGAAATTTTATGTTTCTTTACTTTTCTAAATTTTTGTAATTCATTTATTTTCTACTCATTCTCCATAATTTCATCCTACTAGAATGGATTTTTATGCTTAAGTGTTGTGTTATTGAATACTGCTTTACTTTTTCGTAGCAAAAATATGTATGTTATTTGGAGTGGATATTTTAATTCGTTCTACTTCTAATGATGTATTTTAAAAAATTCTACCATTGATATTTAACAAATAACCATTTAATTCTTACAAACTTTGCTTTAGATGATTAAACACAAAAAAGCAAAAGTTACTGAATATCCACCTCTTAATGAAATGGAAGAGGTTTTTGGTCTCTTAGTATTCTGGTGTTTCCAGCAGCTGGGTTGGGTCAAGGACAGGCTTTCAGGAGGGCACCTGAGGGCTCTACCTGGAAGTGCTCAAGCCTAGCTCTCCAATGCTGCCTGGAGCATTTTGCCACGCTTGGCCTCTCTTTCTGAAATACCATGGTGGATATCACCCTTTGGAGCAATGAGTGCCCTGGGTTGTAATGCCAAAGCCCTAAGAAAAGTATTGCAGCAAAGTCTTGCAGCTGCCTATACCTCCCTCCAACTAGGAGGTGAGACCCAGGGCTGAAAGGTTAGAAAAGGGGAAGGTCGTTTGGGCTATGGGCCCCTTGTTGCAGAGCCGCACATCAGGATGGGCTCACCTCGAATTGAGAGCACGAGAGCCTGGGTGGGGGCAGGGCTCTGAGGAGGAGGCTGCCAGAGACACAGAGGACCAAGCCCCACGACGTCTGAGCAAGTGATCTGGACCGGAGGGCTTAGGACACAGATCATCTTCTCAGTGAGGTGGCACAGAGGTCACTTAGCTTTTGAATGAGTTCATTAAATACAGTAAATAAACCAAGAATCTAATAAAATATCGAAAAAAATGAAGAAATTGAAATACGGTATCTGAGACTTTCCCAATAGGACAACACTGTTATTTCACAGAAGAAAGATCATTTCTTGTCCTTTCATCTTGCCCTTGATAATTAAAAAAAAACAAAAAACAAAAAACAAGAGCCTACCGTTTTGGAATAGGTGACATTGCTTCCCAAGAAAGGACATTTACAAATTTATAAACACACACACACACACACATTATACTTTGTCACAAAAAAAAATTTTGTGGGTCTGTGAAAGCTTTGAACTGATATTTGAAAACTACTGGCTTAGAGAACGTAGTTATCAATTATAGTTTGATATACCATGACGTAGAGTCGTGTCCAAATTAGGTATATGAAATATATGTCATCGATAGAACTTAAGGACTATCTCCTAGGAGTTTCTTTCATAAAATCACTATTGCCTCTTACTACGGTAATGTAATACTACAATGTGTCCTATTGTAAGTCATAAAAAGCAGTTTGTCTTTCAATAATGAACTCACAATATGCATGATATTTGCCTCATAATATTCAGCAGGGGTGACAATGAGATGGCGCCCTTGCTCTGATATTGTAGGAAAGTCAGGTCAAGGTGAAGCTGAGGAAGTTATCCTTAGCCCGAGCACCTCCTGACCCTGGGAGGAGGATCTGGCCCTTTCTTTGTGTCCTTTCCCCCTGCCCCATGCCACAGAGGAGGTAGATTCATACCTGGGCCACTGGGCAGTTAGCTGCTTGTGTTATCTATCACCTGAGCCCTAAGTGGTGATTATGACATCAGAAAATGGGCTAGGACGGCGCTCAGCTGGGGAGGTAAGAAAGCCTGAGTTGGTGTGATGAGTATTCTGTTGAGGGTGTGTGGAAGATCCAGACCCTTGCTATGTGTCCTGTCCCCCATGGCCACAGAGCCCCCTGCAGCCCACATGAACAGTGTGACCTCACCACCACCCCCCCCATTTCATGCTGCAACACAATGACCCTCTCCCTTCCCCTGGGGTCTGAACTACAAAAAGGCTGGGGGGTGCCTGAGGGCCACTGACATGTGTGCCTGGTGATACAAAGGGGTACATGGTGAGTCTGAAGCATGGCAGGCTACTCCCACAGAGGCTGTGTGGGCTCCCCATGTCTTGGTAAGGAAATGTTCCAGGCCCAAGGCCCATTCTTCTGTGGCCAAGCAGGGGATGAAAGACAGAATGCATATGACTGACTGCCTTTCCCAGCCCTGCGCTGTGTTCTGAGGAGTAGCAGAAACAAAGCTGGGACAGAAAGGGGCAGGATCATAGCAGGCCTTGTGGTGCAAAGTGAGGGCTTTGGGCACCCTTCTGTAATCACCGTGGCAGCTCAGAGAGGCCTTAGGGCAGAGGAACCCCATGGTTAGATCAGGGACTCTCGAGCCAGGCTCCCTGGGTTTGAGTTCTAATTCTGCTACTGAGTACGGTGCGACCTGGGACAAATCATTTAACCTCTCTGTGCCTCATTTTCCTCCTCTGTGAAATGGGAAGGATAGCAACAAGTCCTAGTGTCTGAGACTTTAATGGGGATTAAATGAGACAATAAGTAAAGCGCCTGGAAGGGTGCCTGTCCCCTTGTAACCACGTGTCATTGGAAGGAATTTAAGGACCAAGTCACACGATATCCCGTGGCTCACCGTCTGGCCAGCCACCTCCTGCTTCTCAGCCTCAGTGGCCTCCTCTACAGAAGGAAGAGATTGAATGAGATGCTCTCAGGCCTCCTGGCTCTGATATTCTCTGGGTATAGTGGCAACACAGAGACAGGCTTGCATTTGAACTTCAAAATGCACCTCTGTCCCTCACCCTGCCCTATTTGAAGGGGGAAGACTGACAGCACAAATGGAACCAAAGCTCTTTAAGCAACAGAACTCACCCGACTGTCAAGTGTAATCCAAAGAACTCTCATGAGGAGCCATCTTCCGAATCTCGGGAAAAGAAAGCAAAGCTGTCTGATAGCTTGTGAATTTACACAAACCAGGTCGCCTCCTGCCCCGCTTTTTGAGCCTCTCAAACCAAATGAATTCCCCATGTCAGCAGAATTTTACCTAAGTTATGCACAAGCACGTCACCCAAATACGAGCAAAGACATAAATAATGCAAATTGAGCATCCATCTCAGCCCCGGCCCGATGAAGTGGGGGTGGGGGCCACAATGAGCTCACGGGGGCCTTGACAATGGTCTGTGGCAGGACATGTGCAAGGCAGAGATACTGGGCTTCCAAAAGGGCAAGGACCGGGAAGCACTGGGCGGCCCCGAAACAAGGTAAGGAGCGAGAGAGAAGCAGAGACTCAGAGAGCAGGCCGGAGAGAAGGAGTGTGCCATGAAGGGCCCGCACGGGCGCGGAGCAAGGACAGAAGGAGGGAGTACCACCCTTTGAATCCCCGCCATGGCATTTCCATCTAGCTGTTGATTCTGCTTGAGCCGAAATTACAAAGGACTGTGAATTATACATGGAAAATTGTCTGGGCCGGTCCCTTAGCAGATGGGAAAACCGTGGTGGCAAATGAAATTAGCAGGCTGCCTCGTGGAACGAGCTCCTGCCTTTCCTCCTTGGTGCTTGCAGAGTCCACATGCGGTACAAATGCCAGGACCGTCACTGGGAGGTTTTTTGTTTTGTTTTGTTTTGTTTCCATTGTGAACAAAACCACCATAAGAAACAACAACAACAACAAAAAACCCCAAAAACATGAAGCAAAAACCTTTTCCCTTTTGCAGATTTAAGAGACAATTTCCCTTTCCCAAGAAATTGCCAACTGGTTTTAATTCTTGGAGGCTTGGGTTGGAATGAGTGTGAGACGAGGCTGGCAGATTTCTCCGTCCCCACAGAGGGGGCACCAGGAAGTACATGACCCCCTCTAGAGAGTCTGGCACTGGGCACAGATGGAACAACAGAAAGCAAGAAAGAGAAAATCAGCTGTCCCGGGAGGGAAGCCTGTTCCCTTCCTCCAAAAACTAGTGGTTTCTGTTGAAATAGCAGCTAACCACCATTCTTTGGAGGGTTCCAAGCGAGCCAGAGAGCTCAGGGAGATACAAACCGCCCCCACAGCAAAAACCCAGAGAGAACGGCACTCACCGAGCAGTGGGAGGAAGGCAGATGGGGAGCGCTCAGAAACCACCCTCCCTTGATTAGCAGGCTTCTGGGGAGTCAGAGAGGATTTCCATAAAGTCTGGGCTTTTTGGAAATCAGTTCACTAGGCTTGTATCCTAGGGGAGACATAACGCAGCAGACAGATACTCAAAATCATAATAATCATTAAAACAACTATAATAATAATGTTAATAAGACTGGTTACAATCCCAAATACAAGTGTAATAAAAGCTGGTACTTATTTAATGCTTACTATGTGCCCACCACTGGGTTAAGCACTTGACATGCATTTTCTCACTTAATCCTTAAATAAGACCTTGAGGTTGATATTATTGTTAGTGTCATTTTAGAGGTGGTGAAACGATGGTGCAGAGAAAAGAAATGTCTTGCAAAGGTCATGGTGGTGGATTGATTGCCAAAGTGATCGCCATTCTTCACGCTTCCCAGGACCCACAGCCCACACACACTCTGCAATATGATTTTGCAGCTTTTGACTGGTTTCTTGGTTTGCTTTTGGCCATTTGAGTGAGGCTTTGCTGATAGTGTCCCGGCGCTGAGCCTGGACCGCCAACACAGACTTCCACTCTTTCTCTTGGAACTCTGGCAAGCCGTTGGGTAAGCCAACGCAGACAAGCCTGCTTGAGGATGAGGGGCTACGTGAAACAGAGAGAGGCCGTGTCAGCTGACACCAGCTCACCCCACTCAGCCTCCTGCAAATGCCTGGAAGAGTCCACATGAGCCTGGCCCAGGTCAGCAGAACCACCAAGCTGATCTGTTGATCAGTGAGCAATAATAGATGGTTGTTGTTTTAAGCCATCAGCTTTGGGGTTGTTACATAGTAATTAACAACTGCAACAATGGCCTGAGTGATACTAGCATTCCAAACCAGGTTTCTTTACTCCACAAAATCCTTTGCTTTTTAACTTCTGATTTCTAGTGACATACCACCATGTTCCCTACCTCACTCACCAACATCACCTTCTCCAGTTCCACCTTCCTCCATCCAGTAGTTCTAGCAGCAAACATTCCCGATTGCTGGTGCAGGAGTCGGGAATCTTGATTGGAAAAGCCAGCAGTGGCAACTGTGTCCCTTTCCTTGGCTACTGAACAGGAGTGAACATGTGATACATTTCTGACAATAAGACAGGAGGATGAGCCAACTGAAAGGCTATGGGGACAGATTTCCTTTTTTCTGGGCATAGAAACACCAGGACATAAACCCTTTTCTGATTTTGTTAGCTGCCCACCATCTTGCAACAATCCCCCTGAGGCTGAAGCCAACTGAGGATGGCAGAACACGGACGCTGAGGTCGCTGTGATCACTCAGAGACAGAAACATGCTTGAGATCCATAGAGTTTTTCCTTGGAATTTTCCCTTTTGTTTCAGCCAGTTTGATTTTTTTGTTTTTAAACTAGTAACTGGAAGCTTCCCAATGGGTAGAGTTCCGATCTTCAAATAAAAGGATTCAGCCATCTGGTTGTTGAGTCCTGTGTTCCTACAAAAAACAAAGTAAAAGTTGGGAGGACGCTGAAGCTGATTCCCAGGAAGGCAGACCTCAGGTCGTGGGAGCCCTGTCTTTCTGACCCATAGCTGCTCCTTTGGGCTGACTTCAGCACTAAGATGTTGCCTTGGGACACAGAGCAGCATGGCTGCAGGATGGGTGTTAAGTGAGAAGACTTGGGGGAAGTTCTGGGGAGCATGACTGAAGTGTGTCCAGAGATCAAAGGCCACAGCAGATGTTCCACATATGCTCAGAATCTGACCAATCAAAACATAGGGCCACTGCAGGGCTGGGACAGGCGAACCTGAGGGGATCATGGGGAAGCTGGGGGTCACTGGGTGGGAGGGATCCTTGAGGAGGGGTCAGGGCAGAAAATGCAGAAGATGGATACTGTGGGGCAGGCGGATCGGCAGTCAGGACAGCATGCGTTTCACTGAGGCATACCAGACAATTCTATTCTAATACGTACAACATTCTATGTGCCTCTGTCTGCTCTGCCAGCTTGTGGACCCCAGAGGCCGGGGCACTGTGATATTTATTTGCATATCCCTAGCACAGATATCTCAACGCAGTTGTGTGAATTGAACAGAATCAACAGTATAAACCCCCAAGACTCATTCTCTTCATCTAGTCCAGATTCTGAATAAAGAGGACTCTGACTGGTCACAGCCATTTTCCTCTGAAACAATTGTTTCTTTGGAGCAGAGTTATGTAGAGTTAAGGTGACCTCTGACGGTCCGACCTCCTTCGCCCTGAGATGATTCAAGATTAAACTCTCTCACCGAGGAGAGCAGATGGCAGAGGGAGCTTGGCGGGGAGAGGGCAGCCCCCTGTGTCTTGCAAGCCGTGGAGCACGCTGTGCCTTCATCATCATGAGTGATTCAACAGTTCTCATTTGACTGAGAAAGAGTGCAAAACCCGCTCCAGACAACCCTGCCCTGGGAACTCCGCGAATAAGCCAGCAATCCCAGGACGTGGACACTGTCTGGTTTGTGGCGGCAACTGCTGGGTCCTATTCATCTTTCTTTTCCCCAACACCAGTCATGGCAGAGGCTCCGGGGCCAGCTGCTGGGAGCCCAAGTTGGGGAATGAATGAATGAGGGCACCCTCCTTTGCAAGTAGTTTTGAAATACAGACATGAAATGAACTTCGGAGTCATAGTAATTTGGGTCCACATCTAGGTTTTGTCACTCAGTGGCTGCTGACTTCAGGCCGACTCCTTAGCTTAGGTAAAGTTCCATTGCTCGTGTACAAATAGATATAATAAAACCAAGGTCAAGAGCTCACAACTCACAACTCCTGTCGAGTGCCTAGGACAACACTCAACAGTGCTTGATGATCTGCAGCTACTCCCCTTCTGTCTTCGTTTTCTCCCTTTTTCTTCATTTCACATTTTTTAAAGTATTATTATTACTGCCATTATTACTATTATGCTTAAACTCACTAAGTGATACTCACTGCTTATATTAGAACTGCTGAGTTTGAGGGGTTTTTTTGTTTTGTTTTTTCATCTAAACCATGTCTGGATAAATCAGCATAAATGTTCTGTCTGAATGGTCTTTTTTGTCCATTTATAGCCATTTCATGTGCATCCACTAAGGGGGAAGAGCTGTTGGAGACCAGCCCGAGAAAGCGTGTAACGTGCACACACGATGGGTACCGACTTCCATTGCTCTTCTCCCTCGTAATTTTCACTGGGCACTTACGGTGTGCCGGGCACAGTGCCAAGTTCCTTATTATTTTCTTCTCCTTCCTAATCTCTCCCACAACAGGGAGGTGGGTATCAAGGTGATCGTCAATGTATAGATGAGGAAACAGAGGCGCAGAGAGGTACATGCGGAGATCAAGGGGGTGAAAATAACAGAGCCAGTGGCACGAACGCCCCCTTCCAGCCATTCCTTCCTCCCCTGTGGTAGGGCACTTTGGTTTTGAGCCATTAGCTCCACCCCTAACTCCAGTGAGTAACTCTAATTGGTTTAAACCAACCATGAAGGCCTGTCTTTCCTGCACGGTGATTGGCTCAGATCAACCAGACGTAGCCAATCAGTGCAGGGCATATCCCCTAGCCAATCATATTGAAGTGGCTGACTTCTGGCACTGCTTCTGAGAACTTATTCTACCTTCTCTTCTCCTTCTGGCCCCTCTTGAGGAAGCCCGCAGGAAATGTGTAGCCAGTCTTGCAGCCTTGAGGGGAATTACGAAATTAGTCTGAGGATGAAGCTGAAACAGTAGGGTGAAGAGAAGAGCTGCTGATGTCCTCGAGCCCCTTGAACAATTGACTCAGAAGCCTGCTCTGCCTCTTGGACCAATACGAGCCCTTAAATTTCCTTGGCTCTTATCCCAGTTTGACTTGGTTTTTCTGTTACTTGCAACCAAAAGCATTCTAAACAATACGGCAAGCCTCAAACCCAGGTCTGACCCCTGACCAGCGCACAACCCCCACTTTACACTCCTTTCTGCTTCTCTAGGTCATCGTCTTGAAACTCACATCTTTATCAGCAGCCTGGTAGTCTCACTGTGTCTCAGCCAGTCTGTAGCATTTCTGGGGCAACTAGTTTTCTGGCCCCAAGGCCAAGGCCCTGGGAATAGCTGGTAATGTAAGGTCTCTCTTTCAAATGAGTAACTGGAGGCCATTTGAACAAAGCTGATGGCTACTTCTGGATACAGGGTAATAAAAACCTCTTCTTGGGGTGACTCCAGCCAAGGAGGGGTTTCGAGAAGGGCAGACTTCAGTGGGGACTAGAAGAGCAAACAGCCACGGCTGTTACCAGGCCCTGACGTATTGAACATGGAAAAATGCTAAACTCCTCTAACTACAATCGAATTTGTACAAGTGCTTAGAAAGAACACCGAATTTATCAGATTGAAGTGCAAAATGTTAGAAAATAAATCACTGCTAGTAAAAATCATAGAGCTATCAGGAGAACTATTTGAAAAGACAGTTAGCCAAGTCAATTTGAGACCCATTCATCAAGCATTGAAATCATGGAGACCCACCACATGAGTTTCTGTCTAGCCAGCCCAAGAGGATCCTAGAATTTAATGTCGAGAACAGCTAAATCCTCCAGAAATCAGATCATTCATTAGAAATTCTAATAAAAATTTTTGAAGAGGTAAAAAAAAAAATACCAGCCCAAGTAGCTGAGATAAAAGTTTGTTTTTTTGTTTTGCTTTCCCTTTTCCTTAGAGGATTGCTCTTGGTCTCCATCTGCAGACATAGTCCTGCCCAAGATACTAAGCCCAGATGTGAAGTCAGTTTTCCAGACCAGGGATCAGGTGACTCTGTGACCATAAAGAATTACCTATGCTGGCTCTGGAGTCTTCTTGGCTGCCTGCAATTGAGGGACCCATGTTGATCTCACCCGGAAGCATCCAACCTTCCTGTTTACATGGTTTGACCCTTGTAGAGGGTTGGACATCCTAAATTCTGACTGGTCAGTTTCTTTTTCCAGGCCTCTAGCCTCAAAAAATCCTGATCTCCTTGGCCCCTGGACTGACCCACTCCCCTGGTGTGTGGTGTCACAACCAGGGCCCATCTGTACAGCCTTGTCTGTTTCCTCTGGACGTCCCCAAGCAGAGGGCACCAGGCCCAGATGTGGTCTCCTTCTCCTCTTCTCACCTGCCTCAAACTGTGTGGGAAGGAATGCCCTGACTCATTCGTTTATTAACCACTTTTTTAAAAAATGAGGCAGTGTGGTATGATGGTGTAGAGTGGTGCTTCTCCAACTATGTATGGCAAACAGCCTGGGTTTTTCTTTTCCATCTGTTGCAGAATGAAATGTGGGTTCCCTGTGCATATCTAGCCTGTAGCTTGTACACATGTGAGTCACAAGGTAAAGATGAAAGCCCGAAGCTCATCTCTAGCCTAATCAGTGAGATATGCCCACTGATCATGCCCTTGGACGTCATAGCAATGTCAAATTATAGAAGACTCCCATTGCTTCCTTTCAGTTTCTGTGCTCATCTTGTCACAGACCAGCAATGAAGAGTTCACACCTGCTGTTGACATTCTGAGTAACCTTGATTTACAACACGTTTCTCAAAACCTGGTCCCTGGACCGGCAGCATCAGGATCACCTGAGAACTTGCTACAGAAGCAAATTCTCAAGCTCTCTTCCAGACATCAGGAACCAGAAAGTCTAGAGATGGAGCCCACAGAGCTAGACTTTCACCAGCCCTCTGGATGGTTGCGAGGTTGTCACACAGCTGGACAGGAGAAAGCTCAGAGCTAACAACAGCAGCGAGGCTAAGAGATTTCCTTGAGTAGAGCCTTAAGTATCATTCCAAGAAAATGGTTAGGTATGTGTCAATGACTATTGGGATCAGTTTTTTTTTTTTTTGTTAAACTTTCAAATGTATTTGCCCTGAAGTCAATGAGTAGTGCAGTTCATAGAAATATATTCTCACCTTAACCAAACGCACCATTTGGATTTCCAACGTTAATCTTTAATAGACTGAAGAGTGAATGAGCTTTTCCAATTTACATCTTCTCATCGCCCTCCTGTCTTTTGCATTGGTTTCCAGCGACTCTTTAATAGCACACACAGAAATGCTCAGAAGGAAGGAGGATTAAGGGAGGGGTGACAAGACTCCCTGACAGCAAGGATCATGGAGCCCCTGTCTGTGTGTCCACAGGGCCTGGCTCACTATAGATGCTCAGTGAATCTTAAAGGAATGGATGAGTAGATGAATGGACAAATGGAAAAGTGAAACCTGATGTGCTAGAACTTTGTGAAAGGATGTTTTGATTGACTTTCTGCTTAATTGGCAAATCTTTCACTTTCCTGGAAAAGTACATTGTGTTTTTCATCTAGTTTGAGTGAATTTTTTTTTTCATGGCAACCCAAAGGTCACCTGACTAAAAGACAGCCGTGTTCAAGTACAATGCATTCAAATTACATCTCTTCTAAAGGACGTGTTGTCCAAATGTCTGGGGTCACATAAAGTACTATAAAATAGGGAATTTCATTTGGGAAATTTCATTACCGAGAATGAATGTTATTGCAAACCACATTCAGAGAAAAGCAGATAAAAGGATTATAACCCATGAAACATGAAAAACATATGCTATTATTTTGGATGAAATGTCATTATTTTCACTATTAATACTTAAATTAAGTACATCCACATTTAGCATTGCCATGAGCATAATCGGTAAAACAATTCTAACGAGAAGCTCAGGGTTGTTCAGAGAGGATTTATCAAACAGAAATAGGAAAATTAAGCAGGGAAAAATCATGTAATGTCAAAAAAAGAAAAAAGAGAGAGAAAAGCGAAAACATCCAAAAATTAGTTTCACAGGGCCAAGCAGTTGGAGTGATGGGTTCACAGAAATTGATTCTTTGCCTGAAACTTTGTTGGCACAATGCTGACAACCCAGCGGTTCGAACCTTTCAGTCCTGAACTGAATTGGCCAGTCATTTGGAATGCCTTGAGAATCTGTCTATAACATGTCTGTTTTGAATACAGTGCCTCTCCTGCTTTAAGAATATCTTCAGACATGCACCACCCCTACTTAATGGAGAATAAATGCTCTATGGCCACATAAATTCAAGGAGACCTACCAGCACCAATAAGAAAGTTCCAGTGTCTGGAATATTCTTGGGATCCAGGTCATCTCATACTAGAGAAATTGATTGATGACTTTTTCTAAAACAAAACCTTAGAGGGTGACCTGAATTCAAAACTTAACTCTCACTCTTTAGCCTTAGGGTTGCCCTCTGTGAAATGGGAATAACAGTGCAATCTGCCTCAGGGGCTTTGTATTTCTTTATTTTTATGTATTGCGGATTACATCAACTAGCGCACATAAAGTGCTTACTGTCATGCCTGGCATTTAATTAATGTTCGCTATTATCATTAGTTACTCCTCATCAGGCATGAAGCACAGAGGTCTTGGTTCACCTGGCAGTAGCTCGTTGGTATTAGCTATTTGAGTTCACATCCAAAGTTAGAGATCAGATAACTAAAGGCAAACTCTTCACTCCAGTGCTAAGTGTACATCACACTTAATGAGCTGGTTTGTGAAGGAAATGATGCTTTTCCCACCCAAAAAAACATATAATCTCTGGAAATACTCCAGTTGATGGCCATGAAGCCATAAAGCAATCGTAATAAAAGTAGTATCGGGCTCTGAGAAGAGCGACAAACTAAAGAGAATTTCAAACTCATGCCTGCCAAGTTTTCCCTTATTTGGAAGTAGCCCATATGAAATTCTAGAACTCTCTACAGGTCACTCACAGTCTGTCCATTAGCTTTCCTGTTTGCTGTCTTCTTGTCTACTTACATCAACTCTTCTTAATATTTAAGAACTTTTCAGGAAATTCAGTTGTAGAAAAGACAGCAAAGGAGCTTTGAATTGGCAAAAGCTTCACATTTCAGAGGTGATACTAATCTAAAGAAACACACTATTATCTTAGTAATTTCCAATTGTTCCTGGAAGCATTTTACTGCAGAGACCACTGCCAGCTATTAAGTAGAGGAGACTCGTTTTGGTTGCCAGAATTAGCTGAAATTAAGATCCTTTGACATCTTCTTACAGAAAAAAGTCAGTTTCAGTACAAACAATTCGGAATTTAATAGATTGTGACAGGTTATAAAATTCTATGCATTTGAAAGAAAAGCTTTGCTGGTGGAATAATGTGTTTCTAATTTACACATAATAGGCCCATGAAGCTATGACTAGAAGGACATTAAAGTAATGAGGAAATTCCAGTTATAGACACTTTCTGTAGAGATCTTAAAGATTATGATTAGGGCAGTCATTTTCCTGAGTACTGTGTAGAGCTAAAGCCAAAATGAAGGTGGCCCGGACAGAGAAAGGAGACGAGAAGGGCAATGAGCCTCAGTTTTGAGGCTAGAGAGGGCATCTGGGGAGAGCTACTCCAGCCGGAGGGGGAGGATTTTGCTAATCTTAATAAATGCTGTCTGGGTCTACTGAAGACCTACAAAGGGCTGAGTTGCAGGTGCTTGTCCCTGAATGAGGAGGAATCACCCAGGACATGAGCCATAAGAAAGGACAAGTAATTTTTGCAGATGAAATACTTTACCGTAAAAGAGAATTCTACTTTCCTTCAACACTTTGTCTCCACAGTTGTCCAACGGAGCCATGGTTGGCCATTCCCTTGATGATTAACACGATGCAAAGTGGATCCCTTAAATGCTTTCTTTTTAAAAAAGTCTCAGTGCTCCTATATGCTTGAACATGTATAGTGACTGGCAAAGAAAATTCGTAGTGTGTCATTTGATAGGAACTTGGGTAGCCGTTCTCATACTATAAATTGGTTTAGAGATAGGGGAAGTCACTTATGCAAAACCGCAGACAGCGTGCTCATAATGAAAGGCACGTGCTTTACTTTAATGCCAATGAGTATTTTTCTGTCCTTTTTTGAGTTCCGTTTCTCAGGTATAAGTTGATGTAAGCTAGCAACTTGCTTTCTGACTTGAAAATGACTGGAATCATTCTGTTATTGCTTCTACTCTTGTTTCTATTTTGGGGGCTACATCTGGCATATTATAGCTGATCAGTGAATGAGTACTGACCACCCAGGTGTTAGGAGATTAGGCAATTTTGTTCTTTATTAAAAATTTTCTCCAGGAAGAGTTTCATGGCTCTCTTCTCTTACCTCTCTGTCTTTCAAAAATATATTTGTGAGCATCCTCTATATGCCAAGCACGTTCTAGGCGCTGGAGAATGAGATCCCTATGTTCACAGAACTTCTACTCTGAGAGGAGAGGTAGGGAGGTGGAAGTTAGTCAAAGCAGAGAAGAAGATAATTCTTCCCCATGCCTCATTTTACTCATGTGTCACACTTTGGCTCTAGTGCTCTAGTGCTCTTTGGCCTGATGGGGCCTTGTCCTTCAGAGCGACCTTTCGTAGTGTTTGTCTTGCCTGAGTATGAACAGAGAGAGATTCCAAAGGAAGTTGGTGGATAGCATGTCTCACCTAGAGCCCTGCCACTGGGCCAATCTGAGAAGATAATGGGTTTATCATTTTTTTAAAAGATTTTATTTATTTATTTGACAAAGATCGCAAGTAGGCAGACAGACAGGCAGAGAGAGGGGAGGAAGCAGGCTCCCCACCAAGCAGGGAGCCTGACACGGGGCTTGATCCGAGGACCCTGGGATCACAACCTGAACCTAAGGCAGAGGTTTTAACCCATTGAGCCACCCACGCGCCCCTGGGTTTATCATTTAAAGAACGCCATCTAACCACAGAAGAACAGAAGAGGTCCAAATAAAACAAAGAAATGCTTATGCCAGCAGCTTTGCTCCCCCAAAGCCCATCTCTTTCTGACCCATTCAAGAGATTTAACATTTAGTTACAAGATACTCTTTCCTTCCTCATCCTCCACAAGGAGGCATGTTTTTGTGACACTAAATAACTGGGCAATCAGGTCAATTTAGCTACAGAAAACAAACCCAGCAATGTTGTTTAGCATCAAATAGAAAGATAATATTTTTAGCTGTGCAGCTGGTTTGTTATCTTGGGGTGTCTCAAATACATTTGTCTATAACTCCAGTTTGCTTCAAGAAAGAATAGGGTAGGATTTTATTCTCATTCCTCTGTGGTTGTTGTGTCTCAACCGTTAACAAAATTTCCAGAAATAAGATCAAGGGCCATGGCAGCCCATTTGTTTAGAATATACTAGGTTTTTTCACTGAACTCAGTAGATGTTTACTACAATAGCATGAGAATTATCTCATTACAGAAGAGACTAGAATCTGGGTTTTTGCTGTTCTCAGCATCCTGAGGACTTGAAAACTTCAACTCCATTCAAAGTGAAACCATAGGGGTGCCTCGGTGGCTCAGTGAGTTAAGCCTCTGCCTTCGGCTCAGGTCATGAACTCAGGGTCATGGGTCGAGTCCCGCATGGGGCTCTTCCTCCTCTCTCTCTGCCTGCCTCTCTGCCTACTTGTGATTTCTGTCTGTGAAATAAATAAATAATCTTAAAAAAAAAAAAAAGTGAAACCATATTCTTCTGAAAGAATGTTGCCCATAAACTTGCATTGTTGGGTAATGAGGGGTTGGAGTTATTTCAGTGGTTTTTAACCTGAAGAAACAGCATTGGCTTGTGGTTGAAAGAAAGGCTGTTGTCACTGCTTGGGCTTCTAGAAAACTAAACTTCCGATAGACTAAATTTGGCGTCCAGACTGGTCAGTGATTTCTTTCAGAGTAGGCCCAGGCACTAGATAATTAAATGCGTTTCTTTGCAGAACCTCTCATGGAATTTTAGATTCGGAAAGAATCTTGAAGACCATTTAGTCTTAATTTCACCCCCCAATCTGATATTTATGTCTTTTAAAGGACTAAATGTAGTTACAAATAAATCACCATTTGCGATACATGAAAAAAATGCATAGCACAGATACATGCAATGAGATTCATATGGAGAATCAATGAAGGAGCAAAAAGCAAGCAAAAAAAAAAAAATTGCAAGTGGCCAACTGCATATCAGCAACCCATGATGTGGGAGGTATATGCCAAAACTGGCTGACTCTATTTGTGGCTTTACCATGACAATTAGAAATGAACACACCTTCTTTTTAAAGTTCTCAGCCAAGCACATTGATGTTACTTGCTGCCATTTTTCTATAACTTGTATTTCTTAAAGGCATCTATACAATTCATATAGTTTATCAAATCTACACTTCAGTGCCATTATTTGGAAAGTATTTCCTTTTGCATATGTACTTTGAGCATACATACATGTGTGTAGTATTTTACCCATACCTATTATCTACAAGAGACTTAGAAGCAATTGAAGGGGAATGTATCAAATGGCTTCTGTCTGCTAAGGAATACAAGAAGTCTGACGGGAATTTTACCAATAGTTTCCAAAGCTGTAAAAATGTACATATCCTTTGGCACTGAAATTCAGCTTCTAGGAATTTATCCTAATGCTGCAGATCGTAATAACAAAAACAAGAAGTAATCCAAATGGCCGTACTAGGTGTTAAGCGAATTAACACTAGCTTGTCCTAACAAATCTCACTGGCTTAACACAATCAAGTTTACTTTTTGCTCATGATGCAGTTGGAGGTGTTTGTTTGGTGGCTTTCCATATAATGATTTAGGGATCCTGACTCCTTCTACCTTCCAGTTCTACTGTCTTTTCAGAATTTCAAAGCCCTGATTTAGACCCCTGCGTTCATCCAACAGATGAATGAAGAGAGAGGGCGAGCAAAGAGGAACGCCTGCATTTGTTATGCCTTACATCATTCAGATTACATTTTATTGGCCAGAACCTGGTCATGTGACCACAACTAACTGCAAGGGATGCTGGGAAACATAATCTCCCACTATGTGCAAGAAGAGGAAACAGAATTGGTGAGCATCTAGCTGATCTCTGGCATGGCACAGTTTGGATTAATGAAGTATGGTATATCCATAAACAGGGTCCTTATGCAGCCATTAAAAATGAAGCTGTAGAAGATTTAATGAATTAGGAAAGATTTACACTATGGTAAATGGAAAAGGTAGGCAACAAAATATTTAGGTCATAATCTTGGCTTTGTCAAAAAATATGTTTAACCAAAAAACATGTATTTATACATAAAAATCCTAGAACATATACATTAGTGTTTCTTCCTGAATGGTGAGATACACCACCTTTTCTACCCTGCACTTTTCTATATTTTCTCAACTTTATACCATGACTATGAACTACATTTTCTAATAAGAACAGTTGTTAAAAATACCTGTACCTTAGAATAGTGCTCTCTGATAGCAATATGGTGGAAATCATACATGCAATTTTAATTAAGAATAAAAAAAATCAGGGGTGACTGTGTGGCTTATTCAGTTAAGCAGCTACCTTCGGCTCAGGTCATGATCCCAGGGTCCCGGGATCAAGCCCTGCAATGGGCTTCTGGCTCAGTGGGGAGCCTGTTTCTCTCTCTCCCTCTGCCTGCCACTCTGCCTACTTGTGCTTTCTCTCTCTATCTCTCTGTCAAATAAATAAATAAAATTCTTTAAAAAAGAAAAAGAAGAAAGTAAAAAGAATCAGGTGAGACTAATTTTAATAATGTATTTTGTTTAACCTAATATGTTTGATATTATCAATAAAATTTAAATATTAAAAATTAAAATACTGATGAGACTTTTTAATACTTGTTTTTATTTATAGAGTCTTTGGATATAGGTACATCTTACACCAATAGCAGATTTCAGTTTGGACCAGCCTTATCCCAAAGGCAATATGTGGTTCCCAACTACTGAATTGGTCAGCAACACCTGAGAGTGTGCTAAGTGATTGATTGGTGGGGCAATAATCAGGTAGCTCAGAAGAAGATAAAAGCTCACATGAGGATTGGAAAATGTTTCGTGCAAGAGGTGGTTTTGGCACTGAGCTTTGAAGGACATTAGTAATACCATCAATTACTGTGATACTGATAAGACCTAACATTTATTACATGCTTGCTATATCTCCATTCACTGCGCTAACCACTAGGTGTCGGTAGAGAGGCGGAAACAGACTTTCTGAAGAGGGAGCCCACCAGCCGCAGCAAAAGCAGAGGCCTTGGGGGACGGTCAACACACTTGAAAGCATGGGGTTTGAGAGAGGGGTTGTGGAGGGACTGGAACAATTTAGCATTGGACTCTTAGAAAAGTAGTAGGAGGAAAAACAGAAGGTTAAAAGCCCCTTGAATGGTAAGAGAGGAGCTTCATATTTAGTTCAATGAGAAAATGTGGTAATCATAACAACAACAAAAAAAACACTCACTAAATGCCCATTTTACAGATGAAGAAACTGAGGCATAGGGAGGTGAGGAAATCTCCAAAGGTCACACCATGTGTAACCATGTTTGGTAGAGCCTGGATTCCAACCCCAGCATTTCTGGCTCCCAAATCTACACCTTACCTGCTGACAATGACCACAAATTTTTGAACCAGAGACCCCAATTTGCATGCCAGACTCTTCATTCTTTGACTGGGAGTTGAATCAGTTTCCTGAACAGCTAGGAGCTTTAGCTGTCTCCCCCATGAAAGTGGGGTATGTCCTGCCAAACCAAAGTGTCATTGCACGAATATAATGACAGTGGGCATGGAAAGCGCCAATTATATTCCCTGGCACAGAGTAGATGCTGATAAAGCCTGGTTGGCTTGCAAAATGCCATGGGGAGCCATTTCAGGCTTTTAGGCAGGGGCATGGGATGATTGGACTTACACTTTAGGAAGATTTATGCTGGAAATACCTGTCTTCCTTGATTACTTGCCCGGATGGATTGGAGCTGGGAGAGATGTGTTAGGGAGATATTGCAATAGTCCAGATAAGAGGTAACGAGGACCTGTGCTGGGACAGTGGCAGGGAGATTGCAATCGCATTATTTAACTGAAGGATATTAGAGCCAAAACAGGCCCTGTGGAGAACAAAGTCCAGACTTAAATGACTTATCCGAGGATGAATCATGTGACTAGTAAAGTTCATCTATTTCTCTCATTCCCTGTTCTTTCCTTTACTCAGGGAGTGCTGGTGTTAGAGCTCAACACCAAAATTTTCAACTCTTCATAAAATAACAAAGTGTCTCAGTTTTGTCTAAATCCTATACTTTCTACTCTTTGATAGCATCCATGGACAATCTCATGTAATCCTATCAATGGCAACTCTCCCCACTCCTAAAGGAAGATAGGTAGACTGGAGTCAGAACAATTTCCACATTACAGAAAGGTAAACTGAGGTACAGAGGAAGAGGAATCTTATTTCTGGCTCATATTCTCTCACATTTACTTTAAAATTAGATTTAAAAAAAATTCAAGTTTGTGTTGGCTTGGAAATGTTACTAAAATGTTGATACAGGGATGGTATTCATAAAGTTTCATGTGAACAGAATGTCATGGGAATAGAAGGGTTTACCTCTTTTAAGATATTCAGATTTTAAAGGTTAATGAGTACAGTTCACTTGAAGTCATGTGTAAAGGAAGATTATTGTGTGATCAACGGGAAATTGGATCTCCAGAGTTGTTTTGTCTTAAATATAGTGAATGAAGTTATAGCTTGCTAAGAAAATGTGTAGAGATGCTATCTCTTTCCATCTCCCATCCACAGCTGAGAAAAACCAATGTTTATAAAATTAGCTTTCCTGCCTCCGAGGAATGGTAAATTCTACCACAGGAGGGCGCAGGAAAGGGCAAATGCTTTTTCAGATTATCGACACTAGGTGGCGCCGCTCGGCTAGTTTTCTTTACGTCTGTTTTTAATTTCTTATTTTTTTATTCCTTTGTTTAGCGGCAATGTTAATGGAGTATCTTGAGTCCTGCAAAGAAGCATTTTTATTTTTCTATTCTTTTCTTAATATGTCTGCGTCTGTCATGTATAAGTATATGCTTACATAATATGCTAGGGGAAGGAAAACTAGTTATTTATCTCTGTATTTTCTGTACAGTGTACAGATTTAGTTGTATTTTGCTCTTGCATTAATTTTCAGGACTTTCAAGTATGGGTCCAAACTGAGTTTTCCTTTCTGCTCTGTCATTGTCCCAGATTCTTTAGAGTTTTTTAATTTTTATTCTTTTATTTTTTTGAGATTTCACTTTAGTTTGATTTCAGAAAGGACATAATTCTGAATCACATCAGAGCTATTAAAATGTAACATAACTCAAATACCGGGAAAAACAGGTATCAATAAAGGAATTGAGAATGAATTCTCCCATTTGGGTTTATGTAAGAAGGAATTCTCCAGCACAATTGAGCCAATTAGTTGTGCTGTTCAGTCTTTGGAGTTCAAATTCCTAACTACAAAAATAAGGACGTTCCTCTATGTGTCCTCCATGATCTCCTTCAAGTTGGAATGCCTATGACCTTATGAGTTTGTCAACATGGCTGTGTCACATGCCTGACTCCAAAACCATTCTTGAACCTATATGCATAAACTATATTACTAATAAATAAATAAATAAATAAATAATCTGGATAATTTTCTGTGGCACAACAATGTATCCAGTTATGAGCCCCAGCTAGCTTTTCAATCTATGTTACTAGACTGGAATTGCTGGGAGATTGGAGTTGGCCCACAGAGGACTAAGCCGACTGCTCTGTAGAATCATACCCTCGGGACAAACTGGTTCAGCGTGATGAATCTGCCTATGGAGACACTTTGATGCCAGCACTGGCTCTATCCCTTACTGGGGAGAGTCTAAACCAGGAATGAGTAAGTAGGCGTTGAACTCAGTGCTAGTCATCACAGTGGCTATATGGAGAAGAAAAAGGCCAGGCACAGTGTGGCTCACAATCCAGGGCTGGAGCACAAGTTGTCTGTTATTGGGGAGTTAGTCATTGTGGGGAATAAGTAGCAGATAAGGTCAGGTCTGTGCTCTGAACTCTGGTTTGGGCCTAAACCCTGCCCCAGATTGCCCACGGCCATCATCCTGAGAAGTGATACTAAGTCACCACTGGTGACTGGCTGGATGTAGGGAAATCAGCCAGCCTGCAGTAAGGAAGAGCAAGGAATGCCTAGAGAGAGATAGCAGTGAATTTGCTTAGCATTCTCTGCCACCTGGTAGCACATGTTGATGTCATGATCAAAGGGGTAATATTTTCTATGAAATAAAAGAAGTGACATAGATATAAATGTATGAGGTCCCCACAGACCTTCAGGAACCTGGAAGCTGGTGACTTCTGGAAGTCTTCAAGGTAGAAATGGAGTAAAACTCTTTGGGCCACACCATCCTTGATGATGTCCAGTGTGGTTAGGAAAACCTCTAGTGTGAGCTCATCGAACCAAGTGGTGCATATGGAACCCCTTCAAATACCATTGTTGGAAATATGAGGGGCTCTTCCTATGCCCATATAAATATAGACAGACACAATCTGTGCATCTTTAGGCATGGTATGCCAACCAGTCATCAAGACAGAGTGGCTAAATGAGTTGTTAAAGGCCATGAAACATACTCATGTTACCAAAAAATAGGGCAAATTTGGAATCATTTAATACTTGATGTCACACAGGCCTTGGAGCATACCATATGAACAAATTTTCTCACTTGTGTAGAGCTACTTACTTGAGGACATGGCTGAATCTGTTAAAAATAGAGTAGGCGTGGGCCTCCCTAAATCCCTCTGCACCAGAGAGTGATGAGCCCTGCAAGTCCTCTTGGGGCAGAGTTGTTGGGCTGGTGGGTAGGCTGGAAACTGGAAGTAAGTGGGATGAAACCTAAGTCTGGAGGCTGAGACAGTGAAAATACAGAAAGGAAGAGAGATGAAGCTGCAGATACTCCAGTCAAAAAGTTCATGAACCAAACCTTTGTAAATCAGGAATGGCTCGTTTAGGTTCAAGATGGTGGCCATACTGGCAGAGATGAGCTTCCTGGTGATGAGCTGGCCTTCCTTCTTCCACTACTGTCCTAAAGCAGTGATCCCCAAATGGTATTCCTTAGCACATTAGCACTCAGAGATGTTAATGGGTGGGGAGAACAAACGATTCTGCATCACTTTAGTTTGGAAAACAAAGTAAGCAAATTTCCTTCATGCCTGGAGGCTTTAATATGCCACCATATATTGTAACTCCTTAAAAGAGGGACTTATCATATAGTGTTTCCAAGACTTCTTGGGTTTAGGACCTATTTTATTTTATTTTATGTTTTATTTTAAAGATTTTTATTTGTTTATTTGAAGGTGAGTGATAGAGAGCATGAGCAGGGGGAGAGACACAGAGAGGAGAAGCAGACTCCCCCCTGAGCAGAGAGCCAGATGTGGGGCTTGATCCCAGGACCCTGGGATCATGACCCGAGCCAAAGGCAGACCTCTAACTCACTGAGCCACCCAGCTGCACCTGGGCCTTTTTTTAAAAAAAAAATCATAAAATATCTCAAGACAAATATTCTGAGAAACCCCTCTTGGAAAACAATATCCTAATGTATACTAATTTACTTCAGATTAAATTCTGTAGCAATTTCCAGTGTGAAACTTTCAGGATAAGAGAGTGCCAGAGAAGTGAAAGATTAATTGAACCAACTTTTTTGGTGACATGCAAACCAAATCAAGTGTTCTTTTCATTCATTTATTTAAATTATTTGTGTGGGTAGACCTACTCTTAAAAGGCACAGTGAACCCCACCTTTAGATGATTTTTCTCACAGGAAATGACATAGAATTAGCGCTGTACCCCTCCAATTAGGTCTTGCCCAAATGGTGCCACCACCTTGGAACCTGGTGTCATTGTGGCTGTCAGTCTCACCATATCCGCGCTATGAGAATAAGAAGAATAAATACAGTTCCTAATTTCCAAGTCAAAGACAGTGTGAATTGATATTACACGGTAAAATGCAATGAGATTAAATCAATAACATCTGCAATAAGGCATAATGAAGGTAAAATTATATCTCTGGCTTCCTGAACAGCTGTGAATCTATTTTTAATGATCCTCATTTTTGGCAGTCAGCTAACAACTTCTAAAATGTCCTAGAAATTGGATTGTTAAGCAGATGAGCACTGCAGTGGCTCAGAATGTCATTAATTTCAGCTGCCTTACCCATCTGCATGGGCGAGATGGAGGCATCATGAATTCACCCCCCCAACCACCCCACTGAGCACCCCAGTAACCGGGCCTTGGGTGGCCCCAGCAAATGCTGGATACAGCAAGGCAGGAGAGCTGAGGGGAGAGGGGCTTCTGGGAGGATCATGGGCTGTTGAATGATGGAGAAAAAGGAAAAGTCCTTGTTTTTGTAATGCCAATTGCAGCACAAATTTGGCCTTTGAGTCTACCTTGTGCTATTGGAAACTCGTAATGCCACAGAGAACAAGACATTCTAATGGTTCCATTTACCAGTGCGGCCCTTTGGTTCCACGAGATTGCTCTGCCCAGGACCTGGTGAAGGTCACACCACCAGCGAATACAGGAGCCAGCACTCAACCCTGGTCTTCTCATCCCAAAGCCTTTCCATGGCCCAGCAGGTCCTCTGCTTATTGGAATAACAGCCGTGGGAAAGACACCATGAAAACTTTGACATAGAGGAAATGTGAACATTTGGGAGATTATCTCTGTTTTTCTTAGCTGCCTGGCACCTTTTTACTTTGCTGTAGATTTAACCAGAAGCCATGTCTGGGAATCAGACAGCTGATCCCTTTGGCTCATTTCTTCGAGCTCCCTTTGCTTCTCTGGACTGGCAGGGACAGGAGAGTGGGGGGGGTGGTACCCCACATTTTGCACACCATTGTACTTCCTGCAGCCCACTGAATTCTCAGATTCTCCCTAAGTCAGGCTTACTAGCTAGGAGGCTCAGGAGGCCCCTACCTAAACTGTGTTCCAGAAGATTGAAGCTGTGATTCAGATTCCCTCTTTGCCTAGGTGAAAGCTGGCAGGAGGAGCATGAATTCCCTTATTCTCTTCTTCACCCTGAGAAGCCTACAGCACTGAGAGCGATTTTTGTGCAGAAGACAAGGCTGCTGCTAAGTGAAGCCATTAGTTTATGGGACTGACCCCACCGCCTGACTTGCTCTCAGCAGCAGGGGCTGATCCTTTGCTGCCTGAAATACCAGACAATCAAGAGGGTAACCGCGCAGGGGTGGAGACTGTACTGTGGCATGGTTTGGGACTGGAGAGAGGAGCTTGGCTCCAGGAGAGTCATCTGTGACAGAGGGTTATCGGGTATAAAAGTATAAGTGAGTACCTCTGTTCAGCAAGGGGATTAACTCTACGAAGCAAGGGGACATTTTCCAATGGCCAATGGCCCTCATAATGGTCAGGGAGACTGTAAAGAGAGAAGCAAAGTGGGGGGGTGGATTTTGTGATAATGAAATATTGTATACCACTAATGATGACCACAATGCCTGGTGTGCTAGAAAACTGTGCCTGCTCCCCAAAATAGCAGGGAAATGGGAGGGATTTCAGTTCATGCCAAGGTGGGCAAATGATGCTCAGAGAAGAAGGAAGGGGATGTCTAGGGAAAATGGAAGAGCTGGCGCTCCTAGGCTGATGGGGCTGGGGTGAGCAAATCCAGGGACCAGGAGGCAGTGCACTGAGTGAGAAGGACACAGGGCCTGTCCTGTGCAGCCTGACATGCCAGAGGATCAGGGCACCTACCAGCACAGAGGGGAGTGACACATCTCACCCCCCAGCAATCCTCTCTGTGAGACTCTCCCACAGAGATTCATGAACGAGGTGGATATTTTGTTGTGCTCTAAGAGAAGCTCTTAAACAAGAGCAGCTAACAGGCTTGTTTAAGAAGCACACACGTTGACCTTCAAGTGTTGCTGGAGGACACAGCCTTCCACTGCACAATGAGCCAGTAGTCGGTTATGCAAACCCCACGCCTTCACTGTTCATTGGCGTGGGTTCAATGTCAGGCTGGCAAGTAGGTTTCCCCTTCTGTGTTGACTTCCACTGTTGGCTTCCATCATGTTCGGAAGGACTCTGAGGCCCAGACCCAGTTCGCAGGAAAGAGTGCTGTGTTCAGTTAGTGCGGACTGCCCTGGATGAGCAAGAAAGGGAGGGAGGCCCGGGATTTCCTGCTGCATCCCAGGAGGGCCTCGCATTTTATGTGGAGCTGGTCCAAGTGTCAAACATCAGAGGAAGCTCAGACTCACAAGTGGGAGGGGTGTGTGTGTGTGTGTGTGTGTGTGTGTGTGAAATGGATGGACGAGAGCTTCCTGCCGATCTCAAAACCCACCACCATTTCAGGCTTCGAAAGCATCAGGGGTCAAATTCACGGCTAATGGGGTTGGTTGCAGGAATAGGGTCTCTGAAGAAAGGTTAAGTAGAAGCCAGAAGGCCAGACTCAGTTGCTCAGTCAAACTGACTTGAAGTTAAGGAATTGAGATGACTCCTCTCCCACTCACTGGATGTTCTTTTCCTTCTCATCCTGAATGGTGGGGGGAAAGCAGTGCTGAAGGTAGAAGGACAATGGAGATATGCGCACACACCACACAGACGCATGCACAATATATAGTACACACAGATCGAACACATCACATTTGCATATGCCTATATACATTTAGACCACACACATCACGTCGGCCTCGTCCGTATGGTATACCAGCAGAACAACGTAGAGAATCAAGCTCCAGAAGATGCCTTCCCTTGCAGGCCTGGGTCAGGTAGCTGTTACCTTCACTAAGTAAAGCAATAGGACCAAAGGCAGTGCACCAACACCCAAGATTAGAGGGCAGCCCTCTGTTGGTCAGATACAGAGAAACCCGCTTCACGGTAAGTTGTGACTCCCTGGCACGTTGGAGGGAAAGCCACAGACTTGGGGAAGCACTTGGCCTCCTGGCTCTGTAGGTCAGAACCTTGGCTCTTGGTGGTGCCTGGAAGCCACACTGTGAGTTTCGATTCGTTCTGAGAGGACCTGCAGGGCAGAAGTAAATTAAAAAGCAGAGTTTAACAGTATTTTAAACAAGACGTATCATGTTTTCTGAAGTACTTCTGCATGTTAATCTCGTTCTCCAAATGATAGTTTCTTAATAAGCATCATTTCATTGGTAACATATTGTCATGCTAATAAACAATGGAATTTGTTGTTCAAAAGAAAAGCCACATAGAACGTCTGCATGGCTAATTTACCTTATGTGTTAACATCACACAATTGGTGTAGAACTGCTAAGGACTGCATTGCTAAACCCAGCCTCCTGGGGGCATAAACTGCATAAAGAGATAGGTTTCAGGTCTAGGAGGAAGGGCTCAGCATTTAGGGTTCACAGTTAATAGGATTGGGGGTCACTACTCCTCTTTCTGGGCTCAGGAGCAGACATAATAATCATGCGAATCTAGCACAGAACTTAACCAACATCCCCAGCAGGAAACAACCTCAAATTGTCCTGCAGACAGCACCCTAGCCTTCCCTACAACCGGAGAGTTGACACAAACACAATGAAACCTATTAGCATTTAGGGGACTTATCTGCCTACTAAATCGGGTAGTTTATTATGTGCTCTTCAAAGAATGACAGCAAGTCTCCTTAGATGTTACTTTTGCTGTTCACCAGTGGCTGAGATTGGAAACCATCCTCCCTAAGTAATTAAACGACAATGGCTTATTAAATATTTTGAGTCCTTTGCACTTTTTGCTGGATACCATCTAAAGTAGTGCAATGTAGGGATTCCTAATGGGGTCTATGAACCTCCAAGTGACCCATATGTATAATTTGAGGGTCTATGATTTTGGGTGTATAAAAAATACATGTACTTCTATGTTCAATACCTTCTAACTGAAACTTAGCCTTTCCCTAATCATGAGTGTCAGCAAGAAAGCAGCATTTGTATCTGTGATTTTTTCATTAATAGAGATCACAGACCTCATATCCCATGGCATGGGTTGTAGAGATTGGGTAGAATCCCACATGTTCATCATGACTTTGAAAGGACACTATGGCTCAGATCAGCTGCTAGGGACTGTTCTTTAATGTGCCCTTCTAGAAGCACATGCGATGCTAGATCACACATTTGTGGTTTTTTTCGAAGAATATTTTGATAACTTCATTTTGATGTTTTTGGTCTTGTTATTTCATATACGTTCTTTTATACACTAAAAACATGATTCTGGAAGAGGGTCTATGAACAGAAAGGCCCCTCCCTTCAGATGAGGAAGGCTGGGCTCCAGTTCTTGCTCAACATTTTTGTCAAACCCTCTCTTTTTTTCTTTTTGCCTTTTTTTCTCAATTGAGGAAAAGGTTGAGATAAAATGCATAGAACATAAAATTCACCAAATTAATGTGTACAATTCAGTGGATTTTTTTTCACATATTGACAAGGTTATGCAAACACAACCATCTATCATTCCAGAACATTTTTTATCACCCCCAAAAGTAGCCTCTTCCTGTTGGTAGTCACCCCCCATACTCTCTCCTTCGGGCTGCCGGCAATCACCAAACTGCTTTCAGTCTCCGTGTGGATTTGTCAAGTCTGGACACAGCCTACGAATGGAGCCACAAAACATGTGGCCTTTGACGTCTTTTGCTCTGTGTAATATTTTGGGGGTTCGTCCATGGGGTAGCACCGGTCAGGGCTTCATTCCTCTTTCTGACTGAATAATATTCCATCGTATGGACATTCCATGCATTGTTTATCCATTTGGCTGAGTTCTTAATCAGTCTTCATCGCTATACTTTCCAAATGAAGAGATCAGGGCAGATCATGGCTAAGAACTCTTCCAGATTTCCAGCCCTGATTTTGTCCCCCACATCAACCCCGTAGCCTCTGCTGGGCTGTTTTGCACAAAAGCTCCACTTAGATTGGCTCCAGGTCTCCTGTCCTCAAAGCCTGGCCTATCAAATTCCTGGGAAAACGTTTTTAAATTTCATCTGTTCGTATCCACCAAAAAAACTTTCTTTAATTGATCTGGAGATCTTACTTAATTCAAGCCTTGTGGGGAAACAATCTAAAATGCACGGACACTCTTTCTTCTCCAGTTATGTTTACAACTCCACAGCAACCATCTAACTGTGATGGGCTGTGTCCATGAGTAGGGGACTAAATTTCTTAAAGCACAATCAATGGAAAACTCCTTTTTAAAAACCAAAGGCATGCTGTACGCCCTAGGGAACATTTCAAGGTCTTATTCTAAGGTTCTCACTCGGCCACTCTCAATGCTTAATTCTGGAAAAAAGAAATTTCACCTGTCACTTTAAAATTTCAGCAGATGTCTACAGCTTATTTCCACAAGCCTGTGAAGGATCAGAAAGATAAAGGAGGAAGGGGCTCACGGAGATAAGGGACTGGCAATAAATCCTCAAACTGTGTAAGTAAAGAGTACTGTTAACAGAGTTTCTTTGAGGATCTGAGACACCTTCCTAACTCATTGACTTTCACTCTTGTCTTCATTAGATTATAAAACAGCATATTCTAACTACAGTCAGATACAACACAAAGGGTTCTTAGGCAGCACAACAAATACATATTTAATGTGAGAAAAGAATGTAAATTACATATTATTCAGGTTTGTGCTATCACCCATCCCCCACATGCATAATAAAAAAGGAACAGGCTGTGTTTCATCCCGCCCCCCCCCCACCTTTCTCGTCATTAGCTGAGCCCTGTTTTGCTTTCAGCCTGTTCCTTTGTTACATAACCACACTCTCAATCCATCCTTTCATTCCCTTCCAAGTGCTTTCCTTCAAGCCCGCGGAGTCTGAACCTCATTACACCTACCCGCACACCGTGCTGAAGCATTTACGGCTCTCAGCCCAGCACATTCTTTGCTTGCAAATGTTTCAGATTCTTTTCCTTGGGAGATAAACCAAGAAATCTGCAAATTCATACCTAATCTGTCAAAGCCCTGTCACCCGGTGCAATCCTCTCCAAACAAAATCCTTTTGGTGAGTGGAAGACAATACCCCGGTTTCATAAATAATTTTTCCCACCAACCTTAATCTGCTGTCTATGAATATTAATGAGTCTCATCGATTCATGTCTCCATTTTATGTCCAATATTAGACACCTTCCCAGAAATCTCACTGTCAAGGTTGCAAAGGAAGCTCACTTTTCACATTAAATTAGCAAATAAAAAGTGCAACTTCTTTGGCTTATAGATTTCAAGAGGCACCACCTTGAGCCCTGCACCAGCTGTTGACAAATTTTAAGTCAGTCCTTGCAGGAAGGGGAGCTGGGTGGGTCGCCGCCTCAGTTCTTTTTTGTCTCTTCCAGGCGGGGCTGACCTGGTGAAACCATTTCAGAGACTCATTACATGTGTTTCTTCTACCAATCTCAATTCCTTTGCTTGCTTTTTTTTTTTTTTTCTTTTAATATCTTCCTTGTTGGGTCTAGGTCCAAATTTTTGTGACATTCTGCTTCCTTTGGCTATTCTTGCTTTTACATTTTCTGCATACAGACCACAGGTCAACTGGGATTGGTTTCAGGGATGCTACTGGCCTATAGGAAATCTTGGTGAAAATTAGGAAAGTGTTCTTCTGATAGACCAATCAGAAAGCACCATTCCCTCTAGATGAACATAGGAGAAAAAGGACCTCCTTTTGGGTGAACATGCATGTGTAGCAGGACCCAGGGTCTGGGGAGGGGAGGGTGCACTGCATGTCAGCACCTACTCCCTTTCCTCCTGGATCCTTGGCTACTTTCTCTATTGAATCTTTCACTTACCTCCTCTAGCTGGTTTCTTGGATCCGAAGTGTTCACGGAATGCCAGAGATTTGCCTATTGTGCTTAGATCCATTTTAACTGCAACCCACTCTTCTCCTCTTTACTCATTTTCAGAGCATTAATGTTAAACTCCTTGTTTATCTGCCAGGTTTTCCTGAAGCACCCTTAATTCATCTTCCCATCTTTGAACAATTTGAATAGGAATTCAAATGATATCCTTAAGTTTTTCATTTATTTGGTTGGTTGATTTTTTAAATACATGCTTTCATATGTTCAAAGACTTGCTTGCTGATAACATTATTTGTTGCTTAAATGACAAACATATGGCCAGCTGCCAGAGAAACTATGTTATTTGAAGAAGTCCAGAAAGCCTGATCTGGGTCTAACCATACCTCTTCTTGCTTGCCATTCATGCCTAGAATTCTACCTTAAAGCCATATTCTTTTGGATTAGGTAAATGAAGCCCTATTGTGATATACTACACTTGGAAAGAACTAAGTAGATGGCATCAGCCTTGGGCACTTTAGTGAGAATTAGCTCATAAAATCCTATCCCAAGGGCAGCTATATGCGAAAAGAAAGATGGTTTGGGGCATGGGATGTACTAACCCCTTAGTGGGAAGGCCTGATTAAGCTGGCAGAATACCCTGAGCATATTGGTCACTTTTAGGGATTCTGAAGAGCACGAGAGAAAAACTTTATGCCATTTACCATGTTTTTGTCTAGACTAATACCAGGGTAGCTCAAAGAGATCCAACTTAGTATCAGCTATTCGACAGTACTGATGTTTCCCAATGTGATAAAGGGTGAGACTTTTTTTGTTAACTTGTTGGAGCAGCTGAGAATCCAGATTCCTTCCTTGGGCCTAACACTCCCTGTTTTGACCTTTACATTTAGTATACATATGAACTTCCTTGAAGGCCCAGGGTTGGTGATATTAGCAGGGCAGGATACGCACATCTAAGGAACTCATTTCTTACATGAATATGGCCATTTGTGGGAAGATCTATGGGAGACGGGTCAGAGGTACTAAGAATATTGAAGAAATAAGGATCCTTAAAGACGATCATCAGTCTAGTCCTGGGCCTCTCAAAGTGGGCTGCTCACACAGCTGAGGGTGCAAAGCCAGTAGTTATACATAAATTAAACATGGTGCATCTTCCTGGAGTGTGTTTTACTAGATAATAACAAATTCAAAATGTTAGTTAAAAAAATTTTTTAAAGATTTTATTTATTGACTTATTTAGTTGACAGAGAGAGAGAGAGAAAAAAAGAGCACAAGCAGGGGGATCGGAAGGCAGAAGGAGAGGGAGAAGCAGGTTCCCCACTGAGCAGGGAGCCCGACTCAAGGCCTGATTCCAGGACCCGAGGACCATGACCTGAGCTGAAAGCAGACGTCTAACTGACTGAGCCATCCAGGTCCCCAAAATGTCAGTTTTAAATTAAAACAAGCATGATTATACTATGGAATACAGCAGTCACGGGAATTTGAGGAGGTACCAAGGAAAATGAATACATGATCACAGAAGACAGAACTTAGATTGTCTAGGCTTGTATTTTCAGAAATAATTTTGTGTCAGAATCACCTACAGAACTTCAAATGAAGCTTCAAAACAATTCTGATGCCAGTCCCCTTTCCAAATGGATTCTAGTACATTGATACTACTCCAAAGCTCCTCTGGTGATTTGAAGGTGCAGCCAGAGTTGAGAACCACCAAATGTAAGCCCAGCTAAGGCTCAGGTGGTGACATGACAGACCCAAGATCACACAACTCATTTGTATCTGGTGTGTTCAGCTATTGTTCTAGCTCTAATATACTTCTCAGTAAGATCAGCTGCGTAATTTATGGGGTCTGGTGTTAAACAGAAATGCAGATCCCTTGTTTTAAGTTGCTGAGAATTTTAGGACAGCAACAGCAGAACATTACCAAGCACAGAGTCCTTCCAGATGTGGGGCCCAGTGCGCATGCCCATAACGTCAGCCCTGCCCCTCAAAAAGCCCGAAGAGTCTATTCAGCCTTGTAGTCGCCTTAGAGCAGCCGGGCAGATCTACGGGATGGGGAGGAACAGTGCCTTCCTCTACATTTCTGAGTTTATGGGATCAGTTAACGCCCGCGCACGCACGTACACAGGCACGCGCGCGCGCACACACACAGGCACAGACACACGGGCCTCTGGCAGTAGTAGTTAGCAGAAATTAAATGATATTTTTCTAGTGTGCAAGTATGTTTGCTTCTTCATCTAAATTGAGAATGAAACTGTCAGCTTTTGACTCTAACCTATGTTGGATGGATTATAAAGTCTAGCTTATACTTTCTCCCCAAGCCACAACACCCCCTCCCTGCCCCTGCGCAAGTTCTCATACTCCTCAATCTTTGTCTGGAATGGTAGACTCAGACTACGGAAAAGCATTTTATCACATTTTGACCACAACTGAGTGAGGCCCGTCTCAGAAATAAATGAGCATGTTTGCTGTGTCGGGATGGGGTGGGGGTTGGGAACTAGGGGTTGAACCCACCATCCCCCCGCTCCAGTATCAGAGAAGGGAAGGCCAGCAGTGCCTGGTTGGATGGCAGAAGCTAGACCAAAGCTTCACACGAAGGAGGCCGTCCTCTCCTGGGAAGGGAGGATGCGCGCTCTGCTGGATGAAGACCTCTGTGAGGGGCAGCAGCAGATGTGTGCGTGAAGTCCTTGGGGGAAACGCGGGAGGAGAGGACCAGGCAAACTGCTGGAGGAACCGAGAGTGCATTTGTTCTCTTGAGAGTCAGCAGCCGCGCAAGGTACAGGGAGTTAATGAACCAAGGGGAGGATGGGGGACACCAGGGAATTCAAAGTAAGTGAATGAAATTCTCATTACGTCGCCACTGGAATTAATATGCAAGCTTTCCTCTCTCCCGGGCCTTCTTTCTGGCACTGCTGCTATGAAGTATTTGGGGCCGATGATGGAGGAAAACGATGGAGAAAAAGCAGCCGATTCATGTGCTTGGGAATTTGCATCCAACTCCACAGCTGCATTAGATGGAGACTAGAGCCCACGAGACTGGGGAAGCTTTCTGAGAACCCCTGAAATCAGTAGGTGTCCAGTCCTGAGAGTGAGGGCGCTCGGGTCAGATGCGTGTGCTTGCTTGCTTGGACGCTTGCTTGCCTGGGCATCCTCCTCGATGCCAGACCCCTGTCTGTATCTGATTTCCTCCGGCTTATCCCTTAGCAATGTCTGGAGACATGTATAAAAGCGACAAAGGATTCATGGAGACTTAGAAAAGCTGCATGATGGAAAACACTCGGATCGGTGTGGTAAGTGTAGATCTGCAGGCCATGCACATGTGTAGGGAGGTGATTACATGAACCGAGCGCCAGTCCTGCAGGGAGGGTCTCGGCTCAGCGGCCTCCCCGGGCTCTTGGTTCAGGCAAGCTTGAGAGCTGCTTCCACCTCTGTGTAATCAGAGGCCAAGAACCTAAGCTCTTTTAGCCTTGTCTTCTCCGACTAAAAAAAAAAAAAAAAAAAATGTTGCATCAAACACCTATTTCATAAAATTGTTTTGAGGATTAAATAAGGTGGTGTGGCTGGGAAGTTTTCCACATGGAGCAGAGTCCGTAATCAATGTTTGTACATGCGTGGTATGCAGCAGGCTGGGAATTAATGGAAACCTTAGCCAAGAGTGACTTAAAAAGGAGATGCTTTAGGCCTGGTTCTGTTCCACGCTTTTAACACATTCTTAACCTAATGGGTCCTTGGCCAGCCTTCTATGTGCAGCAAGCCCTTGGCCACAAAAAAGGCTAGCAGAACGGGCATCCCTTCCACAGCAAGACAGACTTCTCAGTCTCTGTCTCCTGCTATTTGCAAACGTCACATTGTGAGTTTTTACTGCAGTCCTGATTGGCTTCCTGAACAATCTGGACAATGCTGGAAAATGAGGCCATCCCTCCTCTTTCTCCCAATGTGTGTCCAGTGTAGTGACCCCAGATTCGTCTCTGGAAACTCTCTTGTAGAAGCATGAGAGGGAGCTCATGAACTTCTCCAGGGCTCCATTCCCTTCCAAGATGCATCTTTGAGCATTTTGTTGAAAAATGAGAAAAGTAAGGAAAATGAAGTTTTCTTCAATAAAGCTTTCAATTGAAAGGGTTGTCCTCTATGCTGAGATGATGGTTTACTTGTGGTTTTGGTATCAAGATGTGCTTTGTGTGTGTGTGTGAAACAATAGAGGAGATGAAAGTGGTTATATTTTATGCTCCGACTTGGCAAAAGAATAAATAGGCAAACCCATGTTTCCCCCCATTACCACCCAATGTAAAAAAAATAATTTTACTGGCTCATGAAATAAGAAAGCTGGAAACCACTGAGATGGACCACCCAGCAGTTTAGGGAAAGAAAATAACTTCCAGATTAGCAGCTACCTGGAATATTTTCCCCCAGACTGTAGACCCCTGGGCTTTTGCTGCATAAATTATGTCATGTCTCCTATAAATGGCAAATATAGCAAATGAGGGTAAAAAGGGCTCTATGAGAGGTCATGGGTCTCCCCAACAGACCAACCAGATTAGCACATAGCTAGTGAGGAGACATACCAGGGCAAAGGTGCTGTCCCCATCCCCACCACAGATACAGCCCCTCCTTCCTGCAAATAGCTCTGAGAACCTTTGCTGTTGTGCTGATCAAGCACTTCGGAAATACTATGCTAACATTTAGAAAAAATTTCCAAGTAAAACATCTTTTGTTAGAGCTTCAACTTCAACCTGGTTCTGTTTGGGCTTGAAAGACCCTTTTTTGGTGAGAGTCTGATATCATAAAATTACTCCTTTCATTATTTTAATCAGCAGGTCCCAAATTTCACTAGCCACGAGGTCATATTTGTAATAATATCTTTTGAATTATGTGATGTCTTGTCCTATCTTTTTGTGTTTGCTAATGCTGCCCTGGCAAGTATTTCTAGATCTCTCTGAGAGGAGACTAGATGGTTCTCCAAAGCTTTCTTAGGGAATGCTTGACGCTCTGGCAAGCCGTTGGGCAACCCCCATGGCCCCAGGTCATTCCACCCTTTCAGGCCTTTCCTCTCAGGCCTTGGTCTCCGCCTTCCTCTCTTCCCTTACCAAGCCTTTCTGTTCTCCTCTCCTGGAATAACTGTTCATTCAAGTCCTTGTCCTCTGCCAAGGTTCAACTCAAATCACATTTCCTCTAGGAATTCTAAGATCCTTAGTATATAAATAGCCTCTTTTTCTCATTCTCCTGCTGCATTTTGTACCCCAACAATCCAAGGTACACGTGATGAATACCGAAATGATTATTTATATGTCTGTCTTCCTACTACTTCTAGCCACCATGTGAGCTCCAGGATGCAAAATCTAGATAATATCCATTTTTTTTTAACTCACCAAAGCATTGGCTCAGTATATTGAACAAAATAAGTCCAGTAAATACTGGACAAAACTGAATTGCCTTAAATTCTCACTAAGGTGTAAATGTCTGATTATCATACCTCCCAGAATGTATAAGAAGAAAAACTTCATTTCCTCCCAACAGGAATGTTGGCTAATTCCTCCCAATTAGTCCATGGAGGGAACAGACTGTTCTTGAACATTTCAGGAAGTCATGCAGGATGGATAGTCTGAACAGCACCTCACGTGGGTGAAGTGCCAAAGAAGCACGTGAGTTCCTGACAAGAATCCCCACTGTGTCCCCTACCAATCACTCCGAACAACAACACTGGCAGATTTTGTACACTATCAGCCTTATTTAACCAGCCATCATTTCCTCTTAAAAAAAAAAAAAAAAAAAAAGAAGGAAAGAAAGAAGAAGAGTTAAGGTCAAGTAGGAAAAAAAAAAAAGCCTTTGAATTAAAAATCTTAGCTTTTCTTTGAACATCCAGATGATTAAATGAGATCCAGACGAAAGCAGGCAATTTCCAAAAAATAAAACCCAGCCGGGGGTACTGCATTCCCTCATGCTTCTACCAGTAACCCCGTGGTAAAATAAAGTAATGATTGATTCGGAGAGAATTATGGCTATTATAAACTGTAATCAGTGGTGGATGAGAATAATTACACAGGGAAGGGGGGAAAAGCTGAAACATGGCTGAGCAGTGTTCTGATGGATGGGGAAGTCATTTCCTGGCCGTTAATGACTGATTTTTCAACAGTCAGCACACAAGCTTTAATCCCAGAGGGGAGAAGGAGAAAGAAATGGCCATGTTATTAAGGATGTTACTGACTTAACCTTACCAGTTTTAATCTGAATATAGCTGATGCCTGTCCCCCTGTCTGTCCTTTTGTTCTTGCTATTGCGGACATACCCTCTGGCGGGGGGAGGTTAGGGCTGGCTTTTATCTGAGAGACACCAGAAAGAGTTACTGTTGCATAGAACTCCCCAAAATTGTGGTGGTGGGATATGGAGTTAGGGCGTCAGGACTGTAAGGGCCATGGAAATCACCTAGTCTAGTCTGTACGTTTTATAAGTGATCCCTGGGAGGTGAAGTGAATTGTCTGTCCACAGCTGAGGGACTTTAAACCCGAGGGGAGACGGCCCACACAGGACCAGAAGGGAGACTGGTCTTTTCAGAGAGGTGTGGTCAGATCTCTGAGGAACACAAGTTTGCTAAACCCATTTCAATACCGGCACCAACTCAGTCTCTTGCCCTCTGAGACAGGCTCGGGGTGGGGGTGTCCCATATTCTGCCTGCAGAAGTTGTTACTAGGTGAGGTCACAGAAGGTCTGAGAGAGCACGGGCCTGTAGGATGATCATTTTAGTTTACAGATGAGCAGTGAGTCCTCTAATCCGTGACCCCAATGGAGAGAGGGAGGGAGAGAGGGAGAGAGAGAGAGAGAGAGAGAGAGAACACGCAATTTATCTTATTTGCAGCCATAAAATGGGAAAACTGATGAAAAGAGACTAGAAGTCATAAAACTGTGTAAAGCAGGACAGCCAGAGTCAGTTGGTGACAGACACTCCCCTTCAGAGCCCTATTACTTTGGAGAGCCTTTCGAATAGTTTCGTGAAGTACTGGGTTTCTCTCTGCTTCCGACAGAGCTCCCTTAAGATGTGTGATGGTGAATGGTGTGGGACAAATTCTAGCAACCTCTACTCTCTCCCCTACCCGAGGACAAAGCCCATCAGAAGGAAAGGAGGGATCATCTTCTAAGAAAATATGACTGCCTCTGAAGCTAAATTATGTCAAGATATAAGATCAGGAATGTCCAGATGCTGCTTATCCCATCTTAATTAAATTTGAACTTTGTTGGGGGAAAAATACCTCAGTTCCAGGAAAAATTGTTCTGACTCTGAGGCTGTTTGGATTCTGTTTTATGAAAATATAAATAAACATTTTAATCAAGATACCATCATCTCTAGATTTTCACTGTGAAGGTATTTTTTGGAGCAAACTCTCTTGCGTCAATATATGTCCTTGGTAATGTTTTATTCAATGCTGTCCAATAATCTTAGGGTTTTTTTTTTTTTTCTGTTCTCATTTTTAGTTTCCTAAAAGTATGTAAGACAGAATCAATTCCTTTTCAGGCACACTTCACAGTGATTCTTTTTTTTTTTTTTTTTTTTTTTTTTTTAAGATTTTATTTATTTATTTATTTGACAGAGAGAAATCACAAGTAGATGGAGAGGCAGGCAGAGAGAGAGAGAGGGAAGCAGGCTCCCTGCTGAGCAGAGAGCCCGATGCGGGACTCGATCCCAGGAACCCGAGATCATGACCTGAGCGGAAGGCAGCAGCTTAACCCACTGAGCCACCCAGGTGCCCTCACTTCACAGTGATTCTTTGAGAAATTATTTGTGCATCTGGTATTCCTTTCCCCTCCCTCAGGTAAGCGCACCTCACTTTCTTTAAGGAGCCATGTTTCCCCTATTCCATGGGATCCTGATAGATCTACAAATAGCAGAGTGGTATCCCCCTGCACAGCACCCCACCCCACAGGCACTCTATGTGCCCCCCAGTGCAGAGGGGGGCATATTATCCTAATAGCCTGGTCAAGTCCTCTATTCCCAAGCCAGACTGATTGGCTTTGAAATGGCTATCTTTCTTAAGGCTTTCCATATAGACTTTGAAAAGAGTGTGTATGCCCCTTCAGTTTGGAATCATAGCTATAAGGACATGGTCTTTGAGCTGCCTGAACTATCTTTTCATCTGTACAGAAAGAGCCACAGGAAGAGACAGAGAGAGACTGACAACTGGCCTTATATGTCATCCAAGCCCCTGGACCCAACAGAACCTGGGTTTTTAAATCCCATAATCCTAGACTCCCCAGTTCCGAGAACTGATGGGACTCTCAGCTGTAAGCTGGATGAAATTGGGTTACTCTCTCTGATTACCTAGACTCCTGACAAAGACTAAGACTTTTCATTGGGTCTGCTCTGGTTTAAATTTTGACCAGAAGGTCAAGTACTTATTTTTTTTTTTTTATTGAAATATTTATAATGAAGCATTGTGCTAGTAACAAAGGACTATAGTACTTCATATAGCAGAAAGTAAACATATCTCTGTACCATAACTTTGATTTCCAGGCTCACTATGCATCTGGTTACAACCAATCTTTGAATCACATGTTCTGAAGGCACGAAACAAATGGCAGAACAGACAGATGGGCTGAAAGTCTTCCAGCCATCACCCACACCTGCTGCAGGCCTCCATGCCACCAGCGAGCTGTTGGAATGACCAGCTTTTTCCTTAACCACGTGCACACACACACACACACACACACACCACAGACCCCACTGCTATCCTACAAGGACTAACCTTATAGAAAAGTAACAAAAGTTCTCTAAAGAAAATACTTGGAATGATTGTTTGACGCGTGGTTTCAGGAAGAGTGCTGTTCCCTCGTGGGTAATACCAAAGGTGGGATCAAATTCTAAGAACTCCAAACGGATGCAGAAGCTCCAGGGAGAAAATGCAGATATCTCGATTTTCCTTTTCCCTCTGGGACCCAATCTTCCATGTCTTTGAGGATTAGGTAATACAAAATGAAACCCTTCATCTCTCTTGCTGTCTCTTTTTAAATAAAAAAGATTTATTTATTTGAGAGAGAGAGTGTGTGTGTGTGTGCACATGAGCAGGGAAGGGGTCAAAGGGAGAGGGAGAGAGAGGATCTCAAGCAGACGCCCTTCTGGCGTAGAGCCAGACGTGGGGCTCCATCGCACGGCCCTGTGATCATGACCTGAAACGAAATCAAGAGATGAACACTCAACTGACTGAGCCCCCAGGTGCTTGAAGCCCTTCATCTCTTTTATGTTCTGCCCTGCTCTCCGCAAAGCCCTCAGTGTGAGAGCAGGACATGCGCTGAGATGCAGGCCTGAGAACTGTCAGGTGGGGGGGGGGGGCGGGGAATGAGTGAGGTCGCCAGCCAAAGCATTCCAAAGGCTCTTCTTCGTGGAGGACCTCGGTGGCCACACAGCACAAGGGGTACTGTTGGAGGGAGCAGTGGCCGGTGACTGACAGAAGAGGCTGGGGAGGGCAGCCATGCCCACAGGGCACATGAGGTCTTTTGTGTCTGGCCCAGGCTTGCCCTGCCCCGAGAGAAAATGTCCTACCCTGCCCTGTTCCACTCCTGTAAAGTGCAGTTTCTCACTTGGGAGGAGAAAGAGAGAGAAGCTGCCTCTGGGCAGAAACATCAACTAAGATCGCTGTCACCATCGTGGCACCCGACTTCTGCGGCCAGCAGCACCTTCCCCATTTTATCCTGTCAGAGGTGGCCATCTTCCCAAGAAATAAATGGATTATTTTGCAACAGTCACTTGACCCCAGAAAATGGAAGACAAATCCTATTACAGCTAGTGGGAGTCCCTTTGTCTTATTTGTTGTTGACCTTCTGGGTGTGACATATTTCTGTGGGTTTCCCAGTTGGTCATTTGTCTGTATTTGTGGGTTCTTTGAAATTAATCATGATATGTATGTTACATGTTATCTGTGTGTTACAACATGATACCTCATATCTCATGTATCCGCAGAGTCACAGACACACACGGGCATATACAGTTGTTCACACTTATTTATATATTTGCATGCTGTATGTATGTATATATCCACAGACACACATACTTGTCCTACCCATAACTATCCCTCTGTTAAGAGGTGTTCAGCAGAATTGCAAACAAATCTGTTTCTGTTGCTGAAAGTGAGAATGCTCGTTGTAGAAAAAATTAGAAGATGTGCAAATGCGTGAGGGGGAAAAAGAAATGCCACTGATAACCCCACTGGACAGAGGAAACCATTGTGTTTCATCCATTCCTGCCTTTCGCGTGCATCTTAGAGGGGTATCCTTTCTTTACAGTTAAAACTGTTTTATGTACAATTCTGCAAACCAGTCTTTTCCACTTAGTCCTATGGGACGCATTTCCCCTACATTTGCTAAAATAATTTTAAGCCTACCTCAAGCAACTCTTTCAAGGAGGCTTCAGAAAATATGGGTGTGTGGTGTCTGGGTGGGACCAGGGAGCAGGCTGTACCCCACGCCCTCTCTCTCTCTGAAATTGTTGCCAGGTCTCCCTGAACGAGGGAGGAGTGGACATGGCAGGTGCTCCCAGGCAGGTGCTCCTGGGCATGCGCTCCCTTCAAACACGGCCCTCCCGGGCCCCAGCACTGGTGTTGGGGCCTCCGCTTACCCTGATGCAGAACGGGCCTCTTGCTTAGCGCTGGCAAAGTGCAGGTCCCTTATCAAGAGGTCCCTTACATGGTTCCACTGACCCTTTCCCTGCAGAGAAAGCACCTGCGAAGCCTGCAGAGAAAGGCCTGAGGCTCCAGACCATGAGTGCACTTTCCTTCCCGCCCCTCTAGGGCATCTGCACGCTTAGGAGCTGAACAGCAGGCTGAAGGTGCTCAGGGCTGTTTGTGTAAGTGATGGCCCCCTGCGTGGTGTGTGTGTTATTCAGAGAAGCAGGGGGGTGGGCTTCCTGGGGGAAGAGTCTTGTCAAGTGGCTGAGTGAGTAATAGACCTTAGTGAGGGGTAGTAGCCCTTGGCTCAGCCACACCAGGGCCTGGCTGCCCCACCCCACCTGCACGCCAGCCTTTATCAGGTCTGTTTCCATTTAGTTGGGCCCAGAAACACTGAATTCAGAGAAGAAGAAGAAGAAAAAATACCACCAACAAAAAAACAAGATAGAGAACAAATATTGTAAAGAAGCCTGTTAAGGAAAGATTTAGGCACAAAGACATTTTTATATTTTTTAAAGCACCAATAAATTCCTTCTCATAAAAATGACAGGAAACCAATTTGGAATGAAAGAGAGAAACTTACAGAGTTACCAGAGAGACTTGAAAGCAAATGAATACAAGAGAAAGAGCTTGAGCCCCACAGCAGTGATGGAAGTGAGAGGCTGATCTGGCCTTTGCTGGCCCAGCCTGACCCCAGGCTAAAGGAAGGCGCCCTCCTGGAGGCCGTGTGGGTTAAGGTAGGGGAAGGGTCAAGGGGTCTCAATACCGACCTAGCCATCTTGGAGATCTGCCCAGGGGGCTGTCTGCTGAGGCCCGGCCTTCCCCTTCCCAGGTCCAAGCAGACGCCCAGGGCCAGAGGAGGGGCTTCCTGAGCAGGTGGGCCCAGATGCGATCACAGGTCTCTGTGGTGTCTCTGAGTGACTGCCTCTCAGCCGAGTCTACGGTGTGGGGATTGTCTGGGACTCTGCATTCATGAACGAGGCCCTTCTGTCTCTCTCACAACACACAGTGTTGTGTGTTCACAACATGCAGGAGATTTCTCCTCCTAAAATTGTGAAACATTGACTTAAAAAAACAAAAAACTTTCCTGATTCATTTTTTGCTCTCAAATCTTCGCTAAATCTTAAATTTGACAAAACTGTTTTAAGACAAATGTTAATGTTTTTTGATTACAGAATTGTGACACACTTATTTTCTACATTTAGGAAAACTGAGAAGAGCGTAAAATATTCACCCCTACTATCATCTAGATGCTGTATATTCTTTTCTTTCCTCTGCCTTCCTTCTTTTCCTTTTTTCCAGTTGAACTGGGAGTAAATGCTAGACCCTTGGACTTTCCTTAAATTGGGGCATTTTTGAAAAGTCTCAGGAAGTGATCTGAAAACCATGGGACATCAGGATTAGAAATGTTGGGTGAACGCTGCTATCCTCTCCTCAGAGATGCTCAGAAAATTGCAGAAAATACCACCGTTGGGCTTGGTTTACAAAATCTAATGATGTTATTTGATTCCAGAACCATTTATTTCATGTACCATCCATTGCCATCCTGTGGAAGCATTCTGAATACATGCTTTGAGACTGCTGTTAAATCATGAGAAATTTAGTGGCCCGCTGTCTTTTCTTGTGCTGCTGGCTTGTACACTGTAAAGAGCAGCTGGTTGGTGGCCCTAAGCCCTCATATGATGCTTTTGATTTGGGGTTGGCCTTTGAAATATCATTGATTGAAATTACAGCTTGATACATTGGGTAGTTTTATTATTGGACCTCTTCTTACTGTTCTGTTAAAAACCTTTGGTATCTTGTTTCCTAATGATTATCATCATCATTATCACTAATGACATTTATTGAACATTTACTGCTTCCAGGCACGTGCTGAGCCCTTTACGTGAATTATCCTATTTAACCTCATACCAGCTTTATCAGGAAAACAATATTCTCCTTCTCATTTACTAGATAAGGAAACTGAGGTTCAAACTGATTAAGTAATGAGCTTCTAAGTGGTTCTGCTGAGATTGAAATCCACATGGTTTGTCTGTTCTTAACAATTGTATGCTATTTGCTTCAAAAATCTCAGCTCCAAGGTTTGCAGACATCCACAGAAGGAGACTTAATGTACATGATTTTAAGATTTTATGTACATTTCTCTCAACATATGTATAATTCTAATCAATCTAATTACCTAGCTGACTTCCCTCTCTCCCTGTCCCCCTCCTCTTCCAATTACTTATTAAATTTCTATTAGATATGAAATGCTGAGTCAAATGTTGAAGTGAATATTCAGTCTAAGACATGGGTTCTTCCCTTAGGAGGTTAAGAGTCTAATGTAAGATCCCAGTGAGTAAATCATTGACAGAAACAGAGCACATGTTTCTTTGAGAACCCAGAGGAATAGTGTCTAGATCAATGGGGGCCAGTGAGAACTTTCCAGAGCAGGAGGTAAGAGAGTAAGATTGAAAGGGTAGGTGCCCATTAAGTAGGCCAAGGATTGACATTCCAAGAACACAAGTGGGAATGCTTGAGGCATGAAGGCAGGATACGGCCCAGGAGTTTGGAAAGCCACTAGTGCTAGAGTTGGGTTGGGCTAGAAAGGATAAGGACTCTTGTAGAGAGTCAGGCAGGTTCAGGCCCAAAAGGGGCTTTGTGTGATGAACTAGGGGATTTTAGATGTTTGGAGAATGAGATGATTAAGTTTGTGTTTTAGAAAAGCCCCACCAGGCACCTGGGTGGCTCAGTGGGTTAAGCCTCTGCCTTCGGCCCAGGTCATGATCCCAAGGTCCTGGGATCAAGCCCCACGTCTGGCTCTTTGCTCAGCAGGGAGCCTGCTACCCTTCCTCTCTCTCTGCCTGCCTCTCTGCCTACTTGTGATCTCTGTCTGTCAAATAAATAAAATCTTAAAAAAAAAAAAAAAGAAAAGCCCCACCAGCAGAGGGTTGCTGGGGAAGCTGTCTGAGGAGGAGGGATGAGGTATACGGACTTGAATACAGAACTTCCCTAAGGCAATGATGGTGTGGATGGACAAGAAGAGGTAGATGAAGGAAAGATGCAGGAGGAGAAATTGAGAAGATCTGGTTGACTTTTAGAGCGGGGTGTGAGTGAGGAATGAAAATGTACCCCAATGTTTATAGCAGCAATGGCCACGGTCGCCAAACTATGGAAAGAACCAAGATGCCCTTCAACGGATGAATGGATAAGGAAGATGTGGTCCATATACACTATGGAGTATTATGCCTCCATCAGAAAGGAAGAATACCCAACTTTTGTAGCAACATGGACGGGACTGGAAGAGATTATGCTGAGTGAAATAAGTCAAGCAGAGAGAGTCAATTATCATACGGCCTCACTTATTTGTGGAGCATAACAAATAGCATGGAGGACAAGGGGTGTTAGAGAGGAGAATGGAGTTGGGAGAAATTGGAAGGGGAGGTGAACCATGAGAGACTATGGACTCTGAAAAACAATCTGAGGGGTTTGAAGTGGCAGGGGGGTGGCAGGTTGGGGTACCAGGTGGTGGGTATTATGGAGGGCACGGATTGCATGGAGCACTGGATGTGGTGAAAAAATAATGAATACTGTTTTTCTGAAAATAAATAAATTAATTTATAAAAAAAAGAATTAGAAAAAAAAAAGAAAAGAAACTCACATGAAAATTGAGAGCACTTGTTGCCTTGATCAAAAGTAAGCTCTCAAGAGAAAAATCAGAATTTTGGAAAACACCAATAAACTTGATAGCTCTAATGACAAAAAAAAAAAAAAAAAAGAAAATGACTCCTTGATGTTTGTGGTGATGAGTGATGATGGTGGTGGGACTGGAAAGCAGGGAAGACAGTTTGGAGGATGGCCAGTACTGGTGACTGGAGATGCAGGGTGAGGTGCCATGGAGCCTCTGTGTCTGGCTGGAACAGCTCTGTGGGTGACGGTACCATTGAGACAAGCTGGGCCTTCATCTCAAGAATGCTTCCTACTCTTTGATTTGTCCATTCTCCTCAAGTTGTAAAACATTAATTTAAAAGAACCCCAAACTATATTTATGTTTTTTGTTCTCAAATCTTAGCTTCACTTTAAATTAGACAAAATTGTTTTCAGAGAAATGTTAACTATTTTCATTACTGAAGCAATACTCCGTATTTTATATATTTAGGCAAATTGAGAAAAGTATGGAATGCTTAACTGTACTACTACCTTAAAGGGATGTGTTTGGAGGTCGTGAATTCTCTCTTTCTCTGAACTCTCCCATACCTTCCTTCACTTTCTTTTCTATGTGTTCATTTTATTTTGTTATTTATCCATTCACACATCTGCTTTTTCAACTGATATTTATTGAACATCAACTATATGCCAGGGACCATCATAGGCATTGGGGATACAGCAATAAACAAAACAGTACCTCAAGGAGTGTAAATTCTAATGGGAGAAACTTTTGATAACAAATAAGCAAATAAATTTATGTTGGGTGGTGGTATGTGCTGTGGACAAAAATGAATAATTTTTGTGGGCATGAGAGCTACGAAGCACTAGACAGAGATCTGCCATTTAATGCAGAATTGTCTGGAAAGACTTCTCTGGTAACTTGAGGCCTTTAATAGAGCCATGAAAGAATAGAGGAACAAGCCACAAAGCAAATACAGGGAAAGAATGTTCTGGGCACAGGGAGCCTGAACTGCCAAGGGCTTGAGGTGACAGAAGGCTTAGCATGCGTCAGGACTAGCTCATGGTTGAATCAGAAGGAGTGAAGGGAAGAACAGTAGATGAAGTCATGGAGGGACCAGGAAGCCAGATCAGGCTTCGTAGGGAACAAATTCTTGGAAAGCAACGTAGAGACCAGTCTAGGAGGCTGTTTAGATGTTCTGCAGAAGAGATGATTGTGGCTTGGACTAGTGGGGTAATGGTGGAGTGGTGAGAACCAATTGGATCTGGCTCCATTTTGAAAGCAGTCTAGAGAAATGTGTGAGGCAAGGTCAAAGACAATGCAAGGGTTTTGACCTACACTGGAAGAAAGGAGCTTTTGTTCACCGACGTGTATTGTATTGTATTTATTTATATACTTGCATATGCTTTTATATGTTGAAACTTAACTTTGCATCCTACCCTGCTCCTTCTTTCCCACTAATTTCCTCTAAAAGCAGAAAACTAAAGGAAGCCCAAATAGAAGACATACTTCCTGTTCACCTTCTCATTTTTTCTATCCTCATCCCCCCTCTTCTCTGTTTTCTTGTCAGAAAAACAAAAATATACGTGAATTAAACCATGTATTCTGAGTTTTGCCTGCGAGGGAACTTGGCTACAGGCTGCACTTTATTTGAACTGTGTGGCTGGTGGCCAAGGGAAATAAAGTTTAATTAATGCTAATTTTTCTAACCCCTTTCTTTGCCTTTTCAGCAAAATAAAACTACCTTTGGGAGAACTGGCAAAAAAAAAAAAAAAAAAAAAAAGTTAAAACAGACACCACACTACTAAATCTAGCCATTGATATAGCAAAAATATTTTCCTACATGGTTGTTTTTAGTCACCAATGATAAAATATTTTACCTTCCTCCTTCTCCTACCTACCTCTTTTCTACCTCCTTTTTTTGTTTTGTTTTGTTTGAACATCAGCTGCTTTTCATTTGTCTTTATTTCCTTAGAAGATTTAGACAGTCTGTGTGCTTGTTTGCATTGGGTTGTGACCTGAGTGCCGAGCTTGGCCGGCCACTGTTACAGCTGCTAAATTGTAGGGTATAGCTGACAGGGTGGGCCACCCACTGGGGTACTCAATTAGGGTTCAAATTGTTGGCCTTTCTGGTCTGTGAGATTACATTACACCAGCTACTGGGGGCCCAGTTATTAAGAAGAAACCCGTGCTCATTTCTAGAGGTAACAGTTTTTGTTAAGTCTGCTTAGAACGAAAGCATGTCCTTGTTGGTCTACTGGTGTAGACCATCAGAGGCTAGAGTTGAAGGGCTTGCTTTCTTGCCTTTGGTCTATCTGCTGAACAGTTTTTCAGGTTGTGTTTACAAATTAGTTGAAGTGTAGATTACACAGTGGTATCTGCATAGCATTCCCACGAGAAAACACTGTAACGTAAAGCCTTAAAATCTTATGGCTGGTTAATCATTTGAGGAAATCAAATCTGGTCCCATCCTCTCTCCCATTTCCTTGTGCCCAGATCCAAGAACAAAGAAAATGAAACAAAATATGAAAAGAAATAAAATCCTCCACCCATCCCCCACCATTATCACTTCCATCCTACTTTAAAAGTGAGGAAGTTGAGGCCAAGGCTGTGAGGGGGCTTGTGCAGGGTTACCCAGTGTGTGAACAGCACATCTTGGGGCTTGGCTCAGAAAGTTGGTGCAAAGGACCTGGCGGCACATTTGTTGTTTTGTTAATCTTTGGCTATGGCCTCAGATGAGGCCATGAATGAGGGCAGTGACCTGTCACTCCTGGACTCCTCAGTGCAGTAGCTTTCCAAGTAAGAGCTCTTCACCATCCTTTTCCTCCTCCAGCTCCCACTGGAAAGATCTGCTGCATTGAGAGCTGGGGTCGGTTGTGGCAAAGGAGCAGTAGCTCAGAGCATCACAGAGATAAGACTAAGAGCTGTGATGTGGGGGCGCCATTAATGGAGACACATACTTGCTTATGATGCTCCATTCCTGCTAATGGTAGAAAATACTCAATCTTCTCAATTCAAAGCTACATCATTCTCTTCTGATAATAATAATGGCATCTTTGGGGATACACTCCCTCTTCTCATGGGCTTTCCCTACCTCCTCTCACAAAAGGAGTCATCTTAGATGGTTGCAAGGGAAGCCCATGCATTTGCCTGGCCTTGGGATATCTTCCTGGGCTTGCTGAATCTGTTGCTTGATGACCAAGGCTGGTGTATCTACCTGTGACCAGGTGCTCTTCACAGCCTGATGGTTCCCTCGTCTCCTACCTTTCCTGGTTCCCTGAGGCGGCTGGTGGTTCCTCCTGAGAACCCAGCTCCAGAGGGGTGGCGTCTATTCTGGAGGAAAAGAAAGAATACAGCTTCCCTACTCTGGAAGGACATTAAGTCTAGTACCTTACGGCCCTCTGCTGGAACTCCAGTCTTCTGGGTACAGGAATAGAGAAGGCAGGACACCAATCCGGTCTCCTGACTGTCTTCTCTTCCCAGAGCCTGCCCCTCTCCCACTCCCTCATTCATAAAAGCCTTTTTCTTTCTCCTAACCTGACAGGTTTGATCCTCCCTCCATAGTCATGATTTAGACAAGCAAACATGAGTATCAGATGTAAAGAACCAGCTTTGGGAGTTAGGAGAACATTCTTTGCTCCTTCTCACAACAAAGTCTGCTTCCTGCAAAAATAAAAAGGATGGGTATCTATTGACTTTTTTTTTTTTTTTTTTTTTTTTTTTTTTTTGGCCTTGTTGCTTAACATCAGAGTATCTTTCCTTTTTCTTGACCAGGTGGTCCGTGTGACCAGACATAAGGTTGTCCCATGGTGCGAGTTTGATGAAAACTGAGACATCAGTCACCCAGTTGGCTCTTGCAGACTCCTGGCTCCTAGGTCATGCAAATATGCAAAGCTCCTGGCTAACTCTGATTCTTGCCTGATTTCTGAATCTATTCCTTCAGTCTGCCTCTGGGTGTTATCAGCTCCCAGATATCTCTCCTACAAATTTATTTTTGGCTTATTTAGATGCAGTTTCTTTTCTCTGCAATAACATGACATTTCAGCGCATTCCTTCAAATTATCATGTGACTATGAACTTAAAAAAGTGTTTCTGGAAATTTCAAGTTGAGCAATGACTTGCCTGTTCTTAGTAGTGATTCTACTTTTTCCATGAAGTGTTTCATTCTTTTGTTTTAATCAGGATGGAGGAGGTGTTGGGGCAACTAGGAATTACAGATTATCAGGAGCTGAATACCCTATCTGAATATGTCAGAAATATTATTCTCGCCACAGATTTTGGGAAGTTTCTGGATGGTCTGGAGTAGCATTGTTCATTCAGAAACAAAGGAACACACAGGACTATAGCCTGAGCTATAATAATGGTTACTTAATGATATCAATCAGTTTCTCTACTAAACTGTTGCCTGTTTCAGTTTCTCTATTCATCACATGTATTATTTGCTGTACTTCAAGAAAAGTAAAGCAACCATATTAGTCGTCTATTGCTGTGTAACAAATTACCCTTAAAATTATGGACTTTAACATACAATAAACACTTATTACATACATAGTTTCTCTGGGTCAGGAATTTGGTAGCGGCTTAGCTGGGGGGGCTTGGGTTGGAGTCTCTTATGAGAAGCATGGCATTGTGAACATGTCACTTGGGGCTCCAGTCATCTGAAGGCTTGACTGGGGCTGCAGGATATGCTTCTATGTGGCTTACTCACATCACTAGTAAATTGGTGCTGGCTGTTGGCAGGATGTCTCACTTCTTCCCCACATGGGTGTCTCCATAGAGCTGCCTGACTTGGCAGGTGGCTTCCTTCAGTGGGAGTCATCCAAAAGACCAAAGCAAAAACTGCAATGCCTTTATGAGCTAGCCCTGAAAGTCATATAACCTCACTTCTGCTATATTCTATTGGCCACACAATCAAACCCTGATGCCTTATGGGAGGGACTTCCATAAAGTTGTGAAAAGAAGGAGGCAAGGATCACTGGGGGCCACTTTCGAGGCTGGCTTCCATAGCAACTGAGGCATGCTTTAAGATGGTAGAAACAGATGACCCAGTGGACAGTTTACAGCAACATGCACCATCATCAAATTCACTGCTCTGTCAGTGAAAGCTGCTATAATACATACTCTATGGGGAAGCATTAGATTTAGGAGGAATTCGAATGTTTCTCCTGTGAGAACATTCTTATTCACAGTCTCTTCACCTTTCCTTAATCTTGATAAAATAGACCTCCTCTGTCATTTTGGTATGTCAGATGTAAATATTTAGAAATCCATTCTTGGTCAGCATCTGAGAGAGTGATGTGTCTTAACTGTCACTTAGTACTACCATCTCAGCCAAGGAATCCTCTAGATATTACCTTGTTATTTCTTTTTACTTAGTAGATAGCTTGTCATTTTGACTTACTGGGAAAAGAAGAGGAGGATCCAGGAGGAACCACAAAGCCCTTCCAGAGTCCTTATTTTAGATACAGACAGTCCTCATTTTTGTTAAAAAAAAAAAAAAAAAAAATCATGCAGGGCAGCACACGTCCATGGAATCCTACCATGTTATAACTGGAAGAGATCTTAGCGGTAGCATATTCTAGCTCCATTCTCTCGTGGAGGAGGAAGCTGATGTCCTGAGCATTGAGGAAATTTATCCATTAATCAGACAGCTCATCAAGTGCAAGTCTAGAATCCAAACTCTTGATTCCCAGTCCACTGTATTTCCTACCATTCCAAACTGTTTCTAAATCTTCATTTCAGAAATTTTCTGAGGTAAAATATTCTGCCCATATTGCAAGTTTTCTGATATAGATCACCCACTTTTGGGGGGAGGTCATTCTTTTGGAATCAGAATCTATTTTGAGAATTCAGTGACAGTTATGTGCTCACTTCCAGAAATATGTATATACTTATATACAACATTTGGTATGCAAATTCAGGGAGTATACAGCACCGGAATGCCATCCTAGGGGAGTATGCAAGCCGGGTCAAAAAACTCTGTTTAAAGTCTATTTATAAATGTTGCTTTAAATATTAATGCCTTTTGCACATCCAAAATTATACTGTAAAAACATTTTGGCTGGGCTTTGTCTCTCAGCATTTAAACAACGTTCTGAGTTAGATTATGTTTCTTCCTTTGGAAGTTGCGTTATCTTTTGGCATCTCAACTTACAATGATTTTCCCTCAAGTCCTTGAAATTTATTTTTTATTTTTTATTTTATTTTTTTTTAAAAAGATTTTATTTATTTATTTGACAGAGAGAAATCACAAGTAGATGGAGAGGCAGGCAGAGAGAGAGAGGGGGAAGCAGGCTCCCTGCTGAGCAGAGAGCCGGATGCGGGACTCGATCCCAGGACCCTGAGATCATGACCTGAGCCGAAGGCAGCGGCTTAACCCACTGAGCCACCCAGGCGCCCGAAATTTTTTTTTTTTAAATGCATCTCCCAAAGAGTAGGATTTCAGGTCTATCTTTTTCTAGGGAGACTGTCTTTATTTTATTTAATTGAGAATATTTTTGTTTTATAGACTATTTCATTTGAAAGACTGTTAGGTTAAATCCACCATCTGTTGATTTCCCCCCCAACTACGCACCAGGCATTATTTCATCACCACATTACAATTCCAATCAGAATTCAAAATCTGCCCGGACACCCTTAATCTGTGGGGTTATGTTTAAGTTTATCACTTAACAATCCAGAAATAGGCTTCTCTGGGTTGTTCATCTAGGTCATTCATTCTGACATTCAACCTGATGACCATTCACATTTTTTCCTCCCTCCTCAAATTCCTAGGTCGCCCCCACCATCCTTAGCTCAGCCAAATACCTTATTTTCTATTTCTCTAATAAATGGAAGTAATCTGAAGAGAACATTCACTAGTTACTATCAGCAGGTCCTTCCATCTCCTTGCACTTATACTGTGGGTGCCATGTGCCCTCATTAGGATGAGTGAACTGTCCAAGGTCAATCTCTTCACTTGTGTACTAGGTCTTATTCTTTCTTTCTACTTAAGGATGCAGCCCAGCAATCTCCTCTTTTTACTCAAAGATCAGCTTCTCTCTCTATCCTGGATTGTTCCCATCAGTGTACAACCCTACCAAAATCCCTTTCACTATAAAACAGAGCAAAGAACACTCTTTGGATCTCATAACACCCTCTAGCTATGGTCAGATTTCTCTGCTCCTAGTTACAGCAAGAGTTCTTGAAAGAACTCTTGTCTCTACTCTCAGTGTTCATTCCAGTTCCTCTCATTGTCTTTTGGAGCCACTCCAACCAGGATTTCACCCCCACCATCCTGTGGAAAAGGCTCTCATCAAAGTCACCAGTGGATGCCATGTTGGTTATAACAACTACTTGCCCATCCTCAGGTGTGCCATCTACTGCCCTTCCGAGACCTATCCCCAAACTTGAATGAATCCCCAAAATTCATAAACACTCAGGTCATCACAAAGGGAAGAAGAGATTTAGCCTAAGTGGTCCCCAGATTTGATAATGTTGCCTTTCTAGCCTCTACTTTGTACAATGAAATTGTATGAGATAAGTGAGCCCGTCTAATTGAAAATACAAATTTATCTAGGTGAATACATACAAAGCGGTGCATTAGCAATTATTCTGTAACTTTGGACTGTTTAGGCTAAGAGCTAGAATAACTGAGACATTCTGCATCTCCCCCCATCCCTCCCCATACTTTCTGCCTCAGTTGGAGCTATTTGGCCTTGAAGGATTTGGGGGGATTGTCTCAGTGTTTGCTTTCCATTTTCCTGGGGAGAAGGGCCCAAAGTCTAGAATGTCACATATTTTACTTCAAAGGAAAACACTCAGCATGAGAATGGAGTCTTAGAGGAGTCGAGCAAGCTGCACCCTGTCTCAACAGACAGCATCCACAATGGTGTCTCCATGGGCCCTGGGGGAGATAACTGCTCATCAGCCTTCCACAGGAGGCTCGGAATGGACAAGACAGTGGTGGTGGGGTCTGGGGGATGGGGGAGGCATTCCTAATAGATCTACATTACAAGAGACTGCTTTATAAGTGATTCACGATTTATTGCAGTGGGATATGTATGTCTTCCTCACCAACCAGGAGGAGAGAAAAGGATCTCAATCCATCTTTTAAGAACTCAGACTATTTCTTCTTTGTCTCCTCATGGGGCATTCTCCATTCTATCTCCTTCTAGAATGAAAGGTTCATTTATTTCCCTAGATAAGGTCTGAATAAGGGCAAGATATAATTTAAATGCAGTCAGGCTTAAGATAAATCAGTCATAAAGAGGCAATTATTTTATATTAAATCTGTGTCCTTTCTAAAAAGGAATTTGTATTTATCAATTAACTCATTTTCACCATTTAATTTTTCTAAAGGAGATCATGAACTTTAAAAAAAAACCCATTGGCTTTTTTTCTATTTGTAGAAAGATTTAGATAGCTTAGGGATTCCTATCATATTATATAGTCCTGTTTTTTATCAACATTTTCTAAATGATATTAAGAAATACTGTAGATCTGTTTTTTTTTTTTCTTGAAACATTCAGGCTACATTCAACAATGTAGCTCATGCTACATTTTTGTCATACATTTCTGTTATTAGATTAGTAATAGGCATGCATAGCAGGCAACTGAGTACAGCAAATAATCAAATGTCATTTGTAATCAGACGAGTTTGAACTCAAGCCTACCACTGCATGATGTAAGACTTGCTACTTAATCTTATAAAGTCTCAATACACTCAACCATAAAATAGGGATGCACATAACATCTGATTGTAGCAAGTCTCAGTTTCTTCAACCACAAAATGGGGATACAAATGGCATTTCATTTCTTTTTTTTTCTCAGCAACTGTTCTTCCCCTATTCTTGGCCTGTAAGATCCTGGTGGAACCCATCTCCCTCTAGGCTTGGGGCTGGGGATGAGACAAAAAATGCCAGTCAGAGCACCACATTTCCTTGTACAGATAGTTGATGTGTATATGTCCGAGGCTGGACCAGTGACTCCTGCTAATGTTACTGGAAACTCAGTGCACACTGTCTGTAAGCATTGCAAAACTGATAGTATGTAAGCCTAGGGCTGTGGTTCCCTATTTTTGTCACCCCATAAAGAATCCTTGGAAATGAAACCAACATAAAGAAAAGCAAAGCCAAAAAAAAAAAAAAAAGGAGAAAGACAGCATCCTAGAGATATCATTTGAACTGCTGGCTCCAGATATGTTCAAAGTGTAACACAACTTTACATTTCTGAATAGTGTGAACAAAAAAATCCCATAGTTTTCAAAAGCCAATTTGCAGTATTTTTCTGTTATTTGTAACCAAAATCATCCTGAATACTGCAGATACTGACACCTGCAGATGGGGAGTCATAAGGGATGAAACCTAAAAGATGAAACTGGTTAAGTCAGGATGGAAGATGGAGTGCTGGGGTTTCCCATTCTCCTGACTAGAAAGTTGGTAATCCCTGCAACGTGATGACAACTTTTAGTCTTACAGGCTTTGGTAACTCACCCAAAATTTGCAGCTCTTTGCCTTTCAGACATATGTTAGAATTGAACATATATGATTGGGTGGAGCCATGTGACCTATCTATTCTGGCCAATGAATTTTGAGTAGTGTTGAGCACTTAAGACTGGTGAAAGATTTTCCAGAACATTCCTTGCCCTCACAGGGCAAACAACAATGTTCAAGGTGCTGCCTTCTCTATCAGCCTGGATTCCTGAGCATGGATGATGTGTGGAACTGCCCCTGCTGACTACCAAGGGGCATGAAACATGAGGACGAAATACACCTTAGTAGTTACCAGCCACAGAGATTTTAGAGGTGTTGGTTAATGCAGTGCAATTTAATTGTTCGTGGCCAATGTGCCTATTATATCTTGGGATTTAAATCATATTCCTATCAAAGCTCAAGCCTTAAGAAGCACCCAGTGGCACAGCTGGTTGAGCATCCGATTTGGTTTGGGTTCAGGTTGCAATCTCAGAATCGTGGGATCGAGCCCCACATCAGGCTCTGTGCTCAGCAGTGGATTCTGCTTGAGATTCTCTCTCTTTCCCTCTGCCCCACCGCCTCTCTAAAATAAATAAATACATATTTTAAAAATAAGATATGTAAAGAGCTCAGAAGAGTGCCTGAACGTTAGCAACTGTTTCACGCGCTCTGATTATTATTAGCCAAGATTATGGATAGATTGCTTGAAGCAACTTGAATTGCCAAAGAAAACTGAGCTCAGCATTCAAATGCTTATAATTACTCAGACCCTGAGATGAGAGGTTCCAAACCCTCACGCAAAAAAGGTGGGCTGCCAAAGGAATGAATGCAGCCTCTGGAAGGGAACCTCTTCTCTACGATCCACTCACATGGTGGACAGTGTACGGAGAAGGGTTAAAAAGACAGCAGAACTGGGGGCAGCCAAACTGACTGATCCTGAGGCTCACTCCACTGGCAGGGTAGCCAGGATGGGCTACTCTTGCCCGGCCTGAGATATCACCAGTTTTCAATAGTGGCCACTGTGTATTGTTTTATTTTTGACTTTCCTAAATGAAATATTTTTGTGGCAATTACCCTATTTTCTTCCACCATTGAATACTGGGTGTGATTTGGATTTGCCAAGGTGAGGACCAGAGCTGAGTTTGGCGATAAGGGTCAAAGAGAATGGAACTGCTCTGATTAATAACGGGAAAGAGAAATTTAGGTTTCGTGGAGAGGCACAGAGAGACTTGCAAGGTAATGTGAGGCTGTAGACAGCATATGGAATCAAGAAGTCCCGAAAAATGCCTGAGTGTGGAAGACAAGGGTCAGGGAGAAAGGGCAAAAATGTAAGAATGAGATTATCCAATAATTCATTGTAACGGTTACCTGCCCCAATGAAAGCCCCCTTCTGCCTCCTCAAGACTTTTGATGTGTCTGCTGCTCACAGATGCCTGTGTGAGCAGATTTTTGTGACGATTAAAGAAAGGCTCAGTTGTACATCTGGGTCAACGTGGTCACACATATGGGTGCACATAACTGAACAATTAGGCGGAGAAGCTCTCAAATCCAAAAGAATTATCCCCTAACTCTTTCGAATTCATGGAAATGTAAAAGGAAGTCCTTGACTGGCCATGGAGTGTGGGATGGAGTTCCCAGCCCTTCCTATCTAGATATCAAGTGGCAAGGAGGCCTCAGCTGATGATGAGTTTCACGTTTTGTCAGGTGTTGAAAGCCTTGTTGAAATGGGAATGAACATTTGCAGGACATACCTTTTCAGAGTGCCAAACAATGAAATTGGGAGTGAAAAGTGCTTATGTCTGGATAGCACCCCAAAGTTGAGAAACCCTTCAGAGCTCTTCCAACAGCCTGGAAGTTGGAGGACTCCTGTCTGGTTTGGGTGGGTGACTGCAGCCTGGGATCATTTCCTTGTCTTTTCTCCTTTCTAGTATTTCCATTTCAGGTTTCACCCCTGATCCACAAAGAGCCTTTCAGGCTTCCCTATACAAACAGTTGAATGAGCGTTTCCATCAGGGGACGAGTTCTTAAGATTCCAGGTGAGCAGTGGTCCTGTCCAAGCTGGCAGTCCTCTCGGCATGGAACATAGAGTCACCCTGTCTGACTCTGCTGAGCCATTGTGTGCAGGAGGAGGAGCGTGATGTGTCATAGCAGATCACACATGGGCGGCGCTCTGTATCCTACGCTTGTATCCTTGGGATCTCCACCAGCGGGGTCTCTGGCACCGGGATTAAGAACAACTACCAGGGAGACTCTACCTAAAGGAAATCCAAGCCTGCCTTCAATCCTTACACTTACACAATTACAAAGCCTTTCCACGTACACTAGAAACTCTCTTAACCGCTCTCCACTCCATCTGCTTGCCAGGCCTACTGACCCTCTCCACTCCCTCCATAGAATGTGCTGGCTAAGATCCACAGCATGCCCGACGCTCCTGACTAGAAACTGACTCTTTAGGACAAGGTCTCTGCAAACTCCAGGCTGAGCTCCATGAGTGGGACATCAAAATGATTTAGTAGCTTGCACCCAGAATTTGAAAACAAAAGAAGAGTAAAATAGATTGGGGGAAAAAAAAATCAAAGCGCATGACACATTGAAAGGGTAGGCTGTGTTTTCTGAAATTTTTGTTGGGGGGTATGTGTGAGTTTGTATTTGAATGAGGGTGTGCATGTGTGTGCGTGTGTGTGTGTGTGTGTGTGTGTGTTTGTGTGTACAGGGCTGCAACAGAAGACGCCTTTCTCACTCTGGATGTATATTCATGTAGTTTGAAAGCTACCGTTCTAACACGTCCATGAGCCTCGTTCCTACCAGTTGTGTGGCATACTTGCAGAGCTGCAGTTATTTCTAGGTTCATTTTTAACAGTTGTACTTGATAAATTTATACTAATACTTATATTAATTTAAATTAATTTATTTACAGCAGATGAGCTATGAATGTAAAGAGGCAGAGGGTTGTTTCCATAAAAATAGAGCTGAATGATTTGGAAGTATTTCATAAAATGAGTTGCTAAAAATAATTGTGCTGTCAAATTAAGTTTAGGTAAGATCACAGTAAAATAGCTGGTGAAAATGTTTTAAAGATTCAGGAGTTTCAATTTATAGAATTTTACAAGGGTCTTTAAAGTTGTAACTTCCTTAAAGAAGTGGATTTGAGGGGTTCCTGAGTGGCTCAGTGAGTTAAGCGTCTGCCTTTGGCTCAGGTCATGATCTCAGGATCCTGGGATAGAGCCCCGCATCAGACTCCTTGCTCGGTGGGGAGCCTGCTTCTCCCTCTTCCCCTCCCTCCCATTCGTGCTTGCACTTGTGCATGTACTGGCTTTCTCCTCTCAAATAAATAAATAAATAATCTAAAAAAAAAAATGGATTTGAACAAGAAAGACCATAGGAAAACCCCAACAGCAAATCCATACTGAAAGAGAAAGCCTATGTCCTAGAGCAAAGTATCCTCAGTGAATGTACAGGTATATGTGTTAGACCAAAATAAAGACTTTGTAGTAAGTATTTGCTCTCTTCTATGATTCTTTGACATAACTGAACTTTTTCGTTAACATATCACCCTTTCAGGAGCAACCAAGCTAGGTAAAACACAGCTTCTAGTCGCATCCATCTCATTTGATCCCAAGAGGCAGGTAAAGCAAATATCAGCATTCCCATCCTGCAGATGAGGAAACTGAGGCCAGGGAGTAAGTAGGGGCAAACCCAGGCTCATTGGGGAAAGTGTGGCAAGCCTCAGAAGTTTAGTCAAGTGATTTTTTTTTTTCAGCTGCACAATAATCTATTGTATGCTATGTGAGTTTTAAAAAGACATTCATTTTCTTATTTTTCTAATGTCAAAAAAGAGAAATAAAGATTAAAAAGAAAGTCTTCTCCTTCAGTTAACAATGTCCCTGGTGAGGGAAGACTTACCAGCTTTCTGGTCCCATTTTTATTATTATCTTTGTCTGTTCCCTATTATTCTCATTTTACTACTACAAACAAAATCATTCTTGGCCATGTGACAAGGAGCTTTAAATATCACAGGTGTCATTGGTAGACCTCCAAACACAACAAACCAGCAAGGAGTTACATGGCACAGACAGTAATCCCATAGCAAGCGATTCTAGTTCATTGATTCATTCAGTCTGTTGGTGGTCCACTATGTTCCAGGCGCTGTTCTGGTTATACTAGAGAAGCAGGGAAGGGTAAAACGAAAGTGAACTTGCAGTCGGAACACCCAGGCTCGGGTTCTGACTCTTTCGCATACATGACTGCTCTTCCACCACAACAAAAAAATGTCAGAATGCACCAGATTTGCTGTTAGACTACGTTTGTAAGGTATTGGGGGAATCGTTAAAAATCCAAGAATCTCCATTCAGACGATTTTACAAGCACCTTTAAGTTGTCAAGTTTCTTTAAAGAAATGGATTTGTTTGAGATTCCATAGGCACTTCCATCCACAAATCTACTGATTACGGGTCTAGACATTGAGGATTCCATGATAAACAGAACTGTCTAGGAAGATGACAGGGAACGGCACCCCCGGTCTGCCCTCACGGAGCTACAATCTAGCTGGGAAGACACATGTCAGGTAAATAACTACATAAGTAGTTACATCTGTGATAGAGCTATGAAGAAGGTCAGGACTGGGGAAGCGTGTAGAAAACGGACTTAGGCTGTGAAGTGTGTAAACCTGTCGACTCACAGACCCGTACCCCTGGGGCTAATAATACATTATATGTTTATAAAAAAATAGCTTAAAAATAAATGAAAATGGACTTAGAAGTCACTTTTTTTTTAAAGATTTTATTTATTTATTTGACAGAGATCACAAGTAGGCAGAGAGGCAGGCAGAGAGAAAGGAAGGGAAGCAGGCTCCCTGCTGAGCAGAGAGCCCGATGCGAGGCTCGATCCCAGGACTCTGGGATCATGACCTGAGCCGAAGCCAGAGGCTTTAACCCACTGAGCCACCCAGGGGCCCTCAGAAGTCACTTTCTTGAGACTCTTGAACTTGAGACTCTTGAATTCCCTCCCTCAACCATAAAATGGAGATGGACATAACTTCCCTTCCTGTTGTCCTTTAAGGCGTTTCATGAGAATCAAATAAGAAGTTGAATATGAAAGTACCCTAAACATGTAGGAATGTTATTAAAAATAGTCTCTTGCACAGCCTGGGATCCACTGATAATAAATAAAGGACAATAGAAAGAAGAGAGAGAGTGAGAAATATTTGTGGAAGAGGAAGTCAATTATTTGGGGGTTAAGTGCATCATGTACTTGAATAGCTGGAAAGTTTAGAAACTTACTTTTTGGTTTTGTTTTGTTTTGCTTTGCTTTTGACTGGAGCTAACATTTGTTGAGTTTTTTTTCCAAATCTGCTAAGGACTTCCCTTCCCCCTCTGAGCCCCAAGCACGGGACAGCTGGTTGCTTCTAAGCAGCCAGGGTTGAGTTTTATTCTCAATTTTCAGCACTACCCAAGATAGCTCTGGACCTTTGGACTGAGAACCTTTCCTAAGAGCTCTGGGTCAACGTGACAGAAGTCATCTCAGCCTTTCCCCATTTTCCCCCAGCCCAAGGTCTATGTTTTCCTCCCTCATTCTTGGCTAGCGACCTCCTCTTTCACACACATACAATCCTTTTTTTTTCCAGAGAAGAATGAGGCTACAGGGACTGCAGGAGTTCCTTCCTCCGCAAAATAACAGCTCCTGGGTCCTCTTCTGTCAAACCTGTCTCTGAAGTGCTTTGTTTTCCTTCTAAGGTTCATCCCAAGCTGCCCATACCTTCTTGACTCCGGCCTTCACCCTTCCTCTCTCCTCTGGCACTCTCCCTTTAGTCCCTGCAGAGCTGGCCTCCTCTGTCTTGGAGAAACACTGGCTCCTGACCCCACTGCATCTTCAAACCATCATGCAATGTCTCTCTCTCCCATCTCTGCCACTTCCTGGATGAGTCGTCCACACTTCCCTCTTCCTCACAACCCGCTCCTTCGGAATCTTGTTCCTGCCTCTCTTGCTCCTGCACTTGCTCTAAGGAAAGGCTCCGTGACTTTCTAACAAACCCAGCGGTGTTTTTGTCAGTACCCCTCCTCCATGAGAGGAGCAGGACTGTACTAAGGGGGAACCAGAGACTCGAGCAATACAAAGGGTCAAAAGGAAACTGAAGGGGATTGCATCAAGAGTGTAGGTTTATTCATGGCCCTGTATTCCTTTCTCTTTCTCGTTCTTGGAGCAGTCATCAGTGGTCACCTCTGTGCGTAATCCCAGGTTCTCCATAAAGGCTCTGGCCTTTCTTTAATCTCTAGGGCCCATTAGAACTCTGGTGTGACAATACCATGCAGTTTCCAAGTAGCCTGAACAACTTACATGGCCTTCAGATGTTCTATTATGCCGTCAAAACTTTGGGACTTAATTAAGACACACAACACAAGGCTTACGAGTCTCCTCGTCCCATTAAATTCTATCAAGTACCTGCCTCCAGAAGGTAAAGAGCTTTACTTAGGAATGCACGGAAAAAAACTGGAATTTGTCTGAATGGGATAAGTGCTCAAAACACAGGAGGTATTATGAGTATTAATGAGTACACAGGTTCATGGAGAAATTTCCCCCTCATGGCTTCATTAACCAATCTGCCTGTTTTCTCCATTTTTTGTAAGCAGGGAAAAAAATTGGTTTGCAGTGATATTGTCAAGAGAATACAGTAAAAGAGCAAATTACTTTCTCTTCTTATGTGCCAGAAATGAGAAACACCTTGCCCTGGCCTGGCCTCTAGGGGCCATTCTGTGGTCTGCTTCTTTTTGTCGGCCATCCTAATGACAGTGTGAGAAGACTGACCATGCTGCCTCTTAACCACACCCTTGGATTGACCTAAGCCATGTAATTGACCGTTTCTTGAATCAAATATTTTATCACTATGGATATGTTCTGAGCCTCAAAGTATGGTTTTTGCAAATTGTGTGGACTGAAATTGCTGTATATATAGAAACTCATGTTCAGTTTCAATGTTTCCACCATAGGCAAAGAAGTAAAATTTTGCACATCTCACTGAAATTACAAAATACCTCTGTTTAGCTACAAAATGCATTAACTTTCCTTTTGATCAGTTCAGAATTCCAGAGAATTCCCTAAAGTCTCAGTATTAGGAATACATGTGCTTCTAAACAACATCTCTCTCTTTTTTTAATCTTTTGATATTATGAAACATGGAACTGTCTATATTTCCCTTTTTCGCAATGGCCACGGGGAATCTCAAGCTCAAAGTTGTAGCCTGATGCTGGCAGCAAAGTATAAGACCTCTATTCAGGAGCAAAATATAAGGTCTACATTTTATACCTGATTTTACCTTTGGTGTTGCATAATTTTTAAATCTTATTTGATTTTGTTTTTACTCTTGTTTTCATATGTAATTCTATAAGCTCCCATAAATCATACTAAAATAAAATCCAAACTGTTTATTATGGCCCAAAGAAAGCCCCTCTCTCTAATACATCTGTCACCACTTGCTCTTTGTTTACACTGGCCTCTCTGCTGTTCCTGGCTCTCACCAAACAGTTTCCTATCTCCGAGCTTTTGCACCTGCTGTTCCGTCTTTCTGCCAAATTCTCCCCCTTCAAGTCTTACCCTTTCCGTCTGTTCCAGTGTCACCTGTGCAGATAGGCTTTCTGGCCACCATGTCTAAAGCAGCATCCTCTATTCCCTTTGCCTCCTCCCCTGTTTTACTTATTTTAAAACATTTATCATGACCTCACGTTATAGAACATTTTATACTGGCAGCCTGAGGTTGAGTAGTTACGAACACAGACTCGGGAACCGGAGTGGGTTCATATTCCAACTTGACCACTTTCTAGTTGTGTGACCTTGGCCAAATTAGTGCAAACAGCAATCTAAGTATTTCATTTGTGAATAAGTTAAATAATTACTGTTTATCATCTAACACTCACTTGGCCTGTCGTATGCATCACTATATTCTTAAATTGAAGATCAGGACCTGACATATGGTCAGTGTGTAATCTGTTCATACATTCACTGCTGGAATCAGGCAAGGGCATTCAATGTTAAAGAAATCCATCTCAAACCTGGGGTTAACGAGAAAGAGCATCAGACTGAGTCTTGGAAGACAGAGATTTCAGTTTTTGCTTTGCCACTTGGAAGCCAGTTGATTTCAGACAAAGTAGTTATACTCTGCCCAAGTCAGCTGAACAAACTGGAATAAGAAAAGTTTGCTCTGCTCCAGAGGTATTGGGAAAGTAAACAAACTGGCTCCATAAATAAGGGCTCTGTAGTGTTCCCCAAGGAGAAAGTGAAGCTGGGTTTATTAAGCACCTCTATGTGGTGAGCTCCGAAATAAGCTCCGGGAGTTTGGAAACGAAAGGCTTGGTTCACCCTGGGAATATAAAGATGAAAGACTTTTTAATTTATTTTTCATTTTTTTTGGTAAGCTTTAAGAGAACTGATAAAATCACAAGGAAGAAAGAAAAGTAAACAATTACAATAGAGTGATGAGTGCTCTGGCTGGGGGAAGGTCTGGAAGCCCAGAAGAGAGGCACCTATAGGTGTGAACTTCACATGAAACCTGGGAGGGTAAAGTGGAATGGTCTGGGTGGGGAGGCTTGTTCCACACAGAAGGAGTGTGGGTGAAAGATGTGGAGCTGTTTCCATCTCACATTTCAGGAAGTGAAGGTTGTTCAGCAACTCGGTGGCCAGTGCCTGTGAGAGGAAATGGATGAGGATATGAGACAGGCAGGCAGGTGCCCCATCGTACAGGGTGGTACCAACATTCTCCTCCTCACCCTCTGCCTTCTCTGGAAAATTGGGCGAGTATCCTCAGAAGCCCAGTGATCTCTCCTTGCCCTGGGAGCCATCTTGATTCTTGTTGGCCTCAAAACTGCCTGCTGAGATGTATGTCCTGCGCCTGAGGGAAGCCAACAGCATTCCTCAGAGAGGAGGTGGGTGATAGCCCAGGTCAGCACTCTTCATCAAATTTTTCCTTGACAAACGTGCACTAAACCTTCCAACACTTGAGGAGAAGGCTGAAGAGAGGGCATGGGCAGAAGAGAAAGAACAGTCAGAGTTAGACGCAAGCCTAATCTTTTAGACACCTTGAACCTATTCTTTCTTTTCTCCAAATTATTTCTTTCATTGCTCTCTCCCATCATGGCCGGTGAGCTCCACTGATGGTCGCCGTTTTCCACCCATCTCTGGATCTGTGCCGTTTGCCATGTGAGCGGTGACAGCAAGAGGTAGAATCTATTCCCCCACCCACTGAACATGGCGTGGCTTGCTTTGGCCAAAAGAGAGCGTGGGAGGTGCTGGCATGCAAGTTCCAAGCCTAGCCCTCAGTTCCCTGCAGGAACCCTGCCTCTGACACAAGGACAAAGCTGGGCTGGGCTTCTGCAACATGAGAGGCAAAATGGAAGATAGCGAGTCATTTCCACGGAAGCCATTCTAGATCCGTGACCCCCAACCAGCCCGGCAGGAAATTGAAGAAGCATGAACAAGTCCTAGCTGAGGTATGCCAAGCCCTGAACACCAGCAGAACCACTCATCCCAACCCTTAGGCTTGAGAGATGATTAATAGTTGTTGGTTAAACTACAGTGTTTCAGAGGGTTTGCTACTCAGAATAGCTAGTTAGTATAGTTACCAAAGTTCTTTTCCTTTTTATCCCTGCTTCCCCAAAAAGCGTTGAAGAGGCATGGTCCTGGTGAATAAAAGAGGGAGCGGTTTTGAGTCCCCATCAGGGGGTTTCTTCTCTCTACTCTTTCATCCTAGGATTAAAATTCCTACTTACGGGTCTACTTAATGCCCAGAAGAGACACCACTTGTGCTGAGAAACATGGTTTCCATTCTGATAAACCACTTCTTCCTCTACCCACGGCATGGCTCCTGCACATTCTGAGGCTGAAGGTCAGTGCTAATTGGCACGGCTGCTCAAATCTTCTCTGTGCATCGTCTCCCAAAAAAAATCCTTGCAAAGTGGAGGATGGCTGGGGGGTGGGGGCGGGGCAGGGGGTGGGGGGGAGGACGGCACAGTTTTGATCCAGGGCTGAGGATAATTTGACTGGCTCACTATGGGCCTTGTTTGTTGGTGATAAAAGAAAGGCTGGGAGCTCAGCGACCAAAGTGGCTCCAGAGCTGATGTGTGGCCGAGTTGTCTCGATGAAAAAAGACAGGGAATTGTAAGGCCCACTTGCCCTTTAATGGGCACTTTGTGCTTGTCTGGCTTCTCCGCCAGAGATCAGGGAAAATCTATTAGTGAGATCCCCAGCGTTCACTTCTCATGCTACAGCCATCTGGGAGAAGTCTTACACATTCCGTCTCTGATCCTCTAATTGGAACTGCTGACTGACTCATGTGTACCTGAGTGGCTTAAGATGGGGATGCTGAGAGCTCCAGTCCCAGAGCCTTTGAAAGGGCGGCGGGGGATCTCATTCACGTTGTCCACAGGTCCCTTTGGGTGGATATGGATGGATGCCAGAAGCAGCCAGCCTGGAAGGTCTCCTTGCAAAGATGGCTGATTTGCCATGACCTCTGACTGCTCTGCAGCTGAATTCTGCTGACCCCAGTGAGCTGAGATTGAGTGTGTTGGAAGGAAGCTGGCTAAGAGGCAGGGCTCATCTTCCGAGCCTTCCATCAGAGTCTCAGAAACCCAGACAGGATGTCTTCTGAAAAGGACTTCTGGCTCAAATTTTCAATGGCAGGAGGTGGGAGCTACTTGCAAATTTAACAGGGGAAACCATTCACCTGTGACCGGCTGGCTCGAATTAATCACCCTCCTGGGTCTTCAGATGGCTAAAGGAGTTATGGACCATCATGTTAGTCAATAGTTCACACCCTCACAACTTGCTCATTTAGTCATCCCCTGGAAGGCCAGGCTTGCTACTGTTTGCAGGTGACAAGGTGTACTTGCTCCATGTGAATGGGATGGGTGGGACTCCAGCGGAAGCCAGGCTTCTTTCCACGTGGCATTCCTTTGCATTTCATAGCAAAGCCTTCTGCTAAAGGCACTCAAGTTATTTGCCAAACTTTTATTGGGCACCTACTATGTGTTGGACCCCTGCGCATGGGAATGCATGAAGGAACACACTATGGCTCCTGTTCAAATGTTGCTCAAGGGCCCCAGGTTCGTCCTTGGAATGCCCCATGGTTCTGATTCTCTGGGCGCCCAGCACAGCAGCCCTTTGCCCCCTGTGCACACTAGGCCCCAATGTAACTGGAAGAACTTGGGAGGTTGGAGTGGGGTTTGATCCTTCCCCTGGAAATGTAATGGGTGAGCTTTCTTACATATCTATGAAAATGAAACTTCTATATTTTGTTAATTTTTATCCCATCACATTCCAAAATGTGTGTGTGTGTGTGTGTGTGTGTGTCTCCTTACATAGGATGCTTTAGGATCAGGTGGAGGTTTTGCTTGTAGTAGATTTTAGAGACCTTGGGCCCTCTTGTTCTTTGACCAGATGGGAAGCTGCCTCTTCAGCTGGACGGAAGCAGACTCACTGTCTCAGCTAGCTTGTTGCTATGCAACAAGCCAGAGAATGTCTTGGGTCCCTCTTCGAACAATCTTCTTATTTCCAAATCTTCATATGTGCACTTTAGAGCTTCCTGAAATTAAAGCCTTCATCTCTGGGCAAACCCCAAATAATGCACCATCAAGCAATGGTGTTTGTCATAGTAGCAAACGGGGGGAGGGGCAAAGGATCTTGTGTTGACCCTCATATCACACTGCAAAAATGCAGAAATATCACACTGTCCACAATATGCCTCATGAGGCACTGTCATGGGGTCCCTCCTCTCCCCATAAGATGAGAAGCACTCCCATAACATGTATCACGTGGCAGAATCCTGGGAACTTGCTCCTGGAGGCTTCCCATCACTGTGCCCTGAGGGCTCTTACTGCCTCTAATCCTCCTGCCTGCCTATATATTATCTTTATCCCTCCTTATCTCCCTCAGATAAAGGAAGAATATAACTGAACAGACTCCCACCGGGTTTGTCACGTAGCTGGCTAATGTGTTGGGTCAGCCACACATTCTTTCAGTCCAATCTACTATTGAGTACAGAGACAAGCAATTTCTTAGGTAATAAAACTAATTTCTTAGCAACCGGATGAGTCTGCATTATCTATAACACGACTGGGCCAAGGTATTTCAAAAAATCTACAAAGTGATGATGAAGTATCTACTCATTATAGGTTAATAAACCGATAGTATAAGACATTTATTCATTTTCTTATAAATGTGGTAGCTACCCGTTATCATGATTTATTCCCCAAATTGAGTCTTGGGTGCTTAAATTGAGAAGTTACAACATAAAAGGTTTATCTTTATAGCTGTCACTGGTGTCATATTTATATACATGCTACATTCACCAACACTTTAACAATGGAGCAGCAATATAAATTGAATAACTTTAAAGACTATATATGTTTCCCTCTAGTACAAGTGTACATTCATTTATATTACAACATCATTTCTGTAAAGGATTGGCTGTAGCAGAATGGAATCCAAATGGCTTCAACCATTGCTTCCTTTTTTTCTACTTGAAGCACACAAAATATCACTGTAGTTTCCTTTCTTATTACTGTAAAAATAAAGGAAAGACAGATGAAAATATATGCATAATAAATTGTTAGTTTGAGAGCTAACTTTTACTTCTATTTGCCATATTACTGTTCACATTTTAATATTTCTCTATACATTTTTTGAAGAAAGAGGCACTAACATCCTGCATATAATCATTGTTAACGAGGGCTCCAAAGTCAGGTGGACTTAGATTTGAGAAAGCTGTGGGGTCTGCTGAAAGCCTTTAAATCTTCTAAACCTCAGTTTCTTCATTTAATAAGTGAGATTATAGATATATCATGTATGTGATACATGATACATGTGATACATGAAATAGTACATGATACCATCATATATGATATAAAATGTATTACATAGATGTATATTATATAAATCAGGGAGATAATATTCCCCTTATGCACATGTTGTAAGAATCAATGAAACAGTGTATGCAAATCTGGCATTAGCATTTGGAGTACCAGCCAAATAGTAAGTACTTAATAAATGTTAATCTGTATTATAAGTATTGCTATTATTTCTTTATTTCTTTACTTATTTAAGAGAGCAAGAGTGTGTGCAAGTGGGGGTGGAAAGGGCAGAGAGAAGGAGAGAGAGAGAGAATCTTAAGCAGACTCCATGCCCAGCAAGGAACCTGACATGAGGCTAAATCTCACAGCCCTGAGATCATGACCTGACCTAAGATCATGATCTGAGCTGAAATCATGAGGCGGATGCTAAATGGATTGGGCCACCCAAGTGCTCCTAGTATTGCTATTATTTTAAAAGTTGAGCAAAAGGATTCCAAATCAAGCTATTCACACTTTCCCTATAAGTTCTTTTTTTAAAAGAACCTTTGAGTAAGCTTAACAGTTTTATTCTTCTTCTAACACTCAGATCAACTAAAAGAGAGTTGGAGTTGCTAGGAGTTGCTGCTATATGTATAATTTCAGTCCATGTGCAGGTGTCAGCATTAACATAAAAGATGGAAGGTCTGTATTGGCATTTTTGGTCACTAAGTATTACAGGAAATTTAAACTTCTTGTCCAAGATCACAGAGTAAGAGGCAGAGAAGAGAACAGAATGGAAGGTCTTTGACTGAGTCAATTTCTTTCATTATCAATTTTCAAATGGTTATTGAATTAAACTCAATATGAAGCCCATTTAACATAAAGATCATTTCATATGAACACGAGGTCCTAATATTAGGATCTATTAGTAGGATTCTGACAATAGGATTTGTGTTCATGTATAGAGAAAACTCTCTTGAAGTTATAAATGTAGCCCTGCTCCATTATGTATGTTAATATATGTTATATAGCATCAACACCCAACAGCTTAATTGCTGTCCTGTACAGCATTAGACACCTTTTCCAAAAGTCCTATAAAAACTGAATATTCTATTTTCTGATAATGTTAAGCCCCTCCTACTCTGTACTCCTGCCAAAGGAAGGAAAAAAAAAGAGAGAGAGAGAAAGAGAGAGAGACAAAACAGATGGATATGTTTTAGTTCATTCGAGGAATTCAGATAAAAGTAGTTGCTAATTCCTAGTAAATCAAGCATTCTGTCCTTTCATTTTCAAGTATTTTTTAACCCCTCCAGATGACATTGCATTTCCCTTGCAATGTTATTTATTGCCATCCATGTAAATAGGCTACTTTGGAGAACAAAATGGAAAACTCCAAAGGGTGCTTGGGGTGCCAAGTGATGTGTGACCAGTTCTTACAGAGGGGAGGGTGTATTCTCGGTATGTTAATGGTTCTCAGCATTTTGTCCCCTTTGTTCTTTGCAGCTGATGTAAGTCTGGAAAGCGTACTTTAGATGTTATTTGCTTTAGACTTCCTTTTCTATGTTACAGAATGATGAGATCCTCGTAGAGAAGGCCGAGAAATAAGAAAGGATTCTGAGGAAGAAGGATTTCCTGACTCCTATGAGTACCTGCTGTCTCTTTGCAGAACCAAAATTGGGCCCACTACATACAGGCAGCAATCCTCAAGCAGCACACAGCGCTGGAGAGACCTGGGCAAGTCATGCTACCTTCCTTGTCTTTTCGTTTTTGCATCGAAAAAAATGAAATCAACAATATCTACCCTACCTCTTGGGACTAAAATGTGATCCTATATGCAATGTACCTGGTGCAGAGAAGAAACCTATGATCACATCACCAGTGGTGGTGTTCTAGCAGTAAGTCACAGACTAAAAACCAGTATATAAGAGGATGTCACCAAAAACAGCAGAAGAAATGGAGTTCTCAGAGGCCATCAAAGGTAAAGAGTAGTAATGTGCTCAAAATATGGACAAGGGTGGGGGGTGGATTTGAGAGGCCAGAGCGGTGTTGGCGCCATCTTCATCAGCCCAAAGATGGTGTTGGGCAAACACTGGAGAGCTCTAGTTGAGAGAAGCCAATGCAGGATGTCTACAAGACCAGACTGTAATGGGAGAGCCTGCCACATACTCTTCCAACAAAAATGGATACCTGCATCCTCGTGCATCCATTCTGTAATATGGCAAAGGACTGATTAAGCCCCAGTGTCAGCCCATGACTTGAGGTCTTTGGGACCTCCATTTTAATGTGCATATCTCAGTGTCAACCCAGGGGGCACATCTCCAGGGGGCACCCTCCAAGAATATTTGGAGCTCAAATAAACAACTGTGAACCAGAGAAAAATATTGGGCAAATCCAAAGAAGGGGAGGAGAGACTTTTTCTAAATGGTCCAGATAGAAGTGCACACTACATTTTTAAGTAACTTCTATTAGACTTCTCTCATCACCATACCTATGCTACCAGCAAAGACGACATATCAACAAATCCTTATACACAGGAAGAGAACCTGAAGTCAGGTTGACATTTTTAGCTTGAAAGCAACAATTCTTAAAAAGCACATACACACTTACTCAATATTTGATAAAATTATAGTCATCATGTCTGAGGCATTAGGCACCCAGCACCTTCCTCTTTCCCGGATCTCAAATCTACGAGGCTGCTTCCCAGGGAGTTATATCAAAACATTAGGAGAGATGAGAGGGAAAGGAGGTGGAGAGGCACCCTGCCTGTCACAGACCAGGAAGCCTGAGCGAGGTGGACGCAGGACCCTCGCACAGAGACCCGGTGCTTTCTCCCCTATCTGCTGTTGATAAGCTGGATCCTCACAGAGCCAGACACTTAAAGACACAAGCCTACACAAGCTTTCAGCACGTCAGCCACCAGTTTGGCACAAAATGCACAGACCCCCAGCGACAAGTGAATGCCTCAGAACTTGGGTGACAGGGTACCTCTAAGCTCCCCAGAGGGCTTTGCAAAGATCTGTAATTTGGCAAAGCTCAAAAGCCTCTTACACGAATGGAAGATACTTCTTCCTCCATTTTAAAAAATTGTGGTAAAATATTATGGACCCTGAAATTTATCATTTTAACCGTTTTTAAATGTACAATTCAGCGACGTTAAGTATATTCACACTGCTGTGCAACCATCACCACCCTCCATCTCTAGAACTTCTTATCATCCCAGACTGAAAATCTGTACCTATTAGATAATAACTCCCCAACTCCCTTCATCCTCAAATCCATTCATATTATGAATGACATTTAGTGTTAGATTCGGTTTGCATTCCCAGTTGCTCCCATGTGTTACAGTCAAGAAACCCCAGTTTTGATTCCCTTATGTGCTGCTGCATGAGATACTGGTAAACGCTTCTGGAATTTTTATTTTTCACCACAAAACTGAATTTTCACCAGATACATTAGACACTAAACTCAAGTGGGTGGCAGTCCTTGAATCCTGCTTCCTGTCATGCCTAAGTGGTTTCTGCAAGGGACAGAGTGTGGCCAGTCACTACTAGTGACTATTCCAGGACAGATCATGACATAGACTCTTCTGCTCAGCCGCGGACCGGGGAGCTCAAAGGCTTGGGCTGGAAAAGGATGCCACTCCTGCTCTTAGACTTATTTTCTCCAGCCTTTATTCTTCCAAACTCCCAACAAACACACCTACTTCCCTAAGACCCTTTCTCTCCCAACCCATCACTTACTAGAATATTTCCCGTATCATATAATATAATCATAGAGTTATTTCCATACAGTCCAGTATTCCAAGTAGACTGCCTTCTACATTCTCACAGTGTGCTGAATTAGCCAGATCTTGGTTCCTTTCAAAGGCTTTAAAAATATTCCAACAGATTTGATGTACAATTTGAGTCAGCATGACTAACTGTGGGAGCTGTCTCTTGGTCAAAATGAGCTTTTCCATTTTAGTTCACAGTTAGCTCATCAGGTCTTCCCTTGTTGCCTCATTAATCCCACAAGCATTTATTAAACACCATCTAGGTGTCTGTTGGTGTGCCAGGCACAGGACATCCAGGGACTCTTGAGTTACAGTCCAGCGGAAAGACAAGCGGAAACATCTGGCCAGAGCCCAGCAGAACTCCACAGGAGACGTGCTTTGTGGAAAACAAAATGCAGTGGGAGTCAGTAGAAGGAGTGACGTGCCATCCCAGTCTTCATAGAGGATGGGACCCCTGTTCTGGTCCCTGAACAAGGAGGGGAGAGAAGGTGTTCTGTGCAAAGGGCAGCATGTTTATAGACTTGGAGTCGTTCTGGTCACTCGGGGTGGGGGAGGGGAGGAATTAAGAGCAAATGAACCTGCTAGTTTGAGTGACTAGGTAGACAGTAACTATGTTCACTGTTACCCTACGGCAAAAAACATCTTCGGTTTTAACAGTGGTTTGGTCTATCATCTGTGGGGGAAAATGAGCTGCTGGAGTTTTCACATAGATGTATCTTCTGTCAAATTTTAATAAATCTCAATGAAATATTGCTTCAAGTCCAAGTGACAGAGAAATATGGCTGTAACAACTGATCTCTTCACTTCATAAAAGCACTAATTTATGACCTTTACTCCTACTTCTTATTTTGAAAAATTTCAAATCTATATAACTTTTGAAAGAATAGTACAATGAACACCTATATACCCTTCATTGGATTCAACAACTGTCAACATTTTGCCACATTCTTTCTTTTTCTCTTTCTTTCTCTCTCTCTTTCTCTCTCTGTCTCTGTCATTACTGATCCATTTGAAAGCGAGCTCCTCTTCCGGCGCCTGGGCGGCTCAGTCAGTTAAGTGTCCACCTTCGGCTCAGGCCATGATCTCAGGGTCCTGGGATTGAGCACTGCATTGGGCTTCCTGCCCAGTGGGGAGTCTGCTTCTTTCTGTCTCTCTGTCTCTCTCCTTCTGCCCCTCTCCCCTCTTCCTGTCCCTCCCTGCTGCTCTCCCTCTCTCTTTCAAATAAATGAATAAAATCTTTTAAAGAAATAGGGAAATGCATTGCACTTATTATGATACTTCAACCCTAAATGCATCTTCTTAGAGCAAGGACTTTTTCCAATATAACCACAGAATTATTGCTGGATTTTGCTTTTGTTTCTCATGATTATATTCGAGGTAAACATTTTGGTAAGCATACTAAATAAATGATGTTACGTACTTCCCCACCATATGAGGAGGTACAAAGATAGTCTTTTTTGTTACCAATGATTCTAATTCGGACCACCTGTTTAGATAATAGCCTTCTATTCTCTCCATTGTAATTCATAAGTAATCTGGGTGACAATAATTTGTGACTATGCAACATATTATCCAGTGGCTAAAGTGTTTGTTTGTTACTCTTGCTTATCAATAATTATATTGGTAGGCCTTAGTTTTAAATTAATTAGTTATGGTTCCTCCATTCCAGTAGTTAAAGTCAGATTTTTTGCTGTTGTTGTTTGTTGTCTAAAAATTTGAGACCAAAGATCATCCAATTTTATAAAAATATTTCTCATGAAATAGAGCATATGTTAGGAAAATGGCCAAAAAAACAGCTATATTTTAGAAATCAACATGTATTTTTACATTTTTACTTGCACAAGATTTAATATTGTCCATGATGTTGAGCTTTTGTAGTTTGTGGGAAAAAATGCTGTAATATGTCATTTAACATCATAAAGGAATCTCATATCTGTCCACTGATAACTCATTGGCAATATACCACAGCTGTTAAAACGCAGCTCAGGAAAGAAAAAAAACAAAAACCCACAAGCCAACCATCTGACTTTAATTAGGAAAGAGAATAGTCCCCAAATGTACAAAGATGGGGTCTTTTGCAGGTCAGAGTATTATAGTGGAATTTGAAAAAAGGTAATATAATGGCCCTATATGTGAAGGTTAGCTCTTGTTCATTTTTAAGGATTCATAATATGGAGACACAGTCCCTACCCTTTCCTGACAACAAGCCAACCTTTGCTATAGGTCTAGTAAACACTCACCTAGGCACAAAAATCCATGCTTTCTGATTACTGAGGGCCTGTCAGATACCAGGACAGAGATACCATTAACCTAGGTGGGGGAGGCTGTGGGTAGAGCAGGTTCTGGGGATGAAGAAGATCAAGATTTCAGTTTGGGGCAGGATATATTTGAGACACTCATTAAACATCCAAGTGGAGATACAGAGTTGAAAGTTAATGACCTAATGCTTAATGGAATGGTCACAGGTGGGGGCACACATTTCAAGATCACTTGACAATAGATGCTACCTAAAACCACAGAATGGAGAAAGAATCAGCAAGGGGGTGAGTACAGGGAGAGCAGGAGATATTAAGAGATCCATGAACCAACCTAGGGACACATCGATGCTATGCAGTGAAAAGGCAAAAGAAAAACTAGTACAGGATACTAAGAAGGAACAGCCCGTGGGTCTGAAGGACAGTGAAATGCATAGTATCTTGGAGCATAAGTGAAGATATCACATCCATGAGGATGGAGTAATTAACTGTGATGAGTGTTAAGTTCAATGGAGACCAAGATTTGGATTTAGCAACATGGAGGTCGTTGGTGATATGGAGAAGCCCAGGTTTGGTGGGGTGGCAGAGTTCAAACCCCACCTGGAATTAGCTTCAGTGAGAAGAGGAGAGGAAAAGGCTGTCTTTCAAAGAGTTTTGCTGTAAAATGGGAGGAAGCAGGCCAAGAAAAATGGTAGGGCCTTCAGGAGAAAAAGATAATTTTGTTTTTTGTTTTTAAGATGAGAGAGAAAATAGTATGGTTGTGCACTGGTGGAAATGAGTTAAAAGAGAGGGGAAACTGTTGATCTAGGAGAAAGAAAGAAGAATTGCTGAAGCAAAGCCATTGAGTTAGAAGCAGAGGGGAGGGGCAGCAGTGTATCCAGTCCACACCCTGGTAGGTAGAAAGATATTGTTGTGGGAGTTTGTGGAACTTATTCTTCGAATGGTTCCATTTTGTGCTCCAGTGAAGTGGGAAGCAAGGTCATCAGCTAAGAGTGAAGAGAGAGGAAAAGGTGCTTAGAGATTTAAGGGGCTGTGAGTTTGTGAAGTAGTTATCTCTGAGGGAAGGAAATGTCAATCAATTTTTAAAAATTAGAAATAGTGCAAACAATAGTCTCTAGTCACAATGCAGTAAAACTGGAATTAGCAATAAGAACAAAAAGTTCCTACTTCCTGGATATTAACAATTCTATCTTAAGTAATTTGGGTGAAGGTGAAAAGCCAAATTAAAACTGTTAAATATTCTGAAAATAAAGATAATGAAAAGACTATTTGCAAAGTTTGCCACAAAAATCAAGTGGGATTTATTCCAGAAATGCAGCAGGGTTCATTTTTTTAGGTACCTATTTACTTATTCACTGTATTAATAGATTCCAGAAGGAAAATCATATAATCAATCCCATAGATGTTGAAAAAAAATCTGATTTTATAAAATTAAGTTCCCATTCAAATTTTATTCTTAATAAATTCAATACAAGCATTTCAATTCTGCTACTGCTATGTAAGATTATTCTGGGGATACTAGCCTATGCAATTACATGAGAGAAAGAAATTGGAGATATTAAAAAAAGAAAGTAAAATTATCATTATAATTACCATTATAGGATTACATATCTGGAAAAATCAAATGTATTAATTGAAAACCTATTACAAACAATAAAAGAAACTAGTAAAATGGCTACTTACAGAGTCAACATACCAAGAATAAGGGGAAAAAAAAAAGAATTAACATACTGAGATTAACAAGCAACAGGCAGTTAGAAGATGTAATAAAAGATCTCACATACAGCAGTAACAAGTGTAAGATATTTAAAAATAAACCTTAAAAGATACTTATGAAGATAACTTTAAAATGTTCCTGAGTAAGACAAAAGATTTCAACAAGTGGAAAGGCAACAGGAGAGTCAATATCATTAACATATTAATTTTCTTAAACTGATTCATAAATTTAACAGATTACAATAAAAGTATTAAAGTAGTTTTTGACAAGACAAGCTGTTTCCAAAGTTTATGTGAAAAATGAACAAGCAATAATATCTGGAAGAATTATGAAAACATTTCTGAGAAAAAATCACTAATGTAGAACCACACAATCAGACATTGAAACATAGTATAAATCTACAATAAATAGATAATAGAATAGAAGAGAGTGTAGGGTTGACATATAATAGAAAATTAACGTAACAAAATGATTTAAAATAAACATAGAACTTTAGAATACATACAAATAGGATATGCACCATGAGGAATTTATATGATTAAGGTAACATTTGAAATCATTGAGAGACAGATGGAGCATGTAATAAATAATGTTTGAATAACTGAATATTATGCTAGAAAAAATTTAAGGTCAATCCATATCTCGCTTCTCACACCAGAATAAATTTCAGTTAACAATTAGAGACTGAAATGTCAAAAAAAAGTGACCACACAGAAAGTCCTAAACATTTGCTTACATATGCTCTAAAAAACAACAACAACAACAACAACAACAACTTTGGAAAGATACTCAAGAAATTGATAACATTCAATTATGTAATACAGTGTCATCAGCTATAGTCACCATGTTTTACTTCAGCTCCTCAGAACTTATACATCTTACAGCTCAAAGATTATATCCCTTACTGATCTCTCCCTCTTTCTCCCAACCCCTGGCCCCTGGCAACGACTTTTCTACTCTGCTTCTTTGAGTTTGACTCTTTAATAGATATCACATATAAGTAATAACCACGGAGTATTTGTTTGGCTTATTTTACTTAGCATTATACCCTCAAAATCTAACCATGTTGCCACAAATGTCAGAATTTCCTTCTTTCTCACGGCTAAACAATATTTACTATGTATATGTACCAAGTTTTCTGTATCTGTTCATCTGCTGAGGGACACTTAGGTTGTTTCCATATCTTAGCTCTTGTTACTAATGCTGCAAAGAACGGGGTAGGGGGGAGAGTATCTCTTCAATTTTTATTTTCTTTGGATACTTAGAAATGGGATTGCTGGATCATATGGTAGTTCCATTTTTAATTTTCCAAGATACCTTCATACTGTTTTCCATAGTATACTGGTTTACATTCCCACCCACAGTATACAAGGCTCTCTTTTCTCCACATCGGCTCAAGTTCTCTCTTGTCTTTTTGATGACAGCCATTCAACAGATATGAAGTGATACCTCATTCTAGTTTTGATTTGCATTTCCCTGGTTAGTGACATTGACTACCTTTTAATGTACCTGTGGCCATTTGTATGTCTTCTTTGAAAACATGTTTATTCAGGGACACCTCGGTGGCTCAGGTGGTTAAGCATTTGACTCTTGATTTCAGCTCAGGTCATGATCTCAGGGTTGTGAGATGGAGCCCTGCTTAAGATCCATATGTTTTCTCTCTCTCTCTCTCTCTGCCCTGCCTTGCCCCTCACACTTATGCTCTCTTTCTCCCTCTTGTCTCCCTCCCTCTCTAAAAAACAAAGAAGAAAAAAAGTATTTATTCAGTTCCTCTGTCTTTTTTTTCTTTTTGGGGGCAGTGGGAAGAACTTCAAAAAGAAACCTTTTCTTTCCTTAGTTACCTCATTTTTATACTTTTAAATTTTTTGGTTTTTTTTTAATTCTAGCATAATTTACACACAGTGTTATATTACTTTCAAGTGTACAATACAGTGATTCAACAATCCCATACATTACACAGTGCTCATTGCCATAATGTACTCTTAATCCCCTTCACCTGTTTCACTCATGCCCCTACCCACCTCTATTCTGGCAACCACCAGTTTGCTCTCTACAGTTAAGAGTCTATTTTTTGTCTCTCTTTTTTTTTCAATATTTGTTCATTTTTTTCCTCAAATTCCACAAATGAGTGAAATCATATTGTTTTTGTCTATCTCTGACTGACTTATTTCACTTAGTATTATATCCTTTAAATCCATCCACGTTGTTGCAAATGGCAAGATCTCATTCTTTTTTATGGCTGAGTAATATTCCAGTATGTGGTGGTGGTGGTGGTGGTGTGTGTGTGTGTGTGTGTGTGTGTACCTCACATCTTTTTATCCATTCATCTATCGATGGATACATATTTGGGGTGCTTCCATAGCTTGGCTACTGTAAATAATGCTGCAATAAAGATAGGGGTGTATCCTTTGAAATTAATCTTTTCATTTTCTTTAGGCAAATACTCAGGAGTGGAATTACTAGATCATATGATAGTTCTATTTTTAAAGTTTTGAAGAACTACATACTATTTTTCATAGTGGCTACACCAATTTACATTTCCACCAACAGTGCACAAGGATTCCTTTTTCTCCATATCCTCACCCATACTTGTTATTCTTTTTGATTCTACCCAGTTTTTTAAGATTTTATTTATTTATTTGACAGACAGAGATCACAAGTAGGCAGAGAGGCAGGCAGAGAGAGGAGGGGAAGCAGGCTCCCTGCTGAGCAGGGAGCCTGAGGGGGGGCTTGATCCCAGGACCCTGAGATCATGACCTGAGCCGAAGGCAGAGACTTTAACCCACTGAGCCACCCAGGCACCTGATTCTACCCATTCTGACAGATGTGAGGTCATATCTCACTGTAGCTTTGATTTGCATATCCCTGATGAGCACCTTTCCATGTGTCTTTTAGTCATCTGGATGTCTTTGGAGAAATGTCTCTTTAGGTCCTCTGCTCATTTTTTAATCAGATTATGCAGGTCTTTTGGTATTCAGTTATAGAAGTTCTTCATATATTTTGGATATTAACTCCTTATTGGATACTTCATTTGCAAATATCTTCCTCCATCCTGCAGGCTGCCTTTTCATTTTGCTAAGGGTTTCTTTCCTTTGTTCACAGGCCCCATCCGGACAGAGACCATACCCTGGGCATACCTGTCCTTCTTCTAATTTTTGTCTTGATTTTCTCTTGTCTCTCTGGACTGAAGCTCCCCCCCGCCCCCCACCTGCCCCAAGAGACTCAGATTGAGCACCTAGTGCACTCAGGCTCTTTGTGGGTGCTCAAGAGAGAGGGACTGGAGAACGCTTTCAAGGAGGATTCTGAGTGGGAAGGAGGATAGGTCCGGGGCCATCAGGAGCTGGGTCCCTTGCTGGCTTTCGCTTGTGCTGACTTCAGGCACACTGCTCTCTGATTTCTCATGTGCGAGTTGGTGATGGGCATAAAGACCAGGAAGACAAATTGTCACGTGAATGGCAATCATTGTTTGATGCACATGAAAAGTATTGTTTTTCTCCCTGTTTGTTCTATTTCCTTTTTAGTTTGTTTCTCTAAACTTAATCCCATTTTACCTTTCCAATCTAACTTTATTATTTCCTACTCAACCTTTCCCTCCTCTTCTTCTCAAAGCTGGAGGACAGCAGCCTGCCACTCTCCAGTCTATGGATAAGATGGCCTGACGAGACTATTCCCTGCTAACCGGGCCACCTCTCCTGAATCGGCTTTGGTTAAAGTCTTGAGCCTTTTAATGGGAAAGGGGTTTTGTGCAAGTCATTTCTGGCTGGCTGGCTTGACTGCAGGCAGGAAACGCAGGTCTGCTGTGCACCGAGGGGAAAAGATCCATCTATGGCAACCAAACCACATACATCATTTCAGAATTTAAGAACTGGGGCCCAAATACGCTCTGAATCAGGGATGCCTCCCCTCGTGGCAGATTTTTTAGAGTCTTTAAGTTTCACCCTTAATAGAAATAAACTTCACAGCCATGTGACCCACAAGAATAATTTTAAGTCTTTGGAAAATTATTCTCCAGTATTTGATAGCTGATGTGGTAGATGTGATATTATGCCTACCCACTAATTCTAATACTCAGAGTGTAGGAGAGCCATTTATTTTATATTTATACTTTCTTTTATGAGTCTGATTGAAATAAAATGCTGGCTGGAGGTACATTAGAGTTCTCTGAACAGAGTCTCGGCAGAATTGGGAAGAATATAAGCTCGTTGCTCTGAGCAGAGGCTCAAAGTAAAACCGTCTCATTTGTTCTTCCAGAGATCCTTTTCTGTGTGTGGTTTGTTTTTGGTTCTCTTCCAATTTGCATGTTTACCAAAATCCCAAGGAAAGGAAAAAACCATTAAGATTTTTTTCTATAATCCATTTAAGTCAAAAACGGAGAAGAGAGAGAAAAATTTGTAGCTTTCAAACACCATTAGTTTGCTAATGATAGCTTTCATCCTATGACAGTTCTCAGACTGATAAGATGCTCCAAACATCCACGGTGAAGGAAGAGGGCCATTTACAGGCCCCTGCTCTGTCTCTGCAGCTTGCACATGTTTTCAAACATAATTTCATGCCTGCTTTCTGACAGCTCATTAAACAAAGGCCTCTTGGTGCCTATATTGCCCGTCTCCCCGCTGAGAGTGTAACATATTTACGGCCTTTGCAGATTGCTGGCTGCTGGCGCCTTCTCTTCCCCGTGGCCTGCCTGCCAACTGCTTATCAGTCTCCCCCAAAGGTGACATCCTCCTCGTTTGTTTGGGTAGCGATGGTCCCGTGTTTGACCCTCGGAGGCCAGCCGCAGCGTGATTAGGAGCGGCTCCTGCACCAGCTAGATAAAGGCAATCACGCAGGCGAAGACAGCGAGGGGCCGCTCGGGGGAGCCTCGCCAGGCGGAGTGCTCCCATTCAGGAGCGCGCCGGCAGTTCGTTAGTTCGACAGCTGGCAGTGTGCAGACCTTGTGGGATTTCTGCCTCAGAGAAAGCAAACAAGGGTTCGGGAGTGTTGAGGAGCTATCTGGGGCTATGTACAAGGGTGATCAGAGGCGATTGCTCCTAATTACCTGCCTCTTGACTGCCATTAAACCATCATTACACATCCGAACCCATAAAAGCCCCTATGAATGAGGCACCTTATACTTAATTTTTATCCCTTTCTCCTGCTTTTGCCAAAAGCATTTTGCCGGGGTCCTGGGAGGACAGATGAAGACATCTTGGACGCAGTGAGAGGCTGCCGGCTGCATCCATCTGCCGTTTCAGGATCTGACAAAACTGGTAACAGGTTTCTGCCGCTGCAGTGGCCTAGAGGGTGATGCATCATTTCCAATGAACGGAACGGAGAGCGAACAGGGAGGGGAAGAGGCTAAAGAGGGAAGAAGGGAGGGAGAGAGAGCAAGACTTCTTTCTTCCCAGCCAGGTGTCCACGAATTCAGCTCTTAGCTGTTGTGGGCTAATGGCCAGGCTCCAGGCACAGGGTTTTAGTCCAACCCTCAGATGACCTTGGCCCCAGAAATGCCTGTGTTGTCCCTCTGGGATCTGACCGGTGGCAAAGCAGGAAAAAGGTTTTGGTGTGACTGCATTTGCCTTTATGGTGGATGACGACGATGGCTATCACTTTTCCAGTGGCTGCTAGGAATGAAACAGCGCATAGCCATTTTCTCCCAGGATGTCATCTCATGTAATGGAACACCATTCCAGTAGACCCACTGTGCCAACGATAAGACAGGAAAGCCGCACCAAATGCACAGCTAGTCAGCAACAGAGTCTAAGTCTGTTGGTTCCAAAGTCTGTACTTTGAATCGCAACTCCCCCCACCCCCAGCTTCTGCTGAATCCATGATTATACTGGAACATTCCTTCAGAATAAGCTGTTGCTAAGTCTGTTTGCCCAGGGGGTGTGCCCATCAGCCCAAGAGGTAGTGAATTGTGGAGACCCCCAGCAGTCTGTGTGAGGAGGCTTTTCCAGGCAAGGGATAAGCAATCTTCCTTTTCACATTTCTCAGGAGCACTCTTGCTGATTCTATGCAGGAAGTCCTCAGGTGACACGCGGAGAAAACATTTCCTAACCTGGGAGCTCCCTGGGGAGCGATCAGTCTCATTTACCCGTTCTTCTAGAACTCCACAGTTCTCCTAGCACATAGTAGGTGCTCAATAAATGCTGTGAGGTCTGGAGAATGGTTCTGTTTTATTTTATTCCTCCATATCTTGTTTTAAGCTATACTGAAAATTCCCTATCATTTAACCTTCTTGGAAGGAAGCAGGGATCAAATCTACAAAGAGAAACTAAGTGACTTTCTTAAGATGACATAGGTGGCAGGTGGCCCAGGCGAGACTTTAACAAGCTCTGGATGAATCTAAAATAAAATGCTACTTCTATGTTACTATGTTGCTTAAAGCACAAACTGATGATTTCAAAACTGAATTTAAAAAATGCTGGAAGGAAGTAATGGCGATTATTAATGGTAGTTGCCTTTGGAAGTTGGGATTCTGATTCTTTACACTTTTCTATATTTTCTAAATTATATACCTTTTATCATTGTGAGAAAACTGAAACACACACACACAGTACCAGGGAGTATACTATCTTAATAAACATAATTATTGTTAATTTGTCAGGAGACTTTTGTTTTGATCATCTGAATATATGTGGTTTTGATCAACAATAACAACATTGCAAATAATAAAATACAGCAAGGTCTTCTCCCGACTAAAAATATTCTTACCATGATGGAACTAGATTATTGTCAGTAGAAGAATTCTTGGTTTGTTTCCTAGCAACAGAAAACAGAACAGCATTTGCTATAACTTGAAAACCACCATTTTCAGTGGTTACGATCACCTGCTGTTTATGACTAAGCTGAGGATGGGCTAAGAGTCTGACGTTTCTTCACCACACTGCAAGTTCACAAGGGACTTTCTCACCCATCATTTCCTCTTGGTTTCAATAACCACTGATTCAATATACCCCCATGCACCAGGCCCTGGGCACAGTGATTTTCTGAACATTTGAGCCGAGTTCCAGCAGCCTTAGAAGGTGGGCTAGTCTGTGTTCTGTTCTCTTTTACCAAGGACACCGAGTGTGAATGATGAAATGATGTGCTAACAGGCTTGCAATTGGCGGCCAAGGGCAAGAGAGCTCCAGTTTTAGCTATCTAAGTCCAAACACAGTGTCTTTGAACGTCAGCACCTCCTGGTGCTTCGCAGGGTCAGATCCCTTCTTGAGCAAGACACCATAAAGGTTATGCTGGATCTTCTGATACCTTTCAAATTTTGTATTTCAGAATCCAGTTTTCACTCTCTCCCTCGCCCAGGGCCTACAGTACCATCTTGTACACCATCTAGCCACTCTACAGATGACATCTCAGGACTTCGGATGCTCCCCTTCTCCTCTCTCCCCACCCCTCTGCCTCCCTGTAAAACCAGGCGAAATTGTTTTCTGTTTCCTCAGAAAATAAATGAGCTGGTCTGTGATAATGCATGATGGGGATTCCTAGGCAACATCCTTGCTTTTTTAAAAAGAGGACATTTATAAATGTTGGGCCTTTGCCCAAAGACGTTCCCCAGTGGTGGGATAATTAGATAATATAGGAGGTCAATGGGGAGAAAAATAAAAAGGGGAAAAAAAAATACCACAGAGAAGCACTGGAAGGGAAAACACATGAAAGCATCATTTCATTTGAGAGAAATACTTCATTAGCAAATGCCCAAAAGTTACAACTCCAGGAAAGCCATTTGGCCAGGGATAACAAAAGTCTTTTAAAAATTCATATCCTTTGACTTAGTAAATCCAGTTCTAAGAATGCATCCTAAGGAATAATTCTGAAACAGAAAGAGCTTTGTGCATGAAGAAATTCACCATTCACTATAACATAAGTATAGAAAAATGTCAAAAAGTGTATTGATTATATAAATTATGATACAGTGGAATACAGTCATTCCAGACGATGTCTGCAAAATGTCCTGAAATAATATGAAAATTTTTCTATATTATAAAATAAAATGAAAAAGAGCAGACTGCAATTTTAATCATTACCACATTATGATCATCATGTCCAAAATATTTGGAAGCCAATTATCTAATTACTTTTAGAAATTGCTACTATAGGTAATGTTTTTCTCCTTCCTACTTTTTTAAAAATTTTCTGAGTTTTACAAAATAAACATGTCAGTATTCCAATGAAATAAAAAATAAACTTATTTGGAAATATTATTTTACCCCATCTTGGTTTTTACTTAACTCAGGCAATACACAACTGTCTGTATCCAAGAGTGATGTCAGAAACAAACATACTCTGTTACTGTGCAGAAAAGAGTCAACATAGCGGGTGTCATGGCTATCCTTGTGCTAGGCCTGCTTACAAGGTTGGCTCTTGGATGGTATCTGGGAACTTAGATTCCCAGAGGGTCCATGTGTATTGTGGCTGCTGTAATAAAAAGCCAGAGACTGGGTGGCCAATCAGCAAACATTTACTTCTCACAGTTCTGGAGGCTCCAAGTCCAGGATCATGGAAGCAGCAGGTTGGGTGTCTGGTGAGAAAGTGCCTCCCACACGACCATCTTTTCCTTGTAAACTCACATGGCCAAAGTGGCAAGGAAATCTTTCTTGGGTCACTTTCCCACAAGCACTATATCCCACTCACGAGGGCTCCAGCCTCAGGATCTAAGCACCTCCCAAGATACCCTCCTCCAAATACCAGCACACTGGACATTCTATTTCAGCATATAAATTTGGCAGGGGTATATTCAAGTCTGTAGCAATTCCCACCACCATGAAATAAGAGTGGCTCACGATGTTTAAACTGTTTGCACAAACCATACAGTTTATGTTAAACACCTGCTTTCCGTCTGGGAGGGTAGAATTTGGGTGATGGGCCAGGCAAAAGCTGTCTATGTGTCCAAGCCCAGTAAAAGCCCCGGGTATTGAGTCTCTAACAAGCTTCCCAGAATGACAGCATATCCTACATTTGTTGTCACAACTCGTTGCTGTGTGCGTCCCGTGTGACTCCCCTAGGAGAAGACCTTGGAAGCTTATGGCTGATTTTCTCTGGACTTTACCCATGTGCCTTTTCCCTCCCTTTCTTTTAACTGTAATAAATCATATCTGTGAGTATGATTACATGCTTAGTCTTGTGAATCCTGTAAGTGAATCCTGGAACCTCAGGGTGGTCTTGAGACATCTTAACATAATCATTGCTATCATGTAGTTCTTAAAAAAAAAAAGTCACTTTCTTCCATTTTGTCCTTAAGAATTTAGAATTTAGCTATTTATAAACCATAGAATGGTGCTTTTCTAAAAGATTAAGCTGACACATTTTAGTGCTAGGGAAGAGAACTGTGTCCTGTTTTTGCTTTACAGATGAGGAAACAAAGCTGAGAGTGAGTGAAGTGAGGGATCCACATCGGGGTCAGAACCTCTTCCTTTCACAGATCATTGTTTTCCTGTGAATGGCTGATCATGAGGCATATGGGAAAAAGAGAAACAATTACAACAATATAATGTGGAATAAGGGAAGAGTGCTTGGGGCTCCTAGCTGACTCCTAGAGTCAGCTAGTAATGGTAAATTGGGGTTTCCATCATTATTTATAAGGGGTGAATCAATAGTTGGTAATAGAATAGGAAGCATACCTAGTATGGTCTCAGGCTATAGAGTCAGTTACTCTAAGAAAGGAAATACTTGAAAAAGGTGTGCCCTAGAATGAAAATTGGACCACCTTGCTCTTCCTTCTTTAGACTGGTGATTAGTTCAAGCCACTGAAAATGACTTTTTATTGGCATTTCCTTGTGGAAATGCGCATGTCCAATCAGGGTTGACTACAATAAAAATGAATGTTTTCATGTTTATTTCAAGCAGGCAATACCTTCCTGGCCCACTCCCTAAAGGGGAAATCGGAAGGGTTACAGGAAGTGAGAATCTTTAAAATTGGGAAAATTTCAATTGAATGTCTACTTCTTACACTTGAAAGATTTTATTCAGAAATTCAGAAATCTGCCAATCCATGCTCATCACTTAAAACCTGATGAGAGAATATTGTTCTTAGAGATCTGCACTGTACTTATCATAATCCTATCGTTCAATTGTAAGACCATTTCTGGGTCTCTCCTGGTGATGAGCACTGGTAGCAGTGATGAACGGATGATCCAATAACAATTCCACCGAGAAAATAGACCCCAGTCACCATGCTGCACATCCTGTGGCCACATCTCTCCAGGGAAGAAGGCATTGGGAACAATCAAGAACAGAATTAGCACTTAGCTATACAGAATCACAAATAAGTAACTCCCTACTACATCGCCTCTTCTTCTACTTTCCTGCTTTCCCCCTTACTGGGTTCAACAGTGGAAAAGATTAGCTTCACATAGGCCTGGAGTAACAGGAGAGAATTCTGCACTGATCTCAAGGAACGTCTGATGAAAACATGATCCCTTTTGATCTATAGGGAGATTTTAAAATATTTCAAGTCAACATTTTATTAGTTCATTTGTATATTCCATTTCTTTGGTCTTTGGCATTTGTCTGGTCACTGGCTTATTAAAAATGGGGTCTTCAAATGCACTTCTGGCTTGTGTCCATAAGAGAAGAAAATTCTGAGGTGGCCCCACAATTTTTACCTTCTTTTTTGACTTTTGTCCTAATTCTTCATTTTTTTAATTATATATTTTTTATTTTTTTATAAACACATAATGTATTATTAGCCCCAGGGGTGCAGGTCTGTGAATCACCAGGTTTATACTTCACAGCACTCATCATAACACATACCCTCCCCAATGTCCATAACCCACCCACCCTCCCCCTACTCACCTCCCACCGGCAACCCTCAGTTTGTTTTGTGAGATTAAGAGTCTTCTATGCTTTGACTCCCTCCCCATTCTATCTTATTTCATTTATTCTTTTCTGACCCCCCTAACTCTTCATTCTTAAGACAATCTAAGAATCCCTCTCACTGAAAACAAAGTCATACCCAAATCTACTTCTTTCAAATAAATACAAAAAAATGACACAAGAGGTAAAATGTATCTATCCTTGGTCAGGGCTATTTAATGAGAAAGGTTTAGGATAGTGTATTGTCCTAGGTGAGGTTTTCTGGAGGCACCTTCAGACTCTGAGGCAGAGATTTGCATACAGGAAATTCCCTGGGTAGTGAACTTGAGAAGAACATATATAACGTAGCAAGATGGGGCAGAGGGAGAGGTTGAATTAAAAGCAGTTGCAACAGAAGGCCTTGGTTAATCCCACTGGGATCCCTGGAGATGAGATGGCCCTGCGGAGTTATCCCAAATCCAGGGCAAAGGGCGGGTCTTTGTATCCCTGCATCAATCAGTCCTTAGACTCTGGCTACCCCGGGAATAGGGCAACACAGCTTCCCCGGTCAGAGGGCAATTCCCTGAAACAATCACAGCTGTGAGCCTCCAGCAGCCAACTCTCCTGGCAGCTGACAGAATGAGTGCCTCAGTCTAAAATGGGATCTGAGCAGGTACATCACATTTGGGTCCTTTCATCTCTTTATAATCTGCGTGCACATTTCCAAAGAGGAAATCACTGGACATCCCTTTATTCAATATTACCCTGGTTTTTCACTCTCAGTCCTCAAAGTTGGATGTGTGAGAAATATATTAGCTAGGATGTTACCTAATTTCAATTCTCAGTCTCCATCCTGCCAAGATATATTGGAAATGGAGCATCAGTTATTCTTGGGGCCTCCTTCCCAAATCAGAGCTATTTCTAGGTTCTATTGTCATAAGCAGGGCCAAGGTATGGAGGCAGGGGGGAAGGGAGGGGAGGGTTATTTGTAACAAGGCCATTCTGACTGTCCCTAAGAAGACCCCTGGCTCCTTTCACTTGGTCCCTTCAGAGCCATACTTATGAGACACCTAGAACCTATGATCCTGTTACCCAAGCCATTCCTTCCAGACTCACCACTTCCCCCAGAACACTGCCAGAAAGAAGGGCCCTCTTCCTCACTGCACCAGACCTATTGACATCTTTCTTTCTGTGGCCCTAGGAAATATCGCTCTTTTTTTTCTCTTTCCTTTTTTTTTTTTTAATCTTATTATGTTATGTTAGTCACCATAGAGCACATCATTTTTTTTTAATTTTCTTTTTTTTAATTTATTTCTTTTCAGTATAACAGAATTCATTGTTTATGCACCACACCCAGTGCTCCATGCAATACGTGCCCTCCAAAATACCCACCACCTGGCTCCCCCGACCTCCCACCCCCCACCCCTTCAAAACCCTCAGATTGTTTTTCATAGTCCATAGTCTCTCATGGTTCACCTCCCCTTCCAATTTACCCCAAGTCCCTTCTCCTCTCCATCTCCCCTTGTCCTCCATGTTATTTATTATGCTCCACAAATAAGTGAAACCATATGATAATTGACTCTTTCTGCTTGACTTATTTCACTCAGCGTAATCTCTTCCAGTTCCGTCCATGTTGATACAAAAGTTGGGTATTCATCCTTTCTGATGGAGGCATAATACTCCATAGTGTATATGGACCACATCTTCCTTATCCATTCGTCCGTTGAAGGGCATCTTGGTTCTTTCCACAGTTTGGCAACTGTGGCCATTGCTGCTATAAACATTGGGGTACAGATGGCCCTTCTTTTCACTACATCCGTATCTTTGGGGTAAATACCCAGTAGTGCAATTGCAGGGTCATAGGGAAGCTCTATTTTTAATTTCTTGAGGAATTTCCAAAGATTTTCAAAAGTGTTTTCCAAAGTGGCTGCACCAACTTGCATTCCCACCAACAGTGTAAGAGGGTTCCCCTTTTTCCACATCCTCTCCAGCACCCATTGTTTCCTATCTTGCTAATTTTGGCCATTCTAACTGGTGTAAGGTGGTGCCTCAATGTGGTTTTAATTTGAATGTCCCTGATGGCTAGTGATGATGAACATTTTTTCATGTGTCTGATAGCCATTTGTATGTCTTCATTGGAGAAGTGTCTGTTCATGTCTTCTGCCCATTTTTTTGGATATGATTATCTGTTTTGTGTGTGTTGAGTTTAAGAAGTTCTTTATAGATCCTGGATATCAACCTTTTGTCTGTACTGTCATTTGTGAATATCTTCTCCCATTCTGTGGGTTGCCTCTTTGTTTTGTTGACTGTTTCCTTTGCTGTGTAGAAGCTTTTGATCTTGATGAAGTCCCAAAAGTTCATCACTTTTGTTTCCTTTGCCTTTGGAGACATATCTTGAAAGAAGTTGTTGTGGTTGATATCGAAGAGGTTACTACCTATGTTCTCCTCTAGGATTCTGATGGATTCCTGTCTCACGTTGAGGTTTTTTATCCATTTCGAGTTTATCTTTGTGTATAGTGTAAGAGAATGGTTGAGTTTCGTTCTTCTACATATAGCTGTCCATTAGTTTTTGATGTAGTGTTCCATGACTCATTGTTTGCATATAACACCCAGTGTTCCATGCAGTCCAGCCCTCCTTAATACCCATCACTGGGCTCACCCATCCCCCCACTCCCCACCCCTCTGAAACCCTGTTTGTTTCTCATAGTCCATAGTCTCTCATGGTTCTTCTCCCCCTCTCGTTTCCCCAACTTCACTTTTCCCTTTCTTCTCCTAATGTCCTCCATGTTATTCCTTATGTTCCAGATGTAAGTGAAACCATATGATAATTGTCTTCTCTGCTTATTTCACTCAGCATAATCTCCTCCAGTTCCATCCATGTAGATGAAAATGGTGAATATTCATCCTTTCTGATGGTTGAGTAATATTCCATTGTGTATATGGACCACATCTTCTTATCCATTCATCTGTTGAAGGGCATCTCAGCTCCTTCTGCAGTTTGGCTACTGTGGACATTGCTGCTATGAATATTGAGGTGCATGTGGCCCTTCTTTTCACAACATCTGTGTCTTTAGGGTAAATACAAACGCAATTGTTGGGTCATAGGGTAGCTCTATTTTCAATTTTTTGAGGAACTTCCATACTGTTTTCCAAAGTGGCTGCACCAACTTGGATTCCCACCAACAGTGTAAGAGAAACACTCTTACACTTTCTCCACAACCTCTCCAACATTTATTGTTTCTTGCCTTGTTAATTTTTGCCATTCTAACTGGTATAAGGTGGTACCTCATACACATGGCTAATAGACACATAAAAAAATAACACATAAAAATGTTCAACATCATTAGCCAAATTCAGATCAGAACTACATTGAGGGAATATCTTTCTGACTCAGAAGAAGCCCCTATCTACATGCTATATTTACAAGGCATTCCACTTTTTCCTACAAACCCCAATTCCCTTGACCCTTCAGCAAACAAACACCAAAAGCTTCTATTCTAGAAGCAGGGAAGGCTTCATCTTCAAACCCTCTTCGAAGGAAATACTTGTAGTCTACCTTTCTCAGGAATCAAAGAAAGGAAGAAAAGCCAAACAGTTCAGTTCCTGTATTAAAACTGTCTGAAGATAAATTTTTTGCCAAATCAGTTAGAGAGCTCTCATTTGCTGTATATTCTGGCTACAAGAAAAAAGTAATGTATTTTTCAATAGTCAGGACCAATTGGGTTTTATATACAAGACAATTTCAAGAACAGTTGTCCAAAATGACTCTGAAGTTGAAAGGTTACCTCTTTGAGGCTGAGTTTGAATATAAACACATTGAAACGTTTTCTTTTAAATGTATCCAAATTTTAGGCTGGTATTTCCCTCCAACTTAGCCTGTATATTGTAATGATTTCTGTTAGCAAGCATTTTGAACTTAAAACCCTCGTTCTGACACACTGGCAATGTAATCAGCTACAGGCAGTCCCCAATCTTTGAATCTGTTGCTTGCCAAAAGATCGTTTGCACATCTGTTTTTATTAGAGTATATGTTTCAAGTGTCACAAAACAATAGCATAAATTGTGTGTGGTGGGGGGAGATTTTGACTTCTTTATGGCAGAGGTAGTTTCTTTCCCACTGTTCATAGAATTTATTATTTAATGTTTATACTATAAAACTAATACATGCTCAATGCAAAGAAGAGAAACAAAATTGTAATCTATAATTTCACCACTACTAAAATGAGGTGTATGCCCTACTATGTTTTCCATGATTCGAAATATGTATTCTTTTTATCAAAATACTTGACATACTGTCCATTGATTTATAGAAATCTGCATCTTATTTGATAATATCCTGGAAACATAAAAGACTGATATTTCAGGAAGATGGCATACTCCCACTTCCCTTTCTTTCTTCCTTTTATTCTTGGCCTTGCTCTTTTCTCCCCAGTTTCCCACTTCCAAGCACCCCCCCTCTGGACACACACACACACACACACACACACACACCTCTGTTTCCTGTCTAACTACCTAGCTCCTTTCTCAGCCTCCTGGCTAAAATGACTTCCATACTGCTGATCTTTTTTTTTTTTTTTTTAAAGATTTTATTTATTTATTTGACAGAGAGAGATCACAAGTAGGCAGAGAGGCAGGCAGAGAGAGAGGAAGGGAAGCGGGCTCCCTGCTGAGCAGAGAGCCCGATGCGGGACTTGATCCCGGGACCCTGAGATCATGACCTGAGCCGAAGGCAGCGGCTTAACCCACTGAGCCACCCAGGCGCCCCATACTGCTGATCTTATTTGGGCTTGGAAAGAAACCTGAGTGACAATACTCGCATCAGAAATAAATGACCAGCAGCTTCTTAACACCCGCCTTCAAGTTGCTTGTTAAGGGATGTTTCTTAACCCCAAAGAATTCTTCATTGATCTACTTTCAAGTAATGTAATATTGCAAACAAGGCTCACCATCTTTAGCCCCTACCTGTCTACAGACTAACTCTTCATTCAGCAAGACTGGAAATTTCAGCCCTATTTTCATCCCCTCCCTCACTCTGGCTCATCCGTCCAGTCCCAACCCAGTCCGGTCCCAGGCCTACTGGCCTCATTTCCAGCTCCCTCATGCAGCAGCCCTTCCTCTCCATGCTTTCTGTCGCTGCCCTAAGGTAGCTGTCTCTCAACACCACCAAGATTTCCAGCATTCTTCCTCCAGACCTTCTGGGCTCCTATCTTCGCTATTCCCACCTGTTTTACACACTGACAATAGTGATCTTCCTGAAACATAGCCAAAACCATGTCCCTACTGCCAGAAGAATGAAGTCCATATGCTCTGGCACCCATGCACCTCATCAGTCTCGTCTTCTACCTCCCCTGTCTTCATACACCCTGTGTCACACCCAAACGTATCTAGACCACTCCCTTTGAGCTCCTCAAGCCTTCCCTGGTCCTGGCTTTTTGTCTTGTCAGTCTGAACACACTCTCTCTCAGCCCCTTTACATGTGTATTTGTATCTAACAAATATTTAACATAATGTGTGCAATATACAGCCACGTGTTGTTTATGTCAGTAACACATTTAACCCTCATACTAACCATAAGAGGTAATCACTACTATTATCCCCATTTTGAAGATGGGAATCACTGAGTTGTAAAATAAATTTCTCTGCTGCCTGTTCAAATACTATCCACATTCTGAGTCTCAGATTAAATGCCATTATCCACAAAGCATCCCCTATATTTCTGAAATGGAGTAACAAGAATAAGGAGGTGAAAGAAGAGGGTAGGAAGGAGTAGAAGAAGGAAACAGTTTTAGTGATAACTATTGCCAAGCTTTCTGCTTAGTGTCTCACTTGAAAAGAATATTTTAATCCTTCTGACAAAGCTATGAGTAAAGTACTTTTGTCCTAATTCTCAGGTGACAAAACCAAGGCTCAGAGAGGTTAATCACCTTCTCCAATGTCAAACAGCTAGTTTTTAAGTGGCAGAGCAGGGAAATGTCCCCGCAGTTGAAATTCCTATCACTCCCTATCATATGATGTTTTGTATATAGTGTATGTACCCTATATACCCATTGCATTTGAGCGTGTGTGTGCGTGTGTGTGCGTGTGTGTGTGTGTGTGTGTGTATGTGTGTATCTCCCCATGGTAGATGGCATTATTGTTCCCAATTATTTGTTGCCCTCCCTGCTGGAGGAGCAGACATCCCAGCCTGTGGCCCTGTGGCTTGCTGTGAGTGCTTCTCTGTGGGAGAACATTCGCCTCTGCCAATGAGATAGGAAAAAAGCCTTGAATGGCTGCCGTGTGCCTTTTTCCTTTCCTGGTCTCTTTCTCCTTTTCCAGCTGATGTGTAAATGCCATCATACTCTAGATAGAGGCTGCTCCTTCATCCTGAGTCCTAGCATGAAGCAAACACACCAGCTGATCTCCAGGTGATGTGAGCCTGAATAATAAGCCTGCTTTGTAAACCATTGGCTGGGGGATTGTTTGTTACGATAGCATAACATATCAAAAACTGACTGATAAACTCCTCTTTTAGATAATAAACATTTTGAAGGCAAGATATTTGATTTATCTTTGTACCCTCCTGTTCCACTCTCCATCTATCCATCTATGCTCCACGCAAACCTTCATTTGGAAGACACTCAATAAATATCGGCTGACTAAATGAATACAAATAAATAAATAAGTGAAATAAAACAATATCGGGACAAGAATATAAAATCAAATGCCTTCCTTCCCTCCTTTCTTCCTCTCCTTCTTTCCTCTCTCCCATTCTCTCCTCTCTACTCTCTCTTTTTCTCTCTCTCTTTCCCAATAGTTGCAAGTAAATACATTTAGTATTTAACAGGTGGAGCTGGCCTCCAATATGAGGTTGTATATCCAGGCAGGAAGTATTTCAATTTTGACTCTAGAGTTACATAACTATACATTGCTCAATGAGAGAATATTCTTGCCCAGAGCCAAGAGAGACCAAATGGTACCCAGACCGTGTGATCAAACGTTTGGTGGTAGTACGGGGACTTGTAGATTGATATCTGGAATTCCAAGGATGTTGTTTCTTTTTGTGTGTGAGAATTTCTACCTTCATCAGTAGTCCTTGAAACTTTGCGACTTCCAGTTATTCCACAATTCAGGCAAATATGAGGCGGTTCTCAGGAGGAGATGTAGAAATTTAAATCCAATCCCAAAGCCATATAAATCTGTGAATCACCTCTGAAATTGTGACTTATTTAACAAAAGCAAATAAACAGCAAATAGCTCTCTAGGTATTTGACATGCTTAGCTGAAGATGCAGGGAAATGAATTCAGCTTTCAGCTGTTAACTGTTCTCTCCACATACTCCCTTGCCTTGGCTGATAGACGAAAGGAAGGAGAGGTATTCAGCACTTTTTAAATTTTCCTTCACTTCGGATTATAGCACTGGAAGCTGTGACACATCAGCAAGAAAAATTATGAACTCTCATGATCTGAAGTATGAGATAAATTAAACTTTTCAACAAATTTCTACCACTTCACTATATAAAAGGTTAGTAATCTGGATCACATTCCCTACCTTAACATAGAATTACCCTGGCTAGAAAAGTTCACAGGCAGAGATTATGCTAATGAATGAAGACGTGGAGGATGGTACACAAACTTTTCCTTCGACATCACTAATCATATCGAAGTCTTTTTTCCCCCTCTGTACTAGAAAATACCCCATCTGTTGCAAGTGAATTTATTTTTTATTTGGACCCAACTTCTCAGATGTTTTACAGGCCTTGAAAGTACATGGAAGACTTTTGCTAAAATTCTCTGGCAGTTGAGCCGCCTGTGACCCACAGGTCACAGAATGATGTCTCCATTCATTCAGTAAACATTGTCCTCTCCTTTTTGTTCTGAGAAGTATTGTAGCAGCTACTATTGCTGGTAATTTACCATTATTGTTATTATTATTATTAGTCACCAAATAAGGAGCCCTTGATCATGAAGTGCCTATATTAAGACCTAAGTTTCTTTTTAATGCTGCTTAATTTGCCTTTCCCATTTTTCACGATACCTCTCTCTATTCAAGCTGAACCCTGTTTGGGTTTACAGTCAGCAAGTGGTAGTATCTTGTGTCACGGCCCTAGCTGATCCTCTCTGCCAACACTCAGCCAACGTCCCTGGAATGAATGTTATCAAACACAGTATTATTCATTCCAAAGTGTTTAGTGAAAATCTCTACTACATGTCTGCTCTGGGAATTTCTCCTCATGTATTTTGAGCCAGAATTAAGCTGACAGGAATACTAAAGGAAGACTTCTTTTCACTGTCGCTCCACTAAGAAACGCCAGGCCCCACAAGTTTGGGATGCCTTCAACCTTGCTACAAAGGCATATGGAGGCACAGCTACACCACCAAGCTGGCATCACATCTGTCCACCAAGACTCTGATGATAGAAAAAAGGCTTGGCTCGATTAAGATATTAACTTAGCACTTTTCGTCTTCATTCCAATGCCTTTGGGGTTTGGGGTGGGGGGATGCTGAGCCAACCCTGAACAATAACATGGTAATAAAAGTGAGAATCATTATCATTGAGTCTCTGGATTTGATTCTCAGCAAAGAGAATGCATAGGAAATGCCTTTGAGGAAGAGCCAACATTCCGAGTTCTACCTTTGTCCTCCTCCTACCATGCCCTTTGTTGATTTCTTTGATGTTCATGGGGGAAATCCTTCATTGGGGCCAGATCCTCTCTCACTGCATTTCCCCAAGCCTTTGTGAGCCCTTGCATTTCTGTGGTGCCCTTGGCTTACAAACTGCTTCCACATCCTTGGCCCAACCTCTACAGCATGCTCCAGAGAAAGAAGACTCTGTGTTCTCAGGACACATAGTCAGCTTGAGTCCCTGCCCCAGCCATCTTGTCTAAGGTTACGCAAGTCCACATTCCCAACAAACCTTGCATAACTTGGAATTTCCTTAGCAGCCAGTGGGGCGGTAACATATCTTTCATCCAGGTTTCTCTGACCAGACAGATTGACTGGCAAATCGTAGGAGCAGGGAGAATCCTAAAGGCTAAAGGAACAAGCCCCATGTGCTAGGGCAGGGGCCTCTCCACCATGGCTTCTGTGTTTTACACACCTGCTGGCTCATGACCCAGAGGCTACCTGAGTCTGGAAATAAGAGGAGGGGGGTGCTGATGTCTCTCCGTTTCAAGGCATAGGTTTCAACATCTGTAATCCACAAGCAACAAGGAGTAGCAGGATTTGGGCCTTGTGATTCCAACATTCCAACAATGTTGATTCCAACATTCCTTCCTGCTTTCCTGTGATCTGGTCTCTCATGCATTTCTTTCTATAAATTCTCTTTTATTGGAAACCTGAATCTCATGCGTAGAAAAAAATGAAGAGTACGAAGTTGTATACAAAGAAAAACATACACCTCCCGTCTGCCCCAAGCTCTCCATGTCTCTTGCCAGAAGTTACAACTGTTAATGGTTTCTTGTGTATCATTCCAGGACTATTCTATACATATACAGGAAAGACAACCAGAACAAAATTTAATAGTTAATATAACATAAGTAACAAAATTTAATAATCAAGCTGCATCAATGGAAAACCAGAAAAAGAGACAGCGTGAGATAACTCAGCATCATTCAGAAGCCACCTGTGAGCCAAATTCTTCATTAGCTCTTAAGACACTCATATATTAAAGCTTTTCAAATGATAATTCAATATATGTTATGCACTTTTTTTTTTTTTGCGCTAGGCCTACAACCAAAGTGAATAATCTTGCCTTGTCAGTGTAATTCCCTCCCTCCGTGAAAGCTCTTATATGGAACTAGACAACTTTTAAAACTTTACAAGTAATTTAACTTCTGAGAGCCTAGAGGCTCCTTATAACTTTGTTGTTGAACCTTAGCTTAGAAACTGACTCTCTCTGCACATTGAGTAGGACTGTTATCGTGAAACACCCCCCTTCCCTTTAGACTCACACAATATTCTAATTTCCTTCCCACTAGCTGGGTCCTCCAGGAACTCCTAAAGTCACAGGCTTTGTGGGTTGGCTTCTGTCCACTGGAAAACACCCTCAGGCCAGATAAACACTGGAAAATACTAAGTCCTGATAGTAACAGCTAACACTCACTGAGAACTTCCCTGTGCCAGGCATTATCCGAAAATTTCACATTCATACGTATGTGCTCCCTGACCCCATGAGGTAGTAATCCTGCCTCGCAGCCATATTTTACAGTTGAAGAAAATAGATCTTGGAGAAGTTAAGTAACTGGCCCAAGATCAAAGTCCAGCTCTAAGAAGTGGCATGCAGAACATGTTTTGATTCCACAGCCTGTGCTCTTAACCCCTTGGATCACAAGATCATACTAACTTTCAAATGAATCTGGATTCCCATTCACAGCATTTCCCAACCTCGCCAGCAATCTTGCGTAGTAACAGAAACTGTTCACCCAGCAAGGAAGGCCTTCCTTTCTCCTCCAGTGAGGTTGATCCAACCTAGCTCCAGGGCCCCAAGTTCCTCATGCAATCCCCTGACACCTGTTCTCAGACCCTGACGGATGTCTCGGAACAGGAATTTGCTCATGTGGCATCGTTGTGCTGTTTTCATGATTTATTCCTGTAACTTGTTATTTGTCTGAGGCTGAAGGATCTTTTGCCCTTGTGGACTGACTGGCTTGAATGCCAAACCATGTTGGTGAATTGGGGACCAACAGGGAGAGGTGTCCTGTGACATGAAGGCTTAGCCCAGTGACGGAGTGGGAGGTGAAATTCACCCCAGACCTCTCTCGCTGCTATGGTTTGGATGTGCACTTTGGAAATCAAGATAAGATACCTCACCTTGGCTTAGGAAATGACACATACAGAGAGAAATGCAAATGTCTTAATTCTGGAATGTGAACGGAGCATGGGCAGTGGATTGTGGACAGATGCTGTCTGTCTCAGTATTCCCAGCATGGGCCATGCTACCATCAATCCTGACATTGCATTCCTACCTGGGGATGCCTGATCCTGCATCCCAGAGGATCTTTACCTTTTGAGGAACTATAGCTTGCATGGTCTCCAGGCATGTCCCAGAATTGCTTTGGTTGCTGAGATGTGAGATGAGGATGCCTATTTCCATGGAACCTAGCCATCTCTGAAGGCCATTTGGCAATCACTTTTCCCTTCTCATTACTCTCCCTGTTTAACATTCGCCGGGCTCTCTCTCCCCAGAATGAAAGCACAATGGACATTCCTCTTCAAAGACCAGGTGAGTCCAGCAAGAACTGCTACATCCTAAAGCCTCCTAAGGATCACACAGACTCATCGACAAAACGAGATCACAAATAGCAGTGTGGGTGGAAACTCACTCCTGGGTGAGTGACTTTATCAAATCAAAGGTTTCAATCAAAGGAAAATCAGGTTTCAGTGATTGTACATGGCACAGGAAAGCAGGTGGAGAACCCAGAGGACCAGGCCAGCCAGTTCTCCTGTTCCCTCCCCACAGGCATCACCAGTCCTTTCCTTCCGGCTTTCCCTTGGTGGCCCAGGAGGGTAAGCATTCCCTCCTGAGCCTGAGATACAAATGAGTTAGAATCTCTGCGGAGGTGGCATGGTGACTTGCCTCCAGTTTAGAGAAACATCCCCATCAAGAGGACCAAGGGCCTTTAATACAGAGAAAGAGGAGCGATAATAAATGGGAGAGGGGGGGTGTTCCCAGGCTGTCTATTTCCCCTAGCCAGTTTCTTGCTCTCCATCTCAGACTGTGCTCCGAAGCTAAATTTGTTTCTGACATGCTTCTAAGTTTAGTAAACCCACCATTCTTTTAGTCTGGGGGAGAAGCATGTGAGCGTAGGTGAAGGGGGACGGAAAGGTGTGAATGTAGGAAAAAGTAGAGGTATGAGCATACAATTTTCTCTGGATGCCATTACAAGGGAAATAGGGACAGCCAGTCCCCATCTGTTTAATGGATAATGGATGAGCATTCGGTGGAGAGTGGGGCTGTCGAACGCAATACCCACCCACCCCTCCTTGGAACCAAAGACTCTTTCCCATCCTTGCTTATCCTCCTCCGCTCCTTACTCTGCATAAAACTATTACAACGCTAGGTCTGAGTGTTCTTGTTTTTTCTGGTGACAGATTCCTTACAGCCCTTTCATGTTTGGGAAGCTAATGTTTCCAGAAAAAGCCAATTTCATTAATGGAATGCAGCATAAATAAAAACAGTAATAGCCATACAGTGTGTTTTCCTACTTGCCAAGAAACCAAAGTGCCTGTGGTTTTTAAAAACGGGATGCCACATAGTAGATGCAAGGAACAAGTGTCTGGTCTTTCTCCAAAAGAGGCTGCCTTGAAAACTCTTGCCCAGTCATTAAACTAAAGAGGTCTGTTTTCTTACAGTGAGGTCTTTTGCTCCTCCAATTGCATTTTCTGCCACATTCATGATATTTTGTTTATGCACAGGAGTCTTTTGTTAAGAAAAGTAAAGTGGGTTAATAGAAGTTTCTCAGATTCTTGTCTTATGTGTTTAATGTCCATATGGGATAAATTTCATGGTTTCTACAATAAAAGTAGCACTAACTTTAGGTTTCCTGGTGCAGATAGATATCTTTTAATCACTTTCAAGTTGAAATAAAAGGAGCACGACAATGTGAAACTTTGGATTGATTCCTAAAATGAGAATGTGGGGACATGCTGCAGATACATACAGAAATCATCTTGAGAGCATTAGAAAGATTCCTGATTCTTATCTTGCTTTCAGTAATCCCAATCAAAATGGTGCCTACTTATTGCAGTTGATATCCATGGCACTCATGTACTCTGTGCATATACTGTAAGGCAGCTATCCAACCTAAGCTTTTGCCTCCAGGGCCAAACCTTGTCTTTATGAGACACGTTGACACTTAGCAGGTTGAAGACAGACTCCAAGTAATAAATGGGCTGGGTACCCACCAAGCAGTAGACAAGGCCACGAGTTGACAAAGACTTTAAGTCTGTCTGCATCATCCCTTTCATCTTCCCCACTCTGGGAAGAAGGGAGACTAGATGAAGGAATGTGCCCCAGGAGGACTCAACATGGATGGTCAGAAAAATGCACAACCAGTCCAAGCTGCACATGTTTTAGATTATGCCCTTTAAGAGAAAGACAAGGAGCTGATTATGGTGGAAGGGTGAGATGTCTAGCTCCCTCTGAGTCCTTGGGCTCTGCAGTGAAAGAGAATAACATTCCGTATCACTCTGAATTCATCTTGCTTTGGGGCCCAGAATGCCTGATGCACTGGAGAGTTTGTCCCCCTCCCCCGGGCAATTTCTTTGCACCATTTTTCATCTTATGTTTCAACATTCAGCTCTTACTGACTCTTAACAATAGAGAAAAAACTGAGGGTTGATGGAGGGAGGTGGGTGGGGGTGGGATAGATGGGTGATTGGGTATTAAAGAGGGCACTGTTGTGATGAGGAGGATGGTGTGATGTGATGTGACGTGATGGTGGTGTTGTATGTGATGAAGCACTGAATTCTACTCCCAAAGCCAGGATTGCCCTGTATGTTCACTAACTAGAATTTTTTAAAAGAATTCATCATTTATTAATTGTAGCTGCATCATGAGAAAGTCTAGCTAATCCTCCCCCTTGGCTTTTTCAACTCAACAATGAAGAAAATAAAGAGAAACATGGAACATCTAGGGGATGCCTGGGTGGCTCAGTCGTTAAGCACCTGTCTTAGGCTCAGGTCATGACCTCAGGGTCCTGTGATCCAGCCCTGCTCTGCCGGAAGCCTGCTTCTCCCTCTGCCACTCCCCTGCTCATGCTCCCTCTTGCGGTGTGTCTCTCTCTGTCAAATAAATAAATAAAACCTTTATTTTTAAAAAAGAAAAGAAACCTAGAACATCTAACAAAAACTTCCCCACTCTCTGCTTTCAGAGGCAGAGCGTGGAGAGTTGAGGGTAGCTATTCTCTCGCTGGATCCTTTTAAAGAAATAGCTATTTTCCAGCACATGATCGAGAGACCAAGTGTCCAAAAATTATCACCACTCATCTGCTTGCTGCTCCTGATTTCTTGCTGAACCCCCAAATCATATCCACACAGAAACCTTCTCCCCGGCAGCTTTCAACCAATATTGGTGTTGGGATTTAGTCCTACTTGTTTTGCTCTCATGAGGAAATGATTGGTTTCAGTTCTGTCTTTATAGGTTTATTTTCACACTTCTCCTCAAAGCAGTACTTACTGTATTAGGTTGATGATGCTACCATCATTCTTTTTTATTTTATTTTTTTATTTTTATTTTTCTCCCTAAGCAATAACCTGGCTCTCTCCCTGAGATAAACCTCTCTGTCTTGGACCTCAGATTTTATCCAGTCTCGTCCAAGGTGATTTTCTCATAAGAGCATTAAGCTTTTCTACATGGAGGCAATTAGGGTGCCCTGTCATTTTAGAGGCTTGAGCAATCACCTTTACCAGGAATATTGAATCAATCCTCTTTGAAGATCTCACCTTTTCAAAACATGAGCTCTATCTGACATTGATTTCTAAAAAAATTCCCATTGACTCATGAGCCGGACCTAGACATCGATTTCAGAAGATGGACCTACATTTTCTCAGTAACAGGGTTTTGCTTTCTTCTTGTTATGTAATGTGGCCCTCATATTCCTAATACAAAGTTATGAACTTTGCACTGCTGAATGGATGTTATAAAAACAAAATAATTTTCACACCAAAGGCCATGTATGTGTGATTTTGACAGCCCTGTGCATCATATCACAAGCAACAATTTTTCTTAATATCAGCCACTGAAACAAAGTTATGAGTGAGTGATGTTGCTATTATATAGAACCACTGATGGCCAAGCCAAGTGCTATGCGATTTCTCTTCTGGAAATTGTTTGCTATCTCTGCCTTATATGCATCCGAGCACTAAAAAAAAAATCATTTTAACTTCAGCCTCACATTGCCCTGCTCCCACTTACGTGTTCCAAAACTTCTGAGGGAAATCAAACCATCCCAAACACAAGTCCTATCTATTTTGAATCACCAGGTCATAGAAATGATCTACCTGTTTATCTGACTCTTTATTTTCCTCCTCTTAATTAAAACTCTCGGAAGTTAATTCATTGGCCCTTTTAACCTATTGCTCTATTTCCCCAAAGATGCAATTTATAAAATTGCTACCTACCAGCAGTGACCACAGCAATAGCCAGGTGGCTTTCAGGAGAGCTTGTTTATTTTAAAAGAGACATCTTGGCCTTTTTATTTTTAACTTCATGGGAGATTTAGCATTTGTACTTTTTGTTTGGGGCTCTAATCACTGGAGCAAACTCGAGAAAAGAAAACAGAGCCCATAGGAATGAAGGATAATTTACAATGAAACCCATGAAGATGAAAGGGAGAGAGCAAAGGGAATTAATGACTTAACAAGAGTTCAGCCTGACCTGCTCATAGTTTTGTTGACTTCCTGACAAAACTGAATGTCACTTTAACCCACTGTGAGCCGACCCAGAAATGGCACCTGGCCTCAATCTGGCCACTAAGTGTGGGTCTTAACATTTTCTTTTTGTATCTCTGAGAAGCAGAGGAAGAGAAGTTCTGGGAATCCAAACGTATTTTTCCCTATCTGGCTTTTTTCAAAACTGCTCCCTGCGGTTCTATTTGTATGTCATTACTTAATTGTTTCTTTTTTCTTTTTCTTTTTCTTTCTTTTTTTTTTTTTTTTTTTTTTTTACCAAATCCTTATAGATGATACTCCAAAGGCATTGGCTCACTTTTTTCTTCATTGATTTGCCCATTCATTTATTTCATTTATTCCTTCAGTGGACCACTACGGAGCTCCAAACGAGACACTACATCAGGGGTTGGGGGGAAAAGGAGTTAGCAATATTCTTGCCTTCTAAGACATGAGAATTTAGAAGTGGAGATGAGCTTTGCTCACAATAACCATATTTGAAATGTAAAATATGTTGGGTTCAATGAAAGTTTATGAACAAAATTCCATGGAAATGCCAAAAAAAATCTATCCTTGGTAAGAAGCTTAAAAAAAGACTTTGAGAGGACTTAACCTTGGAATTTGTTTGGCAAGATGGATTCCTTTCCAAGAAGCAGAGAGTGCGTGAACAGAAAGCAGTGAGTAGGAATATGGGAAGAAGAGGGCATAGTGGTAGAGGGGAGGGAAACTTCTGGTTTCACATAAAGCCTAGGAGGGTGGGCAAAGCAGGCTGGTAGATGGTCATGTAAGGAATGACACTCCGAGTTGTCTGAAGTGGGGACCTGGTCAGGGGGAATCTCTCCTATCTTCTAGAGTTGAAGGGGCTGTTAGAAATCCAGGCCAGTCTCCACCCACTTTACAGATAAGGTACCTGAGGTCCAGACCCGTTAAATTACCGGTCTCAGATCACCCAGCCACTTAGGAGCAGAGCCTGGACCAGAGCTCATTGGAGTCAGCTTTTTTATTGTTTGGAAGTCCTAGAACTCAGTAAGAAAAAGGTAACTAGTCTGAGAAGGCAAGATTAGAAGGCAAATAAAACCACACAGTGTTTTTACTGTCGATTCAAGATTGTTTACTCAGGAGAGCGGAACTACCGCTTGGATATGCACTTTGGAAGGAGTTAGAGTTAAGGGTGGGCCCCAAGGGGCTCCAGACTGGAAGAGAGAGCTTGCAGCACAAGAACCTAACCACCTGACCCTAAAGTGGTTTGTCATCCTACAAAGAGAGCTCTTGGCAGCCTTCCTTTTGACTTAGTCTTAACTAGGAATGGACAACCAAAGAATACAAGCTTTTGAGGAAAGTCCATAATACATCAGAGAATATATAAGATTAACCAAGTGGGAAGCAGGATTCCTGAGGATTTAGAGAAAAGAGACACCATTACCTCTTAGGACTAGAAGATTTCTAGGCCTGAACAATTCATTTCCAGTAACTTAACACAGCGGTCACCGTGACAGGGGAACACTCATTTATTTATTTATTTGTTTGTTTGTTTATTTATTTATTTATTTAAGATTTTATTTATTTGACACAGAGATAGTGTGCATGAGGGAGCACACACAAGCAGGCAGAGGGAGAGGAAGAAGCAGGTTTTCCCGCTGAATGGGGACCCCAAGGTGGGCTCAATCCCAGGACCCTGGGATCATGACATGAACTGAAGGCAGATGCTTAACCGACTGAGCCACCCAGGCCCCACAGAGGAACACACATTTAAATGAAGTGTCCATTAAAAAAATAATAAATAAATAAATACATAAATAAATAAACGCGGTGTCCATTTTGGCATGGCTGATAGATTCTTGGTATCCAAAGATTAGATGGTTAAGAAAAAGAATTTCCAGTTAAACTGGATCTAAACTTCAAGGTCGAATGGTGGCCCTATTTTCAAAATAAAATGAAATAATATAAAATATAAGTTTATTGTGTTTATCAAATTTTATCTGACAATTGTAACTATTGAGTTTTGAGGATGGATGAAGAATTGATCAATTGTAACCTTTCTTTTTTTTTGAGGGAAAAGTATAATTTTTCCATGGGGCTCTTTGAGTTCTACCCTCTTTCTCAGTATGACCTTGCAGAGACATTCGGGAGTGTCTGTTCTCTCAGAGGTCTCTCTTAATCCTTTGATATCAAACCATTCTCTTTTGGACCTACTAGCCCATTCTCTTCTACAACTGTTAACTTTAAAGAAAGACTTTACAGATCCTTCTTTGCCAAAGGCTTCGAAAGGTGCAGTTTTTTGTCACCACTTTATAAAATCCTCTGTCTTTGCTTGAGGTACACTTTTGCAATTTATTTGCATTGTAGCTGCATCGTTTGGACTTTGGCAATTCAGGGGGCAGCTGGAGGTCATTAGTAAGTTTATTTCAAGTGCACAGAGATTCCTTCTCCTCATTCTTATCCTTTTGGATTTTATTTTTTAAGATTTTATTTATTAATTTGACAGAGAGAGAGAGAGCAAGAGCAGGAACACAAGCATGGGGAGAGGGAGCGGGAGAAACAGGCCTCCCACGGAGCAGGGAGCCTGATGTGGGGCTTGATCCCAGGACCCTGGGATCATGACCTGAGTTAAAGGCAGACGCTTAACGACTGAGCCACCCAGCTCCCCCATATCCTTTTGGATTTTACAACAGCATAGGCCAGCTCTGAAACTAAAATAGTAGTTGAAAACCTAATCATGCTCACACACACACACACACACACACACACACGCACATGTACAACCCAAACACATAATATCCTCCACAGATTAAAACCTTTAACTCTTTCATGTGATTAAATTTACGAGGAAATGTGTTGCTACTACTAACACCTTACCAATTATGGAATCACAACTCCTGTGATTTCTGAAATCACAATATCGAGGTTAATGATAAAATCTACAATGTGATGTTGAATTTATCTAGTGATCATGATTATAATCCGCTCACCTGGAGTATGTAGGCCCACTGAGAGCCAAAAAATGGCTGGTGGAGTTCATGCATCCACAAATCATACCCCTTTTGCTGCTACTATGAATCTAGAGTTATAAATGCTGTAGAAGGCATGACTTTAGATTAATGACTACAGAGGCATGTGGCTGGATATCAGTGATGGTGGAAGATTCTGTGTCCAACTGTGATGTGTGTGTCAACTTGATGGCCACAAGATGACCCTATATTTGGTGAAACATCATCCAGGATGTGTTTGTAACGGTGTTTCTGGATGAGATTTGAATTAGTAGACTGAGGAGAGCATATTGCCCTCCCTAATGTGGGTGGGCCTTGTCTAATCAGTAGAAGACCTGTATAGGACAAAAAAAGGTCGAATATGAGGGAATTCTCCCTGCCTGACTGCCTACAGCTGGGACATCATATTTTTTTCCTGCCTTCAGACTCAAACTGAAACATTAGTTCTTCCCAGATTTCAAGCCTATCAGCTCTTAGGTAGGGAAATTACATCATCAGCTCTTCTGGTTTCCAGGCCTTCAGACCCAGACTGGGACTACACTAGCAGATCTCCAGGCTGCCAACTGAAGTTCTTGGAACTTGTCATCCTCCATATATACACAAGGGTGTGACACCTATCAGATGTTCCTGGTTCAAATTCTGTATCTGCCAACACTAGCTATGACTCATTTTTATTACCTGCCATGTGCCTAAGTTTCCCTACCTGTAAAATGGGACTAGTAGTAAAAACTACCCCATACTCTTTTTGTAAGGATTCAATAAATGAAAACATTTAAAATAGTGCATAATAAGTGCTCAATAAATGTCATCTATAGCCTTTGATCTCAGGGATACACACAGATGATGAACCTTGTATTTATGTTCTTGGATTTGGTTTCTCCTGGGTTGGGTATTGAGTACAGGCCATGAGGTCTTCACATTTCATCTCTGCCCTTTATGAGCTTTTCCTTGTTTTCACATCTCTTAATTACCCTGAGCCACAATCATTCTTGTAAATATTTATATCTCAGGGCTGACATTGTCATCCTGACCAATAGAATCCATCTCCGAGATCTCAGAACTCAGAATCTTAAAAAATTTTAGAACTAGAAAATAGTTAAAGAGCATCTACTGAAAACAGACTTGAATTTTTTTTCCTTGTATGAGATAATCTAAAGTTATACATGTTCTTGGTAGCTAAATTTGGAAAGCAGAGAAAAAGATAATCTTTCCTGAGTTTGCATGGTAGATAAGTCACTTCATTCTTTGGACTCCCACACCAATTTTTTTATAACCCTCTTTTATAACATTTGATGGTGTGTGTTTTTCACCCATCTTCCCCAAGACAAGAAGAAGGCCCTCCTTCCATGTGTCAGTGGATGGCCTGGGTCCATACCTTCATTCATGAATGAATGTGTGACTAAGTGCTGACTAATTATATGAGGGATGAGTGGGTAAGTGAGTATAGGAAGGAATAAAACAAATCAGCATTTTTCACCACAGTTTTATCCTATGGGTGTCAGATCCCCTGAGACTGGAAGGAAAGTCCTAACTCTAACTCAGGCTGTATTAAATGTGTACATATTTTTATGACTTACATTGAAAATTAAGTACTTGGTAATGACCTATTTCATTTTTATGAATGTGTAAATTAGGACAATAAAATCTGAAATTAAATTCACAGACCAGCTTCGACTCAGCCGTCTCCAGTTTTCCTTGCTGTGTCCTTTCTAGGGCACTTAGCTCAGAATTTTATTTCAGTATATTTTAAAATTTCCTGGGTTATCTTTTCCCTGCATTAACCTTTTTGGTAAATTCAATTGTTCTTTTTAGATGTGACTGAATGATCTAAGGTTAGATGTGGTGAGTAAAAAAGTAGATCCACAAAGGTATGCACTGAGGAGGCTCAGGTAGTAGAACTTACAATAGTCCTTATCTGGGGCTTTCTCGGGAATATAACCATAGATATTTCAAACATAAAGAGCTAAGAATGCACATTAAAAAGTGACATGAATCCTGGACCTGATCAAGCTTCTAGATCCATTAATAATATATAGGAAATACAGAGGACAGAGAAATGTCGGGGGTGTAGTCAACAAAATCACAACTGTTGGAAATTCTTCAAGGTAAAGACTGGTTCCTTCAAAAACTAAACAGAGAGTGTGAGGTCTGGGCAGGAGATGTAAGGGTAACCTGTTGGTAAGAGGCACATCAAGTAAACCCAAGGTGTGGGCGATGTTTGCTTGATTCAAGCAAAAAAAGGGTTAAAATAAAGTGACATTTGTGAGAACAACATATATTAACAAATTATTATCAATTTTTTAAAGGAGAGATAATGATATTGTGGTTGTATATTTTTAAAAGTATTCTTAACTGGGGCACCTGGGTGGCTTATTTGGTTAAGCCTCTGCCTTCGGCTCAGGTCATGATCCCAGGATCCTCAGATTAAGCCCTGCATCAGGCGCCCTGCATCAGGCTCCCTGCTCAGCGGGGAGCCTGCTTCTCTCTGTCCTGCACTACCTGCTGGTGCTCTCTCTCTCTCTCTCTGTGTCAAATAAGTAAATAAAATCCTTTAAAAAATTAAAAGTATTCTTCTCTTTTACAGGTATGTATGAAAGAACTTATTAGTAAAATTATTGTAATTTTTCAGATCCAAAATAATATAGAAGGGAGTGCTACTTCTAGTCAAGATATAGTAACATGGGCCAGATTTATCCCCTTCCTGAAACACCCTCTCCACCAAAAAAGGACAAAATATATGAAATAGTGGTTTTTACGGCAGTGGCAACAAAGGATAGTTTTCTCTGAGAGTTGGGAACAAATAGGCAAGGCCTATCATTGCCACTGCTTCCTGCACTGAAAAAGCCTCCAGATATCAGTACATGAAAGATGTGACCCAAGAAGAATCCAAGGGACTCCCTGAGTTGAAGAGACAGAGCTGAGACTCTAAGCTGTTGGCAGGACAGAATATTGGAAATGAGACAGCTGCACAGAAAAAAAAATCCTAGAGATATACAGAATCACCCTTGAGCATTCAACACAGTATAGGTCAATGCATGCATGTGGGGAAAGTATCTAAGTGTTGGGGAAGATCTATCCAAAATGGTAAAAATGCATAGTGGCCATGTCTCACACAAATTTGGGAATAGTGTGTGCTCCCACCAACCAGACTAAAGAACCTACAATTTAAGGGGCATGTGGCTGAACTTTCACAGTGGTCTTGTCTCAGTAATTGGAGATAATTAGACTTAGACTGAGCATTGCTCTGGATTTGCTCAGTAAATCATAAAAGCAAGATCCAAAACGATCAAGTTGTTTCCAGGTAACTTAACTGCATCCCAGAACTGCTCAAGAACTCGTAAGAATACAAAAATATCCTCTACCTAAAGAGGTAAAGTTTATAATATCTGGCATCCAGTAAAAAATTTCAGGTATGCAAAAAGCAGAAAAACTCTATCTATAATGAAGAGGATAATCAATCAATAGAAACTGACAGAGAACTAGCAAAGATTTTAGAAATAGCAGATAAGGACATTAAAAGTCATAATAACTGTATTTCAGATGTCCCAATGCAGTAGCCAGAATGGCTATACTTGAGAAAAAACAGAATAGAAGACAAAAATTGCTAGAAACAAAGAGAGACATTTTATAATGATAAAAGGGTCAATTCATGTAGAATATAAAACAATTTATACATTATACATATATTCACCTAATACTAAAGCCTGAAAATGAAGGAAGCAAAAATGACAGAATTGAAGGTAGAAATAAACAATTCAACAATAATAGTAGGAGATGTCTCAGTAATGGATAAAACAACTAGACAAAATTAGCGGGTAGGGGGGCGCCTGGGTGGCTCAGTGGGTTAAGCCGCTGCCTTCGGCTCAGGTCATGATCTCAGGGTCCTGGGATCGAGTCCCGCATTGGGCTCTCTGCTCGGCAGGGAGCCCGCTTCCCTCTCTCTCTCTCTGCCTGCCTCTCCATCTACTTGTGATTTCTCTCTGTCAAATAAATAAATAAAATCTTAAAAAAAAAAAGAAATTAGCGGGTAGGGACACCTGGGTGGCTCAGTGGATTAAAGTCTCTGCCTTCAGCTCAGGTCATGATCCCAGAGTCCTGGGATCAAGCCCCGCATCAGGCTCTCTGCTCAGCAGGGAGCCTGCTTCCTCCTCTCTCCGCCTGCCTCTCTGCCTACTTGTGATCTCTGTCTGTCAAATAAATAAATAAAATCTTTTATAAAAAAATTAGCAGGTAAATAAAAGATTAGAACAGCATTGTCAACCAACATGAACTAACCTATGTAGAATACTCCCCCCAACAATAGCAGAAATGCATTCATTTCAAGTGTACCCATAGCATTTACCAAGATAGACTGTAATGTGAGCCAAAAATTTTAATAAATTTTAAGACATTCTAGTTATACAAAGTTTTTTCTCTGACCACAATAAAATTACATTAAAATTGTAACAGAAAGGGGCACCTGGGTGGCTCAGTTGATTAAAGCAGCCGATTTTTGGTTTCAGCTCAGGTCATGATCTCAGGATGCCGGAATTGAGCCCTGCATTGGACTCTGTGCTCAGTGGGGAGTCTGCTTGAGATTCTCTCTCTCCCTTTCCCTTTGCCCCTCCTCACACTTGTGCACACAAGCAGACTCTCTCTCTCCCTAAAATAAATAAATTTTTAAAAAGAAATTGCAATAGAAAGATATTAGGGAAATCCCCAAATATTTGTAAATCAAACAACAACTCGTAAGCAAACCCTGAATCATAAAATCAATCAAAACAGACTTTACAAAGTTTTTTTCAATTGAATGAAAATAAAAACACAACATATCAGAATGTGGGAATTAGCTAAAGCAGCACTTATAGGAAATGTGTAATACATGAAAAGTAGCAAAGAATCAAATACCTGAGCTTCTACTTTAAGAAGCTAAAAAAGAAGAGCAAATTAAGTCAAAGTAGTTAGAACAAAGGAAAAAATTAAGGCCAAAGTCAGTTAAGACTAATACAGAAAATCAATGGGGAAAAAAAAACAAAAACGTGGTTCTTTGAAAAGATCAAAAAAACTGTTAAAATTCTAGCTACACTGATAAATTACCAATATCAGGAATGAGAACGGTGACAATATTACAGGCTCTGCAAGATACTAAAATGATAACAAGGAAATATAACTAACATTATATATATAAACTTGACAACTTAGCTAAAATGGACAAATTCTTCGAGATACAAAATATCACGGCTCACTCAAGAAAAAAAAAATTGAATGATCCATATCTATTAAAGAAATTAAGTTTGTAGTTAAAATATTTTCACAAAGAGAACTCGAGATCCAGGTGACTTCATTGGTAAATTCCAGAAAACATTTAAGAGAGAATAAATACCAGTTCTATATAAACTCCTAAGAATTCAAGATGATGGAATATTTCTCAGCTTATTCTGTGAGGTTGGCATTACACTGATACGAAAATAAGGCAGTGACATTATAAGAAAAAATATCATAGAAAACACAGGTCCTTACAAAGTTACTGTGAGAACCAGTGAGATCATTAGTCCTCCAATTCTCTCTACTTTACCCTCTAATTATCATGTAAGTCACTTCTTCCCACCCTTATGAACTTTCAGGCCCCCAACCTGTTGTGGATGACTATCCAAATCCCCTCATTGTCTTCCCTTTTACCTTGAATCCCCAGAATTTCCAGACTATAGATGGATGGATTCTTTTGAAATTGTAAAACTTGGTCTCAAAGGTGCTCCTTTCCCCAGGTTAGAGCCTAACTCCTAGACAAATTTGGCAAGATTCCTTCATGATCTGGTCTGTTGGTCCCCAGGCTCATTTTCCTGTCTGGCCCCTTCATTATGCTTCTCTCCATGACCCAGCCACATAGATCTGTTTGTTCTTCCCCAACACAAGTCATAAGCTCGTTCTTGCTTCTGGACTCGGATATCTACTAATCCCTCTTCTTGGAATGTTTTCTCTTTTCTCTATTCTACCCATCCCTGTCTCATCTTCTGGTTAACGACAAATATTATTTTAAGAGAGATATCAATTCTTCCATGAAAACTTGCCTGACTCTTCCATCCACTCAATTCTGGGTTAGTTGCCCTCCTAGTGCTCTCGTAGATCACTTTGTTGCTACCGCTGCAGCATGTATTATCATCTATCACAACTGTCTGTCTGTTTATTTTCTCACTAGATTCTCATCTCTTCGAGCACAAAGACCATGCATTGCTACTGTAGTCCTTCCAACACAGAGACAACTCTGTGAGGTAAAAAGGATGATCAACAAATATTTGTTAAATGGCTACTAAATTCCATTTATTAAGTGCTTAAAATGTTCCAGGCACTGTGCAAGGGACTTTACAGATGACATCTTTTTTTTAAGCAAATCCATCCGAGGGATACTATTCTAATATCTACTTTACAGAGGAGGAAATTGAGGTACAGAAAATGATATGACCCATCTGACATTACAACAGATAGAGTTTAGAGACAAAATTCAAGTTCAAGTCAATGGGTTTCTAGAATCTATGCCACTACATAGATACTACCCAATAGTTTACAAATGAATGAATGAATGAATGAATGAAGATTTCGACTTCTACTTACTAAGTACCTACCATATGTCAGGGCCTGTTCTAGGTGCTGAAGATATTGCAGTAAATAAAATAAAACAAAATCCATGCCTTCAAGGAGCTTACATTCTAGAGGGGAAGACAGTCGGTAAACAAAATGCATAAATAATCTGATGTATTATGGAGGGGAAAAGGCAAGAAAGAGAGATTAGGAATCACTCAGTTTTAAATAAGGTGGTCAGGGGAGGCATCACCAAGAAAATGACATTTGAGCAATGATCCAAAGGTGAATATGAATGAATACTTTTCTAACACTTCAGAATGGTTTGTAGATAAAAGTTTTTAAATTTATGTATGTCCCATGTATAGACCATATTTATACTAAAACTACATTTTTGTTTATATTTAACAACCCTGCACTCATGGCAAAGCTCATCTCTAGGTCAGACTAGGAAGAACTGCTTTTCATTACTAATTGTGGGTCTAAAGGACCTGTGTTTTTCCAAAAATTCTGAAGTATGAGATCGCAGAGCATTGGCTTATTAGCATGCAGGTTTAGCAGAGTTCTCCTTGGCAGCTCCACATAGATGTCTCCCAGAAGCAAGAAATATCATTTTGTAGATCCTGACAGATGTGTTTTGCCCATGAGGGAGGACATTTAGGACAATTCATACCAACTGGCATATCAACAGACTTTGAAAGAGAGCTATTAAAAATGGGATTGTGTTAGCTCTGATTTATGCTGAACAAAATAAGCAAAACAATAAACCCATTAGAAGGAAGATATAAGACATTTAACATTTGAGGACTTTGAAAGGCAGGAGAAGGGTGCGTAATTAGTTCTTATTTTGCTAGACTGTAAAATTCTGCTTTTCAAGGAAGAGCTAATCATATAATGATTTCTCATTGAACCTAAAATGTTATCTCAACTTAGGCAGAGCTGGACATGCATACGAGTAGTTTTCCTCTTCCGTGTTGTAAACTACATATCATGGAGCGAACTCCAAACTGAGAGCACTTAGACCAAGTACAACCCCTAATAATGTGTCTTTCACATTGCCTTTCCTCAAGGCCAGTCTCCATAGGCTCTTATCAGGCACGTCCTTTATGCGACAAGCTTAATGCCATTTCCTCAGCTAGTAGTCCTGTTCCTCTAGGAATCCATTAAATCTCCACATTATCTGTCCCTTCTCATAACACTGATTACACTGATAATTAGTTGTAGAGTCCGTCTTCCCCACTAGCCAGGGGCCATGAGGTCACTACATTCATTACTATCTCTCCAACACCCAGAAGGGTTTGGGTAAATATAGATGGTGCTCAATAACCATGAACTGACTTGACTAAAAGCTTTCTAGGGGTTGGCAGCCTCACCAAGCTGAGCTTGTTGTGGAACCTGGTCTAACTTTGAAGGAAATTAGACTCAGCAGAGTCAAGAAGAATTCTTTGGGTAACAAGTGTATGTACCACTGTTTTTATATGTAAAAGAAAATTATATAAGCGCTCTCCAATAAAAAAAAAAAAAGGTGAAACCTCAGGATGCAACAGTCTGTCTTCTAAGATCAAAGGAATAAACCTGACATATTTAGGGTGTCCTAGACTATTCTTTTGTAGATAGTAAGCTGAGTACCTATTAGAGGACAGTAAGGAGATTAGAATCAACAGGTACACCAGTTGATCCCACTTCCATGAGCACCCACTTACTTGGGTAATATAACCACCTGATGATAAGATTTGATAACTTCTCACATCTCTTCCATTTCTAGTGTTCTATGTCTCCATGAAGGTAATCCAGACTATAGAGATAGTATGTCCACAAGAATAATAATATACTTAAAGCTAGCCTAGAGTTTCTAAATCTTAGCACTATTGATATTTGGACAGGATAATTGTTTTTTGAGAGTACTGCCCTGTGCATTGCAGGATGTTTAGTAGCATACCTGAACTCTAGCCACTAGATGCCAGCAGCACCCCTTCCCCCCACACATGAGATCTCAAAATGTCTTTAAACATTGTCAAATGCCCCTGCGAGCAACATTAACTTCAGCTGAGAATCACTGAGTTAATCTTTACTGAGAGTTTAAAACAGTCCATCCCTCTACTAAGTGCTCACAGGAGAGAGCTTCTTGTTCAAACTTTCCAAGAATTGCTGTGAGATTGGAATAATCAGTATACCCATTCTACAGATAGGGATAGTTCAAAGATTGCTAAGAGTCATGCCACTGGTAAGAAGTAGAACTCAGGCTTTTTGTCTCTACTCTAGACTTCTAGTGGTTGTGGGAAAAAAGAGGTAAACTGGGATTTGGTCGGGGAGAGCAAAGTCCACACTGAGCATTAGCTAATGTGAAGACTTTATAACTGCTTTCCAGCAAAGGCCAGCTAGGGACAGCTAGGAATTCCTATTAGGGCTTCATTAAGGAGGCAACCCGAGGGCAATCAGAGCTAGTCTGTCTCCGTTTTCTGTCTGTGAGCTTGCCAGCTGTCAGCGGGCTACGTGCTTAAGTAAACAAGAAAGATATGAACAGGAAGATGAAAGCCAAAACTAAATGATTGTTGTTATTTGTTCTTTAACATTTAGAAATAGTGAACCCGTACAAGGTTAGTCTATTGCCTGTGTGTCAGATTTCAATCTGGGGTGCCAGACTTAAAATCTGATGCCAAATTTCTGATCCCAAAGATCCCTGGCCTACCCCTCCCCTCCATGTCTGGAAGAGCCAGAGGAAGAACAGGGGCAAGGCTAGCGTGAAGGCGCTGTGTGTGGTGAAACTGCTTCATGAGCCGTCCCCATCCTATCTCAGCAACGGAAAAGCTATCCCACTGACACTGGAGAAGACTCCTGACATTCCCTGTGAGGCCAGAGAGGAGGGACAAGGCTCCTCCAGGCTGGGCCGATGGAAAGTTCTTCAAGTACCAGGACAGTTCGTTTCTCAGCAAGATGATTAATAAAAAGACCTCCCTGTGGGATGTGGTGCTGGCTGGGGATGCTGTCCCAAGGGAGTAAATGAGAGGTTTCCTGCAGAATACTCATAGGCCAAATTGTAGGCTCTGAACTTCTGCACCCAAAACCAGGGTTCGCACCTGTAAGCCCTACGAGGTCCGTAACTCAGGAGAAACCCTCACAGACACACCAAAAGGCACACAGAGGAATGCCTATAGCAGCACTGCCATCAGTAGTGGGACTTGGATGCAAGCCCAAATGTTGATCAGTGGGAGAGTGAATGGAATCTCTATGGGAGATTCACACAAGGGAACACTATACAGCATGCAAAATGAAACAAGGAGGGGTGCCTGGCTGGCTCAGTTGGTAGAACACGTGCCTCCTGATCTCGGGGGGTCATGAGTTTGAGCCCCATATGGGGTGTAGAAATTACTTAAATAAATAAAACTTTTTAAAAAATGAAAAAAGCAGGCTTTCACTTGCAAATGAGATAGAAAACGGGACCACGCTTACCCTCCTGCCTAAAATAATCAACACACACACCAGTGAGAACAACGAGAAAATAGACAAAATATATAAAACCAACAGTTTTTAAGAGCCTGGAAATCAGACAATGAAAGACAATGATTTCCAAGGGACAAAACCAAATGAGATGAGCCCTACAATTACCTGTGGTTACTGACTTAATTAAGAGAGTTTCCAGGCCAAGTCCAGGAAGGGCATACCCAGGTAAGGCCAAGCAGACTCCCTAATTTTTGCCCATAAAAAGACAAGCTACATCCTATGGAGACAGATGATGTGGTCTGTAAACACTGACCAGTTAGGCATCTATATGTAAATTCATTTACAAGGGAAAGGGTAAAATAGAAGAAAAAATAAATGAAGTCACTACATTAATATCTGGGGGAATTAGGTAAAGTCACACTTAAAGGGAAAATTATAAAATCTGAATACATTTATCATTAACCAAAAAGAAATGAAAACAAACTAGCTAATTGTTCAATTAAAGAAAGCTAGAGAAGCAGCAGCTGAATAAGCATAAAGAAGGAAATAAAGGTAATGGTGAAATCAATGATATTAGCAAACTAAAAAAATTTAAGTGGGGGCCCCTGGGTGGCTTAAGGATCCACCTTCCGCTCAGGTCATGACCCCAAGGTCATGATCCCAGGGTCTTGGGATCCAGTCCCTGCTGGTCAGGAAGGCTGCTTCTCCCTCTCCCACTCCCCCTGTTTGTATTCCCTCTCTTGCTGTCTCTCTCTCCATCAAATAAATAAATAAAATCTTTTTTAAAAAATTTAAGTGATTAAAAATAAATGTTGAGTCTTTGAAAACACCAATATATTTACCAAAACTTACAGTAAAATTGATGATGAGTAAAAGGAAAAACCCAAATAACAAAATACGGAATGAAAAAGAGACAACCTCAAATAAAGCAGAGATATAAAAAAATCTTACAAGCAGGGGCGCCTGGGTGGCTCAGTGGGTTGAGTCTCTGCCTTCCACTCAGGTCATGATCTCAGAGTCCTGGGATCAAGCCCCGCATCAGGCTCTCTGCTCGGTGGGGAGCCCACTTCCCCTCTCTCTCTGCCTGCCTCTCTGCCTACTTGTGATCTCCATCGGTCAAATAAATTTTTTAAAAAAACTTACAAGCAGATTATTACGATCAGCTACACTCCAATAAATTGTACAACGTAGATGCAAATGCAGATTTTCAAGATGTTTTCAAGAAAAATATAAAATGCTAAAACTGACTCTAAAGAAACAGAAAAGTGAGCAAACTGATATCATTTCCAGACTAAAATAGTAATTATCTCCCTACCCCTAGGACCCTTCCCAAAGCATTTTTTGTTGGAGAGGCTTCCCCAACTTTCAAGAAACAGATAAAACAAGAGACATTCTAGAGAGAAAAAAAGAGAGAGAAAGAAAATGCATCCAACAAATTTTTTTCAAGATTAGTATAATGCTGATAGCAAAATGGATATGAACATCACAAGAAAGGTGGAAAGGGGTTTCTTAAATAAGTAAACTTAATAATTTTAAAAAGGTAAAATAATATTCCCAATAGTATACAGCTAGTATCTGAAATTTTGATAACCTGAAAGTGAAGATTTTTAATTTAAGGGAAAACATCACAGATAAAATTAAAGTGAAGACGTTAACAATATGTAAAACTCACAAATGCTCAATATCTACAGCAAATAAAGAACTCTCCAAAATCAAGAAAAAAGCACAGGTTATCTAGCTACCAGGGCTGTAAAACAAATCACTTCCAAATTCAGTGGCTTAAAATAATATCTTTGTTTTGTTCATGGATTTGCAGCTGGGGCAGGGCTGAGTGGTGGCAACTCAGCTCTGCTCCACTCACTTCTAGCTGCAGCATCTTGAGGTCTGGGTACAGGTCTGGGTACATGTAAAGGAGGGCCAACATAGCCTCGTAGGCCAAATCCTCTTTTTTTTTTTTTTTTTTTTTTTTTTTTAAAGATTTTTTATTTATTTATTTGACAGACAGAGATCACAAGCAGGCAGAGAGGCAGGCAGAGAGAGAGGAGGAAGCAGGCTCCCCGCCGAGCAGAGAGCCCGATGTGGGACTCGATCCCAGGACCCTGAGATCATGACCTGAGCCGAAGGAAGCGGCCTAACCCACTGAGCCACCCAGGCGCCCCCAAATCCTCTTTTTGTACATGCCACGAACTAAGAACAGCTTAAATAAGTACTATTTGGCTCTTTAAGAAAATGTTTGCTGACTCCTATCCTAAAGCCTACTCATTCACCTGTGCCGCAACGGATGAGGGCCAGCAGCTGAATTCTTAGCCAGAGATGTAGGCCAAAACATCTAATACCGTTCTGTCACGTGCTCTGGCTCCCTTACAATATGGTAGTTGAGTTTCAAGGGCAAGAAGAGAAAAAGAAAAGAGAAAGAGAGGCAAGAGAAAGAGAAACAACAACAACAAGAGAGAAGCTAAATTGCTTTTTGTGACCTACCCTCAAAAGTCATGCAGGAATTTTTCACCACATTCTATTAATTAAGGTTGATACAGAGTCCTACCTAGATTCAAGGAAGGGGAAGTAAACTCCTTATCTTGATGGGAAAATGCTGACATTCTGGAAGTGAATGCCGGAAGGAAAATATTGCTATGGCTATTTTTGGAGAATAGAGTCTGCTACAAAAGAAAACCAAAAAAGAAATGTGCAAAGAATGTGAGTAGGCATAGCAAGTAAGCCTAGATGACCAATAAGCATATAAAGAAATACTCAATAAACAGAGAAAGTCAAACAAGAATAATGAGATCTCATTAACATCTCTTAGATTGGGAAAAGAAAAAATGACATTGGATAATACTGAGCACCATTGGAGTTGTAGAAGAAACAGTAAACTTCATGACCTTATCGTAAATGGTGCAATTTACTGGAAAGTGGGTTGGAGTAATTTAGTTTAAGTGTGTATATGCCTATCATCTAGCTTTTCCACCTTTGGTATATATATAACTGGATTTCTCTCATAGGAGTACCTAAGGAGGATATCCAGTAAAACACTGTTTGTACTAGGAAAAAAAAAAAAAAAGGAACATGGGAAACCCAGTTAAATCCCTATCAGTAGAGGAATGGATACATAAAAATGCAATATATGCAAATCAAAATTCTGTGCAGCATTTTGGTATAAAAAGATCTCAAAAATACAGTGAGTGAGGAAGTAAGAAGTGGGGAAGCGGGTACAACGTAGGGAAGGGGACCCACCCCAGGGATGGATGAGAATGTAGGAAACAGGGAGAAGCACATCAAAAATTTAATTTATTTTTCTAGAAAAAATGATAGATCACCTGAGTTTTTCTTAGGCCTCACTCCTGGAAATGCTGATTTTGTGGGCCCAAGTTACAACCCAAGAATCTATATGTTTGTTAGAACTGCCTAGATGTATCCCAAGATCAGGTGATTTTGAAAACGAGTTACTTTAACATATTCAGAATTGCAAGTAAGTTTCAATTTATATTCCTGGGGGCGTTTACAAGCAACAGAAACTGACTCAGGCTGACAAAAGCAAATGTGGTATTTATTAGAAGGATGTGAGGGAACTCAGAGAATTGTCAGAAAGAAAGTAGAACCTGCTTGGAAAAAGCAAGAACTCCACCACTCCAGAGGGTCTGGACAGCAAAAGCTGGAATGAATGGGAAGGAGTTATGTCCTGTTCTTTTTCATGCTTTGCTTACAAAGCAAATTGAATTCTGGGAAGGAGTATCTAATTAGCCTAGAAAAGGCAAATCATCTTAATCAATAGTTCCATCAGCTTGTGTTTAGTATGGTAATTCCCTAAACATAAGCCAGGCTGTTGTTACAACAGTGGGCAGTTACAAAGCATTAATTTCCCACTATGTTTGGGCAGAGAGGAAAGAATCAGAAGGGCATAGCAAAATGAGAGATTTAGGAGTTAGATCAGATAGATCTGGATTCAAATTCTGGTTATGCCTCATCTGTCTTACCTTGGGCAGGTTCCTTAAGCCACTCTGCCATGTAACTTCCTCTCAGGGCTATGCTGTCACTTGCAAAATGCCTGGGCTAGCTGGTTCTTTCTTGGCCACCTTGTCTGGCATGAGGACAAAATGGTCCACTGTGCTCAAACAGATGGGCTGGAGATGGTGGAGTCATGAAGGAAAGGCTCATGCACAAGAGCTTTCATTATTAGGAGAGTAAAGATGTTTGAAGCCTGGTATCTCTTTACAGGCCACTTATGGGGCTAACGAGTGGAGATTATCTGAGCCTCTTCTTGAGGCAGTTGGAGCCTCTCATGTGAACTGGCTAAACATTCCAGATCTTTGGAACTTCCTATCATCATCATCATCATCATTATCATCATCATCATCATCATCACCACCATCATCATCATCACCATCATCATCATCTCAGGACTCCTGGGTGTTCTCCAGTCTTTTCTTTGGCCAGCATATTTATGTTTGATAAATACTTTGTATACATTAAGAGAAGATAAACAGTTTTTCCTCCTTAAATTTATTTGTTTAAAAATGAAGGGCTCAAACAAAAGATTAAACCTAGCAATGTGATCATCTATAAACAGTGCTCCCAGATACCTTCTGCCCCCATTAGCCTTGCCAGCTGCTGTTGTTCCTCCTCAGCGCTGTGGTGTCTGTCTCCGTGAGGCCTGTGATAACAGACAGATGTAAACAATGAACTCCACTAGGGGCAGAGGTTAAGCCAGTCAGTTGAGTCCCCTTGGAAGGCAACGTTCTCAAGAGTTCTCTGCTGTTGACTTTAAGTATGGGTGGCCTCCAAAGTTAACAAAAGGTCAGCTGCTTAATCCACCATGAAAACCAGATTCCGGGTCCTCCTGGTGTTATCTCATCCTCCTTATCCCAACCAGGCATTAGGTAAAGTGCTCATTTACTACACTGTCAGGTTTTTTAATATCCCTTGAAAAGTTATAGATGCCATCCACCCACAGAAGCACTCCGATGGTGGTAGAGAGGAATGGTGGGAAGTTTATAAGACAGGAAGATGTCAAGAATAAGGGAGTTCTGAAAGTGGAAGATAAACAGGTTTTAAGCACAAGATTTGAATCCAAAACAATAAGGTTAAGTTTTGGGGTGCATTTTGTTGCATCTCACTGGGAGTACTTCCCAAAGAAGCATTAATTTTTTTTCAACAGGTCATCATCATTGGAATATTCCTTGTAGATTCTGCTGTTCTCTATTTAAAAAGATATTCAGGGGCGCCTGGATGGCTCAGTGGTTGAGCATCTGCCTTCGGCTCAAGTCATGATCCTGGGATTGAGCCCCACGTCGGGCTCCCTGCTCGACGAGAGGCCTGCTTCACTCTCTCCCACTCCCCCACTTGTGTTCCCTCTTTTGCTGTGTCTCTCTCTTGGTCAAATAAATAAATAAAATCTTAAAAAAATGAAAAAAAAAAAAAAAGAATAAGGGAGTTCTGGAAACACATTAGGAATGATATGAACATAAGGAGAAATCCAAAGAGGAATTACAGATAAAGGCACAAAAAGTTAGTCATAAGGGAGGAACTAGGGTCCAGAAAGAGGTAAGAAGGCCTTAGAACAATGGAATTTTCTTGAGGTTTTTTTGGTATAAATATATTTGGGCTACACTTGGATTTTGTAACAAACTTTAATTTCTGTAAAATTTTTCAAAAACAATTTTTCCCAACTGAATTCACCCCAAAAATTACTTCTGAGAGAACCCACTCATTTCTGGGATTTATCCAAAGGGGCAGTTTGAAAAAAATAACAAAATGAGTATGTTAAACTAACATGTAAAATCAGTTTCAGTGTTTTTTGGGATGTCAGTGCCTTCTTTTCCTTAAATCACTCTACTTCATTCTACTTGAATGTACAGCACCCGAAGTGAGAATTTTTAATATAATGTGAATTATGGAATATGCATACAACTGTACAATGGGATACCATGTAGCCATGAAAAATTATGTTGTAGAACCATCTTTTTTAAAGTATGGTTTGAGAAAGAACAGTATCAAAATCAGCTAGGGGAGCTTATTAAAATCAGACTCCTGGATCCTAATCCAGACTTCCCCGTTCAAAGCCTCTGTGCAGGAGAACTAAGAATAGACAGTTGAACATCCTCCCCAGGTTATTCTTAGGCATAGTAAAGGTTTAGAGCCTTTGTGGTGGAAAAATATATAATGTTTTGAGAAAATGTTTTTATATAATATGTGTGGTATAACCCCAATTTTGTAAAACAGGAAAATACATAAAAATGCTAAGAATATAGATTGGAAAGTAGAAGGATCCATATCAAATATAAGGAGTTGTTATCTCTGGGGTGTGGGATAATAAATGATTTTTATTGTCTTTCTATATTTTGGCTTTGAAATTTTTATATTGAAAATATATACTAATGCAATATTAGGAAAACTCTTGTTTTTCCTTAAACTATTGGCCTGTGAATGGATTCTGAGAAAGGCCTTACTGATAGTGGCTTGTAAAAACAAGATCACGAAGAGTCGGGAAGATGGTAACCCGGACGAGGATGGAGCATGGAAGAGAAAGGGTCCTCCTTGACAGCCTGGGCAGGGGTGGGAAAGGGATAGCAGGGGAGCTGAGCCCGAAAGACAGACTTCGACCCCAGGCATTACATAGGGGATAAGGACTTGAAACTATTTTTTTAAGACTTTAGTGTTGGGGAAAAAAAAATGTTTAAACATCTCACAGAAAAAAGGGTTGAACCACAAAGTAGAGACCCCCATCCTCTGTTTTTTATTTCCACTTAAAGCTACTCTTTATCATGATGTGCTTACATGAGGAAATCTTTTGCAGTGGTGCTAGAGTTCGTGTGTGAGACGTGTAGGAGACAGGAAGGCACCCCGTGCGCAGCAGAGCTCTCTGAGGAACAGCTTGGGGCTGGTCTGAAGGAGCGTGTTCACCAACAAGGGTGACTGGTTATGCTTTCTAACCACTTGTTGGCGACTCGCAGTTTTGATGCAGAGACAATTACCAGCGAATACGACCTAGAAAGGACAGTTTCTCTGAATCCTATTTCTGAAGTCTAAAATGTACACACACTACAGTGAGGAAATAAACGACACTTTGCAAGTGGCCTACTGTAACGTTATGTATCTATCATTAGCATCACACACCAAAGACTCTTTTGTGTGGCATCTGTAATCCATAAAATACGTATTTTTCTATTCACCGTGCTAAGTATTGGGAGACATTTGCTATATCAGGGTTTATTTAGAGATCAAATGCTTTACCTTTATTTGGTCTCCTGTTCAGAAAACTGAAAGGATTTAAACACTCCTATCTCATCAACATCACCTTTCAGATCTTTTGCAATACCGAGATTAAACAGCTCTATGATTCTCTTCCCAGCAGACTACAAAAACAAGCTGCACATATGTAATATTTTGCACTTCAGTGCATTTGTGGCAGAAGAAAATCAATAGAACAAATAAGCATTGGGTGCCACTGTTAAATCATTATACAAATCTCTGTCTATTACAAACTAATACTGGAAACATATTTAAGGAGGTGAATTTACAGTTTTTAAATTGCATTACATATCCTATTAATTTCCCAACAATATCTTGAGATAGAAAGTAAAGAAAGGGATTCAATTTTCCAATTTGCTGGTAGAATACCTGGGATGTTAGGATGCTTGTTATCTGTGAGTGCAGGAGGTATGAATGAAAAAAGATTGTATTCCCAGCAACCTGCTGATTTACTCGGTCTAGTGAAAGAAATGGTCAACTGGATGCGGGGTTGGGGAGGGAGGGAGGATCTAATTCAGTGAAATAGTCCAATCTATGCAACTGTTTCATTAATCGGACTTGTATCATGACAGTCAATACAAAGGCCACGTGGAGATTCAAACACTGGCTTGTTATTCAAGATGTTGAAATGATTGGTTGATTCAGTTATACACAAAAAGAAAAGGTCAATTCAATAAGAAAAAAACATTACAAAAATCACTTGCCTTGTTTGAAGAGAGAAAGTAACCAGTTAATTGTCTCCAGTTTCAAACCAGGGTGAGGCATGAGCTATTACTGGATGCATCTGATGCTTCTCTAATCATTATTCTCCAGAATAAATATTTCTTTTTGAATAAATAAGCCCACATTAAAAAACAAAACAAAACAAAAAAAAAAAAACAGGCTCTAGTGGGTTCTGTTATTCTTGAGTATCTGGCCTGTATCTTGAAATTCTCCATTTTGTCTTCTCTTCCTTATGTCCTGCCCTGTGAGCAAGGAGGCCTGGACTCAGATTCCACAATGGCTCTTTGTGGAAAAGCAGAAGAGGAGAGGACCCTGTAAATCACTTCCTGCTGTTTGTGGGTATTCACATGAAGGTCAGAGAAGATTTAAGCTGTTGCCCTAGGTAGTTCCATTCCAACACACCTAGTTTTGAAGCCAGAGATTGTGATCATGAGCCAGTAACTAAGGCTTTCTGTTCATAAGGGGACAATAACACCTAACTTTTGCCCCTTGGGAAAATTGTCTCCTCAGAGCTTAAATGTCCTTCTTTATAAAGTGAGGGTAATAAGAATATTCACTCCACAAGGTCCTAGGTCAAGCACCGTACCAAGTGCTTTACATACATTATCTCATTTAACTTTCATGACAATCTCCTGGTGTAAGTTTAACTATATTCCCATTTTACAGATGAGGAGTCTGAGACACAGACACTTCGCAATCTGCTCAAGGTCATACACTCAGTAAGCAGTAGAAGCAAGGATTGAACTCGAGTCTATCCCATATTCAAGTCTGGGCTTTTAACCCATACACCTCCTCTTCTATACACACATGTCAACTAGCGACCCAGCTTTATATCTTATGTAGATGGCCTAAAGCCAGGGTCTGCTAAGCCTCAAGGCTTCTAAGCACACATTTTGGAGGACAGTGACTTAACAAACCTTTTCCTACATCAGCTGTTATCACTCATGCAGCGCAGGTTGTCAGGAGGGTGAAACCTCAGGTCCTTTAGTGGAGACATAGTGGGCAGGATACTATGGAGCCAGCCAGAAGGCAGCCATACACGGCCCTGGATATGTTCTCTCTCAATAGAAGCCTCTTTTCCAATTGGCTGGTATCAAACAAACCTAATGAACCAGGTCTTACACACACCAACCCCTCTCTTCATGGAGCATCAATACGGAGCAAAACAAGAGATGCACTGTTCTCTGCACCTTTCCTAAGGAAACTGAGGAACTCTCCTCACTGGTTGTGAATCCCACCTCAGACCTGGGGAAACTGGGGCCCAAGGCAACCAGGCCTCAGAGTGAGAGCCTACCCCGTGTTCTCAGGTTTGCTTCCAATTAAGCACCTTTCTGCATGGAAAGTTCTCTAGGCATATCCATTTCATGGGGCCTTGCAGAGTTAGTCCTCCTGGACCAGTCCTGTTATCGTCTTGTAGAGAATTGCCAAAGCTACACAGCCCCGGGGTTGGAGGAAGGGGGAAGGGTACAGCTTCTCTTTGAGACCCCACAGCCTCCCATCACCCCCTTTTAAATCCCCATCCCCACTTTCAGCACCTACTGCAGACCCTCAAAACTCTGCCCTCCTTGGGGACATTCCTGTGACCTGAGTGACTCCTTCCCTGTATCAAAACATATCAATCTGTCGTCTCATTCCCAGCCAATCTAATAAGGAAATATATTCTGCTGTGATGATGATTTAATATGTGACATCAAACAACCTACCAAAGTCTTTCATTTTTATTATGTATTTTTTTCCTTTAATAGCCCCCAAGTGCTTAGCAATATCCATATGTAAAAAGAAGTCATATCTTCAGCTGTTCTCACATCCTAAAAGAAATCTCCCTAGAACCCTAATAGAAGGTTCCCAGTACTGCACATGGGAACATAAGTTGGCATGTACTGGGGAACTCGTGCCCTCTAAGTTACTGAACACTTCCCCAAAGAGCATCCACAAATGGTTTATTGCATGCTTAAGTGCGACTGATAGACTAATTGTTCTTGGAGTTGGCTTTTTTTCTCTTTGTAGGAAATCCATGTCCCTATGTGCTTATTTTTTTCTCCTTGTGTAAACTCTGCACACTTGTTAAAATTTTAAAATATATATATTATAAGCAAGACTTTCCAGAATGACATCCTTGGGACCAGAGGTATAATTTAATTTTAGGTTGTGTCCCCACAGGCATGGGGAAATGGTGAATTGAAATAATTATTGAGATAATTCAGGTAAAATGGCCTTTTTCTGCCACTAAGAGAAGAGCCTTTTTCCTAAGGTCAGACCTTTTCAGATTGGCTGTTACTCTTGATTTTGTTTTTCTCCTGGAGGTGGGAGCACTGGGGAGGACTAGAGAGGGTAGAATGGAGGAAACCGTTACATTTCGTTCATTCACAGAACTGGGATCACATCCAGTTCAAGGCCCGCGAACGCTTCATTTCTAGGTTTTAAACCATTCCAAATCTTCACCTTGGTCTGGTAATTAGATAAACAGAGACAAATGAGCCGGTTGGCCCTGTGGTACTTGAGTCACAATGAGTCCGAAACAAATGCTTCCTCTCTCAATAATAGCTGTGTGCCAGAGCCGAGAGACATCCATTTCCTTGTGCTGGCTTTCTGGGCGCAGGTGATTGAATTCCTCCCCCATTTGCAGCCTCAATGTGCTCTCACAGGCCATTTCAAAGCAGAAACGTTGCCTTAAGTTTGGCATAGCCTAGGTGAGAGCCTGCCTCATTCAGGGATGATAGCTCCTTTTACAAGCTTTATTATTGGCATAATCATTCTTTCAAATGGTCCCCTGGAGGTTCTGCCTTCCCCAGCTGCTGTGCATTTCTCTGATGGGTTTTAAAAATAAACAAGAAAAAGTTCCCAAAGTCAAGGAATACTGAGGAGTTGGCAGCAATGTAGAGATGAGTCAAGTATCACTGGGACAGGAAGTGGGAGGGTGATTGCCAGGGGCAGAGAGCACTGGGGAGTTAGTGTTTAATGGGTATGGGGTTTCCGCTGGGGTAGATGAAAAAGTTCTGGAAATGGATGGTAGTGGTCATGGTTCAATAATGTGTATGTACTTAATGCCACCGAACTCCTCACTTAAAAATGGTCAAAATGGGGGTGCCTGGGTGGCTCAGTGGGTTAAAGCCTCTGCCTTCGGCTCAGATCATGATGCCAGGGTCCTGAGATCGAGCCCCGCATTGGGCTCTCTGCTCAGTGGGGAGCCTGCTTTCTCCTCTCTCTCTCTGCCTGCCTCTCTGCCTACTTGTGATTTCTGTCTGTCAAATAAATAAATAAATAAATCTTTTTAAAAAAATGGTCAAAATGGAAAATATTATGAAATGCATATTTTATCACAATAAAAGAAAACATTGAAAAAATGGTCAAGACCACATCCAGCACTGGTCAATATTTCATGAGACAGTTTCTATCAGGGAAATCTTTCTTGAAACAGCACCCCCCCCACCCCATCCCTACCTCTGCCCCACACCCGCCCCACCCCCACCCCACCCCCACCACCCAGGCTTTTTTTTTATACTGACTTTTTTGTCTCACTCAAGATCTGTTGCTGCCTTTGCATTTCGGTGTTCAAAGAACAAGTCAAAGAGAGTGGCAGGATACAGGCTATGTGGAATTAAATTGAAAACAAGAATGACTTTCCCCACTGATTGTCTACACAAACAGGACAAGGGTTATGCCTGTGGGACCAGTCATAACTCAGGCACTGGAAATCTAGAGCTTCTAGCTGTTTTGAAATGTGCATGAAGAATTAGGAAGTCCCGCTGGACTCAATGTGGGCTTTAGTGAGACCTTCAAATCTTCTTCCCATAAACCCCGTGGACATGCCTCGCTGTACATTTTCTCAGACCATCAAATTATTGCCTGGTATCTAACAAAGTGACTTGGTTAAGAGATGTTCTACATGAAACTAAAATCAGAAAAAACTTACCAAAGATATGTATTTCTCGCCAGAAAATTTACAAAACTTTGTTTACTTGGTGGGAGCATGGTTGTTTTGTTGGTTTTTTGCCTTTTCGTTATTTGCATATCAAAACCCATTCATGGGGATATTTTAACAGAGACAGAACTGACAATATGAGTAAAATCAGGGTCGATATGAAGATCTTCATAAATACCTTAGAATGTTCTTTAAAGCAAATTCCTTACTTTAAAAAAAAATGCAATTACATTTCTTGCAACCCCTGAGGAATTTCGCTTAAGTGCAGTACATTGCCCCAAATGGAAGAGAAAGGGAAAATCGAGTGGAGACGCTAAACCCCCAGCAGAATAACGATCAGTGTTAATGCTCTCTCACACCTTCTGCTCTGCCATTATTTCCACAGTTAAGCAGTTATCCAACAGCAGCGCTGACACCAGTACCTGTGCTCTTGCATCAAAATCTCGCTTAATGAGACCAACGTGTGTGTAGCAACTGCTGTTTTGAATCATTTCTGCCGACGAGATAAAGTCATTATGCATAGTCATTGCATCTTTTTCAAATTATTAATTTGAAAAGCTAAAAATGGCCCCCAGCTGATTGGAAGCACAAGCATTCAGAAAGATGCAACGGCTGTTGAAGTTTTTGCCAAACCTTCTGAAAATAACACTTGAGTCTGGCTCTGAAAGAGTCAGGAGCTGCAGGAGAAATAAAACTTTACATAACCGACGGTGCACGTGAAGAAAAGACACTTTGATTGTGAGCATCAACAGTAGGTATGTAAGTATTTCAAACTTTTTACTTTGAACGGACCTCCTCGATCAACTGAGCCACACAATTTCAAGGTTTTGCCACGCGATGGTTTTACTCTTGTCCTATTAACTTTTAGGATATTAGCTCTATCCTATTAATCTGCTTGGGGGTACTCCCAACCTATCTACCTCCTATCCTGTGCTGTAGCAATATACAGCAATTTACAGCTTCCCCTGATCTGAACCTCAGAATTCTGACTTTAAGTCTCCGTTTCTCCATATCGGAGTCCCCAGCTTCCTTCCTCCTCCATTCACATCCTCTACTCCCAAAATATAAGTAGCTAAGAAATATGTAGAGGACTCACAGTGAAGAGGTGAGATGAGTTAATAGCATATTAACTGGAACTTTAAATGAAAGAGACACTTTCAATAACTAAGTCCATCTTCCCATAAAAGCAAAGTCTGACAGTCTTGATGAGAAAAAATGTCATACTGCTCATGAATAGTTTAGTATCTTACCTGCGTCTGAAATCTCTATGTGCTCAAAGGAAATAGATGGATTCTCTTTAAGGACAGAAATGAGATGACAATTTAGATGGTGTCATTGACTGACCTCTAGGAGAGATCAAGAATTGATTACCAAACATCACTTGATAGTCCATAATGCATTGCCTGGGAAGAAAGAAAATCAAATAAAATATCCTAATCATGTCTTGGCCTGGCCAAGAATGGAGTGGGAAAGAGAGAGGAGAAAGGTACGGCTGACCTCACCCAAGTGTCTGTGTTGTCTTTTCAATTTTCGTTAAACTGCTGAGAAGATAAGGAATATCAAAAGCTCTTTAAAAAAAAAAAAAAAAGACAGATTTCATACCTAGTAAGATCAGCTGTCATCATAGGAGGCCAATTCAATACAACAAGACTGGCACTTCTTTTTAAAATCATTTTTTTCTAATTGCCATACATTATATTATTATTTTTAGTCTTCTTGGCAGCTTTGATTGCTTTAATCTTAAGCTATTCATATCAGATTCTCAATTCTGTTTTTAGGTTCTAAACATCCACTTAGGCCTTTGCCACTTTCTTTGTAGTAAGGCCTTTTTTTTAAATCCAGAATTTCAGAAAAGAGTGTTCCAATGGCCCAACAGGTGTAGCAGGCCATTTGCTGAGCTATTCCAAATGGAAAATTCATCTGAAAGCACCATAATATTTTTCAGCTTTTAAAATGTTTTTCTAGGAAACAGGAAAGAAAAGGCAGAACTAAAGGAGTATGTGTGTGTGTGTGTGTGTGTGTGTGTGCGCGTGTGTGTGTGTGTGTGTGTGTGTGTTTCCACACACACATACAGGTGCACCTGTGCTTATTAGGGAAGGAAATGTGGATGGGAAGTCATTTCCCCATATTCGGGATCAATGATTATCACATATTGATAATTAACTCTACTGCCCCAAAATTATTTCTAGAAACTACAATAGTGAGTCTGCAGGAAACTTTCCACAAGTCTTCACATCTGAGTCGGACTGGACTTTAGTCCTTCAACATCTTGCAAGATGAACTGGAAAAGGTTACTATTTCTAAGGAAAACAGAAAGTTCAAATTAAGTACTTAAGGTAGAAGTTAGTAACCAGCCTGAAGCGCATCATCAGCCATGGGAAGCTGAAGCAGCCGTCATTCCATCTCCTGGTCGTAGCCAGCCCGGAACGCTCAGCCAGCCCCTTGAAGCTTCAGCCTCAGGTTCCCAATCTATAAACTGATGTTTCCAAACTGCCGGTTTGAATTTTTGACTTGCTCATATCCTCTCTGTCCTGAATAATAGTAATCACAGTTTGGCACCCTCCTCCCCACTCCCTTTGTTCTGGAAGTCCATGGGATAATTTAGATCTTCAGTGATTTGTACTGTTGTTTGGGGGATGAAAAGCACTTAGATTCAGTGATCTTCCCAGTTCTATTAGGATGTAACAACTCAAAACACAAAAGGTGACTTAGTTGGCTGAACAACTGGTTTTTGCTCAGGTCCTGCTCTCAGGTCCTGGGATGGAGCCTTGAGTGGGCTCCCTGCTCAGCAGGCAGTCTGCTTGTCCCTCTGCCCCTCCCTCCACACACTCTCTCAAATAAATAAAATATTTTAAAAAAAAACACACAAAAGAATACAACAAGGTATTTTGACACAGAGTACCGTGTAAAACATCCAAAGTCCAGAAACATAAAAATGCTCTAGTGCCTGTATCTCCTGCCACAGAATAATAAAAATTCTGCATACGCATAGCCTTGCTAATTTGTTAAAATATTTTATTTATTTATTTGAGAGACAATGAAAGAGAAAAAGAGGGAACAAAAGCAGGCAGAGCAGCAGAGGGAGAGGGAGAAACAGACTCCCTGCCGAGCAGGGAGCCCAATGCAGGGCTCAACCCCAGGACCCAAGGATCATGAGCTGAGCCAAAGGTAGACGCTTAACCCACTGAGCCACCCAGGTGCCTGAGCCTCTACTAATTTTGCTTCCAATCCATTTTCAATTTCTTCTTCTTTTTGACCCCTGAAGGAGAGTACAAATTTGGAAATACCAGAAATCAAGGAATAAGGTAAGGTAGGATTAGAGATGATTTTTATTTCCTCTTTTATTTTCCTTTGTTGTTCGGGTTCTCTTTAACTTACATCTATTACTTTTGAAATCAGAATAAGAATGAGCAACCAGAAAAAGAATAAGATAGATATTCACCAATATTCAAAAGTCAGACTTTATCTTCCTCTGGGCATATGGTTGCCTTCTAGAAATCCAGGAAGATGTTAAAAATCAAGCATTGCTTTCTAAAAATGGCAGATCAGAAAATGAGAACATCTGATTTTATGTGGGAAACATTGCACTTGATAGGTCTGGTGATTTCTGATTTTTTTGCCTTTGAGTATTTTCAACTTCATATTCAGTATTCTAACTTGTTAGCTTCACTTGGTACTGACTTCAAAAATCGTAATCCCTTTGTTTTAATACATTGCTTCCATATTTCCACCTGCCATGTGCTCTATCTGGCTATAGTTATTGATCTGTCAGTTTCTCCCTCCACTAGAATATTTCATTCATGAAGGCAGGAACAATGTCTGTGCTGCTCTCCGCCATATCTCAGAAGCTTGAAATGGTGCATAGCACAAAGCAGGTGTTCAGTACATGGTGATGGAATGATCGAGTGAATGAACATTTACCTACTTAGTGTTGGGACCTGAAGAGGCAAACAGCAAGACAGAAGGGCAAGACCTATTAACAGACCACCTAAATATAGATCTTGTTACATTAGGTGAGTCGCTATTTATCAACTATTCCTTAATTTTACAGACCAAAAACAAACAAAACAAAATAAAAACAGATTTTTGCCAATGTATCAAATATCAGTCAGTTAATGGAGTAAAAATAAACATTAACCAAGTTCATGGAAGGCTGAAATATAGGCCAGAATATAAAGTTATTCACTGAAATGAGAACCATGTGGAACTATTATGTTGGGAAAGCATAGCTCACGGGTTGTAAGCATCAACCTTTATTTTCATCTTTCTCTATTGCTTTAAGTATGAATTCTAGGGTCTGTCTGGTTCTTCCCTTGCCCCTGGATCAAGGCTCAGAAAGGCCAAATGACTTCTCTGGTCATTCCTAAGCAAATAAATAAAAGTCCTGCAGTCAGTTCAAGTGGAAAAACACAGTCTCAGTTCAGTAATGAGGATGTCCAATGACATATGATAACCAATACTCTGAGACTTCTTCCCTCCCCCAGCCTCCACTCACTCAGAGGCATGAAGCCTGAAGTCAAAGGCAGATTGGGTCCATTTTTCTCCGTTTCCTCTCCTTGAGTTGCTCTCCTTCTAGTAGCAGGTTCGACCCTCCCATGTTGGAGCAGGGAAAGGGAGGAGAGGTAAGAGAAGCAGGCATACCCTTCCCGGAATGGTACAGCAGCACGGGTTGGTGCCCACTTGTTATTTTTATTGACAGGGGTACCAGCACCCCACCATCACAGGCAGTGGAGTTGGAGAGAAAAGCAGTAGCCCATCTGCATTCAGTTCCCTTAACAAAAAATACATACGCAGTGTCTCTCTTCTGCCTGTTGCTTAAGAGTCCTTTGTCAGCGCCTACATATCTCTGATGGGTTGAATTGTGTTTCCCCAGAAAGATAAACTGAATTCCTAACCTCATAATGGGACGCTATCCGGAAGTAGTACTTTTGCAGGTGTAATTAGGTAAGTTAAGGTGAGGTCATACTGTTGATTTGGCTATAGCCTCTCTCTCTCTAGATCTCTAGGTAGCCATTCTGTCTCTTTATAGTAATCTTGCATATATTTGATTTCATGCATTAGAGCTGATATAATTAATCAAACTAAACTTGGCAGGGGAGACAGTGCTGACACTTACCTTGCAAGCCCTCAGTAACACTTAGTAAAACTTGGTAGCTCTTAGTCCCATTTATAAGAAAATTTTAACTTACTTAAGAATAAATTTCATCAGTGAGTTTGTGATTTTTATGGGAATAAATTAATCTTGGAATTTCATAAATAAAATATGTCATCTTAGGAACAAACCAAAGTACACTTCGTGCACATTGACCTAGCATCTCAGTAAACTGGAACAAGTCAGTTCACTCTTCTATGTTTGCATCTCTCATTTCAAAAATGAGCATTAATCACCTGGGCATATATGTTAAAATTCAGATTCCTGAGCCTGACCTTGGATTTCCTGAGAATTCCTGGGTTGGAGCCCAACAACTTGCATTAATACAAATTCCTTGGGGGACTTCTTCCACACAGTAAATATAAGCATTACTAGGTGACAATGTAGTCCTCTGTAGCTCAAACATTTTGAGTCTATGTTCCTAAGTTAAGTGTTTCTAACTTCAAAGAATTACATATGTGTTCAGGGGCCCTCCAAATTTTCTGTCCAGTTTTTTTTTTTCCAAAAAGGTAATACAATATTATTTTTCACTCAGTGTCCCAAAGTTCTAGAAATCATATATAACACATTGAGTAAAAGAAATTTGCTTCAAAGGACCCATCAAGATGTGTACTGATTTGGGGGATAGAGGCCAGGGTTTGAATTCCAGCTCTCGCATGTACTAACTAGCTCCCCTTTTTTGGCAGATACTTCATTTCTAATTCAGGGACTATTTTATCTAAGGGAAATGGAACCAAACACTCCCACTTTGCAGGGTGGTTGTGAGACTGAGAGGCAGGTAGCACAGTGTTGTGGTGAAGAACAGGGACTTGGGAAATGGTTTGGATCCAAATCCCTACTCTGCCACTTCATAGCCGGGGGCCCTTGAGCAAGCTCCCCATTCTCTCTAAACTTCAGTTTCTCCATTTGTCAAAGAGCAACCAAAGTCTGGGAGCAGAGTCAGCATGGGGATCGTGTGAGTTGGTAGGTGTGAAGTGCTCAGAATGGGGCCTGGCACATAGCAAGCTCTATCTAAGTGTTGGTTAAATTAGAAGCAAGATTCTGTACATGACAGTGTTTTGTAATAGACTAACCAAATGTAAAGAATTAAGGAAAAAAACATGTTATTAATAATCCTGTTCAAAGCATTCAGAAAGTCTCATAGCTCTTGAAATGTCTCCAAAGTCACAATAGAAAAGAGCTTTAGAATCCATTTTCCAAATCATCAATTATCCCTTGTGCTGTCATAATTAATTCCTATTGTTATACTTAATAATGGCCAACATCATCATCTTAGGGTTATTGTTTTATTCTATTAAGCTATTTCATTACACTCAGACGGGCTGAGGGAATGTATGTAATTGACTTGTGAAAATTATTCAATTTGCCCAAGAAATTCATCCAACATGTAAGAGAATTGGGTCAAAGAAAAGCCACACTAACTACATTATGGGGCCTTTCCATTTTCTTTCTCACTCTCCTAAGGAACATTTTTTATATGTATCAACTGAGTTTTCTTGTGGACAAGAAAAATGTAATTGAATTTTATTTGGAATTTTAAGGATGCTTCATTATTGAAGAAGCCCTTCCCTTTTTCCTGAACAAAGTCATTGACATCCAGACCCGAGTGTCATGTATAGAAAGTGAGAAGGCATAAGAGAAAGGGCCCTCAAGAAGGGAGAACAGTCCCGGTGGGCGGCTAGGACTCATGTTGGCTGAATAGTCACCCGAAAGTGATGGCCTTAGACCCAAAGGTACCAAACGACCTTGAACTGGTGTGCTGTGTCCTCCTCATCCCTACCCCCTCCCTTATCCTCAGCAGGGATGGGGGCTCAGGATAAAGCTGAGGGCTCTTTTGTTAGTAATAGAAAAAACATAAACTATATTGTTCCACATTTAAATTGAGTAGATAAATGTGACAGAGTCAAAAGTTTATCACATTGTTCTATTACCAATTATAGTTGTCCTGACACACCTGTAAAATAAATAGACTTATTCCCTGCTTTATAGATTTTTTAAAAAATTTACTTTATATCCGAAAAAGAAGAGGTGAGAAAAACACTACAAAATTGTTGCTTGATCTGAGCACTGGTATGTACTGACATTGTTCAACAGCAATAAAAATTGCTTCAATATTATTGCTCACCTTAATAAATAAAGATTCAAATAAATAAATGAATTAAGTGCTCTTAAATAAATATTGCTCATCTCATGATTTTCACCTTTAAATAGTTACTCGAAGATGAGAGGAATCCATGTCAGCAAGATGACTAGCACAGTTCTCCACATATCAGAAATGTTCTGCCTCAGGTTCTCTTCATCTTTGGGGACCCTGTGGCAGAAGTTTGTCCTTTATATCATATTTTGACAAAGAGCCAAAGCCACCTTGCCTATAGTGCCATTGAGGCAAGAGAGTTTTGAGCAGATTCTCCCAATTAATCGGTAGTTTCAAAATAATTGCCTTTTTTGCTCAGGCCCCAAGTCTCAAATTGCCCTTGTCCAGGATTCAAGTCAAGAGCAGGGTCACTGTGGCCAGTGCCAGAAGGAATCACAGAGAAAAGGAGACCAGGGGAATCCTGGAACTGAGGACATTCCACAGTGAATCTTCCGTTTTCACCCAGACATCAAGGTTCTGTAAGACACTTCAGTATTTTCCCAGGGAGACATGGATCTAAAGTATTTCTCCATTGGTGGTGTATATAGTTTTTCTTTGTTTTTAGTGTCTTGTTTGTGACTTTTATGCCATCACGGGAATAAATAAAACCTTGAATGATGCTTTATCGTGAATGAAGGTGACACCTTGTTTTGCCTCATTATGGGCAGTTACAATTATTTTCTTCTTTAGGGCCTTGAAATAACAGCAATGCTTAGTACTTGCTCTTGGTGTCCTGCCCACATCCCTTTCCTGGGGCACCCATCCCCCAGCTGCTGTACAGATTGGTTGCTAACAGCTCACAGCTGCACCCTTCCCTGCTTCAGCGATTTGCCAGCAGCCAGCTGGACAGCATAGTTAGAGATGCCTGGGAAGTTCCACGCCACCCCTTCCTGGGAGCAACCACCACCCCAAACTGACTGATACATCATATGAAAGCCCAGCCTGCTTCCCTCAAAATGGAATGACCCATTCATACTCTGAGGCCTCCTGTGGGATCAGGCTGAGGCGAGACCACTGAACCCACTTTGCAATCTTTGTCTTGCTTGTTTCTGCCCTCTACTGCCTCCCTCACTCCAGCAAGTCCCTCGGTAAATCTGTTGCTCAAGAATCACCACCTCAGGTTTTACTTCTGGAGAATGTGACTTATGAGACATCATGGGATGTGATCTTATGAGGGAGCCACGCTACAGAATGTCAATAAAGAACTCACTGCGATCAGTGAGAGGTGGGCTTAGGTGTACGTTCAGGTTATTGCCGGTCAGAATTTGAGACAATTTGTAATTTTTTAAAACTGTCTCATTTTTCAGATGATAAATCAAAAGCTTCCTGTCCTTAGCTAGGACGAGATCAAGTCCACCAAGTAAAAGTCAGGAGGCTGATAGTCAGAGAATGGACGTAAGGGCTTAACCACCAATCTGCAGACAACGAACAGAGCTTCCCCTAAGTCTTTCCTCCTGCGTGGGCAGCTCCAATGCAAAATGGGCAGTAGGCAATAGTGACAGAATGGCTACAATGCAATGGAGATGTTCCCACTTCTTTTGGGGGGGGGAAATGAGAATCAAGCATCATATCACTTTTCATGCAGAATCCTAACTATCCAAATAAGCCTATGGCCAGGTCTTGCAGAATGGCTTCAGGTCTTACTGTGCTACGTGCCAGCTTTGGATAAAGTCACTGAACTTCTCAACCTCAGTTTCCTCCTCGGGAAAATGGGTAAAGAAGAGAAAATGGTGTTTGGGAATATAAGCATAGCCCTGGGGACCGTGGGTGGGCAAATTCCATCCCACCTCATAAATCCCAGAGTGGGAGAAAAACCTTTTGACGGTCATAAATGTGAGCCGACTGTGAACATTATGTGAAATCAGCTACCTAAGTTGTACAACATCAGTCATGGATCCTTTTGTTCTGTGACAGTGTAAAAAACTGTAGATTTCCCAATTTAGAGGGGAAAACCCTACTACTCCCACATACGAGTAACCCGATCCCTTCCACCACATATTAAATTTCATCACACTACTTCCATGTCTGAAAGTAGCAGAATGGTGGGACTAGAGGGGTCTGCTGATCTCCCCTGGAATCCTTGGCAAGTTATTGCTGTCTTTGCACTATAACAACATAGATTCTTCAGGAAACATAATCCAATGTGTCTCCCCTTGGCTGAGCCACCTCTCTTGCTAGGCAAAACAATTTTCCTTCTGGGTGAGAAAGAGGTGTGAAGACAGATTAATGGCTCCTGTGTCTTAGCGTATGTGCATGCGGTCAAGTGGAAGTTCCAAGCACTGTGTTCTCACTGAAGTCATGCCATGAATCATCTTTTCTGTCACCTCCAAATATCTGATTCCTCCAAGCAGGCGGGTCAATAATTCATGTTTTAAAACCTTCATTAGGATGGTCTGTTCCTCTGGGCTGAAAGCTGGCTTTAAAGTTTATTTTTCTTCCTTAGCATGAGTCCTACAGAATGGTTGGCACTACTGGGTAAGAACCACAGGGGTTTCAGGAAAGATTTTAGCATCTGTGTAATACTAACAAGACATCCCACCAAAACCAAAAATAAGACACAAAAGCCAATGAGCATGGGAAGTCCTCTGACCTGAATTCAAACCAAAATCCACCACTAGCCAAATTTACTAGATCACATTTATATCAGGGCAATTGCAACATGGGCATGAGTAAACATCTGGACACAAAAATCCATTCAACCAGTCCTCCTCGAACTCATTCCATAGATTCCACAAGCAGCGAGTTATTCATTTATCTATCCATCCCATCAGTAAGCACTTACTGATCACTCCTACATAGCACTGTGCTAGAAACAAGGGACACAGTGTTAAATAAGACATGCTTTCTTTCCTCTGGGAACTCAGAGTCTCCTGGAAGAAACATTTTAAAAAACAAGTAGAACACAATGTCATAAGGGCCATAATAGGGATATGCAAAAGTGCCTATGGGAATAGTCATTCTGCTTGAAAAGATCAGGGAAGGTTTCACAGAAGAAGTGACATTCAAAGGGAATCACTAAAGGATGTATAGATGTTTTCCAGATAGAGAAAGAGGAGAGTGTCTTCCTGGTTAAAAAGAAACAATAATAATCAAGGCAAATGACCTGGAAGTGAATGAATATTGGTGAGAGGAAGTAGAACAGTATGACTGTTTATGACGGGGGAGGGTGTGACAAAGGGCCTTGTATGCCAAGCCAAGGATTTTGAACTTGATTCTATAATTCTATAAGCCATCAACAGCCATAAGGTGGGGGTGGGGTGGGGTGGGGTGGGAACAGGGAGAAGGGCCTTTTTTAAAGTTTGGGAGAGATGACCAAATCTGAATTTTAGCAAGAGCATGCTGGCAGCTGTATGGAGGTGAATAGTACAAGGCAAAATCTGAGATCAAGAATGAGGTGGGAAGTTATTTCAGTAACATGAGAAAGGGTATAAAGACTATGGCCATGGAGATAGCCATTTGCATGACCCTGAGGGTGGGTGTCTCCTTAATTTTGCTTCCTAGGCTCCTCATCTATTCCTATTCCTATTCCATGCTCTGTTGAAAAACCTTGATCTAAGCCAAAAGGGAACTTAAGTGAGAGAGATGCAGCAAGAAAGAAGGGTGAAATGTGGACCATCAACTTTTGATGGAAGTTAAAATCATGAAAGAGGATGAGACCATCCAGGGAAAGATAATAAAAATGAGAAGGCAATGTAAGAGTCTCAGAGAACCTAATCACTTAAAGATGAGCAAAGGAGGTTCCAGCAAAAATGTCTTGAGTACACCTGGAAAGTTAACAACATCTCTTTGATTCTGGGATGAAGAGAGGGCTCTCTAGATTGATGGAGAATTCAAGGCTTGATCTGGAAGTTCAAGACAAGGATTCTGTGGCAGAGGAGGCCACAGAGCCAGCTAGCTCTTTATATCTGTTCTCCTTTTCCACAGTGATTCAATTTTATCCTAAGTGCATGGTCTCCAAGAGTAAAAGCCACATTTCCGAGACTCCCTCACAGGTGGTATGGCCATATCATTAAGTTCTGTTCAATAGGATATGAGTGGAGGTGGTGTGGACAACTTGTACACTGCTCTCTCAAAGGGAAGGACAAACTCACCCTTTTCCCTTCTTTCTTCTTCATGCATGCTGGAACAACAAACTTGGTGGCAAGCCATTTTGGACCATGTACATGAGGGTAATCTGCTGAGAATAACAGGTGTAGGAGCCAGAACCTCTATGGATACTATTGAGCCTTGCTACTATACCTGCTCAGACATTAAGCTTTGTCACTAATATGGAGCTGAACCTCTAACCAATTCAATGCCAGGGCTATATAGAATTCTTTAGCATTGACTACCCTTACGTTTTGTAAATCAGAGTATCTATGGATGCAGTCTCTGAAGAATGAAATTTCATATCTGGTGTTGGGGTTTGAAGATCCCTCTTCTCCCAAATTCTGAACCGAGTGAAAAATAAGACCAAAGAGTAAACAACAAAAGGGACCAAAACATCACTGTAACTACTGATAATTCAGAAGCTGGAGGTTAAATGGCCCATACCTGTGGCATTTAGGCTTCCTAATGCTGAACGAAACACAATTACCCAGGATTAAATATATCCTGCATTATCCAGCATTCATGGGGACAACGGTCTACTCTACACCTTTTCTACAGAGCCGGCTAGAAGTGTTACACGAACAGAACTCCCTCCACATGGAAAAACAGCAGGACGAGGGAAGAAGCATTAGTGCCTAATAGTCACATCCCACTGGGATGGCAAAAGATGCAATGCAATGTGAGGTCTACTTAGCTTGTAAGTAAAACCTGAGATAAGGTGAATTAAGGATCTACAACATTAGGAAAATCTGAGCTTATAACTCACCAGTAATGCTAGATCAACGAAGGTTTTTATAACTCAGGTTGTTCAGGTCTCAGAGTAGATATCGAGTGGATATTCATGGCGATTCCACATCCACACCCTTGTAGCTTCTTCAGGAGCTCACCACTTCGGATTTGATCTTTACCTCTCTTCGAGATGGGAGGGTGAGGCCAAACTAAGTTCCCAGTAATGTTTTCCTCCTCATATCGAAGAAAGGACAGATCATTCCACAAGCCCACAATTTTCATGTGGACAGTCATTCCAACAAGGAAGGACAGGAGTTCATACTAAGGCTAACTCATCGCTAAATTAGAAATTCCTGCAGTAAAGATGAGAGGACAAGCAGCAATCTCCATCCATAGACTAAACCAGTCATAGGAAAGATCAATGGTTCTCCATGGGAGGGTGGGCACTGCTCCTAGCGGGTGCTCAGAAATACTTGTGTTTGGGGGAGAATTTCTGGTTGACACAAATGACTGGGGTTTGTACTGACATTTACTGGGCAGTAAATATCTTTTCTTATGTCATATGGGACACTTGCACACAATAAAATATTGCCCCATCTAAAATATTAATTGCACTGGGGCACCTGGGTGGCTCAGTGGGTTAAAGCCTCTGCCTTTGGCTAGGGTCATGATCCCAGGGTCCTGGGATCGAGCCCCACATCAGGCTTTCTGCTCTTTAGGGAGCCTGCTTCCTCCTCTCTCTCTCTCTGCCTGCCTCTCTGCCTACTTGTGATCTCTATCTCTCAAATAAATAAAACTAAAATAAAATAAAATATTAATTGCACTGGTTTAGATGAACTTAATCTAGAAGATGTCCCTTATTAAAACTTACATCGCAATGTAGAAAAAGGTAAAGCAGAGCCCAGGTCTTACCGTCCACATCTGCTTCCTCTGGGCATCTTACCTTAGGGTGAGTCTCCAGGAACAGGGAATTTTAGGAGGCTAGGTCCATAACTATTCTTGAGCACCATATCACAGCATTACTAAACTGTGTTTACATGTATTTATCGTTCATTCATTTATTCAATAAGTATTTTTTGAGGAGCTACTAGATGCTGGATACTGTTCAAAGTCCTAGGGATATAGGATTAATAAAACAAACAAAGAACCCTCTGATCTATTTAATATTGTTTTGAAGGAGAGGGAATCTACAGAAAAAAGATAAAATTCATCATTGTGTTTAGATAAAGAAGTCAGGAATTATATAAATTTCTAAGTAAAGGGGAACCTGGGTGGTTCAGAGGGTTAAACATCTGATTCTTTAACCCACTGCGCCACCCAGGTACCCCTAAGCATCTGATTCTGGACTTTTGGCTCAGGTCATGATCTCAAGGTTGTGAGACAGAGCCCCACTTTGGGCTTTGTACTGGGTGTGGAGTCTACTTAAGATTTTCTCTTCCTCTCCCTCAGCCCCTCCTCCCACTCTGCTCTTGCTTTCTCTCTCTCTAAAAAGAAAAGTTTATAAGTAAAAAGGGAAGTTCACCTTCATTTTATAAATGGAGAAACTTAGACCCAGTGAGGTTCAGAGTTTATTCAAGATCACATGGTAGCACAGTAGGACTGGGTCCCATAAATGCCAGTTGACTGCAGTTTCTCCAACATTTTATTGCTCTGCATTTGATTTCCATCTCTATGAAAAAAAGACATCAAAGACTCAGGAACGGGGTGCCTGGGTGGCTCAGTGGGTTAAGACCTCTGCCTTCAGCTGAGGTCATTGTCCCAGCACCTGGGATCGAGCCCCGCATTGGGCTCTCTGCTCAGCAGGGAGCCTGCTTCCTCCTCTCTCTGTCTGCCTGCCTCTCTGCCTACTTGTGATCTCTATCTCTCAAATAAATAAATTTTTAAAAATTATAATTTAAAAAAAGACTCAGGAATAGGAGCACTGGGGTGGCTCAGTCGGTTAAGCATCTACCTTCAGCTCAGGTCATGATCCCGGGCTCCTGGGATTGAGCCCCAGCTAAGGCTCCCTGCTTAGTGAGGAGCCTGCTTCTCCCTCTCCCTCTACTGCCCTTCCTGCTTGGGTTATCTCTCATTCTCTCTCCCACTCTGTCAAATAAAAATTTAAAATATTAAAAAAAAAAAAAAACCTCAGGAATAATAATTGCTTAACCTTTGGTTCATGACGTTTAAACTTCTTTCCTGATAATCCCACGAATTATCCTTCCTAGTTGGAAAGTTCAATGGACAAACGGAAAGGTGAATGGTTATAAAGCAGGCTTTCTGAAAATTTTTAATCATTTCAACAAATACTTACTAAGCATCTACTATGTGCCAGGTACTCTACTATGTGCTCTGGGGGACTGTAAGATGAATGGACTCTTCTTCCTACCCTCAGGAAAGTTACTGTGGGGTGAAAGAGCCAAATGGCATGCAACGACAGTACTGGACAGAATATGATAAATGCCATAGTGCAATTAGAAAGACCTGCGGGAGTTGAGAGGAAGAGATGAACACCAGTTCTTTCATAAAGGGTTTCCTAATTTCCCCCAAATGGCATTTGAAATGGGACCTGCAAGATGGATGGAATGTTTACAGAAGGGGAAAGACCTGCTCCAAATTCTCATTGAAGGTAACAAATCTCTTAGAGATCAAAGAAAAAAATTCAGAGACCCAAAGATGACAAAAAGCAAAGGGAGGCAAGTTTCTTGGCCACATTTAGGCAGTTCTGGTCTTAAAAAATCACTGAGAGACATTTCCACATCAGGACAAATCCCAGGATCTTAGTAGTAGTGATAAAAACAGCAATGAACATGACCGCATTTACTAAGCACACACTGTACATCGGGAGCTGGACTTCTCACAGGCATGCCTTATCTCATTTAAACCTCAAAACAACCTTTTGAAATAGATCCTGCTGTCACCCACATGTTCCTGGGGGAAATTGTGCTGTACAGGGAACATGTCACATATCTGAGGTCACACATATAATAAGTGTCAAGCCTGAGCTTGAAGCCCAGGGCTTGCTGTCTCAAACTGACATTGTCCCTACATGGTTATTTGATGAATGCTTTCCCTCAAAGTTTCAGCATTCGTTCTCGCCAGCATTTCAGAAGCAAACAAACAGTAGTGTATCTCAAAAGGCCCCGTTTAGCCAGTTTGCACCTGTCACACACCCTTGCAATCTTGGGCTACCATTACTGCCCCCCAAAGAGGCACTTTCAACTGGGCCTGACTAGTCAGTAATCTCTTAACCATATCAGATTTATACAAACCAATCCCTAAGACTCTAAAATGACTATGTACACTCTGGATGGGGGAACCAGAAGATATTCTGCCAAGGACTTCATCTGTTCGGCTCCTGCTTCTTCTTCAGACCCCAGTCAGCTCTCATGCCTTCACAGGCAGCCTCCCTCTGAGCACAACACCCTCTCTTCAGAGCTTCACCCTTGCAACTCCTACTTCCGATGTCATTTGTATGGCACTGACTCATATTCTACCTGCTGCACAAAGACCCCCATCTCCCATCATTATGTTTACTTGGTTCCATTGCATCCCACAAGGGAGCCAATAATATGAGAACTAGTGCTTCTAGTCCCTTCCTCACTCCCACCGTTGCCCTTCCACAATAGAGGAGCAGGAAGATTTATCAGACTCAGGGGAAGGGAGCGGGGTTAACTGTGAAGCCCCCTGAGTGGATCTGGGCAGAATGCAGGTGCACTGCTCTTTAGACACACCTACCCCCAGCGCCCAGGCATAGTGGACCCAACCTGTACTTCACTCACGTGCAGCAAATGGATGGAGCAGGGTCAGACCCTGGAGGGTTGGGGGTGGGTGGGTGGGGGTTGGTCAAGTCTCTAATCTACCCAGCTTCTCATGTTGTGCCTGCCTGTCTGATTTCATGGGCTCTGTCCAGGAAGGAGGAGGAGATGGCCACTTCCTCCAGTCCAGCTACATCAGTAAGACTAATCTCACTTGATTAGTAATTTGGATTGTTTTACCTACTCTGCATCCTCAATACATTTACATGCATGGATGGGTCTTACCCCACCTGGTGGAAACTTGGAGCACAGAGGCAGTGTTGCACGCTGGGAAGAACACTGGACCAGGTGTCAGAAGACCCAGCTCTAGGCCAGGCTGTGCTCGGGAAGGTCCCTTTCCATTTCCAAGCTTTTGTTTCCTTATCTTTAAGATAGAAAAGATAGGGTTCATGTACTCATGTTGATCTCCTGGCAGAATGGGGAGAGTTAGAGCAAACAGTGTTCATAAGAGTAAACTGTGAAGTGCCCTACATGTGTAAGGGCATCATCATCATCACCAAACTCTTTTACTAACGGAAAAGGGAGTTCTCTTTTATGAGGCACTTGAAATACATTCATGAGGCTCTTGAGGTAATGTCTTAATTGTAAAGCCCAGTGCAATGGTTCCCAAACTCTGCTGTACCTTGGAATCACCCAGGGCTTTTTAAAAAACACTAATGCCTGGCTCCCACCCCTAGACAGCTGATTTCATTGGTATGTGGTGTGACCTGCCATTGGGACTTTTAAAAGACCCCCAGGTGATACAAATGTGCGTTTTGGACAGGCTTGGCACAATCTTCGGACAGCTAAAAAAGGACACAAGAAGATTTAGATGAGTCAGGTTTGAGGATATATTTCTCACCTACTCAGCCAACCACTTCTAGATGCCAATAGCTGTGGGGAGAATATGGTGTCCAGCTGGGCGGTCCCATGTGTGAGTGAACATCAGCCTGTGGCAGTGGGCAGGGTGAACAGCTGTGGGATCCAACATTTGGGAGGTCACTTAGCCCAAGAACAAACAGGGGCTGCAGTGAAGTGAACATCCTTTTAACAAGCTCTCTAGCCCTCTCAGTGACCTCAGGGCCACAGTTTACGTCCCCTGGGGTATGGTAAATGTGAATATAAGAATTGGGAACCCCAGTAAGCGATTGAATAGTACCAAACCTGGTCTTCCTACTGAGGAAGACCAGGACATACCATGTGGTTAACCCCACCTTTCTCTCACTTGCCAGCTCGTTTTCTCCAGTTCAACTTAACTCTTTAAAAGTCTGCTAGTAAAAGCATTTTAGGGAATTTTTCCATTTAAGAATAAAACAAGGATAGATCCCTTTCTGTCAGTTTCTTAAGCAAACTACATTGTTTCCAAATACTAGAAGCTCCTTGTGAAATCTTACAACCTGTTAGTTCTGCAGGTTCAAACCCACTTCTTTGAGTGTTGCAGAGCTTACAGGTATCAGAACGGGCAAACCCACTTCTTTGAAAACTAAGTTTTCTAAAGGATTTTGTCCAAGTAGATCTATAAATATGACAGGTTCTCTTCCAGACTCTGCAAACTGGCATCTACTGTTTTCATACCACCTCATCAGTTCCCCACATTTTATTGGTCAGCCTAAGGGGAAATGGATGATTATTTTAATGATTTAAAATTGATTGATTGATTTTGGAGAGGGGGGAGGGGTGAAGGACAGGGAGCAAGAGAATCTCAAGCAGACTCCCCACTGAGTGTGGAGCCTGAGGTGAGGCTGATCACAAGACGCTGTGATCAGGACCTGAGTGGAAAGTAAGAATCAGACTCTTACCCACCTGAGCCATGCAGGCACAACAGGAATAGATGATTATTATGAAATAGTAGTGCACACAGCCCAGCTTCCTGATGGAGACAGCCGGGGTCCTGGTAGACAGGTAGGTATTCTTTTACTGTACACAGAGACTGAGGCTTGGTCATGACGTGTCTTACAGCAGTGTTGAGGTTCAAATTTTTGTCTGACTCCAAAGTTTAAATGTGTGTATACTTGTCCAGCAGGCCATGTCACCACCTTCCACAGAACTTTAAGTTCCATATATTTTTCCCTCATTAAATTAGAGGGCGCACGGAACATCGGATACCCATCTTTTTTTCCCTAAGCCAGATGGTCTTTACATCGATTGACCTAGTGCCTGAACTTTCCCAATCTGAAAGATTTCACATCATAGAAAAAAATTCTTAAGCTTTTCCCCAGTGACTGCCTTGACATGGCAGTAGAGTTAGCTTTTGGGTAAGAATTCTACTGGGGGAGAGGATGAATTGCACAGACTATCACTTGAGAATATTCCTTCAAGTCCTAGAAGAGAACTGTGGCTGTCATGTCCAGTCTTCTTCTCTATCACACAAGATCTCAATAAACCATTGTGTCCTTTGCAGTCACTTACCTGAAGCTCTAGGTGCCAGAGCCTAGATGTATGAACGGACAACCCAACCTTCAATGTGTTCGACTGATATACTATTTTTGATAATCCAGAAGAAAATAAGATATAGGACATTATCCCTGTGTGAAGACAAAAACCCAAAAAAGAAAGCAAGTGCCAAAAAAAAAAAAAAACCCAAAAAACAACCCAAAACCAAAAAACTGGACTGTCCCTTGGCATCCTGTCTGCCTTGGTCAACACTTTATTTCCTGGCACTCTTTACCTCATAATCGTGGACATATTCCTTTGAAGAAAATGTAGTCAGCTCTGCAAAACAGGAAAGGAATCTTTGGCCTAAAAACTCTTCTCTGAGTGTAGAGACCCAAAGAAAGGCCATCTTGATCCTGTCTTCCCTAACAGGAAGCAAGGGAAGGAGTGGGAACATGGTGAGTGGATAAAAGAAAAAGCTACCAAGTTATGGCTTTAAATAAATGGGGACAGAAATTTTACACGGAGAAAGAAAAGTCATTCAGCACCATTTGTACAAACTATAGGGCCCTTCCCTTTGATACCTCACAGATAGGATAAGAGAACCTAGGTCAATGTCAAACTGACATTGTGATTATTTACCGTGTTAGCCTTGCCTCTAGACATTAGCTCTCATCTCCAAATATGAAAGCAAGAGAGTAGGGAACTAACAGGAACAGAATGCCTGCAGTATATTAACATTGTCCTGCGAGTTTTATGTGCATGATTTCATCTAATTTCATTTAACACTCCACCACACCCCATTTTACAAATGAGGGAAAGAGCCACAGAATTTACATGACTGATCCAAGAACTTACGTTATGTGATCCAAGATCATGCAACCTGTAAGCCTGTACATGGCTGACCTGAGACATTCACTTGTTCTAGAACCTGTGTGTGGTTGCCATCTTATCAATATCAATAAGGGTTTTGTTTTGCTTGAACAAATTTACCAGAGTTTACCCAATAAAATGAGGGCTGCCTTTCCATGGATGAAAATACCTGCCCCCAAAGACATTGGACAGATCAAAAACAGTGAAATAAACGTGAAAGTACCTGAGATACCAGAGCAAGGCACTCACAAGCATGCGTCCACTCCCCTAGAAGCCAGCCGCCTGCTCTACAGTGCTCCCCTGCCCAATTATGGTTCAGGCGAAACTTTCAGAATGACCATCCGAGACAGGTGTGAGTCCCAGAAGCCTTATCAGTGCACATGAACACCCTCTTGTTGACTCAGTCACGGTAACCTACTTCTGATTACCAGCCTGATTCCCTGACTTGTTATGAATGACTTAGAAATGCAAAAATGAAATTCAATCACCCTTAGAAACAAGAACATGTCACTATTGAAGACATTCAAGATTATGCTGCTGACTCTGAATTCTTAAAGAGACTCCCCAAAAGTATTTCCATCAAAGGCAGCATCACTGGTCTTCCAGGTTAAACTACTGTACAGAGTAATGCATTCATTTATATGGATATTTTAATATATATTTTTTAAAATCAATCTTATTACCCTATACTTGTGTCTCCAAGGGAACTGCGAACTTTCCATTCCTGGGATGTTATTATAAGGGTACTCTACTTTGGAGGAAAATGTGTGTTAATTAATCAGCTTGGGCTGCCATAACAAAATACCATAGATTGGGGGGATTAAACAATAGGAATTTATTTCTCACAGTTCTGGAGGCTAGAAGTCCATATTAAGATGCCAACCAATTCATCTTTCTGATGAGAAATTCAGTTTCTGATGAGAGCTCTCTTTCTGCTGGCTGTCTTCTTGCTACATCCTCAGGAGAGAGAGGAGGACAGAGAGGGAAAGAGATCTCTACCTCTTCTTACAAGGCCAAAGTCATATCAGATAAGGGCTCCTGCCATTATGACCTCATTTAACTTTACCTCCTAAAGATCTTATCTCCAGATATAGTCACATTGGGGGTTAAGACTTCAAACATGAATTTGGGGGTTGGGACATATGTGTTATAGAATTTTAAATCCTTTGCCATTCTGTATTCAAGCAAATTTTTCTAATGGCTTTTGGGCTTGGGATCTTATAAACACATGGATATTCATTCACTGATCTCAGAGTTGGACTAGTAATTAACAAGATATTCCTTCCTGATACTCTTTTTACTTTCACTTTTTTCTGAATTATATGTACATATCAGACAACTGAAGAGGTGTACTTCTTTTATCTTTAAACTGGATATTATTTGCTTACTGATGTCCCAAACTGAGATGCATTTTCTAGGGCATCACCTCTCCTCAAAGGGTAAGAAGAAGCAAAGAGGAGAGGTTCAAGTTGTCAAGAAATGCTACAAATGTTTCCTTAAGGCCTCCCTTGTTAATAATCGCATTTGCTCCCTTGTACCAATAAAACTAAATTACTGGTTTTGGGGACCCCCCAAGCATGAAAAGCCATAACAGTAATCTGAGCCAATGAAGGCTACAGATAGAAGACTTGATTAAGATTAATTTCCTAATTTAAAAATTATTTTGGTGGGGTGGAAAAGGGCACTTCAGTCCTGTCACCTCAGCACACACCCAGACCCCACGCATGACCGATCTGATTGCTGTGGCAAGTTCTGCCCATCGGAGTTGATATCAGCGCAGGGCAGCTAGTATGTGGTAGGGCAGAGATGACAGCCTGCTCTGCTTATATTTCCCTTCACGGCAAAGATGAAAACTGTCATGAAGTTTGAGTCCCCATCCACCCCCACCCCCGTCTCACTCCTTTGAGATGACCTGCTCCTCCCTCTGACCAGCAGACCAGCAAGAAACATCTGCAGCTCAAAAGAAACCCATGAACAGCTGCACTCCTCGGATTAAGGGTCAATAGACTTCCTGATCCAGCAGATCCTCTCCCCTGGCGGGGCGTCTGGTTGCTTTTGCACGTCCCTGTTTGGAACTCCACATTTTTTTTTCTCCAGGCCTTGCCATTGTACTCTGCCCAGCTTGTACAGAGCATCGAGGTGGCCTGCCCTCTTCCCCCCGTGGCTCCCTGTTGTCCCCCAGCAAAGGAGGGGCTGTGCCAGACACTCGGCGGGCCTGTCCCTGGGCTTCCCTTTGCAAAGCCCAAGAGAAAGATGCCGAGGAGGACAACAGCTGCAGTGCTGGCTTGCCCTTGACAAATGAGCCTGTCACTCTACCTATTGATTAGCAATATTATGACATTTCCCTTCAAAAACGCAGATGTGGCGGTGCTAGCGACAAGGCCACGGCTCTGGGTGGAAAATAAAGTTTGCCATTGTTGGCTCCTCCCCCTCTACATCTGTTCAGCTTCAGAGGGAAAAGAAACCAAGATTCTGAGGGTGTTCAAGCGATTTGAAGAAGAAGAAGTTCTGACAGTCCGAGAAATACATACTAATAAGCCATCACTGTACACATGGAAGAGAGAGCACACGGCAAATCTGCCTGGGACACAGTAGAAAGCAAGGGGCATCTGATGCACTTGGAAAGTGGGGACTCCCTCTGTCTCGGCAGAGCTGCTCCTCAGGTCTCCGGACTCCATAAATCAAGCCATGGAGGGGTCTGTCATTTGTGTCTCTTTGCATGAAACGCATGAAGGGAACCGGTGAATTGGTGCTTCATTGCCTTCTCCCCTCCAAAAGTGCCTTTAATCTCGCCCTGCCCCTATGGGGCTGACGGTGTATTAGGGGGGAAATGCACGTAATTCCATTTTCTTTCCCTTGTACAGAGCATTCGGATGATAACATGTGCCTACTTTAATTTGTGAAACTTTTGTGGGGTACTTCCCCCCAACCTATTCCCAACATCTATTCCCATGTCGGGGGGGGTGGGGTGGGGGGAAGTGTTCTAAATAGCAGTCCATTTAAGTAAAAAAAAGGAAAAGTGCATCTTGCAGTCCAACATATGGTACATTTTGAGGTAAATTACAGGTAATTCATGAACATTTCCAGCAGGGAGATTGCCATCATGGGACTCTTGTATATCCATTACGTTCTCTTCTCATTTTTGTGGTTAAAGGAATCTCTCAAGCCTTTGAAGCAGAAATGGCAACACTCTCTCTGAACCATTTTGCCCTGCTAAGGAAAGTTATTATCCTGCTAACACACGGGACTGATCCAGCAACTTGATTTCGGCAAAGCTGATGGAAAGCAGGCTGCGAGGGGCATGTGTAGCACGGGTTTTATAGTGCGAAAGATCTGGGGGTTGGCAAGCCCAAGAGTGAAAGAGGAAAATAAAATCTGAGCAAACCAGAAACAGCCAGGCTGACACTATTGGATGAAAGAGAAAAGAAAAGAGGAAGTCACTTGGGGGATGGGGAGGAGAAACAAAGGAAAGAAAAATATTGCCTGTTTGCCCTGGGGGTCGGTGATGTAAATTAATATGAGCTAAATGGGATGTGACCAATTTGTAAGGCATTTGTTTCTCTCTTGTGAGATGGGCGATCTCCGTCCCAAGCAATCAGAACTCACCTCAGGCTACCCCTGGCTAGTCCTAGTCGCTATAGCGGTGTTGACCACCTCTCTTAATATACGGAACTCCTCAGAGCTACGATGATCCCTCAAGTCCAGCAGCCTTGTAAATTTACTCCTGTGACACTAATGTCTCTCTCCTTGGGACATATCGGATCCTGGTTTGTTGGGAAAGATGAAGGGGAGGAAAGCAGGGGAGAAAGGAAAGGCAGAACAAGCAAGCTCAGCACAGTTGGCCCCTCTGCACTGTTTGAGCAGCCTTTGTGTCTGGACCGCCTGCAAGAATTACGCAACTTCCAACATCTCCTTCACATCAAAGAGCTTCTGGAAGAGCTCTTCAAGCTCTGAGGCTGAGCTGCCCTGTGCCTCCCCTACCCTCGTACTAAATCAAGCTTTTATCTGCCTTCCCATCAGAACTGATGCTAAGTGTCCCTGACACACACATCCTCCAAATAATTTGAACTTGATCTGAGGCTTTCGGCCCTCTTGACTCAAAAAAATTGCCTATGATTTGCTTGGCAGCCATCCACCTCAGCATCGGCAATTGTGGGCAGTGATGTTGATGGTCGGGAAGGAGCCGTTGCCATGGCAACACAGAGTTCAAAGGAAGGGCCCTCCCGTGGTATCAGAATAGGGGAGAGTGATAATGTAATGAAGGCTTGTGTCTTCTCAGGGAGGGACAGGAGCTGGCCAAGTGATGGTGGGGGGTGGAGGGCAACATGGGCAATTCACCATTACAGTTATGTCTGAACTGTGCATTTATTTGGCTTTGGGGGGATTAGTAGTTTAGTGGAAAGTGCACATGATTGAGATTTTGGGGACTATATCCTAGCCTCAATTTTGCAGGTAGATGGTTGAGTGATCTTCACCTTTTTGCTCATTCGTGTCCTCATCTATAAAATAAAGGGTTGAACTAATAAAATCCAACTTCCTTTCAATTGCTAAAATGCTCTGATTCAATTATTCTAGGCCATCTAGGGACTTTTTGCATCTAACAGGCAGTATTTTATGCAGATCACATTCTGCTTATCAAGGCCATGCAAAATGGAAAAATGGGTGGATATATTGACTCGGAACAAGAGCTTCTTTTTTTTTTTTTTTTAAGATTTTATGTATTTATTTATTTTTCAGAGAGCGAGAGAAAGCACAAGCAGGCAGAGGCAGAAGCAGGCTCCCTGTTGAGCAAGGAACCCCACATGGGACTCGATCCCAGAATCCTGGGATCATGACCTGAGCTGAAGGCAGCGGCTTAACTGACTGAGCCACCCAGGCATCCCAAACAAGAGCTTCTTAAGCACCTAGTTGGCTCAGGGCACTCACTGCTCAAGGTGCTGCAAGGGTGAAAGAGGAAGACAAAGCCTCTGTTCTCAGCAAGCATGTATTCTAGCAGGAGACACAGAGGTCATACAAATAAACACACAACAGATCATTTAACAGTGATTGTAGAGAGGGCCACCATGTTGAATACAGCATGTAAGTGGAAAATCCCAGGTGGTCTAGGTGGGCTGGAAGTGTCAGGGATGCTTCTTGTAATAAGCAGTCTTTGGGAGGGAGTACAGTGAGTAGGAGTTAACTAGACAAAGGAGGAAGGAGAAAGCCTTGCAGACCAAGAGAAGGCAGACAGAGGGAACAGCATGTGAAACTAGGAAGTGGGAAGGAACTCAGATGAGCTATGAAGTGGGCCAGGAGAGGTGGGCATGGTCCCATCAGATCAAGTAAAGAAGACTTCTATTGGCTATTCTGTTTTACCTAAGCACAATGAGAGGTCATTGAGGCTTATAAACGGGACTGGCTACTTGGATTTACATTTTCATAAGATCACTCTTGCTACATCATGGAGAACAATGGCAATTGGCAATTGTGGGGTTGGGGAGGTAGCATTTAGATTTCAGAGATGAGAACATCCTCAAGACAATTATAAATAATTCAGGAATCAAATTTGATTTACTTCAAGTTACCTATCTTGATAGAGGCAATTCAAAAATTAATTTCACAGTTTTTTCCTCCTTTGCCTTGCCTGGGTAGACACATCCTATAATGACTTTCTTGAGCCCCAATTGGTCAAAACTGCCCAGGGAATTCGTACGACCAGTGGTGAATTATTATTGATCTATTATTCTTCCAGTCTACCTCCACTGGCCTGCAGACATTTCCTGTTCTGAGCAGGATTGGAGTAAGAGAAAGTGTGTATGAAATGTTCATTTTCAAATTCGGAGATGCTTTCTCCTAAAATTCATAAATGTTCACATAGCTACCCATGGAGTTGTACTCAATAATACATCTACTTTGAAACAAAACAAATCTCAGCTTCAAAAATGCAAAAAGTGTGTCTGGAAAGAGTTATATCCATAGCAACAGTTTTCAGGGGCTTGGTGGCAGGGCGGGTGCGTGTCAGATTGCCCATTGCAGGGACAAGTTCTGGGCAGCCAAGTTTTTAAGGTAAGAACAACTCAAGAGAACAACTCACCTAGCTAGGTGATCAGCATGGGGTGTGTGGGGCACAGAGACAGGGCAGTAGATGGGTTGCACAGAAGACCCTTGTCACTTGTTTCAAATGTATTGCGTTCCTCACCTTGTTGAAGCCGCAGAACAACCTCATGGGTAGGCCTATTATTATCTCTGGTTCACAGATGATAAAAGGGAGATGAGGAACATGTACTTTGCCCATCCATGGCAGCCAGCTTTCAGGCCCTCACATGTACCCTCTCTGCTCTATTGCCCAACTGATCCCAAGGGAGGGAAATCATGGGAAGAAGCTCAAAGGGGACAGCCTCACGCTTCCAGTCATTTTCTCCCTCAGTCTCATGCCTCTTTTCTCTCTCATTCCTGCCTCTTCTTTCCCATCCCTAGAGGGAGGCTGCAGGAGAAAGATTTACGAACAAGGAAAAGCTCTCTAACCCCCTTATAAACTTTATGGGCCATGTGGACATGTACAAATCAGATATAAACATGATGTCCAGGGCCAGAGTTCTGTAAATAGTGATATCACTGAGGAAAATCTCCAGGAGAATCTGGTTCCCGGGAGAGAACAGACAAGGGTCCTGAAAACAGTGTGTGAAGAATGATGAAAGCTGCTTTGAAGTGAAGCCCAGGGCCTGTGGTGTTTTCAGCAGCTTTCCCCCTGCAGCCCTTGGAATTTTAGCTGTAATAAAAAAAATACCAAAAGAAAACAGCTGGTCTGGTTGGATTTGTTAAAGTAGAAGCAACGTGTGGCCCTGTGGAGAGGAACATGATGGTGGGAAAGCAGGTGTGATGAGGAGGGGGACCAAGGGGTGGTTTTCAGAATTCGTGCATTAGGCCCACCACAGTTTTGCAATACATGTCAAACACTGAACAAGTAACAAGACATTTCCAAGAAGTTTCCCCCTTGGATGCAGACTCGACCTGTTGGATAACTAGGGAAGTATTAGCACACCCATTTTATAGATGAGAAAGAGTCTTGACTTTGACCAAAGGGAACCTGTGAGGGATTATACTGGCTGGGCATGACAAAGACAGGGTTCTGAGTTCAGCTTTACTTCTGTCTGAGAGTTTCTCATCTCTGTCCACACTCAAGAAGGTTCTATGACAGAGCTGGTTGCTGAGGGCCTGACACCTAAAGAAACATTGGGGAGCATTCTTGCTCATTGATTCCAGCATTATTACTGGGTCTGGTGACCCTTAAATGAGAATCATACTGTAAGAGTGCATTTAAGGTGGATAGTAGTCAGTCTCAAAGATCCCCCCCCTTGGCATCCATAGCCTTGTGTAGCCCCTCTCACATTGTACAAGGGTTGGTCTGTATGGCCAACAGCATATGTCCAAAGGGATGGCATGTCATTCTGAGACACAGAAGACTATCGCTTCCATCTTGGGTTCTCTCATTCTCTCTCTTCCTCGAATCACTTGCTCTAAGTAAAGCCAGCCTGCACATTATGAGGACAGTCAGGCAGTCTACTGAGAGGTCCCCATGGAAAGGAACTGAGTTCTTCAGCTAACAGTCCGCAAGCAGCTGAGGCCTTTCAATAACCACACACACGAGCTTGGAACTGGATCTTTCCCCAGGCAAACCTTCAGATGATGGCAGCCCCAACTGATAGTCTGACTGCAACCTCATGTGAAACTGTGAGCCAAAACCACCCAGCAAAAGCTGTTCTCAGATTCCTGACCCACAGAAACTGAACTCATAAAGGTCTGTTGTTTTAATTTGCTAATTTGCTACACACAAATAGATAACTAACACATTGTGTATGCCTTGGCTCTTCTGCTCTGAAGCACTAAGGAGAAATGGCAAAGGAAGAGAACTGTTATAGTTTGTAATACTTTACTGCTGTTCATCTAAAAAAGATGCTCAACAAAGACTGTACATTATAAGAGTGCCACAAAAGAAACACTTTTCATGTATAGATTACAGTACTATCAATGAGATTAAATAGACATTCTGCTAAAAGCTGGGTATTTGGATAGGAAGAAGAATAAGGAGGAGGAGGAGGAGGAAGAGGAAGGGAAGGAAGAGGAGGAGGAGGAGGAGGAAGAGGAGGAGGAGGAGGAGGAGGAGGAGGAGGAGGAGGAGGAGGAGGAGGAGGAAGAGGAGGAGGAGGAGGAAGAGGAGGAGGAGGAGGAGGAGGAGGAGGAGGAGGAGGAGGAGGAGGAAGGATAAGTAGTTTAGAAGCCTGAGCTGAATCTCAAGGATGAGTAGAGGGAGGAGAAAGCAGGAAGAGAAGTAAGCAAAATAGCAAAGAAAGAAAGAACAGAATATGTATAAATAACAAGAAGGACTTCAATATGACTTTAAAAAGGCAGGAAATAACATGAGGTGAGGCTGGTTCGCCAAGGGAACATTAGCCTGAGTTGAAGACAGCAAACAATGGTCACCCAACTAAATCAGTTTCTTCAAGAAAAGATTAAATATTGAGTCACAAAGTTCATATAGAGCTATGCTATCCAATATGGCAGTCACCAGCCACATAGAGTTATTTAAATTTAAATTAAGTAAAATAGGGGCGCCTGGTTTAAGTGGTTTAAGCCTCTGCCTTCAGCTCAGGTCATGATCTCAGGGTCCTGGGATCGAGCCCCGCATCGGGCTCTCTGCTCAGCGGGGAGCCTGCTTCCCCCTCTCTCTGCCTGCCTTCTGCCTACTTGTGATCTCTCTCTGTCTATCAAATAAATAGATAAAAATCTAAAAAAAAAAAAATAAGTAAAATTAAAAATTTAAATTAAATTAAATTAAAGTAAAATTAAAAATTCAGTTCCTTAGTTGTATCATTCATATTTCAAGTGCTCAGTAGCAAAACATGGCTAATGGCTACTGTATTGGACAGTGCAGATATAAAAATTTTCTAACATCACAGGAAGTCCTGTTAAATAACTTTCATATTTATCATTCACTAGATAAAATCATAAGCATATACTGAAATTTTAAGACAAGTTGTGTAAAAAATCTGCCAGCATCACATAGATCTATCTGATATAAGTTTGAATATACAAATGCTTTCTGGGTACCTAGGCTTACATTAAACCCTTGGAATGTAATTGTAATGGGATTTTTCATGTGCCTCCCTCACATTCTTGGCATGTATATTTCTTAGAGGTAAGTAATTGGATAATACTAACTATATAAATGTGCTTAATTTGTGGTTTTATAAATATTGGCCAATTTCATCATATAAAGCTACCCATGGTATTTTTTTCTCCACTGAAATCCTTAGTATTTCTCAGAGCAATAGTGTCCTGAGGAACAGAAATGGAGAAACTTCTATAGGCCATGAGGAATTTGAGGAGGGTGATATGACTAGCCTCACAAATTATAGCCTTTATGAAAAGCATTAAGCAGGATGTTTTCAGGCAGGGGCTGGTAAGATGTGAGGGGAGGGCCAACCATTAGAACAGGTGCAGCGGTCCAGGAGAGAACCATGAGGGCCTGAAGTAGGGCATGACTAGAGAGGAGTCCCTAGGTAAGGTGTCAGAAATGCAAAAAGATAACCTACACATGGTCTTTACCCTGAGCATGCTCCCAGTCTTGTGGGATGCCTCAAAGATAAGGACAGATATGTCACTGTCTAAAGGTTGCAAAACCTTGCTACAGAAGGCCATTTAAAATACAAGATGATGGCTCTGGAGAACATTTTCCATCCCCTAAACCCTGTCCCATGGCTAAAAATTACATCTTTGGATTAACACATTTGGTTAAGATATTCTACTGCCAGGAATCTTTTCAGAAGGGACAGAAAAGCAGTCTGGATAATAGTTTTGGAGTACAGATTCTGAAGCCAGATCACGGGGAAAAAATATTGGCTCCACAACTTGCCCCTGTGTGACTTGGACAAGTTACTTAGCCTTTCTGTGCTTTGGCTTTCCTGATCTGTAAAACTGGGCTATTAGCAGTGCCTATAGGTTTTTAGCAGCCTTATAGGGCTGTTAAGAGGTTGAATGAGTTTTATGACAAGTGCTTATAACAAAGCTTGAGACATACATAAATATTTGTCCTAGGGGTGCCTGGGTGGCTCAGTGGGTTATAGTCTGTCTTCAGCTCAGGTCATGATCTCAGAGTCCTGGGATCAAGCCCTGCATCAGGCTTTCTGCTCAGTGGGGAGCCTGCTTCCCCATCTCTCTCTCTGTCTGCCTCTCTGCCTACTTGTGATCTGTCTGTCAAATAAATAAATAAATAAATAAAATCTTAAAAAAAAAATTTGTCCTAATTATTACATTTTTTCAGTCTTGACCAGGTAAGTTAGTAATGACCACATAGGACAGTTCAGTTGATTCCAGGGCCTGTGGTCAATGCAATTGGATTGAAGGCAGGAAATGAAGAATGTTTGGGAAGCATGTGGAGTGGCTGCCATGAGCTCCTCAACCTCGGGTGATCAGATTGAAGAATTGCTAGGGGAGACAGGTGAGCTTTAGTGACAAAGGTGAGAGTGTGGCAAAGACAAGTCTCCCTTGCTTTCCAGTTTTTGGTGATGCTGACATGGATGATTGGGGGCCACTAAGAGCATTGGCTTTGGAGTCAGTCATAGTTTTGTCTTTTACTAGCTGTGAACCTCAGCATCTCCATCAACAAAACAGAATAATACCTGCAGCATGAGGTTATTGGGATGATTAAATTAGATAATATGTAGAAAGTGTGGTTGACCCTTGAACTGCACAGGTCCACTAGTATGTGGAATTTTTTAAAAAAATAAGTACAGTACATTACTGTAGGTGTATTTTTATTTATTAAAAATAAATTTTTATTTATTTATTTGAGAGAGAGACAAAGTGGGCAGGAGGAAGAGGGAGAGAGAATCTGAAGCAGACTCTGCTCTGAGTGCAGAGCCCAGTGCAGGACTCAATCTCATGACCACAAGATCATGACCTGAGCTGAAACCAAGAGCCAATGTTTAACTGACTGAGCCGCCCAGACACCGCTGTCTTTTCTTTTACTGTATTTCATTGTAAGGTACCAATGATTATAAAATCATTGCTTTTAAGCCAATCTCAGAAATATGAACATGTGAAAAACAGAATATAGATAGAATGGAACGAAAGGGAAGGAAGCTCATATCTACCAAATTCCTGCTGTGTATCTAGCCAATGTACCAAGAAACGTGGGTATCCATTATTCATTTAATTCTCTAAACAGCCCTAGAAAGTATGTGGCATTATTATCTCTACTTTACAGAAATGGAAACCCAGAAAGTTCTAGAACCTGCTCAGAGTCACACAGCTGCTAAGTGCCAGCACACCATTTTAAATCTTCTCCCAAGATTTTATTTTGGTCCTTTCCTCAGACTGGGTATGGCCTTAGTGTGGGAGAGACTGCAGATGAGTGAAGAAGCCACATGACTGACTCTTCACGATTTCACTGAAAGGAAGTCAGTTTCTAGGAGAGAGATTGAACATGTCCCCTCCTACCCTCCTCCTCAGGAAGGGAGGAAGTGGGAAATCAAAGCACAGGCCCATGCAGAGGGGGTACGGCCCCTGCTGATAGGGAAGGGTCTCCCAGTGAGGGAAGATGGAAGCATCTCTCCACCTAAAGGCCCCAGAACTGGTCTCCTATGTGCAAACAGGCTTGGCACTGTAAGGGTCCACATTGTCATGGGGTAGCAAGTGGGGAATTGTGATCTTGATGTAGAAGAAAAGTAATGTTCATTGTTTCTCCAACATTTGTTATGAACCTTGGAAAACAACATTGTGGATGGCAGGGAAAGAAGGTGAACAGGATAGTAAGGATGTGGGGAAGTGTAGGAAATGAGAAATGAAGAACAGAAGACACAGTCAAGGCCTACCAAGGCCATTAATGTCAGGGACTGTTCAGATTCCAGCAGCCAAGTTAAATGGGGGGTGAAGGGAATCTCTTTGGCCACTCCTAGGGGATGAACCAGTTCATAAACAACAGCAAAAACAACAACAAAGAATTTAGCAATCTCAACACCCAAAAAACAAATAATCCAGTCAAGAAACAGGCAGAAGACATGAACAGACACTTCACCAAGGAAGACATGCAAGTGACTAACAGACGCATAAAAAATGCTCCACATTCAGTTGTCATCAGGGAAATACAAATCAAAATCACAGTGAGATACCACTGCACACCAGTCAGAATGGCTAAAACTAACAGGACAGGAAACAACAAATGTTGGTGAGGATTAGAGAAAGGAGAACCCTCCTACACTGTTGGTGGGAATGCCATCTGGTACAGCCACTCTGGAAAACAGTACCGAGGTTCCTCAATGAGTTGAAAATAGAGCTATGCTAAGCCAGCAATTGCACTACTGGGTATTTACCCTAAAGATACAGATGTAGTGAAAAGAAGAGGCACCTGCACCCCAATGTTTATAGTAGCAATGGCCATAAGAGTCAAACTGTGGCAGGAGCTGAGATATCTATCAACAGAAGAATGGATAAAGAAGATGTGATCCAAATACACAATGGAATATTACTCAGCCATCGGAAAGGATGAATACCTACCATTTCCATCGACATGGGTAGAACTGGAGAGTATTATGTTGGGTAAAAATAAGTTAATCAGAGAAAGATAATTATATTAGTTCACTCATATGTGGAATATAAGAAATACCACAGAGGATCATAGGGGAAAAAAGGGAAAACAGAATGGGAAGAAATCAGAGAGGGAGATGAACCACGAGACTCTTGACACTGGGAAACAGAGTTGCAGAAATGGAGATGGGTGGGGGAGGGGGTAACTGGGTGATGGGCATTAAGGAGGACATGTGATGTGATGAGGACTGGGTGTTATACACAAGTAATGAATCACTGAAAACTATATCAGAAACTAAGGTACTATATGTTGGCTAATTGAATTTTTAAAAAACAAACAAAAACAAAACAAAAAGCCCAGGCATTCAAGTCATATAATAACACTAAAATGACAGATAACAAATATACATGAGGCACTTTGCCGGGCCAGTCCCACATACTAACACATTTAATCCTTGTAGCAACACTACAAGGTAGATGCTGTCATTCTTCTCATTGCACAGAGGGAGAGAAAAATCTTAGGCTTAAAAGATTAAGGAACTTTCCCAAGGTCATAGATGGGAAAAGGCAAAGCAAGGTCTAAATTGAGGCATAGATGATTCAAGAGGTTGCACTCCTGACCAGATTGCCATATTGATCAGGAAATGTTGGGAAATCTCAGTTTCAATGTCGGTGAGGCAATGCACTGCCAAGTAGATGCTCTGGAACTCACATCCAGCTTGCCTCTAGGACATAAAAATTAAATAATTCTGATCCATTGTTAAGCATCATTTATGATCCATGGTCTGAAGAGACAGGCATATTTCACACATAACCACATATGCCTTACTATAATGTAATCTAATAACAGCTCTATGAGGTAGAGATTAAAGTCACCCTTTTAAATAAAGGAAACACGAGTTCTAATTTGCTTAAAGTATGGGTCCGACCAAAGATTGACATCTGGTTAAATGTCATCTGGCTTCAATGCTCATTCTCTCGCCACTGTGATGTACCCCCTGACTCATATTATGTGTTAAGTGAAATGGCTGCTCCTAGTTAAGATGGAGAGAAAAGGATAGTTTGTATCTTTTCTGCTGTTGTTCTGTGACTTCTACATATACACTTAATATTTATCTAAAAATAATTTGCTGCAAGTGTGTTGGTTTTGTTTCGATCCCACTTTTACCTCTGATGCTCTGTAACAATATGTTGAGTACCGTGACCCACTTCCGCCCCACGTGTTTTATCCTAATAATTTCATTGAATGGCTAATGCCAAGCTGGATTATTGGAGATAATGGGAATGGCCAATCGCCACACTGGAACACTGGCCAATTCCATCTCCTATTTAGGGCTGTCATGGCAGACCGTAGACCTGGAGGCCACCTTTCTCGGATCTCCCCCCACATAACTTCGCATCTTCTGCCGCTTCATCCAGCTGCCGGCTGGCTGCAATTCGCCTGAGGCAGTCTGCTGCAATTTTCCACGTCCCAATCTCATCCCCCATTACAAAAAAAGATGGGAAATATAATGGGCTGAAAGAATTCCGATAGCAAATACCAGACATCAAATTACACAGGTAGTAATCACACAGATTAGGGAACATAATGAATACAATATTCAAGCTGAACACAGACAATGAATTTTTCAGTATGATACAAGCTTCTTGTTAATAAAATGAAATAACAATTTTCTTCTTATTAAAGCTGAAACCATCTCTACTTTCTAAAGGGACACATGTCACCCGGACCTCTGGGCTGAAACGATTTGAAACTCAATGCACACAGGACCAAATGGACGACTAGACATTTTGGCTGCCTCTTACATTCATTTCAGATCGTGCTGCTGTTATTGTTCATTACGGAGTGGTTTGGAAGTTTCACCTAATGTTTCTGAAACCTTCTCAGAAGCGAATAAATGTATTATTCACAACATGTTGGACACAGAAAGGTACTGTTGTGGGAATCGGGAGACCTGGGTTTTAGTTCCAATTCCCACTGTCAGATTTCATGGCTTTGGGTACAGAGTGATGAACAGGATGGAGCAGGGTGAGGCGTCTGCCCAGGGGGAAGGAATTGGGCTGGGCAGCGTCTGTAGAGAATTTCAAACCATAAGAAGACTGACTAAAGTCAGCCCACTATTTTGTTACCGTACTCCATCCATCCTCAGCAAGGTCAGTGATAAAAGGCTCCTCCTCCCTCTCAAATATTCTGTGGGTCTAAGTTCTTAGCAATTGATTTTAGTGAATAAACACATGAATAAATCACACACGTGCATCAAATTAGCACCTTTTTTATTACTTATCTTTTAATAAACACTGTATTCTACATGAATTTTAGAACACCCAGTTCCACCGTCGGGCTCCAACACACATGGATTAACAACACGCTACATGCATTTGTTCCTGGAATGTGTGTCCTATTTGTCGTCACTTCGAATATTTGTAATAATTATAATGATTTTGACTTGTAACGGTTGAGCTCAGTCTGTGTCTTTAGCTCCGTGATACTACAGACACCTAAACAGAGATTTGGAGTAAACAACAACAGCAAGCGATTTTGAAGACCACCAACAGAACATGATTTCTTCAGTTCTATCATTCTATGTGATTCCTCGGGAGTTTCTATTTGTTTAAAATGTGTAAGAGTGAAACGGTGTGCATTGGGAAGTGTAAAACTTTTGCTTAGTAAATTTTGTTTAATCACAAACTATTTCACTGAATCTGAAATATATTTTCCCATTGAAATTTATCCTTTTAAAATTTATAACTGTTTTTGCAACTAAAGAAAAAAGCCACAACTAAATAATGATAACTGATGATCCTTGTTTGTTATGGAAAGTAATTTTGTTACAGAGGACGGGGTGTTAAGAGTGGCCTCCTATGGGTTTCTATGGGTGTCAGATACATTCTGTACACAGGAAGCCTGGGAACCCACCAGGGTAGGGAGAGGGATTCATTTCTTAGATTAGAGGCAGCATTTCCCAAAGATCAGGGATCTGTCGATCATTAGTTCACTAGTTCCTTGAGCCCCTCCATGAAATTTAGTATTAAATTTCATAATCATTATTCTGTTGATTTTTCTTTAGTTGTAAAATAATTAAAAATTGTAAAGGGATAAATATCCATTGAAAAATAGGACTCAGATTCAGCCTGATAGATGCGGGGAGTACCTATTTCTCCTACACCCTCTTGAGGATTAAAAATGTGAGCTTCTATAGTCAAAGCTCTGAGAAATCCCGCGGTCAAAGGAAACCAATACGTCCTTAACCTAGTTGTCCCAGCGGTGTTCGGTGTTTGGTTTTATTCTGGAGTAGGGGTTAGTGAAGGATGGGGTGGCCGGGTGGTGGAGAACAATCAGTGGCAATTAAAAGAGAGAAACAGCTATCATTGTACGGAGATACGGAATTCACTTTGGGTAGGACCCATGGTTTTCAGACTTGACGGCGCATTAGAACCCCTGGAGAGCTCTTCCAAATCCCCATGACTAGGCTGCACCCCAAACCAACTAGGTCAGAGTCTCGGGGAAGGGAGGGAGGGAGATGGACCCACACCAGTTTTGTGAAAATGCCCAGGTGATGTTGCTGGGCAGCAAAGTCTGAGAACCCGCGGGTTCGATCCCCTTGCGGTGTTTTTCAGATCTTCAGTTACAAAGTAAAGCTCTCGGGCTTCTCATCCCCCACGGTGTTCCAGTCTCGTTCGCCGGCTGGTGGTAGGAAGTAGGATGAAGGGGTGATCTGACCTTTGAGCTGCAATCAGGGAAGGGATCAGATCACAACGCCTACCTCCCAGTCCACCTCAGTGGCCTGCACTGGCGAGGCTGTCTGGAGCCTGTCAGAAAGAGGATGCCATTAATAATAATAAAAAACAAATGGCTCCTTTAGCCAAAAACCCCCCAGAAGTTGAAAAATGGGATATTTGTGCACTAAGATGGTGCCCAGATGCCTTGAACTGTGAGAAGAGCAGAGAAAGAGAAGACTGCAGCTGGTTTCCCCATTCCCAGGCTGATTTGCCTATTAACCTCCTGGAATTTCAAGCAGCGGTTCGTTTAGCTTGCTTTCCACAACAACCCCGCACAGGCCCTGCCGCTGGGACATAGTGTGCAAGGGTTTTCATTAAAAAGTTAACATTTGCCACAGAGTTCAGAGCTCCCTCAATATCTCATTGCAAAGAGAAAAACAGCTCAGCTTCAATGAGTCAAATGTCGCAGTAAGATAAATGCTAACATTTTCTTGAAAGCCACAGTAATTATTCAAAAAACAATCCTCCCGTCCCACCCCTCACTCCCAGGTCTTTCTTTTGGTGCCAAGGATCTGCTTCTGCTGTCCTCATTCAGCAAAACTCCCAGGGCCCTTTTCCCTTTCACAACCTTGTGGGCACCAGCGCCGCCATCCGTGGTGACCGCGAGCTTCGGCAGCAGGCAGAATCATGTCCAGGTTCCTCAAGAACATCCGTGCCCGTGAGTCCCAAACTTCACAAACTAGTCCCAAGCTCAGTGGCTGGCTTTTGACAACCAGGTTTAGGAAGTAGAGACCTAACTGGGAGCCCATAGGGTTGCCCCTGAAAGGCTCTAGTGATCCCACATCACTCTATTCCATGATAAGGGTCACGTTTCAGGACAAAGCCATGGCAACAGGGGGTGTGACGTTTCAGGACAAAGTCATGGCAACAGGGGGTGTGAGGTCAGAGATTTGCTTCCACCCTGAGCGCACTTGCTGAGTGCGGAGGCCAGCATTACCTCCTGCCTCCCTGCTTGTTGGGTATGCCCCCTGCCCAACAGGAGTAGCTCCTGCTCTTTGGTTTCCTTATCTGTGAAATGGGAATAAAAAAGAGCATCTCTGGAGATCACTGGGACTAATGATCAAATGAGATAAATGTAGGTGAGTCACCTGAATAGTGTTGGGCACAAGTGTTACCCTTCACCTGAGTTCAAGTTCTGACTCCTTATTAGCTATGCAGTGGTGACTACATCACTGAGGCACTAGACCCCAGCTCCCTTACCTGTAAGACAGGGAGACTATTAGTTTCTACCTCCAGGTTTTTAAGGATCTCATGACCTATTGCATTTAAGTGGCTCAGCGAACTTTTGGCACAAGATAAATGCTCAGGAACTGCGAGCTAAGAAAAGCAGAAAGTTAGCTCAATGTTTGGCGATGGGCAGTTCAGCCTGTATTTTCCGAATTTGAAACTTAATAGACTGAGGCTCATTGACTCTGGTGAAAAAGAACATAGTTCACCTTTTAAAATTTTCCCAGCAGCTGGACCTTCTTTTCATATAGCAATTCTGAAATTGACTGTGATCCCACAAAAGCACTGGCAGATATGTTACATTTACACTTGTAAAATAAAATAAAATAAAAGCAGTGTTATTATGAAATCTTAAAGGAAGGCCTTACCTCTGAACTACAGAAAGATGAATGTGGAGATGATCAAAGGTGATCTGATTCGGATTTAAACTACAAAAATTTCTGCTGATTTGCCATATGCTATCACTTTTTTTTTTTCTTTTAAGATCTAGGCATTTTTGGTAACTTCAAGGAAAAGATACCAGGATTTTTTTCTAGCTTTATTGAGATATGGTTGATATATAGAAAGTTGCACAGAATTGATGTAAACCATTTTGGGCAGTTGGACGATGTGTACACTCACATTATTGTACACTGTGTACACTCACAGTCCAGGCACTAACTATATAAGGACCAGGATTTTGGAAAGCCATAGCAAACTCAAGTGGAACAAGCACCCAGACACTTCACACACCTGATTTCATTTCCAATCTCACCCTTTTCACCCAGTAAATTCGGAAGTTGATAATCCACAAAGAATGAGAAAGTTCAGAGGGGCCCCTGACTATTATTTTCACCAGTATTTTCTAAATGCCATTCCCTCTTCTTAAACCAACCCAAATCTCACTAATAGCACAGGTCAAGTTGATTGGAAAGGGATGAGGACAGGTTAAGCCATTTGAAAATTCTACTATTCAGCCATTTTAAACAAAACAACTGCATATAGCCAGATTTCCTACTAAATTCAAATTTACGCAATGATTTACTCACATTTTCCTAAGCTCTCAAAAAACTTTTTTTTTTTTTTTTAAGAATCAAGAGAAAAGAAACCTATGTCTTTTTGGAATCCAGCAAAGCAAGGCAGAGTTTGAGATAGGATAGGACTCAAGTACTGTTTCTTATTTATTTTAAACAACTTGCCGTCTGGTAACATTTTTCTGTTCTATTTTTAATAGCTATAAAGTTTCTTTATCACATTCAGTAATTATCTTCCATCTCAAAAGGAGAAAGGAAATTCCATAATAAGAACTACATGAAACACTGAGTGTACAGGTGCCAGAAAATATTGTTTTGTTTAGTGGAGATGAGATCGTAAAAATATGGCTCTTTATAATGCATGTTCTCAAGTTTATTTATAGACACTGTGACACCCACTCTTAAACTCCTTATTTAATCACTAACAGAAACATTATTTTGAAAGGGAATTAGGGTGGTGAAAATATATTTTTAAATGGTATATTCTCTAGAGCAGTCTCATTTTTTCTTACTATTATCAGCTGCAACTACCCAGAAAAAAAATCAGGAGGCAATTTAAGCTATAACAAAAAAAAAAACAAAAAACATTTTAAATTTCTCAGGGGCAAGCTGCACTCCATCTTGAAGGAAATTGGAAGGGTTATCAGAGAGAATTTATTGTCTGATGACCCCTCCTAGTTACTTAAGTGAAAGCTATAAGAGAAAAATACAGCGGCAGTTAAGAGATCTGATACAAACTTTCTTTAAGGCGGGCAGTGTGGAGAGATTTTAAGATTTCATGAATTTTATGCTTTGGGACCATGGATACCTTTGCATATGTTAATATATCCTTAGCATTTTTTGTGTGATATAACTGCATCTTAAACAATTATACCAGGTGATTATGATTACTTTTGAAAGGGCAAAAGAAATGACCTCACTAATAGTGAATTCCATTCAGTGCCGTTGGTAGTAAAAATGTCTACTGCTCTGCTCTGCTCAGTGGGGTCATTAATAGTTGCTTTTCTTCCACTTATGGATAATGTGCATCAACTGGATGTTAGAAAAGTAAATAGTGCTTTTCTGCCTACTAGAAAATATTTTTCTAAAAGAAAAAATTAAAGAGCACATTTTACCTCTACCAAGGTATCTACAAAGATGTGTCCACTTCTTAGAGCCTCCTTCCTTATCTAATAGAGATCTCACTAATAAATGAAGTAGAATTAACCATCTCTATATGTATTTTTTCAAATCTCAATATCCTAAGTTTATGTATTCCATGGGAGGTAGGTTTACAAGGGTTTTTTCCAGAAAAGACACTGGAATAATGATTTTGATGTTGAATATTAATAGTGGAAACGTTTCACAAACTTACCATTAAATGAAAGCGATTTTTCAGGATACCTAGCCACTTTTAATGAAGGGGAGTGGAACACAAAGAGAACATAAAAGAGAAGAATTTTTGTATACATTCCTCAAAGACCCACTTTGGATTTTTCATCTCAGTTGATGAAGCAAGCGGGCATAGCCCTGTGTTTTATTTTTTACTGACAGAGACAATGAGGACAAAATAGCCCTCTGAGTCCACCCCTCGTCTCCACTGAAAGCCTGGTGGTTTAGCTGGTGAACTCGTGACTACAGCAAGATCCACTGCAGGACCCCAGCCTGGCAAGTCACAGAGGCCGACGGCCCCCTAACATTTTAATGCATTGGGTTTTCTTCTGCTGACCCATGACGTGGGTAAATAAAGATAACCTTCAAGAAATAGAGACTGCTCCCAGGGTGACACTGGGGGATTCTGGCAGAGAGCAAGTGTCCTGCTGGCATTAGTCGTGCCAATCATGATCGGGAAGAGAGTGTCAGGCAAGAGCAGCAGACGAGGCATTCTAGAAAGCCGACTGCTGGTTATCAGTTATCTGAGCGCCAAGGATGGATGGGAAAAACCCTCCACAAAATCTCCGTGTTCCCCAATTCAGATGAGTGGTTTGCTCAGCTTTGTTTCCGTTGAACATTTACAAAGAGATTATCCCAAGTTTTGCTTATTTAGTTGTTTTTGTTTTCTGGCTTAACATGCAACACGTTACCTAATAAAAATCACACCACATTAAACAGGCTGCGTTGAGTATACTGCAGTTAGTGTGACTTTACTGGTGTTATTCTAAGTGTCTGTTCTCTGAATTCCCTTGGAATTTATGCTGTTAACTCCCACGGATACCAACAGACCTCCCAAGCCCGCAGTTCCACATGCTATATATTTATTAGGAGGCAACTGAACTTCTAGACGCTGCACACAGGGCTGTATTTTGTCCCTGAACACTTGAGTTCTTGAACATACTTGTTTGGAAATGTTTCTTAAAATATATGGTTTAGCTGCATAGACTGAAAATTTTGTGTAATCAGAGAGGATGTTTAGAAACATTATTTGGGGAGGGAAATCATGCTTTAGTACTACTTGAGAATAAACAATGCAATGCCCCTTCTTCGGGGCCATGAGTATTGCTAATAAAACAAAGGAGAGACACGATCCTCGGAAAGGAGTGATATAGGAATGTCAAATATTTAACCATTTGGCCTGGAAACATGTTTGAGGACCCAAATCAGGTCCTTTCACTAAGATGACAAATACTGAAATACCCCTGCAAAGGCCTTTCGGGGGGGAAGGTAAGGCTGAAATCAAAGAAAAAAAAATCTCTTGGTGAAGCTTGTAGCTATATATCTGAACAGAAAGCTTTCATTTTGTTCAGAAAGTTTTCCTCTGATTTTTAAAAGATTAGAGTTTATTTTATTCTTAGGCTGAGGGGGTTCATTTCCTCCATTTAAATTATAAAATATTTGTTTGGTGTTGTTGCTTATGTTCCAGCATTATGATTTTTTTCTGCAGGACACTCCACTTCCAGTAAGAGAGAATTCATGCCAAACTGTGATAGGCTTTTCATTTGTAGCAATTGCTTCAGAGCAGTTTTGAACAATTGGCTGAATGTTGTTGAAAACAGGGGTTTAATTTTTTTAAGTGCTTGATTTATTCTGATTTGTATTACTTAATGAAATCTAGTCGTGAAAAATCATGGATTCTGATAAAATCATAGATTAGAAAATAATGGGCATGTTAAGCTTTCCTGAACTTGCCTTTCTTCCAACCCATCAAACACTAGGAAAGGGTGTGGAATCACTGATGAAGTAGCGCCACCATCTGGAAATTTTCAGAATAGCATCTATACGTTCCTTTCACTTACAAAAGTGAGCTCTTTCCATTTATCTTAGTTGGGGGGAAAGCTGATCCCGTTTACCTAAGTGCCCTAATGCTGCCCTAAATACTCAGTGTGTGACATTTAACCCTTTTCCTGTACCGTTGTCTCTGCAGAAAAAAGAGATTCACTCCACATTGGAGAGGATGCTTTCCTAGACATCTGAAGATTGAATGACCACGCAGAAATACAGACGGGTATGGCATGAAGAAAAGCTGAGCTTCAACATTGTAGACTTGCAACTTAGACACATATATGGTCACTGCACATGCATTGTAGTCTTTCAACTTAGACACATATATGGTCACTGCACATGCGTGCATTCCAAGACATTAAAATTCCTCACCTGTAAAATGAGGATAACAAGAGTATCTTCTCTGCAGAATAATTGGAGAATAATATGAGATAATGCCTGTAAAGTGCTGAGCACAGTGCCTGGCACATACTACCAATGAATTAACATTCATAGCGTTGGCAAAGACCACAAGACGATGTCAGGTCCAGCTCTTGTCCCACAAAGAAAGTTTCTACACTTTATTTAAAAGTCATGAGAAAGTAGAGATCTGTCATCCTCTTAATAAGGTAATCCTCTGGCCACGTTCTCTGTCTCCTGCAGTCTGGCGTCAGTCTGCGCCTCTAGTCCCACCAACCTCCTCCTAACCTGCCACCCCCAACCACTGGCTTTACTCCCAGCCTCCCAAGCAAGCCACCTGCCTCTGCCTGTCTGTTTCCTTGTCTCATCCCCTTAAACTGTGCAGTCCACCTCTCTCTGCTTATTGAAGGCCCATTTTCCTTTTCTGTGACTCCACCTCCTCCTCTCTTCCCCACCACCCGTTCCTCCCACACTGGGGAAGTGTTATATTGGTTTTCCTCCCCCTGCCCCTTTATAACTTGCTTTGCAGAGCTGAAAACTCCTGCGCAGCAAGCTCAAGATGCTAAACATTGCTGCACCCAGAAAAGTGGCTGGATGTTTGTTTCTAGGATACTCATCACAGTGGTGATAATGCAGTTTCATACCTACAGCTGTACGACCAAAATGATCTGACAAAACTTTGACCCAAACGGATCACAGAAATGAAACCAAAATCTCTGACCGAAATTAATAAGAACAACTGTTCACATTAACAAACAGGAGGGCTTAGCTCCTGGGCCACACCGACAGGAGGACAAGAGCAGATTTTTTTTTATTGTGGAGATAATAAAATGAAAATAACATCTCCTTATATAGAACCTTTCTTTCCTCAAGCAGCCCCCTGGGTAAGAACCTATTTGTGCATCTTTATTTACCACCCCAGAATCTCTCTGTGGTGGTAGAGAAGGCACCTGGAGGCAGATAGGACTCCCAGCAGAGGGGAAGCCTGGCCTGGGGATGGGAGGCCCTGAGTTGAAGTCCTGCTTCTAGTACTTACTAGTTGTGTGACCCAGTGAGTTGTTTACTGACAGTCCCTTTCCTCCTCTATGAGATGGTCCGAATAATCCCGCACAGGATTGTGAAAGGAGTAGATGATTCTCATGGGACCAAAGCACACATGCTAAGGGTCAAACAAGTGTGCTGAAGAGAGCACAAGTTTGGAGGTTCCTCCCACTGCATCTTTGGCCATCATTTCAGAATTCCCTAGCATTTTTAATCCGAAGACTTAAACTCAACTTTATCCCAAAATCACCAGCAGAGGTCACTCAAGGACAGACTGAATTCTTACTAACCCCTGGCCTGCCTCCTAAGTGAAGGGCTGCATTATTAGAGTTAAAATAGCGTAACATTTTATGGTAACGCTTTGTTTTAATGTTATTATTCCACATTGCCCATTAGAGTTATACTTCAGCAATTTGATCGACGTTCTGCTTACAGTTTTCTTCACTTAAAATCTATGTGCAGAGACCCAGCTAAACACCCTCTGGCTAGAGAAGTAGAAGGACACAGTGTGTAGAAGAGGGATGGGGTAAAGACATCATATTTTTAGTGACATAGAAAAAGAGTCTAAACCGATGATGAGAGCATGCAGAAGGAGACCTGGGCCTGCACCTGCTTATGCAGTAAAGGGTGACTCAAGGGAGAGATGTGGTGGTCTCAGAGAGACTCGGAGCGGAGTTTCCATGCTCCTGTGGTCTAGTGATATTAGGGAAGGAAAACTGGGAGCCTCAGCCCCCAACAAGTTCAACCTGATGGCAGTAAATACCAATAATTCTCTGTGACTAGACTTAAGACCACTTAAAATGAAACATAGAAATGTTACAAATGCCATACTTTGTGGTTTGGATTTCCTGCTGACAAATAAGGGACTTACCTTACTCATTGCTTCACAGTTAAAAAAAAAAAAATGGTTTCATACCCATTCTGTTATGGCACCTTCAAAGTCATTCCAGGAGTGCCCATATCACAAACCCTGCTTTGGGGCACCTGCCATATCTCGTGATTTTTTTTTTTTTAAGATTTTATTTATTTGACAGAGATCACAAGTAGGCAGAGAGGCACGCAGAGAGAGAGGAAGGGAAGCAGGTTCCCTGCTGAGCAGAGAGCCTGATTCAGTGCCCGATCCCAGGACCCTGAGATCATGACCCGAGCTGAAGGCAGAGGCCCAACCCACTGAGCCACCCAGGTGCCCCTCTCGTGATGTTTTTAATCTGCCCCAAGTCATGAAACATAGTAGGAAATCTGTACATATGTGTTGAATGAATCATCAAAATAGATCAAACCAGAACATCGATTACTTATTTCCACACAACCTTCTTATTTAGGTATTAAATTTATTATACAGATTTATCAGCTCATTTGGCCAAAACTCGAAGTGGACTTAGATCTAATTAAAACTGGTGAGATCCACCATGGGATCTTCATGTTGCCACCTCCGTCTGTGAAATCTTTTGGAAACTAAAAATCTTGCAATAGCTTTGATGGCTAGGAGGCTGAAGATTCTATTCTGTATCAGCCAGATGTCAGGGTTCCTACAGAAGGAGTCCCAAGCCACAGCTCATGGATGGTCCTCTCTTCCTCTCCACTGTGGCACTGAGAATAGAGCCAACCAGTCAAGTCAACAATGTGGCAACTAGATGTACTCAGCTCTAAACAGAATGGCTATAGAGGTGGCTGAAGTTGAGCAGGTAAAAAGGCACTGGGGTTAAAGCAAGTAAAGCAGAGTCTAAAAATCATACCCAAAAAGGGCAAAGGCATTCCTGGTGAAGAATCGAGGAATGGACGGGAACAGAGCGCTGAGAATGGTTCCCTTGCCTGCAGAGTGGCCCAAAAATTTGCTCGAGGAGTAAAGAGGGAGATTACTTGTTCGACAGGTAGTGATTTAAATATAATCATTGGGAGGTTCAGATTTAAGATGAGCAATTACTGAATTATGAGTCATAGCTCATCCAGATTTCATTCGTCTTTGTATAGCCAGTTGCAGTTCATTCTCATTTGAATTGAATTGGACAATCGGGCAAATTCTAATGGTTAGAAATATCTTCCTCTAGGTGTGTGCAAATTTTGGCTCCTTTCAGCCTCTCGCCATTGAGGGTTACTCAGAATTGCGGTCTTTCTTCTAAGCGGCAGTCCTTCAGAGGCTCAGACACTGGTCTCTCCATCCTCTGGTCTTCTACAGAATAAACACCCTCCGTTCCTTCGTGGCCGCGTGCCAGGCTGCCGACCCTTCACCCTGCTGGCTCTTATCATTTGGCCCATGACCCCCTTTAAATACAAGAGCATCCCAAACCAGGAGGCCTTAACGAAATCGGGCCTCATTTCAGGAGCATTTCATGTGTACCAGCAACTTCATCGCCTCTCAGCAGCAGAGCTGACCTGTCTCTCCGGTCTCCCTTTGATGAGATCAGGATTTGCAGCCCATTTCCTTTATGGAATTCCAAATGCACCAACCACATAATCCATTTTCACCACATTCTCATAAGGAAGTGTTTGCTGCCACCATTTTTCACAGATGAGCGGGGATGGAATAGAGCAGAAACTGGAGAAAAATGAAGCAAAAATGCGGAAAATAATTTACCTGGCTAATACTGATAGCCAGGGGCCAAGGAATTAATGACATACAGTCCTCCCAACTTCTTGCTCAGGAAGACTCATTTTTTCCTTACATGAGACCACACTGCTTGCAAAGATAGTCTGGCAACTGGGAATCAGAGGGAGAGAACCTGAGCTCCTGGGGAGGACTTGGCTTTCCTTTCTGTGCAGGGATCTCTCCACTCACCCAGCAACCACCGAGTGCCCGCCTCCCACCTGGGGCAGAGAGAGACCACCACAGCAAGGGAGATCTGGCCACCAGGTGTCTGTTTCATTTGCCAATTCCCTTTCAGAGGCTGCCAGGATGTGAACTATACCCTTGGTGGGCATAAATGGATACGGTGCGTGCTATCATTCGTTAGAGAAGGTGGAGGCAGCTTGTGCTTTGGAAGTGGTGGGGGTTCATCCAATTGGTGAGGATAAGAGTTGTGAGCAACTAGGGGGGTCCGAAGCGTGGACCAGACAGAGGCCAAACACCTGGCAAGGTGCGTCCACTGCCAATAATTTCACTCCAGCGGAGTCTGTATAGTTTACATCAAATTTAGGGGGCTGGGGAAAAGTTTGGTTAAGAATCGTGGCAACCCACACACCAACATTATCACCAATCTCTCTCTCTCTTTCCCTCTCACACATCCCTACACCACACACACACACACACACACACTGCACACGATAAAACCTTCTTCTAGGAAGAAAACTGCAGTTGTCAATTTCCTGGCAGCCTCCTACTCCTACTTCCTGGCACCCAGGAAGACCAGATGCCTGTTGCCACCAGGGTGCCTAGAATGAGTGGCCACTGTCCCTGTGGTTCTGGTGTCTGAGGGCCTGGTCTGCACCCTGAGTCTGTCAGCCACCTTTCCTAGATAATGAAGTACAGGCTGCAAAGTGGCGATTTTCTGACCGAGGAGCTAAGACAGTGGAGCTGGCTCTCAGCGGGAACTTCTTCCTTGGTCACTGCACCCTCACCTCTGCCCACTTCCCCAGTCACTGCCCCCTGTCTCCCAGGACAGCTTGCCTTTTAGCTGGAGGCAATGAAAGAAAGTTGGCCTCAAAGGTGTCTCTGGGTGTCCCTGCCCAGAACTAGAGAGAAGTTTTTGGCAGAACTTCCAAAGTACAAGCAAACTCCTAACAGGGTTTGGCAGATCACAAACAATTAGGCGACTGCACTCCATAATCAGCCCATGGGGATGGAGAGGCCATGCGCCTGCCAGATTTCTGGTAAAACGTTGCTTTGGTTGGAATGAGCGTGCTTTTCCTTCAGTGTCCCCAGGCCTCAAGGAGGCTGGAAGGAACGCCGGAACCTCTTATTCTGGGCAAATGTGACCTGCCAGAGTTTTACAGAGGAACTTCAAGCTGGCAACCAGGGAAGTGTAGGCGGTCTCAGAAACCCACACGGCTTGTCTGTTGAGAGAGAGGTACGCTCGTGCTTGTAGGGAAAGAGCCCTCTTCTGTTTTGCTCCAAATGTATAGAAGCTGTGAGGCCTGGTAGTGGACCAGCTCTCCTACCAGGAAGAAGTGAGTGTGATGCTCTGTGGGCCTGGCGCCTGCTTCCAACTCACTGGGAATCAAGTCACAAATGGAACAATTCCTTCTGACTTGAGGCCCCGGGAATCATCCCTGGCTTCCAAGAGGTCTCATTCCCAGCAGGGTGGAGCTGGGGGGAGGCTGTCAGCCATCTGTGAGGCTGTGGGTGTGCCTCGGCTGAGCTCCTCTGAGGGGCAGCTTCTCAGAGGGCCTCAGAGACAAAAGCATGAAGGCCCACCTGGGTACCCCGGCACGGGGTTTGCCCTCGGCCGCCTGAGCCGTCTGCACGCTCCCAGGTCTGCCGCACAGATGTGAAAGCAACTGGATTTGCCCAGCAAGACCCAGTCGCTCCCCGCGCTCCCCAGACAGTGAGAAACGGGGTGGGGGGAGGGCGGGTTTTAAGCTCCTCCATCCCTCCGCCCCTGTCAGATGGGCGGGCAGGCTGCCCCCTGGTGGAGCACAGAGGCATTGACGGAGATGGAGGCCGTGATTCCGCTAATGGGGAGATGCTTCCAAAATGGGCTTCAAGTCAGTTTACAAAAATAGAAAAGGAAAAAAAAAAACAAAAAAACTATTAGGTTGCAATCTCTTTTTGGGGAATGTGTTTCTAAAGGGAGTTTACATGCCATGGAAACAAATCCCCGAAGCCCAGTTTCAGCTTATTAGCGCTAAATTGGCCACAGCAAATGAGCGCTACAATTGTCAGTGACCTGAGGTTTTATAAGCACACTGGGACTGTTTGCGGAGATTTTACACGCACCCCGCAGAGCAGCTGAGGGGAAGCCATGCAACCCGCTCTGCCATTTCCAGAGCCCAGAATAGCAAAGCAGCCGCCCCATCGTGCCCCTCCGTGCAGGAATCTCCTGGGCTGGAACCAGCCTTGAGATCTTCCCCCTACAGCTTAGCTTTACTGCAAGGGAACAACAGGAAGTAAAAGGCACAGTGAAAAAGCTCTCCTTAGGGAAGGAGCCTCCACCTCTGTTTCAGATGGATTTGAAAGGATCCTATCCTGGAGGAGAAGTGGTGAAGGAAGCCAAGGAAAACCAGTGGAGAGGGGCAATAGAGAGTGGCCAGCTCCATTTGCAGGGCAACTGGCCAGGGTGACTGGCGAACCCAGCAGAAAAAAAATCTCCACTTGCTAACAGGTACACAGCTCTGAGACGGAACTAGAGCCAAACCTGCCTTATCTGATTATGATTTTCTATCTTCCCTCACTAAGTTTCATCCTTCATGGAGTTCACACGCTGGGGACAGATAAAAAATAAAATAGACGTATACATGAACAAAATCATTGACATTCTGATCGGTTAACTGAAGGAAATAAGCAGGCAGCTGAAAAAGAGAAGAAGGTGGGAGCTCGCATTGGAAGAGAGGTGAGGAGGCCTGGGTGGGGGGCATCTCAGCAAAGCCCTCAGAGGAGGAGAAAAAGACCTCGGAGAAAAGCAGGACCACAGGGGCTTGGCAGTGAGCCTCCCATCTGTGAGCCCGGAAGGGGCTCCGGGTGCTGCTAGCCGTGAAGAAAAGCCAGTGCACGGAGAAGAGAGGCACGAGAGTGCATCGTGGGGTGGTCGGGGGCTCAAACATGCACAGCCCTGTTCCAGGGTTTACATCTTATTTTTTAAATGCTCCTTTTTGAAACTTCTTCTTCACATCTGTAAAATAATGGGACCATCAGAGCAGTGGTTCTCCAAGTACTCTGACAAGGCCATGACTTCCTTGGCCAGCTCATCTTCCCCCCCAATACACACATGTACATATACACGCATGCACACATACATGCACACATACATGCATGCACACATGCATACTTATGCACACATGTGTGCACATATGTACACACACACACACACACACACACACACTCTTGAGGGTTCCTTTGGGCTGGATTCTTGGCCACTTGCTCTTTCTCTGAGCCACTCTTGAGTTATACTGCACTCTAACATACCTCTATGTTAGTGACTTTCAATTCTGTCCAGTCTCCAAACTTCCATATTTCATTAATTCACTAACTAATTCAGTGAACATTTATAAACACTTACTATGAGCCAAGGATTCTGTAAACTTCTGGGAATATTAAAAAAAAAAAATCAAATAAAGCCCTCCCTTGCCTTGCCCTTTTAGACGTCCACTTGGGGATTAGACATTAAGGACATCTGCAAGAGTAGAAAGTGGAAAGGAGTATGTCATCCATCACAGGGGTTTAATGAGATGACATTTGATCTGGATCCCCAAGGAAGAGCAGATTTCCACTGAGAAGAAGGGGACGTGGGTGAAAACACCAAGACAAAGATACTGCCTGTACAAGGCATAGAAGAGGAAATGGTCTCGAAGGGACCAGGAGTAGCTCTTTGCATCCTTCCTGCTGGGCCCCAAACCTGACAGACAGGTGTGACAGGGTCTCAAGAAGAACAGGAAATACCACTGCCATGACAGTGGGCACCCAGTTTGTGAAGAAGAGGTTCAGACAGCTGGAAAACAATATCCACACGTGAAAAGGCTATGACTTTGAGCCTGGGGGGAGTACCAGGAACACTGTGGCAATGATCCCATGATAGTTTATCAGGATAGATAAAGCACAAATGAACAAAACGGAGAAATTAGAGTCATGAATTGAATGGATGTCCTGCTTTTGGTAGTTAGCACTTTCCTAAAATCTCCTGGACCAGGTATAAGACCTTCGCTACGAAGGGGATTGAAATACCATTTAACACGTGATTATACAATTGGAAAATAGCACCTTTGGGGAAATGGTAACAAAACCAGAGTTGTACAGTTTGGGGGAGACAGGACAGTGATTGTATGACCACAATATATAAAAGGCTTTACTATGAAAGAGACAGCTGATCTTGTTTATATTTTCTTTTCACTGGGGAGAGAAGGAAAATGGTTACTTGTAACCAAAGGATTTTGATTAAATATAAGAAAAGAGTTATCCAGACAAGAAGGTCTTTTTAAAAATATCACCAATTCTTGCATCCCTGACATAATTTATGGGTGGATTTGCCTGAAGCGTGTTGAAAAGGACCAACAGACTTCTCAAGGAAGAATTTTTATTCCTAGGCTGAAGAGGTCAAGCTGTCCATGAACAATCCAGAATTGGTTATTTTGGCCCATGGGAGAAACTTCAGATTCTCTTACCAGAGATATTTTTTACCTAAATCTTGTTTACTCTACACCTACTCACTCTCTTCCTTAATTCCTTACCTTAATTTAAGAGAAGATGAAACTTCCAAATGCACCCTTCTCCCTCCTGCCTCCTAGTTCAGACTGAGTGAACCAAACAGTTCATATCTTCATTTGCTGTCTGCTGGCATTATCGAAGGCTTTTTCCCTGTCACTCCCTAAAAAAGCTCTGTTTATTTGTGCCTTAATTGTTAGCCCTTGCCACAAGAGACAGAATTCCTGTGCAAATAATATTCTATAAACTTGTTCAATAAATAATATTCAAGTGTTACCATGCCTTTCTGATGGAGGTTTGGGGAAGTTCAGAAGCCAAGGGCAAGAAATGAATTATTTGCCCAGGAAGCCAGTAAGAAAGAGCCCATTGCTGGATCAAAGATAGAACACACCCCTTCCTAGAACATGGGGAACTTTGCAGTTCAAATTTGAGGTCGTGTTAGAAGGGGTCCCAACAATATTAAGTATCTGGGTCACAGACTATGAGGGATTATTTGTATATCTTTCGTTGCATACAACCACACCCCTCCCCTTTCAGCCCGTTCCTGCCCCCCTTCCCATCTCCCTGGGGGCTGCCCTCCAACAGCTTGTGTATTGGCAGAGGGCCGGCTGCCTGCCTCCCTCAACCAGAGGGCAGCCCCGACCATGATCACACCACATGCTTAGTGAATCGGAATCGGGACTCTTGCCTGAGCCAAGATTGTCAGAGTGCCAAGCACTGCAGGAAACACCAGATTCCAAGTCCCATCTTGTAGGACCCACTAAATAGACCTGCCACCTTGACTATCAATCAAGCTGCAAAGCTGTCCGATGCTCTGTCGCTCTTTGCGGGAAGGCTCTGGGGTTTCCGAAGCTTCCTTGTCACCAGGCTGAATAAAGCTACTAATTTGTATCTAACTTATTTTTCAAAACTCCTCCAAGCTCTCCAACTTCGATGTCAAACTATGTTAACAACGGCTGGCTTGGAAAGTCCCTGTAGGATTTGTAAGAAATTAATGTTAGCTTCCTCTCAACAGAAAGCGAGGGCTTTGCAAAACACACCATATGCTTGTCACTTTGCCAATGAATCAAGATGTTTTTGCAGTCTTCTGAGTCTAAATAATTAATGGTAATGTCTAAAGATTACCCCAAGGTTCATGGAGTAAGGATAGGGTCTTTACACTGTCCAAAGTTACCCGGCCTCAGCTCCATCCAATATTTCATGTGATAAATGGTGAGGCCGCATGCCCATCCCCTACACCCCCCACTCATCACCAGTGTTCATTCTCTTATACTTTCTCCTTCTTTCTTCTGTAATATAATTCTCTGGGTTGCTTTAAGTAAGTTGCTTCTCCTCAACCTTCAAATAATAGGCTTCCACCCAGGTTCCTCCAGTTTCCCTTAAGAGATAAGCGTGTGTCTAATATTTTATCCGTTAACATTAACACTGTTCTTATCAAGAGATTAATCTCCTCTCAATACACTCTCACCAACTAATTAATTCAAACCAATAAATCAAATGAAGTAAGTCAATAGCTCCATGAATTTGGATGATTGTAGGGATTATAGGTTTTGCTAAGATTTTGGGGGGAAGAGTAGATACTGAGCTCTTACTTTATAAAATAAAAAGACACCTCCATGAGCTTTTAAAATGTTTCCTTCTGGTCAGCAGAACCCTTCTTCGATTCTGTGATCCTTTGTCCAGGGTGGGGGGTATGATCCTGCATCACTTAGTACTTATTCTGGATGCATCTAATCTCTCATGTCAGCTCATCAAAATGAAGTGCTATTCAGCCCTCCCCAGAATGGACCATCATGGTATTTTAATTGAATAAACAGAAAAGCCTCATTCATTGTAGGAGATGATAGTAATAAGAGTTCATTGTAATAAAGTATTTCCTGTATGCCAGATGTTATGCTGAGAGTTTTACAATCATTATTTCATTTGCTTCTCAAAAAGGCTCATTTCTAGATGAGGAGACTGAAGCTTGAAATGGTTTCAAAACATTAGTCCCAAGTCATATAATCATTAAATAGAAGAACTTGAGTCTGAACTGGAATGTTCTCTAGAACATCAGTCTTCCTGGATTTACTTCTCACAGAAGGCTGACCCCAGAGACAGCCTTCTGGGACAGAATGCCATAGATGGTGGGGTAAAGGGAACTTTCCTACTACTAACGACAGCCCTGACATAGTCTTCAGACTAGGATTCAGCTGAAGCCGTCTTCTAAAGGAACTTTATGTGTTAATTTACTTCAAATAAATTAGCAGGAAGTCTAACGTTTGCTGACAAAGGCTTTAAAATGTCTTCAATTCCTATAAGAATGGAAAATACCTTTACTCTAAGCCCAGGCTATTTTATTCATGAAATCATCATTATCATTACTTATGCATGTTTCATGGTAGTTCACATTCCTATTTTTCTTTCTTAAATTGTATGAATCTTCAGAAATATTAACTGGAAATGATGAAAGCCAGCATGGTAGAAGAGCTGAGTTTATGATCTGTATTTTGAAATAATGATGAAAAGAGCATGCGTTGCCCATAGCAGGAGTCAGTCTTCCAAGAATTCAGCAACCTTTCAGATATGTTTTAGTATTAGTTCAGCATAACTGTGAATTAACCCCACAGTTATGCCTAATGTCTTATTCTATACAGAATGGTCTTGGGCACAAGAAAGACAGAATCACCCAGTCTTCAGAAGTGTTGCCAACCGAGGTCAATTAAGTCTGCAACCAATGGGTGAGTACAGTGGCCATTAGAATGGGCACAGGCCTGAGTAAGCAGGAATCTAAGATTCTGGGCCCAGTGCCCTTGACCTGCCGGATGATGCTGATGTGCCTTCAGTTGGCATCTCTGAGCCTACATTTATTCACCTGTAACGTGAAACTGTTAGAGTAGCTGACCTCTAGGAACCATTGTTAAGTCTAGGATTCTGGGATTCTGGTGACAATAAAAAACCATCACATTATCGGTGATGTAAAATATTGGTTCTCTATGTAAAGTATGGGCAGAAAGATTATTTAAAAATTATAAATGCATAGCTGCCAAGGTTGAGCTAAAATTTCCATTACTTTCCAGTAATAAGAAAATATAGATTTCATTACTAACCTACGAAGGACAGCTTTTACTAAATATGACTACTAGTCCCCAAAGGAATAGGATATACAGAATCTTCATCAAGTAAAAATAAAGGCGATCTGACAATACTTTAAAGAAGTTGTCTTTTGTATTCCATTTTATTTTGAAGGGCAGACAACAGGCCAATGGCCCACATATTCAGAATCTGAACGTTCTTTGGGACAAATGACTGTATTTCTTGAACAATCAGTAGTATTTAAAAGAGAAAGGGGGGGTGCCTGGGTGGCTCAGTGGGTTAAGGCCAATGTGCTTCGGCTCACGTCATGATCATAGGGTTCTGGGATCGAGCCCCATGTCGGGCTTCTCTGCTCCGTGGAGAGCCTGCTTCCTTCACTCTCTCTGCCTACTTGTGATCTCTCTCTGTCAAATAGATAAAATCTTTAAAAAAAAAAAAAAAAGAGAAAGGGGAATGACAGAGACCAAGAGAAATCTGAGAGAATGCAAATGTATGAACCTTGTTTAGATCCAAACTGTAAGACAAAAAGGATTATCTTATTATTCATTATTGTTAACTCTGTTAGGTGTCATAATGGCCTTGTTGTTTTTTCTAAGTACCTACTTGTTAGACTTGAGAGTCACAGGGAATTGCTTGTGGGTGATTGGATTGTGTCCTTTGTTCATGGTTCTGCATTGCCATCTTGCAGGTTCATTTTCCTAGGTAGCACTTCCCTTGGTGTGAATATGGTCATCCTCGGATTATTGAAATGTGCATCAGCCACTCTGTGGACCGTCTGGGAAAGAATTCTAAACCAAAGGGGCTTCTTTTTTCTTTTTTCTTTTCTTTTCTTTTTTTTTTTTTTGGTCACCAAGTAGGTATGACCAGATCGTATCAGTATATTTCTATATTGGCCTAAGAAAAATATCACCTATTGCAGATCAAAGATCAAATGGGCATTAGAAACCCACCCATGCACCCATCCCCCGTTTGTTTCTGTTTATCTCCCCACCACTTGTCTCAACTTTCATGACATCCCAGCTTAGGCTCCTCAGAAAGTAAAGCCTGGGATAAGAGCGTATGTGTGAGTACTTGATTGATAAAATCTTTAGGAAGAAGAATGAAGAGCAAGAGGAGAGAGGAAGGAAAGAAAAAAACGCCAGTATAAGGACGTATCAAAGAAGCAACTGGTAACTTGATCCTCCAGGACCAAGTACCAAGCCAAGGGACCGCAGCTGGTGTTTCAGAACTGGAACACAGGGAAGAATTTCTGCCTCAGATCCCGCCCTCCACGGGTCAGGGTTTTGTCCCTGGGGATGTTAATTACTCTGCTCTGCTAGTTGCACATCTGTAAGCCCTGAGCAGTCCCGTGGTGACTCCCTTGGTAGAGAGGGCGCTGGGGTACGAAGAAAGCAAGTTGAAACCCATGCAGGTGAGTCTGAGAGGCTCTGAAGTAATGCATATGGATGTCTGACATGCATAAATAATGAGAATTGACTATTATATGATAAACTAGATGTTTTGGATGTGTCAGTGCAGAAAAGCAGAAAACTGAGGCCTAAGAAAATAAAATAAAGAACGCCTTTCCCCTAAGATCTCTATATTTGGAGCTAAAGAAAAGTTTTGGAAGCATGAGTTATCTAATTCCCTCGATTACCAATTTCACCTTGAGTATATAGTATTAGTAGTATATCATCTTGTTGTAATACATCATTATTATTGTCTTAGGAAAAGTGGAGAAAAGGGGTTCTAGGAGCATAATAAAAATGGAGAAATGTTTTATTAGCATTATTTTTTTCATAATGAAAGGGTCATGATTTCAGGATTTGGGATCTAGCCCCACGTCCAGCTCCCTGCTGAGCAGGGAGTCTGCTTCTCCCTGAACCTCTGCCCCTCCCCCCACATGTGCACACTCTTGCAGGCACACACTCTCTCTCTCTCTCTATCTCTCTCAAATAAATAAATAAATGATTTAGAAAACCATTTCCATTCTTCATAACTTGTGACTATTAACTAAAGAAAATGTTAATTTTAAAATATGAAATCATCAAAATACTATGAATTATATTCATTGTAGTTTATGAGGTTGAATAATTAGAAAATATGTAATTTAACTGAGTCAATAGTGATAGATCACCTTCTAGGTCATCACCCCTCAGGTACTTTGTATAGTTGATACATAGGTTAAAAAGATATTTTCCATCCCTGTAATAACTATAATCTGGTTAGGGAAACAAACAGACATACAAAGCCCTTATCATACAAACAGAAAGTAAGTGCTTTAAATGAAGCAATAAGATCCAAGGAAGAATGAGGTTTCAGAGTGTTGTAGGAGGGTAGTAAAAGTGGTGGCGGCTTCACAAAAAAAAAAAAAAAAAAATGGTTTTGGGGATTAAGATTTTCACAAGAGAACTGAGCCCTCTGTTGAAAACAAATAAATATTATTCAGATACTTGGGCTGAAAGCAAGATTATTTCTCCTAGGAAGGCTACTTGTAATTCTGTTTGACCACTTTTTTTTTAAGATTTATTTATTTATTTTAGAGAGAGAGTGTGTGTTGGCAGGGAGGGGCAGAAGGAGAGAAAGAATCCTCAAGCAAACTCCCCACTGAGTGCAGAGCCCAACACGGGGCTCAATCCCAGGACCCTGAGATCATGACCTGAGCCCAAACCAATAGTCAGCTGCTCAGCTGACTGAGCCACCCAGGTGCTTCTCTGTTGATCACTGTTTAATGTCCCTAAATTATCTATATACAGATACAGATATCTATATATCTATATAATATTTTTTGAAGCTTACCCTAGGTCTACAAAACCATCTTCAGCAGACATATGAGATGTTTCTTTTCCTCTTCTGGTTTGTCCCCAAACCAGGAAAGCTCCATATTATCCTTAAAGAAATGACAACTCATTCACTGAGAGTAGGTTCCATGCTGCTGAGGTTAATGAGAAGGGAGCATGTTCATGGAATCCTGTCATAGGTGGATCTCCCTAATCCTGGGAGCCCAATCTCTAGAGCAGTTTTCTCCAAGTAGTTCACAGTTGAACCACCTAGATGTTAAAAATGCAGAGAACTGGGCTTCATCTCAGACCCACTGAATTAGACCATCTGCAATCAAGGCCAGAAATTTGTATATATACATTTTTTACATTTCTCCAGATTATTTTTATGCATGCAGAAGGTTGCAAACCTTTGTTCCAGCATGGAGTTGATCTGAAGGAGTAGAGAGGCAGCTGTTCTACATCCTCCAATGTAACTCTTCTGCTGATGTCATTCTCCCCAAATTTCCTTGAAAAAGTAATTTCAAAGAATACTGAGCTCCTCTCAGGGAGTGGAGTTGTGAAGGGAGCCAAGGGTCTGTACAAGCTCTAAGAAATTTGGGGACCAAGAAAGGAGCCTCCTGACACATGGCTTGATTTATATTTCATTTTGGTTTTTCCCTCTTTGTTCCATCCATGTTAGTTATTTAAGAGCTGAAATATATATACATATATATATATATATATATATATATATATATATATATATGTCTTATGACTCCAGACAGAAAAATGTATTTATTTTTCAAATGGTACTAAAAAAAACAACTCTGAGCCCATGGACTTGTTTTCCTTTTTACCCCGTGAACTTCTGTGTAGGATATAAAAATTTCTAGCTTCCTAGCTGTCCTCCTAGGGATCTCCCTTCTCTGTCATCCTAACAATTCTCTTTGCCTCTCCTGGATGTGTCCCCCTTTTCTTAGCTTGTGTGTCGTCTTCTTTCCTTCTTTCGTTTACCTCCTCAGTATGGTGGAACACGTCACCCAGTAGTTTCCTCAGGAATGGTGTATGTGACATAAACTCTTTGAGTTCTTCTGAGAGGAAAAGGATAAGTTGTCCAAGACTGATATCCTACAAAATGGCCTCCCAGGAAGTACTGACTTCCTTCAAAGCTCAGTTAAATAACAGGGTAAAACTAGTGCTTCAGGTAATCAGTTCTGATCCTCAACAACGTTTAGACCCCAAGAGAAGGGTTGCTGCTTTACTAACCATGAACACTGACGACATAAGGCCCACCACAACTTGTTCTTCATACAGCTGCAACCTCAAGGCTTGATCCTGGCTGCCCCCCACCCCCATCATTCCAAGGAAGGGGCTGGTGCTATCTCCAATCAAAAAAATTGTCTTAACAGAAGAGGGCTAGAAATAAGTTTCTACCAAGTACTATTACCATTATATTCTGACCTCTAATTACACAGAGAATATATGATGTTTCTTTAACTATACAGTTTAAAAGCCCCGAAGCCCAAGTAACTGAGTATCTTCTCCATAGTCTGACCCCTAGCTCTGTCAGGCTGTGCTATTTCCCAGAGTGTTGTGTGCAGTGAGAGAACTTTACAGTTGCTACTGATGCTGTTACCATGAATTTTCCCAGTGAACACTGCTTCAGCAGCTCTGGTGTATATGCAGTCTTGACATCAGTCATTGTTTGTACAGTATCTTGAATGTATGAAAAAGTATCCATTCTCCTGTCCCCACCCCACCCCTACTACTACCACTCACATCACCCCTGCCATATCTGATAGTTTGTCTGGGCATAAAATCCTGGGGTGAAATAATTTTACTCTTACAATAAATAAACATATTAATCCATGGTTTACTCATTTCTGCTGTTCAAGAATTCAGTTCCACTCTGATTTTCAGTCTTTTGTATATGATCTGTTTGGATTTTTAGATTTTTTGGATTTCTTTCCTTTTTCCCTCTCTCCCACCATCCCTCCCTCCCTTTCTTTTTCCCCTCTCTCCCACACCCCCCCTCTCTTCCTCTCTCTCCTTCCTCTTTCTTGAAATTTGGGATCCTCCCTCTGACCAAGTATTCTGAAATTTCATACTTATATACCTTGGCATTGGTACTGTTTTAATCTACTAAGAAAACAGATCAAAGGGTATAGTTGCCAAGCTCTTTCTACCTAGAAGTTCATGTCCTTTGGATCTGGAAGTTTTTCCCTGAATTCTTTTTTTTTTTTTTTTTATGATGGTCCCCTATTTAATCCGGGTCTCTCTTTAATTCAAATGTTGACTCTCTTAGACTAATCCTCACTATTTTTTAGTTCCCTGTTTTCCATTTCTTTATCCTCTTTTTCAGATTTCTCAAGATTTCCTTGCCTTGAAATTCTTCCTGTGAATTTTTCATATTTGTTATCAGAATTCCAAGAGCTCCTTTTTGTCTTTGAAACATGCCTTTTGTATAGTTGCCAGTCCCTTGTTTTATAAAATAGCTTATTAGTTCTCTGGGTATACTAATGAGTTATTTATTGTTGTTGTTGCTTTTTTTTCTTTTCCCTGATTATTGTCTCTATTCTTTACTTTGATTTCTGTCTTTCATATTAGGAGTTATCTTCAAACATCTGTTGATTCCTAACAGAATAACTATGTTTAAGGGTGGAGCCATAAAAACCAAATTGACAGCTTAAGAGAAGTTAATTCTTTACATGGAGAGCTAATTAATTAGTTTATCATATAAAAGAAAAAATTGTTTATCATATAAAAAAATTAAAAATCTCTAAAAATGTGCTTCTAAAAATAATTCTACACTCATGTTTATGAGGTTCACAGACTAAGAACTCCTTAGTTCATGAAGTAAAATGTTCATTGGTGTTTTTACATCTTAAAATTAGTCAATGTTTAAATACTTTTCTAGCCTTTGCTTGAACACCTTGAATGAAGTAAGCCAACCATCAGCCAAATTACTCCATTATCTTGGAACAGTTCCATCACCAAAACCTAATCTTTGTTTGATCCAAAATATGTCTCCTGTAAATTCTATCCTTTTGTCATATTTATGTTAATTGGATAAATTAAAATCCAATCAAAGGGTTTTTTCCCTACTTGGAGCTTTTTAACATAATCAATATTAATCCTACATTAGTAATTCAACTTTTCTGGGGTACTTTTATAAAACCAATACCTCTCTTTCCCTGAAAACACCTATTTTAAAAATAGAAAATAATGTATCCCCCACCCAGCTTTTCAAGAACAATATTGGATTACTGGGTGCTTAGGTTTGGGTTTTGCTTAAGATGCAGAGATGCCAACTGGAGTAGTCAGAGAGCATAGATAGATTTATATTGGGAAGAGTTAACTACTGGGAGTAAGTGGCAGGTCAAGATGAGATCTGGTTACGCTGGTAGCCAAGAAGAGTCTGAATCAGCTATATTCTGGGAGTTTTAAGAGAGAGAGAGAGAGAGATCCAGACTGGTCAGACCCTTATTCTCAATTCTCCAGTGACACCAATAATTTCTTTAGCTTCTGACATTTTACAATAGCTTAATACATGACTTTATTCCCTATCTTCCCGACACTAACAGTGTTAATGAAATCAAGCCTGTTCTTTCCCAGCTACACAAATCCTGGAGTGCAGTCCTTATGCAAGAGGGTGGCCAAGAAACTTGAAAAATCTCTCACAAGCAACAAAGCCATTTGTCTCTCCTACGCACAGCCCAAGAAGAGCTAATAGCAAACATCCACCAATACACAGGGGTGTGTTGTTTTGGCAGACACCACAACCTCAACTTTCAAAAACTATTCTTGAAGCCACCATCTTGTTCCCTTAAAGCCATTCCCTCCAGAGCTCACTTCAGAACGGAATCAAGACTCCTTTAAGTTTTCCATCTCACATTCTCCCCCTTAGCACAAAGGTGGACAAACTTCCAGTCTCTAACCTGGCTCCACCCCAGTACCTGGCTCCCTTGCCTTTGAATGAGGACCAGCCAAGAATGAACTCAGCTGGAGAAAATGTGCAGAAAGGGTGGGAGCCAGAAAGCCAGGGGCAGAGCAAACCCTCCCTCCCGACGTGATGGCTCCACAGCTGTCCCAGGCCGCTGAACCCTACAGTGCCAGTCAGGGGGCTGGCTCTGCCTGTCTCCTCCTCTCCATTCCTGGCAAGGGGTCTTTTTGTTGTTATTCCCCCTCCTACTCTCCGGATTCTAGGCCCAGTGTTTGCTTGTCTTGCAGCCAAAGATAAACTCCAGGCATTCAGAAGGCTACTCTTTAGATATCCGAACAGAGCACTGCCTAAGGGAAAGAACAATTTGTCTTATGTATTGCTTCCCCGTTTGTTTTTTTCCTTCATAGTTCATTTTGATGAGGCAACTCAGTGTACATGCACTCATAAAAACTCAGGGTTGAAAGGAACATAAAATGCACTGAAGCTAACCCCATGTAGTCCTTGAAACCCATATTCATACAACTCTGGACCTATCTTCCTTCCATTGACACCAAATTTACTGTCTCCGTAAAAACGGCCCATAGTAGCAGACAGTGCTATCTGAATTCTCTTCTTTGACTGCATTTACTGAATGCGAGACATTTGAAAAGAAAAAAAAAAAAGTCAAATTTTTGGATATGTCCTGTGGACAGGAACCTTGTCCCCATTTTTGGCATTTGTGTTCAAATCAAGAAAGCATACAGTGTGAGAAGTCTTTCTTTGGCTGCTGGTATATTAAAAATTAAAGGGATATTGAAACTTCCCTCTTTAGGGGACTAGGACTAAAAGCAAAATGCTAAAGGAAACTGTTATAGAACTGTGTTCAGTTTGGGAGACCAGTGGGTGACAAGAAGGCTAATCATTGCCTTCTGGACACAGCAGCTGATCTAGCAAACACCACAGCCCACTCCCGTTCAGTAAGAAGCCTTGTGCGTTCTATGGCTTATTAAATGCCAAACGTGTATACTCTTTACTAATAATAATCAGACAAAGCAAACAGCCCCGGAAGGCCGACTAGGAGGAGAGACAGCAGGGACAGTGAACATGGGACACAGGCTTAAAACAAAACAAGCTGCAAAGCCAGAGGTGGCTGTTGGCTGTCTAAACATAGGGCTCCACACAAGGTGACCTCTGGACAAGTTGAGCAAAGGAGGCTCATGGGGGCACACCAGGGGTGTACTTGGAAGTCAAACCACACTTGCAGGATAAGGAAAAGTATGATTTGTTATTGTCTGCAAATAATTGGATCTCTACTACACTGAAAATGAATGGAGAATAGGGATAGCTCCTGCCGCCCAGGCATTCAGCATGCCAATTAGAAAACCAGGGGCAGGGGCAGCATGAAAGGTGCCATGTAGCTTTATGAATGTTCCCCTGTCTCTGGGCAGACACTTGTGGGCCCTGGTGAGGACATAATGAATGGTGAGTGAGCTTCATGCCCTCCTCAGCACAGAAGGTGATGCCCATGAAGCCAAGGGCCAGAAGCTCATGGAGGATTAGAAAACGGACATTTTCCTTCTGTTCTTAAACCATTCCGTGAACAGCTGGGTACCGAGAAAATGAGCAGGTGATTTCAGATTTACGAAGCTGCATCCTGACCCCCTAGGCAGAGCCTTTGAGAACAGAAGGTGGGAGGCTGACAGAGATAGGTAGATGTGGGCATCTGAACCCAAAACAGTGGCTCTGATTACATATGGACCCTTGAACCAGCTGCTAGAAAGGGCTGCCATGGTGCCAGGAAACTGTCCCTCTCTCAGCGTGGAGAAGCCAGGTAGAGATCATCATTTATGGAAGGTTTCTGTTGAATAGGTTAGTTCTTGAATTGAGAATGTAATTTACATTTTCTTCTCGCCATATTTCTATGCTTCAGATTTGCTTCTAAAGACTTCTAGAATTTTCCTGTAGATACTGTTGTCATTTTTTGATAACAAATTCATTTTTCCCTGATGGAGGTAGCTCCAACCCATCCCTCACCATTCCCTTCCTAAGGCAATGAGAACAAAGATGGGAAGAACCAAAGGTAGGAGATGAGTAAAAATTCTCCCAATCATCAAGCAACATCACATTAATTTTCTAACAATTCTAGTGCTCATGAAAGGGATGTGGAACATTAAACTAGCTTAGTGGTATAAGTATTATTGATTACAGATATTGCCTGTGAGGATTATATTTCTCACCCATTAATGTTAAACTTGGCCATATGATTTGCTGTCCAAAATGCAATGAAATGAGAACAGAAATGACATATGTCATGTGCCATTTCCATGTAGAAGCTTACAGGCCAGTGCATGCTCTGTCATATTCTCTTCTCTCTCTGCTAGCTGATTATTGTAAACAGAGGCTGCTCCTTCACCTAGGCCCTTGGGATGAAGAAAATATGAAGCAAAGCTGGAGCTGATTTGCAGGAGACATGAAGCATGAATGAGAAATAAACTTTTGATATGATAACCACTGAGACTTGAGGATCTTTTGTTATGGTAGCATAACCTGGCCTGTACTAATTAATACAAAGTATCCTTAAAGTACATCAACTTTGTTTTTAAATATAATTCATGTGTATTAACTTAAAAGTTTGGTAAGAAAAATAGCACAATAATAGTGATTATTTCCTGGTTGGAGGATTATGATTTTCTTCTACTCCATGTTTTTCTACAATTCCTAAATCTTCTTCAGTCAAACAAAAATGCATTCATTACTAAGGAAAACATAAACGTTGTGTTCTATCAAAGGCAGAGTATCAAGCCATGCCTAGGCTACAAGTTCCATTGTGAGTTTCACCATTCATATGAGAGTTTGGGTGACAAGTGTAACATCTTTAAATATATCCCCAACATCTGCATCACTAACTCCAACTGGCCTCCTGTGGTTCTTCCTCCTTGCTTCCCCTCAGTCCACAGTCTTGCACTCAATCCCCCAGGTTGGGACTTAAATGTAGTGTCCTGAAGTCCCCATCAGCAGTGTGATGGTCCACAAAACTGACACACACTTAGCACAGAGGAACCTTCATTCTTCTTGGGAACTCTGTGAATATGTCCTCCTTTTGTTTCTCCATCTGACCATCTGACCATCACAGTTGGAGGAGTTCTTTCCTCAGGTCTGCTCCATCACCATCAAATGCAAAAAAAAAAAAAAAAAAAAAAAAAAAAAAAAAAAAGCCTATCTGTGGGGATGGGAGTAGAGGAAATACCTACTTCTTCCAGATTTATCAGGAAATTAACAGTATATCTAAGAATTAAAACACCTTGGAACCCCTACTTGAAAAGACCAAGAAAGAGGCCATGAACTTCTGACTGTGGTAGGTATTCTGATTCATCCTGATTCTATTATAAATCCCTAAAAATTGTGCTAATTGTGTTATTATGTTATGTTATTAAATTCTTTCATGACTCAGGACAAGGAACACTATGTGTGATAATGATCCAAAAATCTTGGTAACTTATCCCCATAAAGGTTTACTTCTCACTTATGTCATAGGCTGAAATGGTCCAAGAGGTAGCTCTCCTTAAAGCAGTGGCCCCAAATCCAGATTCTTTTTGCCTTGAGATAGGAACATTTTCAACAGCAACACAATGGTTGCCCTAGGAAGGGGAAAGAATGAAAGATTACTAAGGGATTTTTATGCAATAGATGGAAGTGATATCATTTTAGCCCACATTCCATTATCCAGAAACCCATTAGATGTATCAACCAAACTGAATAGGAAACTGGAAAATGGAATCTTCTCTGAATCTTACTGAAGAAAAAAATAAATAAAACTGATAAGCATATGGCAAGCCCCTCCCTCAGTTTTACCTTCTAGTCACCCTATATCCATTTTATTCTTTCTCCAATACATACAACTCACTCACCTCCCCCAAGAGGGACAATTTAAAGTCCTATCCACTCAGTCTGAAATAGGATCCATCAGATCCAGACAAGACCCCTCTAGACCTGGCAGGTTATGAACTAAAGAAAAAGCGGCCTCTCCCACCCCTACCCTGTCTGCCACCACCACATACATCCCAACAGTGGGTAAACACATTGAGAACTGCCTTAATGAACCCTCTCATTTAGAAGAGGAAGAAGGAAAGTCTCATGTCAGTCACCAAACTGTAAGAATTCTGAGGTCCCACTGGGCAAATACTCTAAAGGACCCCATCCCTGGGATGGGCAAAGTCCCTTGACCAGGCCAGGTTCTGCTCTCTGTAAGGAACTCCTCTGCCCACTGCTCTCCAGGGCCTTTGGCTCCACCCCTGGGTGCTTCTGCTGGTTTGTTACTGTCCTTGGTCACATCTGAGGATGGCCTTATGGAAATGAAACATCATTTGAGGCTACAGCTTCTGATATCAACTTCCTTGCCACTCACTTACAACACCCTCACCACAACACTTCCCTTGAAGAAATCAATTTCTGAAACTACCAGGCTTCAATCCAGAAAATAGAAATTGCCTTTGACATTCTGAGTAGGAAGAGGTTTAATACAGGGAATCAGAGGACATGCAGTTATTAGTGAAGAGAACATAGCTCAGAAAGGCCACTTTCCGGAAATCCAGAAATACAGGGTTATTGGGAAGCTACCACCAGTGGTCCCTGCTTCTAGGCATGAACATAATTGATTCTCAGAAAGACCCTCGATGCAGTTCAGCAGCCTACAGCATAGAAGTGAATTATCCTTAGGAAGATTTTCTAAACCATGCCACTAGCAAAAACCCACATCACATGTCTGCTCATGCTTGTAAGAAGATAATAGTTTCTCCTTTCCTTCTGCTTTCCAATCTCTAAGGCATGTCCCTTTGGGTGGGATCTAAACGGAACCCCCTGGCAGGGGAATCTGGGAAATGCAGTTTCCATGATTTGTCACCCTGCAGTTTAGAGAAGGATGCTTAGAAGGGTGGTGATGATATTAAAACAAAATCAGAAATAGTATTTGTCACACTGAAGTTCACAGAAGTTGTTAAAAGTCACAGCCATTCAAAATTTTCCTTTTCCTGCTCATCTTAACCCACTCTGTGTATCTTGCTTAGTATGTTCACAGAGCATGTGAGCATGAGACAAATATCCTGGGACAATACCATAAAGAAATATATTTTCCTTGAGGGTCTAAAATTGTGTGAATTTGATCCAAGAATGTCCAATAAATCTGGCCTTTGATAAACATTATTGCAGTAAAATGATATGATGAGGAATGAGCCCAGTGGGGGCCAATCTAGAGTTCACTACTAGTATTCCACTTGAAAGTTATATTCTCTAGACCTCATTTTTTTTTCTCATCTGGGATAAAGGTTAGACTAAATGTGTGATTTCCAGGTTTTCACATAGCTATAGAGTCATTCTTCAAATGAAATCTTAGAAGGAGTTCTAATAACTAAAATGGATAAGGTAGGAATTACTCCTCTGTAGTAGAATGGAGACCTGGAGCCCAGTGTTCCCATGGCAGCTCCAGACAATTCCTCTGGTTCCATGGGGCACAGTTTGAAAACTCCCTGGATGAGACTGCCTGAAAAATACCCTATCGACTTCCAAAGTTTTATGATATAATCATGTTCTGAGCCTTGACTCTGTTAGTCATTCTCATCAAAATTATATCTATTCTCATCAAAAATATATCTATTCAGAAAAGTTCTAAGACTAATTTCCATTATTACTCAATAAAGGGGTGGCAGAATTCTATTAAAGTGGAAAAGCTTCAATATTTTGAATGTACAATATTTGTGCCCCAAAACTCAGATTCCAAATGCTACAAGACTTACTTAAATATTTGATGTGTCTGCAAATGCCCAACAGATGCATGAAAAAGTGCTCAACATCACTAGACATCAGGGAAATACAAATCAAAACCACAATGATACCACCTCATACTAGTCAGAATAGCTAAAATTAACCACTCAGGGAATGACAGGTGTTAGTGAGAATGAGGAGTAAGGGAAATCCTCTTATACTGTTGGTGGGAATGCAAGCTGGTGCAGCCACTCTGGAAAAGAGTATGGATGTTCCTCAAAAAGTGAATAATAGAACTATCCTATGACCTAGCAATTGCATTATTGGGTATTTATCCCAACATACAAATGTAGTGATCTGAAGGGGCACATGCACCCAAATGTTTATAGCAGCAATGTCCACAATAGCCAAACTATGAAAAGAGCCCAGATGTCCATCAACAGAAGAATGGATAAAGAAGACATGGTGTCTATATACACAATGGAATACTACTCAGCCATCAAAAAATGAAATCTTTCCATTTGCAATGACATGGATGGCACTAGAGGGTGTTATGCTAAGTGGAATAAGTCAGTAAGAGAAAGACAATTATCATATGCTCTCGCTGATATGTGGTTTAAGAAACAAAACAGAGGATCATAGGGCAAGAGAGGAAAAAAATAAAACAAGACAAAATCAGAGAGGGAGACAAACCACAAGTGACTCTTAAGCATAAGAAACATTCTGACGGTTGCTGGAAGGGAGAGGGATGTGGGGATGGGGTAACTGGGTGATGGGTATTACGGAGGGCATGTGATATATGAGTACTGGGTGTTATATAAAACTGATGAATCACTGACCTCTATCTCTGAAACCATTAATACATTATATGCTAATTGAATTTAAATGAAAAGAAACAAATTAAAAATAAATAAACAAAAATAAAGATTTGATATGTCATTATTCATATGATACTCTGACAGCTAGAATAGAGTCACAGAAGAGTGTCCATAGGCACAGTAAAAGAAAAATGAACCGGCACCATTCAGGGGACAGCAATTAGACTTAACCAGAACCTACTGATGTTGTCCTAGGGAAACAAAGCCAATATTATTTCCAGTGAGGGAAAAAGAATTCCATAGCATTTACCAGACATTCTCAGCTATATTAAGTGGAAGACCAGCCATGGTTAGGGTCCATTTGGAGTAATTTAAACTATAGTAGATGCAAAAAGGCAGAGGAGACAAAAATATATGATTACTAGAGTTTTCTTGACAATTCTGTCTTTTTGCCCACTTTCTAATTGAACTTCCATGTCTTTATTTTTCACTGTATGACCTTATTATCTGAAGTACTCCACAGCCAGATCATGAACTCTGCCACAGAGAGCTCATGCAGAAGTAGTCCAGTGTAGCAACAACAGAAATCCCAAGAATATCTAAATTTTATTATTGTCTTAGTCTGTTTGAGCTGCTATGGCAAAAAGACTATAGACTAGATAGCTTCTAGACAACAGAAATGTATTTCTCACAGTCCTAAAGACTGAGAAGCCCAAGATCAAGGCATCAGAACATTCAGTGTCTGGTGAGAGTCTGTATCCTGGTTCATAGACAGTCATCTTTTTGCTATGTCCTTACATGGCAGAAATGACAAGAGAGCTGTCTGTGTCTCTTTTGCAAGGGCACTAATCCCATTCATGAGGGTGCCACCCTCATAAGCCAATCTCACCCCTCAAAGGCCTCACCTCCAAATACCAGCACATTACGGATTAGGTTTCAACACTGGGATTTGGTGGAGGCGGGGAGAGGCACAGTCTATAGCAGCCACATCCTGAGAACCATGAGTTTCTACTGGCTGTGACGTGCCCCTGAATCTCTGGAATTAGCCCTTCCATACCTCTGATCTCTTTCAGAGAGCACCATGTGGTCAGTGATCTGCAAAGCCCCAGGAAGTAGAGTGACTCTTTTGTTTAATCATAATTTCAAATGTGCCTCTAGATCTTCTACTTCTTCAAAGATCAGCTCAAACCCCACATCTTGTTTGATTCTGCCCTTGACCACCAAACCATGATGACCTTACTATCTCTATGACTTCATTAGGACTTGTTAAATGTTGCTAGTGATAACTCTCTCTAGGTGTATATCCTTTCCTCTCAGCAGAACAAACGGGAGCGCTCACAGACTTCAATAGCATAGCATAGCAGAGTTTGAATCTAGATTCTTCTTCTCACTACCTGATGATCATTATGTCATCATGAACCTCCGCTTTCTCATGTGTAAAAAGAACATGAAGATACATCCCAGAGCCGCTGTGAAATGCCTAGCACCATGCTTAATATGTAGCAGCTACTCAGTAAATATTAGTTACCTTCTTCCTCCTCCCTCCCCTTTCCCTGACAAATTCTATGTATTTATCAGGGAAGATAAATATACCACTCTTTATCTTTTTCCTCCTCTTTTAAGATCTCCATATCAAAGATTCCACAGGCCTCCTCTGACAGGATCCTGACTGAATAATCATAGATGTTGTAGAAGTCACCTATTATCCAAAGCCTCTGTCTAACTTGACCTACACTTAAGGTGAGTTGGTGACCTTTCTAATGATGGAAAACTGATCACCATGATCAGTTTGATCACCATGATCACCATAATCAGTGAATAATGTAAGTAGAGACAAAACACAAGTGACTAGTGCAGGGTTTTTTCTAAGTCTCTGCCCTATTTCTATTGTGTTGGTGAGATATGATGCATTTTTTTTTTATCTGACCAAGTAACATCTTGACAAAATAAGAGCACAAGTCAGAATTCCCAACAACTCAAACTCATCTTCCTCTGGGGAAAGAACTACCAGTCACCCAAGACCCCAGTGCCCCGTGGATGTCCACAGATGTCTCTGAGCAAAGTGTTTTAGTTAGAAATAATGCTGCAAAAAGTCATGTGTGCCCGTGGGCTCCCTCTGAGAGGATTCCTGATTGAACAACTGTAGAAGTCACGTACTTTCTAAACTGCTCGGATTCAGTCTACACTTACTCATGGGACTCTCAGTATTCCTGTTTAACTTAACTATACAGAGTTGGTTGTTCGGTTGGTTTTTGGTTGCTCCAGAAGAGCTATTAACACATTGTAGACATTGGCGTCCCCTGGAACACAATTTGGGAAAAGCTCATCTGGCCTAAACCCCTCATTTTAGAGGTGAGGTCATGGAGCCTCAAAAGATGTTATCTGTCTAATGATGGAAAACCCGAGTTTCCGGATCTTTGGTGCTCCTCTTTATCTCCCACAACCTCCTTGTGGCTGGATGCATATCTCAGAATCTGTTCCTTTCCTTTGTTATTTTTCTGTGGCATTATTGTGTGTGTGTCTGTGTGTGTGTGTATGTGTATGCACACATCACAAAACAGAAGAACATCCTCTTGAGAAATGTTGGCTCTCTCATCTTTTTTTTTTTTAAGATTTTATTTATTTATTTGACAGACAGAGATCACAAGTAGGCAGAGAGGCAGGCAGAGAGAGAGAGAGAGAGAGAGGAGGAAGCAGGCTCCCCACTTATCAGAGAGCCCGATGCGGGGCTCGATTCCTGGACCCCGGGATCATGACCTGAGCCAAAAGCAGAGGCTTTAACCCACTGAGCCACCCAGGCGCCCCGGCTCTCTCACCCTTAAGCGGACCATAATGTATGCATTCATTTCACAGAATGAGAAATAGTCCATACCCGGAGGGGTGCTGTAATGGCAGTTTGATCAGAGGACAGAATGCCTGACTCCACTCAGGAGCTGGGTTGTGATGATTTGCTCATTCATTATTCAATTGTTTCACAGAAGTTTCCCGAATGCCTGCTGTGCCAGAAACCCTGCCAGCTGCTGTGGATACAAAAATCCAGAAAGACGCAACCAGTGCCTTCAAGCTGCTTACATTCTAGTGTGAGAAACAGATGAATGTCAGGGAATCAGGAAGCTTCTAAGAGAGAAGCTCATTTCTACCTGAGATATAGGAAATCAGGGAAGGGTGTTCCAGGCAATAAAATTTTGAGCACCTCCGAGGAGTCGCATATGGACTCTGTTTCCTAAAACTTTTGGAGACCTCGTCTCAGAAGCAGGAAGCGTGTGGCGCGTCAGTTATTCAAATCAATCCGAGCAGTAGCACAGAGAACACAAAAACAGGGACCAAGAAGAAGCCAAATCTCTGCTTTAGCATGGATCCCATGGCGACACCTCCCCCACTGCCGGCGATGGCAGCTTGCCTTGCTAATTGTGTTTTCTTAAAGCAAATGCTAACGCTGGTTTATATCCCTTGAGCACACACCAGCTGGATAGTAGGAGGAAGCCGGTTCAGCATTAAAAAACGGACCACAGATCATTCACGGGGCCGACAAGCCACAGGCAGATAATGGAGTGGAATGTATGGGGTTACTGGTAGCTGGGGAGCAGGTGCGCCCGCCCGCCCTGCAGCGCCATCTCCTGGTTCCGCCGAGTCTCTCTCCAGTCCTCAAATCCCTGCGTGTGAATCTATCAGTAGGAGCGCCAACGAGGTCACGTGAAATGCAGAGGGCCGTAATGAGCCCTACGTGAATTTAGACGGCTCCGAATCCGGTGGTTAGATCATTTTCAAGCGAATAAAACCTGAAATTGGCTTTTCACTTTGCAAATCATCTTACCCGCAACTGTCCACGGTTAAGGACTCTCCTAAGCCCCGAAGGCAATGGGCCTATAAAGGACGTTTCTTGGAGTAACTGAATCAAGTTAAAATGCTGTTTACTTTTTGCCATAGAAGCTCTGACAAATAAAATGGAAGATGCTGTTGCCATTTTCATCGACTAAAACAAATCTTCACAGGGGAGAAAAAGAAGGAAAGAAACTAAAATGTCAGTTGCTGACAGTGTCATTCCCTGCCAGTCAGTAAATAAACAGAACATCTATTAGTTGTCATGGAAACGTTCCGCCTGATTCCGAGCATCAAAGCTCAACAATAAAGAAACCCTGATATTTGTGGCTGGGCACAAACAACTCTTTTGGCATTTCTCATGAGCTCACCAGCTTAAGAGCTAACATTTTCCCTGTTTGTTTTCTTTCTCAGGCATGAATGCATTTGTTTTGGGAAAAAAGACATGTAGCTTAGAAACCCATCAGAAATATGTGAATATAGCTACCTCGCCAATCTCCGCTTTCCCCACTTCCCCCCGCCCCACACACCTCTCTTTTAACCTTTGCCTGAGAAGAATTTAAATGGCATATTTAGTCACTACATATTCTGCTTCCTGTACCCCATGCTGCATAAAATGGATTGATTTAAATCATTTACAGTAACCATGTGGAGGAGGACAGCCTAGTTTTCGGCACCAAATGCTCTTGGATCCTTAATAAGCAGCCAAAATTACAAACAACAGATGAATGTACTTGCATTTGTCTCTTCTTGGGTAAAGAATTATTCTTGAGTGAAAACTTATTGCATACTCACAGCTTTCAACAACAACAACAACAACAAAAAGCTCAGAAAGGCAAGCAGAGATAAAGGATGCTAAACTCTCCATCTCCCAGGTAACTAGTCTCAGAAATGTTAGCTTAAAAAGTCAGAGAATGTTCCTGTTATAATTTTTTGTAACCATGGAATTTATAACACCTCACAAGGCAGGAATGCACCAAGTCTAAAGGTTACAGCTGAGAGCCACTAAAGCTTTAGGAGCAACCATTGTTAATAATAATCAGCTGAAAGCAGAACACAGCTCACCCTTCAGAGCTTCCCTCAAACATTTAGCATCTCTAAAGCTCTAGAGCCTTTGACAAGCAAGGCATAAATCAGGGGGGATTAAAATTCTTGATTTTTCTGGCATTTTCAAGCCATAAATCCCACACATTCCTAAACCGCATCATCCCATAATTAGAGCTAAGGGCCAGAGTGGGCTCTGACTGCAGCTCGATTCAAACTGGAGTAAGGGGCTCCTGCTTCCCTCTGGGCCTTAAAAGGATTCTTGCTGAAGGACAGTTAAAGATTTTTTTTAAAGCCTTCTGAAGTGAGCCCAAGGGGGACTACATTTATCCCAACACTCTACCAGGCCTTTCTCATCTTTGGATATAGCCACCTCTGGATTTTTCTAGAAGATCCTCTTAATCCATGTCTACATACTCCAAATGGTTTGCATAGTCAGAGATAAGGAAACAATTGAAAAGGGGCCTATAAATGAATGAAGTCAATTCATAGTTCCTCAAAGTGGGCTCAAGGAGCACTTGTGTTGGACATTCAGAATCACCTGTGTTGAGATTTAGATTTTTTTTTTTCCAGCTCAACTGGAACATACTGAGTCAGAGCTCCCAAGGGAGAGAGGACTTAATCAACTTAGCAGATGTCACCAGCTGATCCTTTTGGTCTGGAAAACCAGGCATTAAAACTTAATCTCGAAAAGCAGAGTCTAGAAATCTGCATTTTTAACCACAGGGCCAGGCATAAGTGCAGACCCATGAATGCTTACTGCTTTAAACTGAATGTATCTATGATCTTTTGTATCATTTCTCAGAGAAAAGTCTTGGGCCCCACTTTTCTTTTCCCTTTTTTTTAAAGAATGTTTTTCAGAAAGCTCTTCCCTCACATGGCAGTGTTCTCTTTCCGGGCCTTTGCAGTGGAGTCTCCCCTTACCCTGGCGGCAGGTGACGTCACAGCAGGTGCACAGGGGTGGGACCGGGAAGACCTCTGGTGCCTTCATTAACTCCTACTGCTCTGAGCACCAGTTTCCTCATAACTTGAGCTTCTTAAACTCCAATAAAGCTGACTTGTGCTCTAGCTTCTCTAACACTGGGTCTGTCTTCTGTCTTGGCCAGCTAACACTCTTTTTTAGTAGTTGGGGAAAATGGAATGAGGACTTCCAACTCTAGTACTTTTTAGTACCTTTTCTCCCTTAAGCTCAAAGTTTCCTGCTCTTTAAAACATGAGAGTCTTTATGTGAAAACCCCGAGAGAACTCTCTAGAAGCAGTGTGATTCCAGAAGAGCCAGCGGTATGAGCAAGGTCAGGACAGGTCCCAAGTATATTAAAAATAATTGCACTGTTGACAAGACTGACTTTTAGCCACTTCTTTTCTCTTGAATGGACTAGCCCACATATATGTGTATGGTTTCTTGCCTTTCTGTCCATTTTGAAGATACTACACAAAGGAGGCTATCAAGAGGCTGAACATCACATTTTGTTTTCATTCCATAGTTCTAAATCCCTAAAGACTAGAAACAGAGGAAGTAGAGAGCCAGGAGGGAATATACATCCCTGGAGCAAAGAGGAGGGATCAAATATTTGGCACATGGAGCAGGTATGTGGAGAGTATGTGGACACTGAGGCCAGCCCAGGAAGCTACCTCTCCAAACTCCCAACTCCCCCTTCAGGTTCGCTTGCCTTAGGAGCCAACCGCCTTTTGGTGCCTCTAGCATGCAGGCCTCTAGGGATTCCACAAGACTGCTCTCTGGCCTGCCAAGGTATGGGGCCACTCTGTTTCCTTTCAGTGCCAGGAAGGCAGTATTTGACTTTTCCAAAGGGAGTTTTCCTAGCAAACTAAGAAAAAAACAAAACCCTTTCCATAAACACAGAGGCATGAGAAATCCATAACTCTAGATCTGCTCATCTTTTAACTCACTTCCAACTAAGTTTGGTTTTCCTAGCACAGATTTTAGAGAACCAGCCCCAGAATCTTCTCCTCACCCCTCTTCCAGCCAAACTGGGTGCTGAACAAACATGCTCCATCCCTTAGCTGGACGTCAGCTTGGGTTTGTCTTACTTTTGGGCCTGGCAGGAATCCTGATGCTTTCCTGAACATCATTCCCCACGCCTTCCTAGAGGGACATGTGAATGGAAGAGAGCTTTGGAGACAAGAATTCAGAGTTCATGTTCCCAGTTGTCAGTGACAGGCCGTGTGACCTCGTGTAAGCTATTTACCATGCCTCAAGTTCCATTTCCTCCTATTAAAACGAGGTAAAAATGCTGACTTCGTGAATTGCCAACAAGATAAGAAGAACTACAAACACCTAGGATATCCTTCTCCCCTAAATCATAGGGTACAAGTCCCCAGATTCACCTACTCTCCAGGATCCTCAGCATGTATCTGTGCTCAATACTATCCCTTCTGGGAATCCAACCATGATCCATGACTTTCTAGGATGAATGGAAGAGAAAACAGAGGAGATTCGGGATGCCTACAAACTATGATTATTCAGATAGGTATCTTGCAGACCATTTTCTCAAAAATGAAGAATTTTTGATTTCCAAGGAAACAACTAAAAAGTACATGTTAGCACAAATATCATTTAAGCATTCAAGCAAGAATTAGAACTGTGAGAAGAATAAATGAAACAAGATGGGATTGGGAGGGAGACAAACCATAAGAGACTCTTAATCTCACAAACGAACTGAGGGTTGCCAGGGGGAGGGGGTAGGGAGAGGTTGGTAGGGTTATGGACATTGGGGAGGGTATGCGCTATGGTGAGTGCTGTGAAGTGTGTAAACCTGGCAATTTACAGACCTGTACTCCTGGGGCTAATTATACATTATATGTTTATTAAAAAATTAAAAATTATAAATTAAAAAAAAAAAGAATTAGAATTGTGAGAAATTTGCACCTGCCACCAATGAGTTTGATAGCTTTTCAATCTTAAAGGGCTTCCTGATGAGATTGGTGGCAATATTAACGAATGTGATTTCTTGATTTTCTATGATGAGATGTGTCAATATTGGATATCTGTTAACTCAATGAGCCAATACTTTATAAATGAGCAATGTACAATGTTACAAAATCATGCTTGGTTAAAAAAAAATCATTCAAAGTGCAATATAGACCAGTGGAATTTAATGTAACAGAGTATAAGATAATCACTGATAAGATTTTGGGTCTCATTTTAAATAGCCCTTAAGAAATCATCAATTGGGACATCTGGGTGGCTCAGTCAGTTAAGTGTCTGCCTCCGGCTCAGGTCATGATCCCAGGGTCCTGGGATGGAGCCCTGCATAAGGTTTTCTGCTCAGCAGGGAGCCTGCTTCTCCCTCTCCCTCTGCCTGCCTCTCTGCTTACTTGTGCTCTCTCCATTTCTCAAGTAAGTAAATAAAGAGAAAAAAAAGGAAGAGAGAGAGGAAGGAAGGAAGGAAGGAAGGAAAGAAGGAAGGAAGGAAGAGACAGAAAGAAGTAAATAAATCATCACTTGGGGGTGCCTGAGTGGTTCAGTCAGTTAACCATCTGCATTTGGCTCAAGTCATGATCCCAAGGTCTAAGGATCAAGCCCCGCATCAGCCCACCTCCAAACCCATTCTACAAGCCATACTTTCTTAGACAATCGACCCCAGGACACCCTGATTAGGAACTCTGCTATTGCTGGGCTTTCATTCCAGAAAATACCTTGATACCTGGCCACAGAAAGGACAGACATAAAGGGGCCAAGTATAAAAAGAGGAAAAGTGAAAAAATGAAATTCTTTGCTAAGACAAGAGGTTAAGCTCTTGCTACCCAGAGCCTCCCCGTCTCAGCGAAGCCTGTTCTCTCTCTCCCATGAATTCTGAGATTCACTCAATTTCATGTTTTTACAAAATGGCAAAATGTCTCAGTCTCTTAGCTCATGATTAAAATCCAGTTGTTTATTTATAGGGCCATTTGTTGCTGAAACCTCTCCTTAAAAAAAAAAAAAATAATAATTGCTTCTTAAGATGGTTTTCCTCTATCTGCCAGAAGATGTCATTTTGGGATGAGGCCATTCAAACTTGCTCAGATCTGAGCGATAACTCAGCTAAAATGAGGTCAATGTAAATGACTACCCACAACGGGGGAAAAATCTGTTAAATTAAATCCAGAGTAAGTACCAACATATCATGTAGTGAGAGTTACATGTGTCAAATGAAGGAGTGTTATGAGGATTAATGAGTCTGTTATTTAAAAACGCTTTGGGATTCTTGGATGAATGGCATTATTGAAAGTGGGAGTAGGACTGGCATTTACAGATTGTAGTTACATCAAGGCCTTATAACACACTCTGGGGATACATGGAGAAAGCAATGGAAGAACTTAAAACAGATTTTTTTTTTTACTGATTGTTGTTTTTTATATTACATTTAGCAGTTCAAATACTTCACTCAGCAAAATATGTAGGTAGATGCAAGGGTCTACTTTGCAAAGTTCTACAAAAAGTAATGTAAGCTCATCTGAGAATCTCAACATTGTGTTTTAGTTCATAAAAGAAACACTGGGAAAATAGCAAGAATCAGTTCAGAACAAACTTGTCCTTATGACCCACAGTGGTGTATGTAATGGGCAAATGTCAAAGATGGAGGATGTCAAGGAATTCTTGTTGGGTAAAGTACAGACTAAGCAAGAGGCAATGACGTGACTCTGGGCTGCTTCCCTGCGATGCTTGATGTTGTCATGAATAGTAGAAAATTCAGTCAATCTCCTGGTTGTTTCTAAATGCCTCCAAGTCTCAGGTTTCCAGAGGACTGATTTTTTTTTTTAACCTGGAAGTTTTCACACTATAAAATGCATGACTGAGATTGTATCCTTTAAGTCTGTATAAAATTGTCCCAGCTCTCCTATCAACTTTCTTGCAGAGTCTGACACCTTATATAGCTGTCTGTGACTTCCCAGGGACCCAGTCTTCATGGTCTCCTTTGGCTGTGAGCTCCTGGTGAATCCCGATCCTCCCTCAATCTGCTACTGTGCTGCGCGCCCATCCTCCCCAATCTAGCCATGGAGTCCAGGCCTTTTCCCAGATTTCCCCCAAAAAAGTACTTGGTGTGTAGCAGCACATTTTATTGGACAGCTGAGGAAACAAATGCCATTTAACTGACAGAAACAAAGATAATTTGAAATTACAGTAATAGACACTCCTGGTCTCAACCCAGCACCAAGAATTGCCCATTGGCCAATTTTTTCCTTAAGTTTCAGTCTCCTGCAATGTCACTTGGCTCCAGGATCCCTCTCTGCCCTCCTTTGCCTCCCTTCTCCTCTATTCATTCCCACTTCTAATTTTCTATTCACTTTCTAGACAGATCCGTTTAGTTAATCTTTGTGATCTCCTTCTAACCCATGCCCTCAGATCATCACCTTCCAACCCTGATGCTGTTATCAAGGCATTTTCCTGATTCAAACCATCCATTCAGGAAAGGAATGAAAATAATTCTTTTCTCTAAGAGGAATCTGTCTCCTTCCATGCAGAAGCTTTGGTCACACTGCAATCACTTAGGGTCTCTGGAGGGAGCCTCAGGCACCGACTACATTGCAGAATCCTTTGATTTCTTTGATTTCTCTGCCACTTTTGGGGAGGACCTTCCCCTTTCCACTAACCAGTGCCCACTTGTCATCATGGTGCCCAGCAGAAGAGCCATCATCCATGCTGAACTCCGTCCAAATTATACTGTATGCAGCCCTCTCTAACATTGATACACTCACAATTTAAATGTTCCAACAGTAAAAGAGATACCTCATGGCAGAAAATTAAAGATTCCAATATGAGATACCACTACGCCTGCTCAGAGAGGAAGGAAGAAATCTCTAGATTTGAATAGATCAAAAGAATTGTTTATTTGTGGATTTTTTTTTTTTTGGCGTCAGAACTTTTACAACTGAATTGAACGTATTATTTTGAATAGATAATATATGTGCAAGGTATAAAATCCAAAAGGTAAAAAAGGGTGCGGAGTGAAAAGTAACACTACTGTACTACTGTGCCTTGTACAATAATTGTCCAGCCTCCCTTCTCAGAGGTAACCATAGGTACCAGTTTCTTCCGCATCCTTCCAAAGATTTTTCTGTGCATTTACAAACACAGATATTTATCTTTTTTCCTTAGAAAAAAGATAGCCTGTGCGCACTCTGCATATTCTTCTGCCCTTTGTTCTTCCATTTAACAATATCTCCTGGAGATCACCTCTTTAGTAGATACAGAGACTCTCATTATTTCTACTGGCTCCATCATTTTATATAGTATGTATACACCGTAATACCATTGATGGACATTTAGATGGTTTTCAATATCTTCCTAGTAGGAACACTCCTTTGATGAATTCCCTTGTGGATAGGTATTTTAACCATGCACAATATACTTACAAGATAAATATTTTGGAATGAAACTCTTAGCTAAATTGTATGTGCATTTAAATTTTATTAGCTTTTGCCAATTATCTTCCATAGAGATTCACTAATTTAACCTTCAGCAATGTGTAGGAAAACACAAATATATGTGTACTTTAAGAGATGGGTAAGAGTTGGAATGACATATACAAGGGTGAACAGAATTTTACCAAGGAGAAGTGGCTCACTCCTGGTCTGTAAGCACCTTGAAGGCAACAACTATGTGATTTATCATCATATCATCTGGCCCTTATCACAATGTCTGGCATATGTAAATATGCAATTACTTATTGATAAGTGAATGGCATCATAACAGTTTAGAAGTGGGAACTAAACTCAGGCTGGTCTGGGGAGAGAGAGAAAACTAGTTCAAATGACCTAAGGTACAGGTATGACAGGGAGAAGTGGTCAAAAAACAGTTGAAAACTTAAACTGTTTCTTTTTTGTCATCATCTTGGAAACAATTTTTCCTCTACTCATTGTTACAGTCAGGATGAATAGAGAAAATATGGTAAAATCTTGGAAATTATGAACTTCCCTGAGAAAAAAATCTTGATCATATCAGCCTAGAAAGAACATTGACTATGCTATTTTTCCAAGCAGAGATCTTTAGTTTTGTCAATATGTAGCCATTGGATCAGGATGTTTTAAGTTCAGACTAATGCTCTTAGCTGCCCTTAAGGTCAGGCCAGTTGCTGGGGCTTCCTCACTGGCCAGCAACCCATCCTGACCACCATACTGGGAGATATGATCACATGAGCTTTTCTGCAGCCAGTCACTCTGAATGTGCAGAGCCAACTGAAGACTATAAAGGAAATGGAATTCATGACCTCAGTTACTGGGTTAACAACTCCATAAAATCAAATATTATTATGAGGTAGGTATATCAATGATATGAAGATTATAGAAAGATTTTATACATACACGCCCACATGTACAGAGAAAGGTCTAGATATACCCCCATTGTCTCTACATTGTTGCTGGGTTTTATAACTCTACGTTAAAGTATTATTGCCCCCTTTTACAGACAAGAAAACCAAACTCTGAATAGATGAATTGACTCTCCTGTGATCACTCAGCTAATAAAGTAAAGAAGTGAGAATTCCTACCTAAGTACATGAAGCTCTAAACTCACATTTCTACTACATTGTTAGCCTTGAATTACAAGCATGAACTAATGCCATGGGCCATTCACCATTCGTGCTACTATCACACATTTCTTTCTTTGGGCTGTTTCACTGAGTCAGTGACATGGAAGCATTTACAGCACACAGTTAAGTCTCAGTCTTACTCACATGCAGGCCAGTTCCTCTAAGTAACCATTGTTCTACCCATTCTTTAAAAAAAGGAGTAGGCTTAGATCTAGTAATGGCACATTTTTTGTGCATGACTTTCTTTTCAGAACACATCTGATTACCCTGGGCATTGGGGATATTTCAGCATTTATACTCTACATTTATCACAATATGTTGCCTGCAATGCTCTCTCTCTCTCTCTCTTTTTCCCTGGTACCTGGCTCATTAAAGAGACCACTAGTCATTTTAAAACCAAATTGAGTTTAAATACATTTCCTTGACACATCTGTTTTGTTAAATGTATCCCACGAAACCAACATTAAAAGCCAATGCCATTAAGAGGGCATAAGGTAAGCTCATTTAGTTGACCAAATTGTATAACACAATGAATTAATATGGTAATATGCCTTTGGAGACCAGCAGCAGATAATGGAGGTGAACAGAGGAGCTCGAGTCTGGTTTTGGAAAAGCAAAAGCAATTCATCATTATGCTGTAACAATATAGGAGAACATTTCTCATTTCCCACTCGCCTGCCCCCATTCAAAAATCTTTTGGTTGTACTTTTCAACACGAACTTCAACCAGCATGACTTTGCTCACTCAGACTGCTATATTTTGGCTACCCAGAGAATTCTTTTATTTGTGTTTTGAACCAGTAGTAATAAGTGAAGATTTTCAGTTGTAAGTAAGAGTTGGTAGGAAATGGATCTGAGAAACCATGCCCTTGTCACACTGCAGAAAAACTAGCAAAATAATCTCCAAATAGAAGACAAAAATCAGGGAGCAGAGATGAGCAGGTAGAAAAGAAATACTATCAAAGATTCTAGCCATCCTTCCCTCAGAATTAAGCTTTAGAAACAATACTATATAAATTGACAGTCACTTCTTGGACTCAGTCCTTCTCAATAGCTTGGATTTCTGTTTCTATCCTGCTAGAAAAACAAAACAAAACAAAACAAAACAAACAACTAATTTAAGCTTATATTGTGTCTGGTCAGCAAGAAGGTATCCCCTAGGTACTTAAAAAACAAAAACAAAAAAAGCTTTCTAAATAATGTTTTCCCTCAATTATAAAATTAGAGATGTTCATTAGAGAAAATTTTAGAAATACAGAAAAGCATAAATAAAAAAATGCAAATCATTTATAACCTCAGTCCTCAGAGATAGCACTACCAGTATTTTAGCATATTTTTATCTATTTTACATACCATTAAATAGCTTTCAAAATCAGGATTTTAATTGCTATAAAAATGACTTTAAAAGACTTCCGATATTGAACATTTAGGTTTTTCTTTTTCTTTTTTTTCCAATTACAAACAAAGCTATAACAAATGCTTTACATAAATCTTCACCCAGTTTTCAGTTTCTATTAGTAGGGACATATTCTTAGAGTCGGATTCCTGGGGCTGGGGTGTGAATAATTTTAGAGTTCTTACGTTAAATCTACCACCCTTCAATCCCCATCTTTCTTGGCATCTCAGCAACTTCCAACACCATTGACCCCTACTTCTTCCCTCAAGTCTTTTCTCCTTTGCTCTGTGGCATCAAGTTTTCTCAATTCCCTCTTACCTCTCTTTCATAGTTCCTTAGGTTTCCCTCTTACACCTTCTTCTCCTCTGTACCTATACCTTCTCTGAGTGATCCCATCCACACACCCATCACTCACAGTTTCTACCTCCAAAATCCCCTATTTAAAAATCTGTCCCAGCTCCCTTTCCAACCTCTATAATACACATCCTAGAGTCCTGGACTTCTCCCACTTCAATGCTCACAGGCATTTCAAACCACAGTCTTATCACACCAATCCTTTTGCCTGTTTTAGAAGATGGATAAGTAATAGGGAGAGTGTACATCATTTTCTTGTTCCTGATTTTAATGGGAATGTCTCCTGCATAGCACATTCAGCAGGATATTGCTTGTTGGTCTGAGATAAAAATTTTGATCATGTGAAACTCTACAAAGGAAGACTTTCCCTCCTGTATATGGACACCACAATATGTCTGCAGTATGTTAATCCTACCATGCAGTCCTGACCCTGTGACTTTATCTTATCAATGATCTTAACTTTGGATGCTAAAAATTAACTAGTGGATAATGAATACTATAAAGTTGACAAAGGCTAAAACTGCACAGCAAAATAGACCAAAGATAGTCAATAAACACCCACATCTTTTTAAACTTTCAAAAAAGTATAAATTAAAATAAAAGGAGTCTATATAAAAACCAAAAACAAAATCAAAATCAGTGAGTGGTTAAAGTTCATGAGACAAGACTAGTATGGACGTAAACTGATAGAAGAATTAAATTTCCTCCTCAGAACTAGGATCTTCAAATTTGACCCATAAAATTAGAACTGAAAAATATAATGGCCACAAAAAAAACTCACAAAGGCAGAAATTATTATCTGTAATATTTGATATAAGCCAAAAGGGAGAGGGACACCAAACTAAACAATGAATCAAAACTTTATTGAGTTCAATGAAAATAATTTCAGAAAAATCAAAATGGAAATGGAAAAAAAAAAACACAATGGGTGTCAGTTTAACTGTGCTATAAAGAAATTGATAAAAGACTTAGGTCTTGGGTGCCTAGAGTGGCTTTGTCAGTTAAGCATCTGTCTTCAGCTCAGGTCATGAGCCCAGGGACCTAGGGTACGGAGCCCCATGTTGGGCTCCTTGCCCAGCTAGAAGCCTGCTTCTCTCTCCTCCTCAGCTCCTCCCCCACTGCTCATGCTCTCTCTCTCTCTCTTTCTCAAATAAACAAATAAAATCTTATTTTTCAAAAAAAGGAATTAGGTCTTATCAGTGGACTCTTCATGAAACAAAGGTTAAATGCTTTCCTCTGGATATGTCTCCTCAGGCAAGGGAAACATAAACAAAAATAAACTACTGGGACTACACTAAAATAAAAAGCTTTTATTTTACCAACAAAACAAAAAGACAACATACTGAACGGGAGAAGATATTTGCAAATGATATATCTCATAAAGGGGGTTAATATCTGAAATATATTATAAAGAACTTATACAACTCAACACCAAAATATTGCAGTCTGATTAAAAGATGAGCTGAAGACTTGAATAGATATTGTTTTCCAAAAAAGACATACAAATAGCCAACAAATACATGAAAAGATGCTCAATATCACTCATCATCACGGAAGTGCAAATCAAAACCACAATGATCTATCACCTCACACCAGTCAGAACAGCTAGTATAATAATGATAAGAAATAACAAGTGTTGACAAAGATGGAGAGAAAAGGGAACCCTTGTGCCCTGTTGGGGGAATGGAAACTAATGCAACCACTGTGGAAAACAATATGGAGTTTCCTCAAAAATATTAGAATAGAAATACCACTTGATCCAGTAATGTCACTACATAGTACTTATCCAAAGAAAAAGAACATACTCATTTGAAAGGAAAATACACCCCCATGTTTACTACAGCATTATTTACAATAGTCAACATATGGAAGCAACCTAACCATCCATCAATAGATGAATGGATAAAGAAGTTATGATATGCAGTGAAATATTACTCAGCCATTAAAAAAAGAATGAAATATTGCCATTGGTGACAACATGGATAGACTTAGATGGTATTAGACTACAGGAAATAAGTCAGAAAAATAAAGAAAAATGCCTTATGTCTACCATATTTAGATGTGGAAATCTAGAAACCAAATGGACTCCTAAAACAGAGAACAAACCAGTGGTTGTCAGAGAGAGGTGGGTGGGAGAATGGGCAAAATAGGTGAAGAGCATTAAGAGCATTACAAGATACAAACTTCTAATTATAAAATAATTAAGTCATAGGGATGAACAGTACTGCATGGGGAATATATTCATTTTGTTGAGTATGATGATGTCTTTCCTCCTCCTCCTGTCTCATGCTCTTGCCCTTGAATCACATATAAGCCTACTATGAATAGGATCTCAAAACTGAAAACTTTTAAACTATCAAGGTGTCTTGACAAACATCTGCTTTGGTTGTTCCCAACCTGGGAACCCAGCATTCTAGAAACTAAATGCAGACTGAATAAACAGTAGATGTTCTACCATTTATTTTAAAATGCTACTAAATTGATTTAGTGTTTTCTCATTCTGTATCTTTTCAACCACAGATTCTAAAAGCCCAAGAATTATCATGTGGAGTACATGACATATTTTTAGGAGTAAATGAAATCAAGTCCAAATTGACCTAGTCCAACCCCTTCATTTTGTAGATGAGGACTGGGTAAGTTAAGTGACTTACTCAGGGTCACTTACTCAGGGTCACTTGCTGAATGAATAACTGGGCTGGATCTAAATATTTGTGATCCTGATTACACATCAAGATTTCTTTCTACCAGATTCCTTCCTAGGGAAGGACAAACTCACACCATGGATTTATGTTTTCAAATCTGCTTCATCTGAGTTTTTTGTTTTGTTTTTTGGTGTGTGTATCTGTGTGTATATGTATATAATTAGTGGTAGCTAAGCCCAAATATCCTAGAGAAACTGCAAAAACAGAAGTTTATGCTGCTCCTCAGAAAATAATTATTATAAGATTTTCTTAAAATCTTAAAAATCTTTAAAAAAATATCATGGAAAAAATGCCTTTTTTCTTCCTAAACCACATTAGGAAAATGACAACAAAGTCTCCATGATTGTGACCTACTGTTCTCTCTTCCAGGCATATAGTCACTCTGATAGAAACCACATTTCAAGCCTTCTTTGTGGCCAGGTATGTCTATGGAACTAAAGGCACTAAATACTCCTCAATAGAATGTGAACAAAAGTGACGTGTGCTATGTATGCCTCACTTGCTTGGAAGAAAATTTCTTGCCTTGGACTTTTTTTTCCTGACTTTTCTCTGTTCCATTAGCTGGAATATAATAATCTATGACACAGCTTTGGTTTAGTAGACAAAACTAATGCCTCCACATTATGGTAGAGCAAAAATAGGACAGGCACTGAGATGTCTAGTGGCTGCATGGAACATAACTGTCCATCAGGTCAGGGGTCATACAGGCTCTGGTCCAGGCCATTCACTGTTTTCTGGGGACTCTTGGTTATAGTCACTCCACCTTTACTATAACTTATACAGTTAGCACATATTTTTTGCCCTTTGTTGGCATTGAGAAAAAAAATAAGCTCATCAGCCTGTTATGTTGCCCAAAATATATTTAATTCTTGATTAGTCTGTATAATATCTCACTAAGGGGGGAAAATGCCAACTCTGTGTTTTTGGTCAAAAGGGTGGGTCTGGTTCATGTTATAAAAGTAATCCATAGTTGTCCAATCCATATTTTAGGGATCTCTATCACCTAACAAATGCAAAAAAAAAAAATTCTCCTCCTGTTTTCATAATTCTTAGTGAAAGGATTATGTGAGCAGGCAGAGGGGAAAAAAACATGAGAACTATGCTGTGCATTTCATTGAAAAAATATTTATACTTCTGAAATCTTGATAGAAGGACATTAATTTAAATCATACTTGACATTATTAAAATATTTTCATGTTGATCTTCTTAACCACTCTTGCCACTCTCTCCTTTACACTAGATGGCTTTGTGATGGTCCTTCTGGCAAGGAGATAGGGAATTCTAGGTCCGTCGTTCTCCTTTTGCCGCATCTTTGGATGCCCAGCCTGACTTTGTATCTTAACTCATAGCAGCCACAGCTGAATTGGGACTGCAAGTTTTGGGTGTCTGGGTCTTCCTGAAAAATAAAGTGTTCCCTGGTAACCCCTTTACTCAAGGAGGCAAGACCTGAAAGCAATGCTATCAGTTGCCCATCCAGCCACGAAACTGATGTGAGTATGGGAAGCTCTACAGAGCCTACACACAGAGAAAAGGATGTTCACCTCTTCTTTCCTCTCTTTGCCATCTACAAAGGCAAACCAAGCTCTCCTCCTATTCTGAAAGTACCCACCCCTCCCACTGGGCATCTCCAGGAACAATGGGATTAAGTGAAGCCTCCTATTACTTTCTGGTTCAAAAATCTCATAATCCAATTGCTTCTAATTAGATTTTTTTTTCTCTCCAATGGAGAAAAAAGTACTGTTCCTTCCCCCCCAATCAGCTCTGTCTGTCTTCCTGAATCTCTTTTTCTCAGCCTATTTATAATTCCCATTGTTCCCCCAAAGAACCGAAGGTGATTGAGGGCTCTTTGACACAGAGTACATCTTTTTGTCTTCATCTAACACCATTCAAGTAACATCCTACTTGTAAATTAGTGGTTTGAAGTTAGTTGATCTAAAATACACAGTCTGTCACTAAAAAAAAAAAAAAAAAGAATTGTTACAGTGAATGTAGTTCCCATTCCCCCCTTCTAACATGTGAAACAGAGTGAATCAGGTTGGTCTACTGCACCCATCTAAAGTGCAGAAATATGTGACAGAGTTACCCCACCCCTACCCACCGATAATCCCTAATTCAGTATTTTAAAAATTAGACAATACTGAAATTTTTTAAAGGCTATGGTATGAGAGATAATAAATAATTAATATTTTTTTTTTTAGATTTTAATTATTTGACAGAAAGAGATCACAAGTAGGCAGAGAGGCAGGCAGAGAGAGGAAGGGAAGCAGGCTCCCCGCTGAGCAGACAGCCTGATGCGGGGCTCTATCCCAGGACCCTGGATCATGATCTGAGCTTGAGCTGAAGAGGCTTTAACCAACTGAGCCACCCAGGTGCCCCAATACTTAATAATTTGTAATAGATTTCTGTTCACAATCTGTTCATATTAATTGAAATGTTGAAACGACTAATATACCTTCAAAGAAACAGTAGTTAAGGATTATTACTTTATGTTTTATATAAAATATAAAAAGTTTCAAATATTTTATATATAAATTATTTTATTGCTTTGTAATAGTGAGCATGTCTGTGAAAAACTTTTTCCTCATTCAACTCTGTCTTAAAACCATTCCCTATCTAGAGACAACATCTTTGACTGATTTTAATCAGACAGTTATCTCCCCAAATTTAATTATTGGCTTTTGCATAATACAAGGAGCTGACACAACCTAAATCTCAAATCATAGTATAGACAGACATTGTAGGTCTTGGGGAGATGAGTACTGGAACTTTTGGCAGAATATTGGGCGAATGGTGTCAGAAGACATGTAAATACAGAGTTCCAGTTAATTTATTTTTAAGCTTATCCTCTCCATCTAATCCAGACTCCACCTTAGATCATAGAAATCTCTTCCTTCCTTTTCTGGCAGAGGCAAAAGTCAACACAGCTTCTCTCCCAGCTATGAAATAGACAGACCAATATATTTTTGAAGACCATATTCAGTGATAGTCAAGTTTAGAGATAATGCTTTATTGCAACCATTGATTATAAATAGTGCAATAATTCAAGCATTCACCTTCCTTCCATTGTTTGACCCCAAAATGTTAAGTATAAATATGTGATGCTGCTCTGGACAAATGAGATTTCAGGAAGCAGAATTGCTTTATGATCAAACTAAAACCTATTTAATAAAAAGCCTTTAGTAGAGCTTGTGGTTTAAAGCCAGTCAAAAGCAATGACATATGATAAATGTTCTACTTCAAAACGTGCACATTATAATCAAATCACAAGGATAATTCAACCCAATGCTTGAATTGTTTCTGTGTTCACCATTTATATGTTAAAACTCCATATTGTGACTCAGAGATGAGGAGAAATTCACATATTTTTTTAAAAAGTATTATTTTTCTTACTTCAGATGGAGAAACTTCTGGCTGTCTCTATTCACACTGTGAACACACACACATCACAGATACATATATATATATATGTATATATACACATATATGTGTATATATATATATAGACACACATATATATATCAGATATATATAATATAATACATAATTATATATATAAATAATATACAATTCCCAAGTGACTTACGGGCCTCATTTTACGAAAGCTTTAGAAAGATGTATTACAGAATTGATCCATTCTTCAGAAAAAAAAACTCTAAACCCTCTAGTTTTAATAATTGAAAGATCCCTATTTCTGAAGTCAACTGTGAATACTTGTGCAAGCTTCAGGTCAAACTTAGAGAGAAACATTTGCTAAGTCATTGTCAAACTTGATCCATCTCAATGATTTGAAATCACTTAAATGATCAGTGATACCTCAAGTCTAACACTGTAACCAAACTGTTTCTTGATTCCTTATGTTCTGATGTTAATCAGAATTCTGATGTTAATCAGAATTCAGGATATGAAATTAGAATTCCAGGAATTCTCTGGAATTCCCCAAATCATCAACTATTCTTAAAATCTTTTCAATATTCCTCATAAACTTGATTATCATGGCTATCTTAAAATTTGTTTAGTTAATAAGAAATACTAACTTTAGCAGTATTTATGAAAAGCTGTACCTGGTAGAAAATATTAGGATGCTGGAAATCACCAGCAAACACTATTGGCTAGTATTTAAATAACATTCAGATCTCGTAGCAAAGTTAATAACGCTAAAGAGAATCAAAGTCTAAATTACCAATTTAAGATCTTATTTTGCTTCCAAAATTCAGTATTACTTGAAACACTACTCATAGGATTTGTCTGAAGTACACTATGCATGTCAATTTATTAATATTTATTTGATATGCAAGAATGAGTCACCATTCGCAGCAGCTGGCTCATGAACACATACTAATAATGGCCTCAGCTACAAGCAAACCTGGCTAATGAGATTGTGACACTTCTTCATGTTCCTCACCAGGTTCCGGAAATGTCAACTTTAACCTCAGAATCTACACGTTAATGTTTCCTGCTCTTGCTTTCAGTTTGATGTCAGTGGATTCCTTCTGACCAGTAGTTGTTTTATTTTGATCACTAAGCTTTAATTCTCACAGGAGAATTATACTTTTTTCCTTTTCCCCAGTTTCTTGACAGGTTTTTCTATGGATTTAGAAAAACATTAGCTTCCTGAAAAAACGCCAGAGCAGAATTCCCACTGGACAACACTAGGTTTGATAGGAGAAGCAGATCAGTTAAATAACGCAGAGTTTCATAAAAGCACTTTGCTCTGTTTTTAAATGGTGCCCAGAAAAACTATAAGGAGTGTGGAAAAATGATGCTTTGGCCATCTTTCTCCTAAACCTCACCACCAGCTTTCTGACCCTCAGCCCCCTCAGCCCCATACAGACAGCATCTCTTTTCCCTAACACCAAAACCTCTGGGAACTTCATCTGGATCCAGCTCATTTCTGGTCACTAAGCTGTTTCTGGCAAGACTAGGCCTAAGACAGGGGTCCAAAACCATGTCCCACAGAACCCTCTGAACTCAGGGAACACCAGAGGAGTGCTTGTGGGTAGGGCTCACACAGCCCCTCGTCTCCGCTTTCAGCCAGCAGTGCTGCACCTGTCAGTTTAACACAGCTGGCTTTTTCTAAGAATTTATTGTTTGTTTAAAAGAACAGTTCCGCTATTAAAAAAGAAACAGAAAAGTTTTGACAACTGCTGACTCAAGAGAGCCTTGCAAGGCTTTGTTGACCCTTGGTGTGGCAGATCTCTGGGAAACTGAAGTCAGTTTCAGCCCAGGGCCTTTGTACAAAGCCAGTGCGGAATAGGATCGCAGGAAAGTAGCGTCTGGGTACCAGGGACCAGCCAGGGTGATCTCCCCTCTGCTCAAACCGGGGGGATAAACATGTAAGGACTTAGCCTTCTCAAGCCCAACAAAGGACTGAACCAGACCTTCTTGGTCTTTCTGGCCATGTATAACCCATTTGAACCACTCCAATAGACCAAGGGAAAAGCCAGAAACAGACCACCCCACAAACTCTCGATTGCTTTGTATTTCTAAATCTCTGTCACCCAAAGTCAGTTTCGTGTGATATTGCAAACATTTCCATGGAGATTACAAACCAGGAAGGATGCCTTGCCCTCCTCTTCCTCCCCTTCCTCCTTTCTCTTTTCCTCCTTCCCACTGCTGTTGCTACAATTTATTCTGTTTCCGCTTCTTTTTCCTGGAGAACAGAATCATTTTCTTCCTCAGCTGTCATTCAGAGGCAGTCTACTTTGCCAGCCAATCAGCTTAGACTTTCTCCTTTCCTCTTTGTCCCATGTCCTCGAAGCTCCAGCCTGCTACACTAGTTCCAGGACACAACTGGACTTTCTCTGCTCTATGCCTTTCCTCACACCGAGCCCTGAGAATGGGTGTCCATCCATAAAAATCTCTGGTGAGAGCCAACTTGCTCTCAAGGCTCTGCTTACACAAGCTTGAGCTGCCAATATTCCTGAAAGTCACTGTCAATGCCCCTGAAAGTGAAATGATCCATCATCGCCCATAACACTCTGCCTTACACGTAACATGTTTTCAACAAATATAAGGAAATAATTAAACTGAACCCTCTCATTCCCAAAACACATATTATGATCTTTATGTAACAGGCTTAGAAAATAGGATATTGACTAGCTAACCAAATAGGAGAAGATGAAGGAAATATCCTAGAATGTTTATGTTGTCTTTGCTCTTAACTTCATGGTATGGATTTTCTCATACAAAATGAAAAGAAACAATAAAAGACCCGGGATTTTATTCAAGCAGAAAATGTTCCCAGTTTTTTTTTTTCATAATTTCACAGACATTTTATAAATTTTTCAAATCTTATGCTCGATGTGTCAGAACAAACCTCAACAAAAAACCTGATAGCTCTGTAGGGTAGCGAATTCATAGGGTGCGTTAGCAACAAGAAGGCGGGGTGGGGACACCATGCATGTTATTTGGGACTGTGTGCCCCCCTCACTTGTCTTAACATCCTTACCCAGTGACCTGGAGCACCGAATCCCTTGGGAATTCAGCAAGGAAATGGAAGATTGTCTCACAGAGTATGATTAGACTACAGAAATGTATGCACCAAATAATTCAAAACAAAAACTGTCTTGTTGAATCATCTGCAACTTTGATGAAAAAGAGGGCCACGTGGGCCAGTGTCCAGAGCTACCTCACCTTCCTCTTCTGTGAAATGGGAAGAACAACCACTTGTGTTGCTGTCAAGAAGGTTAGAGGACGTATCTTGCAAAGTCTGTGAAAATAGGGATGATGTCTTATTTACAATCCTCACCCCAGGGCCTAGCAAAGTGCCTGATACATATTGGGCAATCAGCATATTGCTGGGGATTCGGACAAACAGGTAAATGTCTTGAGAAAGGTCAGGAAGGAATTCCCAAATGGGAACGCTGGGTTTGACAGAATAGGTTGGTAAAATAATGTGGAGTTTCATAAGAGCATTTTGCTGTATTTTCAAATGGCACCCAGGAAAAGTCCTAGGAACCCTGGAAATGGATGAATAAGTGAATAAATAAATTAATCAACTCCTAGCATGAGGCTTCATATCCATTAAGTATTTACCAAATGGAAGCTTTCAAACTAGACTCCCTAAAGAGAGTAACTCCAGCAGCAGAGCATGGGTTTCAAGGAGTTTGCTGCTCTTTCTGGCCAGGTCATCCTGAGGTCCTGGGGGAGCGAGGGGTAGGACTTGACCTTTAAAGCTCTGTGGTTGCCTCTGCAACATACTTCATGGTGGGCTTTTACCAAACTTATGGCTGTACTTGAAGAACTCCAACGACTTTTCCTTGAGCCTACAGAGAACTGGAACATTCTGAAGGGTCGGAGCAGTTTACACTTACTTCAAAGTCCCAGAGGCCTGTCTTCCAATTCCTCGTTGCCCTGCTAGACCTCTTCAATGGCTGTTCACCCTTCCTCCCGGCACCTTCCTCCTCCTGAGAGTTAACAGAAAGACAGGGGGGTGAAGCACAAGTCCAGGAACCTCCCTTTCTACTTGGCAATCATGGTGATTTACTTGGTTCTTTTACCAAATATTCACTGAGCACTTACAAAGCATCGACCCTGAGACTACAATGGTAAACTGAGACATGTTGCTGCCTCAGGCAAGGAGGTGACAGAGATCCTGAAGGAGGGTGTAAGGATAGCTAAGGCAGGAGCAAGCGGTACGATAGGAGAGGGCAGCTCTATGTGCTGGGGCGGGGCTGGGATGGGAAACGGGCTCCATAGTGAGTCTCTGATATTATCTGAGGAGTATGGGGTACTCATCCACCCAAATACTTCCTCAAAGGCCTGACATTGGAACGATCATCATTCCAGTAGAGAAGAGCACCAAGAACTTTGAGTCCAGCAAGTCTGACCCTCTCTCTTTTTTTTTTTTTTTTAAGATTTTGTTTATTTATTTGAAGAGAGAGACAGAGAGAGGGAACACAAGCAGGGGGAGTGGGTGAGGGAGAAGCAGGCTTTCTGCTGAGAAAGGAACCTGAGGTAGGACTCAATCCCAGGACCCTGGGAATCGTGATCTGAGCCGAAGGCAGCCACTTAACCCATTGTGCCACCCAGGTGCCCCTGACCCTCCTCCTTTTAACAGAAGTGACACTGAAGTCCACAGGAACTAACTTATTCAACACTGTGGAGCTAATTCAGAGCCCTGCTGAATCCAGCAGAGCAAGTTCAAATCCAGACTCAAAGCCTTGTGCCTTCCTTTTCATGTTGAGGAAACCACATAGGGGTCTCTCCTGTGAATCAGAACAGTCTCCAAAAGGGAAGGGACTTGAGAGGAATCACAACCCTTCATTACAGTGCTGCTAATACACCAATTCTGGTGATTCCACACAATGAGCCAGCCATCAGAGCCTTCACTCTGTTCTCATGTGCCTTGGCTGCTCTCTGCCTAAACCAACCTCTCCGAGAGCCTGGTTTTAGAAACGCAGCAGCTAACTCATGCACAGGGCTTGCTATAGCACACTCACACAGTGAGGCCCCAGAGTCTGGGCACCTAAGTGCTACACTACACTTAACCCTGTCTGTTATCTACTGCTACATAAAAATGACCCCAAATTTAGTGACTTAAAATGATACAGATTCGTTTTATTCACCATTTTGTGGGCAAGAATAAGCAGAAAACAGGGGAGACATCTCATCTCTGTTCCACAATGTCTGGGGCTTCAGCTGGGATGGTTGCAATGACTTCCCAAAGGTTATATATCTGAGGCCTCCAATTTCCTTCACGTGGTCTCTTCATGAGGCTAGCTTGGGCTTTCCCCCAGCATGGTGGCCTCACAGTTCCAAGAGGAACTATTCCAAAGTGTTAGTGTTTATGAAGCTTCTGGTTGCATAAGACTTGCTCAGTGGTCAAGGTTAAGTTGCATGGGCCAAGCCCAGAGTCAATATGGAAGAGGAATACATAAATGGTGAGCACCAGGAGGCATGGTTCATCTGTGATCACCTGTGGAACACAGATAAGTGAGACATAAAAGTGGATTCAGAGCAGCAGATCCTGGGGCAGGATTTCTGCTTCATGTTCCTGTACCTTCTTTTATAAGGAACATGTTCCCCAATAGGAAGAAGAAGCTTCTTCTGAAAGCCAGTGCATATTACATCACGGAATGTGGAAACAAGGCTTTCTAGCCTCAGAGACGGTTGTCATTTCTGTACACAAAGGAGGCCATCAGTGGATTTGGAATCTGAATTTGTTTTCACCTCATCTGAAGAGACCTGAGTTTGACAAGCCACAGGAAACCTGAACAGGTTAATAGAAATTTTCTTGAAAATAATAAATTTCCAGGGGACTTCAAGATACACTACATCAGCTATAACTGTTACAGCTAATAAGATAAAGTAGAACTAAAAATTTTGTGTCTTAAGCAAGTTTGTTACACAAAAAGGCCTGATTGGAGAACCTATTGTAAAGAGAAAATGGTGGACACTAAGAAGTGTAACAATAAATTAATTAATACCAGGTTAAGACACCATTTTTTTTAATGTTAATAATGTTAAGACATCATTTTTTTTTATGAGAAGGTTAATAAACTTTTGAATTACTAGGAGAGGAGCTTAAAAAACTACCCAAGTATCCTTCCTTTGTTCAGAAAACAATAGAATCACCTAGAAATTTCAGTCCTGTGAGTTATGATCCTACTTCTATTCCCCAATGATACTAGATGAATCATTTATTTCTTCACTGCTTTATTTCCTCAGTTTTAACTTTCACTGGCTGAGAAAAAAAAACTCCAATTTTTAATTCTAAAAGCAGTTTTGGACCTTATTCCTCACCTAAAATTGATCCAAGTTAACCATACTGTTGTAGATATTTCTATTATAATTATATGCTCAGTTCTTCTCACATAGGTACATTTTTATCAATGTCAGAAGCATCATTCTAACATATGAACTACTGATATGTGCATCTGTCCACATTGTGTATTTATGAGTAGGAACTTGCATTTATTCTATTCTGAAATGTAACTAAAGTTGCATGAGGTTATGTGAGGCAAAGATGTAAACCAGTGAACAGAATGCTCTGTGTGTGTTCAGAACTCACTTGCCCCACTACCATCATAAGAGATAAAAGTACACACCCTTCAAAATATGGAATAGTTGAGTTCAATTTTGTTTACCCTCAGCCAGTTAATTAGAAAGAATTCACTCTGTGATGTCATTATATCACCCGTGGGATTAAATACATCAGACAGATCAGACAAAACGTGGCAACAAGAATTTCCAGAGCTGGAAAGAGATGTGATGGTATTTTTCAGAAAGATTTCCCAAATCAGTGTAGAGAAATACTTGAGTCATTTTCAACCACTAACTCTTCTAATATGAGAGCCCATTGCCAGCAAGTTCACAGAAGATCATAATTCACCAAGAACTCCCTTCAGAAGCTGAGTGATCTTTTGTGATTTAAGACTCCAAAAATACAAAAGAAAAGAAACATGCAATTTTTGTAAGAGCCTTGGACTCTGTACTTCTAGAAATGGAGACGTCTCTAAGTTCACAATGCCAACTTTCTGGAGTTCAAGTAGAGAGGTCAAATCTATACACAGAATTGTTAAAGCTTCTCTGGTATTCTCAGATGCACCTGGGCACAGCATTTTGAGAAGATCTGAACCCACCACAGTGAGAATTTTAATTCACACCTTTGAGGAATAACCCTACTCTACCAGAACAATCTATACTTTACAAAGTGCTTCCAGGTACGTGATTTCATCTGATCCACATGTCTATGCTTGAAAGTGGGTATTAGAGTCCCTGTTTTGAGGTGAAGAACACAGCACGGGAGAATTTTAAATGACTTATCCAAGGTCATGCTCTGATGAGTGGCAGCGCTGCAACTTGACCCCTTTGACCCCATGCTAGATACTGCTATCTCCATCAGACAGAGCCTCTCCCTGCCACCTCCTCTGTCTCTCTTTGGTTCTTAAAAGTGTTCCTGAAAGATCAACCCCATAGCTGAGAAATTCTTGACTTGTATATTTAGTCAACCCTGTGTATCCATGGAGTAGGGATCAATATCTTGGAAAAGATGAAATCTCCTAAAATGAGAATTTTATAATCCTGTAGTTCTCTGGGGATTTCTGTTCTACAGAATGGAAAGCAAATTGAATTAGAGTGGCTACTCCAATCTCTTAGAGCTCTGATTCAGAGTCCCTGACTTCTTTAGATAAAGGTTTTCTCATCGATATAGAAGGTCTCAACTAGAAAATCTTTCAGGCTTATGCTAAGCTTAGGATTCTATGATGATAGCTATGACCCCTAAATCTTTGAGTTATGATAGCTAGAAACCCCCTCCTCTGTACCAGCCAGAAACAGCTGCCATCAACTTATGTTCCTTCTTGGGAAAAGCCATCTAGAAAGGAACTTTACAAAAGGGAAGAGAGTTAAAATTTATAAATGCCTCCCTCCCCCGCTGGTTTCCTTATATTTATCTCATTCAATCTAACCCCTGTAACATCCTATTATTCTTACCTTAACAAGGAGGCAAAGCAGGCACAAAGAAACTGACATGTTGGGGTAAGGTCACAAAAGCTATTATTGACAGAGTTAGGATTCTACCTATTTGCCTTCAAAATCCCTGTTCTCTTTCCATAGAGCTATTTTGATAATGAACAGGCAAAAGATCCAGAATTCAAACAAAAGGAATTACTAGTCCTTAAATAACAGAAAAAGTAACATGGAAAGGTGAACTCCTCCAGTGACGAGAAGTCACAGGACTGAGAGTATAGATTTGATGGTGCGGTATTCCCAAAGTCCATCCTGTGAAATGCTGTAAAAGTGGAAAAACCACTGACCTGGGGGACAAGACAAGGCTTCTGCTCCTGGTTCTTTTGATGTTCAAGGAACTATATTTTTAAACGCATGCTCTAAATAAGTAGTAGCTTTGCCCACTGGCTGGAAAATGATGACAACAGCAGCTAACATTCTTGAGATGCTCCTGTGGTGCTGGGTACCATTTAGAGCACCATACCTGACATTGCTTCGTTTTCATCCTTATGATAACCTGGAAAGGTAATCCTATTTTGTGGATGAGGAAACCAAAGCTAAACTAAAAGTGATGTGGCCTCCCCATGCCTGCACAGTAAGTGACAGAGTTGGGATGTAAAACCAACACACCGGATTCCATTTCCCAAAGTGCCTGGCCCCTGTGCTTAGAGTACAGGCAGGTATGTATGTGGCTAGATAAGCATTTAGAATTGCAAATCCAAAAAGCAGATTCAAGGGACAAAGACTTCACTACAAAGCCAGATTGCACAAGGGGAAAGTCCTACATAAAGTCATTAATGTACTACTCAACTTTCTTCAAGAATTGTCTCTACTTGGGGCACCTGGGTGGCTCAGTCGGTTAACCGTCTGACTCTTGATTTCAGCTCAAGTCATGATCTCATGATAGTGGGATTGAGCCTGGGCTTTGGCTCTGCACTCAGCAGGGAGTCTGCTTGAGATTCTCTCCCTCTATCCCTAATCCCACTCTCTCTCTCTCTTTCTCAAATAAATAAAGAAATCTTTAAAAAGATTTTTTTTCTTTTTTTTTCTTTTTTTTTTTGGCCAGAAAGAGAGAGAGAGAGAATTGACTCTCCCAGAGGCTACACCTGAGCATGAACATTTTGGTCAGAGTACCTGGTATGACCACATGAAACTTCATTTAACAGAAACCCAACAACAGTGGCTTATCTAAATCAAGGTCTATTTTTCTCATATAACAAGCAGTCCAGGTCTGCCCAGCTACCATGCTAACTTGGAGACCTGTCCAATGGGCTCTTCTTGCATTTCCCGGCCACTGCCCTTAAGAGTGTTGCTTTCAACTGCCTGCTTGAAGGATGGATGCTGCCCTTTCTCTGTGCTGTCCGATATGCAGCAACTAACCCCATGTGGCTATTTATGTGTAAATTAAGTTAGATCAAAACTTCAGTTCCTCAGTCACACTAGCCACATTTCAGGTGCTCAACAGCCACATGGGCAGGTGGTTACTATATTGACCAGGGCAGAAAGAGCTCATTTTCATGGCCACAGGAAGTATGAGTACACAGCACAGCTCTAGAGAGCACATCTGCAAATTTGGCAGGAAGATGAGGGAGGGGAGACAAAGACTGAATGCCAATTTCTTTTAACAAGAAAACAAGAGCTTTCATGGAGTCCTCCTTCGGCAGAATTTTGCTTTCACTTCATGGATCAGAATTAGATCGCTTGATCACTTCTAGATGCAAAGGGTATTTTGCTAACTGGGCCCATTGCTGCCCTGAGCTAAAATGGGAGCTGTGGTTAAGGGAGAGGACAGAATATGTGATTAGCTAAGTAAGTAGCTGTCGGTGTCAGACTCAGCATCACATGTGAGTTGTGCTTTAAATTAGGCCAATTTACCAAAACAGAATGGAAAAATCAGGCAGTAAACATCTGTCATTGCACAGATGTAGGGGCCTGGGTATGCGAAGACAGTAAGTCAGTGATTACTGACACCTGGTAGCACTTGTAGGAATGAGTGGACAATGAAGCAGGAGGGGAAAAAAAAAATGGAGAAAGAAGGTATTCATTTAAGCTTTGCAGAAAGAGCCCTGGCTCTTGAACCCTCAGGACTTTACCAGCTGGAGTCCCACAGTGACAGACTGGTGGGTGAAGAGGGTGGCCCTGCTGTGGGGGACAGGCAGCCTGTAGTCTGCCCTGTATGGTAAACAGCGAGGCTGGCTTAGCTAATGGCCAAGTGAGTAAGGGCCAACTTCTCTGGAGCGGCCAGATGGTCTGATATGGCCTCTGATGTGCACCTCCTTGCAGGCCTTCTTAAGGAGATGGGCATGTTAGCTGGCCTCTGGCTGGACATGGCATGGAAGTGTTCGTTCACCCAGTGCATCCAATAGCAAAAAGAAAGCTGTGGATTGCATTCAGGCCCCCAACTGGCAAAGTCCTAAATTCCTACTGTAATGAATTCAAGTTTTAATGGCATAAAACTTAGAGGTAACAAATATCTGGCAGCCTGTACAGGCATAAAGTGGCTGTTTTGAGATGATACCAAGCAAGATGCAGGGGTTGTGGCTAGGAGAAGGCAGATAAACTTTGCTTCAACATCTTGTCTTTGGCTAGTCTTAGAGAAAAACAAAAAAATATTTGTATATAAATATGGAAAGATAAAAGGCAATGAGCTTACATCTTTCCCTGTTGTCACTACCCCTTTGCCTGACCAGTTTTTGACAGATGCTTGTTTTTTGCTGTTGATAGAACAAAAGGATGACTTAGTTTAAAATGCATCAGGAGTCAAGGAGAACGATTTGTTTGCCCCTAAGTAATTTTCCACAAGGAAAAGCAACGATGACACTTAGTAATTTCATCTCTAACAGATGCAAACTCATCCCCAAAAAGACATCTGGAGGCTGAAACACCAAAATGATATGTTGTATCAACGATCTTGTGAATGCCTATTTCAAAAAGAGGAGATGGCTAAGAGAAGTTTGAGAACACATTTGGAAAATAAAAATCTATTGCTATCTAGGGCTTTTAGTAAGTAAATAAATAAATACCCAGCCCTTAAGTTATGATTCAGTGTGGGGTGAAGGATAGAGAGAGGAAAGGGAAGGAATGCCATCTCATATGTGCTGCAAAGCTCTGAAACTTGGAGAACTTGAAACACTTAGCTTTCCCTGAAGAGAGAGGAGCCCCATTGCTAATGCTTAGACCCATGACCAGAGTTATATTTACCAAAGAATGTAGAGACTGATTCATTTATCTAGACTTATTTGTTTCCTGGGCTGCTGTGACAAATACTACATACTAGATGCCTTAAACAACAGAAATGTATTGTCCCAAAGGACTGGAGGCTGGAGGCACCAAATCAGTGTCTGTAGAGTTGGTTCCTCCTGAAGGCTGTGAGCTCTCTCTCACATCTCCTCTGTTCCATGCATCTCTGTTGGCTTCTGGGGCTTTGCTAGAAATCTTTGGTGTTCTTTGGCTTGTGGAAGCATAATTCCAATTTTCACATGGCACTCTCCCTGTGTATGTGCCTCTGTGTCCAAATCTCCCCTTTTCATAGGGACACAGTCATACTGGATTAAGGGTCATCCTCATGAGCTCACCTAAAACTTGATCAACTGCAAAGGCCCTATTTCCAAATAAGATCACATTTACAGGAATTGGGGGTTGTTTTCAACACTGTGTGGGGGAGAATGCAACTCAATCTGTAGCACCAGGTAATCTTGGGCAAAAAGTTATTTCTCTTATCCATCTTGTCACCATAGACCAACCTGTGTAAAACTAAACTTGGTGATATCCCTTTTATTCCTTGCAGAATTGCTAACATTGAAAAACCAGCCCCTCTCATTTTCTGGATATTTGCCAGCTACGGTCCCTTTCTTTATAAATTTCCAAACATATTGATGCAATCTAAGACTCTGTGTTAGAAATTTCCAACAGTTTCTCTGCCTCCTCACTTTCAACTCCCTCCAGAGAGTGAAGACCTTGAATTTGGAACTTACTCCTGAAAGTGTACTGTTTCCATAATTTAATACCTTCCTGATTCTCATTCAAAAACTGGGAAGTGTAGGCAGTCAATTCAATTCAACCAACTTTTACTAAGAAATTGATCTGTGTCCGGCACTGTGCTGGGGATTTAAATAAGAACTCCATGCTCTACCCTCTGAGAACTGCTGAAAGGAGAGTCCACATGGCTGGTCCTTCCTGACCTAATCATATTCTTAGCCCTCATGAGGGGAAAGAATGGAGTGCAAGGTGGGGAGCTCTGGTTTTAAGCTGGTCACTGCATGTTTAGGGAAGAAATAAAAGAAATTAGGTGATTTTTTTTTTAAGCTTTTGTTGTTGTTGTTGTTGTTGTTGTTGTTGAACAGAGAGAGACACAGTGAGAGACAGAACCCAAGCAGGGGGAGTGGGAAAGGGAGACGCAGGCTAAGCAGGCTGAGCAGCCAGATATGGGGCTTGATCCTAGGACCATGGGATCATGACCTGAGCTGAAGGCAGACACTTAACAACTGAGCCACCCACGCGCCCCTAGGTGATTTTATTTTGAAGGCTCAGATATTCTATGAGCCTGCCACTAACTCCATGCTAATGGTCTTTCCCTGTTCTGCTACTTCAGCTCTGCTTCCAAGGGTTCTCAACATGGAATAGAATCCCCTTCCCTTGACCTCATCCTCTTCATCTCCTACCCTGCTGTCTGCCACCCCCCCAACAAGTGAATAAATGAGAGAAGAATACTTGAAATTGTTTCCCATGGGAAAAAAAAATAAAAGCAAGAGATCATGGGCCAAGTGAGTGTGAAGGGGTGGTTTGGATTTTTTTAATCACCTCCCAAAAAACAGCACTTACAGACTCTGTTGAACACTCTAAAGTCACCCATCATCATTCTCTTTTCAGAGCTAAATAATCTCAATTTCTTTAACCTTTCATCCCTGGTTCCATTTTCTAAACTTCTGATTATTTGTGCTGCTCTCCTGGGCCCTGAGTTCTTTTAAATTCTAGAGTCAAATCTGGATGCTATAATCAAATAAGCACAGAGGCTCTGTGAAGGATACTGTAAAAAGTACAAACATTGTTTAGCCTAAGACATGTGTGGGCAGGGGCAGGGCGGGGAGTGGGTGTGGAAGAAACATGGCATAGGATTATAAAATGCTTGAAAAATGAACTGGGCCGTAAATGCCAAATAGCATTGGCGCTAATTGGACAGGCGTCTCCCCAGACACGTTGGCCTGTGATATAAGGCACAGAAAACATTGGGGCTGACAATTTCTCTGTTAGGAACAGCCTTGTGTCAGCAGGGTTTGGGCTGCTTACCAGGAGGATGTCGGCGGCATGACAGGTTAGCTCACAGGCCTTTACTTACAACATAATCACATTTACTCAGTGACAGCAGTTTGGCCACTGGGTTCATGCGGAGGAGGTTTGTCGGTCTTGTCAAGAGTTCTCCAACAAGACCCTTGGAAATATGTGGCGGTAAGGACATGTCATTGCTGATGCAGTCCTGCAGCAAACTCCTTTGGCCCTGAGATACTATCAGAGTCTTAAATTATGTCCAGTTTGACAAAAGTTCTATAGAGCCTTCCATGTGTTACTTACTAGGAAACTCACTGCTTCCCAGACTCACCTTTCCTTGAGCACCCAGAGTCTCACGGAGTCCCTTCTCCCGTTAGAGCCAGGGGGTTAAGGCAGGTGTGCTCCTTACTACTTACTGTCTTTACTGATGCTGGTGTATTTTCTGCTACATCTATTTCCCAAGGTAGCTAATCTTATTCTAATTTCCTCCCATTCTCAGTACAAAAGACTTCATGGTAAGAATATCAACTTCCAATGAGATCTTGTCATTTGTAACAACATGCATGGACCCAAAGAGTATTATGCTAAGTGAAATAAGTCAAAGAAAGACAAATACCATAAGATTTCACTCATATGTGGAATCTAAACACAAAACATATGAATAAACAAACAGAAAACAGAAACAGACCCATAAACACACAACAAACGGATGGTTGCCAGAGGGCAGAAGGCGGGGGATAAATAAAATGGCTGAAGGAGAGTGGGAGATCCAGGCTTTCAGTCACGAAATGAAGAAGTCACGGGGATGAAAGATATAGCATGGGGAGTATAGTCAATGGTATTGTGATAGCACTGTATAGTGACAGACAGTAGACATGCTTGTGGTGAGCATAGTATAACATACAGACTTATCAAACACTATGTTGTACACTTGAAACTAGTGTCACATTGTGTGTCAACTACTTAATTAAAAAAAAAAAAAGAATGTTATCTTCCAGTCTACCTTTTATTTATGTTACCCCTAATTCTTCGTATTTCTCCTTCTCCCCACCCTTCACCCCCCACCCACTTTACACACACACACACACACACACACACACACACACAGACCCCTCCCCGCTTCATACAACAATTTAGATCCTGATTTGGGTCCCAGGTAAACAAATCTACCTTGTATTTATCTCCTGTTGCAATCCATTCAATCTCATCCCTTAAGCATCCAGGATTTATTTTGTCATTATAATTCCGACCAGAGAATAATTATCCAAGCACATGCACACTCCCCTTTTTAGGCTTTCAAATTCACAGGCCTCCATGAATGAGGAGGGTAATAACAGAATTTCATGGAAATCCCCAGCCATTACAGGCAGTGTATACTCAAAACAACCAAGTACAACAACAAACACAGGATTTACTGGGAGAACAAAGGTTATGGGAGAGCCTGAGCTTATTTTGCATGACACAAACAATTCTATTGACTCTAAGTTTTCATTCCAAGACCTTCCTGTATCATTCGGCATTTGATGAAGATGAAATGTAACGGGGTCACAGGTCATGTCATTTATGATAACTTAGCATTACGGTTGGTTGGGAAATAAGACCAGGCATATGAGGCTCACAGATTTCTTTGCTGTAAATTCCCAGCACCTGTTTATAATGTACTTTTACTGAGAAAACAGCTCCAATAACATTATATAGTGTGGTTCATGAATGCTATTAACCATCTCTATTGCATGTTACAAATTTAAAAGGTTTTAAACTTTACAGACAATCCATAGGTTTATGAATTGAAAGCCACTGAAATAAATCATCCTTAGTAATGAAAAGGGAAAAAAGGGCATGATATAATTTCTATTTGTCAAGGTATAATGATGTCACTATCCATTTATCCTCTGCACTTAAAGGTTGAAACTATTCAACAAATCTCTCCTCAGCCAAATACATCTGGTGCCTTAATGGAGGCCATGGCACAGGTTTGTGATTAGTTCACATATCACTCACCAATTAGAACAGAAGGTAAAACTTATTTTTTCCTACCATGAGCAATTCATTAGAACAATAACCTTTAATGTAATGAATAATGGCAGGACCTTAAAATTAAAAGAAAAAAATGTTATCACTTGAAGATTATCTCTCTTAATAGTTTGTAGGTCAAACAGATTTGCTTACAGAGATGCTATTTTTACTCCAATCACTTTTTTTGATTTGTTTCTTTAACCAATAATTCCATTAATCATTATAAGGACAAAATGTGGGGTAAGCAGCCACTGGACAAGTTTTACCTTAAAGATAACATATACCTACTTACAGGGCTGCCATGAACTGTTATGGAGGTTGTTCACTGCTCAAGGGAGCCAAGCTGAGGGCCAATATAGATTGAAATTCAGCCTTCAAGTCAATAAACAGTCCTCATACCCTGGCATTGGCTGCATTTGCCAAGGGAATGGGGCAGATGGACATGGTGTCATACAGACTAGTGGCAGCTTTTCCATTTATGGAATACTAGATATAGAGTGGCCTTAGGAAAACCTTTCTCACTGCTGCTTTTTTGACTGCTCATATGCTGGTAAGTACCAAGCAGCACTAATTCTTCAACCAGACTCAGTGCTGGTTGAGTGTGAATTAAACATGCCGAAAATCTCAGTGAAAAGCTTCCCCTCCTTTAAATTCTATTAGATGGTAGAGAACATCACTTCTCAGCACTGTCCTAGGAGATACATCCTTCCAGGTAGAAAAATGCTTTGAGAAATTCTTGGGGTAAAAGCAGAGTCTAAGAACATGAAGCTTGGAGAAAGAGGGCATTACTCCACATGTTAGAAGGGAAAAGATCAGGGGGGTGCTGTAAGAGGGAGAAGGAGAGGCTCCAAAAGGAAAAAGGGAAAAGTTGAGAAGAAAGAGAAAGGAATAGCAATGTCAATGCTTCCCATTGGGCAAACGTCACCGCCTCAGAAAGCACCTCCCAACCATCAGTGATGTCTACAGGAATCACAAGATACTTGGTACAAGTGATTCTTGCAAAAAATAAAAATAAAAATAGTTAAGTGATTCGATTCAGCTTCCAGGTCAAAATAGACACATTGAGGGGTGCCTGGGTGGCTCAGTCAGTAAAGCATCTGCCTTCAATTCAGGTCATGATCCCAGGTCCTGGAATTGAGCCCGGCATCAAGCTCCCTGCTCAGCGGGGAGTCTGCTTCTCCCTCTCGCTCTGTCGCTCCTCCAGCTCCCCAGCTCATGTTCTCTCTCTCGTTTGGTCTTTCTCTCACAAATAAGTAAATAAATAAAATCTTTAAAAAAAAAAAAAAAGAGACACATTTAATGAAGCAGCGGATACCAGAAAACCCCCAGAGGTATGCATCTGATTTTCTTCTAGCCATGAAATCTGGGGCCTGAAGACAATCTGTCTTAGAACAGGAGGACCTCCCCATCCCGACATCCATAGTACACTTTCTTTTACTAACTAACATAAAAATAAGTGCTAAGCGCTCTGCATGTACCATCTCAATCTTAATCTTCAAAGCAGTTCTACTGGGCATAAGGAATTATTCATCCCATTTTACAGCTAAAGAAATGGAGGCTTTGACACTGCTATGGCATGTGCCCACAGTGTCACAGCCCGTGAAAAATAGATCTGGAATTGGCACCCGGCAACTTCTGAATTCAGATGTTCTATTCTTTTTTTTTTTTTTTTTAAGATTTTATTTACCTATTTGGGCGAGAGAGAGTGAGAACATGAGCAAGACTCCTTATTGAGTGGGGAGTCCAATGCAGGGCTCAATCCCAGGACCCAGGAATCATGACTTGAGCTGAAAGCAGAGGCTTATTAACCAACTGAGCCACCCAGGTGCTCCATTCTTTTTTTAATGTTGATAAAATCCACATAACATAAAATTCATGATTTTGAATAATTTAAAGTATACAATTTAATAGCATTTCTGGGCCTAGCAATAGTACATTCACAGGTCGTGCAACCATTTCCTCTAGCTAGTTCCAAAACATTGTCATTACCCGAGAAGGAAGGTCTGTATCCTTTAAGCAGTGACTCTCCCCACTCTCCCCTCCCCACTAGCCCCTGGCAACCACCAATCTGCTTCTGTCCCTCTGACTTTGCAGAGATCCTATTCCTATCCACAAGGTGATAGTGTTCCCTGTACCCTCTTAGTAAAATACGGAGGAGGCTTTAGGATGTTCACAGCTGCCCTGAACGAGATCGCGGGAATTAAGTCCAGAGGTGCACAACTAAAATAGTGTTACAGGCTGAGAAAGTGAGAGGTTCTTCTGGAAGCTTTGCTGGTAACACTACATTTTCAGAGCCTGGGTCTCCAAGCAAGAAGCAGGTTAATTTAAAGATATGCAGGAAATAGAACCTTGAACACTTAGGTCATGGAAAAGGATGAAAAGAGCCCAATGGATCCTGTTTGGCAAACCACGAGGCAAAGAAAGGGAAGTCATCATTTAGTGAATGCAAACATATATACAAAGACTTTTGAGGCAAGAGAGGCTCCCTCCAGACCATGGGAAATGATTCATGAAAGCGAGCACTTTGAAAAACAAACACAATTTTTTTGAACTTTCAAAACATCGTTTTGTCTTCCGTACTGTTTGGCTGTCTTGAAAACCAGAATTTACTGCACTTCTGGCTGCAGGAGGTACAGACCGTGTGCTCCTGCTGAGGAAACAAGGTGTGAGAGCACCGGATACTCAGCGGTCTACCAGCTACCCAGAAAGAACGAGAAGGAGCTAGAGCCAGCCAAGTCAAACTATCGTCTTAGAATAGGTGTTCAGCTTCTCTGGGGGAATAAAACTCTTTCATTCTCAAATCACAGAAAAAAAAAACCCTGGGTCTCACTTTTCTTTGATTTTGTCTAGGGCTACCTGTACCCACGTGCTGCAAATCAGCGTATGCCAGCTGTTTTCACCTAAGAGTCAGGGAAAGGATTACTCTGTCCAGTGGGGTAGGGGAAGTTAGGGGGAAGAAAAGAAGAGGCAGCTTCTTCTCTGTTGTGATTTAGGACTCAGTTCTCACCTCTACATAGGCAGGGGAATGGACTGGGTATCCTTGTGCTACATAAGGTACCTCTTGGCACTTACATAAGTTCCTAGAGAGAAGGCCTGAATGCCCATTGACAAGCCCCCCCACCCATTATTCTGGGAAGTGTGCTTGGTTATCTGAGCCTTCCTCATCATGAGCTTGCTTTGGCTTTCCCCCTTTGCTCCACCAGCTCTCATACACATTTGTTTCAACGTGCAACGCTCATCCCTTCTTCCTAGGAATTTTCCTCTTTTCTGTATTTCAAGAGCACATTGATAGCCTCTAGTATCTGATGCAATTTAGAGCTGTGGTTCTCTACCCTGAATTTTGATTCATATTCATATGGATAACAGTGGCTCATCGGTGGGACCTGCTTTTGAAGTCAGAAGACCTAGGTTCAAGTCCTGCCTCTGTTCATTATTGCATGACCTTGCATAAATCCTTTAACCTTTCTTTGAAAAAATGGGAATAATAACACTTGTCCCACTCATTTGCAGGTATAAGCATCCAATGAGATCACATGTGTGGAAATACATTGTAAAGTACACAAGAACAATATATTGTTTAAACTAATTATTTTAAGAGTCAAGGTCTTGTGACTTCCAATGAAGTTGTGATATTCTTACTAATCATCATCAATTAAATTTTTAAAATAAAACAATGTTATTTCCTTCTAAAATACTTTTAGGGCAAACTATTGCCTTTCTCCTCTTACTGCAAAAAAAAAAAAAAAAAATTAAATGCTAACTTGAGCATACCAAATAATTAAATGTAGGCAATTCTTGTTAGCTTTCTGTATCTTACTAATCTTATGCTAAGAACCAAATTCTGTCCATCTACAATACTACCTGCAGAAGAAAATGCACCCAATATAGAATTTGTGAATTTAGACAGACACTGTCGAAACTGGGATTGGTGTATTCCAATACATTGGGGTGAGTGTATCCATTATGGTTTAAAGTGGACTCAAGGCTGCCAGACAACTAAGAGTGCAAAGAATATTTTATAAAAGATATTTATACTGCTAAAGAGAACAAACTTTTTGAGTCTTCTGAAAGTGCCTTTTTATATATAATTTATATGCTAATTATGAATCATTTGAATATATTAGATAAAGCAGGTTCCCTAAGGATCTAATGTTTGGTACAATTTGTCCTTAAGAAAAACAAAGAATAAAATATTATAAAGGCCCAAGTCGTTGCAATGGCCTCGAGAGTCTACTGGATCTGCCCCCACATGCCCTAGGATTTTCTTCCTTGTTCTATCAGTCCCAGCCAGGTTTGCCTACTTGTTGCTCCTTGCCTAGACCCACCTGGGGGCCTTGGCCCTGGCAGCTCCCTCTACCTGGAATGCTCTATTCTGAGACATTTGCGGGGCTGATGGCTTCCCTTCCTTCGAGTCTTTGTCCAGACATTTCTTTCTCACACAAGCCACCCTAACCACACTATGCAGATGTGCAACCTTCCATTTTACATGCTGTTACTCTGCATGGCACTTACCAACTTTTAACATAGTAGATAATACACTACCTTACTGAATGTGTTGCATGTCTCTCTCCCTGGCGGAATATAGGCTCCCAAGGCAGGGAGAGCCATTTACTGTACCATTGACTCCTGTCCCCCAAGAACCTAGAATAGTAATGGTATAGAGACACTCAATAAACTGTTTTGAATGAAAGGATGCTAAACCTGCTGGGTGTTTGTCCCATGGGGCTGGACATCGAGAGCAATCTAGATAGAGAGATCTAGATCTAGATAGATCTCTAACTAGATTAGAGATCTAGATAGGGAGACTGTGGAGGTGTTCTGGTGAGAAAATGAAAAATAGAAGAACAGAAAAACAGGGATGAGGAAGAAGAAATGAAAGCAGAACGAGGGAAGGAGGAGAACCCAAGTCCCCTTTCCCTCATGAAACTGAAGAAGCATTTTTCCACATATTATATATGTTGGGCTTTTGTTTTGGTTTGGTTTGGTTTTTACTTGATTGGGTTTTTTTTGGTTAGGTTTTGTTCTTTTAGGCTGGCCAGCAAGGAAGTAAGAGTAGAAATGAAAAGACCTTAAGACTTCTGGGTGGCCTTTCCTGGAGGGATTCCCAGAGGCCAAAGTAATTTGAGCACAAGCCCAAAAGAGTCCCTACAATGAGACAGACATGGAGGAGGAAATTCCCTCATCGTCTCCATTCCAGAAGGAGTCACCCTTACCCCAAAACAGAGAAGGATGGGAGGGAGAAGGAATTGGCTAGCTCTTTAGGAAAAAACCACAGCATTCATGGGAAATCTCTCCTGGTTGATTAAGTTCTTCAGTATAAACTGGACCCTACAGGGCTTGCAAGGAGGGTGTGTGTGAATTTGGCAGAAAGAAGAAATATGGAGAAAGGGAGTGGTAGGCTTAATTTAATTGACATTCCCTTTTATAGTTCATTCTAAATAGAATTGGATATTCATCAAAGTCTATCGGACACTTGTGCCCTTCATGAGGAGGCCTGGAAGTGATGCTTTTTAAGTCTATAATTCAGAATGCTCATGCCTGGTGAGTCCAACTTGGTGACATTGGATCACTTCAATTGGATACATTGCTCTAAAACATATAGAAACTCAGAGGAAAAAACAACAACAAAAAAAAAGGAGTTGGGTTTCCTTACTCCAGACTGCATTGGATTCCTTCTTGGTCATTAGGATATGTGTTGACTTCTTATTTTTTCTCTAGAACCCTAACCTAGTTCCCAAAGTCTCTCCTCTAGGTTCAGGGCCACCTCTGCAGCCACCTGGCCTCTGCCACACATCAGAGAAGGTGCTTCATAAAGAATAACACACCCAATGGCATCAGGAAAGAAGAATATTGATCAGCTTTGTTTCTCAAATGATAATTTAGCATGATTCACAGACTTGGCTCCTACTAGTTACTTAACAATGGCCCTCAGATTAAGAACGATCCCATGCTGTTGGGATCTTTTATAAAACACAGCAAGAAAGATGTTGGTTCCTCATTTCTTGATATTCCCCCAATCCCCTCTCCCTCTCCCAACAAGGTAAGCTTAATCCTGTTACACCTCCTAAAAGCAGGTTTTCAAAAAAGAATTGGATTTCTATTGACTACCAGCTGAAGAAATTATTGCACACAATGGTCTATCTGTAGGCTGCTTCTTAATACCACTGCTCTGGGTGACATCCTGAGTACCTACGTTCTTTCAAAAGATGGCCACGCATTGTAATATAGTAGTTGAGGTTTTTATCTTTTCCTATTAGGCAGGAATTATTTCAGCATACTCCCCTTTGAAAGAGACCATGACAAACTAAATGACAATCTGTCCTATACTGTTGTGAGCCCCCAGTCACAATGACTAGCGTTTCTTTAAGCACAGACCTCCCTATAGATTGGATATATATCTTAAGCACTGATGTTAAAGTTAATGCAGAAGTTCAGAGGTGCAAAATAATTTAAATGTGCCCAAGTAGTAGCAATAACATCTCTAAAATCTCAGCAGTGAATTATGGATATGTGGAATATTAAAAATGCAAAGCTAACTCAATTTGCATTTGCAATGCCCCCTAGCTATTACTGGGGAGGAGAAAATTGCTTTCTGCTGAATTCAAGGGCACACTACTTAGTGCTGTATTTAAGTCAAGGAGGAAAATCACTCATTTTTATTCTACCACTTAACGTGTGCTTATGTAATCTGTCTGGCACTGGAGTCAGTTGTCTGATATTATTTTCAATCACAGAAAGAGAATATATAATTCAATCATTACACCTTTATTTTCACTTGCTTGGCGATCTCTTGAAGCCTTATTACCACCAGTAAATGCCAGTCTGTCATCAATCAGTGCTTAGCACTGAGACTGCCTCTGACAAACAGCATTAGCCAAGATACTATTATTTTTATTTTTGAGAAGGGGTATGAGGTGAGGGCAAGGTTACATTTGCCCTATCGGATGGGAAGAGAATGCATTCCCTCACCAAGGCCTCCCCTACCTCCACCCCATCATTTGCCATCCATCCCTCAGCCATCTCTCTCCCAAGCAGGCAAATTCTCAAAGGTTGGGTAGATATGCAAATTCATAGGTAATATACTGCAAAGCAGGAACCTGCTTTTAACTTTGTCTTCTCCCACCTTATTGTTCCTCCTCTCCAACTAGTCCTCACCCAACTGCTCCTTCTTCCCTGGTCCATTTTCCTGGGATGCCACTGGTAAACACCACGGGCATTCCTGACATGGCCCATTGAGCCACGAAGATGGTGTTGTCTGTCACCACCCTTCTGGCAAAGGGACTCACATAGAACAGCTCTCTAGGCAGAAGAGGCAGCAGGTGACGGTTCTTAAGGTGGAAGCCCAATAAGAAAAACTGTCTCTTAAAGGGGGTATGTTGAAGGGGGAATCGTATGGTTCTGATTTACAAATAATGTGGGCATCCCTGATCACAATGAAAATGAGAGACAATATAGTGCAGTAGACCAGGTTGGCCATGAATTCCAGTCTGGAGAACACTACTCAGGGTTGGTCTATTTCTCACTAATCTCTGTGATTGCACTTGATGGTCATGTTGGCCATAAGTTGCTTGTTTCCCTTTTCTCTCTGTCTCCTTGTATTTATCACTTTAGCAGAGAAGTCTGATAGGTGTGATATGATTGACTGCAGTGGATCCTAGACCCCAGTTTTGTAAGTACTGGGTAGGCCGTACATCCAGGAATTCTGACTCATTAGGATGGGAAGGAGGACTTAAGGATCTGCACCTTTAATAAGAACCTCTCTCCCGCCAACTGGTTCTGTGGGTAGTTCCGGACTACTCTTTGTGAAATGGCCTTTCGAAAAGAGGAAATACCTTCCAGAAAAGAGGAAAATACTGTCATGAATCTAATGAGAATGGTCTCTTCCTCTTATTCCTTTCCTTCTCTCTCTCTCTCTCTCTCTCTCTCACACACACACACACACACACACACACACACACTCAATCTGGTCCATGTGACAGAAGGTCAAGGTTGCATCTTTATTTCTGCCTTATAAAATCAAGAGTCTTTTTGGCAGGCTGACATAATGGGCTTATAAACATCACCTTTACTTCCACAAAGAGGCAGAGACAACTCGCCAACATCAATGATGAGACACAGAGATCCCCAGGGGGTGGCACAGGAGAAACTGAATTAGAGGTCAAGACTAGCTTCCTAAAACCAATTCTCCTATTTTTCTGATAAATAAAGCATCCTTGGATTTGGTGGTTTGGGATTTGGTAGTTCTATATAGAGCAATCAGAAAGATGAATAATTGTAATTCAGGAGGTTATTCAAAAGCCATATAATTTCCTTATGTATTTGTAATGCATGTGAGCTGAAAATCAGGGGAGGCAAACTAATTAGGAGTGTCTTACACAACGGAAAGCCCATTCGGTCCTTGGAACTATGAGCCTGGTCTCTGGTCAGATGATATTTTAAAAATCAGAATTCAGGCTATTGTTTTGAAAAAATACATCAGATAGAAATGAGAGCAGACAAATGAGAGATTTATAATCCCCATGGTACACAGTTCATAAATTGGCTGCCCTTTTATCTCTGCAGCGAGAGAAATGGGGAAATTCTGAAAACCCCAGAAGAAATAGACAGGATGTCTAAGTTAAGAATGCAAGGGGAAAAGGACTCCCTATTAAAACAAAATACTGCCCCCTTTGCCCTGCACATATCATAACTTAGCTCTTTTATTCCATCCAAGTTGGGTTTTGCTAAGTGATTTATTACTTGGTCTGGATTTAGCACTTGAAGGAAGGACAACTGGAAAGTGCCTCCCCGCAGTGTTATTTCATGAATTTCACTTTCCTCCTGAAATTCACATGTTGTGAATCCCAGTTATCACCATCTTGTCCCAGATGTAAGCAGCTTCCATTATAATTATGTGAACTAAGTACAGACGAAAACTCCTTGTCGATGACTTTAGCACAATAAACCAAATAAAAGCTGTCACTCCCTTCCTACAAATTTTTGAACTGATAAGGGACTGCATTAGTCCAAAACAACAGACCCCTTTGAGCATGCCCTCTCTGTTCCTTCTTCTAGGTCAAAGGTGACTATTCCAAAGCTAGCGGCTAGACACAAAGAACAATCTAATTCTTCAGGTGAGAGATTATCCTCTTTCCAGGAAGGACTTTGTACCCATGGTCTAAACAACATACCAATACTGCAGCAATACAACATCAGGACATCCATACCACAGGAATTATATACCTACAGTAACAGGACAGTTATTCCATCTCAAAGGAAAAGAAAGGTTTAGATTCATAATAGATGTTGGGATGATAAATCAAAATATTGCTAAAGATAGGGCAGCATCATAGGGAAACTGGCCCAAGGGGAAATTGTTACAACATAGATAATACTGGGTTAAAGCTACAGAAAAATGAAAAGGGAAAAATCAAACTGTTTAAACATTAAACATTTGTTTAAATATTAAAGTAAAGTTAGCCTGACAGCAAAATCGATATTAAATCAGGCCTGGAAACTGTTTTACGACCTCAAACCCTGGGCTTCTTAACGGCCAGTGTCATAAATGATGTCACTTTTTAGCATGATCGTGGCTGCTAGCAGGCAGGTCAGAAATGCCAGCTTTAATTTTAAAATGTTCATTTGTGATGTAATTTAGAGTTTATTCCCAGGGACAAATGTCATTCTCTGGGCCTGAGCCCCTCAAAATGCTGTTGTGAGCAAAACGCATTCCCTCTTGGTTCCCTTCCACTCTTAAGAGCATAATTTCCAGAGAGGCCTGTGAGTTCTCTTCCATTTGAACATCTTTGAGAACAGTAATACATGGGTTGAGATTTTTTTTCCAGTCGGTGAAGCAGAGATTTTGAGGAAATTCTTCTGGGGTGAAAGGGAAAGAAGCTGTAGGAAGCTGTACCTGCTGTAGAACTTTCCATGAGCAGGCTGGGATTTGAGGCCAGCCATGTGGACAGAATGGGGTTTCAGCAGAGGGACAGCCTCGAGCTACCAGCTGCACAAGGTAACTTGCTAGACATGTGGGAAAAGATTACCAAATGTCTCCATTGACTTCTTGAATTTGAAACCGTGGAAGACCCAAAACCCTGAAAAACCCTGAAAAATGCAACACGTTCTGGGAAGAGGAACACAGGCTTTCCCAGGTCTGCCTTGTAGAAATTGTTGGCTTCCCTCAAGGCAGGATTAGCTTGCAATGAGGGTAGCTGTTTCCAGTAAGTGGGGGTACACTGGGTTTACATTCTTCAGATATGGATTTGGAAAGAACATAGCATGGATCATTCACTTACAGTAGTCTAGTTACCCCTTGGAGATGTGTGGTTTAAGCAGTCATCATTAAGGCCCTGATAGAACAGAACAAAGGAAAATTGAGTCTTGGTGGGGGGGAGGGTGTTTATATGTGTTTGGAGGAGGGTGATCATGAGAGACTGTATCATTTTGTTAGAGCTTCCGTAAGAAAGTGCCACACACTGGTTGTCTCAAACAGCAGAAATTTATTGTGTCATAATTCTGGAGGCTGGAAGTCCAAGGTCAAGGGCCATGCTCCCTTAGAAGCCTCTAGGGAAGAATCTGTCCCAGGCCTCTCTCCTCATTTCTAGGAGTTCTTTGGTTTGTTGCAGCATAACTCCAATCTTCACATGGTGTCTCTCTGTGTCTCTGTGTCCAAATTTCCCCTTTTGATAAGGACATTAGTCCTATTATATTAGGGGACCACCCTACTCCAGTATGATTTCATCTTAACTAATTACACCTGCAAAAATCCTATCATCAAAAATGGTCACCTTTTGAGACATACAAATTTTGGAGGGATACAGTTCAATTCATAATAGAAACAAAGAGAGGAGGGGGCCCACTGAGATGGGCCCTAGACAAGATGGGAGTGAAATGTACCCAGTAAGCAGGGGAATCAAAGACAAGAACTCACTCAGAAAAGAGCATTGCTTGGAACCAAATTCCACCTCGCTGTTCTTAGCTGGTCCTGAGATGCCAGTGAGAACTGGCTCTTCTCAATGTAGCCATTTATTTCATAATTGCATTTTTGGGGAAAATGGAATGGTGTTCATCTTTCTCTTCTAAAAATCAAGGGACCATAAGAAAGAAAACACTGAAATACTCCAAAAGAGATCTGCAACCAATTTACAGTCCCCTCTAGGGACAAAAGAAAGCACAACCAAAGAGCACACTTGGAACCAAGAACCATAGAAACTCTGGCACTGTGGTATAGCCGGTCATAGCTCCTCATCCAGCACCTGCCCAAGATGGGAATTGGGTTGGTGGGGGAGTTTGGGACGTCAGAACAAGCACAGATAAGAACGCAAACTAAAGTAGTCATTACCATCACAGTTAGAACTATGGAAGTCGAAAGTTGTTCTACTAGCAGAGCTAGTCCCGATTTCCACAAAGGCACAGAATTGCTACACTATGATTTTTTTTTTTTAATCATAAAGGGCATTTCAGTCCAAAAATTCTAGAATTGAAATCTCATTTTGCAATTTTGAACCATTTCATTTTCTACATGACTTAGAATAAGACTCCCCTTCTCCCAAAAGATTTAGGGAAATCTACGCCTTTGGGTCTCTATAAACATATGGACATGATCTTTCCTGTAAAAGATGTGTTCCTATAAATGTTGGTTTTAATAAACTCCTCTGTTTTCTGTCTGCCCCAGTTCTGTCAAATTTGTGTTCACAAAAGGAGGTAGACAAGGAAATTATCCAAGAAAGACACAATTTCTAATTAGAACAGCATAAACAAAACAACCTTGGTTTTGCAGGTGCAAAGCAAGATTTCAATTCAGGATCTACCTACCCATTCCCCTAGAGAGAAGGTGTTGTTTTAATTTTCTCCTCTATAATATGAAGGCCTGATGTTTTGCTCTGGGTGTGGGAGAAGTGCACAGAGTGCACAGATGAGAAAGGATAGCCTCCAAAGACTTATTTTTTAAAAAATCAGAGTTTGGAGTTAAAAAAAAATTTTTTATATATATATATATTTTCCCTGATGACTTCTAATACATCAAACTAAGGCTGCTATGTAAACCAAAGGTGGTTTTGCATTCAAGCTCACAAAAGCAAAAATGCTTGGAGCCAGTGCTAAGAGTAAATCATGATGGTGATCTTTTATGTCACGTCACAAGCAAAATCATTCAGGTAACTCTTATAAGGGATTTAGTGTCTGCTCTGTGGCAAAGTTTCCTTTAAGTGGCTTAACCACCTTTGTCAACACTTAATAGATCCTATTTTTATTTACATGGCGTTGAAGCAAATAAGAAAATTTATTTTTTTAATTTTTTTTAAAGATTTTATTTATTTATTTGACAGACAGAGATCACAAGTAGGCAGAGAGGCAGGCAGAGAGAGAGAGGTGGAGGAAGCAGGCTCTCTTCTCTGCAGAGCAGAGAGCCCGATGCGGGACTCGATCCCAGGACCCTGAGATCATGACCTGAGCTGCAGGCAGAGGCTTTAACCCACTGAGCCACCCAGGTGCCCAAGAAAATTTATTTAATGTAGAGTTTATTTAATATAGAGTTCTTTGAGGAGATCCACAGTGTTCCTTCTGCCTTCCCAATCCAGGCATATATATATTTACTCTATTACCTTACCTGGACTCAGTATAATAACACCGTAAGTGCATCTATTAGTTGAGTTACTTTCAGTTGTAAGTAACTGAAAACCCAATCAAACTTGTTCAAAGAACAAAAAAGGTACATTGGCCTGGGTAAGTGACATGTCCAGAGATGCAGAGTGGCTTCAGATGTGGAATCCTACTGAATGAAAGCACTCCAGATGAACCCGAGCTCCCTTAGGACAGAAGCGTCACCCTACACTGTGTGATCGTGGGGGCGGTTGGAGATGGCAACTTTGTCCAGACCCTTGCCACAGTTCCTCCTCCTCCCTGTTAGCTGGAGCAGCAGAGCATTGCCTTAAAGAAGCAACTGGTTCCAATGAACCAACACAGAGCAACTGCAGCAAGTTTCTGTTGCCTTACCAAATCTTGTTGAGTCATTGTCATTCAAGAGCATTTATTTTCAGCAATGGAGGTTTCCAATTTTCAAAAAACTTCAAAGATACAGTTTGACAAAAGGAAGTAGTACCCATGATGATAATCATGAATTACCTAAACTATGCTGCACTAAACGTTGCCCCTGCACCCCTCTAAGGATTTCACCCAATTCCCATTCACCCAGACGAGCCTTGAACCCTCCACAAGGTCCCAGATCATTGCTGTGCCCATCTTAACTGCCCAGCGGACTGAACACAGCCCTGCTGACAACAGTACATAATTAGATTCATCTCAGCCATGACAAGGATCATTCAATATTCAACGTCCACCCAAGAGACCACAATGGTCTCTTCTGTTATTCCATCCATAAGGATGCTGGTCTCCGATTTCACACATCAAAGACCTTGGGTGGTTGGGACTGGAGGCCGAGCAGAGAAGGTTCCCAGGAAAGAAGTTAGAACCCACACCAGGTAGCTCTACTTCCACAGGACATTGAGGAAAAGGGCTGATGCCCCCAAGATGTCTGGCCTCTCAGTCTCCTTAACTCTCAAAAAGAGGAGACGGGCAATATTCTTCCTCCTTTTGGCTGAGGGATGGAGCTGGAAACCTTTGCTGGACAGAAATTGTATCTCCTCCCAGGCCACCAATGGCCCAGGTCCCCCTAGCTGAACCCACAGAAATCCGAGTGGCCATAAAATTCCCTTTTGCCCAGAAGCACCGGGTTTGCAGTGTACCCTCATTAAAGCGTGCTCCCACAGCCAGACTGTCAGTTTCAAAAGAAAACTCCTTTTAATTTTAACTAGAGCTCTGGGCATCAGAAACAGTAGAGAAAGGGGATTCATTTATGAGTTTCTATGGCAGATTATGGGTTTTATTTGCTCCTTTACACCACTTTTCAGTCTGTCATTTTGGTAAGGTTAACCCCGGTGTAAAATGTTCCCGTAATTATGCTCGGAAACACTCCCAGCCTGCTGCATGCCAATAAATGCTTGGAATAACTGTCAGGCTAAATGAATCCCATTTGGACAAAATGATTATTGAAAGTTATTTTAGTTCCCTATTAAGCAGTTGCAGAACAGAGCTGTAATCAAAATGTTTATTTCAATTAGAATTATTATGGTCAATAAAAAGCTCAAGTAGAAAGTAAACTACACTTTATCAAATAAAGTAAAGGCCACAGCTAGTTAAACTTCTTGTTTCACACGGCCTCTATGCTAGAGTCTGACAAGAGGCATGATTATCAGCCTTTTCCATAGTGTATTAACACCTTTAATAGCCCAACTTCTACCTAGCGTATCCAGAGTCTCCTGCTCTGGGTGGACAAAACCCCAATTCTTTCTGATGGTTACCATGGCCAGCAGTGGGCATGAGCCCCTCTGTTTCCATAGCAACAGAGTAGGGGTGCCCCACCTCACATTGAATGGCTGAGAAAAGGTCCCAGGGGTTATAAAGCCAAGGCATTATTCATTCATCACCCTGCCCCCCACGACTAACTGTGCACAAGCACTCTCGTTTCTATAGCAGCCATTTCTTTTCCTGTGGATGGATCCCAAAAGATAGCCAGGAAAAAATGCTTTTATTTACTAGACCAAGGTAGTCATCCTCATCAGAAAACAGCTTTTCGAGTAATATTTGTTTGTTTGTTTGTTTGTTTATTGGAGAGGGGACTAAGAAGAAGAGCTTATCTCTATCCATTTTTCTATGATCTGCCCTGGAGATGAAACCCTGGGTACACACAAGCAAATTACTTGCCCCCTAAATCATATCAGTTTTAGTCATAACCCTCTAAAGCTGAAAATAATGTGTTGGGGTTTTTTTGTTTTTAAGATTTTACTTATTTATTTGAGAGAGAGAAAGCATGAGAGGAGAGAGGTCAGAGGGAGAAGCAGATGCCCTGCTGAGCAGGGAGCCCGATGTGGGAATCGATCCCAGGACTCCAGGATCATGACCTGAGCCGAAGGCAGTTGCTTAACCAACTGAGCCACCCAGGTGCCCCAATGTGTTGGTTTTATAGATTTCAATGCCCAGGTCATATCCAAAACCAATTAAGTACAAATCTCTGGGGTGGGATCCAGGCATCGGGGTTTTTTTTGTTTTTTTGGTTTTAAGTCCCACAGGTCATTCTGATGTGCAATGAATGGTGCAAAGCCCCCTATAAGGCAGTGGTTCTCAAAGTATGGTCCCTGGACCAGCAGCATCAGCAGCACCTGAAAATGCAGATTCTTAGGGCCCATCCCATAATTACTTAATCAGAAACTGGTACGAGCCGGACAGTCTGAGTTTTAACAAGCCTCCAGGTGAGTCTGATACATGCTCAAGGTTGAGAACTAGGACTATCAAGGATGTTCTTTAAAGCAAAAAGTACAGCAAAGATGTTTATCATTAACTCACATGTTTAGAGAAGCCAGCATTAACCCCTACCTGAACAGGAGCAAGATTAATAAAGCAACAATGTCAACCTGAATGTTAGGACAAAAGATACAAGAGAAGAGGTGCTAAAAGCAGCTCTTAATTCCTTTCTAGACAAGGGAGAGGGTCTCTAAGAACCATCATCATAGAAGCCAGGGCTGATTGAATAATGAGGGAATAATGAATTAATCTATAATTAGAATGTTAAAAGAAAGTAAAATGGACACAAAAATAGGCAGAATTGGCTCAAAAGCAAAACCCTGAGGCAGGCAGATATTTGCTTTCCCTCTTCTCTCTCACTACATCAGTTCTTCTAACTCCTCTTATATCTGGCTTCCCAAGGTCACCATGATTCCCAGAATTGCCTCAGAACAAAGGAATGAATTCATGTTAAGATCTAAATGACTGTGTTATTACACAGTAAAATCTTGTGTTATTACATTTCCTTGTATTATTTGGAATTTTTTTTTGTAAAGAATTTATTTATTTATTTATTTGACAGACAGAGGTCACAAGTAGGCAGAGAGGCAGGCAAAGAGAGAGAGGGGGTAGGTAGGCTCCCCGCTGAGCAGAGAGCCTGATGCAGGGCTCAGTCCCAGGACCCTGGGACCCCGGGACCACGACCCAAGTCAAAGGCAGAGGCTTTAACCCACTGAGCCACCCAGGCACCCCTATTATTTGGCTTTTAAACAAAGTTCCTAAGACATGCTTAACTTGGAGACTCACATAGCACTCCTTGCCCGCCTGTTCCTGTTCAAGTCTCTTACGTCTATTAACTCATTCAACACTCATAACAATACTATGAAATAGGCACTAGTTTATACCATTTCACAGGTGAGGAAACTGAGGCACAGAGATGTTGAAAAGTCCTCCCCAGGTTGTGGCTTTGCACCCAAGCTGTCTGGCTCTGAAGTGTGTGTTCTTAACTATTATGCTAAATGTTCTCTCCAAAAAAGTGGGCTTTCCAACATGGAGTTCCTGGGCTGGGAAGACCTGGGGAAGGAGCTCTCTGAGAGCCATTCACATCTTGTAGATAAATGCCAATTCCATGTTCACATTGGGTCTGTTTGAGTCATGCATTTTTTTGGTGCATTATTCCCTCTTGGAAAATGTGTAGTATCAGCCTTGTCTTCATAAGCTTGTCCTGTTCTGCTACTTTCCTGAGCGTTTAACTAATCCAGACAAAAATCCAGCTAGACTAATTATTTGGGGAAGATTTTCTTTGCTTTGAAAAAACTGTGATCCACGTATAGTGTTTCCAAGATGTATTTCTTCAAACTTAGAAGCATCCCAGAAAAAGCAGGTTATGTCAGTTTCTCTGAGAGGTCCAACATTAGAACCAAACTCCAACTTCTAAACAGAGCTACCTTTGCCCATGTGGAGGAAGGATCAGAACAAGGTTAAAATTTTTTGTTCAGGGGCGCCTGGGTGGCTCAGTGGGTTGGAGACTCTGCCTTCGGCTCAGGTCATGATCCCAGGGTCCTGGGATGGAGCCCCGCATCGGGCTCTCTGCTCCGAGGAGAGCCTGCTTCCTCCTTTCTCTCTCTGCCTGCCTCTCTGCCTACTTGTGATCTCTCTGTCAAATAAATAAATAAAAATCTTAAAAAAAAATTTTTTTTGTTCGTCTCCGTTTTTTAACCTTCAGTCTTTGTCGGAGCCTTTTTCTACATGAAATAAAGTCTTGAATTTGATGAAGGCATCACTTTCTGGTTTATGGCAAGTCTGTCAAAAAGAGACTATATATCTCAATTTCATCCATGTCTAAAGACCATGGAATTTAGTAGCTCATTGTTAAACTTTAGAGTACTTACTTAGTATTGCATATTAGAATCTTCTTGGCAAAAGCCTTCTCGAGCTGGCTGGGGAAAGGTTGGGGTGGCAGCTTTGAATAATCTTCATTTTCATCCCTTGACACTTTAATTAAGATAATTTAACAGCCTGTTAAGCATAATATACATAATTTCCCACTAGAAGCCAACGAGGAAAGAGCCATGGGAAACAGGGAGATATGTGTGAGCTTGGAGATCCAGGCAGCATACAGTTGGAAGGAGTCCTAGTTATTATTCAGCCCAATGACTATGACTTTGCCAAGGTCACCCAGTAAATTAGTGAACTCTCTGGATCCCACACTGCATGAGAAGCTATGGGGTAGGAAATAGGACTACCCAGGCAAAACTGATTTCTAGAAAAGCTAAGTGTCTGGTCTTCTCAGAAATTCGCAATCAGCTTAAATGAAGCTTTGTGGGTGGCTGAAGCAAATACCAGTGATATGACTTAAGATGCTGTGGTTTTCTAGAGGATTAGATGGACTGCCGTAGACTCTGAGATCCTCCTTCTCATCTTGTTTCCCAGTGGTGCTATGTGGCCCATGCAGTAGCTGCGTGCATCATGGGGACACATACACATGTCAGAAGTCCCCATGCTTCTACCTGGTAGGCAGAATAGTGCCTCTTACTCAGGCTTGTGCAATCAGAAACAACACCCATGCCATTGATCATGTTAATCAAGAAGCGCTCTCAGGTTTGACACTCAAGTTCTATTATTTGACTACACTTTCCTCCAAGACCATAAAGAACCTACTTTTAATTCCACCTTTTGAAAATATGAGTTTTCAGTCTGATAGATAATATGCATTTCACCCTAAAAGTGGAGGCCATTTACCCTGTTCTCCAGAAATTACATCCACTAGTACTTTCATGTATGCTCTGCATTTATCAGCATCTGTTCTGATTATTTATTTGCAGCTTGATTGGCTAGATGCATACATACATAAGAAATCATGAAACATGATGGATTTCAAATCTACTTGTAATAGACTGAGAACTTCATAATGTAAAGTCTTAGATTCTGGGTATCACTAAAGCTTCCTTTTATATTTAGGAGTCAAGAAAAAAAGTATGAGGGGCCCGATTTAAGATAAGAGACTAAGTTAAGTCGAAGCCAGATGCAAAGTGGACCAGGGGAGGCTGGTAAATGGAAGTGTGCTGGGGAAGTGAGGGTCATGAGTTCTGACCTGTTTCAGAGGCAAATGACCCACTATTCAAAAAACTTTATGATTCTGTGATAACTGGGGAAAGAATAAAATGCAGAGAAGGAAGAAATGCATGTATGTACAAAGGTGTGGGATTGCAAAAGGTCCCATGGCTCACTGAGAAGCTCAATTAAATGAGGTCGATAGTTGGAGGTGGATGGTGGGAAGAGGCAATCAGAATGTGATGGAAAAGGGGTAAAGTTAGTTGGGATTGGGTTGTGAGAATTCCCGCCTCCTCCTCCTACACCTCATCTTCCCTGAAGCTTGCCTTGACTACACAGCCTCAGAAATACATCTTCCTATGAAACCTCCAGCCTGCATTATCCAAACCTTAAGGCTGAAAAGGACAAAAGAAGTCACCCATACTTAATCAAGTGACAGTCTTCATTCTGCTACTCAGCTCTGTGTTTTTTTTTTTACGTTTCTCTGTGTCTGCATTTACACTACTTAAGAACATTATTAATAATTTCAGGGGAGGACCTTTTTTTTAAGTAGTTGAAACTATAGTGGGAATAGTGCTTTAATTAATAACAACCACAGTTATTAAGGGATTTCTGTATGCCAAGAGATTCCTATGTATCATATCTAAAACTCAAAACAATCCTATGAGATACCTTTTATTGATTCCCTTTTAAAAATGGGCAGGAGATGTGTGCCTGGGTGACTCAGTTAGTTAAGCATCTGACTTTGACTCAGGTCATGATCTCAGGTTCCTGGAATCCAGCACCCCACGGGGCTCTGTGTTCAGCAGGGAGTCTGTTTCTCCCTCTCCCTTTGCCCCTCCCCCGACTCATGCTCACTCTCTTTCTCCCTCTCTCAATCAGATAAATAAATAAATAAATAAATAAATCTTTTTTTTTTAAAAATGGGCAGGAGAGGTTAAATAACACCTAATGTCACAGAGCTCTATATGGAGGAACCAGATTTGAAACCAGGTTATCTGATTCTTAAGTTTGTGTTTTTAAACCACAATACTCTACCTGCTCCCCTAGCAGGTACTTAAGAAATCTTTGCTGATGAATGGGATGAGTGCATGTCAGTTAAATTATTTTTTAAAAACCCAAAGCCTGTTAATTGAAATATTATCAATTATTATGAAATATTATCAATACATTACTTAATTCTTTGACAACAAGAGATTTCCTTTGCCAATGGGCCTTTACCAATGGGCCAATTTTCCAATTTTCAAAGAAACATAAAGATCCTATGAGTATTTCTCATCAGAGATCCAGAAGGAAAAGGTTCTGTTTCATAAGCTTATTAAGAGCCAACTCTGTCTAGGACACCAAGTTTTTTCCTTTCTCTAATATACATGAAAGTGTTTGGAAAGTTTTCCACTCCTAGGAAGTTAGGCAACCTGATATTTCTCTACATCTCAGAAGCATCTCAATCATAAAAGCAAGAAATTAATCCTTACAAGATCAAGAGGGGATAAGCTTAGAAATGCCACAGAGCTGACAGCTGATGGTGATGAAGAGTCAATCAATTTCCCAATTCAGAGAACAGCCTGGGTGGGACCTTCATCTCTGGCCATTACCCAGAAACCATTAGGAGCCAGAAAACTCTAGGGAAAGGATCCAGTTAAGATTTCCATTGGAACCCTACAGTGATGGGCTAGGGGAGCCTCTCGAACTGAATGATTGCCTAGTGCTATTTCACAGCCAAAGGCAGGCACGTGGGAATTTAAACCTATCACTACTCATCCTTGGCTGCGAAACAAAATGAACAAAATATTAAGGTGCTGACAGTTCTCTTTTTAGACAAGTGCCAAAGCAAAATAGAAGTCAGGAAAAAGAGTCAAAAGTATGCAAGCAATGTGACATTCCTACGTCACTTAGGGCTGTGAGGAGAGTTGGAGGCTTCTCTCCTGAGGAAGGAAAAGCCCTTGCTCCTAACAACATTCTGCCCAGATAACACGCCTGCCCATGCAATGCGCTTTCTGCAGAGCAGCTGTTCAGGAAAAGCAGCATCCTTTCCCATGATCCTCATGGGTTTTGACTGATGCTTGTGGGATAGTTTAAAGTCAGTAAAGCTTTCAAGGGTTGGCCAAACACGTCTTGGACAGACATGTCAGGCTTCAATAAACCATCATGTCCAATCTCAATTTCAGCTCAAGGTTTAAACTGGAAGGAAAGCAGATGAATACAACTAAGCCTTAATTTGTACTCATATATACTCATGTTTGATCCCCATGAAAATGACCCACTACTGCCAGATCACCAATCAATATAGATCACAACAGAAGCATGTGGACAATACAACTACAAAGCAATGAAACTAAAAGACAATAATAGGCACGCCATAGTTTATCATATGAATGAAAAATGTTGTCCTTCAAGATTGTCATGGGCACTGGACACTTAGACTAATACCACCATTCATCAAAACATGGGGATATTTTGTGAAGCACACAAGAAGGTGGTTAACACAATGCTGGAAAGTTCAAACCCTATTCTGTCACTAATTAACCGTGTGACCTTAAAAAATTTACTTAACCTCCCTCATCTTCCATGTCTTCACTGGTAAAATGTGGATATTAATTCCTTTGATGTTTGAGTGAAATACGTTTGCATGCAAAAAATTTAATATCTTTGACATCTAGAAAGTACTCAGTAAATGGTGGCCATAAAAATTATCATCATTAATAATGACAATGAATCTACATCAGCCATTGTAAAAGCTATGGGATCTCGAGTAAGTGCCTTAACCTCTCTGATTCTCGGTTTGCTCATTTAAAAATTAGGTATGTAAGACTTCATAGGGTCAGTAGTAAGATAAATGTGAACATACGAAAAGCATCTACTGTAGTCTCAGGTACATACTATGTGCTCAATAAATACAATTTCTTTTTAGAGACGCTTTATAGAGCAATATGAAATTATTTAATCTGCAAATGGGAGAAAAGCCAGAATAAAGTATCAAATCTAATTTCACCCAGAAACTACTTACCTGTTTAAAATCCTATTATAATCTGCTTAAGATATAAAATAAAAATTAAATCCTAATATAGATTAAATTTATAATTAAAAATACCATAGATATTAAAAACCTGTTCTTGTGTATTGTATTTACAATGTAAGTTAAATAAAATGCCTGCAAGTAGTAAGATATTAGAACATAAAAGCTATTGAATTAAAGTTATAATCATGAGAGTGTACAAAACTGCATATTCACATTATTATATAAATGTATTCCTCTTTTATTTCTGTGATGGTTATAAAAGATGTCTACCCCTTCCAAAAAAAGGCAGAACGAGGCTTTCAGCTAGAAAGTAGGATGATCAGCAATTCTAGAAAGAATAAATAAATCTATGTTTATTCGTTAAAAATCTGAATAAAATAAAGTCACTCTGTGGTTGTGACAAAGATCAAAAGATAGTTGGATGTCATCTTCAAAAGCTTTTGACACTAATCTGGTTTGAAGTTCCAAAGAATGTTTACAGATCTCTCCAGTCTGGCATGTTTTAACTCTAAATTCAGTCTAGATACTTTAAAAAAAAAAAAAAAAAAAAAAAAAAAAAAAAGCTAGAAGTAGCTACAGCAATTATGAGAAGGGATAAAGATTGAGAATAAAGTAACCAGTTGAGCCTATCAGTCAGTGATAATTTAAATGATACTTCTTAAAAGTTCCTCTATTTTGTGTTTACGTACACCTAAACACCATAAAATATTTTAATACAGAACAGATTTTTGTTTCTATTATTTTTGGAAATCTTTGAGAATGCTCATTTCTTAGTTAACTATATTACTCTGAGTGAATAAGCCTGACTATTTGGATAATTTGGCAGTTAGCCCAATTCATGGAGCTCACACAGGAGGAAATAACTTCTTGATTATGGGACTTGGTATTTGATCATTCTCAACATAAGGGATTAAGTATCAAGATCATATGCAGGGCTTTGTCAAACTATACAAACACACACACATAGACCCACCCATCAGAGATTCTGACCACTTACATATTAGGTGCTTTTCTCTGGGAATGGGAGTGTATAGATTAGGAGGGGAAGCACAGGTGACTCAGATACAGTCCCTCTTCCCATCCCTGAGCCCCTTTGTTAAAAATTGATGATGCATGTCACAATTATTTTTCATGTTTTTCCAAACAATCAATGTAGTTGCTGCTGTTATAACAGACTCTTATTCCAGGAAAGACTGTAGAGATGCAATTATAATGATGATAATTGACTTAGTCAACTGAACACTTTGTCACTCTCTCAGCAGAAAAAAAAACTCAAAACACATATTTCATGATTTTAGCCAGAGGCATCTGCAAAACATGTGTTTGACAAAAAAAAAAAAAAAAAAAAAAAAGGTCATTTGAAGAAATCCATGGGCAAGTTAAAAGAATAATTTATAGCATGTTTCTCACTACACATGGATCTGCTGTGTGGTTTTCTGATCCCATCCCCAAGTTTATAGTACCTAGGATATGAGGAACAGTCGTAGGAGAATGTTAAGGATATGGACAGCAGAGAAGTTTTGAATTCTTTATATCAACGATTTCAATATTGTTTTAAAGTATTAGGGCCTACTAGCAATTTCCATGCATAAACCTGTTAGTTTTGATGTGCAATCTGTCAGCAACTCTCTAATTTGCTTTATTACATCCCCCTCCTCGCTATCACTTCATTGTCTCACAGCTGTCTGCTCATTTCTGCCTTGATTAATTTCTTCTTGGGTGCCTAGATGCCTGGTTTGGGAAATGATGCCACTCACTTGGAGCTGTTGGCTTTTTCTAATAATGGGTTTCAATGACATGTAATAAACGATACAGCCTGAGAAACGAATGATGCTGAGAACTACACAGACTGGAAAGAGATACTAGTTAGTGTGGAAGTCTTACTGGAACTTGGTTCACATTTCTGTTTTTTAGAAAATCATTTGACTAAAGAATAGCTGGGTGCATGGCGAAGACTGAGGCAGAGTCGGTCCACTCAGCTCCCTGCACGCTGTCCCTCTGGCCTCCCTTCCCTGCACTCTATTTTGAGTTCATGTTTTCTCTTTAGTAAATAATCAAGAGGGAAGACTTTACAAGGAGAAAAATGGATCCACTTCAGAAGACCATTGTACTGAAGACTATTCTGCTTATATTAACCTGAGGCCCTAAGGAAAATCTATTGCTCAACATTTTAATAACAACTTTGACCACTGGCTTAAGAAGAGTGAAAAGGGCAGGATCTACAGAATATCAAAATAGCTGGCTGAAGAGACACATTTCTGGCCAAGATTAACTCCTAACCCGTCACTTCTTGAAGCTTTTAACTTATGTGAGTTTTCAGTATGCTCTTCTCCCTATTGTTATAAAAATTATTTTAACAAGGTTTGCAGAAATAATTTTCAGTTATTGGTATGTCTCAACTTCCTCCTGGCTAAAAACTGTCAACCAAACTGTCAACCTTATAGAACATAAAAGCTGTAATTTTGCATTCTGAAGTAGAGTCAAATAGATAACAAAGACAATCATTAAGTGCAGAATGTCATACTTCAAAGACATTTCAGGCACTCAAAACAACCTCTTCATGTCCATGAATTTTCAAAACATTAAGAGCTTCTCAAAAATTCAACAGCAGTTTATGTGGAGTATAAAATGTGCTTCACACATGTACTTTCAATTTTTTTAATGAACCGTTTGCTGTTTGTAGCAAAGGGGCTAAAGTCTTGCCGGAACTTTGGACAAGAAAAATGAATGGGACTGGAGTTACAGACACAAACACGCTCAGGGCTTAGGTAATCCTATCACCAAAATGTCTCCCCTAGAGCAGGACTACATCTAAAAACCAGTCACAAGACAGATAATGAATTGACTTTTTTTTTTTTTGGTATTTATTTATTTGACAGAAAGAGTGATCACAAGTAGGCAGAGAGGCAGGCAGAGAGAGAGAGAGAGAAGGAAGCAGGCTCCCCGCTGAGCAGAAAGCCCGACGCGGGGCTCTATCCCAGGACCCTGGAATCATGACCTGAGCCAAAGGCAGAGGCTTTAACCCACTGAGCCACCCAGGCGACCCATGAATTGACTTTTAAGATTTTTCTACAATGTCTACATTAGTGAAGCCTGTTGCTAAGTTTTCATATACAAAACATTAACTCATCTGTACAATAAACTTGTAGCATGGACAGATACTCAAGACCATGATTCAAATAGACAAATTATTAGACACGATTGTGTCTTCCTTGACCAGTGGGCATCAGGGCACACTGTAAAGTCCTGGGTGATTGAAAACCTCTCCTGCAACTCTCTTGATTCTCCAAGGTGGTTGTGCCTATGCTGACCATCCTTCCTGAGGACACAATGGTTACTGAAAATAGTAAGAAACTTCCATATAAATTTTCTTAACACACAAAGGATAGTAAAGGAAAGTGTCATGCACAATGTTTTTACTTTCTAATATTGTCAATTATGTTTATAGGAGTGTCTCTGGACCATAAAAGAATTACAGGATCTTCCTGGAAAAGAGTTAAGTATTTTTTTTAATCCCATGCAATTAAAAAAAAAACAAACAACACCTTTAGGTGCATTTTTACTCCACCCTTCATACAAGAGTTTAGGAACTAGCCAAAAACAAAGTCCCTGGGGGACTCCCATGCAAAATGCTGATTGACATAAATATGAAATCTTCTTTCATCTTCACCCTTATACTTTCTCTGAACTGCAAATGCCAGCAGAAATAGGTGTCTTAAATCCTTCAAGTAGGATGTCCAACAAAGGCTAAGAAAGGAAAAAAAAAAAAAAAGAAAGAAAGAAAGAAAAAGAGTCCATGTGCTCTAGCAGTTGGTGCCATGACCACTGGTCATGGAAAGTTCTAATGGCTTATGGTTGTCAGGGATGGCTAGAAACTGGTGCCGTTGGTTCTTATGAGAAGATGGACTTATGTGTGAGGTTAGTATTGGTACTATCTCTTTGTCCCTCTCCCGCTTTAGCAAATATCAGCATGAGGAAATCTGGAAGCAGGAGAGGGAAGAAGGAATTATTTGCTGTCCTAACTGTCAAAGGACAGACCTTTCATCTTAAAACAAACTCCAAAATCTTTGTGACAATTTAAGCATAAAATGAAGACTGCCCTCATAAACCAACTTCCCTCCTTTGACATTTCTATTATCACTAATTTTCAATAATGTACAGTAGATCTTGCTTAGCAATAATAAAACTACCCGTGTTAGAAGTCTAGTTTTATATAACACTCCATATGGTGGATTCATAATAAATTTCTACTGGGAATACAATCATAAACCACTATTTTCTGCTATAAAAAACCATTAAAGCACAGACATGCACAAACAAGGTAATCTGCAATAAATTTAGAAATGTTAAAATACTACAAACGTAAATGTATTCAGCCCCATTGCAATGCATGGAATTTCCTAGCTTTATTAGAAATCTTGCCTTTGCAGTGGTTTGGCGATAGGTTATAAATATCGTAGGAATGAGTCAGCATGCAAATCCCTTCTGTGAAAAAAAACAATTTGAAAGGTTTTATAGCCCAAAGCTGTTTATTATATTGTAAGAATAGTAATGCAAGTTTGTGTTTGGAGCCTGCTGAGAAGAGAATTCTCAGGACATCCTGTTTATAATAAACAGCAAGGGGAAAAAATCTCAGCAAATTAAAAAAAAAAAAAAACCATTTGATTTATGTAAGGCCAAGGAAATAGTATGTCCCAAATAAAGCATTTAATTGATGGACTTTTCTCTGCACACACTAAGGGTCATCCAAGAGATGATCAATACATCCCACTGGAAAAAGGAGAGCCGTGTTAGCCTGGCAACCTTGAATCCTGGAGGCAGAGAAGCCGCTCTCTCTGGAGATGAGAGGAAATAAGGTGACAGAGGTGAAGACGGAGAAGAGGATGAAAGACAGAACTATCGGGATCAGCTACAGGGGGCCCAGTCTGAGGAAGAGGTTGCTCAGTCAAGACATCCACAGAGGGACAAAGAACCTGAGGCCAGTCCATAGGCAGCAGAAGAGACAGAGCTACAAGGACAGGAGTCCCAAGTACAGAAGACAACTCAGGCCAGGCGGGAGCCAGAACAGATGGCTGGACTTGGGAGTCAGAGCTCACTGTACCCTGCAGGAGACCAGCTTGGACCTGGTGGGAAGCAGAAGCCAGGCCGCAGTGATGTGAGGAGTGAGTAGATGGTGACGATGGGCACGGTGCGGACACCCATGATCTTCTAAAGAGGTCAGGGACTGGCTAGCTTGAGTGCAGAGGGATCAAGGAAGAGTATCTTCAGATAGAAATGAGCTGGGAGGTGTGAGCCCCTGAAGGGAGCAAAATCAAAGATGCAGGAGACAGAAGTTAGTCCTGCTAGGAGGAAGTTCAGACAGGGGATCAAGGAAGTGGGTTCAGGGACTAGTTTAGGTAGGGGGTAAAGCGTTGAAGCAGAAAAAAAGGACAGAGTCAGTAAAGATGAAAAGAAAATCTGCAGGGCATAAGGATAGAAGCTGGTGGAACTGAGGCCCAAAGGCCTTCAATAAAACCAAGAGGCAAACTCAGCTTCTGACTTTTCTTAAATGTCTGAACTCATAAAAACACATTATCTTTTCTTTGTGAGTGCACAGCGCATCTGTGCGTATGTTTTATCGTGAGGGAACCAAATTCTATAAAAGATCCCAAACTATCTAAACACGCGTGCATGCAGTGTGGCACACGTGTGCGCACGGACACATGCACAGCAGGAATGCAAGCCCACTCCAAAATTAGGTGTCATTGTCTCATATATTGCTCACACTACCCATCTGTGACTTTTCCCCGATTTCCCCTTTCCTCTTCAAAGGCTCTTTCCATAAGACTCCCACCCATGTCAAGCAGAAAGAAGCTGAGCACGCACCGCCCTGTCCAGAAGGCATGTAAGTGCAGAAGCATAAACCGGGGATGCTTGTTTGCATGCCTTGGCAATCAGTGTGGGTCCAGCAATGATCCTTATAGATAATATGAATTATGGAAGCCCAGAATTTTTTTAAAATATTTTATTTATTTGCAAGAAGGGGGAGTGGCAGGCAGAGGGAGGAGAAGTGGGCTACCTGCTGAACAGGGAGCCTGATGTGGGACTCGATCCCAGGACCCTGGGATCATGACCTGAGTTGAAGGCAGCTGCTTAACCAACTGAGCCACCCAGGTGCCCCAGAAGTCCAGAATTTGGGAAAACAATGTTAAAAAAGGAGGGGAGGAACAAGTTTATTTCCTGAAATGGAAGAATCGGTAGCTCCTACTTGTCTGATTATGTAAAGAAGAGAGACTGTGTGCACATGGCCAGAAGGACATGGGGATCCTATTTTAGGATTCTGACCCCCAAAAGTTGAGGTAGTCATTCTTTTATATTAAAAGGAAATTGGAGAGGATTGTAAGGGAATATAAGAGAATACCAAAAGCTCTTAAAAGGTAGAAAAAATTTAATAAGCAGGAAATAAAGTAGCACATGGGTGGGCATAGAAAATTATTTAGGGAAGGAAAAATCAAAAGTGTGAGCAAAAAGGTAACCAAAACTCACAGAGCTATTTTGAGAGTGAAAACCAAGTGAAAAATGTCAAGTATAAGATTATTCTTATTTGACATTTTTATATAGCAGCAACTTATAAAAACATCAAACACTGACATAAGCCTTCCTCTAGCATTTTAACACATCATTATATTGTTAACAACGTCAAATGACTGTAGCCATTCATGTGACTTTTTAATAGATTACTTTTATCATAAAAATGTCACTTTTAGGATAATCTGCATTCTCACGTTTTTTATATTCAGCTATGGTCTTAAAATGTCAAGTATAGAAGATATCTTTGTCTGCTATTCTTGGAGTCTTACTACAGATCTCGAGAATATCAGTATAAAATAAGCCTTAATTTGACATGGCTGCTGTGCTCGAGTCATCTTTTCTGCAGTTTTTCCCCTTTTAAAAATAATTACAAAGCACATGTATTACATAAAGATAAAACTGCAAGTTAAAGCCATAATAGGCAGGATATTTGTAGTGAAGTCTTCTTTGGCCCTTGTGAAAGGCATCCTATAACATGTTCAGTTACCTGGGGTCACCTTCCCATAGGCATGATTATAGCCTAGATACTCAGCCTGCCTGCTCAGTTAGCAACGATGATAAAACTGATCTCTTTACCTTCAAGGACTAACATGTGCCAAATGTCCAACCAGATTTCTTTGGCTCTTCCTCTTAAATGTGAGGAAAACAAAGCAATTAACTAGTGTATCAAAGATCAGGCAAGTCAGGCACAGAAGAGAAATTAGAACTCAACTAAGGCAATGGTCCTGGGCAGGAATTAGCAAACCTTTTTCTGTAAAGGGCCAAGTAGTCAATATTTTAAGCAGGCCACACTGCTGCTGTCACAGCTACCCAATTCTTATACCGTACTGTAAAAACCAGCAGGAAGCACATAAACAAATGGGTATTGCTGTGTAGCAATAAAATTTTATTTACAAAAACAGGAACTGGACTGGATTCAGCCCTCTAGCTACAGTTTGCCAACCCCTGATCTAGGAGATCAGCTCACACAATCTGTCAAAAATCACAGCTCACACTGCAGCAAATGCTAATTTCAGCCAGACTGAATAATATTATCTGGCAGTAGTGAGATTTTACCAAATACTATATATCATGGTTTTATACAAATTATCTCATTTTCTATCCCATGTGGTAAGTACTGTCATATCTTCATTCTGCAGGTGAGGAAACTCAAGGTCAGAGAGGTATGTGAGTTATCAAAGGTAACCCAGCTTTAAGTGAAGGAAACAAAATTTGAAAGTAGGCTTCTGGATCAGAGCCTGATGTTCTATGTATGTAATTTATGAACACTAAGAAAACACGAAGCCATAAAAATATGAGCATTTTCTTGAAAAAGTGATCTGTACTCTTTAAACTTACAGAACTAGAGAGGGATCATTCCTTGTGGCTAGACATCCCAAGGAGGTCCCACTTTGATCTCTGTAATTGGGAGTGTGCTACTGCGAACCCACCATCCCCACATTGGAGAAGGAGACAGACAACTTAAATCTCCACTCAGCTGATGCCCAGGACATTAGATGCGCACAGCTGTTACTGGGAAATGATCCTGGATCAGGGCAGCAAGAAGAAACACGGGAGTGAGTTTAAACCACAGGCCAACAGGGAAACGATCAGGCCTGTTGTGGCCACCTGCAGAACGGCTTGCATCCTGGGCTACACCACTCAGCCTCACCACTTCACAGCCCACTGAGAATGAATGAAAAACAAACTTCCAACATAAATGAGAACCAAGATGTGATGTTTTCTGACATCTGTTGTTTGCACGGCACATTCTCAACTCACAACATTCTCCACAAAGCAGGCAAGTATGATTTTGCCCTCATCTCACAGATGAAGAGCAGTCATTGAGACTCAGTGAATTGTTAAGACCACATAACAAGGAAAGATTCAATCCCTAATCTTCTGATTCAACCTGGGGACCTCTTTCCCCTCAACCAGGCTGTCTTCTAACCTTCCCAAGTGACTCATAGAAAAGCAAGCCACATCAAAACTCAAACAGCATTACATGAACACGGGTTTTCTTTAGTTCAGCTGAGGACACTAGAAAAGACAGCCGGAATAACCAAATTTTAAATGATCTCCCACATTTACTGAGTTTCAGGCATACTATTTATAAAAATAGAGGAGGTAGAAATCTGTGGTAAAATTTAGCTCAAGAGGCCCAGAACTTAGAGAATCTGCTCTCAACCATTTCTACCCAGAAGAATCTCCTCAGGGAGCCTTGGCTGCCTTTGGTCACATCACATCCAAGCCAGTTCTTGATGTAGGGGTCACAGGAGGAGGAAGGGAGCTTCCTGGGCCAGTGTCTCATGCATCTTTTCTCATCATTGCACGATGATTGCTCTTTGTCCACCTACCCTTAAAACTCCCCTTACTCCCAAACACAGGCAAAGAATGCAATACATCAAAGCGAGGTCTAAGTTTTGTCAATTAGATTTGATTATTCTTTCAAACATTGAGGCAAACCTCTAATCAAAACAAAAGCTTTTGGGAGCTAGGGATGAATAACTGAAGACAAAGATCATCCCCATTTATAAGAGAAAAAGTTAAAACTTTCATTTCTCCCTTAAAGCAGATGTGTGTGCTGTTTACACACACACACACACACACACACACACACATGCATACACACATCACTTTTTCTAGGTTCCTTGTTGAAGAAGAAAATGTCTAATTTACATGTAGAGCTCACAAATTATAGCCATACCAGACAAGGAAGCAGATGAAGACTGTGATTGATATTCCAAAATTTCCGTCCTGATTTCCCCATCCTCAGAATTAGCCACTCTATAAATCAAACCGACATATGAACATCTGATGTTGAAACCAATAGGTCACATCTGTGAAAAACATCAGAAACATAAAGAACTGGATTCTTCTGTTTTCTTTGAAAAAACACCACCCCTCTACCATCCCCATGACCATTTCCAGTATTATACCTTAAAATATGTTCTTATTATACCTTAAAATATGTCTCTTCTAAGAAAATGTCATTTCCCATATGTGTATTGCTATTAACAATGGCCACTTTTTCTTTGCAGCTGGTTGTGTAGAAGATTAGGAATTGACACAATTTTCCACAGTAAACCTGAATGAAACCTTAGCTGTTTCTAGGTATGTAGCTATCACTGAGACACATGTGAATACTGTCAACCAGTGACCTAATAGAGATGGAAATCCCTCATTTATTTTATTTTATTTTTTATTTTTTATAAACATATGATGTGTTTTTATCCCTGGGGGGAAATCCCTCATTTCTTAAGAGTATTTCGGCTTCTGCTGGTTCTGGGTTCTGCTGATCTCTATCTAAGAGTTGAAGATGCAGACTACAAATTCAAGAGCTGTTAAGTGTTGCCTGCTATTTTCCCCACGTCACCTTATGAGAATCACTTGTGGACTCTGGGCCTTGGTTTTTCTCTTGGTTCTGCACTTGGAAGAATCTCCAAGTGCAAACACTCATGACATTTCTCCTGTATGAGGCTAACACTAGTGACCCACCATCCCTGGAATACGTATTCTGAGATCTTTTCCAGGCATGGTGATGGATTTATATTTATACAATGTTTAGAGCTGAAAAAACTTTGTAGGCCATCTCAAATTCCTCACTTACAGCTAAGGAATCTTAGTAGTGAAGAGTATAAATGACCTTTTCAAAGTCAAACACCTTGTGGACAAGCCACCTCAGGCTCCTGATGCCCATACGCATTCTTCCTCTCTTCTTTGCTCCATGTCAGCTGGCTTCATCTATACACAAATAAGATCTCTTTGGTGACCCCAGCACACACTTGCTGAGTGGATGAGGAGGAAGAAAGCAGCCCCTGGTTCCTGAAACAAACTTAAGTCTTCATGAAGGTAGCCAATCCCTACAGAGCTGATCCATGGCTCACCTCACTGTTTGAACCAAATGACTATAGCGTGTTGCACATAGTATGAACTCAATTAAATATGTGTCCAGTGAATAAAATAAGTTAATCAGCCCAGATGATAGAGACACATGGTTTATTTTGTGGTGCTCAAGAAGCAAATGTATTGCCATGTTGCCCACCATAGAAATGAATACACCTTTTCCCAAGTCAGGAGGCTATGAGCCATTACCAATGGTAGGGTCATGGTGGCCCCCACTCTTTCAACACATATTTAAAGATTCACATGTTGGGTGAAGAATTTAATAAGGTGTTTGGTGGATGGAATTGGGATCAAAGACATTAGAGAACCTTTAAGACCATTCTCTTATTTTATATATTTGGAACTCAAAGACTCAGAGAACTGACGGAATTTGCCTAAGTTGCCCCTGACCTCAAGCTCAACTGTCACCACTACTCCAGGCTGCCTCCTCCATGCTGAGGGGACTTTTGTACATGAAACTCAATCTCTACAACATGGAACCCATTTCTAGAGTTTAGTGCTCTATACATAGACCATCAAATGTCTACTGGCTAATTAATGAAGACTGAAAATTTAGTCACTTTAGTTTGCCCTATACCTCTTGAAGGTTAATAACCATTTTACTATTTGTATGCTATTTGGATCAGCTAAATCAAAGTGAAGACAAGACTCCTGCCATGGATAGGAAATCTGACCCAACACTCCCTCAAAGACTAGCTTTGGCTTCTTCTTCTCCCAGGTGGGCTGAATTTTTACTTCCTCTATTCTGTTTTTATACTTTCTGAAGATTCTGAAAATGGCACCTATTCTGTGGGCAGTGAAAATAGCAGTCCACTATCACCAGGCTTGTCATCCTAAGTGTGTCGGTCAAACAAGCTGTCCCCTCTACAACCTCCACACCCCAACCACTCTCCACAGATATCTGTAGGATATATTTATCCTTCTGTTAAAGAGCCCAGGGGAATGGGGATTCTTGTCTTCTTAATTAACAGCTATAAAAACAAGAACTGTTTGTGTGGAAGCACCCAGAAAAAGAAGGTGTCCTTCATGCCAGTCTCTCTTTATCATGGGCAAGAATCAAGAAGTCTCTACACATGCTCAAGCCCAAATCCAAGGTACTATAGACCTCCTCCTACTCTCCATAACAGTCCTCCAACTAGAGCTGGTGTGTATAAATTTCAGGGCCTCTGCAGAAATGAAGGGATTCACCTATATAACTACTGCACATCCAGGAAAATCTCTCCTCTGCAAGCTTCTCAAATGCCCCATGTTTCTTGGTAGTCTTATTACCTTCTTAGAATCTAGGCTTCCACTCTTGAGTCTACTTGATCTTAGTCATCCATCCTTCTGACTCATATATAAGTGCTGCCAGCCAGATGACCCAAATGAACCTGGAAGTCCATGGAAGGACACGGTGCATCCATATTGCTCTCATAATCCATTGGTTTTACTTGTTAGCGGACTCTCTTAATTTAAGAAGAGAAATAGAAAAAAAAAACTAAAGAAATGTAGTCACATAGGAAGTGGCATCCTCCTGTTTGAGAAAATATTGGCAGTGTGGGGTAGCAATCTCGGCTGCAGTGCCAACTCTATCAGGTAGTAATGAGCGAACAACAATAAGAAGAAGAAGGATGCAGGTGATGACAGGTGGCTTCATTTACTGCATATTTATTATAAGCCAGGCTACATTCTTAGTCCTTTACACATATAATCTCATTTAATAATATTTTCAGTGTAAGTAAAAAGGTCAGACTATTTTCTCATCCTTAGTCTTCAGTTTTCAGATCTGTTACACTGAGATAATGGTTAAATCAGGGGATTACTGCGCTAATTAAATGAGATAATGGAGAAAAATACAATTATTAAACTCTAAATATTTTATTTATTTATGTGTTTGTCAGAGAGAGAAAGAGAGAGCACAAGCAGGCAGAGTGGCAGGCAGAGGCAGAGAGAGAAGCAGGCTCCCCGCTGAGCAAGGAACCCAATGCAGAACTCGATCCCAGTACTCTGGGATCATGACCTGAGCCAAAGGCAGTGGCTTAACCAACTGAACCACCCAGGAATCCCATAATTATTAAACTCTAAAATGATTTACAAGTATTCCTTCTTATTATGATGATGATGATTCCATTCCTTCCAAGAACATTCAAATATAAAGTCCCCAAGCCATAAGGTGAGTCCTGACCAAGTATAGATGTCCCTAGCAGCGAACCCTGTACCCTCAAACACAAAGCAAGACACCCAAGCACCATCCTTCAGAAACCAGTTTTGTCTTTCACAAAATTTGACAAAAGTTTCTAAACTAAAGGAATGCCAACAGAAATGTTAGAAATTTGATTTCTCCTTCCCCATTTCAATAAGGCAGTGATGTGGTTAAAATAATGTGCCTGGCCTGCACCCCAATGTTTACAGAAGCAATGTCCACAATAGCCAAACTATGGAAAGAGCCCAATGTCCATCAACAGATTAATGGATAAAGAAGATGTGGTATGTGTATGTATGTGTGTGTGTGTGCGCGCACACGTGTGTGCGTGTGTGTGTATACGTGTGTGTGTGTATATATACATATATATGTGTACATATACACATATATATACATGCATTTACATAAATGTGTATTTCATAGATATATGAAATATATATACACATCTAATAAATACACATAATGTGTATTTCACATATATATATGAAATCTTGCCATTTGTAATGACGTGGCTAGAGGGTATTATGCTAAATGAAATAAGTCAATCAGAGAAAGACAATTATGATCTCATTCATATGTGGAATTTAACAAACAAAACAGGATCATAGGGGAAGAGAAGTAAAAATAAAACAAGACGAAATCAGAGAGGGAGACAAACCATAAGAGTCTCTTTTTTTTTTTTTTAAGATTTTATTTATTTATTTATTTATTTGACAGACACAGATCTCAAGTAGGCAGAGAGGCAGACAGAGAGAGAGAGGAGGAAGCAGGCTCCCTGCTGATTCCAGGACCCTGGGACCATGACCTGAGCAGAAGGTAGAAGCTTTAACCCACTGAGCCACCCAGGTGTCCCAAGAGACTCTTAATCATATGAAACAAACTGAGGGTCGCTGGAGGGGAGGAGGGTGGGAGGATAGGGTAACTGCGTGATAGATTAATTAATTAATGTGCCTAACCCCACCCACCTAGATGTTTCCATGAAAGTAAAGGGTCTGCCACCGTTCAAGTAAGCCTCACCCTCTGGAAACTTTCGCAGAGTGAAGAGACCCCTGGAAACCTGCCCCCTCCTACCAGCCCCCCTCAGGCAAGAAGGGCATCTTAACAGGCATCCAGGCCCTCTTGCCTCTTTCCAGGCTGCTTGCTTCCAGAATGGAATATTCTGGTAGAAACATGGTTTGTTTTTTTGAAACTATTTTAATGATTGTCTTTACTATAGTTAGGGTTTTAAGTGTTTTCCCCCTATTTATTTTATTTTTTTTTTATGAAGATTTTTTTTTTTAATTTATTTGACAGACAGAGATCACAAGTAAGCAGAGAGGCAGGCAGAGGGCGGGGTGGGGGGAGCAGGCTTCCCGCCAAGCAGAGAGCCCGATGCGGGGCTCGATCCCAGGACCCCGGGACCATGACCTGAGCCGAAGGCAGAGGCTTTAACCCACTGAGTCACCCAGGCGCCCCAAGAGACTCTTAATCATATGAAACAAACTGAGGGTCCCTGGAGGGGAGGAGGGTGGGAGGATAGGGTAACTGCGTGATAAATTAATTAATTAATGTGCCTGGGTTTTGACATCCCTAACCCCACCCACCTAGATGTTTCCATGAAAGTGAAGGGTCTGCCACCATTCAAGTAAGCCTCACCCTCTGGAAACTTCCGCAGAGTGAAGAGACCCCTGGAAACCTGCCCCCTCCTACCAGCCCCCCTCAGGCAAGAAGGGCATCTTAACAGGCATCCAGGCCCCCTTGCCTCTTTCCAGGCTGCTGGCTTCCAGAATGGAATATTCTGGTAGAAACATGGTTTGTTTTTTTGAAACTATTTTAATGATTGTCTTTACTATAGTTAGGGTTTTAAGTGTTTTCCCCCTATTTATTTTAGAAAATAATCCTCTGTCCCTTCAAGAAATGAATTTCTTTTTCACATTTTCTTCTTTCTTCTCTCAGTACTAACTCCCTGGAAAAATGCCCAACTGAATAGAGCAGTTCTTCCGCTCAAAGATACCCTTGGCACTGCATTGTGTTCTCAAAAGGAGAATGCTTTTCACATCTCCTATACCTCTGCAGCTTGGGACAGTAAAGCTTCCTGATTTAAACTGCCTTTAGTAAAGTAAGTAAAAGTACCTACTTTAAGACAGCAAGCCGTAGGCTCTACTGCATTGGATTTTTAAGAGGCTCTGTCACTGCAGCCTTCAAACAGTGGCATGGCCAGCTGTGATGGGAAACAAGATGACAGGTGCATTGGCCACTGAAGAAAATACGACACAGAACATTCCATAACCAGCATGTTACTGTTGGGGGGGAAGGGGAAGGTAGCCCTTAGAAGTTAAGAAAGGGGGGGTGCTAATTATTTATTAGTTGTATGACCTCTTGCCAGCTACTTAACCTCTCTGAGCCCAGATTTCCTAGCCTATAAAATGGCAATAATGATCACTTCATAGCACAACATTTTTATAAAATCATCACAAGGAATAAAATAATGAATGTAAAACTTATTTAAAATATTCAGCAAGTTGGTGCTGTTATGTCCTCAGTATTAGTTTCCTGTGGCTGGTTGTAATAAATGACCACAGAGGAGGTGGTTTAAAGCAACAGAAATTTATTCTCTAACAGATCTGGAAGCCAGAAGTTCAAAATCAAGAGGTCATCTAGAAGGGAGTTAAGGGAAATTGGAAGGGGAGATGAACCATGAGACACTAGGGACTCTGAAAAACAATCTGAGGGTTTTGAAGGGGCGGGGCGTAGGAGGTTGGGGGAGCCAGGTGGTGGGTATTATGGAGGGCACGTATTGCATGGAGCACTGGGTGTGGTGCATAAACAATGAATTCTGTTACACTGAAAGTAAATAAATTAAAAGAGAGAGAGAGAGAGAGGGACAAAACAAAACAAAAAAAGAGGTCATCTAGGTTGGTGCCCCCTGCAGTTTCAGGAGGGAAAATCCATTCTGTGCCTTTCTTCTACCTTCTTTTTTTTTTTTTAATTATTATTATTATTTTTTAAATTTCTTTTCAGTGTAACAGAATTCATTGTTTATGCACACACCTTCTGATAGCTGCTGGCAAGTCTTGGTGTTCCTTATCTTGTAACTGGATCTCTCTCCTCTCTATCCAGGCTTCCAGGTGACGTTCTCCCCTCTGTGTCTTCTCTCCTTGTCATCTCTTATAAGGACAGTTGTCAATGCATTAAGGGCCCATCCTAACCCAATATGATCTTATCTCAAGACCCTTAACTTAATTACATCTGCAAAGAACCTTTTCCTAAATAAGGTAATATTCACAGATTCCTTGTGGATATATCTTTTGGGGAGACCACCATCGAGACCATTATACCCTTTCAACAACTAAGAGTCAGTTAAGGTCATGCAAGTCTCAAACTTTTTCTTCCTCTGTGAGAAAAACATGGGTCCTCTTTTTCCCACAAATGTCTTCACTCTTCCTGTTCAGAGGCCTCTCTAGTCAGACTCCTCAAAATCTCATTGTAGCTCACTCATTTGCAGATGAAACATGGCCATAAGTGATGGGAAGTGTACAGTAGGGTTTCAGATGGAAGAAACAGAAGATGGCCTTGGTCAACCCTTCATGTCCTTGATGAGATAACAAAGATCTGAGAAGCAATGCACCTTGCCAAGTTAGTGCAGGTAACATGATGGCAGAGCCATCATAGAGTCAGGCAACTGACCCAAGTCCTGCCTCTCATTGCTGTCCCCTCTCACTGTGTGACTCTTTCACCAAGCCTCATAGTTGTGAGGTCACCTTCAGCATTCCATAAGCCCAGAGAAAGGAAGCCAACATGTCTCACACCTTACTACAAGGCCCTGGTTAATTTTAAAAGTCACACCAATTTTAGTCCATATAATGAAAATGTAAATAAGCAAAAGTTAGACCAGCCATGATGCCAGTCAACCTTTGATTTGCTTTTTACATTTCAGGGTACCAAGAGAAAGTTTGGAAAATGCTTCCCATCCTACATTAGGGCAATAGAATCTTATAACTTCACTTGAAACTTTGATCATATAAATAATCTCTTATATTCTGAAGATTCGCTCAATACACCAATTGTTTGGAACTTAAATTCTCCATTCTTTAGAACTAATGTTAACCATAAAGAGTACCTTTCTAGGCTATAGCCTACAAAATAATACAATTACAACAAAAAATCAATATTAATATTAACAATATAAGTAAACAAAGAAAACTTAAATTGAATTAGAAAGTTAATTCTTTTATTAATTTGCCCAGAATTCCAACTTGAGGAAAAATAGACTTAATAAAAGGAACATGGGGAGGTAGAAGGGAACTTTTAGAAAAGTTGATGGGAACTTCTGGGTATTTGCAAGGGCATTAAAGATCAATTACATTTCATTCCATTTGAATTTATGAATTTTTTTCCAAATGAAATATTTTATAGCTCTTTAAAATTTTCAGACTGCTTTTGCTACATAGTCTCACTTGCAAGAGCAGCCAGATGAGTGGAGATTTTATCAAGCAATCACACCAGATGAGTTCCAGCAAGTGATAAATTAGCAATGAGAAAGTGGTTATTACTGGTCTCTTTCAAACCCCCACTACTCTGAGTATGGTCAGGAGCATCAACAGGGAGCTTGTTAGAAATGCAGAATCTCATCTAGACCCCAGATCTACAGAAATCAAAATCTGCATTTTTAACAAGTTCCCTAGGGGAGTCCTATGCACATCAGCATCTGAGAAGCAAAGCTGTTGCCAGTGAACAGAGGTGTCTTTATGAAATAAAATAAAGTGGGCAAGCAAGGAAAAATACTGGTAAAGAATACACATTTGATTTTCAATTATCCAGCAATGTTGCTAATGGAGTTAATATCCTCTTTGACCTCTATAAAACAGATGCTGGATAAACTACAATAATTTAACAGGGGGGGAAAAAAAGCCAAACTCAAAGACAGAAAGGGAAATCTCTACTTACAAAAAAAACCCACAAAGGGACTCATCGTGTATGAGCAAATGTATCAGAATCCCAAGAGATAGCAGACTTGGCTGCAAGTGCTAACAGCAAGGTACTAGAGTCATCCAATCCCCATAAAAATCAGAGATGAGGCTTTGGACCCCTAGGAAATGTGATGCTAGAACACAGACTTCTCCATAAACCCTGCCCCCTTTGTATGAGGGAAATGGGAGTCTTCCCAAGGGGGCTGGAGGAAAAGCAAAGAAGCATCAGGTGTGTGGTGGGTCCTCAAGCTCTCGTCTGTACCACATGTAGATATGGAGTCCAAATGAATACTATCCATGTGGGGTTGGGATCTCAAACTGACCAACTACTATGAAAATTTGTCTTGGACAAGTGAAAATCTTGGGACACCCAGCCACGGTAAATATAAAACTTCTCTGTAACGATATTCCCACCAAACACAGCACAAATGACTCATACAGACCAAAAATAATCCCAGCTGAGAATGAGCCCACAAGCAAAAATTAACACTGTATGAGAACAGAATTCACTACAAGGGGACATTACCAGGTTCCTGGAGCAATAGATTAGCATGCCATAGAAAATAAGATAATAGCACCATTCCAAAGAGATCACAGTTTTATTTAAACCTCAAAGCAATTTACTAGATAGGAAAACTGAGGCTAATGGGTGATTTACAGGCAAGGAAACTGAAATTCAGAGTCTCAGGCTAATAAAGACTGAGAGCTTCAGTCCAGTGCCAGGGTTTTCTCTACTGCATCACAGTATCTCTGTTCTTAAAAAATGCCTGCGAGTTGGATCATTTCTTTGATTCATGTAAAACAGAAGAGAAAGAAGCCATTTTCTTAGATTGGGAAGGGAGAACTCTGATTCAGTTCATTTGCTCTTAAGCATTTTTTTAATGCAAAAAAAGAAAAAGTAAGGAAGTAGGTAAGGATCATTGTGTATTCAAAAATACTTATTGGAAACAAAAGGAGGTGACAATGTAAGAATTTTGAGGCAGTTGGACACAATGGGAGGTGACAGGTAAATATCCATTTGAATGTTTAGATAACAAGGATTTATATCTTAGCAGTTTGCTTTATTTTCATGGCAGGATGTCAGGTAATCACTAGAACATGCACCAAGATGAGCTTTTACTTTTACTCCAAGAGCATCTTCATGGTGTTCCTGAAAAGCTATTTTAAGTAGCGGCTTTAGCCTGCAAACCCTTACACAGGGCGCTGAGGAAGTGGTGGACAGCTCAGGCACTGCAGCAAAGCCATAACTTCTCATCTTTTACCCCTTCACTAAATTACAATTAAATTCCATCATTCAAAACTGCCTGATCTTGGGCCAGATGCATATATCACAAGAAGGCATTAAAACCTGACCTTTTATATCCCCAATAAGAAATGTCATGAGTCCATCACAGAATCATAACTCCCTCTTGAATTCGAGCTAAGAAATATCTGAACTTCACAGGGGGAACTCTCTGATTACAGGCAAATCTAAGGACTTTTCTAGTAACCTCTCAAAATCCTGAATTTTAAAGAAAAAAAAAATGAGACAGCTTTTGTGTTTCAGAGCAAAAGAAATAATGAATGAGTACACAGTAGGGTGCAGAAGAAATGTTACGCATAGAAGGGAAAAAGGAGCACGCCAACACATCTCTTTGAAGCCAGTTCTAAGGTTATTGGAAACTTGAAAATCAGTAATATTTCAGCAGAGGCCCTAAAACCCAAAACAATTATCCACTGGCTCTTTTGCTGGCTAAAATTTACATCTAGTGGCCTCATCAGTGTAGACACCACAGAGACTATAAAGAGTACTGTGGGGCTTGGTAACTTCAGAGCTTACTCTTGGAATATTTATCATTTCTGCTCAATGAATAGCTAGTCCTTTGCCAGTGGGAAGATAAGCAGACAGCCTTATCAGTCTTGGTACTTTCAAAAAGGTTTTCATTCCACAGCACACTGGGGAGCACCTACTGTCCCTCTGATGGTCATCCATGCCGATGAAAGTAGAACATAGGTATTTAGACCTTTGTAAAGAAGAATCATTTAAATGAGAAAATAAAAATTTAATTGAATAGTAAGAAGTGGAGAAATTGAGACAGGAAGCAACCCACCAGAGACAAAGATCCAAGAGCAACAGTGGCTCAGCCCTGCCACAGTGGCGGCGGGGGTGGGGGAGTGGGGATTGTGGGCTAGCTATGGGGCAATTCTAATAGAAGAACATAGATGGAGGCCACATAAAATCAGCTCCACGTCCACCACACAGAAGCATTCTTGGTGTCCAAGGATAGGACAATGACAAAGGCAATGACAAAGGAGGAATGGCTTTCCTGACATTATCTATGTTTTCATTTAGTAAATATTTATTGAGCTCTCATTGTGTATACATACACGTCAGAGACATATCATAAGTATAAAGAGGAAGAAAAGATATGATAAAATATACAAATGTAGAAAACACAGGTAAAATAAAATATTACTAATTCAAAAGAACAAGAAAATATGCCAATTGTGGGACTATGTAACTTCATGAAGAAAACAGTATTTGAGCTAAGAAAAGGTAAGGTTTGGACATACAGATACACTAGTGGGAAGTACAGTATTCTTCTCTCTACCACAAACAAGAGGCCAAGTGAATTATTGGGCTAGATGTGCTTCTCAACCTTCTCTGCCTCTATGAATCACCTGGTGAGAATTTTTTAAATATCAATGCTGGGGCCCTATCCTCAGGTATTTTGATTTAAAGACTCTAAGTTGAGACACAGACATGTAGTTTTGCTTTTTTCGAATACTCCCTAGATGATTCTAATGTACAGCTATGATTGAGAATCCTGAGTTAGAACAGAGCAGACATGGAGACTAGAATGTGCTTTGGAAGTTTGTGCCAAAACTTTATAAGAATCCCAGCCCCCAAGGTGCCATGACTCATGGATTGACACAACTCCCCCCAGATAAGCTAGAAAGAGAGATCAGAATACAATGTTGACTTCAACATAGTCACAGTCCATGGGAGCTTCTATTTTTCAGATGAAGAGGCAATGGCATAGGAACTTGATGGACACTGGGTAGTACTCTGAGATACTCTCTGCCAGAACAGCTCACACTTGGAGGAAATGGGTGAGGAACTGACCACATGGAATCACAAGCAGGTAAGCTCACAGAGTGTGCATAATGCTGCTTTTGGATATGGGTTTGAGAACAGAACCAGGAACATCTGAAGGTCTCAACATTGTGATAGCCTCTCTGACAATTTAATAAAGCAAGACCTGGCTTTTCTCCATGAGAAGACACCTTTCAAAGTATGCATTTTAGAGGATATGGTGTGGCAAACTTAGCTGAGCCAAGTGTTTGCAATGGGCAGCATGGAGTCTTATAAGGGTGAGGCTTACGATTGTCTGGAGCACTGGGCATTGTACATAAACAATGAATCTTGGAGCACTGCATCAAAACCTAATGATGTATTTTATGGTGACTAACATAACACGACAAAAATTTTAAAATGATTGTCTGAAAGGGTAAAATGGATTCACATAGCTTTAGAGTAGCCTCCCACTATAGGTAATTAGAGTAACTCATCTATTGTCATACAATAAGCCACTAAAAAAGAATGCGGTGACTCAAAACAATTTATTCTTCTCAGGACACCTGGGTGGCACAGTTAGGTAACCATCCAACCCTTGATTTCGGCTCAGGTTATGATCTCAGGGTTGTGAGACTGAGCCATGTGTCAGGCTCTGCACTCAGCATAGAGTCCGCTTGATATTCTCTCTCTCTCTCCCTCTGCCCCTCTAGCTTATGCTCCCTCTCTCTGTCTCTCTGTCTCTCTGTCTCTGTCTCTCTCTCTCTCTCTCTCTCTCTCCTATATAAATAAATCATTAAACCACATTTCTTTTCCACTCATAATTTTATGGGTTGCCTGACTCAGCTCCCTGGATTTTCCTTGATTCTCTTATGCAGTTGTGGTTGGACAGTGGCTGGAGTTGTCTGAAAGCACTGGACTGGACATCCAAGGTGGTGCACTCACATCACTGTTTAATACTGGCCACCAGCTGGGAGCTGAGCTAGGGCAAATCACTGGAATGCCTACATGAGCCTCTTTATGTGACATGTGTTTCTCAAAGTATGATGACTGGGTTCTAAGAGACAGAAAGTAGAATCTGCCAGTTTCCCAAAGTCTGAGTCCAGAAACTGGAAAATTTCACTTTCACCACATTCTGTTGATCAAAGCAGTCCCAGAGTCTGTGACTTTTTGAGGAGAGGGTACACGGACCCAATGTCTCAAGAGAAGAATGTCAAAAATTTATAGTCACCTTTAATCTTCCACAACTTATGAAAAGATTAGTTCTTCTTATTCTCAACACCATATATTTGAGCTTTAAATAGATGTTTCATCACCGTTCTTTGATAGCAACTCCCACTGCAAATAAAAAAGAGCTATACTATGTATAATACAAACATAAAAGAGTAATACTGTGCTATGCTTCACTGCAAGCTTATCACCCATAAGTCTGGATGGACTTTTTTCCCCAGAAGTCACAATGAGTTTGTACTATACATCTCTTCTCTCTGCCTGGTACCTTTGCTGACCAAAAGCATACATTTGCAAAGACAGTTGCAAAGACAGGGTGAGAAGGATAATCAGTGGACCAGGGCACAGATCAGGGCCAATACCAGGGTCAAATCCATAGCCTGGGCCTTCTAGCAGTTCTAGAATTTTTTTCACAAATTGTGACTGTTGGAATTCTGCCAACGTCAGCCCCACAGTCCATAATGATCCAGAGCTTGAGAGCTTCTGCATCGCTAAATGTTTGCGGGGCTCAGAAATCAATATCTAATCACACTTAGCTGGAGCCCAATATTCTGTACACTCAGCAGTGTACATTTTTGGTTGCTGGGTATATAAAAGTTAACATGGGAAGTGGAACATTTGTTGGAATGAGCTGCATTAAAAATATTGCCACTGTGGTGCAAATCACTGTTAATGACATTTATCGAGTGCTCATTCTGCAAGGGACCCACTCTACCAGGAGTTTTAAGATGATACAAAGGAAATAGAAGACACTCTTTTTGACCTTAGAAGCTCATGCTATTTTTTTTCTCAGCCCTTCATTTGGAACATAACAGCTAGATTACTTCTCAAAATCTCTGTCAGCTTTAAAATCCTGTTCACAATAGTGGGAATATTAGCTATACCAGGTTTCCTGGTGGGCCATTCCAAGGAGGCCTTTTATTATTTTTTTAAGATTTATTTACTTATTATTTTAGTGGGGGAGGGGCAAAAGGGAGAGGGAGAATCTCAAGCAGACTCCCCACTGAGCATGGACCCCCCCCCAAAAAGCGTGCCACCCAATACAGTGCCAGATCCCAGGACCCTGCAATCATGACCTGAGCTGAAACTGAAAGTCAGATGCCCAACTGACCGACCCACCCAGCGCCCCTCAACAAGGCCTTTTCATAAGCTCTTACAGAGCCCCAGATGTGGCCAAGTCCCTACTGTCCTTTCTCTGTCTCTAAGCTGCAAAATTCACACAGAATTCACAGCCAAATCCCTAATGAAATGTCTAGTGGCAGCAGTGACATCATTTCCCTTTTTCATTGGTGGGCTCTCCTAACACCTAAGAAAGAAATTTGTGTAACACTTCCTAGATCGGGCTTCTCAAACATTAATGTGCATATATATCTCACCCAGGGATCTTGTTACAATGCAGATTCCAATTCAGTGGGTCTCTGAGATTCTGTATTTCTAATAAGCTCCCAGGAAATATTGGTGCTACCAGACCCTAGACCATACTTTGAGTAGCAAGGATAGAGGTACCACAGCCTTATCTGTTTTAGGCAGTGTTCAAAGGAAGAAAGACAAAACAAAGGTCAAGTCCGCTATCTTTTCCTCTCTTTCTCTCTCTCTCTTTCTCCCCCCTCACTCAAGCAATAGAGAATACATGCCAATCAGGCCTCAAGAAAAGTCTGGGGAACCTCAAAATTTTCCAACTTGAATATGCAACCTAAGCTCCAAATGTGACCTCAGGTTTAAAACATAAGTTCAGATTTTAGGCAAATAGAAAACACTAAAACGTGAGTTTAAAGTGTTGAACCTATCCTTGTAGTATGAATATCATGAATCACTTCAAATTAGTTGTCTTTTTTGACACCAAAAAAAGGAGATACATGTAGGCTTCCTTATATAGGTCCACAAAATTGTTTCTTGACTGGGACTATTAAGACAGAAATTTAAGGTTTGGATTTTGTAATTTATTTTACTTTGAATTATCTAGACAGTTGCCCTGAGTAACAACTTATACTATTGTTGCTTTATCTTTTTCCCCAACTCTTTGATACTCTTTGCCCACATATCATGTTCAGTCACCCTGTCTTTTAAGGTCTATAAAATTGGCTCAACCTTCTGTTCTCTGAAGAATGAAGAGCTTTCTGGAATGCTTGCCCAAGTCCTTTTTTGTGTTCCTGAAGGAACTTATTTTCTATGGTCATTTCTAGTTTGAGTTTTCTGCTTCTACTGAAAATTTCTTAAGATTTCACTTATTTATGAAAGGGAGAGACAGAAAGCCAGGAAAGGAGCAGAGGGAAAGGGACAAGCAGACTCCATGATGAGTGCAGAGACTGACATGGGGCTCCATCTCAGGACCCCAATATGATGACCTGAGCCGAAACCAAGAGTCAGCTGCTTAACTGACTGAGCCACTCAGTGCCCCTGCTTCTACTAAATTTTTATTGTTTTGCACTTTTTAGGTGTTGGCATTTTCTTCCTAGATTGTCCCCCAAACCAGCTCCTTCCCACCTTTCATCTTAAGCAAGGTGCATATATAAAGATCTTGTGTTTTGAAAGCCTTTACGGAAGGTCATAAGTGGAGGATAGTATCCTGCACTGCAATAAGTCTGCAGGTCATATTACCCATCACTATTCCTGAAAGTTCCATCAGCCACGCTCCGGTATATCTCTGCACCTCTTGCCTTCTTACTGATTATGCCTTTTCCCCCTTCCTTCCTGTTTCTCTCTATATACCACTTCTCTCCCTCCCTGCCCCTCAACAGTCCAATTTTATGTTCACACCCAGCTTATCGAGAGCAATTTGGCTCTCTCATTGTCTATTCCCAAACTATTGCCAGACTCACTTTCATATTCCCAAAACTCATCAAAGTGCTCTCCTGTTTGAAAGAACCATTAGCAGATTGCCATATTTTCTTTAAGGGGCTTCAATTCTTTAGAGGCATATGGAATTTAAAACAGCATTTTTTTTTTTCATTAATACACATGATCTTACTTGGCCTAGTAACTCTGAGATAGGAAAAGCAAGCATTAGCATGGTCATTTTAGACCCCCCCAAAAAAACCCAAAAAACAAACCAAAAAACCTCAAAAACCCAGAAAAATGATATAACTTATGCATAGTCCCCTAGTTACGGGCAGAACGAGGTTAAGACTAGGCTTCCTGGCATCTACTATATTCTCCCTTCTAAGTTGTTTTTCTGCTGGATGAGACCAAATATGACACTTTACAGACTTGAAGGAGCCCTTAACTTTCTGGGGCACAAACTAGATAAATCCGAATTTTATTACTTGACACAAACTACTTGATGAGAGCTTTACAAGACCTTTGGTTTACAGTGTTTATTGGCAGCCCCACATGCAACCGCTTCTACACAGAGGCCATGAATCAGTGTTTTCTCCCCCAAATTTTTAAGGGTGCCTTCAGGACGGTGGAAGACAGTCCTTGAGGCAGGGAACAAGAAAGGTGACTTTGTTTTTAATACCTACTCGTTTCCACCATTTTAAAGTCACTGTTAGCAAGCGGCTTGAAGAGCACTATAGATTATAAATATAAGCTTCAGGTACAACCACAGCAATATGAAACCATTAAACTACTGGAATTATTTATTCACCTTCTCAACATTTAAACCTTCTGAACTGTTAATAAACCACAAAGACCTGAGAATCCTGAGATGGCAGTACAGGATGGGGCTGGGGAGTGTAGTCAGTTTAGGCAACATGTTAATGAGGTAAGTCCAGTCTTTAGGTACTAATTTGTTTATTCTCGTTCTACAGCTGCTTTCACCCAGAAGTCCCAGAGCAGATCTGTAGTTGAAACAAAAAGGAGGTGAGTCTACATGAGAAAGTGAGTAAGTGTGGTTACTAAAAGGGCTGTACTACTCTTAGTAAGCTTACAACAAAAACACACCACTCAGTTGCATTGTAATGATGTAGAGATTACACATTCACATACTCAATTTTGGAAATTACATCCTGAAACTTCATCCATTTTTTTCCTCTAAATAAGTTCGTACTGAGAAAGAGGAAAGCAGCCCTTGACGTGCAAGGAGCTGACCTAGTATGATTAGCTGGGCCTTGACATTGTCCTGTTGTACACACACAATTTCACAGAAAATCAACAAGGGCCACTCTGTGACCACAGTGGAACAAATAAAAAACACAGCCACTTAATAATCATATATAAACAGAAACAAAGCATCAACATTGTCTAAGCCACAAAATACCAAAAATCCCAGCTAATAAGTAACTGCTACTTCTCTCCCAATTGCAGATTCCTTCCCAATTGGTAAGATGTACTGAGACAGCCATAGAATTGTCCTTAATTTCAGATAGCACCCAATCCAAAATGAATTCCTGCTTCCTTGGATCCTCCCCAAATGACTCAACCAAACTCAATTCAGATAGTAAGTCCTTTCTAGTGCACTCTTACTGAGACATGCCATGGTTCCCCATGGTGTACATTCTCCTTCACTGGGATGAGTAAGCACTTGTTCAAGTACAGGTATGTACTGGAGGTATTTGACTACAGAGCATTGACAGGAAGTATAGATGGATTTGGAATGATAGTAAGAAACATGGGACCATGAATGTCTTACCTTTGGCAAAATGGGTTACAAATAATGGTGTGGCACAGTTAGAAAAGTGGTCATGTTGGCCATATTCTTTAAGGCCACCATTTTGTGACTTGATGGAAACTTGGCTATTGCCACTGATATCAATCTATATGAATCTATGTAAACATCAGCTGTGTGGTTGAAACCCATTCCCACTTCTTAAAAAGTGGATGTTCTCTCCAGTCCAAATTGGATTTCTTCCTATAATTTCTTTATCTTGCATGCTACGATGTGTCTTTATACCCAAGACCTCCACATTTCCTCCAGTTTTCATTTTGAATACAAAATAAGATTCAGACTCTCATTTGAAGATCCCAGCCTGACTACAGCACCGCCTGTCCTTGATTTTTTTTTCAACCAATTAAGCATTTAAATTGTTTCTCCTCTAAATTGACTTTGCCTTTATTATTTTTTTCTTACCCTTTTTTTTTTTCCCATGGCCATCAACCATATCCAGTAAACAACTGTTTAATACGGCAGGGAAACAAAAGTGAGATTGTAAGGAAGTGGAAATGAGAGGGGGATAGGGTGGAGTGGTGAAGGAGAACCGTAACCGTAACCTGCGAACAGACCTTGCATAAGGCGATCTTCGGTCACTTCACCTCTCTGGACTTCAGTTTCCTCCTCCATAAAATGAGATGAAGATGAGGTCTAAAACTTTTACAAGGTAAAATTGGAACCATCCCCTCCTTGCCCACCATCACTCCTTCCTCACCCAGAAGACAAAGAAGACCCTTCTTCATTCTACAGCTCCCCCTTCACTTGGAGAACCAAATATACCCTTCCTGGCTTCCATCAAGATATTGTCTTTTCTCTTAAATCTTTAATCCTTTTCCCCCCATTAACTTCTTCTCTTTTTCTACCCAAGGCTCTATTACCAACTGACTCTCAAGAAGCACTAACCACTGACGTCTATGGCTTTTTTCACCACAATCCAATTAGTAGTAGTTTGCCCACGGATTCCACATTCCTTCCTTTGGAGCTAATCTTTTTTCAACCACTCCAATTTTCAAGTGATTTGGAAAATAAGTATGAGAGCTCTGGAATCAACACAGACTCAAGATAACATTTTGTTTTTAAATAGGCATGTGTCAGAAATGAATTCTTAACACAACAGCATCATGAGTTACAGTAATCAATAGATAGTTATATTTAATAATTTGTTTGAAACAGACCATATCTCTATTTTTCCATGAGATTAGTCAGGAGATTTCATGGAAACCTTTATGGAACACATGAGTGTATGAATATCATTTCTTATTTAATTGGCATTTATGCAAATGGGCTATTTTTTTTCAACCAACTATAGATTTATTTTCCTTGGCTTATGGTTTTATTCATTTATGGCTGATTTTGTTAGACTAGAAAAATATACGAGAAGTTAGTTCTCCTCTTAAAAAGGACTAGACAGAATTTGAAGGTCTGTGCCAGGGGAAGATACCAGAAAGAAGGGAAGTACAAAGTTCTGACTATCTTTGCCTCAGAATAGAGGCAGGGAAACTAGATTTGTCTCCTCTGTTCCCATACCTATCAGTCTCTGAGTCTTCTTTCGTGTCAAGCCTCAGGACTAAATAATAGACATTAACAGAACTGGCCAAAAGTGAAGCAGCTTTCAAAGTGCTTTTAGTGAATAATCTGATTTTATCATCATCACCCTGGAAAGTCAGAAGGGGCAGACAAGCAATTCCCTTTTCTCTCTCCACAGTCTCTCATATCATGTATATGGTACCTTCCTCACCTTCATTCATGTATGCCAAAAACATTTATTGTGCTCTTACCTATGCCAGCAACAGAAAGGTTGAATTAGGGCTCATTTTCTTTGGGGAAAGATAGTAAGCAATCTCTGACTGGAAAGGAGAAGAGAGGTAGGTGAGCCTCTTGCTTTGTTTAATACCAGTCTCCTTATTGCACCAACAAATTCCTATAGGGAAAAATAAAGCAACCATCCCTATATTTCTATGATTAGAGAAAGAGATGTTTGGAGAGTTTTCTTTAGTGTTTTCCACGCAGACCTCTTGATGGATCACACACACACACACACACAAAAGCATTATTTCTTAATAATAGCTACCATCTGAAATGGGCTTTTCCATTTACTAAGTGCCTCATTTGTGTTGACCTATTTCTCCTCTTTTGGTTATAATTCTATAATGAAAATGTCTCTTTTAATTCTTACAAAGACAAAACTAAAGGAGCAGTGTTACAGATTTAATTGGCTACTCCTAAAATTCATATGTTCAAGTCCTAACCACCAGCATTTCAGAAGATGATCTTATTTGGAAATAAGGTCACTGCAGTTGTAACTAGTTAAGTTGAGGTCATCCTGGACTAAGGTGAGCCCTAATCCAATATGATGAGTGTTCTTGTGAAAAGGAGGGATTTGGACACAGACACGCACAAAGGGAAAACATTATGTGAACACAAAGTTAAGGATCAGAGTGATGCTTCTATATGCCAAGAAACACCAAACATTACCAGCAAACTACTAGAAGCTAGGAGAAAGGCATGGAATAGATTCTCCCTCACAGCCCTCAGACCAGAACAATCTTGCAAAATACCTTGATTTCAGATATCCAGCCTTCAAGTTTTTGTTGTTTAAGCTACCCAGATTGTGGTACTTCTCACAACAGCCCCAGCAAACTAACACAAACAGCTTTACCACAATCTCTCAGAGGCACTGGGCACTATCAGCATTGGTGTCACGCCAATAGAGAGGACACAAAGAAGAGTCAGTGTCCCCCCACAACTGTGCCACAAACCAAATTAAGCTGTGGTACCTCACAGGCTTCCTGTCATCAGCAGTGGTGCTCAGGGTCATAACCAAAGGAAACCACAGAACTGGCTGGCACAATGGGATGTTTGGGGGATCCTGAAGAATCCAATAAGGAAGACATCAGAGTAGAATGAAAAAGGAAAAGCTGAGGTTTCCATTTGTGTAGGAATGCATGTGAGAGCCCCCTACCCCACACAACCCCCATGAACACATTGGGGGCCACTACTTAGCAGGAGGCACAATTCCCCCATGAAAAAGTAGAGCAAAAGTCACTGAAATCACCAGTTTAAACTGATCAACATTTTCATTAAGAAAATGACCCATAACTTTGAGTTCTCTACTGGGATTACTCTGTTCATCTTAGAAAAGCAGCATGCTCTCACTTTCCATATCATTAAGGTAGAGTTTTTAACCAGAATCATTTTGTGTCTGAAGAGCACAGCAGTTTGGCTTACACAGAGGATTACACAGAGAATGAAAGGAAATAGGTTCAGAAGACATTAACAACTTCAGTCAGCTATGTTGACTACCAGTCAAGTACAGCTTATACAACTATTTCAAGAAGAAAAATGTAAAGTAAAACGAGGAAAAAAAGAAAAAAAAAAAAACCAGGAAGCAAGATTATGATGCAAAAATGTTCAATCAGTCCTTTCCAATTTTCTATGCACCCTAAATAAAATATATGTTTAATTGTTTAAAAATGCAAGACCTTGTTCTTTTACGGAGTCTATTAGAGCAGGACCATGTAAAGGGGTGTCAGGAAAGTGCAAAGGGAAGCAATGGATTGGATAACTACTTGTCAATGAAAATAAAGAACATATATAATATTGGGACCCCCAAACCAGTTTGTGCTCAGATAGTAACACAGAGAACTGAAGAATGTTAGTGACAATAGGCACAAGGAGACTTCGTGGTTTTAAAAGAAAATACTATTTATAAATATTATTAAAAGTACATTTCAGGGTGTAAATTAATTATATCATTTTTAAAGGATATTTAAAATTGTGTAATTATGTCTATATAATTACTAAAACCAACTTAAAAATAAGTATTGTAGATATTTTTAACAATGCAAAATTGACATCTGTTAATAAATTCTAGGTGGTAGAAATATATAGGTTAGTTACATTATTCTTAGCCCTTTTGGGTTTTCTTTTTAAAGATTGACTGGTTGATTGCTTGATTGATTGACTGATTTAAAAGAGATCCTGAGATCATGACCTGAGCTGAATCTAAGAGAGAGACGCTTAACTGACTACACCACCCAGATGCCTCTGCCCTCTTCTGTTTTTGAAAATACCTCAAAAAAAATTTTTTTTATAGAACTCTTATCCAACAACCTGTTCATTTGTAGATCTGACATTTGCTAGTTTTGAATTTAGGCAAATGTTTTACTCTTTCCGAATTGTTTCCTCATCCACAAAGTGAGTTCATGATAATAAAAGAACAGTTTCAAGGATTAGAAGTGATGTGTATAAAGAGGTGATGGCAGACAGTAGGCATCCCCAAAATGAAAACTATACTTATTCCTGAATCTCCTCTCTAATATCCCTGTTTTGTAATTATTTAGTCCAGCCATGAGGACTTTGAGTTCTGACAAAGAAACCCTACCTCCCAGGCCACTGTGTTATGTTTTTTAATTCCTCATTGTTAGAAAGTCCACCAAATGTCTCCTTGTAACTGTCAACCATGGTTCTAGCTGGGGCTACAATATCCTTCCACTCAGCATTATTTCAGATTTTAATTCAGATAAGGAGCTTCCATTCCACTCCATCTCCTTACCATCTTCAAAGCTTCTCTTTATCCTCTGTATCCTCCCATATGAGACTTAATTTCAAGTTCCTGCACCACAGTGAGGCGTTTCCTCCTATAATATGTTTCCTTTGACCTTTATCTCTTTAAATTGCAATGTCTGGAGTTGAGATTGGAGCTATACTTTTCTCCCTAGCCCTTATCCTTGCTCTAGATTATGGAGGGGCAAATATTTTCTGTAAAGGGCCAGATAGTGAATATTTTCAGCTTTACCAGCCATAGAGCCTCCATGCAATTACTCAACTCTGCCATTGTAGCACAAAAGCAACTGTAGTCATATGTCAAAGAAAGGACATGGCTATGTACCAATAAAACCTTTTTTTTTTTTTTTCAAAAACAGATGGCAGTCTATATTTGACCAATAGGTCATAATTTGCTGACCTCTGGTTTAGATTATATTCTCCTGTAAAAAAAAGACTCCCACTGGATTTATTTCAATGGTTGCACCACACTATTGTGTCTTTTGTCTTTCCCAATGAGCTATATCTTAAACAATAGAGCATTAATTTGAGTGCCTTTCTGAGTGCAAAGAAGGATACATATAGATGACCAGAGTTTGGCCAACCTCCCTCTTGGTACATGCAGCAAAGAGGAACATGTTGGAACAATAAAGAATGGCTCCTTGTTACCAGTTCTTGCAGATACAACAGCGATCAGCTCACCACACATCTACCCAAGTGCCTCCATAACTGAGCTTAGCATGGAAGGAAGTTGCTGTCCCTCACGATGAAAGATTTCTACAGATAATGCAGTGAATTTGGAGGTCCCAAGTGGAGAACTTTGCCTCCATCTATGTTACATATCATTTTGATATATTCAGCTCACCTCTCCAACTAGTTTACTTTTTAGATAATCATCTTATTATCTAATGTGTGGAGTCACATCTGTTCTTTCCTTTGTTTATAAATTATTTTTTCCTTTATTCATAAGATGTTGCATAATTATTTATGTGGCAGCAATTAATTAGCTGCTAATTAGGCACAAAAAGTCATGTAATTCAACAATAGTTCATAATTCAATCCAATATTTTTTATTTACTCAGACTCAAGAATGCCCTTAATTAAGATTTGTTATAATTTCCTGCCTTGACAATTCAGGGTCTATAGTGTCACCAGCCTATCATTGGCCTAGAATTGAAAAGAACACTGGATTTTGAGTCAAAACTCAAATATTAGTCCCATTTCTGTTATTTTTTTTATTTGAGCACTTGAAAAAGTTTAATTAAGTTCTCTTCATCTCTACTCTTCATGCATAAAATGAAGAAATAGTACTCTCCCTGACTACTTTAGAAGTTTATTTAATTGTCAAACATGGACATGGATTTCAAGATTAGTTTCTCTAAACATGTAATGTGTTTATTATATACAAAGATGTATACCTGAAAGAGTGCCTAACAAACCAGTATTGCCTTATCATCCAAATTTTTCTGGAAGGAACCACACCAAAATGTTAATAGTGGTCATCTCTGTGGGGTAGAAATATGAATGATATTTGTTTTGCTCTTTTTTGTTTACATGTAATTTCTACATTTTCTACAATAAGCAAGTCATACTTGTGTAATAATGAAAGATCAAAATTTAAAATAATTGCTTATTGAATTATAAAATAACACGTTAATTCTAGAATATTGGGCAAATGACATATTTACATGTGCTTACTGTGGTATTACTATAAACCTGTCAAGAGGAGTTGTAATAAACCATCTCTGAGGTTGAGTTCCCACATTCTGTGGTTCTTAGTACTCATAAAGGTATCCTAGAAAGTAGCTGAATAACTATATGCACCAGGCAACACCTTTGGTATATAAATCACCGTAGCAACTGAATTAAGAATTAAAATTACTATGACCCATGCACTTAGAGGTGCAAAGCTATTTTGGTTGCACTGTGAAAGCCTATGTTGTGATGCTATTAAAAAAGCAACAAATAAAGAGGTTGCTTGTTTTGAGAACTCAACTTTAAATGATTGGAAACAAATAAATCTTCTCTAAAAGAATATGTTGAAAAACCAGAGTAAACAAGACTTTTAATTCCTTTAAAAAGAAGTAAATTAAAGGTGATCTTTGGAAAGGTCAGAACTTACATTCTACACTGGAATTCTTTCAAATGCCTTTCAGTTCTAAAGCATGAAGTCTAGCTATTCCATCAAAGTGACTTTACATCAGATCCTACACTTTAAATAGGAGGAAAAACACTAAGGCTAATTTAGAATATTGGGAGCTTATGGTACCAACCAATTTCCTCTTCCTCTTGTATTACCACTAAATGGGAAAGATGAAATAATGATTGACTTTTTACAAAGCAAGTGCATTTTTTTTCATTCTCCCTAAATCTAAAGCCACAAATATAAAGCCTGTGGGTAGAACCACATAGTGATTATAAATGCAGATAGTATCCCAGCAATGTTTTTTCATTCTTTTCCAAAGGCTTTTAATAGTGACTAAACCTGTTAACTAAAATTAACCCAGAAGGAGAAAATATTTACAAATTACATATTCTATTAAAAAAAACTTGTGTCTAGGATGTATAAGAACTCTTATAACTCAATAATACAAAGATAAATAACCCAATTTTTAATTGGGCAAAGGATCTTAATAAACATTTCTTCAAAGAAGATGTATGAATGACTAATAAGCACATGAAAAGATGCTCAGTATGACTGGCCATCAGGGAAATACAAATAAAAACTATAGTGAGATCCACTCTATACACACTAGGATGGTTATAATCAAAAACATAGAAAATAATGTGTTAGCATGGATATGGTGTAATTGGAGCCTGCCTTCACTGCTGGTTGGAATGTAAAATGGTGCAGCCATGTTGAAAAACAACTTGATAGTTCCTCAAAAGTTTAAACATAGAGTTATCATATGACCCAGCAATTCCCCTCCTAGGCATATACCCAAGAAAAAAGAGAAAAATTGTCTACACAAAAATTTGTATGCTGTTCATAACACCATTACTCAAAAAAGCCAAAAACTATAAGGAACCCAAATGTCTATCAAGTGATGAATGGATAAATAAAATGTATAGTCATACAATGGAATATTATTTGGCCATAATAAAGGACTGAAATACTGATACATGTGACAACATGGATGAACCTTGGAAACATTATGCTAAGTGAAAGAAGCCAGTCACAAAAACCACATAAGATTCCACTTACAGAAAATGTCCAGGATAAGCTAATCTATAGGACAGAAAGTAGATTAGTGGTTGCCTAGGGTTGAGGGAAAACGTAACTTGGGGAAAACAGGGGACTGCTTAAGGTACAGATTTCTTTTTGGAGTGAAAATGTTCTAAAATTGATTGTGGTGATGACATACAACTCTGTAAAATACTAAAAACCATTGGCTTGTACATTTTACATGGGTGAATTATATGATGTGTGAATTATATCTCAATATAGCTAGAATAAAAAATGATTGATCAATAGGTAGATGATAGATATTAGACAGACAGACCCAGGTAATAGCTACTGAAGGCCAGTTTCCAGAGCTGGTTGGGTCTCGGAATTGGCTTAAGGAGGATGGTTAAGCCACGCCAATACTGGTGTCTTTCTCTTCCTCCACCTTAAGATCACCCAATCAGTGAAAAAAACTTGTTTAAGACTTCTTCCACAGTTCAGCTATTGTGGACATTGCTGCTATGAACATTGGGGTACATGTGCCCCTTCTTTTCACCACAATTGTATCTTTGGGGTAAATACCCAGTAGTGCAATTGCTGGGTCCTAGGGTAGCTCTATTTTTAACTTTTTGGGGAACCTCCATACTGTTTTCCAGAGTGGCTGTACCAACTTGCATTCTCACCAACAGTGTAGGAGGATTCTCCTTTCTCCGCATCCACCCCAACATTTGTTGTTTCCGACCTTGTTAATTTCTGCCATTCTCACTGATGTAAGGTGGCATTTCAATGCGGTTTTGATTTGAATTTCCCTGATGGCTAACGATTTTGAACATTTTTTCATGTGTCTGTTAGCCATTCATATGTCTTCTTTGGAGAAGTGTCTATTGATGTCTTCTGCACATTTTTTGACTTGTTTATTTGCTTTTTAGGTGTTGAGTTTGCCAAGATGCCCTTCAACAGACTCGGGGTGGTAAGATTGCGCCCTGCACTGGACTCTTCACTGGGCATGAGCCTGCTCGGGATTCTTTCTCCCCCTTTCCCTCTCTCTCCCTCTTCTCCTTCACTCATTCTCTCAAAGAAAAAAATGTATGTGTATGTGTGTGTATTGAACACTTACTTAAGAGATAGCTGCTGCATAAAAATTGTCTAATTTCTATTACCTACCTTTATTTGTGCTCTCTATACAAAAGTTTCACCCCCATTACCAACTCTGGAGTCTTTAGGACCCATTCATTGAGGAGCTGGCATCTTCTCAATCCCATTCCAGTCTGGGAGATTTAAGATAACCTCACCCCTATCCCCAGGGAAATGCTTGTTTGAGAAAGAAAAACATCATTTGGATCTAAAATTAAGTATTTTGCTTATTCAAACACTGTGCTATAAATCCATCAATGTTAATAAAGAAGCCACTGTTATGATTTAGGAATCTCAAACAAAGACTAAGGCTAAAGTCATAATTAAGATTAATAAATATTCTGTTCTGTCATACATGGCAGATTTTCTCTGTTGCATCTCCCTGTAAAGAGATTTGGATTCCCCTTATGACAAACTATCTTACTACAGAACTTATCTTTATTCATCTGAAATATAAACCTGGATATTTACATAAACTTCATATCAAAATTTGTGTCTACTGCTATAGTCATAGCTTAGGAATTGCTATGTAGTACCCATTTCATATGTTACTGAACTTCTTGGTTTATTATTAAATTACTATTATTATAGTAGCAGCAGTAATTTCCCACCTAGTCTTAAACACCTTTTCTTTTCACTACTGTAAAAACCACAATATATCTTACGGTTTTTAAGATGCCTGTTTTAAAACTGTCATCTCCCTGCTAAGTCATTTTACTACAAGTTTGAATCAAAAGTGGTTCTGACATTTCTAAGGCTAAAACAAGACATGGAGCTTTATTTGTTCTCTTACTTCAAGGGCCTTCAGCTCCTCTTCACTGCAGACCCCCATGTCCATGAACACACCCTACGCTCTTTCCTTCTGTTGCTAGAGACTGGAGGGAGTTGTCCCTGCCCTGATGTCAAAAAGATATTTGGTAAGTCTCTGGTCTTAGCCACCCTTCCCCAGAGGACTCGCTAACCCTGGAAAGTAAAAACAGTGGGTTGACCCAGAGCATAAGGGGCACCCTTTTCCCATAATCTACAAAAACTTAAATTAGGCAGGATATGAGGCCCAAACCTGCATCTTGGTTCCCTCCACATTCCTTTTTGTAAGCAGGAATAAGCCAAGGGTGTGAGTCCACAGTGCATATCTCTTTAAGCTGCGTGGACAAGGAAGGTAGACAAAGAAAACATGGACACTGGTCCCTGGAATAAGCCCTGGTCAGAAAACCACTGTGGCCACCTGGGTGAAAGACAGAAGAGAGGACGTCACACCCATGAACTGATGTCTTTTCAAAAATTAACTTCACCATCAGGGAATGTGGCCTAATCAATATCCTAGAATCTGACCAAGGAAGTTAGTTAGCATGTCTTCTACTTTGGGCAAAGGAAGGAACATAAGACATAAGGGAGCCCACCCTCCCCTAGAGACCCATGACTTGGAATACTCAATCTCTGAAATCTTCAAATCCAATAAATCACTCCTGAAACCCCTCCATTTTTACTTCAACCGTTCTTGTCTCGTCACCTGATCTACTCCAGAACCCCCAAGTGAGGCTGTCCTCACTCCCCAAACAGGTTGCTGAGCCATGCTGGAGGAGATCATAACAATGTAGATACCGCAACTCAGAGACACTCTGCACCTAATTCTTTTACATCTTCTGAATAACACTCTTCCATCCCACACAGATGTTTTTCCAGATCTCCAGCACTCCTCTGATGCTTATTCCTTCCTTTCCACCCACCCCCTCTTCCCTAGCAGACGTGCTTGACTGTCTCTATACAGAGAAAATATGTTTGTGAAGGCAGGAAGTTGACGTTCTTGTATCTGAACCAATTCTATTTCCTTCCCTTTAGTCTCATAGAAAAAGATGTTCTTTCTTTCCCAACCATTAAGCAATGTCCATGTTGTCCCTGAGCAGAATCTACGTGTGTCTTAGGAATACTGCTGGAAATAGAAGTCTTAATCTCAGTGAGTTTGATTCGCATTTCTCTTAATATGAGGAAAGTTGTCTTTCAAACATTTTTGTGTACATTGAATCCTCTTTCCCTGTTTTTTCCGTGTCTCTTTCTTTCATTCTTTTTTTTAAAAAAAAAAGATTTTATTTATTGATTTATTTGACAGAGAGAGATCGAGAGAGAGAGCACAAGCAGAGGGAGAGGCAGGCAGAGGGAGAGAGAGAGAGAGGCTCCCCACTAAGCAGGGAACCTGATAAGAACCCTGGGATCCTGAGCCAAAGGCAGATGCTTAACCCACTGAGCCACCCAGGCACCCTCTTTTTCTTTACTTTTAATTTTTCTTCTTAGTTAATCCTCTCTGTCCTTCACTCTGTTTTAGAGTATCTATTCTCACTGTTTTCTTTCCAATTTTGCCATCATTTCTGTGACGATTTTACTACTTTCTTATATTCCTTTCATGAGCTTTTCCCATTTACATTTTATCTTCTCCTATGTTTCACTGTCTCTTCCCTGGACTCTCACACCTCTGTTTGTAGCTCTTGTTTCATAAAATTATTGGTTATTTTTAAAATTCATGCAATATATTTGGTTGCAACATTCATCTACTCTAAAGCAACATTATTTTCATGAGTATCCTTTGCTTAACATTTTTTCCCATTCCTTCTGTCTTTTCTTCCTTTTTTCTACATATACACACACACACACACACACACACACATATACACACTCACTTCATGGTCCCTCATTACTGAAAGACATACACTTTTCTGGACCAACTATTTGCAGGTATATGTTGGGAAAGGGCTTGTGGCACATTCTGATCCGGCTGAAATTTTCTCATTACAAGGTTTTGCGAGGGGTGGTGATTGGCAGCAGTAGCCCTTTCTCACAACAGCAGCTTCCTCTTCTCCCCTGATGCCATGGAGATGGTCCATTTCCTCTATACAGACTTCCTGCATGATTTATTTGGCTCTGCCTCTGATTCTTATGAGCAAACAGAGTCCAGGACCATTTCTGACCCCTATCTATGCGTCTGGTTGCGATAAGAATTTAGGGGTTTGCACCTCAGGGGGTACCCATTTCACCTTTGCTGGTTCTTTGAGATCTGCAATCTCTATATCCTCTCTCCCCATTCTCATAAATTCCCCTCTCTTCCATTACCATTGCTTTGGGAATCTACAGTTCCTTAGTTACACCAAAACTGGAGTTTGGGAATTTGTGTTTTTGTTTCTCATGCTTATTTTTATTTTAGGATGATTTCTAGAAAAAGCTAGAGAAAATGCCAAATTAATGTTGTAATACAGCAGAAATCTGTCTCTTTGTATTTCTCCAGAACCTTGTTTCACTTGTATTTTTAAGCTCATCTATTTTTTTTCCCTCAAATGTAGTGGAAGAAAATAAAAAGCCTCCCTTTATGTCCCTTATCTATCACTGAATCTCCCTCTTGTCATTCACCAAAAATTTATTAAATGCTTATCATAGATGAGGCATTGTACTCAGTACTAGAATTATAATGTTGACCAAGACTGGCAGTGCTCCTGCTCTCTCTGAGCTTACAGTCAAGGAGAGAGAACTGAGAATGAGATCAGCAATACAAACATGGTATGTCACTAGTCCTACTTTTCTACCTTCCTTTGGCTTTTCAGCTCTGTGCAGTCAAGCTCTTGCCTCTCCAACAGGCTGATCTTTTTTATTCAGGCCAAGTCTCCAGGGAAATTTTCACTGACCAATCCAATGATGGTCTATCAGTCTTCATCTTGCCTTTCTTCTTCACAGCACAGTTTCCTATTCCATTCTCATTAAAATATAATCTGCCCACAAATTTCCATGACCTCCCCACCTTCCTCATTTGCCTTGGAACTCTCTGTCCACTGACAGTTTCTCCTGCTCCTCATTGAAAGTTGCTGTTTTCTGGAGCTTTGTCCTTGGCCCTCTTCCCTTGGCATTATGTGTCACCATGCTGGTTCAAGCCCTATGTTATCCAACATGATCCTTCTTGGACTACTCTTCCTGAAACATTCCTTTTCCTGGAATACACTTACTCCATGTTTCCACCTAGTGAATTCTTGCTCATTCTATAGTGAACCTTGTCTGCCCCCTTGCTTGCCCCCCAGCCCACTCCACAACTTTATCTCCTGAGTCCATGTTTGATGTCCTAGATGCACCCAAGAGCATATGTTTGAATTCTGTGTTTATTCATTGGTACTTTGACTGCTGAGAGCAGGGACCCTAGAGGGCAAGTACATGGTCTTAATCATTTTGCATCCCTAGGTACATTTCCAAAAGCCTGGTGTTCAAATGCTTATGAATCAATGAGGGAATGAATGAATGAAGTGTGTTGAGATCATATTGTAAGGAACAATACACACTAGTCAGTGGAGAAAGGCATTTTACAGTCATGGTGGTGTTGAAAGACGGGAAATACAGTCCTTCTCGCTGGCTATTAAGTGTTTTACATCAGATCCTTTCTGAAGTGTTAAAAGTTAAATCAATTTCCAGGAAAACATGACTGCCGATGTAAAATATGCCCTGAGGGGAATATTTCCCCTCCTAATACTTTTCATGCATATAAAAGGGAAAAGTGCACCCAACGCACATGCTCAGTGTTGTCATCTAGAAGCTCATGCCCTTACATTTCTCCAGGACCTTATTTGCAAGCTAGTAAATCAGTATGTTGGCCAGGGATAAGTCCATGCGCAAAGTTGGCAGGTTCTTTGCAGTGTAACGAGTCATCTTCCTGTCAGTACCTGGTCAGGTCTGGCTGTGAGACAGGGCAGGCTGAAGGGGCCAAAAGGGACCAGGCCAATCTGGACAAATATGAGGAAAAAATGCTCCATGTAGGCAAGAGTCACCACAGCAGCAAGGCTAGAAACCCATGTCCATTCTCAAAGACAGATTCTGGATTCTGGGAATATCCATGATGAAGCCAAAGGAGGAATCAGGTCCCCACTTAAGGAACCCACAAGTGTTAAGGAACATTGGTAAGATAGGCATAATGTCCTGTGACAGAAGTCCCATGTGAGGGCAGAGGCAGAGACCAAAGGCCTTGGGCAGACGTCAAGGTACAGATTCAGAATGGACCCAAGGGAGCACAAAAAGAAAAGAAAGCAGTGACATGGTTTCCTTAAAAGACAAAACCCACACTATAAGACAATGGCAACATAGTATTGATCCTGGATCAGTGGCCTTCTTGGTGTATAGATAAGGACTGCATACTAGACATTTTGGGGTTTTGTGTGCCCAGAATTACTTCTCTATATGCATCTGGTAGTAAAATGGATCTTTCCGGCAGAAAGACCATTCCTTGTGGTTTGAGTGGAGCTAACCTCAACCACACCTGGCTCCAGGGTTGGCACATAACCCAGACCTGACTTCAGGTTCCTTCACTAGGCTGCATGGATTCCTAAGGTAGCTTATTGTAAGTCTCGGGCACATGGCAGCCATATTGCTTACCTGGCTCAACAGTGAACAGGCAGAAATAAGTACAAGTGAAAGATGCAGAGAGGGTCAGAGACTTGGTAACATCATTTGATCCCTGAAGCAAGAGGCTACCCGTGAAATTCCTTTTAACAGAAGTCGGAATTGGGTGTCTGCTGGCAAAGAAGTCCTTTTTTCTTAGAGGCCAACATGCACAGCTCCTAAGAGTATGCAGGGCTTGGCAGGTACCTGAGGCCAGGTTTGCATTGTGGGCAGAACACTGGATCTTCTGAGAAATTCTGATAATTTTCAATGTGACTACCAGATTTTTTTTTTTTTTTTTAGTTGTAAGAGTTCTTTATTCATATATTTTATGTATTTTGGATACAAATTTTTTCATTTTCTTTTTTTTTTCTTTTTATTATTTTTATTATTTTCTGGGGGTCTCAAAGGGGAGGAGGTTGAGGAGTAGGTAACAGGGAGATGGGTATTGGGGAGGACACATGCTGTGTTGAGCACTGGGTGTTATAGCTAACTAATGAGTCACTGAACACTTCATCAAGGACTAATTATGCACTACACAGTGGCTAACTGAACATAATAAAAAAATGACTACCAGCTTTTATGTTGAGATTTATTTTTCAAAAGAGAAGTGAAGTCTTTATTTTTGGTCACTGCTGTTATCTTTTCTGCTCCTTTTTTTTTCTTATCCTTTTCACACTCACACTCAACATTCTGGATGAGGGGAGGGAAGGGGCTGGTTATATGATAATACTAGACCACCACAGGATGGCCAGCAGTCCATAGGATGGCCAGTAGTCATCCTCTGGACACTCAGGGTCCTCCGGCTTAGTGCACGGGAAGGACGCCTATACCACAATTACCTGTCATCTGAGAAGACAGCATAGGCCTGTCTTCCCTTGGGGTTTAGTTTCTTCCTAAAACTAAAGCAGAGATAGAGCTCTACTTCATCCTGCTCCCTGCGGGATCCCAAAATGGTCCCCTATAATTAGCCTGAAGACATTCCCTGCTGTTTGTTTGTCACGAAAACAAGTAGAAAACACCAGAAAAAAAAAAAAAAGTAGTTATTTAGAGGTAAATAGCAAGGCAAGGTTGGAAATGTTTGATCTCGTGTATAGATATGGCCTTTGTGTTCCCCCAAGTAATTACTTTGGGTTTACTTTTTTCTAAAAGCGCACTGAGATTTGAAGGTTAGTAAGAATGAACAGTAAAATTAGGTACTAAAAACAAACAAGGCTCTCAAGGGATGGATCCAAATAGAGAAAGCCAAAGTCTTGGCATTTCTCTTAGTTGCAAAAAAAACAGACCTCACAAGTTTTGTCAGCTCTCCTATATCCAGCAGACTTTCTTTACCTACACAAATTAACCTGGAGAGGGAATCTGAAAGTTTGAGTCTATTAGAGACTTTGGTTTTCAGATAAGAGAGCACATCAGCTTTCAGAGAAAATTCCAGATGGTCCTATGTTTCTTCATTGTAAAATATCCCTCTCCGTGATCTGTATTCCAGAAAATTTTGAATCCTATCTCTGCAAGGTATGAATAGCCCTGATGCAGATGTATCAGGGGTTTTGTTTAAAAACACTAATAAACCAAGGAGGTGGTGGCCAAATTGGGAGAGGATGTTTGATCCTCTTCCAATTTCCCACTGCTGTAAAGACAGAGACCAATAATAAATCATTCTTTATAGTCAGTTCTCCTGTTTTTTAAGAACAAGAAATCATTTTAGAAGACCTTTTTTTTTTCTTACAAGGGCTTCATAACATTGGCACACCGCTCACAAAATAGGAGAGAACAGAAACCACATCCAGAAATAATCATCTCCAAGCCACTTGTAATAGATTATAAATGTTAAAGGGACCATTGACTAAATTAGTGTGCTTCTGTTTCATAAAAAGTTATGTAAATCTTAAAGGGAGGTAACGTTCTTCTCATTATACTTGGGGATGAGGAGATGGTGAGACACAAGATTTTGCTGCATAACAGTAGCTTTGCTTCATTTCTTCTTACACCACCAAATTTAACAGACAATTTGAGTAAAACCATAGCCTCACATACTCATATAAACTGAATCTTACTGCTAGCTGGGGCATACTGAAAAGCATGAGACTAATGGAGCCAAACTTCCCACAATTATTTGATCAATTTGCTATCCCTTTATTTTTTTAATTTCTGTAGAAGAGGAAATTTGCATTTTCCTCAGCCCTTACTCAACTAGTAGATAGCAGAAAGTTCTTATTAGTCTTTTTCAACTTGCAAATGGGATTCTTTATCTCAAAGGCCTAATCACCATTTCAGAGAGAAGATTTTTATTTTTAAGAGATTCCTTTTTTAATTGGTGACTTGGAAAGTCTGTTTTAGAAAATGTACAAACTCACTGGAGTTAATTTGATCTATACGGTTCAAAAAAGGGCAAATTCTACCAGAAGGAAAACAGCATGGACACTGGAATGTAGTTATCTGGGACAATAATACTTAACAGCTTAGGTAGAGGAAGTAGTTCTCCTTTAATATCTCAGCTCACACTTCCCCTCCACTATCACTATGCTAGTCCCATTATGTTCAGAAGCAATCAGATGCCTGAGACAATTGCTTTTTAAGCACCACAGAACTCGCTGCAGTAATTTGGTTGTCTCCAACCATACTCCAAACAAAAATATTTGTGCTAAATATGTTTTAACACAAAGGCTCTTAGTTTATAAATTATTATTTATTCCTATTATTGGAAACTGGCATCTACATTCCCCTGTACTCCATCAGCCCACATTGAAAATCTAACAGAAGCAAAGACTGAGAAGCAGCTGGAAGAAACAGCACCTTCCAACCTTTTGAAAACCCTAGAACAATAATGCACACATATTGTATATGCAGTAACGCTGCAGTAAAGAGAAAGACATCCAGAAAAGAGAGTGTTGCATAGAAGCTTGGGTAATTATACATTTCAAATAGTAAGGTGAGATGTCAAAGCGTTTTGTTCTTTGTAGTGCCTGTTTAACTGTAATTCTGTATTCCACATTATGTGAAAATCTGAGACTGAGCAAAGTTGGCTTTTTTTTCTCTTTAATTACCTAGGCGCTGTGCCCAGAGATAGGGCTGTGGTTATCAATGGACCCTGGACCCCGAGAGCCACAGGGAGTGTCTGATTAGGTCAATACTGATTCCTCTCAGAGCTAGGAGGATGGCTTTCATCTGGCAGCCTTGGAAAGCTGTTCTCCCTTAGGAGTCTCTTTTCTATAAGCAGAGTCTGCCCCCACGTGGTGAAAGCAAAGGCTGATCTCCTCTTCCCTGGAGCCTCTGGCTCTAGGTCAGTGGGAGGGTATTTGCGGCAATTCCTGCTTTTTGACCACCATCGTAACCTTTGAGCTTCTTTTTACTGCTTCTCTCCCTTCCATCCTCCTTCCCCCTTTTATTCTTGTTCTCTTTCCTTTTGTCTTTCTTTTTCTTCTCATCTACTTCTTCCTTCCCCCTCGCCTTCCAGAGCCTTTCATAATATCATTATTTAGCAGCCCAGTCATGAGAGCTGAAACTGACGGAGACCTGTCTGGGGAGAGAACTGGGATTCTGATTTAAGAAATTTAGACAATATGCTTTCGATAAATAATTAAATAATAATCACCTTAAGTGTTAGTACTATGACATCTAGAGAGCTTAGCGGATGCTTAATGAACAATCGGGAAACACAGGTTTCATTGGCCTTGTCCCCGTCCCTGGATTATGATATGAATGTAACATGTTTGTATGCAAACTAAGAAATCTGGACATAAGGGCGGCTTCCTAGAGAAACGGAAGCAGGAAGACAAAGTGGATTCCTCTGCCTTCTTCAAAGAAAAGCAGAAGGGTACCTTACCCATCATGTCCACCAGCAAATCAGCAAGCCACCCAAGCACACACAACATAAGTAATCAAAAACAATGTCATTATGCAAATGTGACCACAAGATAAAGCTCTTCATTCCTACCATGGCCCTATTCCAACCAGCCTGTCACTCTAGGACCATCCTGAGCATCCAATCCATCCTAGATCTCATTTTCATCATAACACCTCTCTACACAGAAACCTTCAAAGGTATATTTCTTCAAACATACCTTCAAAGGTATGACTCTTCAAAGGTATATTGTCTTCAAAGTCTAAATACCTTGTACCTTCCAGATCAATCTCCCTCTCTCTCTCTCACAGACACACACACACACACACACACACATTGTCTCAACATACTCAAGGTCTCTACTTCTAGCCACTTGTCTCTTCCTGGGTGTCCTCCAAAGTCCATCTGTTCCTTGCCTTCATGCTTTGGCATTTCCTGTTTCCCAGCCCAGAATGGTCTGACTCAAGGCTCATAGTCTTGCGGAGCTATTGTCAGTCTGGAAGTCCCTTTTTATTTAACAAAACTGAAACCGCATTGCTGCATAGAGCAAGACATGTCATCCAAGGAGATGTAAGTTGACGGCACTTTCAGACCCATATGAAAGCCTCATGTTGAGATATAATGCATATATTTTAATAAATGTAATTTACAGAGCTATTAATCTTCCAAGGCAGGAGGTAGGGTGAGCTGGGGAAGGGGGAGGGTTCATAAACTAACAATAAAGAATTCACGGGGCTTATGTTATTGCCAGAATCCTGAGATGGAATTATGGCCCCATAACTCAAAGTGGGCTGGCTCTTTCCATTTTCTAATGGATGTATTGGAGGCTGGGTTCCTGCTCATTTTCCCTGTTTACTCTCTAGCCTCCACTCCCTTCCAGTCACCCCAAGAAGCCCCCTAACTACTTCATGATCTGCCTCAGAGGCAGAAAGTATAACAAGTTAGCTGCAAGTTGTGTCTTTATTGAGGAAATGCAGAAGGGACTCCCCACAGCCCTTCCAAACCAAGGACTCACTACAGGATTGTGGTGGGAAAACCCCTCTTTCATAGCAGCCATATAAGTGACACAGAGCATCCACCCATTGCCTCTAGATTTGGCCGGCACTGCTCCCCCCAGGAGCAATAACACATAGTGTACAAAATACCCACAGGTAAGGGAACACCTAAATACCATTCAGCTATTACACCACATGTTCGTTTGCAAGCAAATCCAGAAGAGTATTTACCTAAGTGTAATCCTTCAATCTACTGAATCAGAATCATCTGGCATGATCATTTGAAAGGCAGGTTCTTAGGCCAGCAGCCGAGACCTACACTGTCAGAATCCCAGGGGTAGAACCTTGCAATGCAGATGTGTAAGTGGCACCTGCAGCCATTCTTATGAATGCTAACATTTAAGAACCTCCCTTCCAAGTATGCACTCTGTTTTCCTTCATTGTGCTAAATGCAGTATTCCAGGCAGGGCCTACCTTAGACAAAACCATGGAATAACTAAAAGTATCAAAATCCATGCATTACAAACCCACCTCTCACCTTGTACTACCTCCTCAAAGCAGCCTCCTCGAAGCCACAGCACTCCTTATCAGTGCACTCCTACAGCCCCTGATCTCCCTCAAAGCTCCAACCTAGACTTACCTTACTCTCATGAGCACTGTATAAGCTTTTAGACCTCTCCTTCCACCCTCCCACCCCACAAAATGTGAACTCATCTCTGCCTAATTTTCCCAGGATTCAGCCATTCAGTAGATGACGGCTAACCCAGTTGGTCTTATCATTAATCCATGCTGAAAAGGGTCAATGAATAGGTACTTCTTGCGCTTTGTCAGTGTTAAAGGATATTTTCTGGGGCAGATGAGGAGAGCCTGGCCTTCTAAATTACATCATGAGGTCTAACCTGTCTACCCTTTGCCAGTAGGTCTCAGAATCTATACAACTTTATCTCTAAAATGAATTCATCATCCCCATTAGTCTCCCAAAGAGTAAGACTTTAAAGTACTGTATAAACTGAAAAGTGGTACATAAGCAAAATAATGTATTATAATTCATCCGTAGACCAGTCCTGATTCAAAGATGTCCTGGCAACTGTTCTCTTGGTTTCCACTCTTTGTAGCAAACAAAAAAAATTCTGTTAAGGTTTTTCCAGCCAAGTCCGTGTCATATACATCCTTTGATTAGTGAAAATGGGGTTCTCAGAGCTGACCCTGTCTGCAGCTCATCTTTTTTGCCCTTCTCCATCCTCATGAATTTGGCTTAGACCTGCCACATTATGTGGATGTGGCCCACTAAGGATCAGCCACGTAGTCTTACCCCCTCATCTTACAAGGAAACTGCCCCAGAGAGGTAGTGGGAGACAGTAGGAGAAATGGGGCCAGAACCTGAATCTTCTAACTCGCAGCCCAGTATACCACACTGTCTTGACATCACTATATCCAACACCATAACATGTCTCTGGAACATTTTTATAGTGCTTAGAGATGTGCCTATCATGCCCAGACCAATACTCTAATTTTACACAGTCTCTTTATCTTCCTGCCTATAACAAAATTGCCCTCTAGACGTTCTTCCCAGAAGGCTTTTTTTTTTTTTTAATCCTAAAAATACCCTGTAGGAGTGACACAACCCAGCCAGATGCTGTATGAGCAGACCCCATACCCTATGGTTATCTGTGTGTAGACAGGTGCTGCCTTTTGGAGCTTGGTACCACATTGACATGTGGCTACCTACTCACTGTCCAAAGCCTTTCATGGGGAGGAGTGGGTACCACAGAAAGGGGGAGATGGACAGGAGGTTAGACTGTTACATGGCCTGCTCTGTAATAAACCAGGTTCGCATGTGGACTGTGCAAAGAGATCTTAAAAGCCATGACAGATGGACATGAATCCCAACAGGGCACCTTGTAACATGGTCAAGGAAATTTTTCCAAAACCTGTGTTTCAAAAATACTGAGATGAAACCTGCTCATCAGGCTATATTAGAACACTGAAACAGCCATGGATAGTCTTTGCACATGAATTGCTGGCATACCAGGTTTTTTAGCCTCAGAATTCCCTTGAATTTGGGGAAGTGCTCATTGAAATACAAAGCACACGTTCTTTTGTGTGAGCCAGGGAGAGAAATCTAAGCCTGGACAATGCTGTCAAATAAATATGATGCACAGTAACGACGGTGGCCGTGTATAACTAGCCTCGTGAATTTGAAAACCAAATCTGAGAACATTTGGTGGCTTGATTAATTTGCTTTGCCTATCTGCCATCTGCTGTTGTCTCCAGGAGCCCAAGATGGGTAGCCTGCTTGGTTCTGCTGACTTAGTCCAGCTGGAAACCCTCCTTCTGTAAGGAGCGCAGGGTGGGGTCTACCAAAGAATGAAGGTCCCTGGCCCCTGTTCGGATCCCACCCAGTGGCTGGGAAATCAGGTTTTGTATATGCAGCTCCTGCCATATGTTTCAAACCTACTTTTACATCCTCTACCTCTGTTTAAAAGTTATGTAAACTCAGAGGTTCACCTGTTTTATATCTTCCCATGCCGATGACTACGGAGAATAGTGAGGTCACCTGGTGACAATTGGGCAATTGTTTCCTCTGAGCTGAGCTGCAGAGTGTCACATTTAAATTTTGCCTTTATTTTGCTTTCAGCTGAATTACTTCATTCTTTTCATGGCAAAGCTTTTCATCAAATGCCTTATACACACTTGGTGTGCAGTGCCCTAGGTAGGCTCAGCTTTGCTTTCTGAACTAGGCAATGAAAGTATCGCTCATCTCCGCCCTTGTCTTACTCCCCCAAACCCACACTCTTAACTTGCCATATTCGTTCTTCAACAAAAAATATAATGAGTGCTTCATCTGTGAGGGGCAGTGAGCTAGGTACTGAGGTTTCAGAACTGAAAGCACAGACCTTGGTCCTCCATGAGCTCACAGACTAGTGGGGGAAGATAAATAAATAAAACTATGCTACAAATATTATGACAGAGATTTACACAGGGTTCTCATGACAAAGATTTATAGCTGTTCACCAAAATCGATTCCATCTTCTTCCATATTAATAGAGCTTTAGCTGAGCAAATAGCCAGCCCCCACCCCCTGAACTCTCTCCTGGGCAACTAAGCATGATCCAGTGACTCACTTCTCCCCATCAGGAATATGAGGGGGAAGTGATGGGTGCCCCTTCACCGCTAGGCTTTAAAATGTTACACAGAGCTCTAGCACTTTCTCAAGAACTGGAAAATGGACTTGCCTAAAAATGAGCTTCAGTCATGTAGAGGACAGTGCCCTAAGGGGTGGGAAGAGACAAGGCAGAAGGAACACTCCATGACTTCACAGGATAAATAGGTCCACCTACCCATGCTGGGCTGCTTTGGGAATGAGAATCAAGTTCTCTGTTCCTTCAGCCACTGTATTGCAGGGCCTTTGTTAAACCAGATCTGCTTTCGCTCCACCCAACACGGCACAGTACTTAACACTTGTGGGACAGAAGCCCTGTCTGAAGTGCAAGTCAATGATTCGTCGGAGATTGTATCGCACACCAGGCCAACCCGCCTCCCTGGCACCGACCACGTGCTCACAGCAGCGGCTGCAGGCTGACCATGGGAGCCCTGTTCTGAGATCCACAGAATCACTGGGAAAAGGGGCCCGAACCAGAGGGATCATTTAAAATGATCTAAGAAGCACTGCATGGTGGAAGATGTGTGTGCAGTGGCATCAGAAAAATCTGGGTTTGAATCCTGAATTTGCTCCTTCCTTCTTCTGAAACTTGGGCAAGAATCTTAAAATCATTGCCGAAAGAGTTTTTAAGCTCTACCTGATAATATCTGTCTTGCAACATGGTCGAGAGGGTTGTAATAGATAGAAATGCCAAGCCCAGCGCCTGGAACACAGTAGCCTCCTAGAGGTGATTAGTAGTAGTAGTATGTTGCGGGCCTAGTGAGAAAAGAAAGAAATGCTCTCTCACTGCTGAGACAACTCTTTCCTGGAGCCACCAAGCCCATGACGGTTCAGCTAAAAAGTCTGCCTACACTGAAGAGATGTAGAGTTTGAGCTCCTCACCTAAAAATCAGGTAGAAGTATATTTTGCTCTGAATCCTCCTACACACATCTTCAAATCTAGAATAGTGCACACAAACTAACTTTTGCCAAGAGGACAAATATATCTATTAAAAACAGAGAAGAGAGTTGGCTTCCTGTGAAAATTTTGCATCACTTTTTCTGGAGGCCTGTTTCACTGGATTATAAACACAGCAAAAGCAGGAACCATGCATCATCTTCCATGCTGTCTTCCTCCGACTTAAAACATTTGACACCATGGCAGGCACTCTGCAACTGTTCAATAAATATTACATGAATCATAAAGTTTTAGAGCTATAGAGTCTTTAGAAATATCATATCTTGTCTTTGTTTCATATCAACTTATTTGTCCACTCATTCAGTCAATATATATTTATCAGGAACTATAATGTACTGACAGATTGGGCTCCACTAGAAATTCAGAAAGTGACACCACAATTGGTAAAATGACTGGCTCAAAAGTCGAGCTCTTAGAATCGGGACTAGCATGTAGGTTCTCCAGCCTCAGTGGGCTTCTTGCAGAGCCCGGAGCACACAAAGATCTTGACCAAAGGACCCCTTGGCTCTTTTAGTTGCCATTGCCCCAACATCTATGCAAAGCTGTCTGCTCATCCTTTGCAGCTCAGGTCAAGGAAGCTCTGTTGGACCATCCCAGGTAAAGCTTCTAACATCCTCCTTCCCACAGCTAAGGATCAAACTGGCCCCTCCATAATCAAAACAACTCTTTGTCAAATATTCTAAAAGTTAAAAACTCAAAGAATAAAAATATTCTTAATGTTGCATTTCCTTAAAGCCCTACTCCCTTGGAGAAGACCAGGAATACTGTGACAGCCTTTCTTCTTAAATTATGTCTAACTAAATCTTTCAGTGGCTATTTCACCTTGTTAATTATGATTCCTCATTTCTAACTTTTTTTTATTTTGAAGTAGTTTCAGACTTTTAGAAAAACTTCAATAGTAGCACAAGTTATCTCCATATGCTCTTGATTCAGAGTCACCAAATATTAATGTTTTAACACACTTACTTATCATTGAGTGTGTGTGTTCCCTCTGATCTGTTTGGGAGAGAGTTACAGACATAAATACTTGAGTGTATTTCTGTCCAAAAAACAAGGACATGTTCTTACATAGCAACAGTACAGTTATTAAAACCTAGAAAAGTAATACTGATACCCAGCTATTACATAATATACAGATCTTATTTAATTGCCATCAATTATCCTAATAATGTCTGTTATAGCAAAAAAGAAAAAAAATTGTACTACTCAATCTTATCTAGAAAAATTAAGTCTGTGCTACTCAGATTTAGTCTAGGATCATGAGTCTCCTTGAATCTTACTTAATAGAGAACAATTCCTCAGGATGTCTTTTTTTTTTTTTTTCCAGTATGTCTTTATCTTTCATCACTTTGGCATCTGAAAGAATACAGGCCAGTTATTTTGTAGTATGTCTCTCCATTTAGATTTATCTTATGTTTCTTCAATATTAGATTCAGTTATATATTTTTGACAAGATACTTATATATGTTGTGTTCCCCCTCACTGCATCTTTTCAGAGAGCACACAATTTCTATTTGTCCAGTTCCTGGTGATATTAACTTTTATTATTTGGTAAAGATGCCAGCAGTGGGATGGGGGATAAAATTGGGATAAAGTTCCTCTGAAAGAGATGACTGCCATTTTTTTTAATGTAAAACTCAGATGCCATTTTAAAATATACCATTTCCATTTGACAAGAGAGACTTATGGGACCCTTCCCATCTTGTTTTCTTGAGCCCATTTGACTCATCCCCAAACGGATATACTCAGCCTGAGAGTCACAAGGCCTCCACTGACAAGGCTTTCAGTTTCAACAAGAGCTTAGGGTCAGGTTATCAGCTACATTAAAAGGGGGGGCGGGAGGGACACCAATTGGTGGCTGTCAGGAAGGTCATCTATTGTACAAAAAAAGGGACCTCTCCAATACTCTAGCAATCATTGCACCCTTAACTGAAGCTGAGATATCCTTTTTTCCATATGGATTTATACATTGTTTCTGTTGAATCAGCCAGGAGGGGACAGTCTATGTGTAGTCCCTAAGTAGGAAAATCCTCTGACGTTTATGAGCATTTACAGTACAAGCAAATAAAACACCATTGCCAATTATGCATTCAGCAGTGGAAACCAAAATAATAGTATAGTGAAGTGGCCCAGAAGCCTCATGCTGTAAAACACTTGAGCTTCCCTTCCCCACTTTGAACTGTGCCCAAATCCCCTAAGTTGAATTCAGGCAGCAAGGAGTCTAACCTGACGCACATCAGAGTCTACACAAGATTCCCAACCATGCTATTTCCCAGATGGGAAGGTGGGAAGTAAAGGGTAGTAGGAGAATCTAGGCTATGGTAGGATGTCATGGGCCACCAAAGGGAAAGTTGACTGCTAGGCTTTTTCTCCCATTTCGAGACCTCACCCTAGGATGAGAGCCTAAGCACAGCACCTCCTCCCTCAGATGCTTCAACTATCCAGCAAGCACCAGGACCCAGGATCCCTTTTCTTTCTGCCCCTGATCATATGCCACAACAGTTCCACCCTGCTGTTCAGGGGGGATTTGGTGATCCCTGTGCCTAGCACCCCATCTTCTCAAGCTGAGCTATGAAAAGGGCCAGATAGATGAGTGCAGTGTCTCTGTGCTATTAAGCAAGGTGTTGGGTTCACTTTCCTTTCTGAGTGGCCTCCTGCTTATGACTTAACCAATGCTTTCAATTCATCCAAACCAATGTTTTTGGTTCACCCAAAGTTCTATTGAAATAACAAGGTCCTCATTGCTGACAACAGTTGTTTCGTTTGGGGAACTCCTGGCTCAATAACCACAAACATACTGCTTTTCAGCTAGGGCCATCAAGCTTGCCTACCTGTTTTTATGACAACATCCCTTCCTCTGTCCACAAAGAGGAAAGAATATGCAACAATCAGGCATCACTGGGTAGCTTGTTTAGTCCTCCCTCTTGTTGCTCAGCCTCTAAGTATTAGCTGAGCCTCTAAGCATTCAGCTTGTGTTCATTAACAGGACAATAGGAAACCCTTCTTCTACCTCCATCTCCCAGACACACCCCTCCTCCCCACACCTGGACAAGAATATTCACTACCAGATCGAAGAAAGTTTTCTCATCTCTCTGAATCAGGCTCATTAGACTTTCGTCTTCCAGAAAGTCACATCTCTGTTAGTATCACATCCTTGTCCCCCGGACTGTCAAAATTGCAATTTTGATTTTACCCTACTTTTATAAGCTATGAAGTTAGCCTGTTGTTGTTTCATGGATGCTTATAGAAAACACAAGATGCTTATCACAGACCATGGACTTGGTCACTTAGAGCACAGTAAGCATCACAAGCATCAGCATGCTTACATTGGTTCCCCTTGTCCCCAGGTCCCACGGATGACCCAGATGGACTCCTGCATATACAGTGTATTGCACTGTAATAAAGAAACACTTATCTTCAAGAATCTACCAATTTTATAGCAAGCAGTAAGCAAGTCCACCTTTTGTCCCAGAGGGAGACATTACCTTAATCTTCAAAATTGCTCATTGCAGATACAACCCTAAGAAATAGCCTGGGTAAAGAGAGGTCAGGGCCTGACATTCTTGATATACACAACAAGATGTATAGAAGCATGAGAAACTTATGAAGGAGTTTTTCCCAGTAACAACCAGCCCTCCGGGAAGAAAGTAGTAATTTTTAGAGATCTGCATTGTATCATCTGCCAATTTCCTGACTTAAATACTACCTCACGGGGGCACCTGGCTGGCTCAGTGGGTTAAGCCTCTGCCTTCAGCTCGGGTCATGATCTCAGAGTCCTGGGATCGAGCCCCGCATCAGGCTCTCTGCTCAGTAGGGAGCCTGCTTCCTCCTCTCTCTCTGCCTGCCTCTCTGCCTGCTTGTGATCTCTCTTTGTCAAATAAATAAATAAAATATTTAAAAAAAAAATACTACCTCATGGCTGACTTCAAGCTTCCACTGTGATATCACTCAAGTCAAAGTTGGGAGAAGATGTGCACACACACTACCTGGACCACTGATAATTGTTGCTTGAATCAGTTATTTCTATGACTTTGCCCTTGTCTTTGAAATACATTGAAAGGTATGCATTTCAAAGTTTGTTCACCTGTGAGTACAAGAACCTCCTTCATCTGAGAACCCTAAAATAATTTCTGGAGAATTCTGGAAGGGAAATCTTGGGTTTTACTCATGGATGAAAGAGAACCCGCAAAATTGAAAGGTTGAGAACTGTGGTATGATAGTCCCAACCTCTGACTGGTAGTCAATCATCCACACTTCCTTCTGCATCTTTAGTAAACGATTAAACCAATGCTTATGAAGTTCTGAGTCTGTAGTCATTTCCTCTGACATTATCTGGCTTTAATTTTCTTCATAACATTTATCACTCCTTAATTTTCCAGGGCCCCCTTTTTACTATTATTATTATTATTATTATTATTATTATTTACTTCATAGATAGTCTCACTGCCTTTATAATGCAAAAACAAGCATTTCGCCTATCTTTGTTCCCAGCACCTGTAAGTGCCTAGCATGTGCAAGACAGTCAATAAATATAGGATATATAAATGAATTCTGGGTCCTGGATTAGGACCCATCCCATCTCATTATGCTGCCTCTGTATTTAGTCACTTTCAGGATGGTGGGCATGGCAGACAGCAATCAAGATGGCAAATAGAAGCTCCAAATTTTTACTCTTATAATTAAACTTTGATTGGGTTTCAGGACATCTGATATCCCAATTCTGCCTCTCATACACTATGTATAGTCAAAGAAATCATTAAAACTTTCCATACCTCAGTTCTCCATCTATAGTGTTCAAGGATCTCGGAAAGAATGGCTTCAGTTTTCATTGTCATCTGTAGACCATTCAGTGATGCTGGGCATGTATCTGTGACAGTTTTTGTCTCATTCTGATGACGTCCTTGCCTCTGGAGGGTGATAGAAGAATAAGAATGAACAGCCGTAGTCTTGCATTTCTGTCTCCTATCACAGTGACTCAGAAAATCTGAAGATTCTTTGAAGGCAATATCTCAGCTTCTCTTTAACCAGATTCAAACCATTATTCTGACAAGTTTCCCAAACTCACCACTCATCTGCTTTCTCATCTATAAAATGGAGCTAATAATGTGTATACACCACAGTGTTACAATAACAAGTTATCTCATTTAAGATAACCTAAATCAGGGATTCTCAAGTGAGGGCCTTTGATCTGCAGCATCGACATCTCCTGCCAGGTGGTTAGAAACCCAAAATCTTGGGACCCACCCTAGACCTACAGAAGCAGAAACTCCAGATGGTTTTCCAGATGGAAGGTTGCCCCCTTCCGTCTGTGCTTTAATAAACCTTCCTAGGTCTAGATTTAGATCTAGACTAGAGTCTGAGAACCACTGACAAATGCAATCACCTGACACTCATTTGGTCCTCAATGTCTGCTTTTCACCTATTCATTCAGGTTTATTAGCCCCCACACCAATCCCAGCTAAGCTGCAGAATAATTTCTCCTCATCACACTTGGCAGATGGGAACAATGGGTGGGAGACTTGGGAGCAGAGCCTGCTCTAAAACCCAACCATAAACACTTGTTCTGGCTGTTGTTCTCCTCCACAGTTATCATAATTCAACCAAATGTTACCTCAATGTTTATGTTTCTTTTTTTCCTATATCTTTTAATTTGTCAAGGAGTTGTTTCAGCAGACCAATTTATGCATACATGAGTAGCCAAATAGTTGCCTGTGTGGGCAGAGACTAAGAAGGCCATAACACTGGGGTGACAGAAGAAAGAGCATGTGCTTCAAAATCAACCAGTACTGGGCTCACTCCATCCAGGGAGCACTGGACAAGTTAGCCTTGTGGAGCCCGAGTTTTTCAAATGAAAAATGACCTTAACAACAAGAAAAGCCTCTATTTATTGAGTGTCTCCTATGTGTCAGGCACCAAGCTAGGCATCCTACATTTGATTATATATTATCTCATTTAAACCAAAACCACAAGTTATCTTTTTTATCTTTAACCATATTTTATTTAGATACTTCCAAAATTTTCAACGTGATTTTGCAATGTTCAGGGCCCATCATTTTCTTTTCCAATATAATCAAAAGATAACAAAGACACTTTGGGGAAACAGGACTTAATTAATAACTAGCTTTTTGGCAAACTCTGTTAGAATGCCTCAATTCCGTTAAGTAAGTGATATCAGTTGGAAAAATGAGGCTAATTTTGCTGCAGGTTAAAGAAAGTGGAAATAACCTCTAAATAGTGGTTTATCTGTGCTTTGTAGTAAAGGTTTTTAGTTCATACTTAATTGAAAAGGCAAGTTACTGTTGAATTTCGAAAACCCTGGAAGAGTTTTTTAAAGTAATTTAATGTAGCATTTTATGGCTGCTTTTGTAGTTTAGAATTTGCGATGGATATCGAGGGATGTATATGCTTTCTGATCCCTTAGATTTAATCAGACTTCTCGCTTGCTTGCATAATGGTTTATGGTACCTTTGATGATTTGCAGCCAACTTGGCTCTTTTAATAATTTACTGTAAAAGCATTTAATTTTTAATGGACAAGAATGGGTTAGAGGTAGCTTTTGCATTGGTAAGTGTTCTCCTGAAGACTGGGAAAAAGGAACGTGTATTTAAATTCCAAACATTATTGAAAAACATGCGTCTTTTATTACCAAAATCAAATGCATAATTGAAGAACATACCTAACCCAAAATTATTGTTCATGCTTTATTTAACCAGAAGATAGCATTGCTTTCACGATGCTATCATGAGGACACTTTTTCAAATGCCCCCCCTTTTTTTAATCTTCCATGCTGCTTTCAATATTCTGTCCCACTAGATAAAGGGTATCTGCCACAGGGTGAGAATATACATCATTTTATTACATCTTGCTCATCAAGAAAAGCCCAACAAAAGAATGGTTTATAATGTCTGGTACATAAAAGAAATGCCATCTTATACTCATTTTCCTTAAAAGTTTTTCTAAGATCTCCATATAATGTGCATACCTAGGAATGATTTCACAACTAGTCTTAAAAATATCAGAGTTTCCATGTGGAAAGAAAAATGGGAAGATGCCAGGATAAATATTTTTTAAGACTTGATGGAGGACAAAACATATCTTTCTTTCAGAGGCACATAAAACAAAAAATGTTGCAATTGCCAAATAACCCCTTTTTCAGATATGCCATATGTAAAAATCAGAATGGCTTCATGGAACTACTTTCTGGGGAATCAACTAACAGCCTACAGTCCTGGAAACTTGTTCTCTATGCTCCTAACATTCCACAGCTGACTGTCCCCAAGCTTACCCTGAAATGGCCCACAGGGAGAACTCTGATGGTCAAGGGTCCAAGTCTGAGCTCTGTTTCTAAAGCACCTTTTGAAGTCAGACATGAGAACAGTTTCATGAAAATGTGAAACTCATTCTCTTTGTTTTGGCCTTCAAACAGTCTTGAGACCAATGCCTGCTATGGAGATTGGTTCCCAAGAGCCTTTGGTTCTTAGCCAAGAAGTTTGTGTTCTGTCAAAAATTACCCCATCTAAATATGAAAGTTTGAGGATCCAGCCACCATTTCCATGCTTGGTTTCCTGGGATAAACCTGCAGGTGCAAGATTTACCTGGTTAACAAGGACTCTATCTACTGCCCACCATCTTTTGGCTTCCTGGCAGGGATTATATATAAAACAGCCTCTATAATAGCTTTCTCAATTAGCCAGATTCTCATCTCCACCCCAGCTAATGAACAGAAAGTTCAAGATTTAATCAACTGTCCCCCAGATTTGAGGAGTCAGGAAGCTGATCCCGAACAGACAAGTTCCGAGCCATCTGACTTGGGTGACCCTTATCAATCACTTACACACACATCTCTGTCTTCTCTCCAGCTCTCTCGAGTTTTTTATCTCATATCATCAACATTGATATTTTAGAGGTAAAGGGTCTTTAGTGATCATCCAGCAATCCACAAATATTTCCTGGGAAGAAGCTATGAGCCAGGTAATCGCCCAAGGTTACACAGAAACCAGAAACTAGTATTTTCTAAATTGTTTTCTAAATAGAGTGCTTTTTGAAATCTGCATTCCAAATCAAATGCCTTTCCCATTACATCAGAGTCTCACTCTCCACCCCCCCCCCCCGCAATCTCTGTCTTCTCTTTCCTCCCCTCTCCTATCCCCCAACTACTCTCATTGCTTTTGCTTTAGTTCTAGGCCTTTCCGTGGTGCCAGGGAAACCCAAGATATCAATTATCTGCTGCGGTAGCCTTCATTGCTAAAAAAAAAAAAATTAAGGGATGGGCAGGAGGAACAAATAGTGGACATTCCTGACCCCAGTCTAACAACTTTTTTCCTCCTCCTCTTCCAGTCAGGTGTGCCGCCTCTTTTTCCCATTCTGACAACACCACCGAATGAGCTGACTTCACCCTAACTGATTTGCCAGCCTAGTCTCCATGACAGAAATATAATTAAGTTTCTTGGGCATATTAATTCCTCTTAATGTCCTCACCAGGTTGCATCTTTGTGAACCATCTTCAAAAGAGAACAAGGAAATGTAGAAGAGAATGTTATAAATGTAGTCTCTAACCTCTATCCTGGTCTGGGTTATCCAACCTCTATCCTTGGCCTCCCCACAAAATTTATGCCAACCAAATACATAAAGTGATATACTGTGGTGTTAACTTGGTGACTTCACTCCAGTATAGAACTGGAGTGAGGTACAGCCAGAGAGGGAGATATTACCTTGATCCTATTAGCATATTTTTAAAAACTGTGGAAAGAACCAAGATGCCCTTCAACGGACAAATGGATAAAAAAGATATGGTCCATTTATGCAATGGAGTATTGTGCCTCCATTAGAAAGGATGAATACCAACTTTTGCATCAATATGGATAGGACTGGAGGAGATTATACTGAGCAAAATAAATCAAGCAGAGAAAGTCAATTATCATATGGTTTCACTGACTTGTGGAACATAAGGAGTAATATGGAGGACATTGGGAGATGAAGAGGAGAAGTGAGTTGGGGGAAATCAGAGGGGGAGACAAACCATGAGCTCCCAGAGCTGTGGACTCTGAGAAACAAACAGGGTTTTGGAGGGGATGAGGATGGGGGGATGGGTGAGCATGGTGGTGGGTACTAAGGAGGGCACATATTGCATGGAGCACTAGGTGTGGTGCATAAACAATGAATTTTGGAACTCTGAAAAAATAAAATAAATGATTATTTTAAAAAAGATGAGGGGAAAATGAAGAAAGGAAAAATGGGAGGGAAAACATGCCTAAACCACAATAAAAATTGTAACCCTGAAACCTAGAGTATATCAGGGGAAAAAAATATATATTTCAAATCAAAATGCTGCAGGCATAATATAGTTCTATATATATAATATATTATATTTATATATATAATTCTTTATATATATAATTATATACATAATTCTTATTCTATAACTATATAATTCTATATATAGTTATAGAATATATTCTATAACTATATAATAATAATAATATATTATATAACTATATATAATTCTTATTCTATAACTATGTAATTCTATATATGATTATATAATATAAATAGTTATATAACTATATAATTCTATAACTATATAGTTCTTTAAATCTATTAGGTTAGGCTTTTAATGAAAGGTAAAAAGATCTGTAAATTCCATTTTTCCCTTAGCAGTTAAAAATAGGGAAATTCTGAGTTACGGACTAATTATGAATAGAGAAGAAAAATGTCTCTGTTATGACTGGGTACTAGAATTTTTCATACATACTTCCCATGTCTATACAAGGGAGAAAACAGAGTAACAGTCAATCTTATATTTTGGGCAGACTAAATGATTAACCATCTCACATCTGAGTCAGTCTCAATCCAATCAACTGTATGGAAATGAGTCACTATAATCGACAAAGTACTTAACTCAAAAAGGTTCATTCATTAATCACATATCAACACACCAGAAAGATAATTTTTCTGCTAAAGTTTCCAGGCTCTATTTGTTCATTCATTCCTTCACCAGATACTTGTTGAACTCCTACAAGGATCCAGGCACTCAATAGTGCACTGAGAACAACAACAACAACAACAAATAAAACAAAACAAAAACAAAAACACTCTTCTTAAAGGATATTGTAGATTGGAAGAGGAAAGTAAAAAATAAATAAATTAGCTCATGCTCTAAACATAAACACATAGATTTTCCACACAGACAAAAAAAAATTGCTGTGGGGATAGGGGGCAAAAGGGAACAATAACATACCTATTCTAGGGCAAGTAGAAAAACCTTCACAGAGGAAGTGACACCTGAGCCAGGACTTAGGGAGAAGTTGGAGTTCATTGCAAAGTTTCCAATGAAAATCAAAACCTGAAAATAGAAGAGGCCAAGTTTATGAATACCTCCTTTAGGCCAGCATTTCCCAATGTGTTTATAGATCTTATTTGGGAGAGAGGGAAAAAAAAAAAAAAAGATTCCACAGTTAAAAGAAAGCTTAGAAAATGCTGGATTCTACAACATGTAAGTTTCCTTCAGCAGGCCTTCTCAGAACCTTCACACTCTCAAATTTTATGCCAACAAAATACATGAAATGATACACTCAAGTGTGAACATTGGTTACTCCATGGGTATATAACTGGGGTGGAGTAGAATCAGTGAGCATTACAGGAATCTAGAAAGGAGAGACAAAATATACAGTGATTTCTAGGCTTTAAAAAAGCCTTTTCTTTATAGAACTTGAGAATCTACTTGTCCGTGTCCACACTTTACATCTGTATTCATGATCTGTACTCATGGATTTATTTTCATGTGTGTTTTAGACTAAGAAAAGGTGATTGTATACTCCACCAGTGAATGTTCAAATCCCTACTGGAAAAGGCAGCAGAAAATTCTTAACATTTATAATTACTGCCATCAACACTACAATCATTCTCATTCCTGAAGGCCGTCATTATCTTAGAGAATTCTAGAGAGGCTATGCCACCGTCTTGTTTGGTGTCAGTGTTCGAAGAAGATGAAAAAACCCAGAGTAAAATGACTGAACAGTACTATGCATTTGATTGGTAATTATGTCTAAGATAACTCAACCAAATAGCAAACCAGATATCACTTATTTTCTTAGTATAATAACCAACAAATAGATTAACAATCAGCTCTTCCACTCACACTCAACTGCACGTGTTAGTTGAATTATGCTCTTTCTATTTGTGAAAAAAGTATAATTAAGTATATTTCAAGAAGTACTAAATATTAATAAAAATGGAAGAAATTCAGATGGTCTAGATAACATAGTAAAAGATGAATGATTCATGGGGTCACTATTTCTGTGAACAGAACTTGAGAAACTGCAGATAAAGAAAGACTCCAGGCCTGTGACATGACACTATTTAAAGCACGTACTTACTACCTGTATAATAGGCTGGAAAAGGGCTGAACCAATTGATGAAGGTTTAGATCTATGACTTACATTATCATGATGAATCCTATATTAATATTAAAGTTCTATCCATCACATTGGAAATTTTCCTAGAGAGTTTTTAACATTTCCCTAGTGGCTGTCTTAATATGTAAATCACTGCCATCCTGGGAGACCAGTGCAGAATCTCCGCTTGTAACTTTTTCTACATTACATTTTTTTCTACTTTATTTCTGTGCAAACTGAGTCCCTTTTGGTTTTAGAAAAAAGAAAGTCACTCTCTCTCTTGAGATCACTTGAGTGTATACCACTCTCGCAAAGGCTCTCCTTCAGCTGTTCTGCATTGTTTCCTACTTCCCTTTTGTTTGCTGATAGTAAAATTAGCAGCAGCAAGAGGTCTGCTCTGTAGGCTTAGGAAACTTGGCTCGAGCTGCTAGGACAAGCAATAAATGTTGGCCAGCTTATATTTTGTAGCCTGTAAAATGTTGGATACCGAAGCTCAGATTCTTTGGTCGGTGGCCACAGTCTGCAAATGTCACATCACATCAAAATCACTTCAGCAACTGTTCACAGACCTGACCAAAGGGAGTGAGGTGATGCAATCAGACCATGCAGGAGAGGAGCTGGAGTGTCGTGGTACTAATTTACTGTTTCTTAAGAACAGTGCTGCCCAGGTTCTCAGGTGTGACAAAGATCTGGGGGTCTCCTTGACTCTAATTACAGTAAGCTCCAAATTCAACTACTTTTGAGATTTGGGATGGGGGTAAAGGAAAAGAATAACAGGCCCAGAATCACTCACTCGGCCTCATTCTCTCTTCCATGCCCAAAAGAAAACCTTGAAGCTACAAGTTCATCTTGTACCAGCCTTCCAATGATGATCTCCCCCTCCCAGCCTACATCCCTCTTCCTCCTCCTTCCATACCACAATTAACTCTAGAGGATAGTCAGAATAAAAGCAGAGGCGTAGCAGTGATCAGTAACTGACTTTTTGGAGGAACTTGCGGGCTAATGACTTAGCTGAGCATTTGCTCGACTTTTTCCCCAAATAGGCTATTTAGAAACTGCAGGCAGCCGAACAGAGAGCACGTGGACACTGACTAGCTGCCCTTCACCCCACAGCTGTCATTTGTTCCAGAATGTGGCCAACCCACGTCATCCTCCCCGACTCCCACTTTTTTTCACAGTTTACCCCTCAGAAGGCTTCCAGGAGGAGGCCTGAAGGAGAAGGATTGGCATCACCCAGGGCATCCTGAACTTCCTTTACTACTGTAGTTAAGGAGAGGGATGTAGAACTAAATGGTCCAGCCTCTTAGATGGAGAGCATCTACTGTAAGCAGTGGAAGGGAGAAATTACCTCGCAGATTTTTCATTTGAAAAACTTTATAAATTTTTTAATCTTACTCTTTCAAAATGAGCCATAAATGGGTCAAATGATACTGAATAGTAAAATGGATGTGGTATGAATTCTTTATAATTATGGAAATGGCAGCTTCCTTATTGGTTGCATGAGTCACATAACATGTAATTCCCTGTCTTGGGTTATTAATAATGAATACACAGTTATCAAATTGTTTTAATGAACACTTCTAAAATACTTTCTGTCACTGAAAGCAAATATTTTATTGTAGACAGATATATTTGTAGGACTGAACTAGGATGTCCCATTATTACTACTTCTAATTTAGTGTAAATAATGTCAAAAAATTGACAGAAAACAATGAAGCTAATTATCAAAAAAATTTGCTTATATTTGGAATTATACACAAAGAATCTTATTTTTACTATCTTCAAAATAAACATTTACTAATCTATTATTTAAGGAAAGTTCATTGTCTAAGGAACGAGAATTTTGGAGTGTTTCCAAAGGCTACCCAAGTGCCAGGCAGAGAATGGCAAGTCAACCAACTTAATAGAAAAATAAACTTGCTTGCTCAAAAAGCAGTGAACCACTCTACTCTGGGTCATAGAACTCATTCAACCTTAGTAAGCACAGTGGGAAGAAATGAAGCAAGCCAGTATCACCACAGAAAAACAAAGGGTGTGAAACAGTTAGGAAAGAGGCCCAAGTTAAAAAGAGTTTAGGACCATTTAGGGACCAAACCACCTGGTCTTGAAATTCTCAGGACAGTGCTTCATATCTGGTGTTGAGCATAATGGTGGAAACAGGAGCACCTCCAAATGCCAAAGAGAAACACCTGAGCCAGGCCTCCCACCTGCCAGGGGAGAAAGGGAATCTTACAGGCTCTCAAAGTTGGCACTGCTTTTGATGGATATATGGAGAAATAGCTGGGAATTGTGCCCTCGGCTGCCCCTGGGGAAGGAAGATCTTGAATTTGTTTTGTTTTGTTTTGTTTTTACCATCAAAGCCCCATATGAGCCACAAAAATATCTCACAAGAACACCTGCTTGCAAAAACAAAGACCCAGATGGCAGAGATGAAAGCACTGTCTACCAGTATCACTGAGCTAGGACAGAGACCTCCTCAGCATCTTTAAAGAAAAACAGAGACATACCCCGTCTATCTGCAACTCAGAACTTCAGTATTTCACCAGCTTGGGAAGTAGTTTTCCTCTGCCTGGGGAATTCTCTTCCTCAGGAAGAGAAGCGTCCAGATTCTTCCTCATGATCTATCTAACCAGCTGTTTTGTATTGTCTTCCCAGTAACAACACTTACCCCAACGCTTTCACAGGTTTGCGGTACTATCTTCAATGTTAATGCAATGTGACCCTCCTCTGGCTATAAATGATTGGCTCAGGATGGGGCTCCTTATCTAAAATGGGCCAATCAGAATCCTTCCCTGGTGATTTTGAATCTGGAACTGATATAAAGCAGTTTTCTCATGAGGTTGCTGAAATTGAGGATATACAAACTCAGAAGGCATTAATAAATGGGCTGAGAGGTGGGAAAATCAAGACAGCAGTAGGAAGGAATAACGAAACTGATGCATTGAGAGAAGAAATCAGAATCAAGGAGAAAGTCCCAATGGTGATTTGAGTCCTAGGCTCCAGATGTTCTAGAGACCCCAACCCCATTCATAAGATATCCCCATATCCTCATAATAAATTCTCCATTTTGCTTTAACACATTGGGAATTTCAGTAACATGCAACCAAGGAGCTCTGAGTAATATACCAGGTAAAGGAGAGCTAGTTTTGCAGCTGTGTCTATGAAAAGCCTCAACTGTGAAACATTTACAAGACTAGAAAACCACTCAAGAGGCAGGGAGGTCCAAAGTAAGCTCACAGTGATTTCTCTCCTCTTTCATCTCTCACCATGTCCAAGATTCTGGGACTCCTCCTCCTTTGTTATGTTCATCCAAGTTAGATCAGGTTAAGAGAGTCATTAAGGGAAGTTTTGAAGTGATAAATTTAAAGAAACAAATCAACCCAAAGATATGGAAACATAGGAAGGGCAGTTCCACCGCTCTTGGCTTAGGTATTGAGGAACAGGGCATGGACAGAGGTGGTATTCACAGAAAGATCCACACCAGTCTCCTAGTGGGATGTTTCTAGATCATGGATCATCAGCTACTCCTTTTCGATGAATCAGAGAGGGCTCCAACAGGGCCCATCAGCCAAAGCCCACCATCATAAAACTGCTCTGGGTCATTTACACTGTCATGTAAACTATTGTGTCTACAATAGGCTATTGTCCCTAGAAATGGTAAGGCTGCTTGTATATCTAAATATGTTCTGAAGACCTAAAAATATGTTCTAGATACCATTGTCTTCTTTATTATTGTTTCTCAAAGTGTAAATACCTGATTTCTTAAACTCTTCTGGTATAGAACCCAGTATAAAATGATATCCATTAGGTATTAACATTTATTTAGCTCATTTAACCTCAAGTCAGTACAGAATTTTCTGTGTAGATTTCACCTTTTAGAATCAGGAGATGGACAGAAAATCTTCTCCTCTAATTAAATTTATACTCCATGTCACTACAGATTTAAAAGTACGCTTTTGAGTCCTCCTCCAACAACTATTTGACTAAGGGTTTTCCGTTTGGTTGCTTGGCATTGGTTGCATTTTATTTGTCATGGAATTGGCTGAGTTTAACCAGCAGAACAGCCATGCTGTCATTCCTGGCTACGTCATGGACACATCCTTTTGAGGGTCCCATAAACCCGGTGTTGAAGGAAAGTGTAAACCCCTCCTCAGTAATGAGATCCAGCCACTATGATCTAAGAGATACAGGTGCCCACTGGGATGAGGTACCCACGTGAGCTCAGACCTAGAACGAAGGAGCAGGCAGTATGGCCAAAGCCAAAGGAACTAGTAACAGAGAAAAATAAAGTCCCAGCGCCAGTGTGTTAACACAAGGGCCAGCTTCTGCTCAGAACAGCAACTGCATGGCTGCTGTGGGCCTTCAAGAAACTCCTACGAGTAGTACTCGGGAGCACAGGAGACAGATGACCCCTAATCAAAAAGAAAAAACAAACCACAGCCCATTCATGTGTATTTCTCAAGTAGCCCCCTTATCATCTGTTTTCATCAGTGATGAAAAAGGATCTAGAAAAGTCCACATTTGTGATGATACTCATTATTAGTTAGCCATCTGCCCTAACTCCTATTTGAAATGGGAAACAGTTGTACTTAAAAACATTCTCCAAAACCCACATCAGTGTAGGCTTAAGCAACAAATTGTCCTCCCCAGTGAAGATGTGTTCAGGCTAGTGGAAAAATCAGGCTAGTGGATTAGGCTAGGTCTTTCCTAAACTATAAAAGTCTCAAATTTTCTTTTCACTAAAGCAAATTATTATTTGAAGAGCACATTCCACATTTTAGAGCAGAATCCTTCAAAACAAAAACAAGATATTAAAAAGTCACCCTCTTTGCAAAAAGCTAAATTATTCTGCTCAGGTTAGAATAACAAGATGGTTGCTTGCTTATTTTAAAAATATCAAAGGCAAAACTGGCTCAAGAAAGGGGTGGGGGGGGGAATCCCAGGAAAAGACTTGGTTTCCATTACCTATATTTGTGTAAAAGCTATGTGCTGTTTTAACTAAACATCTGGTCTTTGTCCCTCATGTAGAGAATTCTGAGTTTTCTTGACACTTTGGCAAGAGGTACCATAACCCCCTGCCAGGCTAGTAAAAATCACACATTTTTCCTGCAAGGAAAAAAATTTCAATAAAAATGAAACATTAAAAAGCGTAAAAGCTCGAATTGGAAAGCTGTGCTGTAGAGAGGCAGCTTCCTAATCAACCTTGCACATTGCTGTAAAAATTCTTTAAAACATTACCACTCCATACCACTTGAAAGATTTAATACTGAAGAGTTTGTTCAGTATATTGTTCTAAAATACGTCCTTTAGTCATAGGGACCTTGTCATTTCATCAAACTTCTAGAATAAATCTTATGAATTGATTTTCATAATTATTTAATATGTATTCCTATACAAACAAATTCTTTAAGTGACTCCAAGTAGAATTGAATTTCAACTGCTTTTACTACATGAGGAATCATCTTTGTCTCTTGTCCACATCAGCATCTCCAAGGCCATGGCACTATACTGTGTCACAATAAAAAGCAGGAGATGTAAATACAATCCTGCTATCAAAATATGACAAGCTCATTATAAAAAACCACTCATAAATCTTGAAACACAGGCACCACCACACATTTTTAAAATAGTAATGTTATATAATTTGCATAGGATGATTTCATTTGGAACCAAGACAGGTATTTCTTTTGTCTCTGCACACAATATACTGAAATGTATTTATACAGTAATGCCACCACCCACCTCTAAAGGCGGCCTGAAATTAGTTAACAAATGGTTACAAAATACTTTGCAAACATGCAATGCAAAATAAGACTACAATGCCCATAAATTCTTCTGCAGAGTGCAACAACTGGACTATGCTTGGATGGAGAGGAAGAAAAAAACTGTCAAGAGGCCAAAGGCCTGGGAGTCCACTGCTGGGCTGAGGGCGAGGGACAGGGCTCTATAACAAAGTTCTTCTGCATATTAACACTCACCACCTCTTTGGCAGACCTCACCAGGGCCCTAGGGGGCACGGATCAATGTGGGGGGGAAGCTAGCTCTGCTGCATAAAATTTTAAGTAAAAACTTGCAGTCCATGGCACAAAAACAATCATTTATTTTAAATATTGTCCTAGAGGTCCAGATAAACCAGAACCTTACAAAGTCCTAGACCCAACTCAGTCAGCTCAGTTCCTGATGGGTAGGAAGGATTTGTCCCCTACTCTAACTGCCTGCCGGAGGTTGGAGGCATCTAGTGGGCGTGGAAAAATAACGAACAATCAGAGAACAGTTTTCTGTCCTCAGCCAGGGGAGCCTATGAAGTCCGCCTCCTGGACAACCCTGAAGCATCGTCAGGAAGCCCTTTTTAGGTCTGTATCATCCCTTTTCACACCCTTCCTGGTGTCTGGACCCATCAACACAGCAAGATACATCAGAACATACTGAACTTATCAAGCTGCATGTAGCACCGTTAACAGGATAAACCTACACTCACATTCAACCTACACATACCTGACTGTCCACATGTAGGTCTCAGTCTGGGAAAGCTTTAGGAGGGATTCCTCACTTGGAAAATGTTAAGATGTTAAGATTTCAGGATAAGGCAACAAACTTAAGCTTTAATAATCTGTAAGTCACAGTAAAGAGGAAACTCTGGTCAACAGCCAAAACCAGGAAAAACAGCACCTTCAGTTTTAACCCTTATTCCTTATACCAGAGAAAAAAATGTATTCACTTGTTTAGAAATAAAGTGTCCTGGGCACCTGGGTGGCTCATATGGTTAGACATCTGCCTTCGACTGTCATGATCTCTGGGTCCTGGGATAGAGCCCCATAAGGCTCAGCTTCTCCCTCACCCTCTGCCTCTCCCCCTGCTTTTGGGCTCTCTCTGTCTCTGTCTCTGTCTCTCTCTCTCTCCAATGAATACATAAAATCTTTGTTAAAAGATAAAAATAAAGTGCTGTAGCATCTGTGAGACAGACAATGGAAATGCCACTGTGATCTACGCAAGCAAGGCTCTGCCCTCACATGGCTCCCCCGAGCAGTACAGAGGGACGGGAGGCAAGGTACAGTACAGAACAAGTCTGTAAAAGTGAAAAAACCACAACTGGACAAGAACAAAGAGCCATTTATTGGCGCTGGACGTCAAAAGTCAGATATTCAAACAGGAACGTTTCTCATAACATGTGATGCCTTAACTGAGACTCAAACGATGAGGAGCTGTAAGAAGGAGAGAGGGGAGTGGACAGATACTCCATGCACAGGAAAACCATGAGCAGAGGCGAGAGAAATTGCAGCCATTTGGAAGAATAGAAAGAAGTTTGTCATAAAGCACAGAGGTGGCAGGGAGGAGTGGGAGAGGCAACGCAGGAGACGTTAAGACGTCTACGAGTAATGAAAAGTGGCCTAAAGTGATTCCACAAAAAATGGAAACCACTGGAAGGTTTTTAAAAAGAAATCACAAATCCGCTCTACTTTGTGAAGATATTTCTGATTGCTCCATAGAGGAAGAACTGGAGAGGACCAAGGAAAAAGTGTAAGCAAGAGAACATATTGAGCTGAGTACTGGCACTGGGGATGGAGAGATGTGAACAGATTAATTGGAATTTAGAACAGACCAGGTTTGATGGGGCAGACTGGCACAGCGAGAACACGTTCAGAACGCTTGGGTTCAAATCCTGGCCCTGCCATTTGTAGAGAAACTTACTTCATCCTTTTGCACCTTAGTTAGTCTTCCTTTCCAGAAAGCCAGAGGAGTAGGCGGAGGAGGAGGAGCAGTAGTAGTTATAACTGCTAATGAGATTATTAGGAAAGCTAAACAAGTTAATTCACAAAGTACTTAGGACAGTTCTTGGTATGTGGTAAGTGCTCAGAAAAATAGTGTGTCTAGTATTATTGAGTGTAATAGCTCAAAACTAGAAACTAGTTTTTCATGGACTCTAGAATAGGATGAGGGAGAAAAGGGGAGGAAATAGTCATGGATCTCCCAAAGGATTTGGGCTGGGTCAAGTGGGTGGATGGCCATGCCAAGTTGATCTATTTACTGCCTCTCAACTCCAAATCCACTCTTGATTTCATGCTCTGAGATAAGAGAGATGGACTCCCTAAGCATTTATCCTTTGCAGCAGGTATAATTTTATGCTTTGTCAGTAAAAGGCACTAGAGGGGGTATACTACAGGAGGAAGGGACATCTCTTTCTGGATCAAATGGGTTTCCATTTGCTTCTTTTTGCCTACACATGGCTGCCGGTGGTACAGGTTAAGGACATGTGGCAGCATTCATCCCCATGGCTATGGCAGATTCCCAATGAGTCTCACAGTTCCCCAGAAGTTGCCTTCCCAGCCTTGACCCATTTGCACCCCAGAAGAGTATCTCCCACCTGTGATGAGAGACAGGCTCTGGCCTGGAGTAGCACCCTTCTCTGGCATTCATACTTTCTCAGTTGGGACATAGAGCACTTGAGACGCCTGTGAGGCATCCCAACGGCACCATCTGGTAGGAAGCCAAGGACGTGAAGTGTCCAAGCTGGAGAGAGAGTCTTAGACGGAGTAGCTTCAAGTCTCTAAAGTCTTAGTAAAATGAAGCATGTATGGAAATGCCACATGGCCAGGAGACAGACGTTGTTTTGATTTTTTGTATGCTCCTATGTCTCATCAGGAATCCCTACATAGGCTACGTATACAGGAGCACATTTCATCGAAAGACAGAGTGATTTCGTACTGTGTATGTCAGGTCATGCTATTTTATATCGATGTTTTCCAAGCTAACTAAGAATATGGTTGAAAAGTGCCAAGCCCTGTATTAATAAGCGAACTCTAAGTACACACCAGACTTGGAGGTTTGAACCTGGTGGAGGCAGAGGAGTGATTAGTCAGATCGGCTATACTAGGTGCTGACTGCAATCCGAAAAACTCATAGATGTGCCAAAACCCCAAGCAGCAGAACTGCAAACTGGTGTAATGCTAACCTCTGAAACAACCAGCCAGCGAGCATATCCTGAAAGAGACCCAGGCTGATCCCTTCCACTCTTTCCAGGGTGTGAACTCGGCCCCACAAAACTTGCTCCTCGCTTCACCCATTTCTCAAAAGTTTGAATCTACTGACCACAAAAAAAAGGAAGTTCCATCAGCACTTTGCAAAGGAACAATTTGAAAGAGAAATGCATTAAATCCTCGGGGAAATTAAACCCAAATAATCCAATAACAGTCTTACAAAATTAACCCTAGACTATAAATTGAATTAATTGCCTCCTATTGCGGGGATTCTTGGCTAGCACGGACCAAAACAAATGAGGCCAATGATGTCAACTGCCTGAAGAGAAGCTGTGGGCAGTGGGACCTCAGGGTACCCAAGAGTTTACGCACTGTTGTTTTTCTAATTTATTCTGGAAACCTATAATCTGGAGAAGGATCTTCACTTCCGCCCATCACATACCTTAAAATATGGCACTTTGTGGGAGTGGCTCGAGGTGGCACAATCCTTGACACAAAAGGTGCAACTTTATGACTTGCTCTTTTGTGAATTCACTTCTAAGTGTCTGTGTCTAGAAGTAGCTAGAGATCAATCACTGTAAGGTCTCTGTCTCCTGAGAGGGTTGAATGGGCAGATGGGAACAAGTAATGATTTCTCTAGAATCTAGGCAGTCTAATGATAAGGCAGGTCTTTAAGAATATCAGTCACGTGCTCCAAAAGAGACGCGCTTTGGCATTTCAGGACATAAGCATTTATTTCTATAAATTCTTTTCTGATGCCATGATGTCAGTATGCCTGTGGCAATGTGAGATTACCCAAATAATACGGGCCAGGGGAGCAACAAAATTAGCATGTGTGTGACTTACCAAACCTTTGCCAGGGTTCTTAAGGGCTCTGAGGAGGAAGGTAGGATACGGCATCATCACAGAAATACAATCCCAGTGATTTATACAGTTTTGCCAAATAAGGCCCACGGGGAAGATAGAAAAGGCCTAGAACTGCCTCCAGTTTCTCTTGAGACAGGCTGTTTGTCAAAACGCCTAGCTCATGGTCTTATGCCCTCCTTTCACATCATAGCTGACATTTAATCCTGACACTTTTTAATAACCAAACAGCATTTTACGAAAAGTTAATTAATGTCATTTTATTTGGGTACTATGTGACTTAGAACTCTTTTTATATTCTGAATTTTGTTTGACATTTTGAAAATACTATGCCTAACTCTTTTGTGTGGGTTAAAAAAAAAAAACAGCACTTTTTTTAATAGAGCTAGCATGAATTGAATACTATTTTTTTTCCCTTCTCAAGAATTGACGCAAACACCAAAATATTTTTCATTCGAGCTCAAAGAAATGAAGCATTCTGTTTGTTTGGAATCTTAATTACCATGGTCCCAAACTTACCTAATTAGAAGCTCCTTCATAATGAGGAAAATTATTTTCAAAGTTAATGAATTTGCAAACAGGAAGATTGCTGTCTTTCCAGAATGAATTACCCACATTCCTTAAATATATAGTTAAACACTAATTAATATTAGTACTTAAAATATGTGGGATTGGTTTCACTGATAAATCAAACTTTCCTTTGTTTTAGACAGTATAAAAAGACTATGATTCCCCTCCTTGTAGACATTAGGCTGCACATAGAAACTTAATTCTAGATTCTGAACAAAATGAAAGTTATTTCATCAAAATGCTTCATTTTAGTGATTTTAGCCACTTCAAGCTTGTTAACATCAAATGTCTTTTGTTCAGATGAATTAATGATGTCCAATCTTGCCAGCAAAGAAAATTATGACAAATATTCTGAGGTAAGTTTTTTAACTCCAACATGACTAATATTAACTATATATTTGTCCTAAATCTAATGCATTTTTATTTTTTAAAGAAAAAGGAATGTTTGTGCTTTGTTGTTTGTCCAATTGCAGCCTTCCATGACAGTGCGTTGATGTAACTTGTATTTTTTAATACAACAGCAAGCAGTCTGGCATAATGACAGTTTATGTACAGGATATGATACTTAGCAAGCACAAGGTACATTAATAATTTTCAATTGATTCAGAAGTACACAGTTGTAATAAATAGTTGCAGAAATAAGACCTGGATATATTTCAGCTGAACATTTGAGTTGTCTTCAACTACAAACAACAACAACAACAAAAATATATAAGGATTATCTGTCCTACTTAGTAATGATGAGCCAGTAAGTTTATGGTACATCTATATCAAAGTAACGTATTTATCCTTAGATGGTGGAATTGCAAGATATTTCTATTTTATTTTTTATGATTTTATATATTTTCCAAACTTGCTGAAATGAGTATGTATTTCTTTTCACAATCAGAGAAACGATCATTTAAAAATCTTCATAGGGACAAATTTTCATGGTAAAGCTAAATCTAATTAAATATTTGCTGTATTTTAAATGGTTCATTTAAGGTTGGTATGTTAGTGGTACATAGCCCACAAACCAAACAGTGCTTTCCTAAAAATGTAACTTGTGTACTAATAAAAATACAATCAGTTTCTTAGAGCAGAGCTCTGAATATGAGCAGGTAAGAAAGACGATGAAGCCTCCTCTAACTCTACCCCAAAACCTGGCCAGCATCTCTGTTTTCATGTATCCACCACTTCAGCATTTAAAAAGAGGAGACACAGGGACATGAAGAGGCAGTGGGAGGTTTCTCTAAAATCAAAATATAATAATACATGAAATATTTCATAAATAACATGGATCAAAAGCTGAAGGAGAATAACTGCAGTAAGATAAATTTTTGCCTCCTTTCAATCCTTTGTATGCTCCTGCTGCTCAAACACATTGCTGTATTCGCTCTATGGATTTTAGTAATATTTTATGGTTGTCTTACAATAGTCCAGGGATAGAGAAACTGGACTGCTTTAAGAAACCTAATCTGAACTATTTATTTAAAAATTCTGCCTATGAAAACACAAACTTTGTTTGTTGCTTTAACAGTTCTGCAAACTAAAGTCTGGGTTTAAGTTAATTCGGGGTTTAAACCTATTGCCTATCACAATAACTTATTATTTTAAGATTTTAAAAAATTTTTTTAATTTTTTTAATTTTTTATTAACATATAATGTATTATTGACCCCAAGAGTACGGGTCTGTGAATCTCCAGGTTTCCACACTTCACAGCACTCACCATAAGCACATACCCTCCCCAATGTCCATAACCCAACCACTCTCTCCCTCCTCCCTCCCCCCAGCATCCCTCAGTTTATTTTGTGGTTAACAATAACTTATTTTAATATACATTTCCAATCATAGCCTGAAGGAGACCTTAAGGGGGAAAAGGAAAGAAGTCTGAATTTTGAAGAACTAAAAAACTGGGGTCCAAAAACTGTCATTAAGATGAGTGCACCCACAGTCAACAAAATGCCACACTCGGCAGCCAACTTGCCGTTAAGATTTGGGAGGACCGTGGAAGAAGAAAGAAGCACTGGGGTGATGGCCAAGCTGCCTCTGAGATTTGGAAGAAATATAAAGGAAAGCATCTCAAGACATGTTCCTAACCTGCCCCAGAGGTTTGGGAGAACAACAGCCAAAAGTGTCGCCAAGACACTGAGTGATTTGCTCCAACAATTCATGCATTCGCCATCTGCCAGTGAGCTACTCCATGAACTGCCAGCCTCAAGAAATCCAGAATTCTGATCAAAAACTCTCAGGGTAAATACCCGAAAACCAGTTAAAATGCATGGGCTCTTGTATGTAGCTGCCAGAAACGTGAAAAAGGATTACCTCTTTTCAAAAGAAATTTCTAAGAGAGTTAAGAGTCTTAGGAGGAAAAAAGCAAAGAGAAAGGGAAATAAGTACCTAAACTGAGACCTACGGAGGGCCAGATATAAACATGAGTAGCTGTAGGAAGTAATGACGTGGCTTCCCCTAAGCCCCACATGGGCATCAACCTCACTACTCTATAGCCACACACTGAGTAAGAAGATTCGATGATGTGATTGGGAATTAGGCCTGTGACATATAGTCCAACATTTGACCTCTTTAATGTGAAAGGTCCCGCATGAGGAAGCTATCTACAAGGACAAAGGAAGGCATCCCAATACCCCAGGTCTCAAATTCAGAAGGTTTTCATCCTCAACCTTAAATCAAATTTTTTTTATTTTTTCTGGACCTCATTTTATAAGTGAGTTCTAATTCAATCATTGTTTGCTTTAGTAAGTATTTAATAAGTTATCTACTATGTACAAATCAGAAAGCAAGAGGTCCATAAAATTAATAGGCAACTTACCTATTATTTTCTAATAGAGTATATATAAAAACAACAAAGCCAACAAATTTCTATAAAGTGGAACATGACACTTTAATTAAGGCCTTTAGAAAGGAAGGCAGCAAGCTGTGACACCTTAGAAGGGAGACATTTTCAGAACATTCCTGATTTTATTTTTTACCATGGCTCTTGTCCCTATCTGACATATGTTCAGAGTCCATTCCCCCTTAGTAGAATTTTGGGCCCATAAATCCCATGCTTTTTATCCACTGCATATCCCCAGTGCCCAGAAAAAAGAGAGAGAGAGAGAGAGAGAGAGAGAGAGAAAGGAGAGTATTTCTACATGTGGAAATCTGAGAAATTTTTTTGAGTTAGACTTTGAAAGATGGCTCTGTTTTGAATATTCAGAGACTGGGGGGAGGAGAGAAGATACTTTCAGGCAAAGAGCAGAGTATGAACCACAGCTGGGGTTCAGTTTGGTGAAAGCAGCAGGGGTACGAAGAGGAGAGGAAAGAAGGTAAGAAGGCGAGGAGGTAGGGGTAAGAGTAGAAAGTGCACTCGGGGCTCAGTAAAGGACATTATTCATCAAGGAAAGGAGAACCACTGACATTTCTGCTGAAGTCCTGAGACATAACATGGAAGCAGAATTTGGCAGCTCACCAGATGTTGCCAGTGGGACAGTCATGAGGGAGAGGGATGAGTCAAGGGTAAGTTGGTAAACCTGAGTATGCACCCATTACAAATTAAGGTTCTCATCAACATCTCACTCGTTTCAAGTGCAACACAATTCAACTCAAGTATAATGAGGCAGTTAGGATCATGGCTAGTATTTTTGTATGTATTCATGGCATTGTTATGATGGATGAGAACATTTCGTATGGCTTCCATTTTAGGAGACTGGGATTCAAGAAAATAGATGGTGCAGAACTGAAACAAGAAAAATAAGCCTGGAGCTTGTCCCTGAAGACGATTTAAGCTGTGGTCTATAATCTACAAACAACTCTACAATGAGGACACCAATGGATAAAGAGTCACTGTATTCTTCTGATGGGTTATCACTGACAACAATTTTTCTTCGTCACTAGAGCTAGTATCTTAAAAAGTTGTTTTAAAAAATTTAAAGAATATTATAATGTAAATATGAAATAATTTTTGTCTAAATAAAAAGAACATGGCAAATACTTAAGAAGTCTCTGGTAATGAGGAAAGAGGAAGGAGGGGGGCACAGAGGAAAGCTGAAGCCATCTCACCATCTTATGTAAAAATCATAGACACAGTCACACTGAAATAAAAAGTTAAATAGAGGAATAGCCTAACAAATGTTTTTATGAAATTTAAATAATTTAAGAGAGTAACATGGTTGACAAGTGAACAAGAATAACAAATCACTTACAAACGTGATTTTATACACCCATTTTTTTTCCATTGCATCAACTGTTAGTGATTCTATGATAGGCTGAAATTTTTCTAAAAAGAGAGATTATTTTTAAGGCAGTTATTAGATACTTCTTTAAGTGTCTCCTCTATTTGGAAACTTGCTTTCTGGTGTGTCTCTTTTCTCATCTAATAGTTCAAGTTTTTGATTTGCAGAAAAAATCTGGTCACTCCTAAACTAACAATTTACAAACACAATACACTACAACACAAATGCACAGTTATTCAACTTTAGTCGTAAGAACATGAGGTCCCTAATCAGATATAGCTGGTTTACTGAACAGTCTCAAGTCCATAGGGTGCAAATAAGAAATGGTGTTATTTTCCCTCCTATCCTGCCCCCAGCTGTGCTGTGTTGAATGTCCTTTCCCTGCTGGGTAGTGATTCCTTAATGAGAGACCTTGGACAGAATCTATAACTTCCTCGGTCACTTCCTGATATTAAAAAACTCAGTCAAGTCCACAAGAAACAGACTCTTAACTACAGAGAACAAACTGATGGTTACCAGAAGGGATGTGTGGGGGGAGTGGTAAATAGGTGGTGGGGTTTAAGAAGGGCATTTGCTGTGATGAGCACCGGGTGTTGAATGGAAGTGTTGGATCACTATATTGTACACATGAAACTAATATTACACTGTATGTTAACTAACTGGAATTTTTAAAAAAAGAAAAAAAAAAACCTCAAGTCCAGTTAAAGATGCCAACTTCATATCCAAAGCAAAGCTTCCCATCTCCCATTGCTGGCTGGGCCAGTGACTGGAAGAACCTGAAGAGGTGAAAGGGGCATCTCTCTGCTCTTCTTCCCCTCTTCCTCTGCTTCCTCATCTCAGAGGAATGATAGGCCTCTGGAAAACAATCTCTTCTCCTATTTTCTCCAGGGTGTCTGAATGGGCAAAGGAGAGATGGGGTAGGGGGTCAAGAGTAGCCTCTGTGTCTTCTCTAAATGATGACACTGCTTCTACAAGTGAGTTCTTCAGGGAGCCCTATCTAGGGCAGTGACCTGAGAGACAAGGATGCTACTTGATCTCTTCCAATGACCATTACCTCATCTGTACTCCCCCTAGCTTCTTATTGCCAGAAAGGAAGGCTAGAGCCAACCACTTTCTCAGCATCCACTTGATCCATAGAAAACACAGTCATCCCTCTATGCTGAGGGCTGGACTGCACGCTGCCCCTCGGCTGCTCCATGCTGAGTACATTTGTCTCCAACCCTCTTTTCCCTGTTTAGGAGGGGCAGGGGGAGATCAGTAAGTCTACTGCCTAAGCAAACAGCCAGTCAGAAGTGAAGTGCCAGTGCCTGCTTCATGCCCCTGCTCTCAATGAGGGGTTTTCTAGAAACTTCTCTAGCTTGGCTTCAGGGTGTAGAGCCCCTGCAGCAGGGCCTCCTCTGGGCCTACCTCTCAAACACAGTTGGGAGGGGCTTCTGTGGCTCTGCCACCTCGTTGTAAACCCTGAAGGGGTGTTGGTCCCTACCATCCACAGTTTTCATTATAATACTAGGTGTTTTGGCAGCTTTTACATCCAGATTTGGTCCCTAGTCACCAATTCTGAGCAACAGAGAAAGTATCACGCAACATCCTGATACACTAATAAAGAAATAAACAAAAAGCCATGTGATCCCTTCATACTGTATGACATGGGGAAATTTCTTGTCATATAACATGAGTTATACCTAAACCCTTGAAATACATGGAAAGTGTCAGGTAAATAACTGCTGCCAGCTGTTCCCTTACCTACTTGTCTTGTTCGCTGGCTTCCCCAAGAAACCATTCACACAAGGTAGTTCACAATTTTGCTAAGCATTTGTGGGATCTTCAGAAGGGGATCTCACTCAGACTGTTTCACTGAAAAAGTTTCAACTGGACAAGCCTGTTCTCCCGAGTATCTCTAACTGGACAACTAGTAGGTTTCCCTCCTTCTTCACCCCAGGGTAACATTGTGGATGTGCAGCCCATGCAGTCACACAGGGCCCTTGCTTGGTTAAATGCTCTGTTGTTGCCTTCTGAAATTCATAATAAATTTGAAGAAGGGGCCAGTATTTTTATTTTGCAGTGGTTCCCTCAAATTATGTAATTTGTCCTGTCCCCCCAGACTTGTCCTTCTGGCTCTTCCCACACTTCTAGTATTCCCTTTCTCCCCATGTTTATTAATCAAAGAAGCTCCCATTTTCCACATGAAACCCAAGGGTCAGCCAGTCACTTGGGCCTGGGAGGTCTGCTTGTATCATACAGCGGATATCAGTATAACTGCACAACTTGTAAGATGTGGTCAAATGCAAATTTATTTTTGTATCCCACTACCTGCTTAAGATGTAAAGGACAGAAAAGAAGGTATACAGCAATTTCCCCCTGGCCCTGGATGGACGCTTACACAGATGCCCTGAACCTCACAGGTGTTGAATGACGTCAGACTCTTGGTCTAAGTAAAAAATGTGGGGTCTCAATTCCACTGCAATCAACATTTCAGTCTATGTTCAGCCATCCATTAATTCATTCTCTACTGTTGCCACACCGGGCCTGAGTTTGGGGTCAGGACTATACTCAACTTCTGCCTCCATTCTAAGCTCACCTGATTCCTCACTCTTGCTGCTTTGTTGAACTCTACTGGGATGGAAGACAGTCTGAGATCAAAGTCAAGGGCATAGGACAGTTCTTACCAGGGTGGATAGATTCACCTTTGGGCCCCATTGCTGGGCCGCTCTCCCTCCACCTTCTGTTACCCATAATACCTTTCAACCCCCAAGCGGGCCTCAGCTCCGACCTTAGGACTCAACCGTCCACTGCACACATGCCCATTTGTCTTCTGAAGAGCCTCTTCAGTAGGATTCCAGATGGTTCTCACAAACCTCTCTTTACCAAAGTCTGGTCACACACAGTTCACCCTCCACACTCCCAACACTCCTCTGTTATCCTGCTGCTCCCAGAGCTTTAGCTTTTTGGCCTGAAGTTGGGCAACAGTCTTTTGTTTCTCTCAACCACATGGAACATATTTCTTTGTCATACGGAAGCCCCTCCTTGGTAAAGAGTAAGAAACGTAGTAATCTCTGACACCTGGGCATGGGAAGGGGGCATTCAGAGTGAGGGAACAAAGCTCCTCAAAGAAATCTCTTCATAAACCCAAATCCTACCCTTTTATAGTCTCCACATAGGTAAGGGGATTGAGGACTAATGGAACCTCTTGCAAATGGTGATCTCGCTTTGGAATTTTAGTCTGTTAGATTGTGATGTTTGGTTAAAACTTCTTTTTTACATCCTTTGCAACAGTGTTGGAGCTATCCTTACAAGGAATGCTTATACCTGCTAAAAATATCATTTTCTCTGAATCATTACATATACATATGAATCTTTTTGAAAAAGAGTTCAGAGTTCTTGGGAAAATTCTCAGTGGTGTTTCCATAAAGTTTAAGAATCACTTCAATAGAAGATTTTTATTTCTAGAATAACTTTAAATTAACATCTAATTCAATTTATAAGTAAATATTGTTATCTAATTAGACAATTAAATGCAGAGAACGTAATGCCAAACAATCAGAACAACTCAAGTGGTTTAACCTGATCTTCCTCCAAATTCTGACTTTTTACAGTAGCATAAAATGGAAGTGACATGGTAATTATGCCCTTCTCCTTAATGTGCTTTCCTGGGCACATCCCCAAATATCCCATTCTATACCCTTCCTCCTCTCTTCCAATACTTCCCTTCTTTCCCACATTCCCATATTCCATTTGAATTGGTCCTGACCTTAACCTCAGTTAGCCTGTAAAGTGAGCAAAGTGTAGGGGCTTCGGGAAAGCTGGGATGGGCAACATCAATGATTTTCATGGGAAGTGACTTCCATGTGATCTCAGGTCCACATTTCATACATCACACTATGACAATGACCTTGAGAAATACAAAAAGGAAAAAATATATACTGACTCTGGGACCAATTTCTCAGTGAGAAAAATGAAAGATCAGTGTTCACCTAACTGTGACCAACAAAATGAAATAGGCATGTAAGGTGAGAGCAACGGCCTCAGCTTTCTATTTGTCCTCAAGCTCTTTCTGTAGACATTATGTGACACTTTTCCTTTGGAATTTGCCCTTTTGTTTAATGAACACACCAAACTATGCTTTATTCCTAGAAACAAAAACTTCCATGTTTCTGTACCTCTCCCCCACTTAGTAATAGTGACGATTTATTGTTATGATAACTACGTCTGGTTTAACATCTAACGCTGTTCTAACTATCTTTGTGGTGCTCATTTTATACGTGAGAAGTAAGCTCAGAAAGAACTTTCTGAAGAAATGTGAGCTAAGAAGAGGGCAAAACTGAGATCTGACTTCCACATTGGTGTTCTTCCTCCTCTGTCCACCACCCCACAACCATCTCCCCTCTGGCCCTCAAACATTTGAAACATTCAGGAAACATTTGTCAAATTAAGCTTTAAAAAGGGAAAACACAAGTGCACTGAAGCCCAGGAATAAATCTTCAGTGTTTTAGAACACTATATACAGATTTTACAAAGATGGACAGCCTATTTTTGTCTTTCATCTATTATGAAGTTTTCCTCTCATATTTTTTTTTTTAAAGATTTTATTTATTTGTTAGAGAGAGAGATACAGAGCGCAAGCACAGGCAGACAGAGTGGCAGGCTAGAGGCAGAGGGAGAAGCAGGCTCCCTGCCGAGCAAGGAGCCCGATGTGGGACTCGATCCCAGAACGCTGGGATCATGACCTGAGCCGAAGGCAGCTGCTTAACCAACTGAGCCACCCAGGCGTCCCAAGTTTTCCTCTCATATTATAACACCAAAATAATGTGTCTAATCCTATGTCTAGGAAATGGAAGGAATTATCACTCATTGGTCTCTTCCTATATATAGGAACTATGAAAGGAGTCAAACAGGAAAATCACTATTACAATCAAGAGTAGAATTAAGGGCGCCTGGGTGGCTCAGTGGGTTGAGCCACTGCCTTGGGCTGGGGTCATGATCTCAGGGTCCTCGGATCCAGTCCCGCCTCGGGCTCTCTGCTAGGCAGGGAGCCTGCTCCCTCTCTCTGCCTGCCTCTCCATCTACTTGTGATCTCTCTCTGTCAAATAAGTAAATAAAAACTTTAAAAAAAAAAAAAGGAGTAGAATTAAATTATAATGATATCAATGTCAAATTAATACTCTCTTCATAGAGGTAGAGAAGTATTATTTTAATCCTGAAAAACAATTCTCTCAAAATTTATTTCTCACCAGATTTCTAGGAATTGGCATATTGTGGTTAACAAAATATAAAATTTTCTTTCTTAAAATATGCAACGATAGTAATTACCTACAGAAAGGCGCCCACGTAATTTTCAAACCACTTTTAAAATATCATGAAATATCATGTAGCTTTTCCCATGTAATTTAAAGCGCCGAAATAGAACATATACTGCAAAATTACTTTTAACCACTAGAGGGCAGAAAACGCTCCGCATTTGTACTTAACCAATTTTTTTTTTTTTTTTTTTTTTAAGATTTTATTTATTTGAGAGAGAGAGAGCAGGAGACAGCGCACGAGAGCAGGGTGAAGGCAGAGGGAGAAGCAGAGCAGGCTCCCACTGAGCAGGGAGCCCAATGCCGGGCTCGATCCTGGGATTCTGCTATCCTGACTTGAGCAGAAGGCAGACATTTAACAGACTAAGACACCCAGGCACCCCTGTACTTAACCAATTTTAAATTCTGACACCCAAAATATCACCCCCACCCCCATCACCAAAAAAGTCTTTAAGATCCTCTTGTTTTATACTGTACAGTATACCGTAAACTTAAGGCTTAGTTAACAACTTAAAATTTTTAAACCTAATGTACAATCACCTCAATTCAACAGTTTTTAGGAGGCAAAAGTAAACATTTTTGCAGCCTCAGTCTAGCTATGAGTTAAGGATGACTGGCATCAGAGAATTAGTACATCCTTAAGGAAAAGCAGAGTACTTTATCTTTTTTAAAATTTTATTTATTTAAGTAATCTCTACACCCACGTGGGGCTGGAGCGCAGGACCCTGAGATCTAGAGTCACAAACCTCTCAAACTGAACTACCCAGGCGCCCAGAAAAGCAGAGTACTTATTAAAAAAAAAAAAAAAAAAAAAACCAGCACCCACTGAGAATCAGCAAAGTTCTATGTTAAAATATCTGTAATGAAATCCAAGGGTTGTATTTATTATAAAATTGAAATAGAGGGGGAGACAAATTATGATAGACTGTGGACTCTGAGAAATAAACTCAGGGTTTTGGAGGGAGGGGGTTGGGGGGCCGGGTGAGCCTGGTGGTGGGTGTTAAGGAGGGCACATATTGCATGGAACACTGGGTGTGGTGCATAAACAATGAATCTTGGAACACTGAAAAAAATTAATTAAGATGTTTTTTTAAAAGAATAAATAAATAAATAAATATGAAAAATAAAATAAAATTGAAATAGTCATTCAAGTCACAAAGTGATCAAAATTAAAATATTTACATTAGACTCTTCTTTTTTAAGATTTTACTTACTTATTTTGAGAGAGAGAGAAAGAGAGCAAGCAGGGGGAGGAGCAGAGAAAGGGATCCAAGTAGAGTGTGCTAAGACCAGAGCCTGAAACAGGGGCTCGACCCCCTGACCCTCAGATCATGACCTGAGCTGAAATCAAGAGTCTGACACTCAACTGACTGAGGCACCCAGGTGCCCCAGACCCTTTAATCCCTGTATGTACCCTCTTTTACCACAAACCAGCTATAGATCTACTTCTGGCAAAGATGTCTTTAGTCTCCTCTTAATATATCTTTTTGATCTAATTAATGTTTATTTCCTTCTCAATTAAGTCATTTGCATTTCAGTAATTAAAGCATTACTCTGTTTGATTAGAAACCACAACCTCTTCACTTTTTCACTCTCATTAATTAAAATGCATCATGCTAAATAAAGCCATTTGGATTTCAGTCTGGGTGGGTGACATTTTAACAACCGCCCTTTCAACCTTCTCTCTCTGTCAATCTTGGCCATGTCCTACATCATAGGATGGCGAGAGGGCAATGGCCCTCTCCTGATAGGGAAATGGGCAGGCATGGAGCCAGGCAGTATCCATCACTGAAGTCAGCGATTTCTCTGATGCATGAGCCTTTCACTTGCCAATCAAACTGGATAAAGCTTTTACCTTGTAGGGTTATGCATGACCTTACTCGAAACACTAAATCATTTCTGAAGTCTTGTTTCTTACCCTAAGTAAACCTGTTCTCCCCACTTTTCAGGTCTATGAGAACTGTTCGCTCTCATATTAATAACACAGAAAGTGGTAGAGAAAAGCTGAACGGTAGGACATAAAAAAGTCACTTCTTTTAGACTAATGAAAGCAACCTGCTTCTAAAATCAAGGCTAGTCAGAGAAGACAAAAGCTTCTGTGTTATTACCTATTCTGTGGAAGTTACACATTGGCAAGTTTAAAAGGAACTTCTAACAATTATAGCTGCAGAGTAATTGACCTAACAGAAGCTATGGAAGTGTGTGTGAGAAAGACTGGATGATAGTTATACATCAGGAATTTCCAAGACATCACTTCTGCATAGACTGTGAAGTTGTACTAATTGACTTCCAAACTTTGAGTCTTCTTTTAAGATTAATTTTATGTTTAGAAAGAAATAGGTGGGGCGCCTGGGTGGCTCAGTGGTTTAAGCCGCTGCCTTCGGCTCAGGTCATGATCTCAGCGTCCTGGGATCGGGTCCCGCATCCGGCTCTCTGCTCGGCGGAGAGCCTGCTTCCCTCTCTCTCTCTCTGCCTGCCTCTCCATCTACTAGTGATTTCTCTCTGTCAAATAAATAAATAAAATCTTTTAAAAAAAAAAAAAAAAGAAAGAAATAGGTGTACAAAATTTAAGAAGTCAAAAGAATTCTGTAGGATTTGTATAGGGTGATTGCATCCCAGTTTTCCAGGGATAGTTCTAATTTAGACTTATCCTAGTGTAATTTTAATAGTGCCACCCTCTCACCCATTAAAAAAAATGACCTAACTGGATGAAAATTACTGTCTCAAATCCAACCTCATCCACTCCCAATTTCTATTCCCCAGGAGCAACTACTTTCAACTTATTTAGGATTTTTCCTATATGGTGTCAGGTTTCTAAACAAACAAACAAATGAACATGATTATACACTTGCTTCATTTAAAAATTACCTCTGAATTCAAAGACAGGAATGAGATGGGAAGGATGACAAACTGTAAAAGATTCCTGGAAGGTACATTGTTCAAAGATTTACTAATCTAAGAATAACTTTTTTTCCTGCACACTGTTGGGATTTTATATCCACCCAAATTCTCAACGAGGTATAGGGGTAGGAAAAACAATGTCAGGCCATTTGTGTTCCAAAGCTCCCCAGAGGGTTAGTTAAGGTTTTTGTCAGGCTGGAGACACAGACAGGCTTCTTCCTCTGCCCAGTCCTGCTTCCTTTCCTCCCTTCCACAGGTGTTGGTCTTTTTTTTTTTTTTTTTTTAAGATTTTATTTATTTATTTGGCAGAGAGAGAGAGAGATCACAAATAGGCAAAGAGGTAGGCAAAGAGAGAGGGGGAAGCATGCTCCCTGCTGAGCAGAGAGCAGAGAGCCTGATATGGGGCTCGATCCCCAGGCCCTGAGATCATGACCTGAGCCAAAGGCTTAACCCACTGAGCCACCAGGCACCCCCACAGGTGTTGGTCTTTAACAAACATCTTGTACCCGAAACTCCCTCTCAGCATCTGCTTCCAGGAAACCTCACCTACAGCAAATAGGTAATGGTTCGATAACTCAAAAGGTGCAAAAAGGGAATATGGTGAACCACCTGCCTCCCTCCACTGAGTTCTAGTCACTAGTTCTCCTTTCCAAGGTCAATCAGTGTAATGTGGCCAGGTTCCTGTGCATATTTCTGGAAATAATTTAAGCATATATAGGAAATGGGTGTATACACAGATGTATAGACATATATACAATTATTAGAAAATATATCAATTTCTTCCTTTACTAACAAATAGCAGCCTACCCTACAATTGTTCTATACTTTTTTTCCCCTATATTTTTCTTCCCTTCAGATATATCTCAGAGCTTGTTTGAAGACAATAAGTAAAAAGTATCATCACTGTTTTTAATGACTGTATGGTATTGCATTGTATGGATGTAACAGAACTTAGTTGATGGACATTTAGGTTATATCAAAGCTTTTCCTGCTACATGCAGTGCTGTACTATTGGAGCCCTTTGGGTATGCATGTGTGCAGGCAAAACTCCTAGAAAAGGAATTCTTAGGTCAAAATGCTATCCAATCACAATTTTGATAGATGTTGGAAAATTCCATTTATATCATAAATTTCCCTCCAATATATTCCATTTATTGCCTTCCATTTATATTGTACCAATTTATATTCCCTCAAAAAATAAATGAGAGGCTATTTCCCCATATACTTCCTTTATGTGTATCTCAGAATTAATAAAGTCCAGTATAAAATATAAGTAAAAGTAGAAAAGTTAAATGTTTGGATAAAAAATACAGAGGTTCTAATATTTTTTCCATGCCCTATTGGATCACCTTTGTGCCATGTTGGTAACACTTCACCCGACTTTGGAATCCAACAGCTTACTAAACTGCAGTTTTCTGAGATCAAGGATCAGACTTTTTCAACTTTGCCTCCCCTATGTCGAACATACAGTAGTGGTTCAATTATCATTTACAGAATAAATGAAGTCGTGGAAAAAAAGAATAAATTTGGTAAGCAATAAAAATAAGCATATAAAATCTCTCATTTCAATATGCATATTTACCACCAATATGTCTTTAAAAAGTTGTTTACAAATATATATACACAGTTTGCTATTGAACAACAGGTTAGGGGCACTAAACTCCCAAGCAGTCAAAAATCTGAGTATAATTTTTTACTCCCCCAAACCTTAACTAATATCAGCCTAGTGTTGATCAGAAGCCTTACAAGTAAACTAAACAATCAGTTAACAGGTACTTCGTTATTTTTATTATATACTGTATTCTTAAAGTAAGCTACATAAAAGAAAGTATTAATAAAACCATAAGAAAAGTACTGTACTGTGAAACATCCATGTGTAAGTGAACCCACACAGTTCAAATCTGTGGTGTTCAAGGTCAACTATAGCATATATTGGTAAAGTTTATGTGTTTGTGTATGACATTAAAATGTATCACCAGGGACGCCCGGGTGGCTCAGTTGGTTAAGCAGCTGCCTTCGGCTCAGGTCATGATCCCAGCATCCTGGGATCGAGTCCTGCATCGGGCTCCTTGCTCGGCGGGGAGCCTGCTTCTCCCTCTGCCTCTGCCTGCCCTTCTGTCTGCCTGTGCTCGCTCACTCTCCCGCTCTCTGACAAATAAATAAAATCTTAAAAAAAAAAATGTATCACCAAAGTGCTCAAAATTCTTTTTACCAATTCCATTTTTTACACACACATACACACACAAACACATTTTCTTTATCTATTCATCAATGGACACTTATGTCTTGGTGATTGTAAAAACTCCCGCATGAACATAGATAGGGGTCTAGTTATCTCTTTGAGATCGTGATTTCATTTCCTTTCAATATATATTCAAAACTGGAAATGCTGGATCATATAGTAGTTCTATTTTTAATTTTCTGAGGAAACTCCATACTGTTTTCCACAGTGGCTGCACCAGTTTACATTCCCATCAAAGTGCATGAGGATTCCCTTTTCTCCATTCTCACCAACACATGTTATCTCTTGTCTCTTTGATAATAGCCATTCTAATGGGTATGACATCATTTCTCACTGTGGTTTTTATTTGCATTCCCCTGATGATTAATGATCTTAACCACTTTTTCACGAACCTTTTGTCCATTTGAATGTGTCCTTTGGAAGAATGTCTATTCAGACCCCTTGCCCATTTTAATCAGATTGTTTGGGGGATTTTTGTTTCTTTTTTTTTCTTTTTCTTTGCTATTGGGCTGTATGAGTTCCTTATATATGTAGACTATTAACCACTCATCAGATATGTGGTTTGCAAATGTTTTCTACCATTCCACTGATTGCCTTTTCATTTTCTTGATCATTCCTTTTGCTGTGCAGAAGCTTTTTGGTTTAATGTAGTTCCACTTATTTATTTTTGCTTTTGTTGCTTATGCTTTTGATATCATACCCACAAAATTGTTGCCAGGACCAATGTCAGGGAGTTTTTTCCCATGTTCTCTTTTAGGAGTTTTATGGGTTTAGGCTTTAAGTCATTAATCTATTTCAAGTTCATTTTTGTGAGTAGTAAAAGGGTCCAGCTTCATTCTTTGTGAATTTTCCCAGCACCATTTATTGAAGAGACTATTTTTTCCCATTTGATTGTTTTTGGCTCTTTTGTCAAATATTAGCTGACATATATGCATGGGTTTAATTCTGAGCTTTCAATTCTGTTCTGTTGGTCAATGTGTCTGTTTTTATGCCTATACCATACTGTTTTGATCATTAGCTTTGTAATATAGTTAGAAATCAGAACATGTGATGTCTCTAGCTTTCTTCTCAGAATCACTGTGGCTACTTAGGTTCTTTTCAGCTTCCATAAAAATTTTAGGATTGTTTTTTCTATTTCTTTTTAAAATGCCACTGGAATTTTGATAGAAATTGCATTGGCTATGTACATGGCTTTGTAGTATGGACATTTTAACAATATTAGTTCTTCTAATCCATGAATATGGAGTATCTTTCCATTTACCTGTTTGTGTCTTCAATTTTTCATCATCTCATAGTTTTCATTACATATCTTTCACCTTGTTAGTTAAATTTATTCTTATGTATTTTATTGGTTTTGATGCTTTTGTGAATGTGATAGTTTTCTTTATTTCTTTTTAGATAATTTGTTAGTGTATAGAAATTCAAATAATTGTATATGTTGATTTTGCTTCCTGCAACTTTACTAAAGTCATTTATTAGTTCTAACAACTCTTCAATGGAGTCTTTAACATTTTCTACATATAATATCACATCACCTACAAACAGAGATCATTTTACTTCTTCCTTTCTGGTTTGGATTCCTCTTACTTCTTTTTTGTGCTGGTTGTTCTGGCTAGGACTTCCAGTACTATGTTGAGTAGAAGTGGTGAGAGTAGGAATCTTGTCTTTTTCCTGATCTCAGAGAAAATGTTTTCAACCTTCCAGTACTAAGTACATTAGCTCTAGGACCGTCTTATGTGGCCTTTATTATATTGGGGTATACTTCTTCTCTATCTAAGTTGTTCAATTTTTATTACGGATTAATGTTGGATATAATCAAATGTTTTTTCTTCACCTATTGAGATTATTATATGATTTCTATCTTTTATTCTGTTAATGTGATATATCACATTTGTTGATTAGTATCTGCTGAACCATTCTTGCATCCCAAGGATGAATCTCACTTGATAAGATACTTTTAATATGCTATGGAACTTAGTTTTGTAGTATTTTGTTGAGAATTTTCACAACTATATCTACCAGGGATATTGGCCTATAATTTTCTTTTCTTGTAATGTCCTTATCAAGCTTTGGTAGCAGGGTAATGCTGGCCTTGTAAAATAAGTTTGAGAGTGTTACCCCTCTTCTATTTTTCTTTGCAAAGAGTTTGAAAAGGACTGGTGTTACTTCTTCTGTAAATTAGCTTCATAGATTTCACCAATGAAACTATCTGGTCCTGGGCTTTTCTGTGTTATGAGGTTTTTGATTACTGATTCAATCTCTTTATTATTGATCTGCTCAGATATTCCATTTCTTTCTGACTCAGTCTTGGTAGGTTGCATGTTTCTAGGAATTTATCCATTTCTTCTAGGTTATCCACCTTGTTGGTGTACAATTATTCATTGTAGTTTCTTATATTCTTTAGTATTTCTGTGGTATCAATTATAATGTCTCCTTTTTCATTTATAATTTTATTAACTTGGGTCCTCTCTCTTTTTTCTTGGCTAGTCTAGCTAAAGATTTGTCAATTTTGTTCATCTTTTCAAAGAACCAACTCTTAGTTTTGTTAATCTTTTGTATTGTTCTTCTATTCTCTATTTAGTTTATTTCCACTCTAATGGTTATTATTTCCATCCTCCTGATTACTTTGGGTCTAGTTTGCTCTTTTTCTAATTCTTGAGGAACTAGTTAGGTCGTTCATTTAAGGTTTTCTTTTTTCTTGATGTATGCATCTATCATTATAAACTCTTAGAACTGCTTTTGCTGCATATCCTACATTTTGGTACGCTGTGCTTTCATTTTCATTTACCTCAACATATTTTTTATTTCTTTTTTGTTTCTTTGACCCATTCATTGCTCAGAAGTGTTCTGTTTAATTTTCACTTGTGAATTTTCCAATTTTCTTTCTATTATTTATTTCTAGTTCCATAATATGGTGATCAAAAAAAAGATAAAGATTCAAATCTTTTTAAATACTTCTTTTGTGACCAAACATATGATCCATTCTAGAAAATGTTCCATGTGCATTTAAGAAAAATGTGTATTCTGCTGCTGTTAGATGAATGTTGTTCAAATCACTGTTTCCTTTTTGAGTCTCTGTCTGGATGATCTACTCATTGTTGAGAGAGAGGTATTTAAGTCCCCCGCTGTTATTGCATTGTTGTTTATTTCTCCTTTTAGTTCTGTTTGTATTTGCTCTGTGTATTTAAGGGCTTTGATGTTGGTTGCATAAATATTTACAATTGTTGTATCTTCTTGATGAATTGAAACCTTTATCATTTTTATAATGATCTTGTCTCTTTTGACCATTTTTAGCTTAAAGTCCTTTTGTCTAAGTAAAGCTATGCCTGCTGTCTTTGGATTATCATTTGCTTGAAGTATCGCTTTCCAGCCCTTCACTCTCCATCCACATGTGCCTTACAGTTAAGTGAATCTCTACTGAGCAGCATATCATTGGGTCTTTTTTTTTTTTTTTTTTTTAAAAAAAAGGACACATTTATTCAGCGTCATGATCAGACTATTACATTTAGCAATCAACAGCATGGGTGCAAAAAAAAAAAAAAAAAATCTACATTAAAACCCTTTGTTGGAATGCTTTACACTTTCCACAGAACAGAAACTAAAATAACCTGTTATACAATTAGTCACAAATACAGTCCTCAAGTTTTTTTGCCCATACACATGAGTATTGTCTAAAGCATGTCTTCTTTGTAGCAGCTAGGCCCTGCCACCACTGTGCTTGGCTGAGTTCACAAATCTGTTGTAACCTGTAGCTTCCCTGTCACTTCTCTGGCTCTCCTCTCCTGCTAAGCTTTGTTTCCTGGCAGTAATTAAAACCTTCTGCCACTGCCATAGCTGCTGCTGCTGCTGGAACCACCATAGCCACCTTGGTTTCGTGGTTTGGCGAAGTATTGGCCTCCACCACCATAAGGGCCAGAGCTTCTGCCTCCAAAATTGCCTCCTTTCATGGGTCCAAAATTTGAGGATTGATTGTTGTAATTGCCAAAATCATTATAGCTTCCGCCACCTCCAAAGTTGCATCCATCATTACCAAATCCGTTATAGCCATCCCCACTGCCACCATATCCACCACCACCTCGACTGCCACCAAAGCCACCTCGACCACTGAAGTTTCCTCCGCGACCAAAGTTGTCATTCCCACCAAAACCACCTCCACGACCACCACCAAAGTTTCCAGAACCACTTCGACCTCTTTGGCTGGATGAAGCACTAGCCATCTCTTGCTTAGAGAGCGCTTTCCTTACTTCACAGTTGTGGCCATTCACAGTATGGTATTTTTGAATGACAATCTTGTCTACAGAATCATGGTCATCAAATGTTACAAAAGCAAAACCCCTCTTTTTGCCACTGCCTCGGTCAGTCATGATCTCAATCACTTCGATTTTCCCATACTGTTCGAAATAATCTCTTAGATGATGTTCTTCAGTGTCTTCTTTAATGCCACCAACAAAAATCTTTTTCACAGTTAAGTGGGCACCAGGTCTTTGAGAATCTTCTCTTGAGACAGCCCTCTTTGGTTCCACAACTCTTCCATCCACCTTGTGTGGCCTTGCATTCATGGCTGCATCCACCTCCTCCACAGTGGCATAGGTGACAAACCCAAAGCCTCTGGAGCGCTTGGTGTTCGGATCTCTCATTACCACACAGTCCGTAAGTGTTCCCCATTGCTCAAAATGGCTCCTCTGACTCTCATCGGTTGTTTCAAAGCTCAGACCTCCGATGAAGAGCTTTCGCAGCTGTTCAGGCTCTTTGGGAGACTCTGACTTAGACATGACGGCGGTGGGAGGGGAGACTTTAACGATGCTTACTCGGCGGCGTCCACAGGCAGAAAGGAGTAACCTAACGAACGTATCTCATCATTGGGTCTTTTTTTATCCATTCATTCTATGTCTTTAGATTGAAGAATCCAATCCATTTATTTTAAAAGCAATTATTGATAAGCAAGGACTTACTATTGACATTTTGTTCACTTTTTTCTGACTGCTTTGTAGATAGTCTTTCCTGCTTCTTCTCTTGCTGTCTTCCTTTGTTATTTGATGACTTTTTGTGGTAGTATATTTGACTCTTTTATCATAATCTTTTGTGTATCTAATCCAGATTTTCTTTTGTGGTGCCAAGAGATGCACACAAAATACCTTATAACATCCTATTTCAAGCTAATAGCAACTTTGGTAGCTCTTACACTTTAATTTCTTCCCCAATCTTACATTTTAGGTTATTGATGATATAATGTACATCTTTTCATATCATGTATCCAGTAACATATTATTGTAGATATGGCTATTTTTAATACGGGTTTTTGAACTTTTAAACAAGAGTTGTAAGTAAATTATGCACCACCATTACAATATTAGAAAATCTGACTTTGACTATGTGTTTACCATTACCAGTGACTTTTACAGATCACTTGTTTTATTATGTTAATTAGCATCCTTTTATTTCACTGCAAAGAATGCCCTTTGGCATTTCTTGTAAGTCATATCTAGTGGTGATAAACTCCCTCAGCTTTTGTTTCTCAGGGGAAGACTTTCTCTTCCCTTTATAAAGTGTAGCTTTGCCAGGTATAGCATTCTTGGTTGACAGTCTTTTTTCTTTCAATATTTTAAACCTATCATACCACTCTCTTCTAGACTGCAAAGTTTCTGTTCAGAACTCTGCTTACGGTATTATGGGGGTACCTATGTATGTGACAAGTTATTTTTCCCACTTTCAATATTCTTTGTTCCAAATTTTGACAATTTAATTATAATATCTTAATGTAGCCCTTTATGGGTTCAACCTATTTGGGGTTGTTTAAACCTCATGAATCTGGATGCCAATTTCTCTCCCCAAATTTGGGAAGTTTTCAGCCATTATTTCTTTAAAAATGACTTTCTGGGGGTGTCTTGGTGGCTCAGTCAGTTAAGCGTGTGACTCTTAATTTCAGCTCAGGTCATGATCTCAGGGTTGTTACATTAAGCCCTGCTTTGGGCTCCACACTCAGCAGAGTCTGCTTGTCCCTCTCTCTCTTCTCCTCCTCCAATTCACTCTCTTAAATAAAATCTTTAAAAAAAGAGAGAGAGAGAGAGAGAGAGATTTTCTGTCCCCTTCTCTGTCCATTCTCCTTATGGGATTTCCATTTTACTGTTTCTCTTGATGGTATCTCATAAGTCCCGTGGGCTTTCTCACTCTTTTCAATTCTTTTTTCTTTTTGCTCCTCTGACTGGATAATTTCAAATACCCACCTTTAGTTCATGGTTTCTTTCTTCTGCTTAGCCTGCATAGTCAAGTATGCTGTTGAAGCTTTCTATTAAATTCTTCAGTTCAGTAATTGCATTCTAGTTCTAGGACTTCTGTTTAGGGTTTCTATGGTTTCTATATTTTTGTTGAACTTCTCATTTTGTTCATGCATTATTCTCCTGATTTTGTTTAACTTTTTGTTTGTGTGTTCTTATAGTTCACTGAATTTCTTCAAAGGATTATTCTGAATTCTTTATCAGACAGTTCATAGATCTCCATTTTTTAAGGGTCAGTTATGGAACCTTTATTAGTTTCCCTTGGTCATGTTTCCCTGATTCTTCATGATCCTTGATTCCCTGCATTAGTATCTATGCATTTGAATAGCAGTCTCTTCTTCAATACTTTACAGGTTCACTTCAGCAGAGAAAGACCTTCACTAATCAGCTCAGGTAGACTGGATGGGTCAGCTGGCACAATCTTTGAGCAAGTGGGCTTGCTCTCAGGATCTCTAGTTGAACGAGGCCATTGCTTATGCTCTGAGGATAGCGGGGGGAGGGGGAGGGTGCCACTGGCTGAGCTCCAGGATAGGCCTCCTGGCTGAGCTACATGTCAAGCAGAGTTGTTGGCTGGGCTCTCTCATGGAGTGGGGCTGTTGGCTGTGCTTCATAGTCAGATGTGGCCCCTAGCTGAGCTCTGCAATCATCTCTGGTCAGGCAAGGTCACAGACAATGTTCCATGGTGGGCGATGCCACTGGTTGAACTCCATAGTCAGACAGGGCTATGGGCTGAGCTCTGCAATTGTTCCTGGTTGGATTGGATCTCAAGACTGTGCTTTCCAACTGGATGCTGCTGCTGACTGGCCTCTGAGTTAAGGTGGGACTGCAGGCTGAGCTTCAGGGTTGGACAGACCTGTTTGGTTCCTATGAATAGGTAAGGCCACAGGCCCTGAAATGGGGCAAGACTACAAGCTATGCTTCATGATTAGGTAGGCTGCTGGCAATGCTCTATGGTCAGAAGAGGCCTCTAGCTCTGTTCTGCACTTTGGTGGAGGTAGATAGTGTACACTGAGGTCTGACATGATCACCAGCTGGGTTCCCTGTTAGGCAATGCCATGGACTGGGTCCAACAATTGGGTTGGGCTATAGGCTGGGCTCCACACTGGGCAATAACATAGGCTTGACTCCCTAAGGTCACTCTTTACACTCCCTGGTTATATGGGGTGGGGCCAGAGTTATACTTAATAGTTGGGCAAAACTGCTGATTTAGTTCCCTGCCTGTGCATGGCTGTAGGAGGAACTCTGTGGTTGTCTGGACTTCCTAATCAGGTGGGATTGGAAGCTATATTCAAGAATTGGGTGGGGATGGAAATTTGCTTCCCTGCCTGGGGTGAGGAGGCATAGAACAGACTCAACAGCTGGTAAAGCCTGTTAGCTAGGGACCCAAATCAAGCAAAACGGCCAACCAATTTCCCTTCCAGACAGGGCCACTGGCTAGGATCTCTGCTTAAGCACTACTGCAAGCAGGAATGTGGTTTGCCAAGTTCGGAGCTTTGGTTCCTATAAGCCTTACCCTCTTCATCTCTATCTATCCCCAATGGTTGAGCCCCACAGATTCTCCCAGCCATCTCTGTGAGGCAAGACCCAAGTGAAGCAGGGGAAGCATCCCACAATGCTCAGAGGCTCGATGTTCATCTAAGACTCTGTATTTTTCCCCACTGGTAAAACCATGGGCCCTGGTGGGACCTCAGTGCCTCCAGGCATGGAGGGGTAATACAATCAGAGTGCAGTCACTCCTTCTACTCTCCTAATGATGTTCTTCTCAATCTCTTTGTGACATGGATGTGCTTCAGCCTCATCCCAGAATTCTGTGATTTTCACAATGTCTTGTCTATGGATAGTTGCTAGTTGGGTCTTCTTATAAAAGGGGACTGAAGTGAAGAGTGGCCTATGTCACTGTATTGATTATGTCACTTTTTCAGTTGTGTTTAATTTAAATAAATGCTGTGGTGCTTTAGATCTCATCATTTCTTTTTTATTCAACAGTTTTTCTTTCCTGTGTGTGATACAGTATGTATAGTTAGAAAAACAGAAACCAAACTAGGCATTTCAGCAGAGGGAATTTAATGTAGAAAAGTGATGACAGAGATGTACTGAAAGAACAAAACAAGAATAGAAAAAAATAATAATAAAGACAATAGGCTGGGGAAGCAGAGGATAAATTAGGGGTTATCAAACCCTAGAAGTTCATGAATCTTATACTCTGACCTGTGAGGGAGGCTCTCAAACACACAGCAAAATCCAGGCCTAGAATAGTTGCTGGAAGCACAAAAGCTGAACAAAGATTCTGGACACTGAACAGTGCTGGGGACACACTGGAGTTCAGTCCTACGAGGAGACTGAAGGGACTTTGGTGAACATTCTGGCCATTCAGCTAAGGCCCTTTTATAAAGGGACAGTTGGGGCCAAGTTGAAATAGACCCCTTAATAAATCCTAAAACCAAGTCTCATACATGCTGGTAATTTAACTGCCTGCCAGAACAAAACTCAATACTCTTTCAATACCAATAACATAATCTAAAGGATGATTCCAAAGTACCTTACTTGAAAAAGTGACAGAGGTAAAACCCAAACCTAAAGGAAATTTAATGGAGTGACCAACATCAAACCTACCAATGAGTGTGAACTAAAACTATACCATTATACTATGGGCCAAGTGTTTCTAGGAATCAAAGATTTCCTAGGCACAAAAACATATCAAAGAGATTTTTTTTAAGATTTTATTTTTATTTATTTATTTGACAGAGAGAGAGAGAGGGAACACAAGCAGGGAGAATGGGAGAGGGAGAAGCAGGCTTCCTGCTGAGCAGAGAACCCAATGCAGGGCTCGATCCCAGGACCCTTGGATCATGACCTGAGCTGAGGGCAGACTATGACTAAGCCACTCAGGTGCCCCTCAAAGAGATTATAAATAGTTCCCCACTACAGTGTAGTATTAATAAATAAACCAAGTTATAAAATATAATAATAAAAAAGGCTTTCCCTATTTTCAAGACTCAACAAGACACAACTGGCTTAATCCAAAGGAAAATATTCAACCCAATTCAAAAGATTTACTCAGCACCTACCTAGGTGTTTCCAGAATTATTCAGTCCACTGGCATTGGTTCCAAGGAGGGAACACCCAAACAATTATTCTTTTCATGAGCATTTAAGTGCCTATTAGGTACTAAGTACTAAAGGTATGCGCTGGGAACCAAAATGAATCAAAAAACACTATTCCTGCTTTTTAGGAACTCCTATATTATGGAGACAGGTAGACATATAAACCAATAGGTACTGCAATATAAGTGTTGTAATACAAGAGGCAAGCAGTAAAGGGGAAGACATGAGGGTGCATTTAATTTTCCACAGAGAAGAAAGGAATATCAGGATAGCAGAGAAGAGCATAGCTTTGATGTCCAAACAAACATGGATCATTTTTGTATATGTCAAATGAGAATAGTTTCTACTTCAGAGGGCTGCTGTGGGATTTAAAATTACATACAGCTACACACACACACACACACACACACACACACACACAATTCTATCATAGCACCTGGCACATAGTATGTGTTAAATAAATTACCATTGCTAAGGTGTGCAAATTATCAATTTATTGGTTCTCCATTCTAAATTCACTCTTCTTTTCCCTGCATTTTGTGGTAATGGACTTGGATCCTGCAAAAGCTTCTCCTTTGCTAGGTGGCAGAATTTTAAGCTTCATCAATAGATGGCACTGGAATGACCCTGCAAGGCAAAGATAACAGTATAAGACACTTCTGTTTCAAGTAATGATCCCCTATTATTATTATTCATCACCAGAGCCTGTAAGCCACATAGAAGAGTCCCAGCTGTGCCATTAGACCACACCCTCTCTACCAGCAGCTGTAACCAGCCCATACCCTCCAGGGCACCTCTAAAGGACAGTTCTGGCCAATTCACATCTCCAACAAGACCAGACCTCTTCTAGAGAACAGTGCCAATCTATACCTCTAGCAAGTTTTTTCTCCATCTGAAGGCTGTGTATAGCTATGACATGCATATTGTCTTCCAAGAAGTTTAAATCTCCCCTTTCAATAGTGACCCAGCTTCTACTGGTTAATAATCCTTTATATTAAATTTGTCCTGCTCAAATAATGGGTATGGCTTCTGTCCCTCACTGAACCCTGACTCACAGATGCGGTTTACCAAAAACAATGAAGCTTGGTATGAGAAAATGGCAGGGGGAAGGTATGGAGACCAGAAAAAGGCTAAGTTAAGAAACTGCAAAAAGCTCAAAATAATCGAAGGGTAGGCTGCCTGTGGTTAAGAGTTGAGAATGAAAATATTATGAAAAAATTTCTCAGTTAGCCTTCATTCTGTGAGTAATAGGGATGTGTCGTAGATTTCAAGCAAGAAACATGTCAGATTTGCATTTTACAGGGGCGCCTGGCTGGCTCAGTGGGTTAAGCCGCTGCCTTCGGCTCAGGTCATGATCTCAGGGTCCTGGGATTGAGTCCCACATCGGGCTCTCTGCTCAGCGGGGAGCCTGCTTCCCTCTCTCTCTCTCTGCCTGCCTCTCTGACTACTTGTGATTTCTCTCTGTCAAATAAATAAATAAAATCTTTAAAAAAAAAAAAAATTTGCATTTTACAAAAATCTCCCAGGTGGTAGTATAGAGAATGATAGGATGAAGCTAAAACTTGGAGGGAGACAAAGTATAGAACACTGTGACTGATGTCTCCAGAACTCACTAACATTTCCAGTTCCCTCTTTGTCTAGGTACATGGGAACAGGACATATCTCAGGCCACACCATGTAATTTCCTGAGGCCATTGAAATATTTAGAAACTGATGCAAATCACTTATGAGTTAGAAATAGTTAAGAGCTGGTGCTTAATTATCTACAATCCCTTCTTTTTTTTAAGAATTTATTTATTTGACAGACAGAGATCAAAATTAGGCAGAGAGGCAGGCAGAGGGGGGCAGGGGAAGCAGGCTCAGTCACCTGTCTATTTCCGAATAATGTACACTTCTTCTCCTAGTTTAGTTACAATGCCATCAAAATATTCTGCATCTTAAATAACTACATTGTAAAGTGAACCACTAACAAACATCCTAATTAACATTAAAATATTAAAACATTCTAATATTTTAAAAGATAAGAAAGAAAAAAATCATGTAATATATACAAACATTACATAACAAGTGCTTGGTTATCACTGGACTTGGTGGTTTTAAAGAGCAACTGTTTTATTACCTTGTGCTTCTGTTGGTTGACTGAGATCATATGGGCAGTTCTGCTGGTCTCACCTAGGGCCTCTCATGTGGTTGCAGTCAGATGACAGGTGGGATTGGAGTCATCTCTTCAGATAACAGGGACATCGTAACAACAGGGTCTCTCTCCCTCTTCATGCAATCTTTCCACAGCATCTCTCTAGTAAGGTAGTCAGACTTATTTCATGGTCATTCAGAGCTCCCAAAAGCAAATGTTCCAAGAAGGAGAAAATAGAAGTGGCCAGTTCTCTTAAAGACCAGGTCTAGAATTGGTGCAGCACCACTTCTAGTGCATTCAAGCGGTTAACACAAGTCACAGACCACCCCATACAAATGAAGGTGGGAAGTACACATGAGCATTAATAGTAGGAGCTGTGGTTCACTGGGAGCCATCTTTGGAGCCTAGCCCACCTAGACTAGAAAGAAAATATATAGCATGACTACAGTCCTTATTTCCATAATTCTTGAGGCTAGAAGTGCAAGAGTGTTTGCCTCTCAATGCTACACCTACACATTGGATTATAACTGGTCCCTGGCTCTGTATCCCCAGAGACTGCAGGCACTGGGACAATCGCTGACACAGTCTAGGCAATTAGGGATTATTTACTAAGTAAAGATATTTTATAAATATTTGCATCTATGTCGTTTCAATGACTGTGTAGTCCCTTAGCTACTCAAGGCAAAAAACTCAATTTACTATTAATTAAAGTGTCATTAAACTCATTTGTAAACAGTTTAATTTTAAAGCCAGCAGAATATGTACTTTTAAACTGTCATCCTAGTAAAAAGGATAAATTCATTGGAATCAATGAGATTTTAAGTTTTGCAATTTTTTTAAGTATATTTTAAAGTCTCTGAAAGAGACTTCCCAACCCATCTTCCAGGCAAGGAATAAGGCTCAAACTTTTTCCATTTAAAAAAATACTCATGAGGGGCGCCTGGGTGGCTCAGTGGTTTAAAGCCTCTGCTTTCGGGGCATCTGGGTGGCTCAGTGGGTTAAGCCACTGCTTTCGGCTCAGGTCATGATCTCAGGGTCCTGGGATCGAGTCCCGCATCGGGCTCTCTGCTCAGCAGGGAGCCTGCTTCCTCCTCTCTCTCTCTCTGCCTGCCTCTCTGCCTACTTGTGATCTCTCTCTGTCAAATAAATAAACAAAATCTTTAAAAAATAATAATAATAATAATAATAAATAAAGCCTCTGCTTTCAGCTCAGGTCATGATCCAGAGTCCTGGAATCGAGCCCCGCATCGGGCTCTCTGCTCAGCGGGGAGCCTGCTTCCCCCTCCTTCTCTTTCTGTCTGCCTCTCTGCCTACTTGTGATCCCTTGTCTGTCAAATAAATAAATAGAAATCTTCAAAAAAAAAAAAATATTCATGAGGGTGCCTGGGTGGCTCAGACACTTAAGCATCTGCCTTCAGCTCAGGTCAAGATCCCAGGGTTCTGGGATCGAGCCCACTTCAGGCTCCCAGGGAGCCTGCTTCTCCCGCTCCCTCTGCCACTCCCCTTGCTTGTGCTCTCTCCCTCTCCCTGTCTTAAACAAGCAAACAAACAAACAAATAAACAAATAAATAAATCTTTATAAAATACTCATGAAATCATGATATCAAAAAGATAACTGTATACCCCATGTCTGCTATAGCATTATTTATAATAGCCAAGACATGGAAACAATCTAAGCATCCATCAACAGATGAATGGATAAAGAAAATGTGACACATGCGCACACACACACACACACACACACACACACAGGCTATTCAGCCATTAAAAGAAAGAAATCCTGCTTTCACAACGAGGCATATGGATCTTGAGGGCCTTATGCTAAGTAAAATAAGACAGAGAAAGATAAATACTATATGTTCTCACTTATATGTGGAATCAAAACAAACAAACAAACTCGTAGAAAAGGAGATCGGATTTGTAGTTGTCAGAGGCAGGGACTGAGAGGTGAGGGAATCAAGGGAAGGTGGTCAAAAAGTACAAATTTCCAGCTATGAGATAGATAAGTACTGGGATGTAATGCACAACAGATGACTAGAGTTAATGCTCTATGGTATATTTGAAGTTGCTAAGAGAGCAAATCCTAAAAATTTCATCACAAGGAAAAAAAGTCCTTTTTATAACTAAACATGGTGATAGATGCTAACAACTGAAATTATTGTGATAATTATTTCATAATATACATATGTAGAAGTCATTATGCTATACACCTTAAATTTATACAATGTTATATGTCAATTATATCAAAACTGGAGGGTGGGGGGCACCTGAGTGGCTCAATTGGTTAAGTATCTGCCTTTGGCTCACGTCATGATCCCAGAGTCCTGGGATCGAGTCCCATATCAGGCTCCCTACTCAGCAGGAAGCCTGCTTCTCACTCTCCAGCTCCGTTGTGCTTGTGTTCCTTCTCTCTTTCTCTCTCATAAATGAAATCTATTGGGGAAAAAAAAAAAGAGGGATGGGAATTTTTTTTAAATACTCCTGCCAAGAAGTACCAGATATCTCAAAACCTTATTTGGTTCACTATCAAATACCACTTACTTAAAAGTCTCTGCAACAGATTTAAAATAAAGGTTATAGGGGTGCCTGGGTGGCTCAGTGGGTTAAGCCGCTGCCTTCGGCTCAGGTCATGATCTCAGGGTCCTGGGATCGAGTCCCGCATCGGGCTCTCAGCTCGGCAGGGAGCCTGCTTCTTTCTCTCTCTCTCTCTCTGCCTGCCTCTCCATCTACTTGTGATTTCTCTCTGTCAAATAAATAAATAAAATCTTAAAAAAAAATAAAGGTTATAGAGCATAACTAATAATTTACTTTATTTATACTTCCTATATATTATTTCCTTGAAGTTTAAAGGTCTAACTTTAGTGGTTTGGAATTTTTGTCAACCCAGCCACAGTATTCTATGCATATATTTTTTTCAATCCTAAATTTTATTTTCCCACTGGAAGGATTACTGGTCACTCAAAGAATATATTAAGGTAAATGAGGTGACGAAGGAGATCAACCTGTCGGGAGAAGCAGATAAGTGATCTGAGGCTACTGACTCCACTGGTGGTGGTGATACAGCTAAAAAGTCAGTTATTTTGAGCACCCCTCTGTTAAGTGGCTACTTTGTGTTGTTGGGGTCACATATACAACACCTGATGGCTGAGGCTGTATGAGTGCAGTCAAAAAAAGCCTAGAACAAGGAGCATGGTCAAGCAGACCCAGTCTTAAAATCTTCAAGAACCTCTCAGATAAGGAAGGATTTCCAAAGAGAATACTTGTTTTATAAAAATCTGACAATGAATTTTTTTTCTTGCCTATATATTTTATTTGGAAATAGCAAAGTTAAAAATAAGTAAATATGTTTTCCTACCCTTTACTCCCATTTGACAGAAAATAAAATTTCAAACCCAGTAGAACCTATAGACTATCACCACATATCCTGGTCAATCAACCCATTGTTGCCCTAACTTCCCTGGTATCACAACCATTCACATATGGCTAGTGATGAAGCTTCAGGAATATGCCTGATTAAATCTATTATGCTCAATTATTACCTCCCAGGAAGAATCAAGCCATTAGGAAACAGAATAAAGGTCAAGCACAACAGAAAAGTGGAATATGGAAATTACTAGAAGGCTGGGCACAGGAAAGAAGCTGAGCTGACAGGGAATTTAATGGGAAGGAATTTAAAGGGAAACCCTGAAAACCCCAGAGCAGCAAAAAAGACAATATAAAATTTTTAAAAAGGCTAAGATGGACTTCCACAAGAAGGTTTTTTTTCAGGGACGGGTGTATAAAGGGGGTAAAGATATAAACAAACCACGTAATTCACAACTCTATCTCCAGCAGTATTTACTCTTGCAAGCTTAGTGGAGTTGTGGGAGAGGTGTGGGAACTAAGAAGTTGACCAAGAATACAAAATGACTACTTTGCCTATTCCAATGCACTTTTCTTTCCCTTACATCAGCTAACATTCACCTAGAAGGCACAGCATAAAATGAATACCACTGGTCAGCTGATCTGATCAAAACATTTTAAAGGGGGGGGGGGCACAAGGAGGACACTGTCACACCTCCCTTCTCAGAGGTGGTGATCACTCTTAGCCCCCACATCCTTCTGTGTTCTGCAGGCTGGGTTCTAGTCTCTCCCCAAACCTAAGCTTTCCACACCCCCATCCTTCTGGGGAGCCCAGTTATCAGTCATCAGAGAAACTCGCGCCTCTTTAAGTACAGAAACGTGGTTCACATTTGTTGGGGGGTGGGGGCTGCCAAAGGCAGTGTCGCTGTTGACAGGTCATTGAGGTGGGGCTAGATCCTTAGGAACTGCATAGGGCATGCATGCCGGTTCACCACGTCCGCACCCACCCAGGGGAGGAAAAGCTGAGGTTCTCACAGGGCGCAATTCCGCGAGCAGTGTGCGGAGTTCTGCGAAGCCGCCTTGGATGTGGTGGCGTCACTTCCCCCATTCCAGCAAGGGAAGGTGGAAGGGGAACATGGGTTAGACGCTCTCGCCTCATCAGGGTGTCCTCTGGCCCGCTCTCCTGGCCCTGTGCTCGTCTGTGCCCGGTCCACACACGCGAACGCCTCGGCTAGGGGAAAAGCCTAGAACACGTAGCCCACGAAGCAGAACATGAAGCCGCCACCCGAGGACGCCTGGGGACAGAGCAGGGGAAGGCGTTAGCGCGGAGCCGGCGGGGGCCGGGGGGCGGGGTTGGGGCTCGGTAAGAGTTCCCTTCACCTCTACCCTGAGCCTCCAGCCCTTCCTCCACGCTTCCAGTCCCACTTCCGATTCCTACACGTCACGAGTCACGGAGCTCCTGGGCTCGCTTCCCGCGAAACCTCTAAGAGCTGCCCCCTGCCCCGCAAGAATGCATTACCTAGTGCCACGGTCACCGCTGCCGTCACAGGCACCCTCAACCCCACCCCTGGCCTGTCCGCGGTCCCTCTCTCTCTCTCTCCCACCCGCACCTGCCCCCAGCCTGCAAGCTCCCCGGGCCCGCAGGTGCGGGCAACAGCGGGATTCCACGCCCCGCAGAGGCCCACCAGCTTTGGGGAGGAGAAGGGGAGACACAGTGCAGGGCCGCTCCCAGGCCGATGTCCCAGGTGTGTTAGAACCCTCGAGTCACACTGCTTGGCGGGACGCTGATGGCCCAGAAGACACGTGGCCCCAGCCAGGGTGCCTCCTTGGCTCCCCTGTCTAAGTCTGAGGGAGAGGGTGGGATTCTAAACTCTTTGGGATCCTGCCTGCGCTGCGCGCCTGCCTCTCCAACCTCTCTGCAAAGGGCTTCTCTCATTCCGGATCCCTGAAACCTTTAGAAACACACTGCTTAATCTGCTGGATGATTCTGCCTGCTTTTTGGAAATATTATACGGTGGGGAGGAAGGGGGATCAACTGAGCTTTCTTGAATAGTTATGGTAAATTTTGAGGCAAAAAAGATAATTTCAGTCGATGTCCCTACAGTAGTGGCCTTTTATGGATATGAACCTACATGTCATCCACAAAGTGTTTAGACTGTACTTAGGAACATCTTCCACTTGTGGATTTGTTTCCATTGAAATTCATTTCCATAGAATTTAAGCTGCTATTAATTACTGATGTGACAATCTGAGGGTCCACAGACAGCCTCTAAGTGAAGAAGGAAGTGATTTTTATGCAGTGTTGAACACCAGCAGTATAAATTATGTTCCCTGCCTTCCCTGAGGGAGTCTTTGTGATAGTGACCAAGTCAAGCTGACTGCCGAAGTGTACCCTCCTTTTCTCTTCCAGTCTGTGCCATCTTAGTCAAGAAACATGGAGGTAATTCATGGCAGGCCCTATTGTTGCAGAGAGCTTGAAGGAGCTGACATACTGTCCAATACCTTCTACTCTAATGAATTGCACACTCCGCTACAAACAACTGTTCGTCCAACTGCCTCAGAGGACAGGTAAAACAAAAACTAGAGAACATAAATAAGTAAAAAGGGCTTTAATACATTAGTTTATTTTTCTATGTGATATATGTGAGAAAAAAACATTCAGTTGGGGGCTTTCTGTTTTCACATCATAGGGATGGCATAACATGACAATTAACTATGAGGTATCCATATCTGTTAGGCAATTGATCAAAAGTAAGTTGGTATATTTTTGCAAGAAAGACATCAATTTTATCCACTACATTCTAGAACTCCAGAATGATCAGATCTAGAATGATCCTTCATTTGAAAATTAATCTTTTTTTTTTTTAAAGATTTTATTTATTTGACAGAGATCACACAAGTAGGCAGAGAGGCAGACAGACAGAGAGGGGAAGCAGGCTCCCTGCTGAGCAGAGAGCCCAATGTGGGGCTCCATCTCAGGACCCTGAGATCATGATCTGAGCTGAAGGCAGAGGCTTAACCCATTGAGCCACCCAAGCACCCCCAAAATTGACCTGTTTTAATCAAACTTTTTATTTTATAAGGAGTAGTGTAGTGGTTCCCTAACATCCCCTAACACCATCTGTTCAAAAACAGTCCCAGAATCTGTTATTCACAGTTGCTACCTAAATATTTGCTTTATTGAATTTCCTGTAACATATTAACTACAAATTATTATTAAAATTGCCCCTAATATATATTGAGTAATTACTGTAAGTGGGCACTGAACCAAATGCTTTGAAAAGGACTGAAAAGCAGTCCTTTTAATCCTCACAGCAACCCTGTAAATACTGTCCATTATCCTCATTTTACATATGAAGTAACAGGTACAAACAAGTAACTTTCCAAGATCTTAGGGCCAGCTTTCTGTATTTATTTGAATCATTTTGAGGCTCTCCCCTCCCCGCCAAAAAAAATCTCAAAACACTTGGACAGTGAAAAAACAGCCTGTGTGGTTGTTTTATTTTGTTTATTTCAGTTGGTCAAATCTCTCATTTAAGAATTCCTTCTTTAAGAAATCACACAGAGAGGCACCTGGGTGGCTCAGTGGGTTAAAGCCTCTGCCTTCGGCTCAGGTCATGATCCCAGGGTCCTGGGATTGAGCCCCACATCGGGCTCTCTGCTCAGCCGGGAGCCTGCTTCCCTCTCTCTCTCTGCCTGCCTCTCTCTCTGCTTGTGATCTCCGTCTTTCAAATAAAAAAAATAATAATAATTTTTTAAAAAATTAAAAAAAAAAAAAAGAAATCACACAGAAAGCCACCAAGCCTCAGTTTACACTTCCAACATGGAATGTCTCTACCACACAGGCAATCCGTCCCAATTCTGAATGCTACTGATTACTAGGTAATTTTCTTTCTACTGAGAACATTTTCCCTCCCCCAAATTTCTGTCTGCTGATCCCAGTTCTTCATTCCAAAGCCACGCAAAATAAGAATAATCTATCAACGCCATGACAGCAGCCCTTCAAGAGTTCGAAGATCCTTTGGTGCTGTAAGAATTCTATTTGCCAGACTAAACACTGGTTCTCTATAGACTTCACTCTTTCTTCCATTGACGCTTTTACTATCTTGATCAGATTTCCATGGATGTAGTCCAGTTTGTAAATATGCCCTTTATATGAAAAAAGAAGAAAGCTTTTCTTTTCTAATGATAAAACTAACACATGTTCCTTATAAATAATTTATAAATCATGTATATCCATAAAGAAAACAAACTTCCCATTTTCTAACAGAAGGAAAAGCTATGAAATTAAAGCATAAGAGAGAAAAACCCCATACTTCCTTTATCCAGAATAACCACCGTTAACATCTCAGTATGTGTCTTCTCCATTTTTTAAATTTAAAGATCGTATTTAACATATTTTTTGTAAACTGGATTTTTCACTTAATGAAAAGGAATATTTTCATATTTGTGAGAAAGAGGGCCCAGCTCACGTACACTGAGTCAGTCCTTGCTGCACATGCTCTTCTGCTACCTGATTCCTGAAAATGGCTGTCAGTTGGATCAGATTAGGCAAGGTTTCCCTTGAGTCAAAGGGAACTCTTAGCAGACTGTGCATGATCTGGGAACAGGCAACTGTCCCTGGCTCAAAAGTAATATAAAACTTTATATTTAGCCAAAAGGGATCAGAGCAGGAATTTAAGGCTATTCTATCTGAATGAACTCACTATCCCCTCAAAAGCACTTATGTAAGGCTTTTCACTGAAATGTTTGTCTCTTCTACCTACCAAGCTATGGTTGGTTAGTAATTGGTTCCAAACCTTTTAACTGGCATGAAATTTAAGAGAAGCATCTTTGAGAAAATGCTGCTTTTTGTTAACTGATTATACAATTAAATACAACATATGTTCAGTTACCTATAAACTGCAATAAGGTACTACTTGAAGCAAAAGGTAGGTACAAATCCATGTTCCTGATTCCTAATAACTTCCTTTCGCTTTAATCCATGTGAATTTTTTCCTATCATAATCCCCAAATGGGAGAGCCAGGATGATCATGCATTTTCACAAACCTTCCTATTAACTCCCTCTTAAAAAGCATCTGGGCAGCTTACAGAAACAGAAGTTCTCTTTTTCTTCTGAACTGCTCTGAAAAGTGGTCATCAAGTTAACACTGGTACCTCTACTCTCAATGCTGAGGCTTATTTCTTCAGAGCACAGTCAGGGTCTGTGGCTCCCAACTCAAGCCTCAAGGTATCGTATCTCAAGAGCAAAGCAAGACAAGAAGCTCCTAGACTTCAGGAATCACCCTTCATAATGGTAAGGGTGAACATGAATCCCTGCAGATGTTAGCTCTCAACAGTTCACCTTTCCGAACTTGGACATGCTTAAGGCGATACTTGTTTTAAAATATCATGTGTTCTGAATTCAGCCGTTTTTTTTTTTTTTTAAGATTTTATTTATTTATTTGACAGAGAGAGAAATCACAAGTAGGAGGAGAGTCAGGCAGAGAGAGAGAGAGAAGCAGGCTCCCGCTGAGCAAAGAGCCCGATGCGGGGCTCGATCCCAGGACACTGAGATCATGACCTGAGCCGAAGGCAGCGGCTTAATCCACTGAGCCACCCAGGCGCCCCGAATTCAGCCGTTTTAACAACAATGCAGAATGACTCCTCACATCAGCATACTTTTTTCTTTTCTGAATAGGTAGTCTAGCTGCACTGGTTGCCCAGCACCAGTGTGTGGACACATCAGAACCACGTGAGCAGCTTTCTAAAATAGAGATTCCCAGGCTCGGTCTGGAGATATTCTGGCTCACAAGGTCTGCGGTGAAATCTTCATTTTTAGAAGTTTCTCAGCTTACTTTGAGAACCAGTGGGCTAGCAGAAAGCACTGAAAATGCTTTCTTACGCACAAAGTGCTGAAAATGCTTTCTTACGCACAAAGCGTAAGAAAACCAGGACTGTGGTTCTGGCTTACCCTCTGGCTAAAGGGGAGTTACTCTTTATCCTTCAGTTACTTTCTTCACGGATGGGTTTTAGAGCAATTATAGTAGTCACTATTATATATACTCTGACTTGATCTCCTTTAAAGATATCAATAAGCAAGTGGTATTCTTTTGTATTCCTTCCAGTGAAAATTAAAGAATGGCTGGTATAGCTATTCAAAATCATGACAGATGTCTATCTCTGTTTTCCATTCAGTTGACATCTCCTTACCTCTAGCAAGTTCTCTAGTTCATTAAGCAAACAAACATCAAGGAAGCACCTTGAGAATTATTTAAGATTTCATCCAATGGAAAAAAGACAGCCTCTTCAATAAATGGTGTTAGGAAAATTGGACAGCCACATGCAGAAAAATGAAATTGGACCATTTCCTTACACCACACACAAAAATAGACTCAAAATGGATGAAGGACCTCAATGTGAGAAAGGAATCCATCAAAATCCTTGAGGAGAACACAGGCAGCAACCTCTTCGACCTCAGCCGCAGCAACATCCTCCTAGGAACATCGCCAAAGGCAAGGGAAGCAAGGGCAAAAATGAACTATTGGGATTTCATCAAGATCAAAAGCTTTTGCACAGCAAAGGAAACAGTTAACAAAATCAAAAGACAACTGACAGGATGGGAGAAGATATTTGCAAACGACATATCAGATAAAGGACTAGTGTCCAAAATCTATAAAGAACTTAGCAAACTCAACACCCAAAGAACAAATAATCCAATCAAGAAATGGGCAGAGGACATGAACAGACATTTCTGCAAAGAAGACAACCAGATGGCCAACAGACACATGAAAAAGTGCTCCATATCACTCGGCATCAGGGAAATACAAATCAAAACCACAATGAGATATCACCTTACACCAGTCAGAATGGCTAAAATCAACAAGTCAGGAAATAACAGATGCTGGCGAGGATGCGTAGAAAGGGGAACCCTCCTACACTGTTGGTGGGAATGCAAGCTGGTGCAACCACTCTGGAAAACAGCATGGAGGTTCCTCAAAATGTTGAAAATAGAACTGCCCTATGACCCAGCAATTGCACTACTGGGTATTTACCCTAAAGATACAAACGTGGTGATCCGAAGGGGCACGTGCACCCGAATGTTTATAGCAGCAATGTCCACAATAGCCAAACTATGGAAAGAACCTAGATGTCCAGCAACAGATGAATGGATAAAGAAGATGTGATGTATATATACACAATGGAATACTATGCAGCCAACAAAAGAAATGAAATCTTGCCATTTGCGACAACATGGATGGAACTAGAGTGTATCATGCTTAGAGAATTATTTAAGATTTCATCAAACATTCCCATTTGGTTTCTGGATTCATTCCATTGCTTTAGGATTCCTGAATTTTTATTTATTTATTTATTTTTTACCACAAGTCCTCTGCCAACTAAAAATGAGAATATGTTTGTTCTGAGCTATCCTTTAATCATTCCTTCCAATAATTACTGGCTAGATTCAGCCCCCATGTAGAATGTAATGCTCTAAACTCCCTAGTGACTCCAAAGTAAGATGCTGGTTCAACCATAGGAAACCTATCTATCTCAAAAGCAAGTAAACAATTTTATGTGGCCACAAATTGCAATGCTAACAATTTACTGTTATTTTCTTTGCTGTGGCGACATGTATTATTTAAGCTTTCAAATTATTTAATCCTAAAATTTCAATATTTATTTTAATTAGTTCCTTCTATAAGATGCTGTTAGTATTCAAGCTAAGGGGGGGATATGTGAGACACTAAAATAAAGGAAACTAGGACTTATTTTTGCTTTTGCCTTTTATTTTAATTTTTTTAGATTTTATTTATTTATTTGACAAACAGAGATCACAAGTAGGTAGAGAGGCAGGCAGAGAGAGATGGTGGGGGGAGGGGAGAAGACCCCCTGCCGAGCAGAGACCCCCAATGTGGGGCTCAATCCCAGGACCCTGAGCTCATGACCCAAGACGAAGGCAGAGGCTTTAACCCACTGAGCCACCCAGGCGCCCCTTGCCTTTTATTTTAAATGGCTTCCTGCAACTTACTAACTTTAGATGGATGCCCACCCAAATGATTAACATTTTCTCCTGGCTTGTCTTCCTAGGACAATATAATATATGGAGGTCAGATGTTAGGAAATTGACTCCTCTAACTTAAATATAACTTTTTAGTACAAATGTAGTAATCTGAAGGTCATGTGCACTTGAATATTTATAGAAGCAATGTCCACAATAGCCAAAGGATGAAAAGAACCTAGATGTCCAACAACAGATGAATGAATAAAGAAGATGTAATATGCGTGTGTGCGCGCACACACACAGGAATACTATGCAGCCATCAAAAAACCAAAATCTTGGCATTTGCAATGACGTGGATGGAGCTAGAGGGTATTATGAGAAGCGAAATAAGTCAGTCAGAGAAAGACAATTATATATGATCTCTCTGATATGAGGAATTGAGAGGTAGGGCAGGGGGGTCATGGGGGTAGGGAGAGAAAAAGTGAAACAAGATGGGACCAGGGAGGGAGAAAAACCATAAGAGACTCATAATCTCAGGAAACAAACTAGGGGTTGCTGTGGGGTCAGGTAGGGATAGTGTATCTGGGTTATGGACACTGGGGAGGGCGTATGCTATGGTGAGTGCTGTGAACTGTGTAAGACTGATAATTCACAAACCTGTACCCCTGAAGCAAATAATACATTATATGTTAATAAAAATAAATAAATATAACTTTTTAAAAACTTAGATATTAAAGCTTTGGTTGCCATTAATGAAATGTGTTTAAATATTTTTCACTTGTCAAGCCCTTCATACCATGTCTACTTATCACAGCCATAAAGCTGGTGAAGGCCTGAGAGGTCTGTGAGCTGAATACCGCCATGCCTTCTACAGCACCCTAAATCAGTCGTCACCCAGGTTCTCCTTGACAAGCAAGTACAGAGGTTGGCAAACTTCTGTAAAGGGTCAGACAGTAAATGCAACTGACCACTGAACAACATAGGTTTGAACTGCATGGGTTCGTGTATATGCAGATTTTTTTCCATAAATACAATATAGTGATATAAATGTATTTTCTTTTCCTTATGATTTTCTTAACATTTTCTTTTCTCTAGCTCGCTTTATTGTAAGAATATAGTATGTAAGACCTATACCAAATATGTGTGCTCACATGTGTGTATAATATTTCAAAATAGTGTAATCAACTATTTATGTTATCTGTAAGTCTTCTGGTCAACAGTAGGCTATTAATAGTGAAGTTCTTGGGGAGTCAAAAGTTACATGCTGATTTTCAACGGCATAAGGGGTCGGTACCCTTAACTCCCACATCACTCAAGGGTCAACTGTATTTTAGGCTTTATCTATGGTCTCTGTCAAACTACTCAACTCTGCTATTGCAGGGCAAAAAGCAGCCACAGATAATAGACAATACATAATGAATGGTTGTGGCTGCATTCCAATAGAATTTTACTAACAAAAACAGGCAGCAGGTTGGAGTTGGCCTGTAAGCCATAATTTGCCAACCCCTATCTAGTAACTTCACGAGATAAAGTATTCCATTTATAAGACAGTGCTAATTCTTCATTCCATTCAACAGCTATTTACAGAGGGCTTACATTAAGCCGAGTGCTATACTGGTACAAAGAAGTTCCACATAGCCCTCTCTCTGAACTCCTCTCCTGTGTTTCTGGTTGTCTCCCCACTACACAGTAGTAGTGGACTGGACACAGTTACAGTCCAAAGGGCTTATAAGGCCCCCAGGCTATTGTTCTTGTTGTCCTCTCCTGCTTCACCTCTTACCATACCACTTCTCCAATGTGCTCTAAATACCTGAATTCTATATCACCTCTACTGATTTGGCCCAAAATTCAACTCCACTTCTCAGCCCTTAAAATCAAAATAAATTCCACTCAAATCTTTATTCCATACGTTCTGGAAGTCCAAAGCCTTCCTCAGAATATTCCACATTCCCAGGACAGGGGTGGGAGTGGTCACCAATGGACTTTCTGACTTTGTTTTCCTTTGGTTCTACTTCTGCTGCTTTTGTTCGGTAACACTTTGACCCAGATGTGAAACACAGTCATTCTCCAGTTTCCTCCAAAGACCTCATCCACACAGAGCATTTGTGAGCCTGGTAAACTTCCCTGATCAGTTAGGGATCAAAAGGAAGAATCATGTCTGATTCCTATGAAAAGTAACTGTTGAATGGGGCAACGCTTTTAAAACTTTTGCATGTGTAACAATCATCAAGAGGGCTTTATTAAAACAGATTATGCCCTCCGCCAAGAAATTCTGATTCCTAGCCCTGAGGGAAAGCCTGAGAATTTATATTTCTAGTAAGCTTTTAAGAGAGGTTGATGTTGGGTCTGGATAGCTCAGTCAGTTGAGCAGCCAATTCTTGGTTTTGGATCAGATCCTGATCTCAGGGTTTTAGGATCAAGCTACGTGTCAGGCTCCATGCTTAGCATGGAGTCTGCTTGAGGATTCTCTCTCTCTCTCCCCCTCCACCTCTGCCTCTCACTCCACCTGTGAGCTCAAATTCTCTCAAATAAATAAATAAATAAATCTTTTTTAAAAAGAGAAATGCTGCTGCTACTGTTAGCCCATGGTCCACACTTTGAGAATCACTATTAAAGGAGCTCTAGATAAAAATTAGGAGCAAGGGCTTCTGCTCCTTTACATGACTTTCCATTTTTTAAAAAATATTTTATTTATTTGACAGACAGAGATCACAACTAGGCAGAGAAGCAGGCACAGAGAGAGGTGGGGGGAAGCAGGCTCCCTGTTGAACAGAGAGCCCGATGCGGGGCTGGATCCCAGGACACTGAGATCATGACCTGAGCTGAAGGCAGAGGCTTTAACCCACTGAGCCACCCAGGCACCCCATGACTTTCCATTTTTAAAAATTAAAAGACAATCTGCATGTCCATCGATAGATAAATGTGTAAAGAAGATGTGTGGGGTGCGTGTGTGTGTGTGTGCAAGTAATGGAATATTACTCAGCCGTCAGAAAGAATGAAATCTTGCCATTTGCAACAATGTGGGTGAACTAGAGAGTATTATGCCAAGCAAAATAAGTCAGTCAGAGAAAGACAAATATCATATAATTTCACTTAAATGTGGAATTAAGGAAACAAAACAGAGGGTATATTGGTGGCTCAGTTGGTTAAGTGATTGCCTTCAGCTCAAGTCATGATCCTGGAGTACTGGGCTCCCTGCTCAGCAGGGAATCTCCTTCTCCCTCTGACCCTACCCCCCTCATGTTCTCTCTCAAATAAATAAATAAAACCTTAAAAAAAGAAGGAAACAAAACAAATGAACATAGGGGAAGGGAAGGAAAAATAAGATGAAAGCAGAGAGGGAGACAAATTATATAAGACTCTTAACTATAGGAAAGAAACTGAGGGCTGCCGAAGGGGAGGACGACGGAGGGGTGGGGTAACTGGGTGCTGGGCATGAAGGAGAGCACTTGACAGAAGGAGCACTGGGTGTTACATGCAACTGACGAATCACTAAATTCTACCTCTGAAACTAATAATATGCTCAAATGTTAATTAAACTGAATTTAAATTAAAAAAAAATCTCTAGCTAAGACCATTCAACGGGGAAAAACTATTCTTTTGAACAAAAGGTGCTGGGACAACTGGATATCCACATGCACAAGAATGAAGCTGTATCCTTATCTCACACCATGAATAGAAATTAACAACATATCAACATGGATCAAAGACCTAAATGTGTAACAGCTAAAACTATAAAAACTGTTAAAAGAAAACATATGGGTAGATCTTCATGATCTTGGATTCAGCACTATATTCTTGACACTAAAAGCACAAGAAACAAGAGAAAACAGATAAACTGGACTTCATCAAAATTAAAATAAAAAACTTTGTGCTTCAAAGGATACTACCAAGAAAATGAAAATACAACATAGAGACAAAGTAAGAGAAAATATTTGCAAATCCTATATCTGAGAAGGGACTCCTACTATCTAGTAATTTTACACCTCAGTAATAAAAAGAGCCCAATTTAAAAAGGACAAAGGATCTGAGTAACAGACATTTCTCCAAAGAACATATACAAACGGCCAATAAGCATGTGAAAAGATGCTCAACATCATTAGTCATTAGGAAAATGCAAATCAGAACCACAAAGAGCTACTATTTCCAGGCACTAGGAAGGCTGTATAAAAAAAGAGAGAAAGGAGATTAGTGACTGCTTTGGCCTGGGTGGGGAAGGCCAAGTGGGGAAATGATGGCTAAAGGGTACAAGGTTTCTTTTTGAGGTGATAAAAGGTTCTAAAATTATTGTGATGGTTATACATATTTGTGAATAGACTAAAAACCATTTAATTGTTCACTTTAAATAGATGACTTATATGGAATGTAAACTGTATCTCAGTAAAGATGTTTAAAAGAAATTAGCACATGAATAACAGTAAAAAAATAATAGTCATCATCTGTTGGCCCTCAAGAATTTAACCTTGTTCCTTCAGCAATCTGATGAGGTCTTTCATAGCTGTGTATTGACTTCCTTGTCTAGTTTTAAATACTTTGATGGCAAAAATTAGGCTTTTGGCATAAGGATACCACTCTAATACTCTTCAGCATTGTCCCAAAGGTAATAACTCTGCTGAGGATTCAGTGCAGTTACAATGCGACAGTGCAGTGATTCTCAGTATTTTTCGAAGACGAGGATCTCTTTGTTTTTCTGTTCATTGTCAACAGTTTTTATCATGATAAAAACAGTGTCATGATTCATTGACTGACACTGAAAAAAAAAATAATGACCAGAAGCTTTTATGTATTTGACAATGCTTTACAATGAAGTTTCATTTAAGTATGTAATGCCCACATGTATTTGAAAATTGGTAGTGTGGTATTCGTAAGATGTTTGTTTATTTGTTCTACAGATCATTCTTAGTGAGCTTGTGATTTTGCTGACTCCTGAAATAATGCTGACTCCCCCTGTGTCCTACTGCCCCATTATTTAGGCATATCATTATTACTTTCATATCATAGAGCTCTCGTGAGCGAAATACCATATATTAGGTGCATGATACAGTGCTTGGCATTTAAGTGATCTCCATCTTGCTTTCCCTTTCCTGTGTTACCATCAGCCAGTTTTGAACAAAGGGACATTCTGGGGTCTTCTGGGTAGTTTGATTACAATGGGACAGAGTTTCAGGCAGTGAATGGGGGGTGGGGGCAGGCCACGTCTCTGAGAGGGTGGGTGAGAAGGCATGGAAGATCTCCTAGAGCAACAGTGTATCTCATAATTTACCCAGCACAGAGAAGTCCGTGTTTTAAAAATGCAATCCAAAAGTAATTTTGAGGGGTCCCTGGGTGGCTCAGTGGGTTAAAGCCTCTGCCTTCGGCTCAGGTCATGATCCCGGGGTCTTGGGATCAAGCCCCGCATCAGGCTCTCTGCTCAGCAGGGAGCCTATTTACCCACCCCACTGCCTGCCTCTCTGTACTTGTGATCTCTGTCAAATAAATAAAATCTTTAAAAAAAAAAAAAGAAAAAGTAATTTTGAAGCTATAGGAACTTTGTCTTAGTCTCTTCAGGCTGCTGTAACAAAATAGCATAGACTGGGTTGCTTCTTACAAATAGCATTTCCTTCTCCCAGTTCTGGAGGCTTCAAGTCCAGGATCATAATGCCAGCATGGTCACATTCTGGTGAAAGCCATCCTCCTGGTTGAGACCTGCCACCTTCTTTCTTTCTTTTTTTTTTTTTTTTAAATTTTTAATTTTTTATCAACATATAATGTATTATTAGCCCCAGGGGTACAGGTCTGTGAATCATCAGGCTTACACAATTCGCAGCACTCACCATAGCACATACCCTCCCCAATGTCCATTACCCAACCATCATCTCCCTACACCCCTCCCCCCAGCAACCCTCAGTTTGTTTTGTGAGATTAAGAGTTTCTTATGGTTTGTTTGCTTCCCAATCCTATCTTGTTTCATTTTTTCCTTCACTACCCCTCAAACTCCCCACGATGCCTCTCGCATTCTTCATATCAGGGAGATCGTATGATAATTATCTTTCTCTGACTAACTTATTTCGCTCAGCATAATACCCTCTAGTTCCATCCACGTCATCGCAAATGGCAAGATTTCATTTCTTTTGATGGCTGCATAGTATTCCATTGTATATATATACATCACATCTTCTTTATCCACTCATCTGTTGATGGACATCTAGGTTCTTTCCATAGTTTGGCTATTGTGGATATTGCTGCTATAAACGTTCAGGTGCATGTGCCCCTTCCAATCACTACATTTGTATCTTTAGGGTAAATACCCAGTAGTGCGATTGCTGGGTCATAGGGTAGCTCTATTCTCAACTTTTTGAGGAACCTCCTTTCTGTTTTCCAGAGTGGTTGCACCAGCTTGCATTCCCACCAACAGTATAGGAGGGTTCCCCTTTCTCTACATCCTCGCCAGCATTTGTCATTTCCTGACTTGTTAATTTTAGCCATTCTGACTGGTGTGAGGTGGTATCTCATGTGGTTTTGATTTGTATTTCCCTGATGCTGAGTGATGTGGAGCACTTCTTCATGTGTCTGTTGGCCATCTGGATGTCTTCTTTGCAGAAATGTCTGTTCATGTCCTCTGCCCATTTCTTGATTGGATTATTTGTTCCTGGGTGTTGAGTTTGATAAGTTCTTTATAGATTTTGGATACTAGCCCTTTATCTGATATGCCATTTGCAAATATCTTCTCCAATTGTCTTTTGGTTTTGTTGAGTGATTCCTTTGCTGTGCAAAAGCTTTTGATCTTGATGACGTCCCAATAGTTCATTTTAGCCCTTGTTTCCCTTGCCATTAGTGATGTTTCTAGGAAGAAGTTGCTGCAGCTGAGGTTGAATAGGTTGCTGCCTGTATTCTCCTTAAGGATTTTAATGGATTCCTTTCTCCCACTGAGGTCCTTCATCCATTTGGAGTTTATTCTTGTGTGTGGTATAAGGAAATGGTCCAATTTCATTTTTCTGCATGTGGCTGTCCAATTTTCCCAACACCATTTGCTGAAGAGACTGTCTTTTTTCCATTGGGCATTCTTTCCTGCTTTGTCAAAGATTAGTTGACCCTAGAGTTGAGAGTCTATTTCTGGGCTCTCTATTCTGTTCCATTGATCTACGAGTCTGTTTGTGGAGACCTGGCACCTTCTTGCTGTGTCCTCACATGGTGGAGGGGGCTAGTAAGCTCTCAGGGGTCTCTCTCTTTTTTTTTTTTTTTTTTTAGGATTTTATTTATTTATTTGGCAGACAGAGATCACAAGTAGGCAGAGAGGCAGGAAGAGTGAGAGAGAGCGGGGGAAACAGGCTCCCTGCTGAGCAGAGAGCCTGATGTGGGGCTCGATCCCAGCACCCTGGGATCATGACCTGAGCCGAGGCTTTAACCCACTGAGCCACCCAGGAGCCCCATCAGGGGTCTCTTTCATAAGAGCTTTAGTCCCACTCATGATGACTCTCTTCCGACCTAGTCACTGAATAAAGGCCCCATTTTCTTCTACCATCACATCGGGCATTAGGATTTCAACCTATGGACTTTGGGGACAAAAACATTCTGACCACTGCATTCCATGTTGAAATTATTTCAGAAGTCTCTCTTTTCTCATAGGTATCAGGAATTAAGGGAGTCACACCAACAATGTAGACATCGATGGGGTGCTGATAGGGAATATGGTGGGATAATGCCCATTTCACTCCCTGAGGAACACAGGCGAAAATGTGGATCTCCTCGTGTCATGGGCAAAGGACATCAGCATTATGGATTTGGTGGAGAAACCTGGCCGAGGTAAGTAAACTTTCTGCCCTTCACACAGAGGTCTTTATTTTTCATTTTTCTTTATTTCTACTATGAGTTAAATCTACCTCCAAACTTACTTCTTTTACTGTTTATGAAAAGACACAGATGGAAAAACTAATTATATAATTTCTAATTCTGAAATCAGTAAAAAAAAAAAAATCTGTGTTTATGGATATTTCTGCAATCCTTAAAAATGTTTAAGTATTGTGATCAGAAATTTTGATTAATTCCCTTGCTAATCACATTTTATCTAAAACTAGATGGGAATATTCTTGAGAGACATTAAATTAAAAATGTTTTTGCTTGAGCAAATAGCTGGCCTAATTTGTACAGATGTTGTTGATTTGGGGAACTCTTGATTTCTAATTGTTCATCAATCTGTACTCATCAGAAACTACTGGGCACCATTTTCAAGTATTAAAATATTGCAATAATCATTTATAACTTTTACAGTCACTTTCTTTTCTTTTCTTTTTTAAACATTTTATTTATTTATTTGACAGAACAGAGATCACAAGTAGGCAGAGAGGCAGGCAGAGAGAGAGGAGGAAGCAGGCTCTCCACGGAGCAGAGAGCCCGATGCGGGGCTCGATCCCAGGACGCTGGGATCATGACCTGAGCCAAAGGCAGAAGCTTTAACCCACTGAGCCACCAGGCGCCCTTACAGTCACTTTCAACAATTTTATTCAAAACACATTAAAACTGAAGAGAAAGCAAAAAAATCTGAGCAAATTAAATGTCACATTAACTATTTGCGAAAAATATGAAACTTCAAAAAAAAAAACTATGAAATTTACTCAAAGCACAATCAGACTTTAACACAGTACCTACCTACTTGTTTTTATCTAACAAACCTGCTTACCTAGTTTACAACAATCTAGCTAAAGCCATTAAAAAAAATAAAGGAAGACAAGCTGCAAATAGAGAAAGAGCCACATTAATGACATGTGGCAGCCAACAACTTTAATGAAGCCTCAGTGAAGCAATAAAAAGCAGGCAAATGAAAAGGCCTGTCAGTCCTATTAGATGCAAATATTGACACATTATTAGATAGCAAGGACCTCAAGATTATTCATTCATCCAACACTTTTTTTTAAGTCCCCACTCTCATGGAACTTACTTTATAATATAATACAGATCTATAATATCTTTCCAAGGAAACTATTGTTCTCCTGGTTTTACAATACACAGCAGGAACTTTCCCTGGATCAGACAACTATGAAGTTGTGGAAAGGGACTGGAGTCCATGTTTCTTTGAGTCCAAAGCCCAAGCAAATTCTTTCATCCGTTCATTCCATTCATGATTTACTCTAGCTATTCATTTATGCAACAATTTGAGTATAGTAAGTATTGTGCTAGATACTAGAGGTACAGCTCCTTATGGAGTTTATGTGGGTTACCCTCGAAATTTATGTATTAAAAAAATGCACAACCTTCTAAAAGGATCAGAATTGTACTCACAGAATCCTAGAGCAAAGAGAGACCCAAAGAGGAGTGTCTTAAGGGAAATCAGTTTGAAATGAGAGGTTTGTGTCTGCTGCCTCACTGAAGGCAGCCTTGGGTAGGCCACTGGGAGATGAAGTACTTGTTCCAATTAGAACACCCACCATCCCCGACTCAGAAATGCAGGTTCCTGTGTTCTGTTCTCTTCATATCCCTTTAGGTCAAATGTAACCACTTTGGCGTACTTATCTCTTAAAAATATATTTAGGACACAGTCCTGTTTTCAGATATAACGCACATCCCTTGACAAACCACTACAACATAGTTTTTACTTGTTTCTTAATAGGGAATAACTTGTGTCACAGTATTTTTCTTTCTCCCAAAAAAGGGGCCTTTTATACAAAATAATAAGAGTATTCTCTAGCTCTCTGAGGTGTGAAGCCTCACGTGGTCCACGTAAGAGCTTGTGCTACCAATCATACTCTACCACCTTCCCTGCTGGGGATTTGCAGGGGGGTGCTGTGGTGACAAACAGGCATCACTTATCAGAAACAGGATCACTCCTTTGCCTCACCAGCCCTCCTGTCATCTGACTTGGTAAACTGAAAGTACCTACTGCTTAGAAAAGTATCTAGTGAAATGTCCTACGGTATGTCATCTGAGGTTAAGAAAGTAAAAGAACATGGCTTACTAATGGAATTATGATCACATGCATTTATATATGCATTTTCCAGTGCAACGTCCCCCTTCCCAATGTCACTCTTCCTCCCAGCACTTCATGACATAACTATATCTAAGTAAAACTCTTGTAAAGAACTTTAACAGTATCTACTTAACCAGAGGGGCAAGTTTCAGAAATTCCAAGCAAAGCTGTCATCACCTAATTTGGCACACATTCATTTAGAAGAATGACGTTACAAAGTAATAAAAATTTGTAACTTCATTTTCACTTCCATAAACACTTCTCTTTTTTTTAAGATTTTATGTATTTATTGAGAAAGTGCACATGTGTGTGTGAAAGCAGAGACAGCGCAGAAGGGGAGAAAGAGAGAATCTCAGGCCAACTCTGCACTGAGCGTGAAGCCCATGTGGGGCTTAATCTCACCCCCCTGAGATCATGACCTGAGCTGAAGCCAAGAGTCAGACGCTTAACCAACTGAGCCACCTAGGCGCCCCCATAAGCACTTCTTTTTATAAGTTAGTAAAGTAGCAACATTTTTACTTTATTTCAGAAAAAGGGAATGGATCTTCCTCTAAGGTACTGGAAATGTTAAGAAGCTGTTAAATAGATATCCAGAGCTCTGTGAACTAAAGACTACTCTGAAATTCCTGCTAACTATAACTAGCACTCTATAATAATGATAAGTAGTAGGGGCAGTGGCAGTGGTGGTCATGGTAGTGATGCTTGAAGGTTAATGTTTATGAAGCAAAATCATAGAATATCCCTCTCCTGTTACCTAAATATGTGAAATAAATGGGAAATTTACCAGCAGGCCCCTAAACAATACAAAAAGAACACCTTATGCCATTAATTTGAATGTGCTAAGGAAAGAAAATTATATGTAGTTTATTGCAGTTCTAACTAAATTTTCCTCAAGAGGGCATTTGGAGCAGGACAATTCTTTGGCCCATACACTGTTAGATATTTAACATCTTTAGCCCTTAACCTAATACCAGTCTCATTCATTGTGACAACCAAAATAATACCAGCAGCCTGTACTTCCAGACTCTCCCTGGAAGTGCTGGAGGCACAGTGGGAAGCCACACTATTGGCTGAGAGGATTTATACCCAATCCCATCCCTTCATTCCAAATGCACATGGAGACTAGGTGAGTCAACAAAATCCTGATTTTGTTGTTCAGTGTTTGTTCAATGTTGTTGATGTGTGTTCAAATCCTCCAATTTGAAGAGAAGACTGAAAGACTGAGTAGGTAATCCTGTTAGAGTAGAAAGAATGCCTCAAGAATAGAAGCCTCTATCTTAAAACAGCAAGATCTCAAGAGATGAAGTTGCGCAGAATGTGTACTCTTCCAGAACACTGCGATGACTGGAGGGAAGGTACGGCTACTTCCCTAACTGAAAGGAATGAGCCTTATAGAGGACATTTAACAGGATCTTAGACTGTCGTACCCCAGATGCTTGTATTCTATCTGACACAACCTCAGCACTTACTCTCTGCCACCTCCATCCCGAGGCTAAAGAAATACAGAGACAATAATATTCCATCGTCAAGCCTGTAGAACAGACAGAAAGGCCAACTGATTTCAGATGACAGAATCAAGAATTTACTCACACTGTATCACAACAAATAGCTGGGTTTAGACAGAGCTGTTCAATTAAATACACGCAACATGAGAACATATGGTAAGGCAATTTTGTAAAACAGGAAAAGAAAAGATATGATATATATGTATAATACATATATTACATATTTTTTAATATATAAAACACATGAAGAAACTAGTCTGAGAAAAAACAGCCCAGGAAACAAAAGTAGATTCTCTAAAGGACAAAATAAGTATATGAATCTAATTTTAAAAAAATGATTAAACGATAGAACATTATAAAAAGGGAGATCACCGGGCTAAGGGAAAAATGAGAAAAACAACTACACAAAAGCACGCACAAATCTAGTACAAAAAGCAGCAGCAAGAAACCGGATAGATGTGACTGCACATCGGTAAGGCAGAGGGGAAAGATAAGGATATTAAAGCAATAAAAATGAAGATATGCTAAATTAAAAAGATAAGAATAATTACTTATCATAAGGAAAACTAAAGTCCCAAATGTAGATCATCTAACAAGTAAAACAACAAATAATAAGTAAATCTAACAGAACTAAGTACTCAGAGATACACAAGAAAGTTCCCTTGAAATTAAGAACTGAATCTGAAAATCAAAAAGACTTACCTAATACAATGGAAAAAAACTGAAGTGGAACTACCGACACTGAGATACAACCTGGTTATATTATTTTATTCACAAAGAAGCCTGTGTTCTCAGGCCACTCACATTCAAATCAAAGTCCAGGGCAGATATGGACGACTAGCAGAACGGAGGGTACACATTTGCATCCTGGTTGCTCAAGAGGCTGGAAGTAGATTTTCTGGATTCTTCCTGGGAAAATGGGATATTCAAAATGTGGAAAACTAACAAAATGTAGAGAGGGTGTAATAAAGATGCAAGCCATCTGTGCCAGCCAGCCGACTGCCATGCTAAATAATAGCAGCAATGACAATAATATACTTTTCTATTCAACGTGGGGTCCAGGGACTGGCAGCATCAAGGAAACGGTGAATGCAAAATCTTGGACCGCCCCCCACCCCAGGTTGACCGAGACAGAATCCCCATTTTAAGAAAACCCCTCAGGTAATTCTAACATGTAACAAAATTGGAGAACTGCTGCCAGAGTAAGAAAATGCAAGACTTTTTCATACAAATGAAAATGCACTCACCTCCTCAAAAGGGGAAATTCAGAGTCTTATCAGTTCCTGCATCCAGCTCCAAGTCCAAGAGCTCTGGGTGATGTTCTCCTCTCTAGTTCAGTTATAACCTTGTCCTGATATCCACAGCTATGCACTTATTGAAGTAAATCATCGTTAACACCCTATAAAGAGTAATAAAGAAATAAGGGAAAAAGGTGAATGCAAAAAATAAAACTAGTTAATACTTAGAAATATAATAAATACATTATAATATTTCCATGTTATATATTACAGTCTATAAAAACATACTTGTATAATATCATTATCTATATATTAATATAATTACATACCTACATCCAAGTTCCCTTTCCCTCAGTCAGTACCTGAGCTGGTAGGAGTTCATTACCTGGTGCAGGGCCTGCAGTTTTCTTCCTGAGAGATCTAGCAATTAGTGGTTCTGCCTGTGTGAAGCTACTCCAGTATTCCATTAACTTTATGCCACTAGAAACAATCCCAGGAGGTTCCCAAAATATTCTTTAGATTCTAGAGACACTCCTTTTCCCCATCATGACATAACAGCAGTCCTCTTACTCTTGACATTTAGGATCAATCATCCCAATCTATTTGGTATAATCCCTTCTTGCCTGTTTCCCCCAATCATAAGGAACCCCAATTACCACATCATCAGTTCAACTTCCAATTCAATGGGGCCACTGTGTTTCCTGATGAAGCATTTCTCCCTTGACCTCAAAACCAGCAAAACTCAACGTGGCTGGGAAGGAAGTAAAATTTTTCTCAAGTGTAATAATAAGTGTAACAGTGAGAGGTACCACTCCCACTTCCACCCTTCATTTTTTTACACCATCCATTCTGGCTAGAGAAACCATTTATTGGTCACTCGTTCAGAGCATGTGCCACGCTCTTAAGGACAAGCTTCAACCAGAAATGAATCTTCATTAGGCTCATCTACGTTCTGTAAATATGGTAAGTGTGTGTGTTCTCTATATTCAATCAGTGCTTTATTTCTTTGGTGGTAAATTGAGTTCCTTAGTCAAAAGTAGTATTCTGTAAGATGGCATGCAGCGAAGAAGGTATTCAGTAAGTCCGCTGGTGGTGTAACTGGCAGAAGTTTAGTGAGAAGGAAAGGCAAATCCATCTTTGTAAGTATATACTCATGCTGGGATAAATCACCTCTTTCCTGATGGAAGGGGTCCAGTGTAATCAACCTGCCCCCAGAGGGCTGACTAGCACACCTAAGGAGGTTTTTCTCTATGAGATACTTAGGGTTAGTGACTTCTGCTGGCAAACTCAGATGTGGCCAGGTGAGTTTGAAGAGAAGTTCATGTTGCTGAATCTACCCATGACTTCTGTCCTGCCTCCATGAAGCCACGGAGCAAGCCCTGGGGTGACTGGAGAGGGCCTGACTGATACAAAGTTGGTCACTTTATCTACCTAATTATGAAGTACCCTTCAAGCATTCTTGTGTGGTAAAAATAACCCTCACACTCTAGGACCATTCTCAGAGGCTGAAAAGCAAGTTTTTTAGAACCTATCTTGGGTAGGTGAGATAAAAGATGAGTATTTAAAAGATACGGGGAGCCACAAGTGACAGTTGAGCACCACCATACATCCTAAAACATTACAGGCACCAAGCATAAAGGCTAATGTAAGCTATGAACTTTAGGTGGTAACGATGCAGGTTCATCAGCTGTAACACATGTACCACTCCGGTGGGGCGTGTTAATCGTGAGGGAGGCTTAGTATGTGTGAGGACGAAGGGTGTATAGGAAATTTATCTTCTCTCAACTTTGCTGTGAACCTAAAACTGCTCTAAAAAAATAAGTCTTTCTAAAAAAAATCAAAGACAAGGTCCAGTTTCCTCTGACCACTGCCCCACTAAACCCAGTTTCCTTCCTAGAGAGAACCACTGTTACCACTTTGGTATGTCTCTTTCACACTTTTTGTTCACAATTATATAATCGTACATGTACCCATTGACAATATATGTAGTATATTGTTTATGTGTGGAATCACTGCATATATAGTAGTAGGCAACTTGGTTCTTTTTTTCTCTTTACAATCTAGAGACTGTAAACACAGATCTATTAAATTATTTTTAATTTCTCTTTGTGTTCCACAATGTAGATGCATCATGGACTATTTAGACATCTTCATATTGTTTCCTCTTTTTGGGGGGGCATTAACTATATGTAATGAATATTCTTCTTATACAGGCTTCCTTGAGCTCAGGCACAAATATTCCTCTAGAGAAAATCCTTAGTGAAAGTTATGGGTCACAATATATGAATATTTTCAATTTCAGTAATATAGCCCAAATGCTTTATATTCTCATGGTAGTATATAATAATATCTATGTCCCCATACTCTTGGACAACTGTGTTATATTATCAAACTATAATTTTTGCCCATCTAATAAGTATAAAGGTTATCTTGGTTATCAGAGTACATTTCTCTGTTTGAGTACTTATGTTTATATTTTCTTATGTATGGTCATTTATATTCCCTTTTCAGATCTTATTCTTTGCCCATTTTTATTGTATTTTAGTTACAGATTCTTATGTTCTACATATTAATCCTTTTCATATCTTTTTGCAAAAATTTCTTCCAAACTTTTAGCTTTTTTATTCCATCCTGTCTTCAAAAGTTTTTCTGCTGATGTTACAAAATTTCCTTTTAGATTTTGAGTTTAAAAGAAAAATATAATTTAAAATGTTTTCCTCACATGGGGCATCTGGGTGGCTCAAACAGTGAAGCACTGGACTCTTGATTTCAGCTCAGGACATGATCTCAGGGTTGTGAGATTGAGCCTGCACTGGGCTCTGCCGGGGGCGCAAGCCTGGCTTAACATTCTCTCTCTCCCTCTCCCCCTCACCTCCCCCTCTCTCCCTTTATCTCCCCACCACAAAGAAAAAAACATATTCTTGTATATCTTAATATTTGTTTTTCCCAATTCTTTAGATTTTTAATCCATCTGAAATTATCTTTATGCACAGTATGAAATACAAATCTATTCTTTTTCAAATGGCTAGTGAATTTTTCCTGCATTGTTTACTGAAAAGTAAATCCTTTTCCACTGACGTAAAATGCCACTTTTCATATACTGAATTTCCATATAAACATGGTTATATAATTTGTCTATTTGTCTTTTATATCTGACATCACTGCTTTAATTTGAAAAGGTGTTCAACTTAATCTTTTCTTTTCAGAAAACTTCCTATTGAACAATTCTATTATTTGACGCAGAATAAAAAAAGTGACATCTATGGAAATGATTCTTTGTAAGTTTGGGGTTTCTTTTCCTTATATTGGGACAAATAACTTTTTTAAGTAAAAATGAGTTATATGAGAAATAAAAAAGCCCCAAAATGGGAACTTTTAGAAAAACTGTTCCTTTTTTTCTTAAACAACTATCATTAATAATAGAAACCAAGACCAAAGAAACAGAAATAAAACAAATAATCCAAAACCCACTAAGAGTTTGTGGCATTTAACAAGAAAAAAACACAAAATATGGAATAGTAATGTTTGAAAGAATTCACACAAGTTATCTGGATCCCTTTCCCTGCCTTTGACCTAGTTAATCTAGTAAGAATCAGTTAAATTTCTTAAAACATTCACAGAAAATGCCCCAGCTCCCTCAACAATAGTTTTCATCAGGATCTTATGAGCCTGGAGGTTAATTATGACAATTAACAAATAATTTGTAATAAAATTACTCCCTTAGTCTCCTTTTTGGATAGGAATATTTTTAATCAGAGGAGTTATTTTCCAGTGTATTATGTTTTCCTCTTTGAAATAGTTTGGTGTACATTATTATAAAAGCATACTTTTAAATTTTCATATAAAAATAAAACACTGACAACACTGAACTAAAAATGAAAATACCACTTCCTTTCCTTTAACTATTAGAACTGTTGGGACTATTTATAGGAAGAAAGTTAATACAGAGTTCAGCCACAAGAGGGAGCCAAAAAGACATGAATTTTGTGGTTGGTAGGCTCTGGTTACTGATCCCTTTGGGATCAGTAAACTTTGAAAAGTAAATGTAGAGTGCAGCAGTAAAATAATGGACGGGTTCAAGCCAAGGAACTGGTGTCTCTGAGCATTTTTAATTTTTATTCAAACTTTTAAACTTGTAATTTTTTGAAAAGCTTTCCTTTATTTTTTCCATTTTAAAGTAAATGCATTTTAGGTATATTCTTGTCAATAGCATAGCTAAATTTGTCACTTGAGAAAAATTTTAGATGCTGATTTAATGTTTCATAGCCACCCTAGTAACAATACCCCTGGGATTCTTCATATTCACTGCCCCCCCCCCATCCCAACTCAACCACAAATATAACTAGAAGATATATTTCAGGTTTTTTTTTTTTTACTAGTAACAAGCCTACAAACCTGGAGTCCAAATAAAGAAAGACATAAGTTTCTTAAAATTAATGTGAACTATGTGTTTATAATACACTGTGGACTCAAAAAAGTATATAGCTTATGTACTACTTTCTAAATAAACATGTAACAATTGAATAGTATATTTTATGGATCTTTGCTATCAACAGATAACATTATATTCATTTTTCATGCCTGAAATATTTCAGAAATATCTGCATAGGCTGAAACTAAGTGTTGAGTCCAATAAAAGCAGGTAACATTCCTTCTCTAGTGTGGACTTTGCTCCTCAGGTTCAGTATTATTTCTTGGAAGGCAGGGCTCAGAGTAATTAGTAAATACACAACAGTGGCTCTTTTTTTGTAATTTAACATGATCTTGGCCTCAAATGAACTGATTCAGAAAAGACATGCCTCTAGGAACTTGTTCAGTTTTGTTCTAGCCCTTCTGTCAAGTGGGCAATGTTTACGATCATGAGAGATCAGCAATCCTGGGCAAAGGGACAAAGCACACACAGTACTTACACATCTTGTCCCACCAGCCACTCAGTTCACTTTAGGTCATGTAATTGCACCACATGTATTGTGTCAGGCTGCCTCTGAGCACTTTGGCTATTGCCTGATTATGAGGGTGAATGTCAATAAGAACCAAAACCATATTATCATTAGAAGCAGTAAGTCCTGCACCTGTACTGCAAATAGGAAATGCAAAATGGGTGGTGAGTGGGACTACAGTTAGATGGATCAACAGAACTGAGATATGAGGACATCGTATCTGTCTGGTCAATATCCAGTGTTCCAGAAAGCCAATCAAGAACATTATCATAAAGACACTGTAGTTTGAAAGTGGGATACATCATTATTCTTAAGCAAATTTCTAAAAGGAATGTATGCTTTTAAAAGTCCTTAATATTAAAAATTGGGATTTATTTCCTGTTTTTATTCTAGGATACCCAAACCACCTAATTCAACAGTAGGGTAAGTATATACTTATATTTTCCTTCCCTGTTACAATCAAGAAAGAAATATTGGCAATCCTCAGACAGTGTGAGGATAAATACACCTTTTCATGGAAGATTTTTTTTTTTTTTTTTGGTTTTATTTATTTGACAGAGAGGGACACAGTGAGAGATGTATCACTAGCAGGGGGAGTAGGAGAGGGAGAAGCAGGCTCCCCGCTGGGCAGGGAGTCAATCCCAGGACTCTGGGATCATGATCTGAGCTGAAGGCAAACACTTAACGACTGAGCCACCCAGGTGCCCCTCATGAAAGATTTTTTTTAACAAGTGGGAGAAGAGGCTATTATATACTGCTAACCTTTTTTAATAAGCTTTTTAATTTAGTAGAGTTTGAATTTATAGAATTACTTGAAAAATTGTATAGAACTCCTATATACCTCATACCCAGTTTCCCTATTAACAACATCCTATATTAGTATGGTATATTTGTCATAATTCATGAGTCATTATTGATGCATTGCTATTAACTAAAATCCATACTTCACTCAGATTTTTTAACAAACAAAAATAACCTTTATAATACATACAAGATATTGAATAAAATCTTGTATTATACATAGACTCAAGACACACAGAGTCTATAGCTTGCAGGTCTTAGAATAAAATATGTTTTGCTAAATCATTACCAGAAATAACTCAATACTATTAACTAGGAAACAGTTTCTAAAATCTGAGGGGAAAAAATTTCTGCCTTCATCCCAAATGATCATAATTAATCAGGGCCACTCCATGCCTTCCTAACTTCCTAACCTTTTATCCCTTCTTCACAAAGCCAAAATCCTAGCTACAGACAAAACTAAAAGGACCCAATAACTATGTATACACATTTTGCAAGCTTTCTATCAAGGGAACCAATTCCCAGGGGGAAAAAATGGCTTATGAAATTTTTGTGGTTTTTTGTAATTTAACATGATCTTGGCCTCAATCTCTACTTTCCGTTCATGTCTTTGTGATGAGAACAAGATACAATGAAAATCAATGTAATGGCCTTTGTCAGGAAGTCCTAACCAACATCAGATTAGTTGGAAATGGGGCCACCCTGCCCTGACCTCTGGGAGAATGCTAGCATTTACTTAGCTTGTTGAATGATCCTCTGATAAAGGTTAGAGATAAAGCAGTTAGCACAAGGCCTAGCATATAAATGCTTCGCTGTTGTTGTTGTACTTATTGTTGGGATTATCATGTCAAGGCACTGTCCTCTGAGTAGAATTCCTATTCATACAGTAGTTACAATGTCTCAGGACCTTCCACATTACCCACTGAGATATTTTTGTACAAATGTGACCATTTTACGAAACAGTCATACCACATTTCCTTAAACTTCATCAAGTCTGTGGGAAATAGAACTGGAAGTTTAAAAATTTAATCCCTCATTGATTCCCCATTCCTACTAATTCATCCATCTTTGCTCAAACTGACACATACTAGGAAAAAATCCAAGAGAATCAGGACGAATCTTCTTCCCAGAGAAGTAAGTTAATTAGCACATATTGAGACAATCATTACACTCTATTAACTCAGCCATTCTTTCCAATATGTTTTGTGACTAAATGTCTTTGACTGTTGGACAGTATTTGAACCCCAGCCTTTCTCATTTCATTCTCCACTGTCCCCGGAGTCTCTTTCTTGCCCAGGTCCCCTGCTTCCTGACCACTTCACCTGCAGTCACCCAAGGCTCTGAATGTCTAAGAACTTCCCCTAGAACATGGGCTTTTTACTAGACCTCAGTAAACTCCATCCTTTTCCTAACTTAGATTGGACATCCTCCCCATGAGCAAAAATGTGTTCATTCCTGTTTTATTCACACAAATAGTTTGCTCAAACTATAAATGATCACTTATTTTCAAGCCAATTTGTAAGGGGAAGTGAATTCAAGAGGGATAGTAAACTACAGAATCCACCAAATTAGACAATGGAAATATTTATTTAGAATAAATGGAAATTATTGTGTCTTCTATAAAATGAAGTACAGTTGGTATTGCTTCCAAGCAGTTACTAGGCTAGTGGTTTTATAATTACGAGGGACATCAGTCAGTTAGAATTGAGGAATCAAAGTCTTGATTCTATGTTCTCATGTCATCACAGAGTTGATGAACTTGTGCCTCATACCAAGCATGTAGTAGTTGATGTGGTGCTTTTTAAGCAAAGTAAGTAAGTTAGAAAAGTGCTTAGTGATTCACAATAAAATGATGCTACACCCAAGGCAAAAATGTGTTCACCTGAGAAGAGTTTGTGACAAGGGCAAGAAAACCAATCACGATACACAAAAACAGAAAAAACTCGCTGGCCTTGTGAATGACTTTTGCTTGGGAGTCAACTTTTTCTCTTACAAATCAACCTTAACTTCTTGTGGTATCTAGGAGAGACCAGGAACTTGTTAAGAATCTTATACTGCTGGGGCGTCTGGGTGGCTCAGTGGGTTAAAGCCTCTGCCTTCGGCTCAGGTCATGATCCTAGGATCCTGGGATCCTGGGATCGAGCCCCACATCAGGCTTTCTGCTCAGCAGGGGGCCTGCTTCCTCCTCTCTCTCAGCCTGCCTCTCTGTCTACTTGTAATCTCTATATGTCAAATAAATAAAATAAAATAAAGAATCTTATACTGCTAGGTATTTCAGAGAGCCCACCAAGATGCCAAGGCTGCTGAATTCAGTACAGATTAGCATCAGTATGCCAAGGAAGTAGTAGGGGCCCAAATCTGGGCCAGCTCTCACAGTTCTTTTAAGAACTCTGCTAGTTTTTCAAATCATAGGAAAATTATATCCCTATGGGTTTTTTAACTTTTTTTTTTTTTTTCCAATCAGCATACTAGCAATTTTCGGCTTTTTGATTTCTAAACAGTCCTGCATGCATAACAGGCAGGATAGTTTGTTGATTAACTGCTTAAAAGAAACAGATGGCCTAGATTGAAAGTTCAATGCAAAATGATTACAGATCACTCTGCATACTGAATGCCCAAAATGATCCCATAAAATAAAGTAATGGAATCCTCTTAAAACAAGTGGCAGGAATTGAAAAGCAACTGGAAATACTTCCTATAGCATTCTAAAAACTACTTCTGTAACAGTTGTGAGAGTTATACACCAATAAATAATTCCGTATGATTTACTTTAAAAATTAATTTGTCTAGCAAAATTAAGAAAATCTCATGTTTAGTGGAATATACTCCACTAACTCCATGAGTCCAGGGACTTTGGCTCACTGTCATATCCCCAGGGATTAGAACAGTACCTGCCACAAGAATCCCAATAAACACTTGATGATTAATTTTTTTCAATTGCACTTCTGTTTTGTTTGCTCAACTAAATCTCAGAGAAATCTGTTCCTCATATCCGATTGAACATCCATACCACACACACATCTCCCGTGGTGCCATGTTCCCGACGTTTACATCACCTAAGGATCTCTACACAGGCATTAAAGGCCGAAGCCAACAGCCATTTCCTCCCACTGTGCCAACGAAGGCTTATGGTACAACGATTTTGAAAACAAGAGGTAAATGTGATTTGATATCAAAACAGTATTGAGTCTTCTCATATGTGAACTGTATTCAATAATAAAATTAAGTAGGGCAAAGGACTCAAGTCACAAAAGTGTGACCCACCAGTACATTATGAAAGTTGTTCTTAACAGTGGCTGCACTTTAGAATTATCTGGGACCCTACCACAGACCAAGTACATCAGATTCTCTGCAGGTGCTCTTAACTTTTCTTCTTTATACAGAGCCTTCCATGGTAGAATCAGAAACCAAACATTGTAGCATTGTTTTTATTCTACTTGTATTTTCTATTTTTATTTCCTTCCTCCTCTCTCTCATGGTTTACCTTTTCAAGATTTCACCCTAGTTCAAGTGATCAGCACAAGGATGATATCTGGATCAGATCATCAGGGTCTAGACATGAGTATAGCAGTTGTGATGAAACTGAAAGGCTGTCACTGAAATAACACTCGGAAGGAAATGGGAACAGTTTGTTTAGGTCCTCTTAACACCTTGGGGCATCTTCTTCAGATCCAAACCTTGGGGTCTTTCCAGATGTATATTAGGATAGTAAGCCCATATACTAGTCATCAAGATTCCTCTACACTAGACACCTTAACACAAAGAAAAAAACCTATGGAGAAAGACTGAACATACTAGAGAAGAGGTAATTGAAGGTGACAGAAAAGGTGCATGGTTGGCCAAGAAAGACATTTGTTGAATACATTTAGGCTTTGAGGAAGGGAAGACCCAAGACCTGTCCTATAATGCAGTTCCTCTGGACATAAATATTGAGGTCCAAATGTTTACCATCATCAATATCGGCTTCAGTACCTCATTAGTAACATTTTGAGAGACATAATAGTGGAGTGTTTAAGAGCTATGGAGTCAGACTACACGGATAGAATTCTAGCTCTGCCACGTACCATGGACCATAGCAAAGCTCCCCTTGGAGGACTTTAAAAAGATGAGTATTAAAAAAAATGAGTATATTGTATGACCTCATAAATAACCTTTCCAAAAACTACTATTGCACTAGGTTTCCTATTCTTTTTTTTTTTTTTTTTTACACTTACTTTAACTTTTCTCTAATAGAAATCAATAGTATATGGGTTAAGAGTGCAGGCTCTAGTACCACATTGCCTGAGTTTGAATTATTCAACTTACTAGCTGTGTGATCTTGGGCAAGCTGCTTAAATTCTTCGTGCCTCAGTTTCATTTGTTAAAATGGAAATAACAATACGTTCCTCATGCTAATGTGATGATAGATATAAAACACTTAGTACAGCACTGGTACAGGGTAAATGTTCACTAAATGCCAACCTACACTCTTATTACCCCTGAGGATGGATGTTAGAGCATTCTTTAATGCAGAACTTATTACAGGATCAGGGGAGGCCATGCTGTTTTTGATAAAGTTTATCAAACCACCACTAATACCTAAGAAGCTAGAGTCTTTAAAATGTTCTCTTGCAATAAATTTCTGGTAAGCAAGTACTAATTCTGTGTCTTGATATTTGGTCAGGGAAAGCCCAAATCATGTGGTATAGAAATGTATTTGCCAAGCCTTCAGAGACCAGAAAGAGGATCCAGGAAAATTTTAACTTACTGGGTGTTTATCCTAAAGATACAAATGTAGTGATCCAAAGGGGCACGTGCCTCCGAATGCTTAAAGCAACAATGTCCACAATGGCCAAACTATGGAAAGAACCTAGATGCCCATCAACAGATGAATGGGTAAAGAAGATGTGGTAGATATGCACAATGGAATACTATGCAGCCATCAAAAGAAATGAAATCCTGACATTTGCAATGACATGGATGAAACTAGAGGGTATTATACGAAGCGAAATAAGTCAATCAGAGAAAGGCAATTACCATATGATCTCCCTGATATGAGGAATTTGAGAGGCAACGTTGGGGGTTTGGGGGGTCGGGAAGGAAAAAATGAAACAAGATGGGATCAGGAGGGAGACAAACCATAAGAGACTCTTAATCTCAGGAAACAAACTGAGGGTTGCTGGGTGGTGGGGGGTAGGGATAGGGTGGCTGAGTTATGGACATTGGGGAGGGTATGTGCTATGGTGAGTGCTGTGAATTGTGTAAGCCTGATGATTCACAGACCTGTACCCCTGGGGCTAATAATACATTATATGATAATTTTTTAAAAAGTTAACAACTTACCTGCGAATCCCTTTCATTAATCAGAGTGGTGCAGTATGGGGCTCTCTTGTGCTGCTGGCCACACCTCAGGTTAGAGGCTCAGTCTCACTGTGTGTGGCCCGTGTGCTGCTCATTAAGAGGAGGAAGAATTCAAACAAAGCTATAACAGTAGCTAAAACATGCACCTGCATTGCTCTCTACCCCATCATCTCATTTCTATTTATTGCACCCCGAAACCCCATTCACAGAAAACTTTCTTGTATATTCAGGATAACTGTGCTCTTCCTGAAAATTTCAGGTAATCCTTACAGATATGAACTGCTTGATCTTCCAATGGATTCAAAAAAGAAAGGCTTGACTTGGCCAGGACAGGGTGTATACTATGATGTAAGTACCTTTTAAAATGTGTGTTTAAAACAAAGTAAAAAATGTTTTTACTGTATACATTTATAAAAACCCAAAAGATGGATTCTTTTATTTTCTATCTGGTTAAAAAACTTGAGATTTTGACCATGATACACATTCTTTATTTTCTTAGCTGATTTCATATACTTTGAGCAGTTATATATTTCCATGATTACAAAAAAAGGTTCCCCACTGAAAGAAGGTGGAGGGTGCGTTTCACTCACTGTGTACTCCCCAACTCTATTCTTATAATTCACCGTATATTAAGTAACTCCAAATATACAGAGTAAATGAAAATTTTTCAAGAAGATTTATAATTTATTGTTCCAAGCACAATATTTGTATAGAATCAAAAGTAAAACAATGGCCACTGTGAATTGAGAAATTGCTACACACTAAGCACTTTGGATACAATATATCACTTAGCCCTTACATGAACTCCAAAACTTAGGGTCATCATTCCCATTTCTGTGGCTCAGAGAGTTTGTGGATATCTTATAATCATAGAACTCAAGCTTGTCAGACTCCAGTCTTTGCTCTTATCCTCTGTACCAAGGCTCCAGGTAGATAGAAAGAAAAAATTTTAAATCCTGAAGGAAAAGATCTACACATTTGAAAATTATAAGAGCTGACATTGACCAGTTAGTTTGTGAGAGGCAGTGCCAAGCATTCTCCATATATCATCCTCTTGCATCTAAGAATCCATGAGGTGGGCAAGAAATAATTATACAAGGCTAGAAACATTTGAATTTTATTTGAGGCGATGACTGTGGCAGGCTGGAGTGTGGTCCCTGCGGTGTCACACAGACACCTCTGAAGGAAGCAATTTCGTGTCTGTTCTTTGTAAAGTTGTACATCAAGAAAAATCCTTAAAGAATCATCTATCTTACTGGACCTCTTTCATTCTTCCATGCAAGCTGTATATCAAAGCAACCTAGAAATAGAAGTTATTCTTGAGACTATTCTGTCATTACACGTAATAGCCCAAGTCTCCAGCTCTGTGATTCAGTTCTTTCTTTCAATCTCCCTCCCTTCATCTTGCTCAGGAAAACGCTGCTGTCCCCAAATCTTGCCCCTTTGCAACAGTCTTGACTAGCTCCACTTTACTTAAGTGTAAATCCCAAGGCTTTAACGGAGCTCCAAAGACCCTTCAGAGTCTGGCTTGCCTTCCTTCCTACAGCCTGGCTCAGCTCCCGGTCCCTGAACAGGTGGATGGCCATGACCCACTCCTGGAGTGCTCTCCTTTCAGGGTCCCTTGACCTATCTCAGACTTGCTCATTCCTCAGGGCTCAGCGCAACTCTCATTGTCTCTGCTGCACATCAAAAAGTGAACCAAATCAGCAGACCTGTGTTCTAGTTATTCCGATTTCTGCCATTTGTTCTCTTGGTGATGTAAGAAATATTGTTTCTCTTCTCTGAGCTTTCACTAGTAAAATGTACCTATATGATTTCAGTAAAATCTGTCCTATAAACTTCACAGGATATGAGGATATGAACGATATAAGAGCACTTTGGAAAATAGAAAGTGCTATAATTTATAAGCATTATTACTCCAATAGAAATGATTTCTCTTCTTCTGACTTTCTATAACACTTTTTTTTTTATTAAATATTTTATGTATTTATTCAACAGAGATCACAAGTAGGCAGAGAGGCAGGCAGAGGGTGGGTGAGGAGGAAGCAGGCTCCCTGCTGAGCAGAAAGCCCGATGAGGGGCTCAATCCCAGGACCCTGGGATCACGACCTGAGCCGAAGGCAGAGGCTCACCCACCGAGCCACCCAGGCGCCCCTATGTAACACTTATAGTAACCAGTAATTTTTCACATGTATTTTATATTTCAACTAAGTTACAAGCTCTTTAAAAATGGAATATTTTATAATATGTATATTTCCCATAGCACTTTGTATATAAATATTTTTGACTGATTTATCTGACTCTTCTTCCAATGATTAATCTTTTCTTAATCTATTCTAATCTCGTCAACTTCTCAATTATTTTTCTGGTTTATCCCTAATTCTAATCAAGTTTTGCACTTTGCTGGATGAAAAAATAAAAATAAATTAATACTGAGCTTGATGGGAGTACCTCGTGACTCATTTTCCCCCTTTACGATAATACCTATACTTGTCCTCCCCTGCCTTTCACCACTTCACCGGTGGAAGTGGTCAACTTTATCTGCAATGTTCTATTTTTGTTAAAGGAGAATATTTTTATAGTATTTACCTTTCCTATTGCTCGAACAGTGGTGCTCAACCTTGGCTGCACATTAGAATCACCTGAGGTGCTTTTAGAAATCCCAATTCTCAGGCTGTACTCTACTCACATCATAACTGATGACGTAATTATAATCGTCATTCTCTGAGGGTGGGAGGGAGGGGTAAGGACATGAGTAACTTAAGTCATTCCAAATATATCTCCTGGCTATAGAACAGAAAACCGCAGAAGCCATATTTTAGTGTTTCTATCCAAGCCAATAAGACAACATGTGTAACATTTGGTAAAGAGCATACATTTTAAAGTGGCACAGCTCCTGGCTCTAAAATGTATCAGTTGTATGGCCCTGAATAATACATTTAACCCTTTACCACCTCAGTTTCCTCATAGATAAAATAGCAATTGTAATGCACTCTACCTTGTAGGGTTGTCTTGAGAATGAAATGCATGTAAGAGCACTCAGCACTATTAGTAGACAGAAAGCTTAGGGTTAAAGTTGCCTTCTGCTCCAGACTCAGCTCAGAGCTCAACACAGGGGCTCATGACCCTGAGATCATGACGTAAGCCAAAATTAAGAGTCAGACACTTAACCAACTGAGCCCACCCAGTTGCCCCTTGTAATGATTTTTTCAGTATGATGAGATATAATAACCACGGAGGTCAAGTGCCATAAACCTCTCTAACCAACAAACCGTTTTCAAAGCCTAACTGAGCCTGCTATCCAATTTTCCTTAACTGTAAATATTTGGAAAGACCTTTGGCTTCTCTTGGAAAGAGCATCCACTCCTATCACCCCTACAGAGGATTGTGGTTTCCTGCTTGAACTACCTGCTGTTTTTCTAATATGAAGTGCCCATTTCCCTCCTAAAGTTACATTCCTTATTACTAGGACAGTTCTGTCTCTCCACAAGAACACCCATAATCGACACTCATCCTCAAATAACCACAATAGATTTGGCGAGGACACAGGTTCCTCCTTTAAAGATGTGTCATCAAATAACTGGCTGCCCACAGTTCACCTTCCCATCACCAACTGGACCCTGGGCCCCACCCTCCCACCTGCTCATCTCCAGCAACAGCTAACGCATCCAGAATGGGAAATAAACTCGTAGGCTCTCTCTTCTCTACCCTGCAGGCTTCCCCATTTATGGTCTTGCCCCTCCACTCTTCCTCCTCCATCACAGGCCGACTTTCCTCCTATTGTGCAACCTCTTCTTCCTTCATCTCTCTCTTCCCAAGTCCTAGCTAGATACCAAAGGAAAGTACCTCTGCCAGTCTCTCATCTCTTATTTACACACACACTCTCTTTTGTGTTCTCTATTCATTTCGTATATAAATGAAATAATTTCTAATCACAACTTAATGTAAAATGATGCTGATATAAATTAAGTGAAACATGATCCACTAAGGAGCCAGGATATCCAGTACTAAGCTCTCCAAAGGGCAGAGTGGTCTCCAAAATAAACCTGTTCTTATTCCCCCTATTAAACCTGATTAAGTGCCATCATTCAAGACTAAGAACAAAAAAAGATACTTAATTTCTTGGTTTTTTTAATGTATTGTAATAGTATTAATTTCTGTTATTCTATGGCAACTTATGGAGTTTTGGTCCTTATCACAGACCCTTAGATGCCTGCATATAGCTGTGCATGTACCAGGTATTCAGTAAATGTTTATTAGGCGACTTATGAGTTACACAGACTTTATGGGCTACCAGGGAATGTAACTACAATTTATATGGCACCACTCCTCTGAAAATGTATTCCTCAGTTAAAACAACTGACACCACTCCTTTGTAGACTGGAGTATCTGCCTAGCTACATAATATCTCGGGAACCAGAATTCTTCCTGCTTTTGTACTTGTCTTGCGTATCAAACACAAACGTCACCCTGTGAATAGGACATTGGATCAACAAATTCCTATCAAGTGTATGGATGATTGCCAGCAGCCCCCCTCTCACCATCCTCTCAGAATACCATATACCATTGCCTTAACATACCGAAAATCGGCCAGCTCTCCACTCTCAAATATTCCTCTTTTTTTTTTTTAAGATTTTATTTGTCAGAGAGAGAGTGTATAAGCAGGGGTAGTGGTAGACAGAGGGAAAAGCAAGCTCCCCACTGTCCAAGGAGCTGGATGTGGGACTTGAACCAAGACCTGAACCAAAGGCAGACACTTAACTGACTGAGCCATCTAGGTGTCCCTATTCCTGACTCTTTAAACTCTTTCCAAGACACCACGGGCTCCAATAAAATCTCACATCCCCTTCTTTCTTCCTCTGTACCCTTGCCTGTATTTCAGTAGATCATTACAGTTCTTTAAATTAGATTAAGACACAGGGTTAATCCAGCCCCTTGGAACAATATTTTTTTAAAAAGTCCTGATTTCTAAGTTGCCTTTGCAAATCATGACAAAGAGAACAAAGAATGGGGCACCTGGGTGGCTCAGTCGTTAAGTGTCTGCCTTCAGCTCAGGTCATGATCCCAGGGTCCTAGGATGGAGCCCCATGTCGGACTCCATGCTCGGTGGGGGTCTGCTTCTCCTTCTTCCTCTGCTTGCGGCTCCCCACGCTGTGCTCTCTCTCTTCGTCAAATAAATAAATAAAATATTTTAAAAGAGAGAGAGAGAGAGAACAAAGAATAGACAAGCCACATATTTGTTAAAGATTTATAGAGGTGATTACTTAATACTTGAAACAGTCTTCTGTCAAGTGCCTTTTACCATGACTATTCCATATATGGAAAATGGGAATCATTCCAACTTCAAAAGCTTGCTATAATCAGCATCATCCTTAGATCCAGAACTTTAGAAGGCTCCATGCCTTTCGGCCCAGCCCTAGCCTTCCTCTGGCTGTACCCCTCCCTATGGCACAGAATGTTTGTGGGTACAAGGGGATCTATCTATCAAGAGCCCATGTTCCCCAGTCTCCCACCCCAGCCTGATGTTGGACTGAAGAAATCCTTGACAAAATGGCACTGACCCCAGTACTACGGCCTTTGTGGGGGCCTCTTCCTCAGGTCCATCCTCCCGGGGTTGACACTGCTTCTAAGCTAGTATATACCTCTAGCTCAAAGGGGTGGCCAAGTGGTGGCTCTTTGCTGGAAGCAGAGGTAAAAGGCATAATGGAGCTTGAACCTAGGGCCCGGGTACCCTTATATTCAAGACACTTCATCATTTGAGATGGAATTGGGGGCAGGAAGAAAGCCGTAAGAGATGCTGAGGCCAAGGGCCACCAACTAGCTCTTTCTGAACTACCATATCCCAATACAGAATTAGGATAGTTGAAGAAGTCTAAATTTGAACGTGGTCTTCCAAGTTGTCATGAAGGTATTTTGTCAAGGTAGAAGGATGAAACACATTTTATTTCTTTAGCAACTTATTTGCTTAATTTATAAATTAAGCTAGTTAGACTGATGGAATGTGGGCTCTCACTATACTCTAGCCCTAAGACCTGCAAATGGTAAGGGTGGGCCTGACTGTCAGGACAAATGCATAGTGTTCAAGAAAGTTAATTCAATACTTCCACCACCATCCATACCTTTGCTCTTACTATTCCTTGGGCCTCCCCATCTCTGCATGTCCTTTAAGGCCTATTTCTGTAATATAACATAACATGGTCTCTTGTGTCCCTTCTCTGCTCCCAGCCCTACTTCCCTGTTCAGCTGGAATCAATCTCTTCCTCCTCTGAATTTAAAAATAATTCTTACTTTTTTTTTTAACAAATAATTCTTTCTTAACCTCTTTTATAACCAAGAGTTACTTTTCATCTTATAGTCATTTATGTCCATGCCTTATCTCCCCTCTAGTCAATATTCCTGGATGACTTGTTTCTGATCCATCCTTGTTCCCTGCAACTACCTTGCCCATATAGGTACTCAGTAAATATTATTGAGTGTTATCAATCTGAGAAAAAGTGAATTTCTAAACCGCCAAAAAGACTACAATGAAACTCAGTCATTTACTTTTATACCTCCTTTTGAAAATACAAAATAAAATCCATAGTAAACAGTTATGTCAACAGAATAAAAATTTTTATTTGGATTTGAGTGACTTAAACTTCATCAGAAATCAATAAAATGGGGCTCAGTTGGTTAAGCATCAGACTCTTGATTTAGGCTCAGGTCGAATGAGCAGTGTCGAGCTGGGCGTGGAGTCTGCTTAAGATTCTTTCTCTCTTTCCTCATCCCTGCCTCCCGTTCTCTCAAAAAAAAAAAAAAATAATAATATATCAAATGGTGCCATTTCAGGCAAGGAAAAGGAAGTAGGAGGCGCACAACTTTGGCTGTATTTAGCCAAAGGAGTACCTCAGAGCCTTTATATCTCTAACAAAATGTTACTGGAGGTAGAGTATTCCCAGGGACATTTCTCCAATGTACATTATCAGACAGAGTCCCTGCTAAAGCAAAAAAAAAAAAAAAAACTTTCAGAAAAGACCTCACCATTCCTTTGATAAAATATTGTATTTAACTCTAAATATGGTTAAGTTGAAGAATGTTAGTAACTAATGAAGGAAAAAAACAATATCTGATTTCAGCTTAGAATTTCCTTTACCCTCCTTCCTACTGACATAGTCAATCAGCCCTTATTCTACTAGATAACATTAATGATGATAAACTCTTATGTTCATGTTCTAGTTTCCTAAATGCGTTGAGAAAAACAAGCCTATATTCTACCCAAAACCTCCTAAAACCTTCGCTCCTAACACTACTTTAAATTCGTGGGACCCTATTAGCTCTCTAAGAGAAGCCAACATACAAAGAAATCTTGAGAGGTCCCATTGGATCACTTCGTACACTCATGATTTTACAGGTATGGGTTTACTTTAATCCAAGTAAAAAGAACAAAATTAGAATATTTGAGAAATGCTGTTATATCTTATATAGTGACAGATTTAAAACATAAATAAATGATATCTTCTTATATCTATATAGCTTATATCTTCTAGTGTTTTTCCCTGTTTCTTAATCAAAGTACTAAAAGAAGTTAGGGTGGGTGGTAAGCTTCTCTTAGTGAGAAACTGGGAGGTAAAATTCATTTTAATTTATTTGTTTTAATTATATTACAAAGGGAAATGGATAAGTTTTTCTATAAAAGGTCATTTAAGTGTCATCTTTCATTTACTCTAACAATGTAATAAGATGTGATGTTTTCATTAAGGTCTGGGGCCCATGAACCCCCTTGAACTGGATGATTACCATGAAAAGGAGATAGCAGAGTTAACTGGACAGATAGGATTTGACCCAGAGCCTGTAAGTAATTGCAGTCAACTCTCAGTTATTTAGGGTGAAAGTATCCAGGTGTTAGGCTCCTACCACTTTTTCTTTACTTCGTGAGTCGTGGTGACCAAGTTAGCAAAGGGAAAATTTAACTCATCTTAGAAGTTAATTCTGAATTGAGTTGAACCAGTTTGAATACCCTTGTCCACTATTTCAAAAACAGGCAAGGTTTCTTTTCCTATTCACAGCACTGGTGTTTTATGTTTTCTTTTTTTAAACAGATTTTCTACTATACTATTCTTCTAAAATTTACAAAGGAGTCAGTTTACAAATGCTTACCCTTTAATGCGATTCTTAATAAATTCCATGCATCTTTATATATTTGTGTATCTTGTACAGTATCACTGCTTTTGAAGAGATAGGGCCTCTTCCTAATACCCACAATAATTAGTTTGCTGAATTAAAATTGAAAGCAATAAATTCTCTGCCAATATTAATACAGATTTTTTAATCAGTTATGTGAAATGACCTGAAAGAAATGATCAAGCCCTTAGTAACAGAAATTATCATCTGTTGATTTACTTGAAATATAATGATGTAATAGTATACACATATGTTGTTTTATTTAGGGCCTAGATTTTATCCTATAAAACTACAAAGTTTTTAAAACAAAATTAGTATTTTCAAAGATATAAACTGTGGAAAGATCCATAAAAGGTAATTATAAGATATTTCAGTATGAACTCTTTTTAGACTGAACTCATTTATTTTACATTAGCTTCAGTTATTTCCCAAGGTGATAAAACTGAAACACCTGAAGTAGTTACACAGACTGTGCTTTATCATTCACTGAAGGGTTTTTTCCTTTATGTTACACTTGCAGCAAATATTCTCTAATACTAGAACACACTATACATACACTGACATTGTCAAGCATGTTTAGCAGCTGTCCAGATTTCCACAGATTTGACCCTATAGGAAAGCAGCTTTATCATGTTTACCAAAAAATACACATATAATTATACAAAGGATGGTTGTCAAGTATATTATATGAAAAATTATTCTGCAATAAATCATCAACTAAATTTTTATTAATAACAAGATAAAATATGCCTAAAATAGTTAGTTTAAAAGTAAGTTTTAGTGAGTCTTGCTGGTTTCTAAAAGACAACAGACTCTGGGAATGCATGTTGTAGTGGTACAAAGTGTTAGAATATTTTGTTGTAGTAGAATGAAATACAGATACTTAAAACTGCTTTTTGCATAAAAGGACACTGTAAAGTAGGATATGATACAACTTAGACTTTTACCTTATCAAAATTTAACACAGTATTTCAAAGAGCTGGAGTTTCTTTTTTTCTTCATAGTATCTACTCAAACCTGATTGCCTAAAGGTTATAACAGATCTGTTAATAACATGGAAATTCCTCCAACTCCAAGCAAATTAGAATCCAAGAAGACACTCCTAAATCCATTTTGTTTTCTAAATCCAAAATACAGTTTGTCACCATTCTCGTTTGTATTACCTCTGCTATCAATTCCATCCTCACCATCCATCCATTCTTTTTTTTTTTTTTAAGATTTTATTTATTTATTTGACAGAGAGAAATCACAAGTAGACGGAGAGGCAGGCAGAGAGAGGAAGGGAAGCAGGCTCCCTGCTGAGCAGAGAGCCCGATGCGGAACTCGATCCCAGGACCCTGAGATCACGACCTGAGCCAAAGGCAGCGGCTTAACCCACTGAGCCACCCAGGCGTCCCCATCCATTCTTTTTAAATTTTTCTTCAATATACTGGCATTAAAATTTTCAAACATATGGGAAGTTGAAATAATTTTGCAGTTAACATTGATCTACCCACCATCTAGATTCTACCATTAGCATTTTACCATACTTCTTTTATCACATAATCTACCCATCTTTCTATCCCTCCAACGATCCATCAATACACTTTATTATGTTTTACACATGTCAGAGTAAATTGCAGACAACAAGCTACTTCAGCCTTAAATATTCAGCATGCATACAATTAAATAGAGCTCAATTTGTTGCAGTTTTTCTTTTAAGGCAAGTACACATTCAATGAAATTGCACAAATTTTAAGCATACATTCAATGAGTTCTGACAAATGCACATATTTTTGTAACCCAACCACTTACGGATATAATGAACATTACTATCATCCCAGGAAGTTTCCACCTGCCCCTTCTTCATCAACTCCTCCCTCTTCCTCCTGTCCCCCCACTACAGACATCTATGAATAACCTTTTAAATACCCACACTACTTTTGCAGTTACCAGACAGACTTCACAATATTTGTAAAACATCTCAAAAAGCACAGACATGACAAGCTCCCCACAGATGGGTGTTTTTCTAAGCACAGCACATCACTCTAAAGCTGATTCTGATTCAACCAAGGTTTAAGAACGGCTGGGCTGGCCAAATAAAGAAAGCTTTCACTGAGATTTAAATAACTGCATATAACTGTTACCATCAACTGTTCGGGATGGCAGAAGTCTTGCTCCTGAGATCCCTTCAATATCTCTAAAAGTTTGAAAGAAAAGACTTCCTACATAGAGGAGTTTTTCTATAGCCAAGTAAAAATATCTATCCCCTTTCCATATGAGTAGAAGAGAAAAACGTGTTTATTACGGCATAAATGTCAATGTCTATAAATAAATAAACATTGCAATATGCACTCCTATACCCATACCGTGTTTACTCAGTGAAAATAGGTACGAATTTGACCTGCCACTTGTAGTGATAAACTTACAATGCCAGATTTATTAACTGATTTCCTCCTTTTTATCCCACCACTACAGCAAGAAAAATTCCATCCTGTTTTAAAACCTCCAAGGCCCTTGGAAGGACGAATTGCTCGACTGATTCAGAACCGACGTCCTCTAGAGGCTACTGTCCAGCAAAAACCACCTTCCTGTCCAGATTGTACCCCTAGAGTTTTGTGTACTTTTCATACCTTTATACCCAGTTCTACAGAAATGATGGCACTTCGTGATAACACACTGCCGGGAGCCACCCATAAAAAACAGGAAATTGAAGACAAGATTAAGCAAGAACAACACCTGCTATCTGCCTATGCATCCCCACCTAGTTACCCAACAAAAGATCTGGCTAACATTTGTGACATAAAAACATTTCCAAAAATCACAGATACTAAAAAGATAGAAGATTTGTACTGGAGACAGCTGGCATTAAAACCCCAACATATACCTTACTGTAACCCAAACCATTATATTCCATATGAGCGGTTTAAATCTGTCATACGTGACCAGTGTAGTATGTGTCAAAACTCTGTTAGCCTTAATAAGCCTAGTATTTTAGAAAGTAAACCAGACTTGGAAGCTTTAGATTTAGAACATTTTTTAAGTAAGCGAGAAGAACAGTTGTCCTTGGACATAGAAAACGATGAAGAAACAAGACCTATTCTGGGTTGGATTCCTAGAGCTGGAGTGGCCAAGCCTCAGACTGACCTGCTGGAGCTTAAGAACAATTTTTCAAAAACTGGTGCACAAAAACGTTTCCATAAATCAATTCTACAAGACCATAAAGATCTCAGGGATAAGGAGCATTCAGGGATGAAACACCAATTCTATGGCCATAATTCCTATTATTTCTACAATTGAGATATTCATCCCTTCCTTTGAAACCCAGCTTCTTGCAAGGAAAGTAAAACTATAACAGTTCTTCATGTTGTTGGATTCTGTTTTCTAGAAGAGCCATAATGATCTTGTTAATGAAGTTTATGTTTTCAGGAACTTAAGTTAGGATCTGGTCAGAGGAACCCAGAAAAGGAGATGTTCTTAATTCTTGAAAAGTTTAACAATTTCAATAAAATATTAGAATGAGAAAAATTTAAAGTCTTTAATCTCATTTTCAAATTATACTCCAAGGAAATTTTCCAAAATCTTGAAAAACAATGTGTATGACAAAATTTACCTCACTGTTTTACAAAAATGAGTAGTTGAAATTTCTATCCCCAGTAACTGACAGATGTCTATACAATTATAGTACCTTAATAAATGTGAACCCTGTCCCCTTCTGTAAATATTTGTACAAAATAACACCAAATACAAAAGACAAAACTCAAATGCCCAGTTAATTGCGAGACAGCTCTATAAATTACATTAACTTAATAAGTTAAATATATGGGCCCTGGTTTTTTTTTTTAAGTAAACATGTGGACAAAATAAGTTGGTAGAAAAAATGAAACCGAAAATGCTTTGCATACACACATTCAAAGCTAGATGTTTCTTTTCCTTTAGCTCCCTGACAGAGAAACATAATTATTTCTTTTATGCAGGGAAAAAAATCTATTTTATTATGAAAATCTAACAATGGCTTTAATTAGTAACTGGTTAGTTCTAATTGTGGCAAGAAAGGATGGTGTCTTAGTCTATTTGGGCTGCTAAAATAAAATTCCATAAACTAGACGTCTTACCAACAATACTTACTTCTCACAGTTCTAGAGGGTGGAAGTCCAAGGTCATAGCACTGGCAGATTTGGTGTCTGCTTCCTCACTGATGGCCATCTTCTCCCTGTAACCTCACAAGGTGGAAGGAGCAAGGGATCTCTCCAGGGCCTCTTTTGTAAGGGCACTAACCCTATTCATGAAGGATCCACCTTCATGAAATAATCACCTCCCAAAGGTCCTACCTCCTAATAAACTTTAGGAGTTAGGATTTTAACATATGAATTTTAGGGGGACATAAACATATACATCATAGCAGATGGCTTGATAGCAATTACTCTAAAGCCATATATTTTTGGAAGGGGTCTACCAAGAGTTTGGCTAACCCTCAAATGCAAGTCAACTCATTTAATGTGCCAAAAGGCTTATTTTAGACATAGTTTATCAAGAAGAGTTCATAAGGAATTTCTAAGGAGTGTTTTGTTGAGATTTCATTTATTTTTTATGTTTCCTGACCATGTCATTTAATTAGACCTCCTTTAAAACTATTCTGGACCAAAATTATGGAATTTTTTTTCAATCTCAATTTTAGAGCCCTTGTTATATTAGGTATTATGGGATGCAAAAAGTTATGTGATAAAAATAATATTGGAGAAAACTAAGGGCAACAAAACCATCACATTACTAATCACAGAATTCTCCACAGACTTTAATATGAAACATATCTGGGAACGTGAGGGGAAGGGAGGGATATACACATTTCTCAAATTAATTTGATCTTTTTATCATACAGGTTATTATCAGACTACAATTCTGAAAAACTCTGGAAGATGGGACTCTGCAGTATGGGAATTGGGGGTTTTAATTATACATTTTCCCCTTGATTGCAGGTACACAGAACTACATTAGGACTATGGGCATTCACTCTACCCACCTCTATGTGGGTATGTGTGAAGAGAGAAGGCTGTGTCACTCCTGCATAGAGGTGGGTAGAGTGAATGTCCATAGCCCTAACTCCTCAATACTCCTAAGATGATGTCAGACCTACTCCTAACTCTCTGGTTGTTAAGGCCTCACTAGGTGACAGCGAATACCTATCCTCCAAGTATGCTCATCATAAGCTCAACTTTGATAAATATTTATGGAGACTTCCAGATTAAGATATATTGAATCCATGCATCTATTCTTTCTTACTCCAAATAGCATGTTAAAACTATGGCAAATTATTTCGTTTTTTTTACTGTATTTTTTTGTTCGTTTTATCCTACACAAAAAAGTATAAACCAGCCTGGTCAGTAGGGGGAATAGAGCCAAGACATTAGGAACATTCTGGAAAGGAGGTAAATGAAAGATAGATTCTAACTGGCTGAAGATACTAAGAACTATGAACTGGCATTGGGGAAAACAGCCTGATTTACACAGGCTCAAAAGGTTTAGGAAATGTTTAGGAAATCGTACTACTCCCAGCCCTTTAGGAGAGGTCAAATCCAGTGTTACAGTGCCTCCTGCTGATAAACCCAACCAGAACCCAGAGAGTAAGGAGGTGCTTCAATTCCACTGTACTAAGGCAAAGAATGGTGGAAAATGGATGTAGACAGATAAGAAGAAAATAACCAGCACAATGTTCTTATAAATACCAACTCCTCAGTGCTGACAGGTACAGCCTCCTTCCACACCAGGCTACCAGAAAACTGACATACATCAACTCTCCAGGACAGAAAGAATTCACAGCTGAGGTTGAACACTGCCCTCTTATTCTCTTATTTTAGTTCTCATATTAAAAACGTCCTTTTCGGGAGCCTGGGTGGCTCAGTGGGTTAAGGCTGCTGCCTTCGGCTCAGGTCATGATCTCAGGGTCCTGGGATAGAGTCCTGCATCGGGCTCTCTACTCAGCAGGGAGTCCGCTTCCTCCTCTCTCTCTCTCTGCCTGCCTCTCTGCCTACTTGTGATCTCTCTCTGTCAAATAAATAAATAAAATCTTTAAAAAAAAAAAAATAAATAAATAAATAAAAACGTCCTTTTCACGCTCTACTTCATGCCACGTTTTTCACACTTTTGTATTTTTTTTGGTAATTTTGCTGTTTAAGACAGTCCCCAAGTTCAGTGCTGAAGTGCTATCTAATATCCCTAAGTGCAAGAAGTCTGGGATGTGCCTTACAGAGAAAATGTTTGTTAGATGTGCTCTATTCAGACATAAATTCTTAGACTTGACACCAAAAATGTGATACATAAAAGAAAGAACTGATGAAGGGGACTTCATCAAAACTTAGAAATTTTGCTGTATAAAAGAGCCTGTTAAGAGGATGAAAAGCTATGCTACAAATTGGAAGAAAATATTTTGTACACCACATATCTAACAAAGGACAAACATTCAGAATACAAGATTAAGAACAAAGCTTGCTATCTACCTATGCATCCCCACCTTGTTACCCAACAAAAGATCAAACATTTATGACCTAAAAGCATTTCCAAAACTCACAGATACCAAAAAGAAGGTTTGTACTGGAGAGAGCTGACATTAAAACCCCAACATAGAAAACCTCACTGAAACCCAAACCATTACATTCCCTACAAGTGGTTTAAATCTGTCATACATGACCAGTGTACGATGTTTTTTTGGATTTATATGCTGTAGTTGTTATGTATACATATATTTTTAAATATTAGTATACCTTCTACTATATTAAAATGGTCTGACAATAAAAAGGCTGCTTATGGAATATTGCTATGTTAAACTTTACTTAGAGGATGTTAAATCTTTAGAATTAAGGTTTCCCCCAGGGGAAGCCTCCATAGCTCAGGGGTTAGAGCAATGATCTTATAGAATTAAGGTTTCCCCCAGAAAAAGATTAATGGAAACATCACTTCCTTTTCAGACTTGAAAGCTGCTGCCTCAAAAAGTAGTTTACACAAATAATAAGTTTAAAAAAAAAAAACACTTTAGAACACAACGAATGCTTTTATTTTGGTATGCATCTATATCTCAGCATTTAGTGGTCCTGAATAGAAAAGTGGAAAAATGCAGCAATTTGCCAGGAAGTCAAGCCCACCAATTTCAGGGATCTGCTGTGCAAACTGAGTTCTTTCTTTCTTTCTTTCTTTTTTTTTTTTTAAGATTTCATTTATTTATTTGACAGAGATAACAAGTAGGCAGAGAGACTTGGATTCTCCAGTCCTATTTGACACCTCAGATAGCTATATCTCTGTTCAACAGTTTGACTGCAAACACAGCCAGAACCAAAACTCAGCTAAGCTGCTTCTACAGGAACTGTAAGATAATAAATGTCTGCTTATCATACTATATGCAGTTTAATTCAATGATCATAATTTTTATTTCTACAAGTTAGCTTTGGCTTTTTTAAAAATCTGCCTGGTTGGGGTGCCTGGGTGACTCAATGGGTTAAGGTTCTGCCTTTTGCTCGGGTCATGGTCCCAAAGTCCTGGGATGGAGCCCCGCATCAAGCTCACTCAGGGGAGCCTGCTTCTCCCTCTTCCTACTGCTCCTCCTGCTTGTACTCTGTCAAATAAAATCCTTAAAAAAAACAAAAACAACTGCCTGGTTGTTTTTGATAGTCTCTTGTTCATTGCAAACACTTCTGTTTTCTACTTTGTCTAAATGTTTTAAATATCATTTCATATTATACATTCAAAAGGTAAATAAAAATTTTCTTTGTTTATAAAGGAAAATGACACCATTTCTCTTGTTTCCCCCTTCTAAGTTTTTCCTGTGAAAATCAAAATGGCCGAAGTCCTCACTCTAGCCTTTAAGAATGTAAGACTCTCTGAGAGGTCTGGGCTTGATCCCTTGCGGTATGTAAACACCTAGGAAGAGAGAGCTTCTTCACCTTTAGGACCTTAACGTAGATAAAACTACTTGTTCTTTCAGAAAATAAATTTTATTATTCTTTTGGATGAGGATAACTAATTAAACAAATCGCCAATTCCTGAGTGAACTTAGGGTGAAAGACTGAAAAAAAAAAAAAAACAAAAACTCAACCAAGAAGGATCTAGCCACAAACTATGATGACAAGTCCTCCTACAGAAAACTGGTTACAATTAATCCAAATAACAAGCAGTAATTGTGCTGCCAAAAGCAAACAGGCTACTATTGATCCTAAAGCCTCATGTTTGTTACATGCTAGCTAAAAACAGCATGGCATAAAGGCATTATAATTAACTTAGCTGTATAAATTGTGAGATTTTATTCTGATTGGGTAGTTTCTTGTGAGCTACCTATATACAACCACTACATTGTGCTTACTCAATAATGAACAAGTTTATTTTCGTAATACAGAAAAGTGAGGACACATCTCCTTCTTGGTCATATTTTTACGTCTGCAATGATATCTAAGAATTCCAACTCCTACCGCCCTTTGAGGGTGTAATTTTGCTCTTTGTTGTTTTTCATGATGATCTTATGCTTGGCATTTCTTAAGCCTAAGAACCCAGGCTCTCAGGATTCCCACTGAGAATGGGAATCCTGAGAGCCTGGGTTAAAATACTCCTTTGCAGATTTATGTTTGCTTCTGCCAGACACCAGAACACACTGCTCATCCAGAACTACGGTGTTAACTTTTCCGCTAGAGATTTCCCAGACCATGTGGGTAGATTAAAATCAAACCCTAAAACTGCATGAGGGCTGACCTGCAGTTATGAATTCTCAGGGAATACTTTTTCCTTCCACCCAGTACCTAATGATGTGGGAAACAAAGAAGAAAAATTATTAAATTTCCTTACTACCTACAGCCTATTGACAAGTCCTTGAAATTGGCAGAGTGACAGTCCTCTACGGACTCAACTGCATCGATATTAATACTTTGCTAAGGGCAAAAGACTTCCTCGTCCCACCGCCCCCCCAATCCTGTAAATCTACTTAACATATAAAAAATCCTTTAGAAATTTCCTTTATCTCTGGGCGCCTGGGTGGCTCAGGTCAAGGTCCCAGGGTCCTGGGATCAACACTTGCATCACATCATCACATCGGGCTCCCTGCTCAGCAGGAAGCCAGCTTCTACCTCTCCCTCTCCCACTCCCCGTGCTTGTGTTCCCTCTCATGCTGTCTCTCTCTCTATCAAAGAAATAAAATCTCCTGAAAGAAATAAAGAAAGAAAAGAAATTTACTTATTCTCTAAACCCCCCAAGATGCGTGTTGGCAAGCACCCCTGCCCCAAGCATAGGCCCACTGATATAAATCTGAAGGGCTTTATGACTAAGGTTTTATTAACAGTAATAAATGACCTTTCCCAACAATAGCTAGCCCCCTCAAAGTCCTGGAAACCTTGCTTCCAAATTCCTTAGAGACTTATGCTATTCCCTAATCCCTTCCCAACTTTACAGTATATAATGGACCACTCCTCATGACCCCAGTGCAACTCTTCCTGCCCACAGGTTCTGCCCACGTGCTTTACTAAAACCACCTTTTTGCATCAAAGACGTCTCAAGAATTCTTTGTTGGCCAATTGCTTCGAACCCAAAGAACGTCAGTTCTTCCTTACATCATCAAGGGCCAAGCCAAACAAGACTAACAAGACTAACCTGGATCTTCCCTTTGCTGGTTAACAGACTATAACTTATCCTTTGGATTCAAGTGTTTCAGCATTATGCTGGGGTCTCAGCCAAGCCTACCTCCTCACCCCCTTACTCTTACCTTTTATGAGGTTTACTTTCATTCTGCTGAGCTGCTGTTAAAGCCTAAAGTTCTTTTACTTCAGCAAAAGTCCCCAGGATGGCCCTACAGTCAGCTTAAACTTGCCATGTTCATTTTCAGTTCTTGTTCCCCACATCACCCCTGCCTCCAATCCGATTTCTCTTTCTTTCATGTGACTTTGTTAAATGTTCTGATCTGGGGGAAAGGTATCTTATTAGATCTTTTTCATCAGAAGGGTCTTTAAAAATATGGCATCCAGTATGTTGGTGGAAGGAAATATCAAAGGCATTTGTTTTATGATAGCTATACTCCTTACCAGCCACTATCAAACATATTGGATAAGATAGAGGTAGGTGGAAAAGACATGACATAGAATAAAAAACAGAATATTATTGTTCTCAACTAATTCTCTCAGGTATCTTGAGTAAACTGTAAGTACTATCTGTCTTTTCCAACTTGAATACACAGATATTATAAAACATAATTTATGGTATCTGCTTTAGTAAAGGAATGTGCCAATTATTTACTTTTGCTGTTTTCTCTTTCCTCATCTTCCCATTACTCTCAATAACAAGACTCTATCCACAATGTTCTTAATTACAAGTATTAAGAACTTCTGTTTTCTATTCTCCCCTTCATGGGAATAAATTTTAAATGATGTCAATCAATTCACTTGGTCAAGTGACTTAATATTACATCTACACGATCTGCAGTATCAGCACAATGATACTTCCCATGAGTCCACTCCTCTGAAAAAGGACTAGTAACTTCTGATATAACTAACACAACAGATTTTGATAGAACTATACCTATTTAAAGACCACACATATTTCTCGGAGGGAAATGGGTGAGTACACCAGTACTTGGTTTCCAAAGTACAGGGTAAATTTTCAAGGTGTTGCTAAGCTTGGTCTTTTAAATACTTGGTTAGTCAAATAAGCCCACTTCAGCAGTACACCTAAATGCTCACTATCTTGGTCGCTTCCAAAAGCCACAGAAGGTCTTGAGTAAGTGTGATTTCTGCTGTTTCACAGCCCGCTTTTGTAGCAGTAGTGTGTGCAGTTATAGAGGAGGGAACTGGAAGTCAGGACACAGAAAACAAAAAGAAGAATCCAGTTATACAGAGAGATGGGTGGTCTGGAGCAGATATCATAGTACCTGTAATTTGGAAAGGTTGCAAGGCAATCTAATATCTATTGCTTAAATTGGGGGCAGAAGAAAGATTACTAGAACGTAAGCTCCACCAGAGAAAGAGTCCTCAATGATTTACTCCAGGTACATAGTATGTATTCAGTAAATATGACTGAATGCAGGCAGCGCTAGAATGTAAGAGGAAAAATTCATTCACGACTTGGGGTCTCAATCAGAGGGACAAGTGAGTCAAGAAGAAACCTGCCAGTGGAACTGACCATGTCTGGAAGGGGAGCTAGTTCTGGAGGAAAAGTGTAACTGGAAGCTGTAGTACCAAACCTGCATTTCTCATATGACACCAACCGCATTCTCTTACTTGAACATCATTCAGCCTAGGCAGGATGAGAGGCAAATCCTCTCTAGATTTCCAACTTTTCTCTAATCACATAAAAATGTTTCTTCCTAATGTTGCCTACACATCCTCCTTGTTCCGTACAGCAACGCGAGGAAGAGACGGCTGTCGGCACAAAAGAAGACGGCAGGTGTGGGGCCAGACCTACAGTCCAGTTTCTGCCGCAGCTGCAGAACCTTCCCCATTCCACAATCTTGGGGCGTCCATCAAGGGGAGATCTGAAACACGACTTCAAGTATCAGAATGAAGGCGAACCAAGAACACGTCAGGGGCTCTGGTCCAATTCTTAACAATTCTTAGTTCCAGGCTACTCCCTTTGGGTGCGGTTGGCACCATTCATGGAAACACGATAGAAATTGGGTAAAGGTCGTCAGCTGACGGCACCGTAGCCCGAAGATCTCTACGTGCGCCAGAGTCAGGGCGTTCCCCTCGGGGCAGGCAAAACACCTCCCCTCTAAGCACATTACGTCAGCGAGCACTAGAGCAGTTACCTTGGCAGGATAACGCCCTCGGTCCAGCACGCAACTCCGCTCCACCCTCCCCTTGGGTACACGCATGCACACACGGGCAGAAGGGTGATGTCAGCCCTTCCGGCACCACCTCGTTGTCGTACATCCAATGGCCTGTCGTAACTGCCGGCAAGAGAGCAGAAGGGCACCCGCCCGGCACACCCTACCCTGCTAGCCGGCATACGCGCGGGTCATTGACGTAGGCCCTGGAGACTGGAGCCAATGAGGCGCGGTAACGTCACCACGTGCCAGGCGGCGCAGCCGCACGTCTTGCCGCGAAGGGACGGAGAGAGCTCGGTTGCACCAACACCGGTACTTAGGTGCAGACCGGCGTGTCCTTGGGTTTAGAGAGCGGGACGTCCGGTTTGCGAGCGGACACCTTTGTTTCGCGCGCTACGAAAGAGCGGTGAGCGCGCGGCGCGGAGGCCGCAGCGGGCGGGAAGCCGAGCGCGGGGGCGCGCGACTACGTTGAAGGGTGCGCGGGCAGGCTGAGGCCAGCGCCCGGGTTTTGCGGGTGAGGCCCACGTGAGGCCGGCAGGCCCGGGAGTGACGACGACCCCAGCCTGTGGCCAGCCAGCACCCGATGGGTTACGGCTTGAGATGGGGCGGAAGCCCGACTACGTGGGGATATGGACTCGATCAGGGTCGTGAAAGCCGGAGGAGACTTGGGTACAATACGACCGAGACCCAGGCCCTCGTAGTCCGGGCTGAGGGGCTGTGGAAGTGACAAAACTAAACGAGATGAGGGCGGGAATGTGAGGGACGCGTGTAGCGCCTCACATTCTCCTTCACAGGGAGGGAAAAACTGTTGCTTCTCCGAAAAGAGGTCATTTTTCTTCTGGGTCACCTCCCGCTTTCCCCCTTAACCTGCCTAGGCATCTCGGGAAGGTAGGTTTCATCAGTCTCCTTGAAACCGGCCTGATTGGGTGACCTCGTGGTTACCTCCTGAGATCCCAGAGCTAGAGGACGGATGTCCCCGGGAGACCTCGCAGCCCGCCACTGCCCTCTCACCTACACAGTAAGGCAGTTAATAGTGACGGCCTGAATCAAGCACGACTTACGTTTTTTAAACGCATTCTAACTTAATCAGCGAAGTGGCTTCGATTTGTAGTATGAATAATTAGACTTACTTAGAGGTTGAAATTTTTGTGGTTTTGGCTTAATGTAATCATGGTTTTCTACTCAGATTTGTGACTCTTTGTGACCTTGACCTCAACTTTTGAAACCATTTCGAACTACGCTCCCACTTTGCTTACTTGGTGTTTAATTCCGTCATAAACACTCATGGATGTGTATTTAGGGAAGTTCTCCTTCCAACTAGTGGTTTCTGTATTAGAGTCTTGTTGCAAGTGTACTGAGTAAAACGAGATTCGGAGATTCATCCTGGTTCTTATATCCTAGATTGGCAGTCAGTAGTAATTGTCAGTGGAGTAACCACTGATTGCTTTCCACTGGATTTTTACCTGGAGTGAAAAAGTAATAAATTGAGTGTTTTCATTTTTAGATTTAAAAATGGGTGATGTTGAGAAGGGCAAGAAGATTTTTGTTCAGAAGTGTGCCCAGTGCCATACCGTGGAAAAGGGAGGCAAGCACAAGACTGGGCCAAATCTCCATGGTTTATTTGGCCGAAAGACCGGCCAGGCCCCTGGATTTTCTTACACGGATGCCAACAAGAATAAAGGTAAGGGGTTGGGGGCAGGGGGCAGTTTGTAAATAACAGAAGCACAAATTGCATGAATATAACCAATGGTAAATCCTTTATCAGGAGTGTAAAATATTTAACAATACATCCCTCCTTTTTAGGCATCACCTGGGGAGAGGAGACACTGATGGAGTATTTGGAGAATCCCAAGAAGTACATCCCTGGGACAAAAATGATCTTCGCTGGCATTAAGAAGACAGGGGAAAGAGCAGACTTGATAGCTTATCTCAAAAAAGCTACTAAGGAGTAATAATTGGCCATTGCCTTATTTATTGCAAAACAAAAATGTTTCATGACTTTTTTTTATGTGTTCAATTGATCTCATACACCAGAATTCAGATCATGAATGGCCGATAGAATATTTCTTTTGGACAGTCCTGATATAAATAAGGTTGGCTTGTGGTTAAATGAATATGATCAGCTTTTTGAACTTTGATAGTAATTCTGGTTCAGCAAGTGCTGTCAGTTTTCCCCTTTTAAAAATATGATCGGAATTGATTAGTAATGTTCAACTTTTCACAGAGGTGGTAAATGCCATCTCTAAACTTATAGGAGATTGGTTTTATATTTAGATTTATATAACTGGTTATATTAATATATTTAAATACTGAGGATATCCCTTCACTGTCTCAGAACCAGCAAGACTGAGCTGTGTTTCAGGTTGTGTTCGTTAGCCTGTTAAAGGCAAGGGTTGAAGATAAGCTGGCAGTGTCCACTTTTTTTTTTTTCCTTAACTATGCCAATTTAATTAAAATTTCCTGCATCTAAAATGTTGCCTTTTGCTTAATGAAAGGCATTTTAGTGTGGTTTATGTATAATATTAAATAAAGAGTATTTAACACTTCTCATTTTATAGATGATCTAAGGTCAGATGCTTTTAAAATTCAGTGTGACAGGATATAGCAGCAGACATGGCTTGTGAATTATCTACTAAGTCAGACTAAGTTATAATTCAGGATTGTCTTCTAAATAGCTATTCAGAGAGACAACTGTGGAAATACCATATATGTATGATTGGTAATGGTCCTTTTGCCAACTCGTTAGAAGGGTTAAAATGGGAGATACATCATCAGCACAAATTTGTAAATTATGTGATAAGGCTTAAGATAATTAAAAACAATCACAAATCATTTTTCTAATGTGCTTGATTTAATGACTGATGCCAAAATTTTGAGTGAAACAGTTTCAAGTACTTGTGGAGCAGTGTTTCTAGTTAGAGTACTTGTATTTTCTTACTCCCCTAGGACACCGTGAACTAGAACAACACTTCAGTAATTCATCTTTATAGAGTTTCCTCAGCCAGAATGACCACTGGAGTGTTAATGCCAAATGTGGATAAACTAACGTGCTTCTAGTCATAGTTTTGGGGCATATAACTATAATTTGTGTACCAAGTTATTGCGTACATAGTCCATGCCATAAGATTGAGAATAGGCCCTAGAAGTTTTATGGAGGTGGTGAAATTCTCAGTGAAGGAAGTCTGGTGGTGATGAAGGCCCTCTGTGGGACAAAGAGACTGGGAAGAGGCTCTGTCAATTGTTTCAGAGGTGATGGAGGTTGATGTTAAGGCCTGACAAAGCAATCTGTGACTTGTGGATCTTATTTTTAATTACAGAGAAATGTAAGTAAGCAAAGAAGTCAGGAAACATGCAGAAACAATTTTGGGAAAGCAACAGAAAGCCTGCTATAATTCAGAGGAAAAGCCTTTGTAACAGAGAACTTGTTAACTGTAGAAGTTAGTGGTATTCAGAGACAGTACAGAAATTTAGCTTAAAAAGAATTCTAGATCATTATGGGAAGACATGAAGGCCCAGAGTTGATATACTTATGTGCCTTCTACATCAACTAAAGCCTGTGTTGGCAGAGATAATTACTAAGTACCTGCTGTGTTCTAGGACAGTGGTACTCATTAAGTGCCCCTGGTGATTTATATATAACATTTGGTGATCCTATAGTTAATTTAGAAGTGAGATTCCCAGCTGTGAGGTGTATATGTTGTTCTAGAAATAAAGATGATAGATTCCTGGGTGGCTCAGTCGGTTAAGCATCTACCTTCAGCTCAAGTCATGATCCCAAGGTCCTGGGATCCAGCCCCTGCTCAGCTGGGAGCCTGCTTCATCTCCCTTTGTCCCTCCCCCTCTAAGTGTGCTCCTGTGCATGCGCTCTCTGACAAAATCTTAAGAAAGAATTTTAAAAAGCACTGTCTAACCCGTGTCTTCATGCCTATTGCTGCATTATAGGTGGCTTGCTGCTATCACAAGTGAGTCAGGTTTTTAAGGAGTGTCTCTTCCAAGTGTGCCACCTACACTCTGAATTTTGCCTAGAACAGCACTGTCTGATAGAATTTTCTGTGATGGATTGAACTTGGGCTGTCCAATACAGTAGCCACTAGTCAAATTTGGTGATTAAGCCCTTGAATTGCTAAATTTACATAGCCATACATGGCTATATTGTAAGACTGCTGTTGAGCATTGACATCTGTGAAAGCACTTAATGCATTGGAATAATTTTCATTTTCATTTTATTTTATTTTTTTAAGATTTTTATTTATTTACTTGACAGACAGAGATCACAAATAGGCAGAGAGGCAGGCAGAGAGAGGTGGAGAAGCAGGCTCCCTGCTTAGCAGAGAGCCCGATCTGGGACTTGATCCCCGAACCCTGGGATCATGACCTGAGCCGAAGGCAGAGGCTTTAACCCACTGAGCCACCCAGGCATCCCTGGAATACTTTTCATTTTATAACCATGTCAAATTCATTGAAAGTCACAGTGAAAAATTAACCTCTTCCAAGGTTAACAGTGATTGAATTGTCATAGCTAGTGTTTTGTACTCTAAATTAGCTCTGATGATCTCTAGAACTTTTGATACCCTTGACTGCCTTTTTTTTTTTTTTTAGATTTTATTTATTGGTGAGAAAGAGATAGTGGGAGAGGGAGAAGCAGGCTTCCTGCAGAGCAGGGAGCCCCATGTGGGGCTCAATCCCAGGATCCTAGAATCATGACCTGAGCCAAAGGCAGATGCTTAACTGAGCCACCCAGGCACCCCAGTGACTGCTCTTCTTTTAATCTCCCTTTGTCTAAGTAGCTTCACACTCCATATGGAATAAAACACAGGCATCATAGAATCTTTACACGTAGCTCTAATCTGTTGTTAAGCCAAATACATTTTTTCACATGACATTTTGGCCAAATTCTACCCCTATAACTCAGATCACTTTATAAAGTTCATTACATTGATTTCTCAGTTTATCTTCATTACCTCATAAGGTGTATGGACAAGTATCGTTCCTATTTTATATCTAAACAGGCTCAGAGAGGTTGTTGCTGTCAAAGGTCACACAGGCATTACCTTGGAGTAGTATCTCATAAATTAACCTTGCCTTTTTACACTATCTTCTAAAACTCCATATCCATATAAACCGGGTCATCTATTAGCCTCTTGACAGAACTCCAGCTTCGCTTTTCTTACTGAAGACTGCCTTCTCCAGGGGTACGTGGGTGGCTCAAGTCCATTGAGCTGCTGCCCTCCATTTAGATCACAATCCCTGAGTCCTGGGATTGAGTCCCACTTGGGGCTCCTTGCTCTGCAGGGAGTCTGCTTCTCCTGACCCACTGCCCCCTCATGCTTAGTCACTCCCACTCTTTCTCTGTCTCAAAATCTTAAAGAAAAAAATAAAAACTCCGAGCCTTTAAACCTCTGCAGCCTTGAAGGTGGGGCCAGCTTGTCCTCTCACACTGTCTGCAGCAGAGGCCATTGTGGTTTTGGCATCTTCCAGATACTGCTCTTCCTCTCACAGGCAGAACTACCTGAGTGAGATTCGTAATATCTTTGTCGACCCTTTGCTATTTCCTGTACTTCTGAAACTTCACTACGTTTAACTGAGAATTTACATAATCTGTTCCTACTCTTTAAAAACAAAAATTATACTGGTAATAACTGCATAAAAATGAATGAATAACCTGTCCTTAGTGCCACTATAACCTCAACATTTTTTACTTGGTTTTAATTCAGTACTGCTTTCTCTTGGCTGCAACTTAAACTTGTCATTGCTCCAGAAGTACTCCACTTCTAAAATTTGAAATCCCATTATACAGCCTCATACTACTCCATGTCTCTTGTAATCTCTATTCCATTTGCTTGAATTCCTCAAAATCCCAGTCCCTGATCATTCCCTTGTGGTTTTCCTTCCTTAGCCAATTTCAGTGTATCTTTTTTTTTTTTTTTTTTAAGATTTTATTTATTTGACAGGGAGAATCAGGCTTCCTACAGAGCAGAGAGCCTGATCGGGGCTCGATCCCAGAACCCTGGGATCATGAACTGAAGGCTGATGCTTAATGACTGAGCCACCCAGGCTCCCTTCCGTGTATCTTTTCAATCACTGTGTTGCCTGTGTCCTCTACTTTGTCACCTGTGTTGCTTTTTGTGGCATCTGCTCTACACACACCCAGCCTGGGAGCAACCCATCTATCTGCTTTGTCCACTTCCACACAATCTGAGCATTACTGGAAAAATCCACACACATCTGCCAATTGGCAGCACTGTTGTAAACCTCTGATTCAACTGAACCAGCAGACACCCAGCACAAGTGTCCTTATAATCATTCTCTCCCAGTCTTCCTCATGGTTAATTTATAACATCATGCTCCTCAAGCTTCTCTCTACTCTCCCCTGTTCTCACAGAAGATGGATGACCTTGCCTCCCATTTCAGATAGGAATTCTTTACTTCCTGACTAGAAGGAAGGGTTTTGTTGTCTCCTGTCCCCCACCATCAACAATTCTTAATTCATATCTGATTTAGAATGTTCAGTGACATCAACAGGAGCTCCAGATGTTACACTTAGCAGCATGATCAATGTAACACCCAACTCCCAACCCTATGTCTTCTGCCTCTTCACCCATAGAAGTTTGAAGTGCTAAATGCTTGCTTTCATTTCAGTGTGGGAACTGCACTTTGGTACCCAAACTCCAACAGAACAAATGCACTAAGTTCTGGAAATGCAGCTTTTCTTACTCAGTTAAATGAAATTGTAGCTCAGCATGGATAATACATCTGCACCAAGACATAGAAAATCTTTACAGTTTGGGTAGGATATGAAAAATCTATAGGATAGAAAATCTATAGGTTTTTTAAGTCACCCACCCTGCGTTGGAGCATATCATATTGTCAGATGAAACTACATTTGGTGAGTATTGGAGGAAGACAGCCCAAGGATCTGAACTCTGTGCTGACGGGACCTACTGGAGTCCTGCACAGTAACACTTACGTGCCTTAAGTTAACTCCTCTGTAAACTGACATTAATTACAATAGCCCTGAGGGTTGTTGTAAGGGTTAAATAAGAGAATGTGCTTAGCACTCTGCACACTCAAATGATAGCTAATTTTTAATTGGGTGGGAAGTACAATTTGTTAAATTGATAGCTGGACAGATTGCACAGAAGGGAGACCAAGAGGATTCCTAACGGAAGTGGTATAATGGAAGAGAAGTGCCTGGAATTAGGATTTGTATCCATGACTCCAGTCCATAATTCTAGTAGCTCACTCACTGGGAGATACCTCATTCCGTATTATAGTGACCAGGAATAAGAACCAGTGAAGTGCAACATCCGTCAAACTCCGTTTACCTTGAGGTATTTGGAAGGAGGTCTAAGATGTTATCAAAGGGTTAAATGGGCACCTAATTTTTCCAGCAACCTAACAAAGACAAACTTGTTAATACCATTAATACTGTACTTATTGGGATTATGCCTGTCTGCCAATTCTGAACCTTTAAAGGTAAACAAGAAAGGAGACAAATCAAGATGGGACCATGTGCATTAAAGGCAGCTTAGAGGGCCACCAGGGTGGCTGCTGGTTAAGCATCTAAATTTTTGATTCAGCTCAGGTCATGATCTCTCAGTCTGGGGATCAAACCCCATATCAGGCGCTGTGCTCAGCACAGTCTCCCTCCCTCCCCCTTCTGCTAACTCTCTCAAATAAATAATAATAATGAAAATAATAAGAATAAAAGCAGTTTAGGGGGCAGTGTTTAAGAGGCTGACTCCAGCCCTCCACTGCTCCACCTTCCAGAAGGATTTACCTGGAGGCTTAATCCAGGTCCCAGTAAGATACCACCTGCAAGGCCCTTTGCCTGGGAAGAACTACCTAGTGCTTGTGTCCTGTCTTGGCACAGTGGTTACAACTTGCCATGAGGAATATTCAGTAGTTGTATTTTTAAAGAATGTTGATTCTAGAAACCAGCACCTTGTGTTTGGATGGATCATGTGTGTTTTAACAAAATACCACTATTCTAGCCAAACAAACAGTACCCAGGTTAGCGACAGTGGGAAGAGATCTGTGGGAAAGATTTTTTTGTGAGTCTCCCGAATCAGAGTAGGGTAAAATACTTGGTTTCTTGGTAGGTACATAATGTTAGGGGGGGAAGGGATTTTAAAGAGCCAATGTTTAATGGAAAAACAGGAAGGGCCTGCTCATTTTGCCCCTTCCCAACATGGTATCTCTCAAGGTGAAGTATTGTAAATCAAGGTAAAGACTCCAGTGCTCTTTTCTAGCATAGCAAAACAAAAGGTGGCCTGCATGTGCCCAATTCTTTTTGTGGATATCCTACCTGAAAATTCTGATAGTTTGCTTTCTGTTCTCCATCCTGAAGTTGATGAAGCAGTTCAAAACCAAGACTTCTATTAGAAGATACAAGAGAATTCAGGCAAGGTGTGTGATTTTCTAAGAAACCCTCTTAGCTGGAATAGTTGTCCCCTTTACCTGTGCTGGTTCTTCAGCAAAATATCTTGCAAATAGACAGCTAAGGACTTTATCCTTGGGCTTCTACATGCAGGTGCAATTTCTGAATCCAACTATTTTTTGACAGGGAGCCACCCTCCAGGATATAGCTCCAAACTCCCCACCCTTGGTTCATTTCCTCTTTCACTAATCATTCCTTGTTAGCCTCATTTGTAGAGTTTTTTGGTTTTGTGTGTGTCTGTGTGTTGTCCATTCTCAAAGAGACTGCTCTTTGCCTACTTAATACCATTCTCCCCTTCATTTTTAGTAACAAAACCTTGATTTTCTTTCTTTCTTTCTTTCTTTCTTTCTTTCTTTCTTTCTTTCTTTCTTTTTTTTTTTTTTAGGGTGGTTATATACCTATAAAAGACTAGACTCTCCAACTTCCCTAGGTGGGGTCAGTAGGTCAAGTCGAAGTCATTTGGGTGGGACTTCACAAGAAATCTCTAAAGAGAGCTGACTCAGCTGGGAGGATTGCCCTTTTACCCCTTCCCTTCTTCCTGCCTAGAAACTAGATAGGATGGCAAAACTCTGGTAGCCATTTTTTACTATGTTGCATCATTGGAGATGGAAGACATATACCTTAGAATGGCAGAGCAGAAAGATAGGAGGAACTCACACATTGATGATGTGGTCAAAGTGCCATACTAACCCAGACTTCTTTAGTAGTTTAATAAACTTCCTTCTTATTTAAACCATTGTTATTTAAGTTTCTGTTATATGCAGCTGTTTCTAATCCTAACAGATGCCCACCCTTTATAATAAGAGTACTCCCCACAGTTACCTCTTTGATATTTTTCTTTATATTTCCTCCTTTGGCACACACATGCCAGTGACTTCATATCTATAACTTCATATCTATAACTACAGTCTAAATTCCTCTTGAGCTCAAAAACCATAAGTTCAACTGTCTTTTGGACATCTTTGTTTGGATTATCCCCTAGGCACTGCAGTAGGCTGAAAAAGGGCCACCCAAATAGGTCCATGCCCTAATCCCTGGAATCTGTGAATGCTACCCCATATGGCAAAAGGGACTTTACAAATGTGATCAAATTAAGGATCTTGAGGTGGAGAATTTATCCTGAATTATTCGGGTGGGCTTGATGAGTCAGTGAAGAAGGCAGTATGGAAGCAGAGATTGGGGTGATGTGGCCACAAACCAAGAAATGCTGGCAGCCTCCAGACGCTGGAAGAGACAAGAAATGGACTCCTCTTTTGAATCTCCAGAAGGAACCAGCCCTTGCAACACTTTGATTTTAGGCCACTGAGACCCATTTTGGAATTCTGACCTCCAGAACTATAAGATTTAAATTTTATGGTAATTTGTTACAATGGCAAAAGGAAACTGATACAGGCACCTCAAACCTAACATATCCCAAAATAAATTCATTAACTTTTCCCCAAAACATGATCCTTTTGTATTTCCCATCTTGAATATTATAGCATCCAAAATATGAAATATATGGTTAGTCATATATCCTAGATTTGCCCTACTCTATCATTCTTCACTCACCACTTCGTATTTTCATTTCTATGTATGAACTGTCATTCAAATCAGTTCGTAATTTTTTCTACATTATCTTCCATCTGTGTTATTGTAGTAGCACAATGGTTCTCAACTGGGAGTAAATGTGCCACCTTGGACAAAGGAAGGGGACATTTGGCAAATGTCTGGAGACATCTTTAGTTGTTACCACTGTGGAGGGATGCTGTTAGCTGGCATCTAGTGGGTAGAGGCCAAGGATGCTACTGAACATCCTACAGTTCTCTGAACAGTCCCCACAACAAAGAATTGTCTGGCCTGAAGTGTTAATACGGCCAAGGTTAAGAAAGCCTGTGATACTCTTAAAACTAGTTTCCCTGCCTCCTATATTAAACCACTCCAGTCATGATCATTATAATTTCCAATTCCCTGGTGAAATCGACAGGCATATCATATTTTATTGTACTTTGCATATACTACATTTTTCTTTTTCACAAGCTGAAGGTTTGTGCCAATCCTGCATTAAGCAAGTCTATTGGCACAATTTTTCCAACAGCATTTGTTCACTTTGTGTCTCTATATCACACTTCAATAATTCTTGGAATATTTCAAATTTTACCATATTATTACATTTGTTACAGTGATCTGTGACCAGTAATCACTGATGTTACTATTATAATTGTTGGGGTGGTGCCAGAAACCACACCCATTTAAGATGAAGAACTTAACTGAGAAGTTCTCAATTGACTGACTGTTCCACTGGTTGTTTCTCCATCTCTCTCCTTCTTCTTGAGCCTCTTTTTCCCCAAGGCAGCAGTACTGAGGTTAGGCCAATTAATAACCCTACAATGAACTCTCAATGTTCAAGTGAAAGGAAGAGTCAGTCTCTCACTTTAACTCAAAAGCTAGCAATGACTGAGATTCGTGAGGAAGGCATGTCATAAAAGCTGAGACAGGCCATAAGCTAGGCCTCTTGTGCCAAATAGTCCAGCTGTGAATGCAAAGGAAAAGATGAGGACTTGCTTCTTATGGATGAGCAAAGAAAGTAATCGCTTGAGATGGAATCTTACCTACTCCTGCTGAGGATGCCATGAAGATTGTTGAAATGGCAATAAAGAATTTAGAACATAACTTAGTTGATAAAGTTGTGGGAGGGTTTGAGAGGATTCACTCCAATTCTGAAAGTCCTACAGTGGGCTAAAATGCCATCCAACAGCATCATGTGCTACAAGGAAATCATTCATGATAGGAAAAGTCAGTTGATGTAGCAAACCTCCCTATGCTCTTATTTGAAGAAATTGTCATAGCCATCTGACCTTAAGCAACCACTAGCACATCAGGCAGCAGCCGTCAACATGGAGGCAAGACCTTCCCCCAGCAAAAGGATGACAACGCACTGAAAGCATTTTTTAGCAATAAAGTTTTTTTTTTTTTTAAGATTTTACTTATAAGTAATTGCTACACCCAGTGTGGGGTTCAAACCCACACCCTTGAAGGTGTCAAGAGTCACACACTCTGCTTACTGAGCCAACCAGGTGCCCCAGAAATAAAGGTGTTCTTTTTTTTTTAAGATTTTGTTTATTCATTTGACAGAGATCACAAGTAGGCAGAGAGGCAGGCAGAGAGAGAGGAAGGGAAGCAGTCTCCCTACTGAGCAGAGAGCCCGACCTGGGGCTCCATCCTAGGACCCTGAGATCATGACCCGAGCTGAAGGCAGAGGCTTTAACCCACTGAGCCACCCAGGTGCCCCCAAATAAAGTATTTTTAATTAAAGTGTGTACATATTTTTAAGCGGTAAGTCTATTTCATGCCTAATAGACTATGGTATAATATAAACATAATATATAATATTATATAATATATAATATAAACATAATATAATATAATATAAACATAACATAGTCTCTGGAGGAAGATAGCCTCCTCTTTCTTTGCAGGGTAGTTAGAATGGAGGCTGATTATCTCAATCTGTTTAGAGATTGAGCTGGCTCAAGGCTGGACTGAAATTTTGGAAAGCCTTTTTCTACATCTGATTCAACCCTGGTGTTAAAGTGTAGCCATTTAGGGTTCCAGCAGCCTTTTGGATGAGATCGAGTATGGGGAATTGACTGGGCTCATCCCAAGGTGAGTCTTGAACTCTACCCTTGTCTGCTCAGCACTCCTAGACTGACACAAACTCCGTCAGGCTCATTAGAGCCCGTCTGCTTGGCTCCTTGACTTTGGTCAGCTTGAAAATTTGGCAAATGTCTTAAGGGCAGGATGTTGGTATATATTTTGCCTCTTCTTAGAGACACTCAGCCTTCCATTTTCTACTTTTCGTTTCTTCATCCCAAAGAAGTTTCTCTACCTTTTAGTAGAGGCCCGCTGCCTAAGTACTTCCCCTGGATTCTTAGGCTTTTTGACCCACACCCAGAATGAGTCATTGCCCAGAAAGAAAATGCAGCTACACACGGTGGGCTCATTTCTCTCTCAAATCCTCCCTTCTCTAAGATTTGATCTTTTCAAGACCTGATTTCTTCTCCATTATCTTCAAACAGTAGCTGCAATCTACTTCGTGGCAGGTCCCCATGTGGCAGTGGTGAGCAGCAGGCCCCCCGAACTGCTCTCCTCCGGCTCCGTCCTGGGACCTGCCTCTGTAAGGAACTTGCCAGGCATCTGAGTCCTGCTTCAATGACAGAGGGCTGACCTCTCTCCTTCCCTGCAACCTGCCAGTGTTGAGTTCCAGACCCCACACCAGCGCCCCTCTGCATCCCAGGCCAGAGTGAAACCACATAGGCTTGCTTTGTTTTGTTTTGTTTTTTGTTTTCTGAAAAGTAGTATTGCCTGCCTTCTAAATCCTCCTCTCTCCCTGTTGATAATTCTGAAGTGCTTTGTCAGTTCCAAATCAGGCATGAAAGAAGGCTCATTTTGACATTCATAGATATATTTCCTTCTGTCTTTCCAATTATTCCTGAAATAAAAGCCTTCATAGCCCTTTCGTAGGTTGCGTTCTCTTTTGTAAATTATAAATGAGTCAGTTTGTGACTCTGTTGGTAAGCAGGGTCAAAGATCTTTATTAAAAACGGAAATGGTAGCTATTTTATAGTTCTGAGACTTTGTGCTCCAGTTGCATGGGTATCAGGTGTTTTCTATGCCTGGTCTCATTTAACACAACAGCCCTATGCACGGTAGGGCTGGGGGGATTACTGAATACACTTTGTCAGGAAATGAAGCTGAGAAATATTACATTGCTCATTAGTAAGTGGTAGAACTAAGATTCAAAGTCAAGTCTGAGTCCAAAGCCCTTACTCTTTCAAACACCGCTTTGCCCTCGGCCCCTAATTCTCAGTGTCTGATGTCATAAACAATTTCTAACCTCACCCCATTGTAGTCATCGGAATCACCCCCAAAGAGACTGTGGACGACACAGAACAGTCCATCACCCTGACTGAACAGTTAAAATGCAGTGACACACAGAACATCTGTAGTCGCTGATAACAAAATTTAGGACTATAACACCTAAGTACCAGTTAGTGGCTGAGAACACACAAAGAAGATTGAGGCTTTTATGTACCTTGTGGTCTCTAAAAAAAAAAAGAACCCAGATTCTTGGTACAACCATTAGTGAGTTGCCTCTCCCCTATCCTTTCTGCATGCTGCCCATCCCCTTCACACTGCCCATTTCCCACTGGAGCAGAGGGTCTGTGTTCCATTTATCTTTGTATCCCTAGCACTTAACGTTCCATGAATTAATATGCACGGTCTTCCCAACCTTAATTTAAGTTTAATGATGGCAGAGACTGTCTCCTTTTATTTCAATCCCCAGACTGTTGTTAATTTCTCTCTGATTGCATAAACCAGAGATCTCACACTATCTCAAGTAGTAGGGGTTTACTGGATAAAACTCATTGCAAGGATGGAGGCTCTTATCATTCAGGCTTTGAAGAATAGCACCATTCACAGTCTAAGCTAGCTCTAGGGGCCAGATTAACACGTTTCCTCCTCCAGCAGGAATTGTTGGATCTAAGGATGCTAACCTAACATGCCGCCATTAATATGACTCCTGTTTTATATTGGTTCTCTTTTATGTCTTGTCTACACCTGTTACCAATTAGCTGACTCTTTCTCATTCAACCACCTGAGGGAGAAAATCCAATTACCTTATTAATTATTCCTGTTAAGTAGAACGTTTTAAACCAAGACACTTCATAGGTTTCCAGGTGCCCACCTCTGTCCTAATTGGTGGTCTTCTTTAACACAAAAACAACCTAGTAAAAACCTACTTCAGTTAGCTTGGGACTCTCAAGGAGGAAATACCTGTGGGCATGGCAGTCCCTGGGACTGGCATGTCCATTAAAGGCCTTACACGAAGTTCAAAATTAATGTTTATATAAGTTATCTGAAGGGAGAGCCAGAAAAATTTCATGACTGTGTATAATTTAATCCTGTTTAGTATATCCTGGATATTTGGTGGGGCCTTAACATTGAGCTAGTGTACAAATGTCCTTTTCTTTTATTTGTAGCTGTCATTGCTGTTTTGAGATTCTGGAAGAGTTTGTGAACCTGTCCCTTTCTTCACAGTTAGTTCCATGCTTTTGGCTAAAAAGCCTACTCTTTCTGAGGTTAAACGTTTTTCCCTTTGGATCCTAGAGCTAAGACACTTTATTTTTAAATAACCATTTACCAGAGCAATATGTCCTTGTCTCTCTCTGAATCATTCAGTACAAAAATAAGCAAATTCATATTGTCCTGAATTGGCCTTTGAGTGTTATGTTTGCCTTATGTCTGTTTTTTAAAATTCAACGTTAATTTTTTGTATACATTTCGTATACCTATTAATATGCGACATACATTATTTGATGTAGTCCTCCTAATACCTGTGAGGTAGATATCATTACTATTTTAAAGATTAAGAAATTAGAGTTCAGGAAGCTTAAATAATTCGTCTCAGTTTATATAGCTGGTGAGTATGGTGATAGAGGTTTAAAGCTCATAGCTGTCAATCAAGTCATTTCCCCCACCTATGTTTAGTCATTTTCCAGACTCTTTCAGAACACTGGACATTATCTGGAGGTCACAGAGAAGTAGAACTGCCTCCCAGCTCCCCTCTTCTTCATGCCCTCTGCTCTCCCCTCCGTGTTCTTCACCATCTGACGCAGCCGACTGAGTTCTCTTTGGTTCTCACTAGACAACAGGGTTTGGTGCCCAATATATTACATTTGGTGCCCAATATATAACATTTCTTGGAAGCATAAACAAATATGTAAATTTAGATGACTTAATAAGTCACAAGATCAGATATAATCTGGGAGCTCTGGAGGGAATAAAAGGGGGGAAAAGAAATTTTTGGCAGAGAGACTAAGATGAAAGAGAAAATAAAGGAGCTAAATAATGTTACATCCTCAGTTTTTCCTAGATCTGGCTCTGTGTACATGATTCTCAGAGTGAAGGGTCCTTTTAAGAACCGATAGCCAAATTGAGACACTCTATAAAATAAGAGATACCGTTCAAAATATGATGGGCAAATCCTGGGGAGCCGCCGTGCTTGGCTTTGTAGTGAACACAAGAGGGCGCTAGGTTCCACAATGATCCACAGGGCCACTAAGGCCTGCGTCTAGCATCGTGGCATACATGTAAATAGCAGCTTTCAAGTGATATTTCTCTCTCTCTCTTTTTAAGATTTATTTGTTTATTTGAGAGCGAGAAAGAGAGATAGCAGGGGCTGGGGCATAAGGAGAGGGAGAATCCTTGAGCAGACTCTCTGCTGAGTAGGGAGACTGAGGCAGCGTTTGATGCCAGGACCCTGAGATCATGACCTGAGCTGAAATCAAGACTCTGCCGCTTAACCAACTGAGCCACCAGGTGCCCCTCAAGTGTTATTTCTTAAAAGTTATATCAAGTATTAAACAGGAACTTATATCTACCCCTACTTTAGTAGATGCCAGTCTCAGTTAATTTGTGATTTTTTCAATGCCTGAATGACACTAATATTTCTAAGGAAATAAAAAAAGGTTTGGTTAGGCACGGGCGCATAGAAAGATTGCAGAAGCGTTGGTAGGAATCACCTAAGCTTTCTCAGTGAAGAGGGAGGCTTAGCAAAGACTTCAAATGTTGCCGTTCCGTGAGAAGACCCAAATACTCACATCATCCTCGCTGAACACCATTAACTCTTCCAACCATCTAACTCCCATGCCCTAAGTCCCTGCTCACAAAGCAACCTCTGGAGATTATTTGGCTTCTCATGGGAGGTCAGTGTCCATAAACGGATGCTCAAGGGCAAAACAAACCTTAAAAATTCTTATTTCTTACGGCAAAATGAAAGTGAAAATATTATAACTATTTGGTTATATTTCTTGTTTTAGGAGGGTCACAGGACAAGGAAGATTTTAAAATAGTACCCCAAGTTTGAGTGTCAAAGAGAACCATCAGCAGAAATAAAAAAGAGATGAGGGACTATAGCAGTTAAGGTTTTGCCATGAATTTGAGGTACAGACCATTTGTATAGGTGACAGCTATCAACCACAAGTATTTGGAGATGAGGTCCTTTATGGTACCAGGAGAGATGAGGGAGAGAAATACAGGTTAAGGAACCACTGGCACGGGGTGTGGGGGCGGGGGGGGGGGGGGGCGGATATTGCATGCATAGGATTGGTAAGGACTAGTGTGGAGAAAGAAGAAATGAGGCCCGAGGACAGCCTTGGGGGGTTAGGAAGCAAGACCCAGAAAAGGCAATGCACCAAGATCCTGTGGCCTATCATAGTAGAGGAGAGATGTCTTTTGGAAAGGAAAGGAGTAGTAGTGTCAAGCACTGCAGAGAAGACCCAAACTGTAAGGACTGGATTTTCCTGTTTAAGATTACTGGTTACAGTCAAGAGAACAAAATAAGTTTAGGTAGAAGTCAAATTCCAAGAGTTTACCAGTATGTGAGCCAGAAACATCTTGTCATACCAGAAAGCAAGAAAACTCAAGGATCTGGAAGCCAGTTTGAAAAGGTTAGTAACTGGCCAAAGACAAATCAATATGAACATCAGGAAAGATGTATCAATAAGGATAGTAACTGTACTAGTTCTCTGTTGTTGCTATAACAAATTACCACACTTTAGTTGTTTGAAACAACACAAAGTTGCAGTTCTATAGGTTAGAAGCCCAACACATGTCTCACTGAGCTAAAATCAGGAGGTCAGCAAGACTGCATTCCTTTCTGGAAGTCTTAGGGGAAAATCTGTTTCTTTGCCTTTTCCAGCTTGTCTTTACTAGCACGACTTTCCAAGAAATGCAAGGGGACTGCCTGCAGTCCTTGACTCATGACCCCCTTCCTCCATCTTTTTGAAGATGCAAATGCTGGGTCCTCAGATCCCATCACCCTTGACCTCCTCTTTCTTCCTCCGTCTTCCATGTTTAAGGACCCTTGTGAGTACACCGGGCCCACTCAAGTAATCCAGGATATCTCCCTATTTTAAGGTCAACTGGTTAGCAACCTTGATTCCATTTGCTGCTTCAATTTCTCCTTGCCGTATAATGGAACATATTCAGATTCCTGGGGTCAGGATATGGAACATGGTCTACCACAATAACTACAATAGATTGAAACACATCAAATATGTTTAAACACTTAGGCTCAAAATGATTCTAAGACAAACAGAGCTCACTGCCAGGAAACTGGCACAGTATTTTGAAGACAGATAAATAAAGGGAAATGATCAAGTATTCTGACCTTCTTGTACAAACTTTACCTTGGTAACCAAGAAGTTGATAAAGTTGATAAAATTTGATAAAGTTGATGAAAGTATTCCAGCTATTACATTAAGGGAGAACTCCATCATTCCCCAATCCTCCGTAAATTAATGGATGTGGACAATAATGATCAATGACAACTAACATCACAAAAATGCAGCAGACATCTGGATACTCCGTGCCTACTGACAATAATACAGAGCACCACCTATGACTTCTTCTTAAAGCAGCAGATCCTAAAACTGGTGAAGCCTCCACATCTAATCACCCATTTATGAAAAAAAACAGAGGACAAAGGAACACATTCAACAACTCCAAAAGATGCAGTAAACAAAATCCGAACTGTGGGAAACTCCACAGAACAAATGAACACAACATAAAACAAAACAACAGAATAAAACCAACCAACCAACCACCACCCACAACAAAACCTTGTAAGAACAACAATGAAAGATGGAGGGAAACTTATTGTTAGAAGACTTAGAAACCTCAACCAATTGTGATGGGTGGGTCTTATTTGGGTCCTAATTTATAGGCAATAGGAGAAATGCGAACAATAATAGCATAGTCAATATTAAACAATTGTTACTTTTTTTTAAGGTGCTACAGTACTTGTTTTTTAAAAAATTATTTCTTTTATCGGTATACATTCACAGATTAAATGATATGATGTCTGGATTTGCATCAAAATAGCCTAGGGGTAGGGCAAGGGTAGGTGGGGCAACAGAGGAAACAAGTTTAGCCACAAGCAGGTAACCATTGAAGCCGGGTGTTGTGTATGTGGAGTTTTTCTTTACACCGTCTTCTCTCATTTTAAAACTATGGGCAAAGAACCCAGGCTCTGTAGTCAGATGACCTGGGCCAAATCCATCTATTGTGTAACTCATAGGATTATAAGGAGATTTGAGTGAGAATATGTTTTTGTGGTACAATATGCATAACATAAAATTTACCCTTTAACCGTTTTTAAGAGTACAATTGAGTGGCATTAAGTACCTTCACAATAGTGTGCAGCCATCACCACTATCCGTCTCCAAAACTTTTTTTAAGCATTCCAAACAGAACCTCTACTCATTAAACAAAACCTGCCCATTCCCCTTGCCCCAGCCCCTAGCAACCTCTCTTCTACTTTCTCTCTCTATGAATTTGCCTATTCCAGGCGCCTCGTGTAAGTGGAATCTTTCCAAGTTTGTCCTTTTGTGTCTGGTTATTTCACTTAGCCTGATGTTTTCGGGGTCCATCCATGTCATAGCATGTGCCAGAATTGCTTTCCTTTTTTAAGGCTGAATGATATTCCTGTGTGTGTGTATCACATTTTATTTATTCATTCATCTGTTGAGAGAATATTTTATTTTTTTAAAGATTTTTATTTTTTTAGAGAGAGAACAGGGGGAGAGGGGCAGAGGGAGAGAGAGTATCTCAAGAAGACTCCCTGCTGGACACAGAGCCCTACACGAGGCTCAATCCCACAACCCTGAGATCATGACCTGAGCTGAAACCAAGAGTCAGACGCTTAACCAAAGAGAATATTTTGAAAGCATTTTAAAAAGCATGTGGCGTGGGGCACCTGGGTGGCTCAGTCAGTTAAGTGTCTGCCTTTGGCTCAGGTCATGATCTCAGGGAGCTGGGATGGAGCCTCATGTCAGGCTCCTTATTCAGTGTGGAGTCTGCTCCTTTCTCTCCCCGGTTATGCTGTCTGTCTGTCTCTCTGTCTGTCTTTCTCAAATGAAATAAAATATTTTTTTTAAGTATTTGGCATATAAATGAGCATGCTGAATGCCCCAGTAATTATTTTTAAGGATTTTTTTTTTTAAAGTAATCTCCACATCCAATGTGGAGCTTGAACTTACAACCCCAGGTCAAGAGTCGAATGCTCCACTGATTGGGTCAGCCAGATGCCCCTACCTAGTAATTAATATTGTTACAGGAAAAATGCTAGAAGAAACACACCAAACTTTTAACCATAATTGTAATAGAGCAGAGGAATTCTGTTTTCTTTTCTTTGTTTTTTCTATGTGCTTTGCATTTCTTGGTAATGTGGTTTGATCAGTGAAGATTATTGTAAATACACATACACCCATTTTAGCTAGTCTTCGTTCTTTCTACCAAACTATTTTTAAAAGGAGGTAGACATGTTGCCTCATCCATTTTTTTAATGGTCTTTTTTTGAAAGTGTAGACTATAGTCCATTTTGCTCTGAGAAAGTGCTGCATTACACTTTGTGCCCAGTGGGTGGCAATATCCACATTTGAGTCCGTCTGCCACTTACTCGGTCATAACCAGAGCCCCTAGTAACAAACATTCTCTTGTGTTACCGTCCTAAAAATGAAGGCCAGTAGCTATCTACTTTTCACATACAGTCTTCTATACTGCCAACGTCAAGGACACCGGCTCCAGATTACATCTGTGCCTATGAAGTCCCACCTTCCCTGATTCTAATCAGCTGCCTCCATGGCCCCCAACCGTGCTGGTCATGGAGTTGTCAGAGTCATGCTGGTGACTGGGAAAGGGGGGAGCAGAAGGTAAGCAAGGAAAGAAAGAAGCTGATTTTCCCTTCTTTCTTCAGTTGGGAAAGAGGAAAGACTTTAATGTGAAATGAAGTTTAGCATTTTGCCTCATATAAGACATAAAGTTTTAATCATGGCTTGGCACTAGACATGACCAGTTGATTTTTTATGACTTAAGAATAAGGCTGATCCTGAGCTCATCTACACCAAAAGGGCTGAACCAATCATCAAAATACATCAGTACTCCTGTACCAGATGGTGAACTTTCCAGCCTGAGCTCCCTCATGTACCTGCTACACTGTTACTTATAAACTTAAGCAAATCAACAAACACAACTACAAAATGAAGGAAATGAAAAATTAGTGAGAGTCATAGACTATACGAGAAATCCACACAAATCAACTTTATAAACTTTATAAACTTTATAAAAATTCCATTCATAATAGTGAAAAAACGTTAATAACTAAAGACAGGAGATTTTGTCAAGGAAGTAATTTAAAAACTCTGGTAGTCATAAAAAGAATTAAAGCAAGACACATCAGTATGAATGGGGAGGTTTATGTCCTATTTAAGAAAACAACATTCAGTAAGATATTAGTTACCAGGTTCCTTTTTCTCAAAGTATGCTCCTGAAGCCACCCACTCTACTAAGAACTCAAATGTGGTTATCACTTGCACTCCTCATAGCTGGGTAGTATCACCCATATTTACTAATGAGGAACAGAGGTTAGAGGGGTAAAGCGTTCAGCTCCTGAGGTTCCAGAGTTGCTGAGTAGAAGCACCAGAATTAAAACATAGGCCTGCTTTACTCCAAAGCCTATCTTCTCCACCAAACAAGGCTGCTCACCAAATAACAGGATGCTGGTAAGAAGAATTTAATATATGTACTGCAGAAGCAGGCACCAAAAAATAATGTTGTAAACAGTACAGAGCTATAGCAGAAAAACCTGATTATTTAGTCTGGCCTGACTTAATCCTCTGCTTCGGAATGCCAGGAAGCTCCAGAGACTGACATACTCTATTAGCACAACCTTAAATCACAGTTGTGTGTGTTTTTTTTTTAAGTAGGCTTTAAGCCCAGCATGGAGTCCACTGTGGGACTCAAACTCATGACCCTGAGATCAGGACCTGAGCCCAAATCAAGAGCTGGATGCTGAATTGACTGCACCACGCAGGCGCCTTTTCACTCACAGTATTTGTAGAGCAGGTACTTGGGCAGATTTGCCTGGCATTTGAGCAATAAATGCAGTCCACACCCCATGGCCCACTGGATGGATCTCATCGCAGAAAGGGAGAAGATCAGATGGCAGCACTGGAGGTGCTGGCGTTGAGAAGGAACACAAGTCTAATAAAGAACCCAGAGGAAGCTTCCGTGTGGATTCACCTGCTAGCTCCACTCCAGCCCCTACGTGTAGCTCTCCTGCCACGGCTCCTGTAATGCAGGGATCTCCAGCTGTGCGGCAGTACCCAGCACACCACTGTGAGGAAATTGCTACCTAAGCACAGGTTTTCGGTAACTGAACATAATCTGGAGAGCATTTTTGCTTTTAGGGAAAAAGGCAAAAAGTGAAAATAGCATTTGGCATTTGTTTTGTGGTGAGGCTTGTATCCTTCCCTGGGAGGCACGTCTGTGCAAGTGGCCTGGCTTTGACCGCGTCTGTGAGCATCTCTGCTTTATCTTGATTTGTTTTTTGCATCTGTTAGCAAGATGTGTCCTCAGGCATCAGAAAAACCTAAGAGGGGTTATGTTTTTGGTCTAGGAATGCTCAGTAAATTTACCATGTAAATTAATGGTAATAGTTTCTTCAATTTATGCCATTCCTGCTTTCTGAAGTTTTCATAAAAACACTCTAGTTTCAGGGGTACGCTGGGTGGTTCAGTCATTAAGCACCTGCCTTTGACTCAGGTCATGATCCCAAGCTCCTGGGATCAAGCCCCACATGGGGCTCCCTGCTCAGCAGGAAGCCTGCTTCTCTCTCTCCCACTCCCCCTGCTCTCACTCTCTCTCTGTCTCTCAAATAAATAAATAAATACAATCTTTTTTTAAAAAAAGAAAGAAAAAAAAAAGAACACTCTAGTTTCAGATAGCTAAGGAAATCTGTACTCTGACTGAGTCCCCTCTGCCCCTGGTGAAGAAGCACAGAGATACTCTAAGCTTTTCTTTGGTGGCTACATTAGGTGACGGTAAGAACTGCCCTGGGGAAAATCCTCCAGCCCGAGGTGGTCAGTTCACTGACGACACCGAATCCCTCACCCTTGATTTTCTGCCATTGAGCGGGCATTAATCAGCATTATGTAGACCAGTAACATGTTGTGGTTCTGCCAGTGTCCCAAATAAAAGTAACTCCTACAACAACAACAAATATATATATATATATATATTATATATATATATATAATATATATATAACATTTCCCTTATAACATTATAACATTTACATTTTTTATTAAAGATTTTTATTTATTTATTTGACAGACAGAGATCACAAGTAGGCAGAGAGGCAGGCAGAGAGAGAGGAAGGAAAGCAGGCTCCCTGCTGAGCAGAGAATCCAATGCGGGGCTTGATTTCAGGAGTCTGGGATCATGATCTGAGTGGAAGGCAGAGGCTTTAACATTTAGGCGCCCCTAACATTTAATATTTTATAGTTTAGTGCATTTTAAAAGCAAACTTACGGAACAGCACAAAAGACAGATAACATTAAAAACATACTTGCATGTAGGACAACTCAGAAAAGTATAGCAAAAGGGGGCGCTTGGGTGGCTCAGTGGGTTAAGCCTCTGCCTTCAGCTCAGGTCATGATCTCAGGGTCTTGGGATCGAGTCCTCCATCTGGCTCTCTGCTAGGCAGGGAGCCTGCTTCCTCCTCTCTCTCTCTCTCTGCCTGCCTCTCTGCCTACTTGCAATCTCTCTCTGTCAAAAAATAAAATCTTTGGGACGCCTGGGTGGCTCAGTTGGTTGGACGACTGCCTTCGGCTCAGGTCATGATCCTGGAGTCCTGGGATCGAGTCCCACATTGGGCTCCCAGCTCCATGGGGAGTCTGCTTCTCTCTCTGACCTTCTCCTTGTTCATGCTCTCTCTCACTGTCTCTCTCTCAAGTAAATAAATAAAATCTTAAAAAAAAATAAAATAAAAAATAAAATCTTTTAAAGAAAAAAAAAAGTATAGCGAATGGATAGATGTGCTGTATGATAAAAACGCTACAAACACCATTTAGTTGCTGTCAGTAAGAAATTGAGTTGTTTAAAAAAAAAAAAAAAACCCAAATGTTGGCATTGTCCAGAAAAATTTAACAGATTTATTTATAATTGTTATAAAGATGAAGTGCTGAAACCTGCTCACTGGAACATTTTTATTTGCATTAATGCTTTATGTCCCCGCATTCATATTAAAGATTCACACACAAACGAAAATGGAAAAACTGCTAATACCTGATTTCTGTCCCTTATTTTCCACTTGGAATCATATACTTAGGTACCTTTTGACCCTGTGGGGAAAAATATCTGACGTTCAGAACTACCAATAATAGAGAGTTGTTTCTTTTTTTTTTTAAAGAATGAAATGTTTTCCACTATAGTGGATTTTTTTTTCCCACTATAGTGGATTCTTAAGCACGTTCTCCACCTACGCGGCATGCTAGCTGGACGTCTTCTGGCTTAACTGTTACATGCTTGGCATGGATAGCACACAGGTTGGTGTCTTCAAAGAGGTCCACGAGAGAGGCCTCGCTTGCCTCCTGCCAAGCGCCTACAGCTGCCCTCTGGAAGCGCAGATCTGTTCTGAAGTCCTGAGCGACTTCTTGCACCAGACGCTGGAAAGGAAGTCTGCGGATCAGTTCAGTGGACTTCTGCTAACGTCTCCTTTGGGCGGAGCGCCCCAGTACCGAGCCTGTAACGGCGAGGTTTCTTCATCTCTCCAGTAGAGGGCGCACTCTTGCAGGTGGCTTTTGTAGCCAGTTGCTTCCTCGGTGCTAATTTGCGGGCAGTCTGTGCCTTGTAGGCGCGATGGTAGGGAGACCTCCTTACTTACCCGCCTTCTCCTTCGGCTGGAGGTCGGTGAGCTAGAGGAGGCGCGGCGGCCACGGCGAACACAACTGAAAGCATAACGTTTACTTTTAAAAATTACCCTAAGTAAAGCCATATGAGTTTAGCAACAAAAATTTCCACTTTTAAAAAATCCGGTGTTTTTTGCAAAATTGATCAAGATTTGCTACTCTTGCCTTTGCTCAGGACTGATATCCCCCAAAGCTCCCGGTTTCACTACCACAAATTATAAATGGTTTGTGGATGATTCTGCTGTTCCTCATTGGCATGAAGACAGGAAGGACTCCGGGCGAGAAAGCACATCTCAGATTTTTTATCCTTTTGTCCTTTGCTTTCTTTTGTAAGTGTTTTTGCCTGTCATCGCAAGAGTTAGAAACTCTGGGGCACCTGGGTGGCTCAGTCGTTAAGTGCCTGCCTTCAGCTCAGGTCATGATCCCGGGGTCCTGGGATCCAGCCCCACACCGGGCTCTCTGCTCTTCGGGAATCCTGCTTCTCCCTCTCCCACTCTCCCTGCTAGTGTTCCCTCTCTTGCTCTAGTGGTAGAAGAAGTAACACCCACCTCCAGATTAACAATTAATTCAAAGCCACCCACTGAGTGAATCATGAGATTTCTAGCACTTTCACTCAATGGGGCTCCACCTCTGGCTTGAGCTATTAGCTGGAAGGGAGTCCAGGAAGATGAAGAAAGGAAAACAAGTTTTCCTTGCTTGCTTCTAGGGTCAATGCATCCTTAAATTGCACATTTAAAATAATTAGTATTCGAAGAGAAAAATGTCTGATTTTTCCTCTTTTTTACCATTCTGAAATTTTTAGTCTGTGCTCTTGATTCCTCTCCTTTTAGGTCCATGAAAGAGCACACATTTATGAAAGAAGGCTGGGGCCCGGGTCAGAGGCTGACCGCCTGTGCCTGGGATCTTAGCCAGCTGCTTGAGGTCAGATGCACCATCAGCAGGAGCAGCTTTGCCTGAAGTGAGAGGGGCATCTTCTGAATGAGAAACCAAGGTAAGATAATCCATTTTTCAGGGCCTCTTTCTGAGCGTACCCGAAATGTATGAAACAGGGATAGGCTCTGATGTTGTTAGGTTTAAGGCCCAGGTGCCATCTCTGGCTTCAAGGAGATCCTTAAAAACAGGCCATTAGCGGTGAGTGCTGCAAGGCTCCAGCGGGAAAGGCACTCCAAGTAGAAAGGATTATGCTACTTAACAGGCACATTTTGCACATTCCAAGAGGCTGGGGGTGAGGAAGAAGCATTGATGAGTGCTTTGGTTGTGTATATTATGGCATAGGAATGTCACTATAGTCGGGTTACAGCCGCCAAAGCCTGAATTAGACCTGCACGCATTAGCCATTGGAATTGTTGGAGTCTCTTAGCAGGAAATAAAGCATTCCCTGGATGTATGGATGTTGGAAAGAGTGATGCGCGAAATCCATCCAAGGCTCAGAGTTGATGGGTGGAAAGGGTCCCTAACCTGTGGTAGATATAGTTAGGCTGCAGGTGGCACACTTTGGAGGGGGTGTTGCCCCATCCCACGCTGGGGAAGGCAGACTAGTGTATTTATAGCACTCAGCAATGTCAGGATCTCTTGTCTTCCTATTGTAGCAATTTTCTGTAGATGGTCTCCAGGGCTAAGACTGCCTGTGTTTGAATTAAGGTTTCATTATTACAGCTTTTCTATCTCGGATAATGGAACAAGCTAGCTTCTTCATGTTGGTTTTGATAATGTGTTATTTGAACTTGCTCTGGCCTGGTTCAGCAAATGAAGCTTGCTTGCTGTCCTCTAGAAACACAATGAAATGCAACACTCACCCTAACAGCTTTGCCAAAGACTTGATCAAAAAGATGCAATGCTCTGTGACCTTGGTGAGTCTTTGAGCCTGTCTCGTTATAAGAATCATATTAATAATACTACAGTTGTCATGATAATATGACAGGACTATATATTTTTTTAAAGATTTTATTTATTTATTTGACAGAGAGATACAGAGAGAGGGGGAACACAAACAGAAGGAGTGGGAGAGGGTGAAGCAGGCTTCCCGCTGAGCAAGGAGCTGGATATGGGGCTCAATCCCAGGAGCTTGGGATCATGACCTGACCCAAAGGCAGATGCTTAACGACTGAGCCACCCAGGCACCCCAGGACTATATTTTTTAAGCTAGGAAAAAATATTGTCCTCTGGAAGTTCCTGGAAGTCTACTGTCTCTGGAAGTAGAGGAGTCATCAGTACACCTTCAGAGATTTCCTTTGTTTTGAGAAAAATACCAGAATGGACAAATTTAGTAATGAAAAGCAAATATCCAGTACAAATACATAAAACATTGCATGTACCAAAGCACTTAATCTTCCTAACACTGGGAATATAAGTTCTAGTTAACAAATATTTATATAGGACTTACTATGTACCGGGTATTGATCTAAGTGCTTTGCAAATAATAACCCATTCAATCTTCGTAACAACTCACATGACAAGTGTGAACCAAAATTACTTGCTCAAAGTCACATGGCTAGTAGAGAGCAGAGCCAGGATCCATACTCAGGTAGTCTAGCATCAGAGTCTGTGCACTTAACCACTGTGCCAGGCCACCGACTCTGAGTGTGGTGTCTGCACCATAGCCTCGAGTCTAGGAAAGTGTCTGGGCCACAGCAGGTGATCAAATTTACCGAAAGGGTGGATATGAGCCTGACTGCCTGCACCATTCGAAAATACTATGCACAATGACAATTCAATCCTCTCAATAACCCTATAATATATAGGTACTATTATTAGAGTGAGCATATAATTTATCACCAAAATCAGGACACTGTTACTAATTATAGCCAAATAACAAACATAAGCTAGAACTGTCCCAGATAAACCAGGACATACGATGACCTGAATAACAATAACAATAATAATAGTAATAGTAAATATTATTATTATTACACCAGTGATGAAACTGAAGCATGGGGAAGTCAATTAAATTGTCCAAGATTGGATGAGTCTGGTGGTGGGTATTAAGGAGGGCACTGGGTGTGGTGCATAAACCATGAATCTTGAACACTGAAAAAAAAATTAAATTTAATTTTTAAAAAATTGTCCAAGATCACACATGGGTAAGTGATGGTGTCAGCCCTGGAAGCCCAATATTCAGATTCTAGAGTCTTCAGTAGTGACTCTGTACCAGGGAAGTGAGACAGAGGTGGAGTGTTTTCCTTAATGTCACACAGACAGTTAGTCCCAGAACCCATGCTATTTTTATTCATATACTTCCTCTTCTAAGATATTTGTACCAGAGATCATTCTTGAGTCTCGTTTGTCCTCCAAACCACCTTTGAAGGAAGAAGTTCTCTCCAGGAAACAAACATTCTCCTACATGGGGATCTGCTTTGCTAAAACTTTGGGAAAACACTCAGGTGATATTTATTAAATTTTCATTTATAGATTTTTGGATTTTCAGCCATCTTTCTGTTACCGATTTCTAGTTGAAGTCCATTATGGTCCCAGAGCATATTTGGTATGATTTCAATTCTTTCAAATGTGTTTTGTTTTCTGGCCCAGAAAATGGTTTATCTTGGTGAATGTTTCTTGTGCCCTCAAGTGTGTATTCTGTTAGGGTTGAGGGAGAGTTTTCTCTCTCCCGGTAATTTCATCAACCTTTGCTTTTTGCAATTGAAAGCCAGGTAATTAGGTACATACATAGTTATCATTGTTATGTTGTCTTGGTAAATTATGCTTTTATCATTGCATAATATCACTCCTGCCCTTGGTAGTATCCCTTGTTCTGAAATTTACTTTTTCTGATATCGGTCTAAGTTCCCAAGCTTTCTTTTGATTAGTGTTTGCATGGTATATCTTTAACCGTCCTTTACTTTTAACCTAGGTATGTGTCATATTTTAAAAGGGTTTCTCATAAATAGCATATAGTTAGGTCTTGTTGTTTACTCAATCTGACAATATCTATCTTTTAATTAGTATGTCCAGGCCTTTCCCATTTATGTAATTGTTGACATTGTTGGATTTAAGTCTGCCCTTATATTATTTTGTTATCTGTTTCTTCCTTCTGTTTTTCATTTCTGTTTTCCTCTTTTCTGCCTTCTTTTGGATTATTAGAAACATTTTTTTTTGTATTCCATTTTAACTTATCTGTTGGCTTTTTATATTGTATCTGTTCATACTTTCCCCTTTAATAATTACTTTAGAATTATGTATACATTTTTAAACTTACACAATTTAGAGTTAATATTTATCAGTCTAAGTAAAATATAGAAGCCTTGCAACTATGTATCTTTTATATATATATATACTTCCTTTAACTCCCCTCTCCCTGAACTTGGCTATAGTTGTCATTTACAACACATGTATATATACTGAAAACCCCACCAGATAATAATTTTTGCTTTCAAAAGTCATACATATTCCAAAGTACTCAAGAAAAAAATAAACTTTTATGTTTATATACAGTATATTTCATATTTATATGAACAGATAGTTACCATTTCTGTTGCTTTTTTTACCCCGGCACATACAGATTTCCTTCTGGGATTCCTTCTCTTCAGCCCAAAGGACTTCTTTTCACAATTCTTTTGGAGTAAGGCTGTTGGAAACAAATTCCATTAGTTTTCCTTCTTCGAGAATGTCTTTTATTTCACCTGCATTGTGGAAGGTAATTTTTTCAGGCTATAAAATTCTGGTTGACAATTCTTTTATCACTTTAAATATGTTCCTCCACAGTCTGTGACTTCTGATGGGAAAAACTTCATGGTTTTCAACCCCCTCGTATGTAATGTATCCTTTTTCTCTACCTGCCTTTAAGATTTTTTTTTTCTTTTTTATAGCAATTTGACTGAGGAGTGTCTAGGAATGGTTGTATGTTAATTTATCCTGTTTGGGGATGGTTGAGCTTGTGGTCTCCCTAAATGTATGTCTTTCACCAATTCTGAGAAATTTTCAGTTATCTTTTACCTTCAAAATTTTTGTCTATGTCACATTTTTCTCCTCTCTTTCTGGGACTTCAAGGAAACTTGCGTTCAACCTTTTGGCAGGTTTCTGAATCTGTTAATTTTTTTTTTTCAGTCTTTTCCCCTGCTCTTTAGAGTAGATAATTTCTATTAATGGGCTTTCAAGTTCACTGGTTCTTCTCTCCATCCTAACATGAAGCATATCCAGTGAATTTTTAATTTCTGACACATATTTTTTAGTTCTGAGGTTTAATGGTTTCTTTCTCTCTGCTGAGGACTTTTATCTTTCCATACATGTCAAGTATGTTTCCATATATGTCAAGTATTTGAAGAGAAAGAGAGAGAGAGAGTGTACAAGCAGGGGGAGCTGAAGAGAGAGAAGCAGGCTCTCCACTGAGCAGAGAACCCAACTCAGGAACTCAATCCAGGAAACTTGTGATCATGACGGAGCTGAAGGCAAACACTTATCCCACTCAGGAACTCCTCACAGGCATTTAAAAACATTATTTATGGGGCGCCTAGGTGGCTCAGTGGGTTAAAGCCTCTGCCTTCAGCTCAGGTCATGATCCCAGGGTTCTGGGATTTCTGGGATCGAGCCCCACATTGGGCTCTCTGCTCAGCAGGGAGCCTGCTTCTTCCTCTCTCTCTCTCTCTCTGCCTGCCTCTCTGCCTACTTGTGATCTCTGTCTGTCAAATAAATAAATAAAATCTTTTAAAAAAACATTATTTACTTTTCACACATCCATTATGCAGACTCTTGGACAAATGTAATATTGGAAAAATCATTGAGCCTCAATTTTTCCTTCTGTAAATTGGGACTAATACGTTCTGCCCTACTTATCTCATAGGATCACGACATTTCTAAGGATGATGTACAGTTTATGAAAGGCATTTGTAACATGGAACTGCTAAACAAAGATAAGATCTTAGTTTTTAGGGATGCCTGGGTGGCTTAGTCAGTTAAGTGTCTGCCTTCAACTCATGTCATGATCCCAGGTTCCTGGGATCGAGCCCCACATCTGGCTCCCTGGTCAGCAGGGAGTTTGCTTCTCATTTTACTTCTGCCCCTCACCCCAGCTTGTCCTCTCTCTCCCACCCACTCTCTCAAATAAATAAATAGAATCTTAAAAAAGAAAAAAGATGTTAGTTTTTAATTTTTTTTTAAGTTTTCTTTTTATTTAAGTAATCTCTATATACAAAATGGGGCTCAAAGTCACAACCCAGATATCAAGAGTCATGTGCTCTTCCAACTGATCCAGGCAGGCACCCTGAGACATTAGTTTCAAAAACAGTATTTCATTTTTATCAGGAAAATAAAAGTAAAAGAAAGAAAAAAAATGACTTAAATTTCTAACAAACACAACTCCCATTAATATTTAACTGAATTCCCTTATATTTTTTGATACATAGTGTTCTTAAAATAATTTTAATCATATTCCATTTATAATTCTATATCCTGTTCACTTGTTTTATAATAAGCACTTTCTATGACATTCTATATAACTGTAAAAATTTTTCTTATTTTTAAAATATTTATTTATTTGTTTGACACAGAGAGAGAGAGCACAAGCAGGCGAGCAGCAGGCAGAGGGAGAAGCAGACTCCTCGCTGATCAGGGAGCCCAACATGGGGCTCAATCCCGGACCCCAGGATCATGTCCAGAGCTGAAGGCAGCCACGGAAGCGACTGAACCATCCAGGTGCCCCTAACTGTAAGAATTTCTAATAACCCTTTAGTATTTTCTTGAATAAGCAAATGCCCCTTTTCACTTAATCTATGTTAATTTTTCTTTCATTAATATGGATGATGATGCATAGAACATCTTAGTGCATAAACTTACCCATCTTTATTTTTTATTTTTTTTTAAAGATTTTATTTATTTATTTGACAGAGAGAGATCACAAGTAGATGGAGAGGCAGACAGAGAGAGAGGGAAGCAGGCTCCCTGCTGAGCAGAGAGCCCGATGCGGGACACGATTCCAGGGACCTGAGATCATGACCTGAGCCGAAGGCAGCAGCTTAACCCACTGAACCACCCAGGCACCCCACTTACCCATCTTTAAAATGACTTCTTTGGGATAGAATTTTTTTTTTAAGATTTTATTTATTTGTTTGACAGAGAGAGCCCAAGTAGGCAGAGTGGCAGGCAGAAGGAGAAGGAGAAGCAGGCTCCCCACTGAGCAGGAGCATTTAGAGTTCAATGTGGGGCTCCATCCCAGGACTCTGGGATCATGACCTGATTGGAAGGCAGACATCTAACCAACTGTTACCTATTTTTCTCAAGGGAAGTATTATCAGCATCTGTGTGTACCTTTCCAGAACACAGACTATGAGTTTGTTCCTCAGAAGGGAATTTGGAATGTTTGCAATTTGCCTATGAAGAATGTCTCTATTAAAATACTGTACTGGTTGTTTAAAAAAATTATTTCTGTTAAGGAAAAAAAATCTCACCTGTCATTGTCTCTAAGAGTTAGGACGGAGTGCTTCTAGTTCATATTTTCTGTCCCAAAGAAAGCACTGAAAGCCTTCAGAACACCTTCCGTTTTTGGAACAGTCACCTGCTCCCTTTGGCAGATTCGGTGGCCTGGAGTGGGGACAGCCCCATCCCTGCATGACCCGCCCCACATGCCCAGGGTTCTGGTGCTCTGGACTATCTGGATAATTAAGACATACTCCTTCAGGCAGAGGTGCAGGACAGTACAGATGACCTCGGGGTCATGTTCGGTCTTGTATTTTATCAACAGAAAAAAGGAGAGTAGCTTCCTTTGTCCATCCTCTGTCTCAGTGTTGTCACAGTTCAGTTTCTTTTTTTTTTTCCTTAAGATTTTATTTATTTGAGAGAGAGTGAAAGCAAAAGAGAGAGAGAGAAAGTGCACAAATAGGGGAGGGAAAGGCAGAGGGAGAAACAGGCTTCCTGCAGGGATCCCGATGTGGAACTCAACGCAGAACTCAATCCCAGGACCCTGGAATCATGACCTGAGCCGAAGGCAGAGGCTTTAACCCACTGAATCATCCAGGTGCCCCTGACACTTCACTTTCTTCATAAATAATGAAATGGTGATGACAATGATGAAGGGTCTGTCTCAGGCAATCCAAAACACCCTCAGTTTTGACAGATCATGAAACAGTCTTTTCTAGGGGCGCCTGGGTGGCTCAGTGAGTTAAAACCTCTGCCTTTGGCTTGGGTCATGATCCCAGGGGCCTGGGATTAAGCCCTGAATTGGACTCTCTGCTCAGTGGGAAGCCTGCTTCCACCGCGGGGACCCCCCCCCCCCGCCCCCGCCTGCCTCTCTGCCTACTTGTGATCTCTCTCTGTCAAATAAATAGATAAAATCTTAAAGAAAAAACAGTCTTTTCTAAAACCACTAGGGTTTTTTTTCTGCCTTGAGTTATACAGATGATTACAACACTCGCCAGTGGCAAGCTACTCCCTCCCTCACTTTTTCCCAGCTTCCTTGAGTCAGCATATATCACAAGTTTCCTGCATGAAGTTGATTACTCTGATGGGTTTCCCTCACTAACTGTTGTCACAGGAAGCATGGTTATCACAGGAAATTTCATAGCTGAAGTCTGTCTTCAAAAATTTATTTAAATCAAGAATTTGTGGTTTCTAGCACAAGCGGAGTAATCCTGGGTCTCCCCACCCAACCGCATCATGGTTTTAATGCCCTTTGTTCCAAATCGTGGAAATCAGGCTGGTGGAGCATCCCAATGGCGAATTGGGGGATCACATTCTGAACTTGGGGCTTGGCTAAGACATCACGGTCCCCTGGATCAACTGTATTTTATCAAGGAACTATCATACCCTCTTTAAAAACAAACAAACAAACAAACATATACCTTAAAAGATGATTAAAATGGCAAGCTGTATATTACATATATATTTTTTACCGTAATAAAAAAAAAGTCATATCAGACAAAAAGCTTTACCCTGAACTTCCTGTTCCCAGATAAATAGAATATCAAAGAAAGAACTGTAGAGATCCCCTAAACATTTTGCTTGTTAAAAAAACAAGCAAACAGGGGCACCTGGGTGGGTCAGTTTGTCCAGCATCTGTCTTCAGTTCAGGTTATGATCTCAAAGTCCTGGGATCAAGCCCCATATCGAGCTCTCCGCTCAGCGGTGAGTCTGCTTCTCCTTCTCCGTCTGTGATCTCTCTCCTCTCTCAAATAAATAAATAAAATCTTAAAAAAAAAAAAAAGTAAGCCAACAAAATTTTTGGTTGTTAAGCACTTACTCTTTATTCATTTATGCCCTAACTTATTTCAGAAAGAGTTTGAGGCAACTTAAAAACTACATAAAATATAGTAAGGCAATAAAAAACAGAAGTAACATAAGAACTTTTAGAAAAAAAGAAATGATAATTTTCAAAATAATTTGATAACTTCAAAAATGATGTTTTCAAAATAGACAAATACAGATATAAAGTGAAAATATATTATTTTACTCATGAAATTGGGTCACAACCAGTTTAAAAGAGAAGTTGAAAAAATGAGATATTTAAAGAGCAGGAATATTGAAATGAATGTACATTCATTCAGGAGAAGAAAGCCAACTGAACCTCTACTAAATGGGATGGAATTTGCATGTCTATACACAGGAATGAAGTCTGCATTGCTCTCAGTGAACTACAATTTACAAAGTTACATAATGGATTCCAGGTCACTGGAATCACAGAACATCCAGAGGGGTGTCCTGTAGAGTATAAACAATGTATAATTTCCAACCCAACACACATTTTTTGTTACACATTCAAAGCCTCAAGAACAAAGGTACTACGAAAATACATACCAGGCTGGACTAGGATGGCAAGAAATCTGATTTCACTAAGTACTAGAAAACCAAATGACTGCAAATCTACAGTTACCGGCACTTTGGCTCATGGGGTGTGTGTGTGTGTGTGTGTGTGTGTGTGTGTGTGTGTTGCTTGAGAATTAAATGAGTTGATTTGCAAACCCAACCAATGAATCATATTTCTCTCCTAATCCCTGTAATAATCCCATATCTGTCACGATCTTTTATGATATTACTATGGTAAATACTTCAGAGTAGAAACATTTTTTTCAGCTGTGTGAGTTTCTCCCTTTATCATTTTGGATGTTTTCATCTATTTGCACAGTTTATTCTTTTCATTATTTAAAATGAAGACTGAAAATGTGATGTGCCCATGACACTAATGAACTTGCATGAGCTCTCACATCTGGGGAACTATAGATTCTTGGGACATTTTGGCAGCATCAAGCTATTGGCAAAAACAAAAAAAAGATGAAATTTAATGCTATCTTTAAAATTGACTGTTGGCAGGGCACCTGAGTGGTTCAGTCAGTTAAGTGACCAACTCTTGATTTCAGTTCAGGTCATGATCTCAGGATCCTGGGATTGAGCCCTCAATGGAGCTCTCCCTGAGCCTGGAGCCTGCTTAAGTTTCTCTCTCTCCTCCTTGCTTTTCCTGCCCTGCTCCTGGTGTGCGTGTTCTCTCAAATACATAAATCTTTTTAAAAAATAATAATAAATTGACTGTAGTCCTCCTTCAGGAGTCTTGGGAGAAGTTATAAATTAAGTCAACTAAAATTCGTGAGATGTGAACAAAGGTGACTGCCCTTACACCATAGTTCAAAGTCATAAGGTGAGACCTTCTATTGGCCAGAATCTACTCCAACTCTCCCTTCAGTTTATTTAGCAAAAGAATTGTATGTATCAGCCCAAACCAGTCCTCAAAAAATTCAGATCAAGGGAGAACTCAACCCTTCAAATTACTCAGAGCATTTAAGCTGAGAAGATGAATAGTTTGTCCTTGTTACTCAAATTGTGTTACGACTCTAGACTCCAACCCTATCCACCAGGCAAGTAGATTTTTCCTTTTTCTGGAGACTTCTCTCCTTGGATCACTTCAAGAAACTTTAGAGATGTTTATTTAATACAAAGGGTCAGTCTCAGTTACTACTACCCCGAGGTAGGAAAAAAGGGAAAACGGTTGGTCAGAAATTCAATTCTTTTCAGCTAGTGCTATTTACTGCCACTAGGAGTCGCTAATGAAACCTGAGTTACCTACCTCACAATGGTCCAGTTCGCTTGAGATTTTTTTAAAAAATAGATTGAAAAATATAAACACAAATGTAAAATCCCACCGTTAAATGTCAAGATATAATGAGGTAACAATTTACAAGAGAAATTTGAACAACCAAGTACGTGTATTACCTACTGTTGTCATCTATCTTCTCTAGATCTGGGCCCTTACCAATTTACACCCCAGGCTTTAGTGGAACAGATGAGGAAGGAAGGGCGCATACCTCCTGGAATCCAAAAGCTTTTGAGTAACTGGGCTATTTGTTTTGGGATTCATCTGGACTCTTGCATTATCACTTTTTTTTTTCCCCTGTCCTACTGAATCATTCCTATCAGCAAACAAACATACTACAATATCTCCCACTTAAAAAAAAAAAAAAAAAAAAAGTCTACCTTTGGCCCCAGATCACCTCCAGTTTGTCTGATTTCTCTGCTTCTGTTCAGAGGAAAATTCAAGAGTTGATTACCCTTACTGTCTCTACTTTCTCTCCTCCCATTTTCTTTCCATCAGGTTTTATTCCCACTCAGTACCCTGAAAAACTCTTTTCTCTCCTGTTGCCAAATCCAATGTTCCATTGACTCACAGCCCTCATTTATCTCGGTCTCTTGATTGTAATTGCCAGGGTTGGTCAGGTTCCACTTCCTACTGAAACCCACTCGCTTCTGGATTGCCCTCTCCTGACTTGGCTCTGACCTCTCTGGCCTCTTAGTCTTAGTTGACTCCCCATCACCTTCATGATCCACTCCCTACATGCAGCCCGGTGGCTTGGGATACCATCTGTAGAGTAGGATTCCCAAATTAATATCTCATTCCTGACCTCTCCCTCAGCCCCAGCCTCCATATCTAGCTGCCCGCTTGACATCTCCAGTGTCATCTAACAGTTGTTTCAAGCTTAGCCTATCAATAACTAACTTGCATCTTTCCCTTCAAAGCCTGTTCCTCCTCAAGTCTTACCCATTTCTATAAAAAGCATCTGTATTTACCCAGTTGCACAGGCGAAACACTGTAGAGTCATTCTACACTCTTTTCTCCCAGATTCCATCACCAAATCCAGTCCAACCCAACATCAACTCCTATTGGCTTCAGCTGCAAAACAGGTAATTTCTCATAATCTCTGATGTGGTTTTTTTGGAGTAGTGTTGGGGTCCAGAGCCAACAGCCAAGAAAGAATTCTTGAAATATCTGTGATGCAAAAAGGTGGTTTTATTTAAGCATGGAGACAGGACCTGTGGGCAGAAAGAGTGGCTGTCCAGGACTGTGAGGAGCAACTGATTATATCCTTTGGTGTTGGGGGAGTTAAAGATAAGGGACATTGCAAAAGGATTTTCATATGCTAAAGAAGACTCACAGGATTATTGGAGGCCTGGCTATTGTCAAACAATTGTCTTTTCCTTTAGCAAGACATTAACATTAAGGTAGTTGGGAGTCTCCAGGAGAAACATTATATGCTGCCTACCTTAAGTATTTGTCAATGGGGGGCAGGTTATAAGGAAAGTTAATTTTAACCACATTTTCTTCTGCCTTTGTTTCCTATACCATTTCCACTCTCATACCTCCACAAGATGTATCTCCACCATCTTACCCTGGTACCAGTCGCTCCTCCCTGACCTTACCCACGACATGCGAGCCGTTCTTTGCAGGCCAAACAGATGGAACTGTTTCCAGAGAACTGATACAACAAAGTAAATCACATCAGGTCGCTCTCCCCTCTTCAAAATGTTCTAAAGGCTTCCATTTCACAGAAGATAACATCCATTGTCTTACCATGAGACATCACCTAGGTCTTACTTGACCTTCTTCTGGTTATCTTGTCCCCTATAGCTCTCGGGTATCTTTCCACTGCTCATCTCACTCCAGTCCCAGTGGTCCTAACAGCTCCAGGAGCCACTATGGGGCCTTTCTCTGGCCACCCCAGCTCAGAATCCTTTTCCTCCTTTAGGGACTGGCTCTCAGGGGGCCTCTTGAAAGATGCCTCCCCTGGTCATACTGTCTAAGATGACATGCCCCTCCGCACTGATCTGTTCTATTTCTCTCCTTAGGCCCCAACACCTCCTGACCTTAGGTTATATGTGAGCCTATTTGTTTATTATTTGCTTTGTTCTGCTACAAATAGAGGTTAGATTGAGGTCAGTGATGTAGGAAAGATATTAGGTTTCAAAGCCAGCGACCAAGAAAGAATTCTTGAGACATCTTTGGTACAAAAAGATGGTTTTATTAAAGCACAGGGACAGGACCTGTGGGCAGAAAGAGCTGCCCTGGGTCATGAGAAGTGGCCCACTGTATACTTTCAAGTTGAGAGAGGGTTAGGGACAGAACAAACTTCCAAGGTATTTTGGAAACAAGGTTCCAAGGACCCCGAGGAGCATAGCTATTGCTAGGAAAGGTCATTTATTACTGTTTAGTAAACAAGTGGTCCTGAGACCCTACAGATGTCTCTCATGCTTGGAGGAGGACAGAGGAAGATGATTCCTAACATGTCTCTTGAGGGTGCGGGAGAAAAAGAAAAAGGGAGCTTCCAAAGGAATTTCTATATGTTAAAGTAGATTTACAGGATCCTGGAGGGTCGGGCTAAGATACCTTTGCCCTCAGCAAAGTCGAGGCATCTCTGAGTCCCTAGAGGAAGGTCACCCTGCCTATTTCAAGGACTTAGCACTGGGCTATAAGTAGTAAGGAAATTTAATAATTTTTCTTCTGCCTTTGTTTCCCGTATCAGGACTTTGCTGAGGGTTTTATCTCCAGACCAACAGCTGAGACAGATACTTATCATAGCAATGAATGGAAGTGCAGCTGGCTCTAAATGGGGACAGACTGTTGGAATTGAAATTCAAGGCTCTGTCAGGATACACTGATCTGGGCTGTTAACCAGAACATTACCCGGTGGTGAAGCCAGTCTCTGGGCCTCTGAAGCCAGTCATCTTATCTACTCCCCAGATGCTCCCTTAACACCACTCACAAACGTTTCCAACATTCATTCATTTATTTATTTATTTATTTATTTATTTATAAAGATTTTATTTACTTTTTTTTTTTTAAAGATTTTATTTATTTATTTGACAGACAGAGATCACAAGTAGGCAGAGAGGCAGGCAGAGAGAGAGAGGAGGAAGCAGGCTCCCCATCAAGCAGAGAGCCCGATGCGGGACTCGATTCCAGGACCCTGAGATCATGACCTGGGCCAAAGGCAGAGGCTTAACCCACCGAGCCATCCAGGTGCCCTACTTATTTATTTTTAACATTCTATTTTTATGTAATCTCTATACCCAACATGAGGCTTGAGCTTACAACCCCAAGGTCAAGAGTGTCATGCTCTACTGACTGAGCCAGTCAGGTGCCCCAAATGCTTCCAACATTTATTTATTTATTTTTAAAGATTTATGTATTTATTTATTTGAGAGAGAGTAGGCATAAACATGATCGGGACAGGAGCTAAGGGAGAGAGACAAGCAGATTCCAAGGTGAGTCAGTTGCAGGGCTTGACCGCACAACCTTGAAATCATGACCTGAGCTGAAATCAAGAGTCGGAAGCCCAACCGACTGAGCCTGCCAGGCACCCCAAATATTTCCAACATTTAAATCCTCTCACACAGACTGACACTTCCAACAGCCAACCCACATCTATGGTTATGACAGCATCTTACAAAACATCCTTAGAAAATCAATGAAATTTTTTGTGTTCAAATATTTAGTTATTAATTGTCAATTGAAAACCATTTTAATTGGTTTTCTTATTAATACACAATTGTTTTTGGTACAATTTACAAACCCACTGATTAAAAAAAAACAAAAAAACAAAAAAGCCACTGATAATACCCCTTAAACTATCATCCCAAACATTTTCGAAGCTTCCTGTCTGAGGTAAAAATGATCCCTACAAATGGGCCAGACAGTCATCTGCTACCCTTTTTCCATCCACTATCAGATCATCTGTGGTGACAAGACTGATTTTGCCATAGATAGCATTGACCCCAACGTCTGATACCATCTCTGGCCATCCAAGTAAAAAATTTTAATGAGCTGAACCGTTGATGAGCTCATAATTGCTGGTCTACCATCATGGGTCTGGGTCCTGGGTCACTCAGAAAAAAGAAGTATCTGTCCCTGGGCTCACTCTGGGTGCTCCAGGCCAACACCAGAGTCCTTTAATGACATAGCTCTTCAGGTGTAAATACACACATTTTCCCCAGAGACATCGCATCACAGCCAGGGTAGCTGGACCCACAGAAGGTTACTGACCACAGCCTCAGAATGTCCTAAGGAGTCTTCTCTACCCTGACCTATGCATCTTGGAGTTCACAGTTGGGGGAACGCTTTCTCTCTTCTCATCCTCAAGACTCAGTCTGTTTTGTATCTATGGATGTGACCTTCCTTGGGGTAAGGGAACTTGCCCATTATTACATAACCATCAGTGGTTTTTAGGCAATATCAAATAAGCCAAAAAAGCAAACATGACAAAAAGTACAAACTGCTTTTACTTGGTTGAAGACAGGGAGTCACCATTAACTGCAAATGTGTAACTTTGAAGTAAGGGAGTAGGACCTCACAGCCAGAAGATAAGCAACAAAAATTAACTATTGTACCTGGCTTGTGCTGGAAAACAAGTAAATAAAAATGTAGGTGGTTCTAAATCTTTTAGATTGTGTGCTAATTACACAGTTGTTCAAAGGGTAAGAGGAAAAAAAAATCTCCTGGGCCGTGAGTTTCCTGCCTGAGGTTTGGCGTGAGGTGGGGTGGGGGTGGAAAGCAGGGCTCTGTATATTGGCTAAAAGGTCAGGAAAAAGACCACTGTCATAAAATGACTCTGTGAAGGAGTTGGTGCAATCAAATGTCAATCTCGTGCTCTTCTGTTCCTGCCTAGGGAGACTGCAGAAGTCCTTTCTATCCACTTGCTTTGAAACCTTTGCTCTGCTCCTTTCAGTTTTGCGCTGCAACATTTTTTAAAGACAGAAGGACGATTTGAAGGGAAGACTGATACCATGGTGTATGGTGACTTATGGTGGCTTATTTATGGTGAAAGCCCTCACAATTGCCTAAGGCTACTTTCCCTCACAGTGTTACCGGGATGAACACATATATGATAATTGTGATTCTATCTTGATAACTCTAATAACTTTGATATTACAACTTCAAATCACATCTGAGTTCTTCAACTTTTTTTTTTTCCAAAGTCATTCTTGTTATTCTAGATCCTGTGTAGTTCCATATCACCTTTGAAATCAGTTTGTAGATTTGATTGGGATTCTGTTGAAACTCTCGATAACTTGTAGAGAAATGATATGTCAGCATTAATGGGTGTTCACTGCATGAATATGGCATCTTCATTTATTTCAGGTTGATCACTTTATCTTAACAATATTGTAATTTTCAGAGTATAACTCTTACACATATTTTGTTTAATTTAACCCTAAGTATTTCATGTTTTTTTTTTAATGCACAAAGTATTGTTTTTTGTTTTTGTTTTTGTTTTTTAAGGATACTAGTGGGATGAATGACTGGTATTTAATTATTTACAAAGTACTGTGCCAAAACTTTTATTTGTTTTTCTCCACAGCACCCTCATACTGACAGATGGGATAGTGTATAGAAAGATTTTAAGGCATAGATGTTATTCAAATGACATTATTATATCATTTTACCATTATTCATCTTTATGTCACTGTTATAATGACTTTATGTCACCGTTAATCTTTTCAGAAAGCAGTTGTTGGAAAGCGATGGAATAGCTGAGACTTATCCGAGAAAAAGCTAGGAAATCGAGAACACAGGCGTCTTCCTAAAACTGCTCCCTAACGACAATGTATAAGTTGTAAGACGACTGAGGAATCTCCTATAACCCGGCTTTAGTGAGCATCAGCACGCATGCGGTGCTGTGTGCAGGGACTCCATCCGCTCCTAGTTTTGGGAAGGAGGAGGAAGAGGATCTGGAACGTTTTTCCATTGTAGGAATCTCTTTGTTGATGTCTGCTGAGTTGCCACTCATGGCTGGTTCATCACTAAATTCACCATTAACTTAATCATTTATGTCTTTATCAGTCAGGAACCAGCTCATTCCCCACACAGACTAGGTCCTTCGCAGAAATCATCTTCCTCTGGTGTCACCTGTTCTAATGACCCACGCAACCACTAATTGACCTAATTGGTGACTGACAACTTGTTATCTCTGTGGTGACACTCTCTTTTGCTTGGGTCACCCAAGCCTCAGTGTCTGTGACTTCCTGACTTCCTGACACCCCCCCACCCCCGCAGCGCTGCTTCCTGGGGCAGTGACTGGCATTTAAACTATCAGACTGCTTTAGGCTGAACTGTTTAATATTTCACACCCTCTGCTCTGTGTGACTCATTCTATCCGAATAGGCAGCCTGAGCTTTGTTGTGCCTCTGGTTTCGCTCTGAGCACACTCGAGGCCACCTGAGGGACCCCTGAATGTCATTCTCTAAGGCCCACACAGACCCCTCCTTTGGTTGCAATGCCTTAGGGAGTCACGGAGCAGAAAAGGAGAAACTTCTGCTACCTTGGGTACAGGAAACCAATCCCTGACCCCCATACATCCGAGAGGTAGCACCTCCAGCTGCTGAGGGCAGGGCAGAAAGCAGGAGTGCTAAGTCGTCCTCCCGCCTGCATTCCAGCCAGAGCCCCTCTTCTGCAGGGACAGAGAGGGGTTGGGGGCACTTGGGGGCAGCACAGCAGGGGCACTCCTCTCCTTCAGCCTGGGTGGAAGTACTTGCTGGGCACCTTCATGCTTTTTGACTCTAGCACTTGCTCTCTGGATCCTTTGGGCTGATATCAGGACTTGAAAGCACAAGAGCCGCAGGGCTGCATCTCTCACATGTTTCTAGAGTGAACACTAACTACTGTTGTGAAGGTCCTTCCCTGGCCGGGAGGCTGTGGCTAATCCCTCTGGTACTTTTTGTGAATTAGAAAAGGCAACCCTAGTCAGTGATATTGTAATAGCATCGTATGGGGACAGATGGTAGCTACACTCATAAGCATAGGAAAGTATATAGAGAAGTTGAGTCACTATGTTGTACACCTGAAACTAATTAATGTGTCAAAGAGACCCCGCCCCCAAAAATATCCTTTCCCCAAGGCTCTAGACTGCCATCTATTGGAAGGTTGTTGTAATAGACACGAGCACGTACCCCCAGGGCGAGGAAGACTGGCGCTCTGGAGACCTGTGCCCTGTGGTCAGATGGATGGGCGAGGGGATAGCAGGTGAGGTACGGCTTCCGTGACTTCAGTGGCCTGGGTGAGCCCCACAATCCTGCAGAACTGGCATGTGGGCGACAGCAGTGACAGAGCAAGCCCCATCCTGGGGAGCCCCCCGCAGATAACAGACATGGAGACCTCCAGAAGATTAGGCGTGCGTGGGTCTGACGGAGGCGCGGCTCAGGGTTTGGCCCCAGTGCCACAGGCTTCACGGAGGCCGCCCGCGTGTCAGCAGAGAAAGGAGGGAGGTGCTGGATGCGGGGGAGTGCAGGCGGGGTCTTCTGCTGCGGAGCAGCAGTTAGAAACGTGCTCTGCAGCAGAGATGGCGTGTGAGAAGCCCCAGGTCTCCACTGGAACCGAAAGGCTCCTGTGGGGATGGGGGTGAGGTCTGGAGGCCCTGTAATTCCGCAGGCTGGGGCTAACGCCAGAGAAATGCTATTTAGTTGCTATTATTTAGTTGCTATTATTGTGGCCAGTTGTGCTCCCAGGACGACCACCTGAGAAAACACCTGTTAAGCCGTGAATGAAAATGAAAGGGGCCACCTGCCCAGGAACGCAGGCAGCCTCCAGAAGCTGGAATGCAGCCCTGCTGCCATCTTGATTTTAACTCAGGGAGACCCATTTTGGACTTCGGACCTCCAGAAATGTAAATTCGTTTTAAGCCACCACAGTCGTTGATTTGTTAGGGCAGCCATAAAAAAACGATCAGAGTAGGTATACTTGTCTTCATTTAAAGGTGAGAAAACTGAAACTTGAGCCAGGATCAAAATCTAATTCTCTATTGCTTCGACGACCATACTTTCTCTATACTCCACTGATGCTCTCTTAAATTTTTATAGCTAATGTTCTTACTGAAATCATCATCAAATATTTAACTGCTGGGACAACTACTTTAGAAAGAATAGCTAATGGCATACTTCTGAATATATCTGCTTGCTACAAATGATTTGTCGACAGAAAAGAAATCATCAGCTGAATCTTCCCTGGAGAGTTCATGAAAAGAAAACCAGAATGTCCAAATTTTCCCTTGGAAGCTCTCAATTCTAAGGAAACTTAAAAAAAAAAAATCATTCTTTAGCTTACTTATTCACTTGGTTGAATTTATAAATTGTTCTATGTACACATGATAGTATATTGGTCATAATAAGATGGATGACATCATTAATTATTAGGGAAATATAAATTAAAACTGTAATGAAATAGCTCTATATATCCCTAGGATGGTTGAAATTTAAAAGACTGAGCATACAGGTGTTGGTGAGGTTGTGGAGAAACGGGAACTCTCATTATATATCTACCCTATTACCCACCAATTCAACTCTGAGAAATGTCTCTTAAGATGTACATTTGTCAAAATTCATCAGAGCATTTGCTTAAAACCTTTATGTAATTTATATCTCAAGATTTGAAAAATGGGGATGGATGGGTGGCTCAGTCAGTTAAAGCATCACACTCTTGGTTTTGACTCAGGTCCTGATCTCATGGGTTGCAAGAACTGCCCCACTTTGGGCTCCTCGTTCAGCTCAGAGTCTACTTGGATTCTCTCCCTCTGCCTCTTCCCATGCTCAGATGCACGTGTGCTCTCTCTCCCTCTCAAATAAATAAATCTTAAAAAAAAAAAAAAGATTTAAAAAAAGAACTGGGAATTGAAACAAGAACCGCCCCTCCCCCACACCCCCACACTGGGATTCTTCAAATGATCAGTGTGAATAGAATTAAGACTTTTAAAATGGAGACAAGTGGGGACGCCTGGGTGGCTCAGTTGGTTGGACAACTGCCTTTGGCTCAGGTCATGATCCTGGAGTCCCAGGATCGAGTCCCGCATCGGACTCCCAGCTCCATGGGGAGTCTGCTTCTCTCTCTGACCTTCTCCTCGTTCATGCTCTCTCTCACTGTCTCTCTCTCAAGTAAATAAATAAAATCTTTAAAAAAAAAAGAAAAGAAAAGAAAAGGGAATTATTTAAAAATAAAATAAAATAAAATAAAATAAAATGGAGACAAGTGAAGTGGTGGAAAGAGGACCAGGCAAGAACCAGAAGCTTCCTTGTGGTCTCAGTCCCTTCCCTGACTTAATTGTATACATAAACTTGTGGGATTCATTTTGTCTCTATGGGTCTCAGGGTCTTTATCTGTAAAATAAATGAACTGCCTTAGATGACCTCACAGTTACTTCTAGCTCTAAAATTCTATTATTTATCATTTTAAGTGGTGAATCAGATTGCCTTAGAAATTTCTACTTGATAGAACACTGCTTTTCCACCAAACTCTGATTCTAATCTGTGATTCAGTTGATACCAGGTCATTGGTAACATAACTCTCAGAGATTACATTTTTCTTTTTTTTTTTTTTTTAGATTTTATTTATTTATTTGACAGAGAGAGATAACAAGTAGGCAGAGAGGCAGGCAGAGATAGAGAGGAGGAAGCAGGCTCCCCGCTGAGCAGAGAGCCCGATGTGGGGCTCGATCCCAGGACCCTGAGATCATGACCTGAGCCGAAGGCAGCGGCTTAACCCACTGAGCCACCCAGGCGCCCCAAGAGATTACATTTTTCTATGGGAAACTTGAATCCTCTTTATCAGATAGTTTCCAGGAATATATCTTTGAGAAAGAAAGCATGGGTAACATACATTCAGATTATGGGCATTTTCCATATTTAGATATAGCTCACATGTATATATTAATAGAGATATGGGCTTTACTAAAGAACATGCTCTTTTTAAAGCTTTGAGGGAAAGGGTAATGTGACCACAGTAAAAATACCACCAGACTAAAAGGCCTGTGGCTTCAGACAAGCCATTCACATGTTCAACGGACATGTGGATATCTGCGCCATCTGCTTGCCCGTAGTTGTTTAAGGATGACTTGAGGTCTCACCAAATAGGTAAAGCATGTTTTAACTTGCAAAATGTTATGCAAATATAAAGTGAGTTGTTCTTACTGAGAATAAGAAGCAGGCAGAGGGGCGCCTGGTTGGCTCAGTGGGTTAAGCCGCTGCCTTCGGCTCGGGTCATGATCTCAGGGTCCTGGGATCGAGTCCCGCATCGGGCTCTCTGCTCGGCGGGGAGCCTGCTTCCCCCTCTCTCTCTGCCTGCCTCTCTGCCTACTTGTGATCTCTCTCTCTGTCAAATAAATAAATAAAATCTTTAAAAAAAAAAAAAAAAAAAGAAGCAGGCAGAAACAAGTGCCTAGGAAGGGGCCATTCTACAAATGAGCTGAGGTCTGGTCAGTACCAGTACATCACTGCTCTGAGGAGATAATGAGACAGGCTTTTTAAGACAGAGGTCAAGGTATTTTAGGATTTCCTTGGTTTCAGGGACTCATAGTGATTTCAGATGCTTCCTGCGGTCCCTCAGCTCATCTCCAAATTGTGTCAGAAGAAGACCCAGCCTCACCCCATGTGCACAATGATGAGCCTTTGGTTTGCCAGATTGGATGGGGAAGACTCACAAGAGCTGACTGTCCACGGCTGGAGGTAGGGGAAGAGCCACAGACGGTTCTTGGGGGAGCTGACTGCGTAAGGCTGCTGAGACTCTAACCACTGTGGAGAGAGGATGGAGGTGGAAGGGTTGGAAGGGAGGGTGGATTGGTGGAGGGATGACCCAAAGAAAGATTTACAGAAGGGGGAGGTTGTCAGGAAGGGGAAGGAGAGGGAGGAATGGCGAATGGCTCTCTTCCACAGAGCACAAACTCTCCCGATATATTCTTGATACCTGATGGTGTTATTTCTCTGCTGCTTTAGTTCCAAGACCTATAACGGTGTTAGCCATACAGGAATGCTTAGTAAGGGCTGGCTGAATGAACTGAATGGATCCACAGCAAACAGGGATCAAAAGGCAGCACTGACAGCTCCTCTTTGTCCCCTCTGTGCCCGGAGAAGGAAAGTCTTGACTCCTTTCTCCGGTCCTGGGGGCAGGAATAAAGAAGGATTCCACAGACTAACACAGCCAGGCACCTCCCCTATTCAAAACATGCATCATTAATTCCCCTTTCCTGACTATCCAAACCTAAGAGGCATACTTGATTCTTTCATTTCCTCTACATCTAGTAGCCCCATCAGCAGCACCCCCGAAATGGTTTTTTGAATCTTTTCTGTCTTTGCTGTGGCTCTTTCCCCAAACCCCATCATCTCCCATTGGGACGCCTGCTCTGGTCTCCTAACAGGTCTCCCCCTGTCCTCTCTGCCCTCCCATCTGTGGTCTAACCAGCTGCCATATGATTGTTTATAAAGTCACTCCTCTGACTGAAATCATCCAGTTGCTTTGAACTGCATGTAGAACAGTACCCTAATTCCTAATCACAGCCTTCGAAGCCCCGTGAGAACTGACCTCCACTTTCCTTCTCTGCTGTGTTACCCACCCCTCTGCCTCACTCACTTTCCAATAGCCATGCTGGGCTTCCCTCTGTCCCACAAACTTGCCAACTCTGTCTGTGTCAGGACCTTTGCACGTGCTAATTCCCCAGCCCCAGCTTATGTGGCTGGCTTTTTCTTGTCATACTTTCCCAAATAACATGCCTTCCCTTGGTCACCCACTATACTCTATCTCCTCATATTGTTTTATTTTCCTTATAGGACTCTAATCTCTATCTGGAGATAGCTTTAACTGTTGTTTACTTGTCTCTCTGCTCATCTTCCTTAGAAATGTGCCCCCTCCTTGAGGAGGCAATTGTAAGTGTTGTTGACAGCTGCAACCTCTGTTCCCAAAGGTTTCTGGTACCCCTGGTAGGCACTAAGTAAATTTTTTGGAATGAATGCCTACTCACCAAGTGACCTTCTGATTCTAGGTTTCCAAATAGACTGCTTATAGAGAATGTGCCAGCCAGAGGACAAGGATGTCCCCTGTTCCCTTTATTTTTCACATAAATAAATACATGCAGGCTTGCATTTGTATACTTCAGCTTCTGTGAGATTAGTTAATATGAGTCTGTCCCTAATAGATGGATTCTGTCTTGAGGCACTAACAAATCAGGTGCCTGAGCTTGTAGACCTGAGAGTTGTGCTCCACACTGAGAAGAATTAAATGAGGAAAGGTATCCTGCTTGAGTGAGCACTGACCTTCCACTCATGACCTTTACAGCCTTACCATGAGTATGCCCTGGGCTTCTTTTTGGGACTTCTCAAGGAACAGAGAAGAGATTCTGATGGAGAAAAGTCTCCAAAAGGGAAAGGAAGGCTGTATAAATATTCAACAGGTCCTTCATCTTAAGCATTTGTATTTGTGAAATCTTTCAATTCTATTCCAATGTCACTACCACATGGGACCCTCTTTTTCTCCTATTTTCCATAGCACAACTGAGATAAGCCTACATGACTGAAGAACAAGAAGGAAGACAAACTAATAGCTACTGAGTGCTTTAGTATATATCAGGCACAAGGGCTTTATAAATGTCTCACCTAAAGCAAGATTTTTAAAAACTAAGGGAAATAAAGATAATACAAACTAAGTATAAGACTTGGATTTTCAAGATAACACAAAGGGTGAAGTTGTCAAATCAAACTCAGAGGAGATAGAGATCTTTCCCAGTAATAAGAGTTACTAATAATTTCAAAAATACAGGTTATTTGGGGCACCTGGGTGGCTCAGACAGTTAATCGTCTGCCTTTGGCTCAGGTCATGATCTCAGGGTCCTTGGATCGAGCCCCATGTCGGGCTCCTGGATCAACGGTGAGCTTGCTTCTCCCTTTCTCTCTGCCTCTTTCCCTGCTCATACTTTCTCTCTGTATCTCTCTGATTCAGATGAATAACTTTTTAAAAATCTTTTTTAAAAAATACAGGTAATTGTGAGGGACAGGTGAATACTGGAGACTCTGGCCCATGAAAGCAGCTCTCTGGGTCCTTTCTTGCTACATTAGAATTTGCTCTGGTCCAGAATAACATATGAGATCTCTAAGTCATATGTGTTGTCATCACCAAAGCAAAAGAACAACTTGGGTCGTAAAACATCTCAGTTTTATACTCACATGGTTACGTGGTTTACGTGTGGTTTTTCAGGGAACTATGCCCCATAAAGCCTTAGATTCCAGGTGCATTTTTCATAAGCCACCCTGGCCTGACCAGTCCATCCTGCTAAAAAGCTTTTCCTAGAGAAGTGCTCTCTCATTAGTAAGTATCCATTTGTTTCCTTTCCAGGAGGCATATCATTAATATGTTTACAAGGAGATTTGATCCATTCAACTGACTTTATTTTCCTTCCTTTCTTCCTTTCTTTCCAGTGACTTCTCAGAGAGAAAGAGAATAGTCAGCTGCCAACCCTTTCTTTCCTCCAAAGAATAGGTTTTGGTTTTAAGAATTCCACTGAAAGCAGTGCGGTAATTATTTTCCTATGTCCGCAAAGCCTTTCACCTCAAATGAACTCTTCCCCCATCCAGGGAGAATAGCACAGATTGGTAGCTTCTCTTTAACCAGCTTCCTTCCTGTTAAGCATCTGCCTTCAGCTCAGGTCATGAGCCCAGGGTCCTGGGATGGAGCCCCAAGTTGGAGTCCCGGCTCAGCACGGGATCCTGCTTCTCCCTTTCCCTCTGCCCTTCCCCCTGCTCCTGTTCACTCTCTCTTTCTGTCTCTCCTCTCAAATAAAATTTTTAAAAAGTCTTAAAAAAAAAAAAAAGAATTTGTTTTTTGACCAGCTCTCTTTTTTTAAAAAATTATTTGAGAGAGAGCAAAAGCTGCATGAGTGGCAGAAGGAGAAGCAGACTCCCTGCTAAGCAGGGAGCTGGACACAGGGCTCAATCCCAGGGCTCCAGGATCTTGACCTGAGCCAAAGGCAGAGGCTTAACCAACTGCGCCACCCAGGCACCTCTGGATAGCTCTTAATAGCAATGTTTTGTTTCTTTTGTTCTGCTGATAGACATCTACCACCACCAACCCATAGGACCCGGGTGATGAAAGCAGTGTTAGCAAACTGAGTCCACGTTCTAGTCAAATGTTATTGAAGCCTCCCCATGTGCCTGCTAGAGGATGAAAAAGATGTGGTCCCTGTCTTCAGGGAACTCACAGTCCACTGGGAAGTGAAAACGTGTCTAGCCCCACATCCTCCGACGTTATGAAGTCACCTTGCCTTTAATATCTAAGTCAAAATGGCTTGTGCCCTCAGAGAGGACAGAAAGATTGTTCTCTCCCTAATGATATTCTGGAACTAATTTAAAACAATCATTTGTTCCTAATACACCAATAAATAAATAGTAGCAATGGAGAGTGTTTGGTACTGTAACAAGTGGAAGGAGGAAGTAAATAATAAGTTCTAACTGGAGATGTAAAAGAAGGCTTAAAGACTAGACAATGGTCAGATGAATGACTAGGAATTTATCAAGTGGGGGAAGGGCACCCCAAGCATCAGGCTTAACATATACACCAGAGAGAGGTATGAAAAGACAAAGACTACCTGGGACCTCCTGATGGTTTAGTATGACTCAAGCATTCTGTAAAAGAGAAGACTGAAAAGGGGCAAGGATGGTGTCCTACACCGAAGACAGCTTACTGTCAGCATTTGCTAAACCTAAAAGAAAGTCAGGGATACTGTCCTAAACAATCTAGGAGTATCCCAGACAGGGACAGCACTGAGGTCAGGCAGTCAAGGTATTTGTCTTGGGTACAAAATTTCAGGGGCCACCAAAGCCTCGGTCATCAGGATCACATTTTAACACAAAAGTTTAAATAAAGATAGGATCAGTGTTGAGTTTTCCTTCCTTTTACCTCAGGCTCTAATATGGCTCAGCAAGGCAGTTCTTTATCTAAAATTCTGGCATTTGTTCATAATGGATTTTTTTGGCACTGGTTTTGATTTTTTAAAAGATAGTGCACTAAAATATTATTTATCTTGATGACTGAAGGATTTTTGCAAGGGGGGGGGATTCTTTTAAAGTTTTTGCATCTGAGGTGAGTGCTTTACTCACTTCGTCCTAGTCCCAGTCCTGATTCTGGCCAAATTTTATCTGTTACCTGGATCAAAGACCCTGCGTATCACCCTGGCATAAGAACACTAATTAGAAAGGATAAAATTCACAGCACATGGTGGCTGATGGGATATGAAAATAAAAGGAAGGGAGGAGTCAAGAATTTCATCTTGGAGAAAATTATGCTCTTGGCAAATTTATAGATTACCGGGGATGATAAACTTGAAGAGAAATCAGGATCATATGATAAGATTTATAAAAGTAGATCAACAAAGAGCTCTGAGATATGGAGAAGCTATTGGCTTTCCCTTTGGAAAAAGAATTCGGAATCTAACATGTTAACAGCATCTGCATAAGTATGTGTCAGGAGCATAGAGTCATCCACAATGTAATATACTGAAGCTGGCAGAGCTATTCTTTAACTGGAACAGAAGTGTTGGATATCTGGTTCTCCTCCCTCTGTTTGAAGGACAAGAACATCCCAAAAGCTGTCCTTGGGGTCAGCAGTCAGGAGCAGGTGGAAGAAGTGGAAAGA